>NC_072879.1:1720859-2978734 GCF_028858705.1 Grus americana
CTCAAGGCGGCTGGTGCTTGGTTTAGGGGGTGACGGAGGGCGAAAGGAGGAGCTGCTGCTTGTCACCGGGAGAGACGGTGGGAGCTGCCGGGGCAGGATTGCAGCGGGGAGGGGATGAGCCACCACGTCCCCTCGCATCCCTCATCCCTGCCCCTTTGCTAAGGGGGACCGCGGAGGAGAGAGCACCCGGTGGGGACGGTGGGGCAGGACACGCAGGTCCCCATCCCAGGTGCTGAGCTATCCGCTGCTTCCTACCAAGTTGTTGCCCTTTGCCCAAACCCGCCAGCCCCTCGCCTCCCCAAACCCCCGCTCCCGCGGCACTGCAGCCCCCCGCCTCCCCTGGCTGCGCCCCGTGCCCCGAGCCCGTCCCGGCCGGCCCCGTCCCTCGCGCAGCAGTCGCACTCCGGTCGCAGGGAGGCTCAGCGGGACACACCAGAAGGAGCCTGACAGTTTTGCCACGCTCTTGCTCCCCGTCACCCCCCTCCCCGTCCTTCTTTACACTCTCAGAGCGCTTGGCTCAGAGCCACGACGAGTGATGGGGACCCGGGACCCCCCTGGAGAGGTGACACTGACAGAGGGGGGGGACAGCGGGAGCTCGCCCATCCCAGCGCCTCTGCCCAGCGGCTCCTGCACGGCGCGGCCGTCCTGCTGACAAAGGACACCGAAGGCCGGCATCACCCTCCCCTCCTGTCCCCGAGGGACCGGTGGCACACGGGAATGGCCTCGGGGGACTGGGGGTGTCCCGACCCCCTCTGTGCCCATGTGGGGGGGAAGGCTCCATGGCGCGTTTCCTGCCCTGACCCTGTTACCCATCTGAGCCGCTCTCTGCCCATAAACCCATCGCTCGGTGCGATTTAGCAGCCATAGGAGATTCTCTGTTACAGACTTTTTTGTCGGTGCCTGTCTTAATTTTGCCACATTTCCCTTTTTCTTCCAGTGAATCAAACCAAGAGGGAAGCGCTATCATTTGTCACACCGCCGCAGGGAGGGGACTAACAGCCGAGCGGGACGCAGCAGTGACTTTCCTTGCCGGGGGCAGCGCGGTGGGACCGGAGACCCCACAGCTGCCGCTGCCACAGGCCCAGCCCCTCCCGCCCCCCTCGCCAGCCGCCCGGCCCCTCTCTCCAGCACTATTCAGGCTTCACCCGTGGCACCCGACCCCCCCCATGTCCCAACCCCGCCGTGTCCAGCGACCAGGGGTCCCCAAATGCCACCTGGGTACCAGAGCGGGGATGCGGCTGGAGCTGCTTGGCAGCCTCTGCCTCAAGGAAGCTGCTCACGGCCGCGCCAAGAGCCATTTTGCGATCTGCTTCGCCTGGCTGGCGGCCTCAGGAACCTGAGCCAGCTCTAGGGTGATGGGGGGGGGCTTTGCTTGGTCCCCCCCGGTTCAGAAGACTCCGCTCCTGCTCTGCCGTGGGGCCGGATGGGAAGGATGCGCCCAGGCATGACCTGCAACCCTGCAGGAAAAAACCCCTCCCAATTTGTTGTGACGTTTTATTCAGTGTCTCTACGCTAAATAAATACACCCAGGCACCGCTGCCAGGCTAATGATCTCCCACGCTCGGCTGTATCCTGTGCCCACCATCACCTGCCCTCCCAGGGGCTGGGGGGGACACGGCCCCTTCCCCGTCCCTGCCCACGGCCGCTGTTGTGCCAGAGGCAACCTGCGAGCACGCCGCCTCTCCGCCGTTCATTATGAATGAGCCCGGGGTAACTGGACTCCACTTTTGGTTACTGCTTCGGCCACCTGATCCTCTAAGCAAAGGTACAAACCCGCCGGCGTTGTTTTACCCGGCAGCCGGGGAGCGGGAGCCGCAGCCCCAGGCTCTTCTCCCCCCGCCCCAGCCAGAGCAGAGCATCGCCCGCCCCTGCTGCCCCGCAGCCCCCACCCATGGGTGACCCAGAGGAGCCGGGCACAGCCCCGACACCCTCGGTAAACCCCATGGGTGGGATTAATGGGCGGCAGACGAGCTCTCACCCAGCAGATCCAGGCAGACACGAGCTCTGGAGCCGAGGTGGCCGGGGCTGGCTCTGTCCTGCCGGCTCCAGGACACCCCGCAGGAGCTGCCCCAGCCCCAGAGACCCCAGGACCCCGCAGTGACAACCGGGGCCCCACCGTCCCCGTCTGGCCCAGGCAGAGCCGAGCCAAGCCCAGAGCCGAGCCCAGAGCCGAGCCCAGAGCTGAGCCCAGAGCCGAGCCGCGCCGTTTATTAATAGCTCATTACTCTGATAGCGCAGTGTCCTCTGGGGCTCCGGAGAGCGAGGCCAATTAAGACTCTATGCGAAGGCCTAGATACAGGTTCTTCTTCACATTTAATTTATTTTTAAAAATAACGCGCCCGCTGCATGCAGGGCTGGGGAAGAGAGCCGGGAAAGCCCAAGGCTGAGGGGCTGCGGCACGGCGGGGGGAAGCGGAGCAGACCCCCTTTGGGCACTTCCGAGCCGCCGGGAGCAGCCCCCGCCTTCCCTACCTCCCCACCAGGACGTGTGGCCACCAAGCCCGTTTTGTCCCAGCCACCGGGTGCTTCCCGTCGAGCAGAGGTCGGAACGTGGAGGACGCGGAGCTCTCCGACCGCCTGGCTCTCAGCTGCTGGCTGACCTGGCTCGCACGCGGGCTTTTGCTCCCTCGCACCATCACTTCTTAGAGAAGAGGTGGCGGCAAGGGCTCTTCAACCCCCTTCAAATGACTCCTGCTTCAGTGGCACACGCTTGGCACGCTCAGCTCCTCTGAGAGCAATTGCTCCTCAGCTGCCATTTCTCCCTTTTTCTGAATAAAGACCGGAAAATAAGCCAAGGTTGACATTTCTAGATTCCCCTGTGTTGACATCGTGCAAGTACAAATACTTCAGTCAAAATGTCTTGTTGTATTCTTCCGTTGGCTTGCAGGAAGCAAAACGGTCCTGCTGAGACCTTCTCCTTCAAGAACCCCCCCGCTGCTGCTCGAGGCAAACCCACGGTACCCAGGGGAGGGTCCGTGCTCGGGATACGGGATGCTGCTCCACCTCTCCGGGGGATGCAGGGGACCCCAGGGGAGGGTGGAGACCCCCGGGTAGGCAGGGAGCAGACGGGGCAGAAAGCGATTCCGGCATCCCCAAAACATCGACGGGGGGATAACATCAGCCCCCCGATGCAGAAGTGACAGGGAGGTGGCAGCGCCAGCGACTCGTGCCAGCGCCAGCACGTCCCAAACCGGGCCCGAGACAGGAGCGGGCTCCTGTGAACATTCACCTCCACCAGCAGCCAAATGCTGCTGGAAACACCCCGAGCGATGCCCGTTCGCCTCTGCCTGGCCGACAGCCGGCAGCCAGCCCTGAGCTGGCAGGGAAGCGTCCCTGCTGCCTGCCCGCGGCTGCCCTCGCTCCCTGCCTGCTCTCCCCGGCCCACGCCGGGCTCCGTACCAGCGGCTCCGCAGAGAAGGCAGCTCCAACCATGGCTCTACCGCGCAGACGGCGGCACCTCCGCGCTCGCCGGGGGCCGTGCCAGCATCCTCGCAGACACCGCTGCCCAGCTCAGCCTCCGCGCCGGGGCTCGGGCTGGATTTGGAAGGGAGACGGAGGGGCCGAGCATCCCCTGCCGAAGCGGAGCGATTATTTTCCCTGGCGTTTCCAGCTTGCAGGATTGCTCAGGGGAGAGCGCTGGACTCGCCGTCAGCACGAGCTCTGTGCGCTCCCCGGTCCTGGGGTATCAACTAGACGAGATCTCGATCACCGGGAATGGGAACGCTCGATGGATGGCCTGGGACTGGAACCACTGGGAGCTGCTGGTACAGGCTTGGGTGCCCTGAACGCAGATGCCAACAACTCCCACGCGTGGGTGCCAGGCTGAGCCCTGGCCCCGAGCTCTACCCCCGGGCCGGGAGCCTCGGCCCAGCTCTCAGGGGAAGCCGGGAGCCAGAGCTGCCGCGGGACCAGAAGACGAGCCCAGCTCCCCCGTCCTGTGCCAAAGCTCGTCCCGACGTCAGCTCCTTCCCTCCCCACTGGAAAGCCCCGAGCCCTCGGTTTTGCCATGCAACAACTACCGAAACCGAAGCCCCTCCTCACATGGCTTTTGGGCTGCAAAGGGACAAACCCACCGTCCCGGGGAAATCTGCTCCATCCTCTCGCTGACGCAGCGCAGAGGCTGGTGACGCCGCCGCCGTCGACCCGCGGCACCCACGGGCTGATGCGGGCCCTGGGGGGGGCACTTTTAGGCATTTTTCAGAGCTAACAGAGCAAACTTCCATGCCCGAGTGGGAAGTCAGGGATTTGAAGTTTTTTTCCAGACGCCACCGCGGGTGGCTTGGCTCACAGCAGAGCGTAGGTACCGGGGACATTTTCTGGGGCACCGAAATGAGGGGTGGAGGTGTCCTGTGCTGCTCAGCGTCTCCAGGGTTTCTCATGCCACCACCCAAAAATAAACCTGTGGCTCTCGCGACTTTTATTTTATCCATTGCCTCAAGTCTGCGAAACCAGCAGGTTTGTGGCCACACTGAGCCCCAGAAAAGACGAGGGGTCACTGGGAGGATGGAGGCGACGGGGAGGAGCTGAGGGGCATCCCCAGGACCTTCCCTGGCTCCAGGGGTGACACCGGCAGGTTGCTCCCGGTGATCAGGGCAGCAGAAAGAACCCAGCTTACGCTGGGGAGTGGAGGAGATGAAATCAGAGCTGAGGCATAAACAAAGAGGCAGAAAACTCGGGAGGGTCAGAAGAGGCCAGCGACGTCCCTGCGCCTCGCTCTGTCGAGGCTTTAGTGATGGGGCAATTAGCAAACCAAGCATGAGAATAATCCAGCTGAAACAGGGAGAGGAGGAGAAAGCTGGGGGTAGGAAGGAAGAAAATCAATCATCAGACCTAATGGAGAATTATCTAGCAGAGAGTTATTCCTAATCCCATCGGAGTCGGGCTGGGAAACAAATTCTCGCGGCTCTGCCACTCTTGGCGCACCCAGAACACGTTTTTCTGGGTCAGTTCCTGTCCCAGCAAAGCTGCGCTGGGGCAGGCAGGAGGGCAGAGCCGGAGGAGCGGAGGGGAGAACCGAGCAGCTGGGTGGGCAGCGGGACAGGAGGGCACCCGGCGCGCTCCATACCGTGGGTGCCCCCATGCCATGGTGGCTCCTGCCTGCAGGTCCTGCACCAGGCAGCCGAACGACTGTACCCACCAGCTACGGCAGAGCCCGGCAGCAGGGCTGGGACCCGTGGTGGCCGCGCTCCCGACAGTCACCCCTGTGTCCCTCTGGAGCCTGCTCAAACGGGAGCGGATTTTCCTGCCAACACGCAGAAACGAGGAGAGAAAGCGTGAGAGGAGAGATGTCTGTGCGAGGAGACAGGCTCCTGCTGGGGCGCCGCAGACAACGACCCGAAGCATGACTTGAAGGGGCTGCTTGAAAAATATGAAAACCTCGCACGGAAGGGAGTTCTTCTGGTGCCTGGCAGCTGCTGCATCTCACGCGTCTCCCCCTGCTCAACAGCCCCAGGTCTCAGGGACAGACGAGACGATGCTGGAGCAGCAAGACCGTGCGAGCTTTCAGCGGAGGCAGGGTTTACCCTTTCTACCCAGCAACAGCCATGACTGATGTCTTCGTGGAGCCACCTTCCCACCCCGTGACCCCATCCTGAGTCCTAGCCGAGTCCTCAACAGCCGCGACCACAGGACTCTCCGCTTTCCTCCCACGTGGAAACTCCCAGCCCTCACAAATGCTGCGAAAACCCAGAAACGAGGATTCCCTAATGAGCTAAGACGCCAAGGAGACGACTCAAAAGAAGCCACCGCTTATTTTTAGAGACAACCTTATGATTCTTGAGCACGTGGCCCAGGCAACGCTGCGCAGGCAGCCACAGATCGGCCGCAATCTGCTTTTCTTCTTGATAGACATCATGTCTGAATCTCTATCTCCACAGATGCTCCCAGGAGAGAAGACATTTAGATACGACCACAATGTACAACATTTCTGAAAGGTCACTGCGCGTACTCGGGAACGAGGTGCAGAAGCCACTCATCAGCAACAGGGGCTTTGGGGACGTATTTAATATTCCACGAGCATCTTTATTTCTCTACCAAGGTGAATAACTCCTCTAAAACGAGGGAAGGGGGAGCAGGACAAGTGAGTGCTAATACTCTTATTTCAACCCAAGCTGTTGGAGCGAACCACCTTTTCCTCCAGCCAGATCTGAATCTGAACTGTTACCGGGAAAGTTGGCCGAGAACAAACCCGACCTGGATCTCAGCAGCTTCAGTACCTGCTGGGCCACACGGGAACTGAGGCTGAGCTTGACTCCCCCGGCTCCAGTTGCACCCAAAAACGCCTTGTTGCCAGTGAGCTGGTCCACTAGAACCCGTCAGAAACACCGCAGTTGAACTTGGCCTTAGGCAGTGGGTCCCAGACGGGCACCGGGGGTTGTTTCCTGAGGATTCACAGCAAGTTTCTGCTGCGCGGTGAGAACTTTTCATTTGCAGAAAAGCCCATTAACGTCACAGGCAGGACGACGAGGGTTCGGAAGGCAAATACAGGCTGACAGCCCACGTCCCCAGGACCTCCCCCACGATGTTCTGCCATCGTTGTCTGTCACCAGGACCAGCTGCTGGCCGCGTCCCCCGTGGCGTCCTTGTCCCCGAGCACCCACCCAGCTGGGAGAGGACTCAGCAACGAGCTCAGAGGCAGCCCGGGTCTAGGAGAGTCCCTCTGTAAAACCACCTTCCTCTCGTCCCACCAAAGGGCAGGATACAGCCCAGGGGCTCTGGGCTTTGCAGAACTCCCCAAGCTGAACCAAAACCGCCCCAGCTGAACCATCCCGGGGCCCAAGGTTTGCCCTTGCTCAGGTTTCTCCCTGGCCCAGCACCGAGAGCGGGGATGGGGAACCTAAGCTCCTGGGAAATGTGCTCCTGGCATCTGTCGGTTTTAAAGCCCATGCCACGACGTTGCCGAGAGATTTACAAAACACAAGCCCATAACAACCCCGGCCGGCACAGACGCGACAGTTGGGCGCGCACGTATCCTGGCTGCGAGCAGAGCATCTCAGAAAACAGGGCTACGCTCCTGGCAATGGCTCCTGCCCCCACAGAGACACAAATAAAGATCATTAAATGAACGAGGGGAATTTGCTCCTTCTGCAGCTGCTTCCCCCTCCTGCCTCCCGGGGCGCGCGGCCGCTTCACAAGCTCATCGCTTACCTTCCTACCCGAAACGCAGCCTGGGAGCAACACACCGGGAGCAAAACCTCGGCAGAGGAGAGCACCAAAGCCAGCGTGCCGTGCGTGGCTGGAGCCACGTGGAAGGGAACAGAGGGAGCTCGCCGGAGCCCGGCCAAGCAGGACGTCCCCAGGCAGAGCACAGGCCGGGAGCACCCGTGTCCTGCAGACGCATCACCCAAAGGGGCTCCCAAGCAGCAGGCGGAACGGGACCCCGTGCCTTCGCTCCTCTAACCCAGGCAGTTCCGTAATAAATGAAGTACAGGAGCAGGATGATTAATAATCACAACAGAAAAGCATACGCTGTAATTAGCCACCTTTCAGAACGCTGATTGATGACACTGCTCGGGGGCGTGTGGAGCGCTCGGGCTGGCACACGTGCAGCCGCCCGCCCGGCCCCAGCCCGGGTCTGGCCAGCGGCGCCCGGCAGAGCCCTCCCCGTGTCACCGGCCGAGGACTTCGCAGCAGCCTGAGCGCCAGCTGCTTCCCGGCAGGCTTTGTCCCATCACGCGACCTCGTTTATCCACCTGGTCTGGCCCTCGTTAGATTAGGTTGTTCATTAAGCTCAGCACCTCAGCGACGCTGGCCTGAGCCCGTCAGGGGGCCGTCAGGGGGCTGGCAGGCTGCTGGCAGCCCGTGGGCACCGCACCTTGCGAGGGCAACGCATCGTTTGGGAGGTTTTAATTCAACCGGACAGCCGGACTCGTGGCAGGGTGACCAGACTGACAGACAGATGTCTGCTCCGAGGACAGGGCGGGAGAGGCAGCCACGGCTGGAAAACAACCCGGTTCCAGCAGGACCGCTCGGTTTTCTGCAGGAAAACAAGTTTGTAGCTCTGTGAGCAAACGTCTGGGGGTGCAGAGGGGTGAGAGGGGCGAGAGGGGCGGGTACGGAGACCCCGATCTGCTGGAAACCTTGCTCAGAGCGGGAATCCCAGGCGAGGGAAGCGCAGAGCAACAGCCTTCCCTCCGCCTTTCAGCTCTGCTCAGCATCAATCCTGGGCTGAATGCATTTTTTAAGACCTATCTACAGCTGCTGCATTGGAAATTTTATTGCCGTCCCAATTATGATCATGGGAGCAGCGAGCAAAGGAAGGAAAATGCCATTACGGGGTGAAACAACGCTTGACGTTGCAATCTATACCTGGTTCTGGGGGGCGGGAGCGAGACCAAACCACCTCGCTGTAAGCAGCCCCTGAGAGGGGAGGGGGACGGGGACCCGTCCCAGCCCTGCCAGAGCCCTCTGGAGAGCAGAGCCCTCCCAGCCTCACCGCCCAGATTTTGGAGGGGGCCAGCCAGGCCTCGGGGGGGTGGGGGTCCAGCTGCGCCTCCCCCACATCCCCTCCAGGCTGGAGATTGCAGCGAGCGGTGACATTTGGAGCGAGACACGCTGGCGTTGGTCCCCAGATCTACAGCTGCGGGGCATCAGCTGTGGCTGCGGGACCAGGAGAGCATCTCCTTTCCCACGCGCAGCCCCAAAGAGGCTCCTGAAAGTCAGAAGTCCCTGTGGCGGGAGGGGAAGCGGACGGCAGGGCCGTATCTCTTAACTCCCTGTCCAGCATCTTGACAGCAGAGCGAGGGCAAAGCCTCCGGAGCCCCAGAGCTCTGCCGAGACCGAGCTGGTGGACTCCTGAATCCCCTCTCTATGAAACCTGTCTGAACCCCAAAACCGCTGCTCTTGGAACCGATGCCGCGCATGCATCCCGGTGCGGCCAAGGCTGGGGTCCCCGCTATCTGCCGGCAACCTCGGAGCGAGCGCCAGAGCTTAACGCTCCCGAGCAAGTTACTTCTTGCTCGTTTTGGGGTTGTGGCAGCGGGCAGGAGATTTCTCAGCCGTTACGTGGGACAAACCTCCGGCTCGCAAAAGGAGGGTGGGGGTGAGGAGGGAGCTCATGCCACCAAGCAGGGATGGCCATGAGCTAAAAATGAGCCGGATTTCAAGTATCGCAAGGCACAAACCCCACCAGGTATGAGGGCAGTGATGAGGCTGATCCTCCTGTCACCCTGCTCGAGCCTGGGGAACACTCACCGTTCTGCAGGTCTGGGTCTGCACCGACATCTGGGTCTGCTGTGGCATCCGAGACCGGGGATGTTTAAATGGCAAAGTGTCCGGCACAGACGGCCTCGGCTCCTCTGGACAAAACAGCACAAGACGACGACTGTAAATCACCTTTCCACAGTGTCCAGCACAGAAATCCCAAATAAATGCCCCCGGAGTCCAAGAACATGGCACACAGGCACCACACAGAGAGGGGAAGCATCCTTAGCCTTGCTCCAGCCCAACGTCTGACGCGACCCTTGCAGCTCGCCTGCTTATTTATATACAAAATTCTATAGCGCTTTGTACCCTGAAGGATCCTCTCACAAACAGCAGAGTGTCTGAGCCCAGCACCGCTGCGGCCAGCTCTGGGGTGGAGCAAAGGGAGATGCGGCAACGCTCCCCGGCAATCACGCGCAGGGATTTCAGGAGGAGATGGCACCCACGCAGCAGGTGCCCGAGGCCAGCTCTCCAGGAGTCCTCTCATTTCAGGAGACTGGACCCACACTCGCGTGTAAAAGTGCCGCTGGCTGGACCCTCCGTGCCGCATCCCTCCCCGCGGGCACTTTGGGGGGGTCGCGAGACACGCTCCCAGCCCTGACGGCCGGCGCAGGGGGTGCAGGACACCGCCGTGCAAGCGAACGATTTGCTACGGTTTTGCTAAAGCATTTTAAGCTCTCTGGATCAAGTTTAATTTGCCTGTAAAAAAAAAGAAAGAAGGAATTCAAATAGCTCCTTTTTCGCGGGAAATCCAGCTCTTCCTCATTAACAGACCACAACTGGTCCCAGACTGGTCCTGTTCAGCTACACCCCCGCAGAGATGCATCCCTGCTCGGGCCCCGGGTAGTCTCTGCCCCCTGCTCCTGCCTGGACGAGCTGCCCAAGGGCAGGAGCAGCAGCCGGGGAGGTTAATTCCTGCCCGGGTGGCACGCCGCTCGCACCCCCTTAGCGCGCAGGGAGGACGTCCCTGGTGACAATGGGGAGCCAAGAGCTGGCCCCAGGACAGCGGGGGTCCCCTGCCCGGGCAGGGTCGTGCCCTGTAGCCTCCCCACTTGCTCCTGCAAGCCCCAGCACTGTCCAGGTGCCGCTTATGGATGGGCAAAACCTCACTTTTGGGGTTTCCAGAGAACTGATAGCACACAGCACTCCGGAAAAGCTAAAATTCCTCCAGGAAAACATCACTACCCCAAAGCAAATGACGGAAGGATTCCCCTAAAACCCGCAGGCTCAGGCTCAGCCATGCAGGCGCTGCACGGGGACCCCATTTCCCCATCCTCCCCCCCGCGCACACATCGTTCAGGTCGTGCTTTGCACAGGGCCCCGGCAGGGATGCACGGCAACACGAAGGAGCGACGCTAAAAATCCCCCCGCCACACCCCCCTCATTAGCAACCGCAGCAAGGAAATCTCCTGCCATGGAGGTGCTGGGGTTTGCCAGTGGATTCAGGGGACGTGCCAGCCTCTCCGGGCTGCCCCACGCCTTGGCGGCATGGCAGGGCTGGGACAACAGGGACAGGGAGCGCTCCGGGGCTGGCAGCAGGGCAGGAGGAGCCCAGCACGGATCCCAGGCACAACCACATCTCCTCAGCCGGGGACCCTGCGGCACGAGCGGCTGATGCACACAGGTACGCGGCGCTCAGACCCGACACTCGTAACAAAGGCGAGAGCCACCCAAACCAAGCCCTCGCTACGCTAAACCGACCCAGAAATGCCCCAGCCTGCCCGCAGCGCCCACGGTTTGCAGCACCACCAGAACTACAACGTGGTGCAACACAGCGAGGATGTTGTCTAGAGAGTCAATCCGGTGTCCGTGCTTCGAGGGATGACAGCCTCCACGGCGTCAACGCACAAATATCTGTTTCGGCTCGCGGTGCTGGCAGCTGCAGAGCAGGAGGGGCTCCTCTACTGCCCAAGTGATGCGATAATCGGGAGGGAAGTGGATTTGTTTTGCACCGCAGCGATACGTGCGGCTCCTCGCACGCTCCAGCACCTCCGTGCGTTTCAGCAGGGGTGGAGGAGGCTCTGCAGGCGATGCTCAAAGGCACCGCCATCCAAAAAGTTAAGCGCAACTGTGCTGGAGCAGCTTGGCTCGCTGCTCCTGAAGACCAGGCTCTGGCTACCAGGGATGGATAAAGCAAAATTTAATACAAATTCCAGCAAGCTGGACGTGCCCAGATGTTTATTGCAAACCCGCTGAAACCAAATTGCAGTAAGCAAAATCTGCTCAACTCTCTGCGCTTACCGGCCTTTCCTGCTCTCCCTGCAGGCAGCGAAGCGCAGAGCGCCTTTGCCTCTGGACCTGCCCGCACGGAGCCGACCGCGCTGGCACCGTACGAACACGGCGTTTAAGTTTGCTTTAGAGAGCGCCTGGCCTTGGCTCACCAAACCCCGGCGTGCGTTACGTCGGCCCGTCATTCCCAGCCCTCTGAACGATTAGGGTCTTTGTTGATGGTCTTGGCATTTGGTTTCGGCAGCTCCTGCATCACTTAGCAACCTCCGTTTCAGGTTAATTCAGGTTTTTTGCTGTAAATACAGTTTAATCCCCGTGAAATGGGACCCACCAGAACGTGCGTGAAGCGGCCTAAAACCT
The DNA here is from genome assembly GCF_028858705.1 of Grus americana. Classification (NCBI taxonomy): domain Eukaryota; kingdom Metazoa; phylum Chordata; class Aves; order Gruiformes; family Gruidae; genus Grus; species Grus americana. The sequence continues at coordinate 1,732,649 of NC_072879.1, forward strand.
CCTCTGGTCCCACAGCACGCCAGCACAACTCCCCAGCTCTCCGTGGGTTCGTACCGCCAGAGCGCTTGCCACCGTTGAGCCCCCCGTGTCTTGTGTTTTAAGGCACAAATACTTAAAAATGGGTATTTTAACTCTTTTCTAGAGCAACTTGGTGGAGGAGCCGGGGGATGAGTCTCCTCTCCCCGAGGACCACACAGGATCTGCCTCTCCATCGAAGAGGCTCCGGTGCAAGTTCTGTCCACAGGAGCCTCTTGAAGAAGAAATTTGGCAGCAAAGCCAAAGGCCAAACGGGGCCCCGGGGTGCTGTGAAATCAGCAGAGACCCTTGTACCTCCGGAGGCCCAGGCCCGGATGCTCCGAGTCGAGCTGTTCTAGGGCAGAACCATCCCTTGGGATGCGCACGCCAACTCTTCCAGCGGACGCGCGCGGCAGCGAACCCGCGGCTCAGCCCAGCCCAGGACAGACCTGCAGCCGCCCCCAAACCACAAGAGACCCGACCTCCCCAAGCCCCTCAACACCCTCACGCTGCCGCAGGACACCCAACAGCGCCCAAGGCCCGGCCACCCACCCTCGCGCTGCCCCAGCATCCGGGAGGGCTAAGCACGGAGCAGTAAGCCAGAGATTTTTGCTCATTAATGTAATTAACATCAGACTTCCCAGCCAGCCGGGCTTCCGTCTGACCTTTAGTTATCGAAATATGAACAACAAAAATGACACGTTATCACAGAGGGGGTGTCACAGGCCGTTTGTTTGAAATCCTCAGTGAAACCTCTCTTGGCGACGGGCCCCCAAAGAGCATCTTTCTGCAAAAGTACACGGGAAAATTTGGAAAACCATCGGGCAAGGAGGAAAAACTCAGCCCCCCCGCCCCGGTTCACAGCAGCTGCCCAGCAGGGACACGGCGTCTCCCGGCTTCTGCAGGGGCACAGCCAGAAACGACCCCAGGGAGAGAAACGGAGAGATGGGGCAGAGCTGTTAAAAAAATGAAACAAAGGAAAAAAGACCTGTTTCTTAGGAGTCTTGTGAAAGCAGGAAGTCACCGAGGTGGCCGCGGCCGAGCCGGACCCCGGCGGTACAGTCGGAGCCCAGCCCAGCATCAAGCGGTCCCTGCACCGGAGACGGCTCTGCCCGCGTCCCGGTGCGAACCGTAACTCACGGGCCAGCAACAGCCGCGACCAAGCAAGAACTGGGGAAAAAAACCCAAACCTGGCAGCCGGGACACGACCGTGTCCGGTGATGGGCGAGACTGATCCATCAGATGGCAACCCCATTTGCCACAGCGAACAACTCGGGTCTGAATTTCCAGAGGTTGCCAGATGTTGGTGAGAGGCTGAGCAAGGTTCAGCGATGGCATGACCCTACGCTGCGGTGGGCGCTCCCCCAGCCCAGGCCACTCCCTAAGCTGGAAACCGCTTTGCCACAAGGATATCCCCCCCCCCAAAAAAAAAGACCCTGAAGGCAGGAGGAGAAACCGCTCCCTGAATCGATGGTGGAAAGCATCCAGACTCCAAAGTAACTCCTGGAGCAACACGCCGCTGCGGCACCGGGCCCGGCTGGCAGGGATGTCCGGCATCACCGGCTGCGCTTCCCCGGGAGCCGACCAAAGGCTCCAGCTCCGTGTCAGCCCTGGGCACGAGGACTAACGAAGGCAGGGTTATTTCCCCCCCCTCCATTTGTCACACTCAGTTAACACTTCTGCTTGTGGAAGAAGGTCACGATTTAGATCTCATTTATGTCACTTCATCTTTGGTTTGCAATTGCAGAGTCCTGCTCATTTTCCATCCCCAATTAGCGTTCAGTTACGGGGGGCCCTGCTCCACCCCTCCTTGTCGCTGCGATGGAAAGGAGGAGAGACAGAGGTCCTGGACACGCGACCTCGCCCGGGTCTCCGGTGAGGAGATGCCCGTAGAAAGCTGACCTGAGAGCAGCCTTCTTCCTCTGGCAGCACGAAGGCAACCAGATGGACTTGCCTTCAAATAAGATTTAAATGGAAAAACACAAAATAGCTCATTCTGGCAAGATTGAAGAGTTGGTGCCCAGCTGTCCCAAGCAGGGGGAAGGTCGGACCGGGTGACCCTCTGGAAAAAGAGGCCAGAAGCACGACCCACCCGCACGGTTCGCTCCTCCGGCTGCACCACCGGGACTGGTGACCCCACAGCGTGCAGCCCATCAACGCCCCTCTAAATCATCTCAGCCTGCAAACGCACCCTCTCATCCGCCCCGACTGAAACAGCATCCCAATCAAGCCGAAAAAATGAGCGAGGCCTCAGGAGGATTTTTCTGGTGACGCTGAGGACGGGAGACGAGTCGGGGGTCAGGCGCATCCCCCCGCCCCGCTGCAGGCCCACGTTGTCACCGCTTCTTCCCTCCCGCATCTGCTCGAACTCGCCGCGTGAAACAGCCGTGACGTCCCCGTCCTCCCCACTCGGAAGCCAGCGAGGGTTCTGCCACCCCCACGGGGACGGGTTCCTCGGCCCCAGGCAGCAGCAGGACCGTCCCCGTCGCCCGGGCTCACTCCAGGTCCCACACAACCTCCTCGCGTCCGCTGGGAGCATCGGGGTGCTGCGACGTGACAGGGGCAATGCTTGGCATCAAACGTGCCCAGGGCAGCGAGAGGGAGAACATTTGTTTCGAATGTTTCTTCTATTCCCTTCCTGTTAAATATTTTCCCTCCTCCTTTCCAAGAACCTCCTTTCTTTCTCCCCGTCTCCCTCTAGCAACAGCATCCGGGACAAACAATGAATTTTTAATAGGAGGGGGCGGTGGGAAGAGGGAGACCCTAAGGCAAAGAGATAAAACATTGATCTATTAAATAACCTTATCATCGTGAAACCACATTTCAGGAAGAGGGAACCGCACAAGGGACCACGCAGCACCCGGCAGGGACCGAGGGGTGCAAACATCAGCTCCCGCTCAGGGTCGCAGCCCCCCCCTTACTCCTAACCCAGTGCCCGGACGGGTGCTGCGCACAAGCAAGCTGCGGACAGGGCGAATCCTGCTCGGAGGGGCTTTCCCAGCCGTGCCACGCGTGCTCGGCCACGGCAGGTCTGGGCATGCAAGACCCCAAACGGGCCATCGCACAGGTGAGGACAACCCGCCAGCTCTCCTGCCATGCAGCACCGTGGGTTGTCCCTCTGCGGCATCTCGAAGCCGAGCCATTCCCACGGCCTGGTCCCCGCGTCCCCCCCCCAGATCCTGCCCGGGCTCTGCGGGGCCAGGGCTCGCCCTCGCAGGGCTGAGGGTGCCCAGCTCACCTCCCGCAGCGCCTGGCCCTGCCTCCCCATCACACGGCTGGACCTAAATATAGTCCCTGATCCTCTTTTCTTGTAGACACAACCGGTGCTCCGGGTGAAAGTCCTTTCCCATGAACTCACTGTTGCTTAATAAAGCACAAACCCTCGGAGACCTTGATGCCGGGATGTGTCATTTTAATTCTCGGCGACACTTGTTCCTCTCCACTACGGTACGTGGCCGCTGCTATTTTGGCTGGCACATCAGGAGCCGAACAAGAAGCCCCAGCGCTCCAGGTCTGAGCCGTTAAGAGCTGGGATGCGGCTTTAAAAAACAAACCCATATGATGGATGGGGCTGCAAACTGCAGTGAAGCTCATGGTGGCATGAAAAATTCAGGGGGAGGAAGGCAGGAAAGCAAGGAAAGGGCTGGGCTGAGCCAGACGGCGCGGGAAGGAGGAGGGCACGTGCCGGGGCTGCGGCCGGCTTCGCTGCTTGGGTCTGAGCTGCTCGGTGAGATGGGTGCTGCCTCTGCTCCCCAGCCTGGTACCCAGGACCCCGGCCGCTGAGTGCCTGCGTGGATGCCAAGGCACCGCGGCAGCCTGGGGGTTGCAGCCCGGACCCTTCATGGTTAGCTGCTTTTTTTTTTTTTTTAACCTCATCCACAGAGAAGCTGTTCCTCACAGTTTCCCCAAATTATCCACCCAAGTCCCTGCTATTTGAGCGTGCTGGGGTGAGTTTGCTCCTGTTCTCAGTTTGCCATTTCCCTGCTCTGTCACCCGCAGCAGCCCTGGCCCCATGTCCTGCCCGACCTCAGCCCCCACCTCCGACACCCTGGGGTCATGGGCCCCCCCCCGGGCCAGCACAGGGGTCCAGCCACAGCCCCAAAGCATCACGACTTAAAGCAAAGGGATCAAAAGAAGGAGAAACCAACACACACACGTCGTTGCTGATGGCTGCCCGCTGCCAGCAGCCGAGCGATGCTGCGATCCGGCCCCCGCTGCTCCCGCATCCCTGGAGCCGACCCTTGTGAAAGCATTTGCTTCGTCTTTCAAGGTAAACCCTACATAAACATAAAGAATATCCTCCCACGAGAGTCAACCGATAACACTCGAAGCCCAATCAATTTCCCTACCACGGCCGGCGAGCCAGAGCAGCTCTCGGCATCTTTTCGAAACGCTCTCGCGGGTTTTATTGCTTTCCTTCATCTCCTCTCAAATCTCTGAACGTTTCTGCCCTCGCCTGTTCGTTTTGGTGTTTTTCCTGGACTCACAAAACGGCCCTTCAGGCTCAAGCGGCATCTCCGTCGGCAGCACCTTCTGTCCCCAGGCTGCAACCCCTGCCCCGGGGACCGGAGAGATACTGGGCGATGCCCCCTCTGCCATTCTCAGCCAATTCAGTCATCGCCCTACGGCTGCAGACGCAGACAGGCAGCAGGGTTTTGGCTGTCTGAGGGAGCGTATGAACCTACAAAGCCAGGCCTCCGGGCTACGCCCATTTACAGAGAGGGAAACTGAGGCACGGGATGCGTGTTTTATAGGCACCCGGTGATTCAGCACGGCGGGGGACAAGCTCAGGGACGGCCTCGCTTGGCCCCCATGTCCCTCAGCTCTGAGATGTGGGATTTGGCACCCGGGGAGATGCTGCTGGCGACGGGCATCCCACCTAGGCTGCCCACACCGGAGCGGGAATTACCGCTGCCCACGCAAAACGCATCCATCCACGTGCTTCACATTCCCGATGTTATTTCCAGGGCTACGGCAACGGCTCGCTCCCATCCCGGGGATGCGAACGTGGCAGCGACGTGGCTCGTATCCACCGGAGCAGCCCAGCTCCTCCGTCACCGCCTGCTCCTTCTGCCTCATGGCAGTTCCCCGCGCTGCTGAGCGGAGAGGGGCCACCCGCTCCCCGGCAGGATGCTCGGGGGCGAAACAGTGGCAAGCCGACAACCAGAAGTTGAAAAGGCTCCGTCGATTCCAACAACATCAACTTAAAGCCTTTAAATGCCAAGCGCAAATACAGCCGGGCGCTCTTGTCGTCCGTACCATCGGGCTTCAAATTCAATGTTTAATTCGGGCCCGTGCCGTTCCTCGGAGGGAAAACACGGTGATTAGGTTTGGGCCTTGGAGCGAGGGATGCGTAATCTTGTGATGCAGGATTAACACAGCTAATAAAAGCAGACATTCCTGAGCTCAAAACTAAAAAAAAAAAAAAAAAGGAAAAAAGCCCCCAGCCCTGCTATCTTCAGCAAGGGATCAGCACAAGCGCATCCCCTGGGAAGGGCCGAGCCTGGCAGCAGCGGGAGGTGGTGCAGGATCTGGCCGTGCCTGGGAGATGCCACCGCTCTGCGACCACAGAGAGTCCCTTGCTCCGCCTGACGCGGCTGCTTCCCACCCCGGGCATCGATGCCACGGGGCAGCTCAGAAGGGCAGCCCAAGAGGGGTGAAACGCAAGCCAGCCCCCGTTTCCCTGGTCCTCCAGCTCCCTCCTCCCTACAGGGCAGGATAAAAGAATCTGCTGATTTTTAAGCCAAAAAACCAAACTCTTTCACGAAGCTGCTTTGCCTCCTGCATCCCCGCGCCAGCGGGAACACGTTTGCTCCCTGCTGTCGGGGTGCTTCTCCGGCTGTTTGGTCGTGCTTGAGACCATCTTGCCCCAAGCTCAGCTCAGCCAAGGACCAAGCGGGATTTCTGCAACCTCTGAAAACCATGAGAAACGTTGCGGGGATCAGAAGCCACCTCTCCCAACTGCTCCGGCCAAAACTCACCCAGCGCTGCCAGTCCTCCAGCAGTGAGAGGCAGCAACTCTGCTCCCTCCTCTCTGCCTTAACGAGCGCCACAGAAACGCCAATGATAAAGACATTAGCTCAAATTAAACCGGATCAATCACAGGCTGTCAGACTGGCAGCTCCCCAACACATCTTGAATTATTCTCCTGCTTAAAGGACGCACGCCGCGTTTCCTGCTGTGGAGGGGTGCAGGCAGCGGGTACCTTATCCCCCAGTCTCCATCCTGCAGCCTAAGGGATGACGAGGCAGCAGCGAAGAGCAGAGCTTTGGGGTGCAAAGCCCCAAGCCGCCTCCTTTACCAAGTGGTTATCACAGGGTTCACCACCTATATTTCTGCAGTTTTAAGGTCAGCAACAGAACCTGGCCCTGGCTTTAAAGCCACACGTGAATATATCACACCAAGCAGCTGTTCAGCTTGCTGGGAGCTGCTGGGCAACTCTGCCTTTTCAGGTTTTGGGTTGTCGGGTTGTTTTTTTTAATTCCTTGTGATTTGATTGAGAGAGACGTTCGTAGGAACTCTCCCTCTCTGGATGCAGCTTTTCTCACGGTGTCTCCTCAGCAGCAGGGCTGGATCTGGGTAAACCAGCACCCGCCGGGGAGGTCTGCTCCAGGCAGGACAGCCTCCTGCCCGCAGGCAGCGCATCCCCAGCCAGGGTGAGAGCGGGCAGCACCACGTTGGCAGCTGACACCAAGCCATGAAACTAAGCAGCAAGTGGGAGCTCTTTGAAAGGCCCAGGCTGCTCCTCACCCGGCCACTGAGCATCCCCAACCCTGTCTCGTCCCCGGTGCCCAGCCTCTGCGGGCACCTTCGCTCCGAAGGGGCAAGCTCTGGGCGCTGCAGGCTGCGGATCCACGCACCGATCAGCTCTCAATCTATTCTGCAGGCACTCTGCCTGCTTCTGTTATTCTCTCCCCTCCTGTTTGCTCTTCTCTCCTTCCCAAAACCTTTCCTCAGGGTAAGGCTGGGCACAAATTTAAAGAGCAGCTGCTCTTCTGCAATCGCTCCCTTGCGCGAACGTGGTGGGAATTAGAGCACCTTTTGTCAGGTTTTAGCTCAATCCGCTTTGCAAGTGGATTAAGAAAGTGGCACAAAAGTACTCTGGATCTGGAGTAGGCAGAGGCAGGCTGTTATTCCAGAACGGTGATAGGAGCCGCATATGCTGCGATTGCTGCCTGCTCCATTTCCCTGAGAAACACAACCCCGGTAACATTTGCATTTAAATCAACCCTGGGATTTTTGACAGGAGAATCCGCCTAGCCCTAAAATCAAGGGTGCTGAGAGAAGGGGGCAGGCAGGGCCCTGGGGTGGTGAGGAGCGAGACCCTGCAGGACTGGGGGGGGGGAACAGGAGCGATATGAGATGGGAGAAGCCCCTTCTGCCTGGCGAGGTTCAGACCCCCTCGGGGCTGCCAGGGAAAGGCTCCGCGGGGCTGCGAGCGGCGGCCCCAGCCCTGACGGCGGGGAGACTGCGGGTACCAGACCCCCCGGAGCGCCGGGGCCGAGCGGGGGCGGATGGAGCCGGGCCGGTTCAGGCTGGACCTCCCGGTGCAGCTCTCCCCCTGCCTGAGACCATTTAAACCCCCGGTGCCAGCCCAGCCGCTGCCCTCCCCGCCAAGCCCCCCCCCCCCAGCCGGGGCTGAGCCCCCTCTCCCCGGGCACCAGCCGGAGGCTGCGGGGAGCGGAGGGGCCTTGCAGCCCCGGGCGGTGGGCACCGGCTGGGCAGACCCCCGGCGAGCCGGTTTCGGGGTGCCGGGGAAGGGTGGCCCCAGGGGCGACGGGGGCTCCGCGGCCGCCCCCCGCACCCACGTGTGCGCCCTGCCGGGCTCTGCCTCCCCCGGTCCGGCAGGGTCCGGCCCGGTCCGGCACGGCACGGCACGACCCGGCGGCGTTCCCCCCCCTCCCGGGACCCCGCACTCACCGCTCGGCTCCGGCTCCCGGGCAGCCCATGGCGCGGCGGCGGCGGCGCGGGCAGAGCCGCAGCCCCGGGGGCGGCGCGGCGGTGGCTCCGGACGGACCCCGGCCCGGCCCCGGCGCGTCCCCGGGGGCGGCGCCTCTCCCCGCTGCCCGCCGTGCCTGGCCGTGCGCCGGCGGAACGGGGGTGGGAGCCGCCTCCCGCGCCCCCCGCCGGGCCGCGCCGCCCCGGGAGCGCGGGGGAGGGACGGGGAGAGGGGCGATGCGCGGCCCCGGGCTGCGCTGGGGAGGGACGGGGAGAGGGGCGATGCGCGGCCCCGGGCTGCGCTGGGGAGGGGGGGAACGGGCAGAGCCCGCGGCGAAATGCGGGGAAGGGCACGGGGGTCCCTTCCCCTTTGGCACGGCAAAGCGGGGAGGGGTGTCCATCCCCCCGCCCCCCCGGACAGCCTGGGTTCCCCCAGCCCCGGGTACCCGCACAGCGCCCTGCCTGGGCTCCCCCAGCCCCGGGCCAGCCTGCTTGCACCCCCTCCTACCCCGTGCCACCCTGTCCGTCCACCCTGCGACAGGGTGCGGGTGCCCACCTCGCTGGGAGCTCCCCTCTCTGCACGGGAGGTTTCTCCCATCGTGGTGATTATGGGCCAGCACAGCCATTTCCCCCCTACCCAACAGGGAAACCGAGACAAACGGGGCACAGCCAGCACCCTAACACCAGGAACGAGCACAGCCCCCAATCCAGCCAGGGTTCCCGCGCTCGTGCCCCCACAGCGGGCTCCGCTGTCCCTTGCAGCAGTGCCGAGCTCACGGGCAGCCACGGCAGGGCCAGGAAGATGCCAAGCTCACAGGGCAATGACATGGTGTGCCCCACCAGCACCCACATCCCACAGGGAGACGCTGCTCACCATTAGCCATTCCTCTTTGGAGCTCTCTTCTTGCCCCTCTCCGCTTCCACTAAGGCCTCCCACAAATGCAGATGATTTGGTTAATTAGGCTTTGAGGATGAGAGAGGCCAATTCATTCATTAGGGCTGACTTCCAGGGCAGAATTGTTGCTCTCGTCTATTCATCGCTGCTTGGTCCAGGCTGGCGTTAGCCTTGCTGGTCACGGGGCTTAGGGGACACGGGCCGCTGAAGCAGAGTGTCCTGTGCCCTTGATCTGTTGCGTGACAGCCGACGAGCATCACCTGAGCAATTCAGTTACATTTTCTGCATCTGACAGCGGTTTTCAAGCAGGGTTTGGCACCGTGTCCTCCATTTTACAGATGGGGAAACTGAGGGAAGAAATCAGGGGTAAGGAGCGGGGCACAGCGCTGCATCCCGGGCTGATTTAATGCCATGGGCTCCCCTATTAGATGTTCTTGCCTGAATTGGCTCCATTTGTGCAGGATGTTGCCAGGAGAAATGCCAACAGCTCTCCTGGCTCGCGTGCCTTAGCGGTTCCACTTGCAACTTCCATCCCTAGCTGCAGCCCAGCGCTTCTGCTGATGGAGATTTCTGGCTGCCTCCTACTGCTCGTTTGCTCCGGGATGTGGATTTATAATTTCATTACAGGCACGAGCATCTCAGGCTTTCCCATCTGAGTTTCGTCCCCAGCCTCATCCCTGGATCTGCAGTTAAAACCAGATTTACATGGGTGTGAAGGCATTTCATTGCTGTTTTAAACAATAACAATTTATCTGCTTAATAAAAGATGAAAAATCCAAGCATGAGAAATACAACTGGTTTAGTTGGAGATGTATTTTTAAGAGCCTGGGGGGGAAGGGGGGGGGGGGGAGGCCGTGCCAGAGCAATTCACGTTTCATTTCAGTTCCCCAGGATGAAAAGGTGATTCTGGCTAATTTGAACCTAGTCATTAAGCCGCTGTTTCAAAAACACAGAGTCAATTAAACAGCATCCCCCCCGCCCTCGCTCCGCAGGCCTGCTTTGGTATTAATCAAGGGAGAAGGGGAATTGCGTGATCCATACAGCTCGCGCTCCTGTCACTGGGAGCCAAGTGCCGATCTGATTTTGCCTGATGGGAGATGTTTTCCTGCCTGCTGGTCGGGGTCAGAATTGATTTTAGGGGGGCAGAGTGCTGGCAATGCAGTGGGGGGGCTGGGGGAGCCCAGGTTGGCAGGGGCCACCTCGTCCTTGTCCTGTCCCCAAGCCTCCACTGGAAAAACAGTTATGTCTCAGCATGTCCCCTTTGTACCATTATTGTACTTTGGGGAAAACCAAGGCACAGGCATTTGCCCAGGATAAGGGAAAAGGCAGGTTGTGACTAAAGCCCGTGACGGGGGTTTTAGCTCAGCCCCACTCCCCCTCTGCGTGCGCCCGGTTGCCACCTCCTCCCGTTACCTTTGGTGCCCCTTTAGCATCACTTTGGGCTTTAAGGAAAGAACAGGACAAAGATGCAGAGAAAAGGTGCCAGGCTGAGGTTAACAGCTCTGCTTCCCCGAGCAGGAGCCCCGCAGCCCTGCGCTGGATGTCGGAGAAGCCCACGGGGGCCGTGTCCCCAGGTCTTGCTCTCCAATTAATTCAAATCGGCTTCAATATGAGCATTAATCAAAAAGGACCTTATGGCAGAAGGTGGGGGACAGGCTGAGCCAGGGGCCCCCTGTCCTCCGCGCGCCCAGAACCTGCTCCCTGCCAGGGGCTGTGGCATTTGGGGTGCTCAGACGGACCTGGTCCCCTCCTTAGGTCCCCTGAACTTTATCCCCACCTATCACTCCTGTCCTGAGACCCCGGCCCTGCGCAAAATAGTCGCCCCTGAAATGAGGATGGAGATCCATAAAACACATCCCTCCAAACTCTGCCTCTTGCTCAGCATCGGGACTGGGGATGCAGCGGGGCCACCTGGGTCACAGCTGTCCCCCGTGAACGGAGGGGAACACGAACGTCACCTCCTCCCGTCGAGGTGTCCCCGTCCCCAGCGTGGGGGGGTGGGTGGGTGCCCTGTGGTAGGGCCCTGGGGGTGTTGGCAGGCAATGCTTCGGGGAGGGTCTCTGCCTTTGGAGGTGCTGTTCTAAGCGAGCCAGCGCTGGAAGCATCTTGACAAGTTTTACTGCTTTCTGGGGCATTTTCACACAGACTCAGCAAAATGATTTAAAAAAAAAAAAAGTGAGAGAGAAATAAAAAAATCACAGCTGCTCTGGCAGACACTCAAAATCCCAAAGAGTTTTTGGCTGAAACGTGCCAGGGGAAAAAAAATAATCCAATAAACAGGGAGGTAAACCCCCTTTTGCCGCCCAGTTTGCCCTCCCATGGTGGAGCGCGGGAGCTTTCCCCGCTGAGCACAGGCCAAGGCCTCTCCCTGCCCGTGGGGGGGCCCGGGTCAGCTCAGCCCCCCGCGCCGCCGGACACGCTGGTCCCCTGCCAGCTCAAATGCAGCACTCCAGCGCTGCCAGGTCTGGTGACAGCCAGTGATTTCCCACCCACCCCCCCAAGGATGCAGCAGTGGGAGCCATGTGATGACTACAGACTCTTGGTGGCCATTAATTTTGACTAACGGAAACCTCGATTAACTCCTAGAAGGAGCCAGCCGGATGGCTCACGATCCACACAGCGTTTGACCCTGCAGCAATCGGGTGGCTGGGGAGCTCTAAGTGCCCCTTTGGCACTGGACGGATGCTGTAAGAGCTCAGGGATGCCAGAGAGCCAGTTCTTGCTCGGTGGGGTACCCCCCCAGGGCACGGCTGGAGGGCAGCCCCGACGCAGAGCCAGCCAAATCGCAGGCACTGGAGACTGCACCATCCCCAGGACTCGTCCCTGGGTAAGACGCTGCCGGAGGTGCGCCCTGTCCTGGGACGTGCCACGGTGCCTCTTTCCTGGGTGCCCGATGGGTCCTGGGGCACACGGAGGGGGTTATTCCCCCCGGTAGATGCGGAGGGTTTGCAGAGACCCAAATACGAGTGGAGAGTGACACCGCATGGCCGGAGGCAGCAGGGCCCTGGGTGCCCCGGGGACACCACCCCATGTTGTCCTCTCCTCCAGCTGGAAGGGCAGGAGGAGCCCCGCTCTGCACCCGCAGGTTCCCAGCCTGGAGCCACCCTCTCCCAGGGACCTGACCCCACGCTGCCCGCCTGCGAGGTCCCATGGGCTCGCTCCGGCCGGGTCCCCCATCGGCACCCCAAAATGCAACCTCCCCCCACCCGTATCTCTCAGGCACGACGCCAGCTTGCAGATGGGGCCGGGGGGGCATGGCCCACTGCCCCCCGCTCCTGGGGTTTGGGGACCTCAGGACAGGGTCGCTGCCGCACCGCAAGCGGCGTACGTGACCTCCTCCGCACGGGGCTGGCGCTGTGCCCCCTACAAAGCCCGTTTTCACCAGCTCGCTCTGCCCTGACCCCGATGTTTCTGTGTCTGTGGTTTTGATCTGCTTCAGAGCATGAACCCCTGAGGGAAGACATCTCACCCTTGTATTTACCTACAAAGCACCGGACATGCGTACCCGCTCTGCAGCCCCAGCCCCAGCCGGTGACTAATCCTAGTTACTTTTAATAAATATTTGGTAACTATAATGAAAGTTTCTTTGGCCAAGCACCTGCTGTTCTGAGCTGTCCCCAGCAGAAACACCATCAGGCGAAAGGTTTTAATCCGAGCGGGCAGGAGAGGGACCTTTCCTCTCTCCGACTGCCAGGGCTTTGAGTGACAGCGGAGAGGAGATGGTGAGAGCCGGCGCTCGGCTCCGCACCCGCCCCTGCTCCCGGCTGCCTTTAGCAACCCCTAAGTGAGCCCTTTTGCCATGTCTGGGTCAAGATGTCCCTTCTGGCAGTGAAGTCAGCCCAAGGTGACAAACTCCCACAGAAGAAGGACTTCCCCCAATCCCTTTTTCAAGGTCCACGGCCCAGTTTTGCAGAGCCACCGAACACCAGTGCCAACTGGCTTCAGCAGCAGCTCTGCACGTTCAACGGCCATCAAAGCCAGCACACCTCTTTCCCTGTCCAAAGAAGGACAAAGCAAATTATCTCCGGTTCCCCAGCACAGGCTGCATTTCTCCCCCTGCCACCTGGCACGATGCTCACGGCGGGGGCTAAGCCCACCCCAGGTCCCCTTTGCAATGCCATCGCTTCCGCAGCCGCTTGCACAGCACCCAGGTCCCAGCATCTGCCTGTGCTCACGGAGCCGATCGCTGCCCGCCGCGGAAGCGCGTGTGCTCGGGATGCTGTGCGCTCACCTTCCGGGGCTGCTCACCCCCCGGACTTGGCGCTCAGCCCCGCCGCAGCCGGCAGCTGAGCGCGGAGCCCAGGGCTGATGATTTATTCCCCTCAGCAAGTGGGGCCGGCGCTGCCCAGCTCATTCTCTCATCCTGGCAGCTGAGGGGTTTCTGTTTGCCCTGCTAATCCAGGAAGGTGCTCCATGTACAGGATACATTAACAGAGGAATCGCTGCCGGCGGATGTGACCCGGTTCCTCCTTCCCACTGTGATCCTCAGCTCCAGAGTGGTTTTTCTGCTGCTGCCCAGCCCGGGAGGATTGCCGAGCCATCTGCATCCCCAGGGGCCCCCAGCCACTGGCAGCACTGGGAGCAGCCCGGTGTGGTGGGAGCGGTGCAGTGATGCTGCGGGTTTGGGGGTGTCGGAGCAGTGCAGTGACACTGTGGGTTTGGGGGTGTCGAGCGGTGCAGTGATGCTGCGGCTTTGGGGTGTCCCTGGGCTGGGGAAGCCAAGGAACTGCCTTGAGCCGGGATCCCCGCCTGCCCCAAAAGCAGCGGGGAGCAGGACATTTGGGGCTCAAAATCCAGCTGTGAGCGCAGCTGGCCGCAGCAGCAGCGCATCCCCGGGGCTGCCTGTAGCTCAGGGCGTTTGGGGAGCTGGTGGCTGGGCTGTGGGGTGAGGGCAGGCACGGGACAGGGTGGAGGGAACCTGGCAGCACCGGTGTGATTGCTGCCAGTAGAACTGGCCGAGACACGGGCTGGGGTGCGCTTGGGCACCGTTGCGGGCAGACCCCATGGAGAAGGGGCGATAAGCGGTGTCGGCACAGCAGGTATTTTGCAAGGCACTGCCTGTTTCACCTCCTCTCTCCATGGCAGAGGCACTGCTGGAAGGGTCCAGGGTCACCTCTCCATCCCTGAACAAGTACAGGGGTTCGTGCCAGAGCCGTGCCCAGCGGGATCCCAGCGCTCCCTGCTGTCAGAGAGCTGGGGGCGGCCGCCCTGCTGCCTGCTCGCTCCCTCCTCACTAGGAAATTGCTCCTGATGAAATTCAGCCCACATTTCTGCATCGTGTGAAACACGCTCCCCGCCCCCGTCTCCCTTACCCTCCCTCCACACGCGCGTCCTGCCTGCCTGCCTTTATCTGAGCGTGGCATCGAATCCCTCCCGGCAGCTCCAAGCTCATTTTCAAATATCATTAGAGCTGCTGTGCAGATGATTAGGATTCCAGGCACCGCGGTGCCGCGGACGGCAAACACACCATTTGCACCCGCTAGTCGGAAACCGTCCCCGGTGTCTTCTCTGCCCCGCGCCCCTGCGACCCCAGAGTCTGTCTTCACGCTTCATGCAGGCAGACCAGATTCTCCTCTCCTTAATTCATCAGCTCAAGCCATGGCCACGTCTGCTCACAGGTCTGGGAGCTGCTGGTTCCTGGTTGGAGATGGGGCCGTTGCAGACGAGTCACGGCAGTCTTGTCCCCAGCCAGTCTGAACAGAATTGCATCAGCGGAGCACATAACGCAGCAGCAATAAAACCCCAACGGTCGTGCCCGTCTCCGCTGCGGGATGGCCCTCGCCAGGTTCCCACGCAGGGATGCTGCAGGCGGGCAGTGTGCTCGCTGAACTCGGGTGCTGGCAGCGCGGGCAGGAGGGAGCTCACTGCCCCGGCTGGCGCCCCGGGGTGCTGCTGGGGCCATCAGCCAGGAGATGTTTTCCTCACCCATTTCTAACAGCTCACTCTCCATTAGGCAGCATTTCTGATCCACTGGTCACTCTGCAAGACACTGGCTTGGGAGAAAAGCTGGACGTTGGTGTAAATCGCTCACGGACACGTTTCTGTCACCACCATGACGAGGTGCCAACCCCCAGCAACTTTCTCCATGTTCCCTGTTCCCAAATGTACCACATCCAGGATACGAACTTAAACGATGTGGGAAGAAACTCCCTTGTCCCCGTCTTTTACTGCTCGGCTGAGTCCAGCACACAGGGTCCTGCTTTTTTTGGCTGCCTACTTTTCCTCTGAGTGGGATGGGAGCTCTTACGTTGAAAGACAAGACAAATTATTCTGGTGTGCAGTGATGGCAGAGCTGATTCATAAGCCAGGCAGGTCTACAAGGTCTAATTTGGGATGGAAGATAGCTGACGACTTCTTTAGTAACCGGGAAGACTTGGGAAACTAACTTTTCTTTGACAAGCACACGATTACCTACTAGCTTAACGCTGTTGCTCTGCTCGTCCAAGCGCTGGGTTTCTGCAGGACCGACAGGCTGTCACGGTTAGGAAATAGGTGTTAAGGAGGAAATATTTTAATAGGAAATGGCTTAAAATTGGCCAGGAGCATCATCCCCCATCCACGTGGGGGCATTGGCCAACACCAGTTTAAAGATGACGGTTTCTCCCCAGGGGAATCCAGCTGTTTCCAGGTGTTGAGAGTCTCTTCTGGCCCAAGCACGAAGCTCCGCAGCGCCGGCCATGTTTCACCTGCCAAAACAACCCTCATCCCTCCTGCCCGCCGCAGGGACCAGGAGTGGGTGCCGGGGTGCTCTGGCTGCCCTGATGCCTGGCGTTGCTTTGGGGCTGAACACAGCTCCGGGGCTTGAAGCGACTTCTCCGTGTCGACGCTGTGGGCATTGGCTTCGTCGCCAAAGGCTGCCTGCAGCCAGGCAGGTAATCACAGCCTCCTCCAGACACCGCTGCCTCGGAGGCCGGAGAAGAAAGACTTCCCTTCGGCTGTTGAGGACCCAGCGCTGGGGTCTGTGCTCTCACGCACCCACTGGGGCTCCTGGGCGGGGGGGCTGTGGGGTGGGGGGGCGGTGCAGAGCGGGGCCGCAGGAGCATTTTGAGGAGTATCGGTGCTGGCTAAGAACTGGCGCTGCACCTGGCACCTGGCCAGCGTTATTAGTGTCTCATTTTTGCAGGCAACAAATCCACCCACGTCCTCGATGGAAGGAAAAACTGTTTGGAAACAAGACCTCTACCTGGCACGCAGATCCAGAGACGTTCGTCACCCCACGCCCCCCTGCCCGAAGGCATCTCGCCCAGCAGCACCCAGCTCCCTGCGGCATCGGCAGGAGAGAGGCAGCTGTGCCCAAGGGACCACAGTCCCACCGTGACCATCCCCACCATCCCGTCCCTCTTCCCTGCTCATCACATCAGCGACGGCTCTCTGCACCTTGCAGCACTTAATATGCGAGAGGGGGCGAAGATCGCTGCACCCTGCCTTGCACGATGAATTATTAATCCAGCATTAGACAGGTTGGAGTGTTAAATCTTTCCCACTAAGCCGTCCCTGGCTGTCCCCCAGCACACAGGGACACTGGGGCTGGGTTGTCCAAGCCCTGCGGGGGGAACTGGCCAGAGACCGAGTGACCCAGGCTGAGCATGGTCCCGTCTGCCTGCAGACCGCGTCCCGTCCCCCGCTCCACCGCTGAATCACGGGGATTTCAAGGTTCCTCTCACCCCTTACCCTGCGCCAGTCTCCTCTGCTCTGCCCCAGGGTGAATCTGGGACCAAACCTTGGGGTCCTCCTGCCAAGTGCTGGGGCTCCTGAGAAAGACCCGAGCTCAGGGCAGGGGTGCCGTGGGAGGAGGGGGGGGTATTCCCAGGGGTGCGGCAGCGCGTGGGTGCTCGGTGCTGCTCGGGGAGCACGCTGCAGCGCCCGGGGCCATTGCACAGAGCGCGTGGGCTCCGAGCCCAGTTCCCAAGCACAAGGGCAATTGTGTGGGGCAGGTACCAGTGCTGGGGCTGCCTGGGGGTTTCAGCGGGGCAGAGACTGGCTCAGTTCCCACAGGACAATGCTCTCCTCTCCCTGCAGCAGCATCGACAGCCAAGCCCCCAGGGCAGACCGTGCTAGCACCCAGCCTCACCCGCATTTTCCACCCCAAAGCACTCAAGCATCCCGCAGAGGAAGGTCGGCTGGAGGCTGCAGGCTGGCATGGCTTGCTCCGCCTCACCTCTCCAGTGACAGCTCCAGCCGCCCCCGTGCCCCCCGCACGGCTCTCGCCCTCCTGTCGCTCCATGGTTGCGTCCCCGCTGCCGGTGGGCTGTTCGCTGGCAGCTGCCATCAGCGCCAGCCACCCTGCCCACGCTGCCGAGCCAGCCTCTAACCGGGGGATAATTAGGGCTGCAGGCAAAGGGAAGCTATCGCCGACTTTTGCGTTTTCTCAAGCTGTCGGCTCTGTTAGCATCTTCTAAGCAAATTAAACTTGGATCCCAGGCAGGGCAGTCCCATGCCTGGCTCACCAGGCTGCTGGGAGGCAGAAAAGGAGGCTGGGGGGTTTCTCTGAGTCTAGGAAGCAGGAAGAATTTTTTTTTATGATGAGGATGTGAAACAGGTTGTCCAGAGACAAGGGCGGTAGAGGTCCCATCCCTGGAAACACTCAAGGTCAGGTTGGACCACGCTCCGAGCAACCTGAACACGTCCCTGCTCATGGCAGGGGGATTGGAACTAGATGACCTTTAAAGGTCCCTTCCAACCCAAACCATCTGATGATTCTATGATTAGTAAGGACCTGATCCTTTAATCGGAAAGACCCAGGTGCAAAGATGCTGATGCTGGAGCTGCGTATCGGGGGCCACCGCGCCCACCCAGAGGCCGTGAAGTGCTGTGCTTTTTGGGGAGCAGCATCTCTGCTCAGATCACACAAGCCTGAGGAACACGTCAATGTTGGCTAATGGCCGGCGGTGCTGAGCCAAGGTGTCCCTGCTCCACCTCGCAGGGCCCATCCCACCTTCAGGTTCTGCTCCACCTCAGCAGCTCCCAGTGGGCAACACTGCCTCGCTCAGCCCTGTGCCCTGTCCCTTCTCGTAATAAATCTCACAGAAGCTTCATCCAGTCAAGCCCCTGCATTTGCTGGAAGCCCCCAAACATCTCATCAATGCAAATGAGAGGAAGAGAGCAGGATGAAGCAGGAGCAGAGGTGCATTACAGCTTAAGCAAACACCCGTGGAAGCGTTATCTCATTGCTTGCCACGTCTGACAAAAACTACCAAAGCTTTTTTAAACTTTAGGAGTAACAATAATCCATCACACCGCTGTGTCATTAATCCTTGGTAATTGTTTCTATAATTAAAAGCCCCATTGTGTCTTGTCTCTCTAATATGATTTATCAGATAGGGAGCACTCTTGCATGAATGATGCATGGCTGTTGGGAGGACATCTGCCTCTGGGCTGCTTGCATTTAAGAGAAACGCATGGTGCCTACCTTCAGTGCTTGCTGTTCCCTCACCGTCCCCGTCCCTCGCATGCACCTCAAGCTGTTCAACCCTGGGATGAAATCCCCATCCTCGAGACGCCTCAGGAACCAGGTTGTTTGGATCCTTTGTGCAAAGCTCCTGGCTTCTGATCTGCAAGTGAGCTACAGTCAAGGACAAAACTAGCTCATGAGCTAAAGCAGCAAAAGAGAAGCCACCTACTTCCCCAGAGGTGCGGGAGGGCTGGGTTTCATGTCAGCAGATCATGCTCCTGCCTCTGATGTGAGCTGCGTTAAAAACTTAAAACAAGGTGGGAGGACCTACTCTTTGCTGGTGATAAAGTAGGTGGTCTTTATATTCCCTCTCTCTCAGAGACCCTGGAGCTGATGAGGGAACTGGCTAGAACGTGCAGTAGATGCAATCCTGGGTAGTTCCTTGGTTGCACAGAGCTGTTCCAGGCATGAAGTTTCTTTGGCTGTAGGCTCCTCCTGAGAAAACATTTTTGGTGATAAAGCCAAGAGCTGCTAAGAAGGCTGGAAGAGTCATTGAGGTCCCAGCAGACTGCCCGCCTCCCCCACGCTCCACAAGAATGCCAGCCTGGGGCAGGTGCCTGGAAACACCAACTGCAGCAAGGAGGACACAGCCAGCTGGGATGAGACAAGCAGAGCAGAAAGTCCTCTGGGGACGCATCACATACCTGCAGCCTCACCTGCTCCGTCATGTTGCAGACTCGCAGGCACCATGCCCAGATCATCCCTCCCAGGGTGGGGGCTGAGATGTGGGGACACGTCAGGGGGACAAGTCACCCGCTGTGGGCAGAGTGCTGGGTGGAGCAGCACCCATGGCTACTGATGAGGTCCCTGGGGAGAAGGGGATGTCAGAGCAAGGAAATGATGGGTGGTGACCTATGCTCCAACCCTGTTGGTGCCCTGAACTGAAGATGCAGGTGCCTCGTCCCATGCAGACAGATCCAGGACGCTCCGGCCAAGAAACTCGGTGCAATCCTTGGCCCCTTCGGGCTCCTCTGCACCTCGTACCAGGAGCCACAGGCTCCGGGAGATCAAGCGTTAGTGCCAGCAGATTGGCTCCCTGGCAAGGACCTCATCCTTCCTTACCTCCATGGGGTTGGGGCAGGAGCTGTCCTTGGCTCTCAGCCTTCCCTGTCAGCTCCAGTTTTTCTAAGCTAATATCTTGCAGCATCTTAAATTAAATATGAATAAATACAGCGAGTTTTGGAGAGTGCATGGATGAAGCTAATCGGACCTGAAAATTGCTCTCCTTTCTTGTGTGAGTCACACACCTAATGTATGTGCATATTAATGCTTGCAGCACACTCTCCTTCCCATCTTTGTTTTCAAGAGCTTTCACCGGGGGTTTAGCTAGAAAGACACACACCACGGCCACCGCGGGAGAGGCACAGCTCATTTCCCAGCTCAGCTGAACATGGCTATCAGCACGGGGGGGTCTGGCCCACTGGATCTCACAACTTTTCCATCACTTTGCTCGCAGTATGACAGGCAATAAGTCTCTGGGCTTCAGCTCTCCATCTCCCAGCTGGACATCAGCCCAGTCGTGGCATCCAGTATAGCACAGGTTTCTCCATGCCACCCAACTGTGACCAACAGCCTGGCTCCAGTTCAAGGGACTACAACAAGTGCAGCAGCACAAATATTGGCTCAGGGCCTTTGGAAAACTTCAACATTCAGAGTACACACGAGCCAAAAATATCTGGCCTGGAAACCGTGCACCTCCTAGGTGATGGCTCCATTTCCAGCAGCGTCGGTGAAGGCCAGGAGCGCTCTGTTGCTGGTGTGATCATCTCCTCCCAGTTACACACTTGGCTGCAGCCCTCCTAGCAAGCAGGGGGCTGCGTGCCCAGTTCAGGGCTAAGACACTGCTTTGTTGGTCCAAGGCATCCTTGGGCTCTCAGATCCAGGAGTGGTGGTCAGCCCTGGTGAAAAGCCCTCACTGGCAACTGCAAAACCCCCCGAAGGGCAACTCGGGGCAGCCTGGCTGGGTTTCACCATGCTCATCCCTGAGCAAAGCGGAGCTCACTACCAGACCTGCCTCCAAACCACCACGCTTGGCTGGGACCACAAAAGGCACGAATTAACTCCCCACTCACCCAGGACCAAGCGCCTTGTCCCGCAATGCCGATGCCCAGAGCTCTGCGAGATGAGCGGATGCAGGGACTGTTGTTTCTCTCCTGACCACGCAGATGTGCAGCCGCAACATCAGCTGTAAAACCTGCCGGCTTCAGGGCAGCTTCAGCGCTGGCTGCCTGCGGCGCGGAGGAGAGCCAGATCCTCAACGCAGGCCCTTGGCACCGCCTGAGCCTTGTACCGAGTGCCCCAGGGATGCAGCAAAGCCTCCCTCGTTCCTGCCGCTGTCGCAGCGCGAAGATAAAGCCGGGATTATCGCTGAGAGCTGCCAGGAGCTGCAGGCAGGAGTCTCGTGTGGATGACGGCACCAAGCAGGCACCTGCCTGCACCGCTGAGGGCATGCGTCTCCTGCAGAGGTGGCGGGAGGCTGAGCGGGATGGACAGGAGGGAACACGCAGGTTACCCCTCTGTCTCTGAGGAAGGGGGGTCCCAGGCCACGAGGGCTCCCGAGGCTTTTCGGGAACCAGCTGCGTACTTCTCCCGCTGGCAGGGATACTGGTTTTGCTGTGGCAGAGCTGGGACCGTGCCAGGCGCAGCACCGCAACCGAGCGTCTCCTGGGGTTCGCAAGCTCACACTTTGCTTTTCACGCAGCAGGGTCCCTTAGAGAGCGGGCGTGCACAGAAGTTGGTGCTGGGCTGGAAAAGGCAGGGGATGGGGTTCAGGTGGTGCTCAGTGTGGAGTCGTGTGAATAATCAGTTTTGGGGGGGACCAGGAGACTGAACAGGAAAGAGAAGCCTGATGAGAAGAGAAATGGGGCGGTTTCACGTTTTCCCAAAATAGAAGAAAAATTTTCTAACAAGAATTATGACCCATAAAGATGATTTTGCTGGAAATTAATATCTTGCATCCCTGTATGCACGTGATAGGAAAGGAACAGCTCCTGTAATTTTAAAAGTTACACTTAACATTTAATCTCGTCATTTCCAGCATGCCAGGGCAGAGGCACCACAGCCGAGCACGTCTCCCCTCCACAGCCCCCGGGTGCGTGAGGAGCCCGGTGGTGGCCCCTAAAGGACAAACAGGAACAATTTTTCACTGCTTTTTGTAGGAATGAGCAAAATGCTTCTTTCAGCCCTGGGGCAAGGTTGGAATAGGGCTCTGCCTCCCTCGATTACCAGCTTTGAACAGCCGACAGCGACGGCGTTTGTTACGAAGCTGCTCCGCGGGAGGCGATTCTCTCTCTGCCCATCAGCCCCGTTACCAACCGCTCACCCCTCCACCGAGCGCAGCCTGGCAAATCCATTTCTCCATCCTAATTAGGCTCTGTCCAGGGCGCAGAGCCAGCAGCCCGAGAAGGAGAGGATGCTAACGAGCACCAGCCCCGGGGGGAGCACCTACCCCCCCCTTTCCCTGCCTGTCCCAGCCGTGGGGCTGCTCCTGCCCCACTCCAGCCCCCCGCGCTCCCACTGACAGGCCCAAAGTAACCCACCCATGGCTCCTAATTGGATTTGCTCATGGGAATTACAATCATTTTTGCCTCGATTAAGCCATTTGTTTCCCACGCAACTCCCTTGTCATAGGTCTAGCATGGAGCCTTTTGCAGGCTGCTTGGTCCGCGTGTCCCCTGGGGACCCCAACTGTTGGGGTCCCCTTCACTCACCCCTTCAGGCTCCCGCAGGGGCCATTGCTTGTCTCTTCATCCCCCAGCACTGCATTAACCCCCCAATTTCTCTCCTTCCCCCCCATTCCTCCTCCTTCCATCCTCTTCTCTCTCACAGCACCTGGCTTGCTCTCTGGTAGCCCCTGCCAAGGACGTGGGACTGGTCCTGATGTCCCCCACACAAGCCACCAAGATGAAATGGACCCTGGGCCTGGGGAACGTGCAGATCTCAGCGCCAGGGCCCACAGCCCACACAGTTCCCACCATCCCAATCCCTCCGGTCTGCAGGAGGAGACAGGGAATCGTGGCCTGAAAAAGCAGTTACTAGAGATTTCTGGGGTGCGTAAGGGTGGAGGGAGGGGAGCCTGCACAACCCTCCACTACAGCCCCAGCACCCCGCTTCTCACCACGGCCACCCTCTCTGCCCAGCTCCTGGCACTGAGGGGAAGAGCGGGGGGAACCAGACAAAAGCTGGGCTTGGATGATGCACAGCGCCGTGCCCAAGCGCAGCAGAGACTCAGCCGGGCACATCCCACATCTCCCTCTTGGGCCTTTTCCCAGAACAGAGGGCACCAAGAACTCGGAGCAACTCCATCTGACCCAAGCTCATCAACCTGCTCCATCAGGCTGCTCCTCATCTCGCCCAGCCCCACACCGAGCCAGGCTGCAGACACCCTGTGTGGCCTGGGGCACGTCCCTGCACTTCACCTCCCCACCCCAGGGGGAAAAAATGGACAAAAAAGCCACCCACCAGGACAGGGAAGAATAGGGACAACAGAGAGGAAGGAAAGAGATGCTCAAAGGTGCTTTTTGGCAGAAGGACAGACTCTCCCACCCTTCCCGTGCTCTGCTTTCAATCCCCCTGCTCCACCCAGCTGTAAGGAGGGGCCAAGTCCTCAAAAAGCATCAGGTCCTGTAATATCACATCCCCGTGAACAGGCTGGCTGCAGCACCCATCCTCCCAAACAGCCTTTTGGCCACCAATGTGTATTTCTGGTACACCACGTATTTCTCCTGTGGGACCATTACCCTCCTGCAACCAGATGAAGCCCACGTGCAAGCAGGTACTTCGGGCAGCTCACTCACTTCCCTGCTGAACCCATCACCCCACCACCCCCCCGACACTGGGGACACCCATCAGGCCACCAGCAGCCACTGCTGTGTGCAAACACCTCCCAGGCAATCAGCCACCTCTCTCCAGACTGAGCCTTCGCACGCTGGCAGCGACACGACCATTGTCTCCCTCCTTTTCACCTTGCCTCGCCAACACCACAAACATGCACCACCTACCTACTTGGGCAGGATTTAAAGTGATGACCTTGGGATAAAGCAGCTCTGCAGCTAGTTCTCAAGTCCTCTAAGCCATTCACTTCCTCTGTGCTCATCTGAGAAGGTCCCTTAAACCAGGGCTTAAGACTCCAGGAAGCTCTGGGCATGCCCCTCATAGCAGGCAGGTGTGCACAGAATTAGTTTGCAGGTGAGCTCAGAGCCAGATTTAGTGCTGGTTGCTTCCTCACCCATTTTAAGGCATAATTGCTCTGCAGCCTGGCACCCAGACAATGAACAAAGCCTCCTCTATCTCCATAGCCAGTGCTACTAAAGCTCAGGAGCAAGCAGGAAAAGCCTGCACAGACTTCAGAAAAAACCCTTACCTAGCTACGTGCCACTAAAGGATGTTTTATTAATAAATCTGCTTTGAAAAACTCCGGCTGCAGAGAATGGGAGAGCTGTCAAACACAAACGAGGAGCAACTGAATTAATGCAGAGCCCAATACAATAACCAGGAGTTGCAATATCAGCTCCCTTATCAATCTAAAGAAAAACCTTGCTGTTATTCAGCAGTAATGGAACCAGTGCTATTGCAGCCGCAGATAATGCCAGGTAAGAGGCACACCTGCATTTAAAGAGACACTGCCACAGGGAAGGATGTTGAGCAGCTTTATAAACCACCCGAGCTTCGTGACTTAGACCATTCTGCACATTGATGGTGCGCGAATAACTGCTCTAACCTGGGAGAAAAATGACTCTGCCCAGTCCGAGCCATGGCCCACTGAAGCAGAGGTACGAGAAGTCAGTGCCAGGTCCCTGGCCAGATCTGCACAGAGAAAGCCAGCTTTAGAGCGCAGGGAGGGATCCAAGGGCTGTAGCTCAAGGAGAGGTGTGCTGACCCAGCCACTACCTTGAAGTGCAAGCATTTCTTCCTTTAAAAGCCTCACTGCTGGCCAGAGCAGCCCTTTGCACCACCACTGTAACCCAACAGGAAGAGCTGCACAGAGCACAAGATGACCCAGAGCCGCTTCTGACAGAAGAAACCTTCTTTAATTAGAAAGACATTAGCATTCCTGATCACAGCAGTGTCTGAGAGCAAGGACACCTCCATCCTCGTTACCACCCTGCTCTTGAACTCCCTGGGATTTTTAACTCCCACTCTTTCTTGCAGCCCATATGAAATGGGAGACCTGAGAACAAAACCTTGGGGCATCTCAACACCTCCCTCCCGAGCTGGGAAAGATTTATACTTCTTTATACTTTGCCCATGGCAGGGGTTAAGCACAGGCATTGCTAAGCTGGTAGGCAGAAGTGGCTGTCAGACTCTGAGCAGAGCTGGCCTGGCTCATCCAGGTTAGACCTGCCCGAGAGCTCAGCAGAACATCCCTGCTGCAGGATGCCGCAGTTATTTTTAACAGTTGGAGCATCGTTAGTCCAAGTTGATACACACAACTAAAGCTCAAGGCAGTTGTGTCATCAGACACAGCCTCCAGGCAGGCCCTGAGCAAGAGAGCCAGACACCCTGAGCTGTTCCCATTTTTAGACTCACATTTGGAGGATTTACTGCTCTTTGCAGTTTCAGAAACTGTGACTTGTTCCAAACAACAGATCCAGCATTGCCCAATCTCAAGTCACTCCAGAGCTCTGGGTTGCATTCAGGCACTTTCCAACCCCAGCCTGCCTTTCCAGACACTGAATCAGCCTTTGCTCAACTCTTGTACCGCACCAACATCCTCTGCAGCATCTGCATGGAGGGAGAATGCTCTATGCAGAAATACCCAGGTAGAGAGGCCAGAAAGCAGATTGAAGACCTACAAGTGCTCACTAAACAACATGAGCTCCACATGAAGCTGGTTGTTTTATCCTGAGGGCAGAGACTTGCTACCTCCTGTATTTCTAGAGAAGTCACACACGTGGAGGGAGATTCTGCTGAGGCACCCATCCTGCACCTCTGCAGCCAGCCAGCCCAAGGACATCCAGGGACTGGTCAGCATGGCCATGCTCAGGTGCTGCCACATGGAAACCCTGCTCCACTCAGCCCTGAGCCTGTAGCTCCACTCCCTGCACCCATCCCCTTCGCATCCCATGTTTCAGCATTCCCAAAGTCATCACCCTCCTAGGAGCCACAAAGAGCCTCTCCACAGGAGGGATCAGAGGGAAAGGTCTTGCTGGCAGCCCCACACCCTGGGGTCTCAGCAGCCAGCTGGCATGGACATGCTGCTGTGCACAGGCAGAACCTGCTAGTTCCAGGTACTGAAAGCCAGTTGTATCCCAATTCACATGAAAAAATAAGGTAATTTTATTATAAAGTTCAAAAATATCAACATGGCATTTAAATGGACAGCTTACTCAAGGACACAGCCACCTCAGGGAACCAGGCACTTTGCAGCCACAGCAGAGGTCCAGGTCCATGGGTTAGGGCTCCTGCTTATCCTAGAAAACACATGGATTTTACCCATAACGCTGGCCAGTCAGTACTGACACTGGGGGGGGGGGAGCTGCTGAGTACAGACCAACCCACCCTGCACCTCCCCTCATCCTCCATTTCCCTGCAAGCGGGGTGGCTGAGCACCAGCCTCAGGGGAGCTGGGAGGGTATCCACCAGTGCTGCAGCCACAGCCAGGTCTAGGGCAGTGAAGGACCCCGTGTGAAGTTGCTAGCAATGAAGACCCTCCTGCAGCTCCTCCCTGTTTTAAACCAGAAGATATCTGGGCCAGCAAGTCATGAAGGGCTCATGGTGACCTGCTGGTAGCAGCTCTGGTTCAGAGGTGGCTGCCCTGGGTACCAGCACAAAATGCTCAACTGGTATTTGGCAGTGCTGTCACACAGAGGTGACGATGCCCGCAGTACTGTGCACACCCAGCATCACCTCCACGCCATAAGGGGACTGAGGTTGTCTCTTTGCAAAGAGAAGAGCTAGAGCCCCTACGACCATTTCCTAGCTCACTTGGCAGCAAAGTTAATGGAGAGCTGTGTCACAGGCTCTGAGCCCGGGGACATCCGCCCAGGCTAACGCGCCTCTGAGCTTGTGAAACCTCCCCTGCTCCACACTAAGAGAGGATGGGTGGGATTGTGGCTCAGCATAGAGGAGTCCTTACCCCACACTGTGACAAACTGCTGCTGTCATCACAATCCGCATCAGCCTCCTGCTCACTGCCGTCCCCACCACTCACATCAGCTTGTGGCTTCTGGGCATCACCACTATCAACATCTGGAGCATCTTTCCCACTGCTGGAACCAGCTGGATCCTCTGGTCCCAGCTCCATACATGCAGCCAGCAGTGCTGGGGTATCGCTGACCCCAGCGGGTTGTACGTCCTCCACCTGCAGAGACAGGGGCATGGTCAGACTGCAGCTCTGCGGAAGGGCAGCACCACACCCATGAGCGATCCCATGAAATTCAGAGTAGTCAAGTAAGCCCAGACACCTCTCCTTCTGTAGCCAAGGGAACAAGGACTGAAGCAAATCCTTCCAGCCCAATATTTGCAAGTGCACCCCCAACCAAGTCTACAGCCAGCATGAGGCAGGCATACTCACCTGGAAACCCGATGACTCCTTCAGCATAATGGTCCCATCCTGCTCGTCAAGCTCCAGGTCTGCCTCAGTGTCGTTCTGGGACTTGTACTCCTCACTATCTGTTTCCACATCTGAGGGCTGGGAAGGAAAGAGGTAGTTTGAGGAAGGACACATCAGCCCTGTCCCCAACAGCACTGGGAGCCACAGCCAAGAGTGATGGAGATGCTGCTTCACAGGGACATCAACCAAAGGGAAACTTGAGTGTTACAGGACAAGTGGGGCCCCCACATCTTTCAGACACCAATGGAGTGATGTTTAAGTGCTCTTTGGACAGCCAGCAGCCCTCAAAAGGGGTACAATAAAGGAAAGCTCTTTACAGCTCCTCTGCAGACCTGTGCAGTGACACTCCCAGTCTACCAGGAGCACACAGAGGCCAAACACAACCATCTCTGAATTGCCCAGCCCCTGAGGAACAAACCTGCTCAACAGCCAGAGTGTTATACCTCATATGTGAGGTCCTCAGAGTCATCTTCTGGCAGGTCCCTCTCCAGTATCACTAACCAGGAGTCCTGCTCCTCCAGAGATACGTCATCCCTCTTCCTCTTGTTTGCTTTGTTAGATGGGTTGATCAGAGCTTCTCGGATCTCTGTAGGGATTCACAGGAGGCACAATCGCTATGCATACAGAAGGAACACATACATCTGTGTGTTTTCCGGCTTTCTACCCAGCACAGGAGCTCCAGACCTAATGTCTTTAGATGTGCTTCACACTATGTGCTTCTTAGCTGCAAAGCCTTCAGGCGTTCCAGGAGGCCACAGCTCTTACCCTTGGGCATGTTGCTCTTGCCCCAGTCTGCTGGCAGGTAGCCCAGGATGTTCTGAATCCTGGTGGGGACAGCGGGGAGGAGGAGGTGCGTTAATCTCCCCCAGCGCTTCTTGGCAAGTCGTCCAGGCCTGGTAGGAGACTGGGTAGGGTAGACTTTGCTGATAATGGTCTCCACAGGGACCACAAATCCAATCCAGACTGCTGCTTTCTGAAGGATCTTCAGCTGCAAACAAGAGAGCTACATTAGGTCCTGTGAGAACTTCCAGCTATTTAAATTCCCCAGTGAAACCCTTAAACCCTGCTCTGTCCCAGTGCGGTGCTGAGATTGGGACCAACTTCAGACAGGTAAAACAGGACCAGTCAGATTGCACCTTGCCCCCCAACAACCTCCCATCTCTCCTGGCCCAGCGAAGGAGAAACATGAATGCCACAACAACCATTAGCAGAAGGGGAGCAAGGCAGGACCAAACCAGGCAGAAGGCAAAAGCTGGGACAGGGAGAAGAGCAGAGGACGAGCACACATGAGTAGAGGGCAGAGACTGAAGGAGTAGAGAGGATGATCCAGCCAAGAAACCAAAGGAACTGCTAGTCTCAAGGTTCTGTCACCCCATCCCCTTGGCCTCATACTCCTCCAGCAGCAGGAACATCACCTACCAGGTATGTGACAAAACTCAGTTGGAGGATCTGGCGCAGGAACCTGCTGGAGAAGGAGCAGGGCTCACTGCAGGTAACTGGTCTCCCCTAGACAGAGAGCGAAAGGTCAGACATCCTCCATACCAGCTCCAACAGTGCCCCCAGCAGAAAAACAACCCCTTCAGCACCTGGAGGATCTCCACCCGCTCTGGGCTGGTACATGACCCTAGTTGCTGCTCCATGAAGCCCAAGAGTCCAGACTAGACAGAAGCCTGGCTTAGCCCAGCCTGCAGCCCCCAAGCTACTTGTAGCTCCTGGTCCAGCTGCCCCTCATCACACTGACGAGCTGCCGGCCTCCCTGATCAGTGGGGCAGCCCAATGCCCCCCCATGGGGCTTCCCCTGGTTCGAGCACTGGTCCCAGTGCCTTGCTTAAGGGCTGATGGCTCTCAGTTAGGGGGTTATTTTCTCTCAATTTGGGGTGCCCATCTTCTCCTGGGGGTTGTAGCTTGCCAAGCCTCTGATTTGGGCTATCTCCCCTCACTCTGTGCTGACGCAAACAGCTGAAGGCAGAGGATGATGAAATGGCAGCAAACCTGCCCTGCTGAACCCCCCCAGCGATGGGAGAAGCTGGACCCCAGGTGAGGGGAGGCCCCTCAGCATCCCTCCTGGTCCGTGCCCTCCCCTTGCTCCCACACCGGGGGGGCGGGGAAGCTGGGGCTGGGATTTGTGTTAATCCGTAAAGATGAAAGGAAGGGAGTAAGCCTGGATCTTTGAAACCGCAGCCTGAATCAATCAGCCAGCAGTTCTGTGTGCACGTGAACACACAAGTACGCACGCTCCCCTTCGTAGAAGGGGCTTAGCTGAGACCCTAGAAGCACCTTCCAGAAGCTGCTTTGCAGCAGATCCTCTCAGCCCCTGCTCTGAGCATTCGCTGAGGTTCTAACTTCGTGCAGACCGTACATCCAAAAGCCGTGCTGGGCATCACGGAGAGCATGGACCTGCTGACCCCCGCGTGCGGCTCAGCGTCGATCCTCCCCCTGGTTCCGTGTTTGGCCAAGGCAGGCACCGCGATGTGCAGATGGGCTGGGGTCGTGTCTCTGCCCAGTTCAGGCCTCACAGCTATTAGGAGGGATTTTCAGCTGTTATTTCTACCAGGCAGGTTGGGTTTGGAGCAGGGAAAGGCATTTAATGTTTGAGTGTCATTTTACCCTGTTGCAAGGTAACAGACACCCTGCCGAAAACACCGACGAGACCCAGGGAGCGGGCACAGTGTGTGCGCATTGCCCCGGGGGTGACGGGCGCACAGTGTGGGGATAACGGGGCACCCAGCTCCCTGCTCCATCCAGATGAACAGGGCGGTGTGGCAGAGGTGACCCCGCAGAGATGGGGACCCGTATCCAGCATCTGCAGATGTTGCTTGTAGCCCTGCCACTGGTCACACATCTGGGGGACAGATGTGAGCTCCCCTCAGCAGAGCTGGGACGTGGCTGTTCACGATGCTCTGAGATGGTTTCCTGGGCTTGTCCAGGCTCCCAACCCCTGTTTGTGTCAAAACAAGCCCGGCCTTGCTCCTGCTCCTGCCGAAACCCGCGGCAGAGCCCCTTGGGTTCCCAGTGCGGGACAGAACGAAACCACGGCACGTTACAACGGGCCAGCTGCATTGCTGCAGGGACGGACCCTGCACCGCACAGAAACAGAGCTGCTTTTTCTCTCTCCGCATCGTTCGCAGAGCAGGAACCACCAGAAAGCAGCCCTTGTTACCCCCCTGCCAGCGGAGGAGGCTTCCTTAGCCACGAGGGCAACGGCTCTGCAGCTCTGCCCCTGCCCGGCTGCAGAGCGGGGAAAAGGCAACGCAGCCTTTGGCTGAGGCTCTGCTGGGACGGCGGTTTCGTGCTCCTGCCTGGAGGATGCGCAATGCCTCTCCTCACCGTGGCCTCGCACCCGGGGGCTGCCGGGACCGTCGTCCCCCCCCGCAGTCCCACTCCCGGCGGGGACGGGAGCACAGGGATGCTGCCAGGAACAAGCCAGCACGCAGCCCTAGCGACAGCAGAGATGGGAGGAGGGACCTGGGGGCCCCAGTGATTGAAATTGCTGATTTCTCTGGGTAATTGCGTGGGCCAAGGTGGAGATTTTCCTGACGGGAGTTTTGCTAGGCAGAGCTGAAGTGTTTGTCTCCCGGCTTCAGCTCTGGCTGCCCCTTCCGCTCAGCTCCACCTGATGCCCACGGACGGTGACTCATCCTGCACAGGCCACCGCTCGCTGCACTCGTTCCCGGTGCGTGGCTCCTTCCCACCCCCGGCGCCGCAGCCCCGGCTCGCACCACTCATCCAGCTCTTCTTCTCGTGGGGGCCTCCCCCGCTCCTGCCCCATGGGTGGCCCTGCACGTGAGCAGGAGGGCAGGAGTAGAGGTTGGGGACGAGTGTCTCCTCGCCCTGTCTGTCTCCCTTGTGCCCAGGCGGGTGACAAATTGCTGCCGGACCGGAGGGAGCAGGTGCAGGGACCTGGCAGCCATTGTCACCGCGCGTCACCGCACGGAGAGCAATCAGGGCTGGCTGCAGAGCATAAATACGCAGCGCTGCGCCGGGGAGCCCCGTCGGTCCCACCATGTCGCTCTGGGAGGGGATGCTCTGTCCCCACGCGCTCCAGGGCAAGAGCTCAAGGGACATCTTCCTCCATGTGGTGACGCCTGACCGCATCCCGCAGTTTACTGTCCCCTCTCTGGACATCCAGAGAAAGCACAGGCGCGCAGGCAAGGGGAAGGGGCAGCCGGCGGCGACGGCCTGGAGGAGCAGCTTGGACCCAGCAGTGGAGGATGAGCACGACGTGCCCGGCTCCAGCTCGTCCTGCTCTAATGCTGGGCTCGCTGCCCCTGCGCAGGCTATCCCGGACCCCACTGCTCCAGCGGCTCTGTCCCTGCGCCATCTCCCCAAGGTCACCACCCCGTACGGCTTTGTCACCCTGGGGCAGAGCCCACAGGTCACCAGTGATGAGGCGTTGTTTTTTCACTCCAGCTCAGGGTACCCTCGAGGTCCTGCTGCTGAGATACGTCCCGGTTGGCAGGAGGAGCCAGGATGCTGCAGATGCCCCGGGATGCCTGTTGCTGGGGCAGGCGGCTGCTCCCAGACCGGTGGAGGCCTGTGGGACCGCAAGGAGCCGAGTCCCCATGCCTCCGGTCACAAGGACGGTGGAGGCAGCCAGGTCTGCAGGACTCCAGCAGGGCTTCTCCTGCCCAGATGTGCCAGCCCGCTCAGAGACATCCAAATAAGAGATGTTCTGGAAAGCAAAGAGGCAGAGAAGAGAGCGAGGAGGCTCCTGGGGGTGGGCTATCAGAGAAACTGCTCCAGCCTGGAGCTCCCTGCTGAGACGCCCAGGAAGAACTTGCTCCAGAGGATCCTCAGGAGGCACCTTGCCCACGCTCGGCAGCTCAAGCCTACGCATCTGCCTCTCCACTGATCTTGCAAAACAGCTCTGAGAAACAGAGGTTCCCTAAAGACTTGCGAAAGAGAGACTTTTGCAAATGCCTCAGATTTCCAGGCAGGCAGACCCAAACGTGAGGGCGTCAGATGCATCACTTTACCTGGAGGAAAAGCATGGAAATGGCCTTGCCCCCGGCCGGGGCATCAGAAGTCTCTGCAGCAGGGCCGGGGGCTTCGCCGGCTGCGGGGCAGGACGGGCGGCAGCAGCGGTGGTGGAGCTGCACGAGGCGGGCTGGGGAGCAGAGCGGGGTGCAGGTTTGTAACCGTACGGTGTCTGAATAAAAGCGAAATCATTTCAACCGAGCAGCGCACCTCTCCTTTTTTCTTGCCCGTGCCAGCAGTTGGGTATCAATAGGAGATCTTGGTGCACCCCAGCACTCCCTCCTCTCAGCAGCTCCTGCTGTTTATCTCCAGGTGAGAGCAGGTTCTTGATGGGCTGAAACTGCTGAAATGCAGAGCAGGAGACTATCCGAGCCCCCCAAGACATGAGCTGCAGAAGGCTAGGAGAGAAGAGTGATCGCGTTCACTTTATAGCTGATTTCCAGCTTTGTGGCTGTGGGGTGGGATGTTTGCATGTGTCGGGGTCCCTCTCCCAGCCTGTCCATTGCAGATGGGACCTCTGCTTTCAGAACACGGCAGCTTTCCTGAAATAGTTACTCCACACCAGTCCACGGGGTACAGTTGCCAGCCGCTCTTAACCAGCTGTGATAAAGCGAGTTTCACATTATTTGCTGCGCTCTCATAAATTGCTTTTTGCTTTTATCGAGAAGCAGAACCTGCAATGCCAGAATGAAAGTGTTCGTGGTCAGCAATGTTTTGGGGTTAATGAAGCAGAGCCTCCTGGGTCAGCAGCGCTGGGATGCTGCCAGGTTCACGTTCAGGGCTCTTAATTCTCACTGAGGATCCCTGAGAGGTGGAACTGGGAGTGCTGGTCCCAGTCCAGGCGGGCAGCTGGTGTGCAGCCAGCTGGGGGGAGTCAGCTGAGGTCCCTGCAATGAGACCACGCGGAGCCCGCAGCAATCAGGTTTCGGATCGGGGCCATTAAACAGGGAGTTTATTAACTCGGTTTGATTCCCGCCCCTGCCAGGCTGCGTGACCTGGGCCACGTCCTGCTCTAACTCGGTGGCTTGGTTCCCCCATCCCTCCAGCCTAGTTGGACTACAAGCCCTTTGCTGGAACTGCCACTTACCAGGGAGCTTTTCCCAGCGTGGCTGAGCACCACCCAGCAACAAGGATGAGCAAGAAGCCAGACACAGCACCCCAGAGTCCCCGCTCTCTCCAGATGCTGCTGCGCGAAAGCACCGGGACCCGAAGGACTTCAGCGTTGGTGCGAAAGGGGGGTGGGAGCTTTTCATAGTGCAAATCCCAGACTTCTCCAGGCGTACACGTGCCCTCCTGCGTGGCTCGTGGCAGGGATATTACCGGCTCTTTCTCCAGCACAGGAGAATGTGGCAGCCAGGGCTGCTAGAAAGGGAGCCGGGGTCAGTTATGTGACAGAAAATCCGCTCAACAGTTATTATAAGGAGCGCTGGCACTGTGGAGCGAGTCACGGACTAAGGCTGCTGAAAATTTAAATTGATCTCCAGCTCCTGAGGGCATCGTCTCTGCTCGGCACTTAGGGCTGAGAGGGCAGATTGCGTTACCAGAGATTAATAAACGAGCGGTTATCAGTTACTTGAGTTGTGATATCTGAACATGTGCATGCTCCAAGCTGACAGGCAAATGCGAATTAAGCCATGCTCCTGTAAACCTCTCTCCTTTTTCTTTTGATGCTTGAGCTACTACATGGTAGTGGCTCAGTTTAACTGTCCCA
The DNA here is from genome assembly GCF_028858705.1 of Grus americana. Lineage (NCBI taxonomy): Eukaryota > Metazoa > Chordata > Aves > Gruiformes > Gruidae > Grus > Grus americana. Next base: position 1,766,190 of record NC_072879.1, read on the forward strand.
TCATCTTCCAAGGAAAGCATGGGGACAAATCCTCGATGGCAGCTGACGGAAATGGCAAGCCTCCCGTATTTAGCAACTAACCCTGGAAACTGGGAGCTGGGACTCCTGAGGTTTATTCCCTTCCTGAGCTCCCGGGAATCTTTTTGTGCCCCTTACCTTGTCTACAAAACAGGAAGCAGTCTGCCCTGCTTCACAGATGGGTTGCAGGGCTTCATTCATCCTTGCTCACGAGACATCTCCGGTGCCCTTGGCAGGATTTCCCAAGGGAAAAAATATTACGATATGTTATTACAGCCTGCCGTGGTACAGGACTCGTTTCTTCTGGATGCGCCAGCATGGGGATTATCAGCCTGGACAGAAATATAAATTAAAGGTTTTGTTTAAAATGGTTGCGGTGGGGATTGCTACATGGCGGGCGTGAAGCCGGGGCTAAACTAGGAAGGAAACATCGATTCCCTGCAGCACAGCAAAGGTGCTCTGCGGTGAAACTGTGCCTCTGCCATATTTCTGCTGGCTGCCAGGTTACAGCTGAAAGCACCTCTCCAGCCTGCGAAGTGAGAAGGACAATATCTCCCACTGGAGCAGCACGCTGCTGAGATTTACGGGATGCCCTTTCCCTGCAAACCCCGCGCCAGGCAGTGAGGACGTTCCAACGGGCGACATCACTGATGTGGCAAGATAAATCGTCGTTACCAGCGACTGATTATTCTGCCCAGGCCTGGTACATTTTCTAAATGCTGTTTTTCTCTGACTCAGAATTTCGTTCCAGCCTCCTGCAGGTACAGACAGCAGCAAAGCTCGGGGCTAATTATCCACTCTTAATCCCACGTACAGCGGTTTTAGCAGCACTAACCACACTTGGCTGTAAGTGGGTGGAATCAGAAAAGTAACCGGTTCAAATCTCCTGAGCACAAGGGGCCGGATCAGGGACAGAGCTCTAAAGCCTCCGCAGCCGGCAGCTTCCCGGGCACCGTCCCGCAGGTCTCCCCTGCCGCAGCCGGAGAGCCAGTCCCACCACGCCGTGGCCTCCCCCAGCCCCGTCCCTTGCTGGGACTCTCTCCTGTGCTACTGGGATCCCTTTTCGCTCGGCGCTGCCCCTTCTGAAAGGCCAGATGCTCCAGATGCTGGTTTATTCAAAAGAAAACCAGCCAAACCGGGCAGATAGCGAGAGCATTTCCCAATGCCTCATTCCTGCAAACTCTGTATCAAGAAAAATAAACGGACCTTCCCTTGGATCTCGCGTATCTCTCAGGGTGTCTCTGATGGTGTCATCTCCCCTGTTCTCCAGCATCTCCCCTGCAACCTGTGGAAATCAGGATACATCCCTTTTCTTGTCAAACAAGCCCAGCTTCTCCCCGGCCAGGCTGCAGTCACCGGTCACATCGGCACCGCAGCCTGGTACCCTCCGGCGGGGGCAGAGCAGAGACACCCCCCCCCAAAGGGGATGCCAATCTCTCTCGCTGTCGACAGCATCGGGTGCCAGAAATGTCACGTATTGCGTGACGAGGGCCCTTCGCCACGCTGGGCACGGAGAGGGGTCGGTCTCACGGACACCGGCCCCTAAGCAGCAGCGGGAGTCAGATGGGAGCAACGAACGTTTCTCTACGTGATTTTTATGCGACGCAGCACCTGGCCTTTCCAAGATCAATACCAAGCTGCTGTCTTTGCCAAGAATTTTATAGTCACTGCCCACGCCTGCCGGGTGAGATAAACCCCTTCATGTGCTCATTAGCTGCACGGCTCCTCTCCCAGCTAATTGGTGCTGGAAAGGTCAAGCTCTGGCTATGAGACAGTCTGCCGCAGTCAGCAGTCCCAGCTTGGGAAGCAGGGAGGCACGCGGGGTCGGAGAGCGGGATGTTCTTCCACTGACTCCGGTGGGGTTGGGGATGCAGTTCCCCACCTGGTTTCCCAAGCGAGGGGAACCGTGTGCGTGTCCCTGCCCAGACGGAGCCCGGCTCTCCTGACCCCTCCAGTACCCCCCTCCGCTGCCCAGCAGCATGCGTGCTCTTGCCGCCCTGCTCCACGCCACGGGCACCTGCCTGGTCTGCAGGCTTCACCGGTGCCTGGATGCTATGAGAACAGCGGCTCCTCCGGTGGGTTAGATTGCACCTCCCCAGCTGGCAGCCTGCTTGTGGCCACATAGCGACCGCCTCCGATTTAACTGTTATTCTCATTTGTCCCGTGAATGGGTTTGTTTGCGTGTTTCCATTACCGCAAACATCTGACAGCCAAGCTGTGCTCGTTAGCCGCGCGCGGCACGGGGAAAAGGCTCGGCATCCTGCCGGGCAGAGCCACGCGCGCCTCTGCAAGGCACACGGCAGCAGCAGCTCTCTGCTCGGCTGCGCTTGCACCAAGAAACCAATTTTCCACCTGCCCTGGCTCAGCAGCAGGACCTCTGTCCCCAGCCGCGGTCTGCAGAGGCACAGCTGTGTGCGTGCATCCAGGTCCTTGCTTTTCCCTTCAGATGCTCCCGGAGAGCCAGTTCTGGTGGGATTGACCCGCTCCTGAGGAGGAGAAATACTAGCAGCATTCCCCTCCTCGGGGTTTACTTTAAACCCCAGCGTGATCATCTGTTGCTCTTCATGAAGAGCTGAGAGTCCTATCTGAGTGATTTTCAAGCAGCTCCTCTTGCTTTGAATATATTAAAATATCTCTAGAGACGGGGTTTATAGTGCGCAACTGTGAGGGTGTGCGGAGGCAGCCGGCGCTCGGGGGATGCGATGTTATCGTTGGACATCTCTGCTCTGTTGCTGGAGCCCAGCTTAATGGAGAAGCAAAGGCAAAGCAGCTTCTGTGCTGTGAAAACAAGGAGGAAAGTTCCCGGCGGAGCCCATCCCAACGTAGCAGCTGGGACGTGGGGATTGGAAAGCAGGAGCTGCTGGGACAGGGAAAAGCTCAGCTAGCGATGGAGCCAGGCAGGGTAATGGAGAAAGCCAGGCTGCTGCAGACCTGAACCCGCCTGGCAGGACAGGACTGGCAGCATCACCCGGGGAAGAGGTGGGCTGGCACACACCTGCGCGCCTTTGGGGAGCGTGTAGGTGTGCCTGTGAGCGGGCACAGGGATGGGCAGGAGACTTCACTGCAGGGAGCGACGTTCCCCACGAATTTCTCCCTGTGGCCATGTAAGTCCTCCCGCGGCCGCCCTGGAGAAACGGGCAGGTCGTTTCCCCGGTGCGGCGGCCTTGGCAAAGCAAGGGGGAGTGGGGGCGGCCGCACGGCTTCGCTTCCAGCCCCCGTGATGTGAGGGCTGTTCCCAGGCTGCAAGGGGTGCGGGGTACCCCCGCTGCCCACGAAGGCGAGGGGCAGAGCACGGCGATGCTGCAACCCCACGCCTGCGCCCGGGGCTCCTCTGCGCACGTACAGCATGGCCCTGCACCTCACCCTGGCACTGAGGACCACCTTCAGCACACCCAGGAGGACCAGGACCGGTGGTGGTGCACCTCAAGCAACCTCCTGCCCCTGCATCTTCCCATCATTTGCTGTCGCTTCTTCCCGTGCCGATGGGACCTGCCAGGGCAGGGATGGTTGTGCTGGGACAGAGCAGCAGGGACAGAACATGACCTGCCGTGAGAGATGCTGCAGTCATAACGCTGCTGAAGCCCAGCTGGGGTGCGGCATCGGGGGGATCCCCCCAGGGCATCTGCGCTGGACCCCAGGCCTGTGGTTTCTGGTTCCCGCTCAAGGAGATGCCAAATTTCCCGAGCCGGAGATGTTCACTTGCTGCGGTTACAGCCCCGGGTGCCGAAGGGGAGCCGGAGAGCTGCGGCAGCAAGACCGACGGGCAGGAAAGCCACGCGGGTGTTGGTAAGGAGTTGCCCATTATTCTTTGCCACCTGCAGCTTGTCTGACCAGGGTTTGCTCGCACTCGCTCCTGGATAATGTCTCTCACCTGTGGTTTAGTGCAGCTTTTAGGCCACACGCCACAGATCCTTGGCTCAGCCTCCCCTGTAGTGCCAGCAGTGGGAACACGGCGAGCGAGGCGGTGACAAGCTCAGCGAGAGGCAGACCCAGTGGCCGTGCTAAATGACTCTCTCCTTCGGCAGTCCTCCAAAGCTGCGCCTCTGGAGAGCAGCAGGACGGGGGGTGGTGAACCTGGAGAGGATTTCCCACTGGAAACAGCAGTCCTAGGGATCTCTGGCTCAGGGCTTTCTGGGAGGGCAGAGGGTCTTCAGCCATGAGAAACGGCCCGAGAGACGCAGGCGATGCTGTCGCTGATGGCAGCGTATTGCGAAGGTGCCTCTGTGACAGCACGGCTCTGCAGGAGGAGACCTCAGTTGTGACACTCAAAGCAGGACTTGTCTCAAACCCAGCGGTTTTGGCTGCTTTGCCTTCTTGGGTTCTCCGTGCTACACGGGCTTCGTTACGACAGCACGGCAGAGAGCACGGTCGGCGGTGAGGTCCCTCACCGGGGCTGCTTTCCCACCCACCCGTGAAGACGCGGCAAAGTCCCGCTGGCAGGACTCGTCCGAGCTGTAACAAAGCTGCTCCCTCTGCCGCGGGCTGGAGTTGGCCCAAACGAGAGTGCCAGCTCAATTAGAGGAAACACACGGAAGGCATCTGCAGGGATAGCTCCAGTTGTCAGCACAGGGCAAAGCCAGGGAGCTATATTTTCGTCTTGTTTCTGCTAATTATCCATGTAGATGAAACAAGCTGTTAAAGTTGGAAACCAAAATAATTTTCTTCCATACGCCGCCTTCGCACCTCCCAGGATTTGACCTTACTGAGAGAGCTGCTTTGTTCATTTGTGGGTATTTTACTTCCTCCTGGTGCCTCTTCCCATAAGCTTGTCTAGACATGGCAGATGCACACGCCAAAGCCTATTGCTGCGCCCACCCTTGGGAAAACCAGCATTTGCAAGAAATAGTTTTCCCAGGTTGGGGTTGTTTCTTACACAGCACAGAAACCCTTCCAGGCTCAGGCCAGGCTCAGCTGTGCTGGAAAAAAACCCAAAAACCCTCTCCTTGTGTCAGGCTGACAAACCTTGCAGGAGCACGCAGCCCTGGGAAGCCACGTGTCGCGCTGCCAGCGCCGGCTCAGCAGCCCGAGATGGGACGTCTTGCCGGGACCGGCTTCACAACCAACGCCACAGCCCACGGACAGAGGGACCGAGGCAGATGTGCATCGCTCAGTGTCAGCTGCTGTTTTTCTTGTGCCCGATGGATCGATAAGCTGTGGCTGAAAATAAAATTGGTACTTGCCTTGCTTCCTTTCATGTTCGTACTCAGCAGGAGCTTGAAACGCCAAAGGAAAGGGAGGCCGATTGCTTCCTCCTGGTTAGCGGAAGCGGCAGAGCCGCAGGGATCCTAGCCCAGCTTGGCCGCAGAGATCAGCTGGAGGGTGACGGGGCCATGGTCCCCTCCAGGGCACACAGGGCTCCCTTGGGGAGCGAGGTACCTGCCGGGAGCAGAGCGGCAGCGAGGAAAGTCAGAGCAAACCTGGAGCAGGGAAAGGAGATGAACTCTGTGCACCTGGTACCCGACGGCACGAGCGAGAATGGACGCAGAGTGAACCATTTGTCTCGGTGAACAGATAAATCTACAAAGCAGCTTTGCTATTTATGCCAGGGACTTCAGCGCAAACGTGAGCAGCAGAGCTGCGGTTGCTACACGGACACTGGAGCCCCTCTGTGTCCGGTGCTGTAAAAACGCAGCAACAGCCCAAACTTCGCTGCAATCAGCATCCCGCGTGGCTGAACCTCTCTCCGGTTATGAAACCCTTTGGCCTCCAGTAACCGCTGGGTGACGGTGCCTGCGGAGCAGGACCAGCTGGAGGAAGAAGGGAGAACAAGGCACCACGTCCTTCCTCATCACAGACCCCAGCCTGGAGGCTGAAAAATTTTAGGCACCTGGTTTGCAGGGCCTTTCTCCGAGTTATCTCCAACCTCCAAACGCCTCCTGGTTCAATGGCCCTCAGCCGACGCTCTCCACAGCTGTGGTCTCCTCCTTCTCCGCGTGAACCAAACCCCTGTGCCGGACCGCTGCCCTTCGGCCCCTGCTCTCAACAGCACTTCAAGCCCTTGGCACGGCTTCACGTGACAGCAGCCAGCGAGTAAATTTAGATGATCAGCAAACATGACCACTGCAGACCTCTTCATCAGAAAGGCTGAATTATGGTCCCCTCGATGCCACGGTCTCGTCTTCTACCTCAACCCCTTCTTCACGTGGGCAACGGCACGTGAAAGCGCTGCTAGAGGCTTATAAACCAATATTGCTTTCCCCATCAAAAGCCATGAGTCACGGAAGTTTTAAAAGCTACAAGGTTCACCTTTGTATCCGCTTCAAGCTAATTGCTTAAAAAAAAAAAAAAAAAAAAGCAGCAGCAGGATTCATTGTGTTTCTTTAATTGCCCTCAGGGCTGGGTGTACCGTGAGGGCGAATTTAATTTAGCTGGGAGATGATTTGCATTGGGGGATAAAGGAGAAGAGAGAAAAAGTGTTGTGTGTTGTTTTGTCCCTTAACAAAACAATACTTTGAGAAAGCTCTTGAGAGCTGGGCCGGGCTGCTGGGGGGAAACGAACCCCCCCTACGCAGCGATTGCAACTGCGGCCCCCGCTCCCGGCTGCATCGTTGGTGCAAGCTCGGGGGCTCTGCGCGCAGCCGTCGCCCGCCCTCCAGGCAGCCCTGGCAAGGGACCCCCGCCTCCTTCCACCCCAGAACGGCTTCGCCCGCACGGCAGAGGCACCGAATGTTTCGGGGAAACTGAGGCACAGAAGGTCACCTCGCTCGCCCAAACCTGCCCACCAGGAAGAGCGTCCTCCATCGCCACTGACTGCCCCGGGAAGTTTCCTCCCTTGAGAGCTAATTTCCTAAATTGCACTGGGCTACGCGCTGCCGGCAGTTCGCCTTTGCTCCGAAGGAAAGCCTGCCCCGGGAGCTGCACTCGTGGACGGCGGTTCGTCTCCGAATGGCGCACGGGCACGGCAGCGCAGCTGGATTTGCCACGGGGCAGCTGCCCGAGCAGACCCTCGTTTGCAGGAGCAAGAAAACGGCCGTTCCTCGCTGGCGCTTATCGGAGTGTGTCTGTCCGTGCCGGGCTCGTTGCCCATGGGAGCAGGGGAGGTTTCGCAGCCCTGCGTGCCACCGAGGGGTCTCGCCAGGCTTTGAGGCAGAAGAGGAGGGACACCGAAACGCAGAGCCACCGTGCAGGAGAAAAGCCCGGGGTGAGCAGGGCGCAGGGCACGTCTCTCGCTGTGCAGTTCCTGGCAGAGGCGAGGCTCCTCTTTTCTTCTCGCCTTGTCGCCTCCCTGTCGCTGCTCAAGTCTCCGATGGAAATTCATCGTTCTCCTTCGCTCCACGTCTCCCCCTTGCCCCTCTGTCACTCTCGCTGCGGTGGCCTGGGGCTGCCCTGCGCTGCCGTACCGCTCCCGCATCGCGGGAGGCTCAGATTTCCTGACACGACTCTGTTCTGGGAAACGCCTTTCAGCAAGACCAACTGGGCTGATGGAGACTTAATCACTCTGTGCTCCAGAAAAAAGTCACGATAAGGTAATAATATCTGGGTATTTATGGCCCCACGACTGTTCCGCTCTGCAAGGCAAGTGCTGGGGAGAGGAGAAAAAGGCGAAGCACTGGAAAGGCGTTTTTTCCTGCTTCTGAAAAGCAGAACAAAGGAGCGTGAGGATGGGCTGAGCTCTGCAGAGCCGGCCGACACGCAGCCCTCCGAGAGAAATGGCAAAAGACGTGAATCTGCTGAGCGGGAGCTCTTGGCAAAGGCCCGTGGGAACACGGTTGCACAAGTGCTGTGTCAGAAACACTTGATGGGTTTGAAGCCATGATGAGGAGGAGCCCAGGGAGGAGAAAGTATGTGACCAGCACAAAAGAAGGAAATGTCAAAAGCAACAGCTGTTGTCAATGGGTGAGCGAAGCCAGATGCAGATCTTGGGGTGGAAGGAGCACGTGCTGTCGTGGGGATTTTGGGTGGCAGCTACGGAGCCGCGGGAACGGCGACCTGATTGAGTTTATCTTCACCGATCTCCCCGGCAGCTGGCTTGAGAAGTGTCTGGTGAGATGGGACGTGCCGATGTGAAGACTGCAAACTAACAAAATGCCAGTTTGTTTCGGAAAGATAAATCCGCGTTGTGCTTTCATTTCCGGCTGCGTGTGGGTCTTTCGAGGGCGAGGCTGCCCCGCTGAGCCGAGCCACGCTGGCACGTGGGCAGGATGCCTTCACCCGTGGCCCAGCTGCCACCCGGGGGTATGAAGATGGACTGGGGTATGCAGAGGGGTGAGGGAAATGCTGGGGTCCTGAGCAAACCTGTAAGACCACAAAAGCCGCCCCCCCCCCAACACCAATCTATCACGCTGTCCCGTAACAAGCGTTTGGGGGCTGCGCAGCTCCAAGCTCCTCCGTGTTTCTGCGACTGAACGCTGGGATGAGTGTGCAATGGCAGCAGGGGAACCAGCCCAGAGACGTGACCCTCCACTGAACACGAGTGTGTGTTTACACTGCCGGTTGCAGCCACCCTACAATAACGAAGCATCACGTCCGCTCCCTGCTTTTCCATTCCTCGCAAAAAACCAGTGACTCTCTGCTCCCTCCAAAGCTTAGCGTGTTTCTAACCACTGGACGCTTCAAGGTAAGTTTTTGCCCTGCCCAGAGATGTCTCCTGTCATCACACCAAGTGTTTTAGTCTCCACGTCAAGGCTGTTCAGCCCGTCCGGGGTCACCTCCGCCCTGCAGGTCCCCCCTTTCCCCGCACACACATGGCACACCTCCCAGGTCCGTCGATATTATTGATATTTTCTCTCCTCTCAGCACGTAGCTCAGCCCCCGGGCTGCGAAAGGGCAGATGGACACGGAGGCCCCTCGGGGCGATGGGTCCCATGCAGGGGGCTCACCCAAAAAGGAGGAAGGGGCTGCTGCCACGTTGCTGTTCCACAGATTGGCTCGGGGAAGAAAAATCTGTGCTTGGCCACGGAGGAGGGAGAAACGAGGGGGATGCTTTAGATCTCCACCTTCAGTAGAAGTGAATGTTTTTAAGGATAGAGCTGTCAGGGAGATCTCCTTTCTCCTCCTCCTCTTTCTCCCTTCTTTCCTTTCTTTGCTCTGTCACCTTCCAGCTCCGTTCCACCGCACGTGACCTTTCAGAGAGGCACTTTCCTGCGGTCCCAGAGGAGCCTCTAAACCTGACGGCACGGCGAGAAACCGCTGGAGGCGACTAAACTCACAATTTTCTCTGAGGATCGCGCTCTGCGGGAGAGCTCCTCTCGCTCTCCTCTTCTGCGGGAATTTGCAGCCAATAAGTGAGATGTGTGGGGAAAAAAAGATGCTTTTAGCCAATTTTGCTTATACTTTTGGGGTTGACATATTATTTAGAAATGGTTCGGTCAAGCTTTTGATTATAGAAGGACAGCGACGAGAATGCAGAGGTAGGTACTACATCTACCAAATTAATGAGATTAGTCCTATTGATTTTAATGGGGGTGATTCACCGGCTTGAGATGAAACACTAGCTTGTTTATCGACTGGATCACGGCCAGAGGATGCAGCATCTCATAGGATCTGGCCCTCAAATGTTACGCCCGGCTACAGTCAGTGCAGGAATCCAGTCCTTTTACTCGCGCTAGTCCTGAGATTATGTTGGGGGTTTTAGTGCTATTGTTTTAGGCAGAGTGCCCAAGAGGGAACAGTATGATTAATATACAGGGAACAAATCCAGAGGTAATGGTCCCCGTGAGCCCAGGGCCACGGAAGCTGACAGCTTGGTTTTCTGGGTAGCCGGGTGGAACTGCTGATTTCTGAGCTGCACTTCGGACACACTGCCAGCAACGTTTAGGGATGGATTGGTGGGCCTAGAAATAAAACCTGTGTACCCACACAGCTCACCCACCCCGCTGAAAGGGACCAGTAGCGCTGTTCCTGTAGGATCAGCACTGTCTCTGGGGTCCTGCCTTCACAGGGTGTGCAGATGTGATCTCCCCGCCTTGCATCCCCCTGGTACCTTAATGCCCAGGCAGGAGCCCGTCTGCATACGTAAAAATCTCCTCCTGCCCCTGTGCTTTGAGCACAACCCTTAATTCGGGTTGCCCGTATAACAGCGGGCATCCATCCTCCCAGCTACACAGACACGTGCAACGGGGCTCACCTTCCCCCGGCCAGGACAGCTGGACACGGAGGCAGAGACACTGCAAGGGCAATGTCCCCCTGAGCAACAGAACACCGTACAGCGGCCACGGGATGGGTGCGAGCTCAGGGTGCTGAGCTGCCTCCAACACCTACACTCGCCTGGGCTGGCTGGGGACGTGGCAGAACATCGGCTGCTGCTCTGCAGCATCTGGTGCCCTCCCCCGGCTCTCTGCTGCACTGATCACGCTCGATGCCAAGCTGCTGCAGCTACTGCCCCGCGTTCACGGGTTTTCAACAGAGGCAAGAGAGGAAAGATGATCCTTGCCCTGCATTTTGAATGTCTGTGGGTTTTTCATCTTTATGGACAGTTCAGGACCTTTGAGAGCCCCTCTCCAGGTTCTCCTACATTTCTCTCCTCCAAATTTTTTTCTTAGTACATTTAATTTCTTCTTTTAATGTTAGCTTACCTTTCTTCTTCTCCTTTCCCCTCCATGTCTTGGTTTAAACTCATCCTCATTTAGCTAAGGCTAAGATCAGGGTTTTTTTAAGAAACGACTCCTAACACCTCTCCTACGGGTGCTGCCTGGGAGCAGCAGGAGGGCCCCAATCTCCCTGTCAGATACTCCCTAACAGATATCATCACATTTGCAGAGAAGCACAGAAGATCGTGAGCTATTCCTGAGTGAAGGGGATCCATTCTGCCCAGTGCTGAGCCCTGGTGCTGGAGGAAGCTGAGTGCTGTTCTCAGGAACGTCAGCGCTCTCCCCGACTCCACGACAAGCAATGAACGTGAGTTTGCATTTAGCTCCATCAGCATTTCTGGTGCCGGGGAGACAACGAGGAGAAACCTCACGCTTCTCTAGGGTGGGATGTTCCCTCTTATGAACGAGATTGATTTCTAATTAATATGGCTGATGAAGAAATTTCCCAAAGAGCAGGATTGCCTAGGGTCACTCGCAGTGGCACCTCTGTCCCGGCTCCTGTAGCTGCTTGCTGCTGCCCATCGCAAGAGGCAGGACCCGGGTTTCTCTGGGACCTTATTTCCAGATTTTTTTTTTAACATGTCTCTAAATTTGTTTGTAGTTTTCAATCCTTTTTGGTTGGTTCGCTGCAGGAATGCAGGGAGCCAGAACAGACAGTCCTGTTCGTACGGCCATCAAATACTTCGTGTTCCCACGGCGAGGCCAGAAAACAAACCCTGTGACAGCTAAATGACCTGGAGAGAGTTTGTCGGTCCTCGGTACTTTGTAAATAAATACTCGGTTTCTGCCTCAAAAGAACTGGGCAGGATGCTGGGCTCTGAACAGGAGCCGCTTTGGGACTGGTGGAGGTGCGGACTCTGTATGACAAGGCGTACGTCACTTTGTCAGCACACGCAGTGCTCTGCCCTATTTTAGCTGAATCTGCTCCTCCTGGGACTTGTAAAAGCTTTCTGCAGTGATGGAAAACGGACAGCTTCCACTCTCGGCCACGCAGCTCCCAGTGGAGTCAGCTCCCACGGGAATACAATCGATCCTTCATGGGCAGGAGTTCGGAAAGTGAGAGCAAAATTTCGGTATTTTCCTTGGGTGCAATATGACAACGTGGTCTTATTCATTGGACGCTCCTGACAGCGCATGCCACGCAGGAGATCAGTCTACGCTATGCTTTAAGTTCTGAGTCCGCCTATGCAAGGGGAATAGTAATTAGACTCTTGTAAATGTTAAAAACCAAATGTCTTAACACTAATTAAACCTATTTATCTTTCACAGTTACAGCAGTTAACATCCCAATAAAAGGTATCCCAGGAAAACAGTATGTTTGTTTATCAAATGATTTTCCTGAATGTAAGGGCCTCTCCTTTACAAATTACATGATGGAAGAGCAGATGGCATATGAAGATGAAAAAAGCCTGACTGTTGCCCCGTATGTGATCTCAGAAGTGAGGCAGCTCAGCTGAACACCATCGTTCATATTTAAGGGAAGAACAAGACTTCGTCAGGACCCGGGGCTACCTGCTACGCAACGGCAGAGCAAGGGCCGTCCGTTCCAGCAGGACGCTACAGTCCCTTGGGCTGGAGGACACCTGCCCCACTAAACAGGGGTCTTCTGTTCATCAACAAGCTGAGCATCAACGACCTGGCGTCACCTGGTGACTGTGAAGAGGACCAAAGTCCTGCACTAATGGATGGCTGTGGCACCCGGCCTTTCCAGTGACAGCAGTGGCTGCACAAATTGCAGGGCAGTGATGAACGGGGCTCAAGGTCTGCCTGGGGCTGCTGCTTGGCTCGTACCCGTGAGCATGCCGACCGGTGCTGCACAGCCAGGAGGGTTGTGTCCCCTGCAGCATCTCAGCAGGACAGGCAGCCCCACGCTAGCTGGACAGTCAGGCAGCAACCAAACGACGAGGAGACGCAAGAATCACCCACGCGTATCTGGACAGAGGCTACTGTGCCGGGTCACCACCACAACAGCTCTGCGATCGTGGCAGGGTGAAACGAGCTTGCCCTGTGTAAAGATGTCCAAAGCCGCGGGACCCGGCATGGGAACAACTGGAGAAACTGCTCCAACCCAGGCAGGCTGCGGAGAAAAGCATGAAGAGGTCAAATGCCCATGTCCTGGCAACACGGGGCTCAGTGCCTTGTGAGCACAGGACAGCCGTGCAGCAGACCCTCATCCTAGCCCTCCGCGTCCAGGCACCCGAGGCCGCTAGCCTTATTGCAGGTCTTTCCAAGGACGCGGACCCAACAACATCTGACTTCGAGAGCCTGGAGCAGAGGTGACCTCCGCTGATAAAAGTGCTGACTGAGGCAGGACCGTGCCTGCATGCTGCCCGCATTGTCACCTTTGTCATGCTGCATCCCTAACTGAAAGCTCAAAGAGCCCAGGGGAAGGCCAGGCAAGAGACAAGTCAGCAAATGAAAAGGGGATGCTCTGTTCCCGTTTGTGCCAACATCTCCACTCAGCCTTTTTTTCAAGGACACAAGTCTTTGAGAGATGAAACATGCTGCATGCGGAGGCGACTTCCAAATCATAGACGTGGCCTGGAGGTGACTGGCTGTTTGCTGCAATGTTCCTGACAACGAGAGTGGGTCCGGAGGGAAAAGGAGGAGACAAAAGGCAGAGCCTAGGAGCAGGAATGAGCTGCAGTGTCCCTGGGGGAGCAGGGACGTTGAAAGGAATGAGAGAGGAGGAAGTCATGTAAGTAGGGAGAGCCAGACGTTGAAGAGCGAGCCTGAACTTTGGGGTCAGGAGCAGCAGGGTGTACAGGAGGATGAACACAGGAGAGGCTTGACATGGAAAAGGTTTTGGAAAGTTTAGTCTCAGTGAAATGGTGAATAAAAGCCAGTCTGGAGGGATCCTGAGGGGTGAGAAAGGACAGGAACGCAGGCATCATCATTTTTAGGTAAAAGCAGTTAGGAGAGCGTCTGCTCATCAGTGGTCTGGGACCATGGCTATGAAACTCTGGGCACTCTGGCACTCCGGTTCAGACCAAGGACTGTCAGAAGATGAAACTAAAAGACTAAACCTGCTGCACTTACACCCATCTGCTGTTCTAGGTGGGAACAAAGCGGTTTGGCGTGTTTCCCTGGCCCAGCCTGTGACGGGAGGTCGCACCGAGACCATCCCTCTAGGTACACAGAGATGCCCTTCCAGTCATCCGAGCCCCTGGACCAGTTAATCTGCGAAAACCTGAACTGACTTGTAAAGACAGAATGTCCTCTGTGCACATGAGTGCAAGTGGATGTAAAACAAGGAACATACTATTTTCAGAGAACATAAATTTATCTGCTTTTATTTATTCAAGGTCCTGATCTTCGAGTCTCAAGAATCACACTGGCTTCTTACCATCAAGTTGCTAATCATTGTGGAGTGACATGATTGCTAGTCTGATACCACAGTATAATTTTAACAGAAATTTAACTCAAATTTTGTGATTTCTTTTACATAAGCTGATCAGGCTCACCTTGCCTCTCCGGGCTTTTTTTCTGAAAGAAAATGACTACATTTACCGTGTATTTTCTATTTCCGGTGTCATTTTCTGAAGACGGGTTTTGTCATTTCATAGAATCATAGAATTGTTTAGGTTAGAAAAGACCTTTAAGATCATCAAGTCCAACCGTTAAACCGAACGCAGAACTTGAGGTGCAGCCTCAGCAGTGCCGAGCACGGGGGGACGGTCACCGCCCCGGTCCTGCTGGCCACACGATTTCTGATACAAGCCATTTGTTAGGCTGTTAAACTCCACGCTGATCTAGTATCAAATTCTTGTCTGGAGATTATAACCATCACAAACTGCAACAGCTATCAAGGCCGTCGTCAAAATCCATCTGGACTTTTTGTGCTTAAATTGAGTGTTCCAAAGATTAATTTTGTTCCTAGAAAGAAAACTTCTTGGCTCTGCGTTGTAGGAACACGTTAGGAAATGCATCCTTTCGTGATTACGTTGTTGGTATAAATAAGAAGTGGGGACATTTTTAAAATTCTCATGCTCCAAAGGCAGCACAGCTCTTTGTAGGTGCAGGAGAGGGCTGCTCCCCCCCGATGCACCGCATCTTCAAGGGATTTATCAGTTGTTTTAATGAACTTTGCAGGCCTGGTTCTTGTCTTGGCTGGCTCCAGATGCCAGACTGCAGGATGCTACAACTGAGAAAGCACAAGAAGGGAAGGGACTGGCAGCAGTGAAATTTCCGGAAGGTTTGCTTTGATTATAGGAGTTTTCACATCCTGGCCAGGCTGCAGTCTGGCTGAGTTTGCAGCAGACAAACGTGCAGTTCTGACGAGAGCAGGGCAGAGGAGAACGGACTTGTGCATGTCACCGAGCAATTGGAACAAGGGAAGAAGCAGCAGCTGCTCTTTTCCCACCACTGAAGCTACATATGGCTTGCAGCATCTACCAGCAGAGATTTGGGTGGCCAAGAGGGACGGTGTGTGTCAGGATGTACAGAGTGGTGCACAAGGTGGAGGAGAAACTTCTGAGCCTGCTTTCACATGCACCGGGTTCCCGTGGCTGTAAATCTCCTGCTTTCAAAAGCAATTGGTGACACAAAGTTCATCCAAGTACAAACACAGGTTACCACAGGATTTCCCAAGCCTTCCACTCCATCCTATGATACCCCAGGATAAACAAACTTCTCATCTGCTGCAATCATTTCGACGCTTTCGTTTCTGCCTGGGGACAAAGTTCAGGTGGAGGTGGCTGAACCTGGCACCTTGTCCTTTCTGCAAACCAAGAGACTCTCACTGATGGAACAATCTCATTATCTACACCCACATTCTGCCTGCCAGCCTCGCTCTTGCATGAGCTCCACCGTGTGCTCCAGATCAGGAAAAGGTTGGGAAGGTGAGTGAAAAGGGGTCTGTCCTTGTAGGGCTGATGTTCAGCTCACTGCGTACGTGGGCTTAGGAGCTCACCCCTCGGGATAACGGAAACCAGCTCGGGTCCCACAAAGGCCAGAGGCAGCTCCCTCTGTTAGCTACTCAGGCTGCCCAGGAAAGAAGCTCGTAAATAATATCCCATATCAGCTGCGAAGTTGCACAGAAACCTACCGGGACAAGACTCTGAGAAAGTTGCCAGTAGGGGAGAAACCGAGATGAACCTTTGGTAATTGGTGTAAAAAGTCCTTGCCGACCTCTTGTTACGATCAGATTCGTTACAGAAATCGCATAGAAAGTATGCAGCATTGTCTTTATCTGCACCCTCAT
Source organism: Grus americana (assembly GCF_028858705.1). Taxonomy (NCBI): domain Eukaryota; kingdom Metazoa; phylum Chordata; class Aves; order Gruiformes; family Gruidae; genus Grus; species Grus americana. The sequence goes on from NC_072879.1 coordinate 1,781,940, forward strand.
CTGCTTGGCTCGATGCAAACATAAAATTAATCAGCTGTACTGAGAAAAGCTTTTAGAAATTCACATAATTCAATTAGACCATCAAGAAGATGATCTAATCATGTCAGTTCAATTATTCAGACTAGGGCAAGCTAAAATCTTTACTGTTACCTAGACTGGAAGCCTTCTGCTCTGCCAGTCCTCTGGTAGCAATCCACTCCTCTAAGGAAGAGATTCATTCAGACTTTATTCTTGCTTTTCACCTTAAATAGTGGGTCTTTCAGCATAAGAAAATCCTCTAAGTCTGATATTAACCAGAAGGAAAAAGAAAAAAAAAGTATCCTGGACACCACAGACTAGTCTGCAGTGTGGGCTGGGGTTCCTGCGGGTGGAACCAACCGCCTTGAACGTTGGGGCTGGTCAGAGAAGCTGTGCACTCTGCCTGCCCGCCTCAGAGGCATGTTTTGGCAGAGGCCCCTTTGTCCACTTCGGCTTGGCATCGCGAGATTTGGAGGGGGCGATGCCCTTTTCCTGCTGTTCTTGCTGATTTCAAGTTCCTCCGGCCTCGCTGCAATCTGCTCCTGCCCTTTCACGTGTCCCCCCCAAACCCAAACGCAAGACGACAGGGTTTCCCACCATTTTCTGGTCTGGCAGGACTTTCACTGGGGTCACTGGGAGACCAGCTGTACGTGCACATTCTCTTCTCTTCCCCTGCTCTGTGAAAGGACCTGACCTTCAGCTAACCCTTTTCTCCCAGCCCTGCTGCATCTCATTCCTCACTCAGCCTACGCCACGTGCTCGGTGTCCCGTCAGTCGCACGCGTCGCTTTGCGGTGAAGGTGCCGTGCTAACACCCTGACTCTTACCGGCGCTTGGTTTCTAGAGACAAAATGCTCTTACACCGAGCAATGCGTCGCCACTATTCCTTTTGAAGCTGCCCTGCAGTTAATTCATCCTCCCGGAAAAAACCCACCCAAAAGCCATGGGAACAAGTGGACAAAGGGGTTACAGAGGAGCCTTCCGGGCTCAAGCCTCACCCCTGAAGCCGCCTCAAAGATACGGAGAGTTTAGCCTCGATCAAACAGAGCTATGAGCGCACCGCTTGCACTGTGCTCGGCTATTGCTCTCGAGCAAGTCCCAGCTAGCAGCAGCGATGGCCGGGTGCGAGGAGGAGGAGGGAGCATCCGAGAGCCAGCTGGCGGGGGCACCGTTCATGCTCCCGTTTGCTCACTTTCTCTCGGAGATTTCCAAAAGCCTCTCGCTCCGGCACGCCGAATAAATTGCAAGCTGCCGAAGGAACGCTGAAGAACACAGCACAGGGCGACGAGCTGAGTCCTCCTTACAGGGATGTAAACGCGCTCTGTCTGCACGGCCCCACACCACCACGTGGGCATTTCTGCTACCCCTGTTGTATTCTAGGGACCTCTGACGAGGAGTTGGAGGCTCCAAGCTGCTCAGGTAAGAGCGACGTAGTCCAAGTTCTGTGGTTAAATAGCTCCGCAGTGAAAAGTTTTGTCATTGATGAGAAATTAGTCGAGAGATAAAACCCAAAATGTAGGAATAAGAGGCAAACTTTCAGCATGGAAAGCGATTAGCAGCTCTACATCCTAACAATTTGTGCAAGAGACACAATTACTGCATATATTTAGTGACGATCTAGAAGCCACAGTGAACAGTGGATGTCAGAAAATTATGGCTTACAGAAAATTATTTAGATTGTGGGAGCATTTTGGATAGTCCCAGCTGTGAGAGGCTTCTGAGGAACTTTGGTAGGGTGGAAAAAAAAAAGATCATCTGGGCAATAGGATGGCAGATTAAAGTCAGCGCAATGTGATCTGTATGGGAAGAAACAGTTTACACTATTCCTGGTCTCCATGCATTGTAAATCAACTGAAAGGCCTCGGTGTCACTGTAAAGAGCTGTTTAAGAAGCATCTGCTCAGCAAAACGTTCTGACCAGAAAAGCAGTAAGGCATTAGGATATTTAAATATAGGTTTTATGTAATGATGAAAAGATTATAGTGCCATATATTACATTAGCGATGATACCTCCTCATCTTAAACAGTGTGTTCAATCCGGTTCTGTTCCCCTCATTTGGAAAAATATAAATCAAGTTGAAAGAGTGCAAGAAGAAATGCTAAAGACTTGGAAGACTTCCATACGAAAAGATACTGCTTGGATTATTCCAAGTTTACATAAGAAATTAGTAATGGGAAAAACTGAATTTCATTCACTAATGAATGGTATGGGAAAAGAAAAAAAAATGATCTTCCAAAATACTCTGTGTTTTACTGCTACCAGAATAAGGAAGCGGCACGGATATAAATTCACATAACCTTTTTATGTCAAGCACCGTTAAAACTCAGATGAAGTACTTTTGATCTGGAAACTCGTTAGTACAATACAATAATTTGTGCCCAAGAATTTAGCAAGATTCCAAAAAGAGTTACCTCCTCTTCCCATAGACACTTGCACACAGACAATGCCAATTGTCACAAATTCTTATTAAATTCTCGGTCCTCTGGGAGACTCCAAGACTATTTCTTGAGCCAGAGCTCAGAGTCCTAATATACCACTAAAACTGGGACTCGCTTGACAACGCATCTTCTCTGGGAAACATCCCAAAATGCTTCTGTAATACCAAACCCAGTAAATCTAGGCTGCTGTTATCCACCTGTCGGTTTAGCTACCAACGTAACAATTAAGGCGTGTAAAATTCAATTCACGTGCACATCCTTATTTCAAGCCATTTCAGGTAATTCCCTGACCTCCAACTACTGGTTTTAAAACCTCGAGGAAAAAATCCATCACACTCCAACTCCAGATGCAACCCTGCCAGCCACGTGCCTGGGAACCCTTAAAAGCACTTTGTGGGAAGCCCAGGTTCTGCAGAGGACACCTTCGCTGCCTTGACACCTTCATGCCTTGACACCTTCACTGCCTTGACACCTTCACTACCTTGACACCTTCACTACCTTGACACCTTCACTACCTTGACACCTTCACTGCCTTGACACCTTCACTACCTTGACACCTTCACTACCTTGACACCTTCACTACCTTGACACCTTCACTGCCTTGACACCTTCACTACCTTGACACCTTCACTACCTTGACACCTTCACTACCTTGCAAGTGGCCTCAAAGCCAGTCTCGAGGTGAAATTCACCCTCAAGTCTAGACGCTGATTCTTAGGAGTGAGCTTAGGGCCAGATTCAGGGCAAATTAACACTCTAGAGAACTACCGCAAGGGTGCCCTGCATTTAAAGGGTGCTCCAGCTTGTACCAGTGGCGCTGGGAGCCCGCTCGGCCAACGCAGGCACGACTATGCTGCAGACACCACACAAGATGGCCCCAAGGGCTACCTGGAAATTTTTATTCCTCCCCTATTGTGAAGGCAGAAGAAATCCACAGGTGGTTGAAGCTCAGCTTCCCTTCCAGAGCCACGTGGCCTGGAGATGGATCCCAGGAGAGCTCTGAAACTCGGGTGTTCCCAAAACCATCCAGGTAAAGCATAAACGGCGACGAAAAGTCCTCTTCTCTCCTTGTGGGTGGGATTGCTCCAGAGCTCCCGAGCGATGGGTAAAGGCTGTGACAGGGACAGCGGGGATTACACAGGAAAGTCTCAAGCGTTATGATTTGGACCAAAACTCGTAAACCCTTAAAAGAGTCTTCTTTTTTGCAAGTTTCCCCGTGTTGCTCCTCGACAACCCTTAAACTAGAGACTTTAATTCTCAGAGAGAAATCCACTCCTCGCAGGAGCAGAAAGCTAAACTGACAACACATTTCAAACTCAATTGTCCTCCCTGACAATCTACTGGCTACGAAAGACACGCTCCATCCCAGAGAGCACTCCCAAGCCCTTCTGATGAGTAAGGTTTTTTGTGGGGGGTTTTTCTGGGTTTTGTTTCTCTGTTTGCAGGATACCCACTCATTTTCAAGACACTGAACGCACACCTGAACGATGCAATTTCAGTATTTCGGTTTAAAGCAAGGAAGATTGTCTCAGAAAAGCTCACCATGGGATGTCCTGAGTGCCTGCAGGATTCCCGACCTTACATCTGCAACATGGCTGTGGAGAAGAAATCTCGTGTCTCATCCAGCTTTGAGCCCCCGACAAACTGTTCCTAGAGCTGGCAAAACAAACTGTGCATTTAGAAACACTTACAGACTTTTCACGCTGCAATATTTTAAGTATTTCCATGGATTTATACATTTTCACGTATGTAGTGAAGAAGCCATCTTCTGTTATTAATATAAAGAGAAATTATCACGAAGGAGAAAAACGCAAATTAAAATATGGGTTTTGTAGGCAAGCCCCCAGAGGCAACACTGGTCAGGAACTTAGGGCAAGAGGCAAAAAATGGCAAAAAGAAGGAAAGGGCAGAAACCAGCCAGGCTGTGATGCTCTGCCCAACCTCTACCTTCAATTTGGGAAATGTTTACCCCAGGCCACGGCAGAGCTCAGACATTTTGGGCATCCCTGTCTGACCTCTGCTTCCTCTCGGCACAAGCCAAAAAGGACGTGAAGGAGACACTGGCCAAGTGCCCTGAAGACGTCAGGGAGAGCAGCACCATGCCGTGCTCCGAGCCGGCCCCTGAGCTTGCCATCGCGGTGTTTCCAACTGGGCGTTACTGGAAACCAGTAACAGGAGCCGCTCCCTTTGCCTTTTACCGAAGCAGCATACTAACGCATCTGACTTAACCCATGAAGTCACGAATTGAAATCTCATCCGAGCCTAAATGCTTTGAACCAAAAGTTCAGTCTTAAGTGAAACCGAGTTTCACCGTCAGATCTGCAGGGAGCGAGGGAAGGGAACCGACAATCTCGACCGAGGAGCGTCGGCGGGGACTTCTGCTCGGGACTTGGAACACTTCTGCCGCCAAATCGCATGCCTCTTAATGCATAAAGTTTTCAAAGTTTTAAAAGCACCACGGACAAAATACCACTGCCTTATACTTTATCCATTATATTTTACAGATTTCAGAAATTGTTTTTGAATACTCGGCACTACCCAATCAAAGTTTGGGGTTTGAAACATTTAGTGCATTAAGACAACACCTACGTGGAAACTGAAATGTCTGTTTCCTTGGAAATTCTGTAATTTCAAACTCAATTTTCATTCCGGCGTGGAGTGAAATGTCATATTTAGAAATCCAGCACAAAATGAGATGTTTAAAAAGTTTTTTTTTTAAGTTACTTGAAACGCTCTGTTGTCATTTTGACAGGCTTCTCTTATATTCTTACTGTAATTTATCACATCAAGTAATAATTTTCATAGCAAAAATTATTTTGAAAGGAAAAATGGAAATGTGAAGTTCTTGTCATTTTAAAATGGAACACTTCAGCCTTATTTGCATGTTTGACTTTGCATTCAGAATATAATGGGCAAAATGCAACACAATTCTGGTGAAAGCTTAGATTTCAATAAAGCATCGTTTTCTAAGAGGAAAATGTATGGGAACAATGCCCGGCTACAGCACGACTCCGCACTGACTCCTTCCCAGTCTGATCCCTTTTGGTCGCTCTTGCGATCCTTTGCCTTAGCCTTGATGTCACTTCAGTGAAGGTACAAGGTGGACAACCACTCCTTAGAGTGCGGTAGGTGACGTTCACCTCAAATCTTACTTATACTTGGTCATCACCAGTAAAGGTCACAAGGTTTTGACCACCTCAGAGAAGCTTTGAGCTGGATAGACCTGGGGAATGAAACATCTCTTACGCTTAGCTGGAGAGTTTGAGATGCCCTGGGGAGCAGCGTGGAGGATTTAAATCTGCTCACGTTAGGGCTGGCTTGCACTTGGATGAATCCTTGCTAGAAGAAAACCTAAAAAGACCACTTTAATATTATACATTTCCACTACCAACTATTGCTTTTTTATTTAGACATCTCAGGTGTGACAGAAAGCTCGTTCTTAAGCTTGCTGTAGTCCAAGCTCTCCTTTTTTAAGAGCGACAACCCATGCTATCCTAATTAAAGAGGTGGAAAATAGATGTGCAGACCGAGAAGATCCTTAGAATTACTAACATTTTTATCTTACTTCAGGAATGAAAGGTGCTCTTGCTCTTCCTGCTTTACAGCTTCACTGGACCGTACTGTTTGAGACGTACACGCGTTCGCATCACGGTGGCAAGCCAGCCACACAGCTTACTTCTGTATAAACTGCGTATCTTGACTTTGCAGGCTCTGAACCTGGCATGAGTTTGCTAAATCCTTTCGAGAACTTCATTCCCACAAACATCTGCCCGCTGCAAACGCCCAAAGGATGCCTTCTGCTACTGCTGCACCACCGCTAAATGAGCAGGCTCACAGGAAAGGAGAACGACTCGAGTCCTCTCCAGATAAGGTCTCCCAGCTCCAAAGCATCTATCAGCAGGACTGGGACCACTGCTCTTCTGGGTGCAGCTCCTTGCAGGGGAAGAAAATCATGGCCCAGGTGACAAGTTTGGTGAAGAGGAAGGTAATCAACTCACTCATGATCTTTTCAGCCAGGGAAGTAAGAGGTAACCAGCAGATGCTACGTGAAGCTGGGAACTCCATAGCTCCCCCTCCACAGCACGCTTCTGCCACCTGTGTCGTCCTGCCGTGCCTAACCTGAAAAAGACTTTTTTTTTCTTCTCTATATCTGGAAAAATAAAAAGGTTAACTTTTCCAGCCCTTTGTGTTGATTAATTCATTTAAAGTGGCAAAAGATATTACAAAGAATGAATGTTATGAAACTTTGGATCACTAACAATGATGTTGTTCCCAAAAGCACACCAGGAAATGCACACACTGTCTCTCATGACTCGCAGTCTGATGAACCCTCTTGTTATTGCTTCTCCAAGGATATTTGCCATTATCTGTCACTTCTCACAAGGTCGGTCTGTCAGTCCTCATCTTTTGCTCCACACCAAGTGTGATTTGGCCTAGGCAAGGGCTCAGTGCTGGGGTTACTGAACTTCATCCTTCCTCATGCGTGCCAGGTGTAACACAACTCGGACGTGCTGCAGGTGTTGCTGCACACCCCCCAAACTCCACCAAGGTGGGCCACCTCCAAGCCCTCAGATACCCCCAAGGCAGTTGAATGGAGGGAGCACAGAGGGGTTGGCAAGGCTCTGCTGGCAGTGGTTTACCTACTTCTTTAGCCACTCCGCGGAGATGAGGAACTGGGAAAATGAGTATGAGGAGCACCAGGTGAGGATGGCCTCACCATGGCCAAGAGCCATCCCGCCCACCCAAAACAGGCAGCTCAACACAGGACCATGCTACAGGGCTGCCGTTGTTCTGCAGGTCATGCTCTCTGCTGCTCAACCAAGAAGGGAATTTGGGTTGGAGAGAGTTTATGTTAACATTACATCACATGAAATGTCATTTAGGCAGGAATTTCTGAGCTGGAGAGAGAGACAAGATGGGAGGTAGCACACCACAGTGATCAGGCTGCTCCAGGGATGCCTGCAAGGAGATGCAAGAGCCTGAAACCCAGGCCATAAACTGCACAGACCACAAACTACGAGGGCAGTGACACTGATGCAGTGACGTTAGTACTGTTGTCTCCCCGCTGCTTGGAGTGCCTCCAGTGAAATCTGGAGCCTTTCCTGCTGATGGAGAGCAAAAGGGATGACAGATTTTCCTCTCCCTGCAGGGAATGTCCCCTGTGGTAGTGGGTAAGAGCTGGGTGCAGGAAGGGGAATCTGCTCTGCTTTTTTTTTTTTTTTTTTTTAAGCTGAGCCAGGGTGACTGCACCTGCATTTCAGGCAGCCACAGCCACCCTGGCATGTGTTACGGCTGGATAAGGCACCTGCAAATCCTCTGCAAAGCAGCAGGACCTGCCAGCACGCTTACACTGTCGGTAAAGATGTGCTAATGTCTCCGTGCTTCTTTAAAGGAGGTTCTGACAAGGGAATCCTTCATGCTCCCGCAATGAGAAGAACGAACACGTACCTGACTGCAGAAAAAACCCAAATTGGGAGATGTTTGTTATCAAAAAGGAGAAGCCCTTGTAAAGAACGCGATGCTAGAAATGCAGGTGTGCAGGATCCACGCATATCCCTGAACGCCTGACCTTCACGTTGATGCCTCTCACCACACCCCAACGTATGGGCATCCGGCGTAACCTCATGCCGCCGGGGCTGTTCTCTCCTCTGTGCCACGAACCAGAATGCCTCTCCGTCTGCTCCTTCCTTGTGTCGCCGTTTGTCTCCCCAACCGTCTCCCTTCATTATTGCCCTCCGAACCATTTGATTGCTGAGGAGCATAAAGCACCACGGCCAAATCCAGATCAGGCCTTGAATTTCAGTGTTTGTAAAATACAGAGGTGTCTAGGTCTGGGTTTCAGCATGATCCATCAAAGAAAGAGGGGACACTAGCTGGGGTCATGTCCCAGTTTTCAGGGAAAGCTCAGGGTCTGACTTCAAGACTGACTTTGTACAGTTTTCTTTCACAAAAGTCTCCTGGACTCTTAATAGGATTTAGTTGTGTTATTTACAAACTGAAAGGAGGAAAAAGAACCACCCAGCAGGTCCTCACGAGACAATGCAGAGCCCCTCCTCACACTGACTCAACTGCGTCAGCGCCAACCTTTCCGAAATCTCCCACTGCAGAGGTAGGACACCCAGGCACACCTACCTTTGATAGCCAGTGACTCAGAAGCTGAACCGAGCAAATTAATACCACGATGAAATGGTTCTCGGGGTTTCTGCAAAGTTTACACAAAATTTCTCGTAAGGGAAAGGTGGGCACGAGTGATGGAAACACGTTCTTACGCCTCACCTTCAAATCAAGCAACGCTTCCACCAAGCAATGACTACGATGAAGAGATGGAGCTGTGACCAGTGACACTGGGAGCATCTCCCCTGCCCCGTGACTCACCCCCTTGCATCGTCCCAAGGCAGATACAGGCAGTTTGCCCAGTGAAGCCCCTGCAGAGACCCAGTGCAGCGCTGGGGGTAGTGCTCCCCGTTCGCAGTGTGGGGCAGCTGACCCATGGTCTCCCAGTCTGTTCCCAGCTGACGTGTCCCAGCGCGCAATACCATCTCACGGCACGGCACCACCTCAACTGGCCTCCAGCGCAGCTCTTGCTCCACAGCAAACCCCTGAGGGGAAGAGAAAACTCTTGTCGATGTCCTAATTTCTCTTTTTCAAAGATCAATTGAGAATAAAATATTTACTCTGCATCCTAGATATTCATGTCCTCAATTCATTGAATACATCTCGAGGAGCCTCCGGACAGATCACACCACAGCTTCACCCTCTCAAGCTGCAGTGCAACGAACTCTATGTGATTATCTTTGCTCTGCAAATGCAAATCTGATATCCTTTTGTGTTACAGGGTAGGTACCGTGGAATCAAGCCTACCAGAGACTTTTGTGACCTCCCATGTTCAGCAGCGATATCATTGCTACCTTTTGAATGGCCCGGAGAAAACAAGATCTCAGGAGCCATTTATGGCTGTTGATGCTGCTGCTCGAATCAAGTTTCAAACAGCAGGTAAGAAAAGGATTTATCTCAATAACTTCCTTTAATCCATTAACTAGTCAGGCTGGCAATTTACAATCAAATTATTTTTCTTTTACCAAAACTTTCCTGCGTAATAATTTTCTTAAAGTATTTGTCTGCATGCATTAAAAAAAATAAAATCAAGAATTTAATTTCTGAATATATGTTACCTGCAAACAATCCCCATGGTGCTCATAGTTGCGCTGTAGCTTCTTTTCTGATAGAGGGGTTTAAAATAATTACAAAATTAGTGTATGAAAAAATCATCAACAAAATTCCACTGTTTGGCAATCAGCTATTAAGTGGCCAGAAAATAGTAATATTGCAATACAACGCTGTGGGAAAGGTTTCAGGTTTTTGTGATGGGCTGATCCATGTACAAATAAATGCTTATGGTTAACAAAAAAAAGCAGGAAGGAGCATTTAAATATTTTAATCAAGGAAAAATTTACTTCTAAAACCTTTCGACCTTGAACAATATTCCCATCTGCAATTCATTGTAAGTACTTAGTAGTAAACTTTTGAAAATTCAGTGTTTGAATGTCATGTTTGCATAGACACTGAGGGGCAAGATTAAATAAATCCTTAAATTTTGATCAGACACGTTAGTTAAAAAGTTTCATGGAAATATCTAGAAGCGGATTTTTTTCAAATCACTATTTAAAGTCAGTGTTACCAAGGGCAATTTCAAGGTTGCCATCAGCATCTTGTAGAGTACTAGATTATTAAAATTATTATTGTTGTAATGTAATTAAATCTGAAATAAAAGCCGTGAAGACTCTTAAAGAAAATATATTTTACATATCGGAACCCGGGTAATGCATCGACACATGACATTACCATTGTCTTCGCACTGTAAGAGCATTGTCTCACCGTTGTCTTACTGTTCTTTATCTGTAAAAATATCTCTCAAAGAGAAAAATAATAAGCCTTCTGCCTTAAAACTCCAGCCCTTCCAGTGCATTGTCTACGGACATGGAAATATGCTTTGGGGAAGCTTTAGTATAATTTTCAGAGATGTTTGGAAGGTAGGAGAATCTCAATAATGGAGTTATTTCATTACTCTATGTCACAATGACCGTCCATGAGCAAAACAACAACTCTGATGATAATTTTTTTTTCTGGTCAAAAGACCGCAGAAACCTGAGCCGCTCTCAGCCCACGCGTCTCACTGCAGCCTTTGCTGTTTGAGACACTGCACTGAAAGGACTTTTCATCAGTCTCCTACGGTACGGCATGGATGTAGACCCAGAGAGGTCCCTAGAGCCATGCTGCTGTGAAGTCCTTGGCAGCTTTTCTAGGACCCGGAACAGAACTAAAGGAGCCTTGAAAGTCCATTGCCTTCAGCCGCGTTTCCAAGAAAGTCCCTCTGACATATCCTCGCTCCTCAGATGCTGAAAGGAATATCTTCCAGATGCCAAGCCCCATGGCTTTGTGGAGTTATGCTGTCAAAGTCGTGGTGCTCAGGGGAATCGTAAATTGGATTTAGGGATGTTTTCTCCCCAAAGGTCTAACGCTGGGGGAACTGAGATGTTCTAGCTGGAGATACTAGGTTAGAAAGGAAACCAAAGGGATTCTCAAAGTCTTTCTTAAATTAGTCTATCCCTCCAGGCAAAAGAAATCATCCGCTGACAAGGAGAAGAGATAATTCCCAGCTAGCACAAGCCTACTAACCTCTGCCTTGCTTTTCCCAGACTTGTTCCACCCTGAAATGAGTTCACCTGAGCCCAGAAACGGCCACAGAACCAGAGCCAAATAAGGAAGCCAGATAAGAAAAGATTCCTAATCCTCCTGTTGTCTCCTTTGCCATTAAATCTCTAATTGGTGAATGAATCGATCACATAACTCCCCCGACCTCGGGGTGGTCGCTGGAGCATTAAGGAAAAAAAAAAAATTTCACTTTTGGGACTGTGCCAAATCCTCCACACCTGAGAGAGGCGAAGACGACCCTTCTCATGGGCTGCACGGCAAACTCCCCAGCACGGGGTCTGAAAACCAAACCTGCACAGGATTCAGATCCTGAAATCCTGGCCTCCGCCACCTTTATTACCCTCCCCTTCGAGTACAGCCCAGTACTCAGAGCATTTACCCCAAAACTAAGAGACGTGGGCTCATCCACTTGTTTGAGAAGAATCAAAGCTGGTTTGCTCCTCTCCGAAGTCTCTCAAACTCCGTAAGAGTACTTGGATCTTCTCCCAAGAGAGAAGAGCGGCAGATGCATGACTTATATTGGCGTGACTGCCGTAATGATCATTCACGTTAGCTCCGTTTGCAATAATTCTATATTTATGTAAGAATTTCACACGGTAGTGTGTTTTTTAAATACTTCTTTTCACTGCAGAGCACTAAATGTACTGGGAAAGGGAAATTAGCACAGTCAGAAGCACGTACACCGGGAAGTACATCTACGTGTGCAAAGCCATCGACCAAAGGAGTTCAAGGAACAGTCTTTGCCTCCAGCTAAATTGGTCCTTAATTGGGTCGAAACGTGCTCTGGTAAAATACCGTTATTTATCTGCATTGCTTAGCTGATGACACCACCAAAATTCACTGCAATTTTGGATTCTTGCTCTGCTGACCTCAAGGCGTTATGTGGTTGGAAATGGCTGCGCATCTCTTTTGCCCACCTGCGTTGCACGGCACAACCGGTGGGTCTCTGCTGAGCTGGCCCCATTTGTTAACAGCAGCATTGGAGGATGGATTATTTCTTCATCTATTTTAAACTTTGTAGAAGCAGCTTCTTTCCTGGGGCCTCACAATCCTTAGATCTTAGCCAGAACAAAGATGTAATGGCAAGATTCAACGGAAGCTTAATGCGAGACAAATATTTGAATTTATAATATTGCAGTTTCGTGATGGTTACTTTTTTTCCCCTGAAGGGAAAGACTGGACCAACATGAACTTTTCCTTACAGAAATGTTTTATTTTCATAACTGAACAACTGTTTTCAGACGGCACTTATATTAACAGCTGTGCAATCAATATATGCACAAATTTCCTTAAAACTAAAGGAGAAAAAAAAAAAAGAGTAAATCTTGTACTTCCATTCCAGATATAAAGAAAAAACTTCAAGATATTGAAGGTGTATTTAAGTCAAAGCATCTACCAGGGGGATTGTCTTCCTTTCAGTTTGTGTTTTGTTCTTTTTCACTCAGCCTGACAAATATACAGCATTGTGTTCTGGCCTTGCCATGACTAATTTCAAAGGAAACGTATAACTAGCCAAAACAAAGGGCAATACAGAACCCCAATGGTTTATCTCCAATGTTTTTCAAGCTTGTGGTCTGAAACAGAAGAAATGTAGTCGGTGACTCTGGGGGAAGAGATTTGCTTGGACTAATTTTTGTTTTTATGAGCAGAAGTCTAAGAGTAATGTGATATAAGCCAGACTGCTGTTCAACCAGAGAGGAACAAACATCCTTTGATACTGCTTTTATCCCTGAAGTAAATGATGCTAAGAAACTCCAGAGAAGCCTTTAATACATTTCCTGCTTCTTTCTTGGATTATTCCCACGTTAGGAACACTCTTCTTTGAATTGAATTTATTTTTCATTTAATGAGGTAAAAAAAAAAATCAATTTGAAAATGTAAAATGGGAGATGAAAACAATACAAACCAGATATATTGACTAATTGCTTTTCTGATACTTTTAAAGCCTGTAATTTCTGACTTATTGTCTGTTGTAAGAACTGCAAGAGGCAAGAAATGTAAGTCCATACAGTAATTTCAAAAGAGGCATAGCCAGTAGAATTTGTTCAATATTGTCTGAGCAGAACCCTTACATTTGGAGAATGCACCGTTTTCCGTATTTCCTTATTCTCAGCCTTGCACCAGCTGAGCCGTATGGACAACACATGTCCAAGACAAGCCTTAGAATGGCGTGAGAAGACCACGAAGCAAACGTGTAAAAAACTGACACAGATTCCGGAGTCTGATTATAGACAAGCAGGCCCGCATGGTGGTCTACGCTACTGGGTTTTGCTGCTTTCATTATCCGTGATTTTTCATTGAATTCCCCCGAATCTCTACGTGACGTTACAGTCTGCGACGTACACGCGCTCTGCGAGTCTTCGTTAGAGATCGTCAGCGCTGGTACCAACTGACAGCAGGGGCTGATGCTCCAACCTGCCCCTCGCTCCACTGCAGCACCTTTGTCAGATCCACTTAGAGCTGAACCAGACCGCGAAACAGTCGTGCACGCATTGAAAGAGTTCTAGTTTTAGCCCACTGAGAGTTAAAACCAGGCTGAGGGACCAGGAAGGGATGCAGAACTGAAGCCAAACCACAACACAAAGCTTCTGTGTGACCGAGTTCTGCGCATACGTCCCATCCATTGACAGGCAGCAGAGATCTGCGTGGTACGGAGGTGCGGGTGCGAGCCCACCACGACCATCGGCACGTCGGCTGTTGGACTCACGGCTCCTCCTCAGGGACGAGAGAAGGCTCCCGGGAAGAACGGTGTGGGGAAGTTCAAACCGTTTGCACTCTAGGAACATTCGGGTTAAAAGATCTCCCCTCTTTTTTTTTCAGATGGGAGGTAATGAAAGAGCTAGAAGCCTAAAATAATAGGTCAAGTTCACAACCAGCTTTAGTAAAGAATATCGGCTGTCTAAAATAATGCCAGTTTTAAGCTTCTCAGAGAAATGGTATTCTTCGGATTAACAATTAAAGATATCAAATGGAACAAAACCATGACGGCAGGGAATCAGGGCACAGAAAACACATGCATATCTCAGTAAGTGTCATCAGTACGGGAAAGCAAGTGAAAACTCAGCTAAGAAACGTTATCAAATATTCAAGGATGAGGGGAAACACATCCATCTACTGACAAGTGCAGGGATATGAAACAAAGGAGGACAGATTCTCTCCTTCAGCCGTGACACAGCTCCCTCTGCAATCAAACTCTCAGGTCTGAAGCAACAATCCCTCGGTTAACTCCCATGATGGAGAGCAGACACTTCCTTTACGAACACAGCCACCGCTGAGCTGAACACGCTTGTGATGCCTACAGCCAGAACAGACCACTTTCGCCATCACGGCAAGACGACGAGGCGGTGCTGAGCATTCCCATTCAAGAGAGAACCCGGCTCTGCAGGGGCTGTGCCTTCTGGAAACAATAGAGTTGTTATTCACGACCCAGTAAGAACCGGACTTCCATGGGAGAAGACAAAAATAAATAGATGTTGCAATAAATTGTCCTTATGAGCTGGACAGTTGTCCTGAAAAATATGTTTATTAATGCAATTCTGCTAAACACGGACATGGAAGGATGTTAAGGCAGGGAATTCTCGCCTCTGTAGCCATAAAGCAGTCCTCTTCCGAGTGTATTACTCCTTATGTACTCTTTACAAATTCTGCTGTTACCTTTTAGAGCTGATTTCCGTTATTTCCTTTGCCAAAGCTGTAGAAAAATGAGACATATAGAAATCGACATTTTATTTGTACAGGAAAATAGCCAAGAACTCACTTCCAGAAGGTCCCTCGAGAGAGAGGCTAAAAGCCTAACACGGAGGAGACCGGGCTCCGCGTCGACCTGTTCCAAATGACAGCATTAGGGTACGAAGCCGCCGGCTCTCCGAGTCCCCTATCAGTTGGAGTATCCCAGCCTTCCTTACAACCGTCCTGCAGAAGAGAACTGAATTTTCTATTGCGTCCTTGTGTGTAGACTAGTCCTGGAATTGCCACTGCACCAGCTCTTACAATCCAGTATTTTGTATTTCGTTGGAACAGAGCAAAGGATCCAGCTAATACGATGATGTCACAAATGAAAGACTGCATTTTGAACCTTGCTGTTATAACTCATTAGGCAAAGCATTCTTACATTAATTATTCCAGATGATGGCAAAAAAAAAAATAATTTAATATTCCATACAAAAGATGTCAAGGTTAATGATTCAATCGGGAGAAAAACTGCTAGCGGAAAAAACCCTCCACATGACAGAAGTTTTGATATTAAATGAATAAAAAGAATTAAAACTGTAAGAATTGAAGAAGGCACCTACAAAAACCCAACCTCCCCCACTTGTAGGATGATAAGGCTGTATTTTACATTGAGGCTTTTCGAGTAAACAAACCTTTGCTCTTCCACATTGCGTTTTCTCCAAACAAATTCACCAAGACCTACATTGATACCGCAAAACGCTTGGAAAAAACCCTTCAAACATGAAGCTTATTCCAGGGGGTGGTGTGAAAATCAGCCCGTTCAACGCCAGCATGCGTGTCACCCAATCTGTACCTTGGCGCTCTGCCTTTAAGGCGCTGTGCGCAAGAGCCAGGCATGGGTTGGTATTTAAAGCGATAATTCATCCCACCGTCTCCGTACTATGGGACTTGTACGTTGAGTATAACGAAGACATTTCTTGCTGTCGAATCTGACCGTCTGTTTTGCCATGAGCTAAGGAATTACCACATTAAATACCCTGAGGGGAATGCCCTCACCCTACAAATTGTCTCTTCTCTAAGTTTCTCACTTTTACTTGGTATTATTAATTATAAAATCACCAGTAGGATCCGAACATAAAATGGATGCCTTTAGTAGAGTGCTTGAAAGATGTTTAGAGGTTTAGTTAGGTACGTATTGAAGACTCACTGAACTAAAATACTGACATGCTCAAGACTGGGCTTTGGCACAGAACTCTGGCTTCGAAAGGAAACATGGGGTTTGCAAGGTCCCTTGAATTTTAGGTCAAGCCTGTAAAACCCGGGTGTAAAATGCTACCAGAAGACCTCACTGTAAAGCCCAACTCAGCCGATTGAGCTTAGGTTCCTTGTTGCGTTTTCCTTATGGTAAACGTTTGCCCCTTTCGTTGCGAATTCCTCCGACAAAGCGCAATCACCTTGTGTTTTATTGCTGCGTGGTGGCGAGGGCTGACCTCTCCCTCCGCTCCTACTACAAAGGCTTTTGTGTTCTACGTGTTGCTAGGAGGGAAGACGTGGAAGGACCGTACCTTGTTAGCTTTTCCTTTGCCTCCGTCGTGCCCCAAGGTGCTCTGCGTGACGCCAGTCTTCACCCTTTGGCAGCCTCTAGAAGAAGGAATAGATTCAATACAGAGTTTAATCTGTACTTAAACAGAAAGACAGAATGGCGTGGTCAGACAGGAAAGGCTTTAAATACTCTCCTACAAAACGGCAACAACAGCAGGTGTAACTAAAAGGCCGTTGCATTTACTAATGGGAGCACAATCCGGTGCAGCGCAGCACCCTTACTCCACCAGTAGCAAATGCTTCAGGAAAAAACCACACCAAGCTCATACGGGTGCAAGCAAAGAACAACCCCTCCCAAAACAAACTGCTTGGTTTGCTTTAAAAATATCTAGACTTTAATTCACCTTTCCCGATTCCTTCCCGTCGTCCTTTATTCCTACATGCCTTGCTCCTCTATTTTAGGAGGTGTAGGATGGCCTCGGGTGGCCCACGCGCCGTGCAAGGAGAGAGGCTGTTCGGTTCGACTCGGCAGGGCGCGCGCGCGATGAGGACGCAGAGGCAAACGCCGGCCTCGCGCAGAAAACAGACTGGACCGTTACTCAACAATCCCCAGACAACAACTCCTTCCCCGTGTCAAACCTGTAAATATAATAATAACAACTTATGAGACGCGCTTTTCATCCTGGAAACAAACACGCAGTATTTTCCAGATTGTAATTTTATTTCCTCTAAGAAAGTTGCCTTTGGAAAGCAGCAGCCTAATTAGCACAGCAGGGACTCGATCAGGTTTAAGGTACGTGGTTAGCGTGTCGCTTTGGTATGATATGAGATCACAGATCTCATTCTGGTCCCCAAAGGACGCTTCTGAACGACTCCAGTCCGCTGCCCGGACATTCAGCTCTCTGGGTACCTGCACATCACCTGCAGCAAGGGCAGAGGGGTAGCTACAGACAATTTGGTTCATTGCAACAACCCTGGCAATCAGGAGGCAACGTGGTTCCCGTGCGCACACGAATGACCCCAGTTCGTCCCTCTCTTGCCAGCACAGGAGCAGAAGAAGAGGCAATATGCATCTCACCTCCTTGAGGATCGACCGGAGGGTTAGCGCATTTCTGGGCACCGTTGATGGTTGATTTGAGTTTTATTATCAATCTACGGGCTAAGCGTCAACAACCGGCATCTGTGCCGGGTAAAACACTGGCCACAAAAAACAACTGGTACAACCGACAGCTGGGCAAACTGATCTGGCAAAGGCAACAACCGGTTTTATAAGGCATGAGTTTCTTAAGAGGAAAGGAGAAGAGGGACAGAAGAAAGAAAAGAAGAGGAGAGGATGGAACAGGTATCACCACCCTTGGATCCCACGATGTCGTCACAGGAACGGCATCTTGGTCCGCAGGTCTTGGTCTGCAGGTCTTGGTCTTGGTCCGCAGGTCTTGGTCCACAGGTCTTGGTCCGCAGGTCTCGGTCTTGGTCCGCAGGTCTCGGTCTTGGTCCGCAGGTCTTGGTCTTGGTCTGCAGGCGGTGGGTTGACAGCAGCGTGACCACATGGTGCCTTTATCCTGTTCTGCCCTCAGCGCCCACCCTCGGGGAGGGGGGTAACGTGCCTTCCGGGGTCCCAGGTGTCCAGCTCATGCCCAAAGCAGCCGCTGGAGAGTTACCAGAGGTGGAGGGAGGCAGCCCACCACCCCACCTCCACAGCACCCGCAGCGACCAGGAGTTGTTGGAGACAACGCAGGGTACGTGTGGCTCCTCAGCAGTGTCTGACACCACCCCCTGAGACAACACAGGGCATTTGCGGCCTTTCAACAGTCTCTGACACCACCCCGTGGCTCTGCTTTGAACTTCACTGGTCTTGGAGGTGGCACCCCTCCACCACCACTGGAAGAGGGATTGTCTGGATCTCTAGGGAAGACTCCGTCTCGAATACTCTTCCTGCAGATGCAAGTAATTGACCGCAGCGAGAGAATTTCCTTGTCCAAGCAGCACCCATATGCTCTCCACTGAGATCCTGAACAACTTCAATTTGTCCAAAATCGTAAGGCCCCTTGAATTTCATCTTCTAAGGTGGTGATACAAACATAGCGGACAGAAGGAGAAAAGAGAGAAGCAGCAGAGGAGAACAAGCGATTTATCATGCATTTAACAACGGCTATTCCGATCATTAAAAACAAAAATCCAGCCAGTAAAATAAGCCCAACCTGGATCAACCACTTTCCCCACCCCGTGGGTCCCAATGACTTCAGGAGGGAGGTAAACCAAGAGTTAGGAGAGAGTCTGTCAAACCAGTCTTTGGGCTGGAGCAATTGGAACAGTTTGGTGATTTGATCAGCGACTTCTTTCATTTTAGCACGGGCTTGCTCTATCGAGGTAGTAGCGTTGTGCATAGTTACGCGACATTCTCCGTCGGTTAAATTCAACGCGCCACGCGCACCTCGTTCCTTTAGTAACAACATATCAAGAGCTAAACGGTTTTGTAACGTCATCTTTGATACCTGTTGAACCTGCAAACTTAGTTCTCTGAAAGTATATATGGTCCAATTCGACAACACGTGGACTTGCCAAGTTATATTTTCTAATACAAATTGGTGCCTCCGCAAAGTCCGCTGTATAGGAAGTGGGTCCCTTTTCTCAGTCCGGCCCCACGCGATTAGGAAGTTGTGTACGCCAAGGGAGAATGACTTCTGGAGTAACTAGCTTCGTAACAGCCTGGCTGTTTAAACGGGTGGGAAAAGGGGTCTAGCGGAGTATTAGAGCAGTAATGAGAAGTGGTGGCTTCACCAACTCTGTGGGTTCCTGGCGAGAAGGAGCAATTTCCACTATGGACGGTAAGCTGCTGCTCGGCCCCTTTCGGGGTCTAGATGCGCCCGCAGCCCGAGTGGGAGTGGGGCTGTGTCAGGGCTGCTGCGGGAGGCTTCAGGCCAGGCACCCATTTTGGGGCTGGCACCTTTGGCCTGGGAGCAGGGGATGGATGTTTCCAGTTTGGAGGCTGGACGCTGATTTTGGGCTGGTTCTGGCTGTGCCAGGGTGTCCCCGGCGTGCTGGGGAGGGAGAGACCAAGACTTCGCCTGCCGCTGCTCTCAGCTGCTGGGGGGTTCCTCGCGGCAGCTCCCCTGGGGGCACCAGGATGTCCAGCACATGGGACTTTGCAGCTTTTTTCCTGGGTTTCTCTCCTGTCCTGCCCCGATGGGCTGCCCTGGCTCGGGTGCTGTGGGGGGAGACACTGCGCCAGGCGGCAGTGGACAGTGGGTGCCGGGGAGAGGACGCGAGGCTGCACGCGGGGGGCGGGATGCACCCCGAGCCCCCCTGATCCTACCACAGCCCTGATTCCCCTTCAGCAGGGACCGACCCCCAGCCGGATGCAGGGGGTCCGGAGTGGTGGTTACACCTCAGGGTGCAGCCTGTGGGGGTGGGTGCTGCTCGTGGGTGGGACAGGATCTGGCACCGGTGTCCTGGGGGGTTTGGGGTGACGTGGGTCTGGAGCCCCATGAGCATCC
Organism: Grus americana; assembly: GCF_028858705.1. Classification (NCBI taxonomy): domain Eukaryota; kingdom Metazoa; phylum Chordata; class Aves; order Gruiformes; family Gruidae; genus Grus; species Grus americana. The sequence goes on from NC_072879.1 coordinate 1,801,818, forward strand.
TGGGGGACTCGGGGTGACGCGGTGCCGTCTGCGGCAGGTCGAGGTACCGCAGGAGGTGCTGGAGAAGCTGGGGAGCAGGGAGCTGCCAGCGGTGGAGAAGAGGCTGAGCTGGGTGCCCTCGGTACAGCCGGGCTGGGGGGCGGTGGGTGCTCAGCCCTGAGTACTCGGGGAGGGGGGACACCAAGCCCCGCAGCCAGCACCGGAGCCAGACCCTTTGGGTGCCAGTCGCAGGGGTCCAGCCCCGGGGCTGAGGGGTGCCGGTGCCGTCCCGCAGTGCGAGGCTGGGGAGCCGTGCGCGGTGCGGAAGGGGGCACGCATCGGGACGCTCTGCAGCTGCGCCCGTGGTACCGCCCGCAACTTGTTCATCCTCAAGTGAGGGACCGGGGACATCAGGGACGTCCGGGATGCTGCCACCCACCAGGATGCTGCTGGCCCAGGTGGTGCCCTGTGCAGTGGAGGGGGAGCCCCAAGACACCCCTGGACGTGCCTGCACAGCACCCTGGCACCCTTGGGTGCCCTGAGCTGTGGGTGTCCAGGGCCGCATTAAACGACTTGGATTCATACCTGCTGCCTGCTCTTTGGGGGCTCTGGGGGGTCAGCACCCCTCTGCCGCTGGCTCCGGGCTGGGCATGGGTCCTGGGGGGCCGGGCAGGGTGGGCAGGGTGGGTCCCATCCTGCTGCGGGTCCACGTGGGGCACCTGAGGCTGGGGTGGGACAGCAGGAGGGTGGGTGCTGCTGTGCTGGGCTGGGGGCCAAGGGCTGGGCCCGGGGGGGTCTCGTAGTCCCGGCACCGTTTATTCCTGCTCCGCTGGAAGCAGTTTGGGCAGCGAGGCCGAGGGCGGGGGGACGTGACGGGGGCTCCACTGCCCGGCCCGGCCCCATCCTGCCCCGCACCGCACAACCCGTGCACGACACAGAGTTACACTGCACAGCCTCGCCCTTGCGCTGCCTGTCCCCTGCACCGCACCGTGCCGCGCAGCCCCCCACCCCGGCACTGCACCGCACTGCACCGCACACCCCCAGCTCCGCACCGCACGGCCCCAGCCCCACGCTGCCTCCCATCGCCGCATCACCCTGCAACGCCCACCCCCAGCTCCGCACTGGCCTGCGCATCCCTTGCACTGCACTGCACTGCACTGCACTGCACTGCACTGCACTGCACTGCACTGGCAACCGGACCCCACCCGCGGCGGCCCCACCCCGCCATTGCCCCTTTAAGACCTCTCCGCCCGCCTCCGCTCCCTCCCGTCCCTCTCCGTGCCGTGATCTCCCATTGGCCATCGGTGACATCAGTGGGCGGGACTTGGCGGCGGTGACGCAGCGGGGGCGGGGTCCAGCGCGGCGCGGCGCGGCGGGCGGGGGGCGCCGAAGATGGCGGCGGCGGCGGCGGCGCGGGCCGCGGGGGCTGCGGAGGGCGCGGGCCGGGCGGCGGCGGCGGCGGTTCCGGTTCCTCCTCCTCCTCCTCCTCCCGGCCCCGCCGCGGGGCCGCGCCGCTACTCGCTGCTGGCCATCGTGGGCGGTGGCTGCCACCGGCCCGGCCTGCTGGCCGCCGCGCTGCAGCAGCTGGAGCGAGGTGAGCCCGCGGCTCCCGGGGCGGTGGCGGTGGCCGCGGTGGTCCCGGCGCTGCCCCGGTGCGGGCCCGGCCCTCCCTCGCGCGTGATGCCCCGGGCTGTGCCCCCTCCTCCCGCCCCGGGGCCACCCCCACCCCCCCCCGGAGCCCCCCCCCCCACTCCCGGCTCCGAGCCCTCCCGGTCCCCGGGGTCCGACCGCTCCTGCCCCGCACCCCCGGGGCCTGACCCCCCCCGGGCCCTCCCGATCTGCCCTCTCCTGCCCCAGATCTCCAGGGTCCGGACCCCCAGCATCTGCCCCCTCTCCTGCGGCGGACCCTCAGGACCTGCCCCCTCCCTCGCCCCCAGACCCTGGGGATCTGCCCCCTCTCCCCCGGGTTCTGTCCCCCGGCTCTGGGGCGGCGGGCGGACCCGTCCCCTCCCTTTGTCACCACCTGGGACCTTGCCCCGTGGGGGCTGGGGGGGGCCGCGCTGGGGGACCCCCTTCACCCCCTGCTCCCGTCTCTCCCCCCCGGCCTTCCCTGAGCTGCGGCCGGAGCTTGGGCGGGGGGGGGGTCTCAGGCCACGGCATCAGAGCACCCCTGCACTGGAGCAGAGCCCCCACATCACGGCGGGGGACACACACACACGTGTCGCCAGGACTGCCCCGTTGTCCCCCTCCCTCGTGGGACCCCCTGTGAGGGCAGGACCGCGCCTCGCTGTCCCCGTGCAGCGAAACTGCCCCCAAACCAGCCCCAACCCTCGCCCAGCGCCTTGTGCAAAATTTGTGCAACCCCCCGCGGCCGCCCTGTGCCGAGGCCCAGCCGTCTTACGCCATCGCCCGCCGGTTTGCCGGGGCCGTTAGTGGGGAGCGGTTGCGGCCACGGTGGTCGGTCACCGCGGTGGGGGGCTGGCAGCTCCCCGTGAATCCCCCCTGTGGGGTCCTGAAGGGGTTCTGGGTGTTTTGGGGCTACGCCTCGGGGTTTCCGACCCCGCTCTGGGAACACCTGCACCGGCGGTAGCACCGTGTGCACCGAATCCTCCGGCACCGTTAATTCCTCTAATCGCCGCCTTTGAAGAGGTGCCGGCAAGGTGCGCCCGTCGCCCCGGGGGCTGAGGTTTTGGGTTGGCAAAGCTGGTGCTGCCGTGAGTCACCGTGCAAGGTGCTCGTCTGCCTGCCAGGCGGCCGGTCGGTGCGTCGGCCTCGTGCCGGGGTCCGACTGGATTTGGGGACGCACTGGGGTGTCCCCAAAGCCACCGGGCTGGCACGGTTGTGTCTTAGGGTGAGGTAGGAGTGGGGCGGACTTGTGCTGCTTCTTGGCTAAACCGGTGCCGTTTAGGTGCTGCGGTGTGGGGACGCGGTGCCGGTGGGTGCTAACAGGGCTGAGCCCCCCCTCATTATTTTTGTCATCCCATCCCCCCCCCAAAAAAAAAAAAGGAATCCGCTCTTGGGATATCGATCTGTCATCCTGCAACCTGGACGAGCAGCTGAAGCTTTTCGTGTCCCGGCACTCGGCCACTTTTTCCAGTATCGTGAAAGGTAAAAATGGGGAAACCCCCCCCATCCCAGGGGTGTCTAGTGGGGTGGGGGAAAACCCCCCCCCCAATCAAGCCAGGGGGGTGGCAGGGAGGGGGGGAGGGCGGGGAGGGACTCGCGAGTCCCTCCCCGCCGTCCCCCCCTCCCTGCCACCCCCCCAGCCGCTGTGGGAACAGACTTTGGCTTTGTGACCCCCTCACATCCAAGCCCCGTGATCCCCACCACCATGTGAGAAACCGCTTCCTTCCCTCACCCCGGGGCGGGATGCGATTTCCCTGGGAAAGGAGAAGATGGAGCCGGGAATGCCGGTGCCGCTCTGGTACCTCTGTCCCCACCGTGTCCCCTTGTCACGCCAGTGGGTCACTCCCTGGGTGTGGAGGGGGCCCATGGGAGGTGGTAGGGTCTCCAGTGGGGGGGTTGCAGCCCCGAGATCCCCCTGGGAGCACCCAGGGCTTGCCATGGTGCTCAGGGGGGACAGGAGGGGCTCCCCCAGCCTGTCTCCCACCTCTTTCCTCCCCTCCCTGCTGCAGGAAGGATGCGGGAAACGTGTCCTTCGGCTAAGCAGATCCGTTGGCCCCCGCCGTGTCCGGGAGCGGGATGGTGGCTGTCCCTCTTCCATGGGGGAAGTGGGCAGGGGCTGACCCTGCCGCCGTGTCCCCCTAAACCATTTCCCCCACCCAACCCCCTTGGGATGAAGCCAAACTGGGGTGCAGCCCCGTTGTTTTAGGGAAGGTGGGTGTCAGCCCTCGCTCCCCACAGGTCAGCGGACCCTCCACCACCGGGGAGATGTGCTGGAGACCCTCGTGCTGCTCAACCCTTCCGACAAGTCCCTGTGCGACGAGGTAAGGCGGGGGGGGACGGGGGATGCAGCTGAGGTCCCTTCGGAGCAGGGGGGTGTCACGGGATGGAGCCTGGTGGCATCATCATGTCCCCTTCTTTCCTCGTGTCCCCGCCGTCCCCAGCTGCGAAACCTCATCACGGACGTATCGCAGCACAAGCTGCTGGTGTTCGCCGGGCCCTGCGTGGAGGAGACAGGGGAGCTGATGCTGCAGACGGGCTGCTTCTCCCTGCGGGATTTCATCCAGATCTTCACAGACAAGGAGGTGCGGTGCCGGGGAGGGGAGCTTAGCTGGGGGACCCCCGGGGAGGAGCTGACTGCTCCCCACCTCCCCCAGCTCCGGTGCGTGGAGGGGGCCGCAGGCCAGTGCTGCCGGAGCGACTGTCTGCTCACGTTCTCCGGCGTCTCGGTGGGGGGAGCCGGGCACGGCAGCGGCACGAGCAGGAGGCTGGTCCAGCCGCAGGCAGCCACGTCCCTCTCACTGCCGGGCTGGGGAAGGGGCAGCGGGGGCGGGGGGGGCGGATCGGCCACATCCTGGCCCTGAGCCGCAGCTGGGGGGGGGGTGCAAATGGGGGACCAGCCCCCCCCCCCCAGGCATTGTGCCAGCACCGGGTACAGCGAGCGGGATGGGGTGTGGGAGCCCCCAGGGAAGGGGTGCCCTGTGCTTGCTGAGGGAGGGGTGGCTGAGGCAGGGCACCCCCTGGGTGCCCCATCTCTGGTCCTGGGTGCCCCATCCCACCTGAAGCTCTGGCTGTCCTCATCCCCTCACAGGTAGGGGAGATCCTGAGCTCCGCAGACCCCTCAGCCAAGGCCAGGCTGACCATCAGCTGCCCCGATTTCGGGGAGTGGAGGGACTCGGGCTTGGACCATCACAACCTCCAGGACTTCATTGAGCTGCGCTACAACCCGGGCTGCATCCTGCCGGAGATGGAGGGGCTGGAGGAGTTCATGGAGTACCTCTCGGAGTCGCTGGAGCCCCAGTCCCCCTTTGACCTCCTCGAGCCCCCCACCATGGTCGGCTTCCTCAAGCTCTCCAAGCCCTGCTGCTATATCTTCCCGGGTGGGAGAGGGGACTCAGCTTTCTTTGCCGTCAATGGCTTCAACGTCCTGGTGAACGGAGGCTCCAACCCTAAGTCATCCTTCTGGAAGCTGGTCCGGCACCTGGACCGCATCGACTCCATCCTGGTGACGCACGCGGGCACGGACAGCCTGCCCGGCGTTAACAGCCTGCTGCAGAGGAAGCTGGCCGAGCTGGAGGAGGATCCGTCGCAGGGCAGCGGGGACTGGGCGAAGAACCTCATCTCCCCGGAGCTGGGTGTCGTCTTCCTCAACGCCTCCGAGAAGCTGAAGGACATCGAGGGTAACTCGCGGGTGCTGAAGAGCTGCGATGAGGCTGCCCTGACCCTGCACTACCTGGAGAAGCTGGGTATCCGTCCCAACCCGCTGGCCCGGGACAGTGGACCCCGCGCAGAGCCCACCGTTCTCTTCCAGAAGATGGGAGTGGGCCGGTTGGACATGTACGTCCTGAACCCCGTGAAGGGTACCAAGGAGCTGGAGTTTCTCCTGCAGCAATGGTCGGGCAACAGCTACCCCAAGGAGCAGGACTTGCCCCTGCAGTGCCTGACCTCTGTCTGCGCCCTGCTCGTCTGGCACCCCGTCAGCCCCTCCGAGAAGATCATCCGGGTCCTCTTCCCTGGTTGCACCCCCCAGGGCCGCATCCTGGAGGGGTTGGAGAAGGTGAAGCACCTGGAGTTCCTCAAGCACCCCGTGGTCACCAAGAATGACTTGAAGGGACCATCAGTGCCCCAACCTGAGAAGCTGCTTAAGCAGAGGAGGGCGGAGAGCAAGGAGAGCCTGAAATCGGCTTCCAAGCTCAGCTTGGTGGACGCTGGGGCACCGGCGCCGAAGGAGAAGGCTCCATCAAAGGTGGAGAGAAAGGAGGTGAAGGCAGGGACCAAGGAGAAGCCAAAATCCCTGGGGGAGACAGCCCGAGCGGGATCAGAAGAGGAGAAAGCCAAGGATGCTCGGGCCAAGCTGGAGTCTTCGATGGAGAAGCTGAAGGTGGACACAAAGCCGAAGCCGAGCAAGGAGAAAGTGGTGCCCAAGAAGGAGCCCATTCCCCGGAAAGAGGAGAAGAAGCCGCCAAAGAAGGACGAGGGGGCCGAGGCGAAGGGGGAGGCCAAGAAGGAGGCGAAGGTGGTGAAGAAGGAGGTGAAGGCTGAGACGCTGCGGAAGGATGCGAAGGAGAGCAAGGCAGAGGCCAAGGCTCCCGCCAAGCCCCTGGCCCGGAAAACACCGGTCCCGGAGACTCGCAAACCCCTGGCCAAGGCCGGCAGCATCAAGAAACCCCCCCTCAAGAAGGAGCCAGAGAAGCCCAAGGCCAAAGCCCCCCGGGAGGCAGGCGGCAGGAAGGAGCCGGGGGCGTCGGACGGCTCCAAGTCCTCCTCCCCCGAGGACATGGTGCTGGAGGCCGAGCGGGGCCGGGGGGCCGCCTCGCCGGGGACTAGCGGCAGGAGGAAGAAGGAGGAATCAACGGACGAGGGCATCACCACGGCCGAGAGTGAGCTGGAGCCCTCGCCGCTGGAGAACGGGGCAGCTGGGGGGCAGGAGGACTCATCCTGCCTGGAGAACGGCCTGGAGGACCCCGACAGCCCCCAGCGTTTCCGCTACCTGGAGAGCAGCCCTTTGAGAGCCGTCTGCCCACCCTCACCCCTCGCCAAGACCCCCAAGAGCGACCGCAGCGTCAACTTTGACCTGACGCCCACCGGGATGCTCAATCACGGCCCCGAGGGCGGTGAGGACGCCTGCGGCAGCTCCGAGGAGAAGACCCTGGAGATGATGTCTCCGGCCAGCTCGGGGCCGGCCAGTGCCGGGCACACTCCCTTCCACCAGTCGCCGGTGGACGATGGCATGGAGGAGCCGGGCACCGGCTCGAACCGTCAGCCAAACCCTTGGCCGCCGGCCGGAGGCAAAGCCTCGCAGGACGGCTCCAGCTCCTCGCAGGAGAAGCAGGCCGGCTGTCTCTCCCTCAGCCCTTTCAAGGACGACGTCCCCGACGTGTCCCCCACCATCACCACCCCCTCGCTGCCTGCCGAGGTGGGCTCCCCGCACTCCACCGAGGTGGACGAGTCGCTCTCGGTTTCCTTCGAGCAGGTGCTGCCACCCGTCAGCGAGTCCCCACCGGAGGAGGGCAGGCGGTCTCGGGGGACCGGGGGGACACCAGAGCCGGAGGCCACCAAGGGCGGGTTGTCGCTGCCGCTGCGGCCGTGCCACCACCCGCCGCGGGCTGACGGCGATGCGGTGCCGCGGCCCGGCCGCCGTTCCGACTCTCCCCACGACGTGGACCTCTGCTTGGTGTCACCCTGCGAGTTCGAGCATCCCAAATCGGAGCAGTCGCCCTCGGCCGCCGCCAGCCCCCGGGAGCTGTCGGACAGTGACCCGTCGCAGGAGCTGGTGCAGCGCCGGGGTCGGCCCCGTCAGCCGGCGGGCGAGACACCCCCCACCTCCGTCAGCGAGTCGCTGCCCACCCTCTCCGACTCTGACATCCCGCCGGCCACCGAGGACTGCCCCTCCATCCTGGCCGATGGGATGGAGTCGGACGAGGACTCGGAGCATCCCAGCCACGGCGTGGCCAGGGCGCGCGACCCGCTGCCGGCCCCCATGAAGGACCCCTGCCCCCTCCCCGCCCAGCCCGGTATCTGCATGGTGGACCCCGAGGCGCTGCCGACCGAGCAGACCCGCGCCGGGAAGAAGGAAACCCCCGGCAAGGTGAAGAGGACCCCGTCCCGCGTGGGCTCGGCGCCTGCCGCCCCAAGAGCCGAGCCCCCCCGGCACCCCACCCTGGCTCCCAAGGCCAGGGGTCCCGCCAGCTCAGCCCGTGACGCCGGGGACAAGGCCAGGCTGCCCCTCGGGGACAAGAAGGGTCCCTCCGGCGGGGACACCCGCACCCCAGGGACCACCCGCGGCACTGGAGCCCGGCTGCCAGCGGGAACCGGCAGGGCATCACCAGCAGGTACGGGGCTGGGGGGGGACACACGTGGGTGCTCCCGGCTCCCAGAGCAGCTCAGAGGCTCCGCTGGTGCCGTGCAATGGGTTTGGGGAGTGCGGGGACTGCGGCTCACAGGTCCCGTACCCCCGTCCTGGCAGGCGCACGGGCTGCAGCCCCCCCGGGCCCCCCGGTCTACGTGGACCTGGCTTACCTGCCCGGCTCCTGGAGCGCCCGGACGGTGGACGAGGAGTTTTTCCGGCGCGTCCGTTCCCTCTGCTACGTGGTCAGCGGCGACGACCACCTGAAGGAAGGTGTCCTGCGCTCCCTCCTCGACGCCCTGCTCGCCGCCAAACACCAGTGGGGCACCGACATCCAGGTGAGCCCCCCCCAAATACCTGGAGCGGTGGGCTCAGCCCCCTCCCGGTGCTGGGGCGGGGGGGTCTGGGTGTGACGCAGCGCGGTGGGTGTCTCCGCAGGTGACCTTGATCCCCACCTTCGACTCGCTGGTGATGCACGAGTGGTACCAGGAGACCCACGACCGGCAGCAAGAGCTGGGCATCACGGTGCTGGGCAGTAACAGCACCGTGGCCATGCAGGATGAGACCTTCCCCGCCTGTAAGGTGGAGTTCTGAGGCGGAGGGGGGGGGGCCCACGGTGTGGGCTTCACCCCCACCCTCCTCCGTGAGCCCCCCCCTCTCCCTCCCTCCGCACCCGGTGACTTGGGGGCTGGTGCAGCCCCTGGCCGCTGTGGCTCGTAGGGGAGGGAGAGGGGGGGCTGCTGGGGGGAGATGCGGTCGTTAACCCCCCCCCCGCCCCAGGACTGGCGGGTCTCCCAGGGGACCCCAAGCCCACGGCACCCACATGCACCGCACCGTCACACACCGCGTGGTTCCCGCATGCCCACGCCGAGCCGTACACTCCTCGCTCTGCACCCGCTGCCGCCCCGGGGTGGGTGAGGGACCAGCCGGGGATGGGGTGACGCTGCCTTTGCGGGGGCAGGATCCGCGTCGTCCCCCCCTGCATCCAGCAGCGGTGCTGAGCTGTTTCCCGGCGGGCAGCGAGCCCCAGCCGTGCTCGACTTTACAGGGTAAATTTTATTGTTTGCTGTTCCTACCCCCTCCCTGGACAAGCCACTACTGCCAACCCTCCCGGGACCCGCAGCCCCAGCCCCTGGGGGGGACACAGGTCCCCTTCCGGGGGGCTCTGGGCTGGGAATGACGTCAGCCATCCCCGGGGGCGGGTTTCCATCCCCGTGGGGCAGCACTGGGGCTCGTGCCCGGGCTCGGGGGGGGCTGCGGCGGCTGCTCCTCTGGCACTACAGCCACGGGTTTCGTCCCCAGCCCATCGGACCCCGTGGCCGCCAAGAGCGGCTGTGTCCCCCCGTGTCCCCCCCTTTCACGTGCAGCAGCTGGGGGGGGGGGGGGGTGTCTGTCCTCTCCCATGGGCTGAGACCTGGCAGCTCGCTGCACTGATGGCTCTTTCCCTCCCTGACAGCAGGGGCTGTGGGGCCTGACCCTGCACCCCAACTGGGAGGGGGGGGCTGAGGAAGGCTGCTCCCCCCTCATCCCCCCCCAAGCCCTTGAGTTGCTGGAAGGCTGTTAAGAAACCAAATGTCACGTGCAATTTTTAAGGGGGTTTGTGAGCAGAGAGCAGGGGCGGCCGGGCCAGGAAGGGGGGGGCAGGATCTGGCCCCCCACTCCCTCCCCCCCCCCCCCCCCAGCCCCTGGCTGGGGCAAACACTAACCCATTTTGTAGGAGGCTCCTCGCTGGCTCTTTTTGTAATGACTTTTTAAGAAAAAAGGAGGAAAAAAAAAAAAATAGTGTGAACTGAACAAACCAAACCCGGTTCGGCCGGAGGTTATTTATCTGCGGCCCCCCTGGCCCCAGCACCGCCTGGCAGCCGCGGGGGCTTTTACCTTCGATTGTATCGTCCTACGTGTTCGGGGAGGGGGGACTGAATGTTTCACCTTTAGTGCTTTATATATTTTTTCTTAGCTGGGACCTGGTTTGGAGGTTGGGGGGGTGAGGGGGGCCGTGACCCCCCCCAGGCCCTTGCCCACGGACGCCGGCACGCTCCCCGTCTTGCACGCCACGTTCCCGTTTGGCAAATGTGTTGAAAATGAGCATTAAAGAGAGGATAGCTCCCGGCTGCTCCCTGCCTCTTGTGTTTGGGGGGAGCTCGGGGGGGTCCCTCGGTCCTTGGGGCAGGGGGCCGGGGGGGGGGGGCTGGATGCCACCCTGGGGTCCTGGGATGCTGCTGGGCGGTTTGGGGGTGCTGGGGATGGGTTTGGGGGTGAAGGGTGGGTTGGGCTCAGCTCTGGAGCGGGGAGGGTGTGCTCTGGGGCCGCATCCTGTGCTGGGTGAGGGGCTGGGGGCGGGGGGTGTCCAAGGCATCGCCCTGGGGGGGTCGGAGAGTGAGCGGGGCTGGTGCGCCAGCGCGGTGGAGGATGGATGCAGGGTTGCCATGACAACTGCATCCCCATCCCCACCGCCCCCGGCCCGCAGAGGAGGGGGCCGCGGCCGCTCCGCTCTGCCCCCGCACGCTTGGCACGGGGTGGGGGGTCCTGAGGGGGTTGGAGCTGCCTCGGTGCTGGGGAGGGGGCGGGGGTCCCATCCCCCTGTGCCCCAGCTGTGGGGCTGAGCCCCCACCCTGCGTGGTCAGCCCGAGCCTGGCAAGACCGGGGAGCTGAAACCCCCCCAGCCACCCCAAAACCTCCCCATCCCCAGGACCTCACCAGGCCCTTTGCTCCGGCGGTGGGGCCGTGGCAGCGTCATGGGGGGGGGTCTGCTCACCGGGAGGTCGGGTGTCACCTCCAGTGCCAGGGCTGGGGGGGCCGGGGCTGTTCCCGGTGCTGCGGCCATCACCGTCCCACCGAGCCCCCGGCTCCGGCACCGCAGGACGAGGCTTTTTGCCGGCACGGTGAACGGTCCCGGTCGGCTTTGGGCTGCGTGAGCCAAGGGGGCCTGTGGCCGTGGGTGGCAGCGCCTCGCCGGGGGCTTCTCTGCCATCGCTGCCCCGTTGGCCGCTGCCAACGTGCCCGGGGGTGCCGCGGGGTCACAGAGGTGCCCGCGAGAGCGGCGGCAGCACCGGCAGCGGCCTGGGCCTGGCCTGAGCCACGTGCAGGGCCAGGGAGGGCCACCCGACCCCCCAGCCCCTCCGTCCCAGCACCGTGTCCCCGCCGGGGCCGTTGCGGTGGCGGTGGCTGGCTCAGCCTGGCACGGCCGGGCCGTCCTGGCGGGCATCGACGGCACGAACGGGCCGGTAACCGAAGCCTCCGCCTGACGCGCCGTCCCAGCTCCAACAACCGTGGCCGTGGCACCCCGGGCCGGCGTGGGGCCGGGTCCCCGTCTCGAGGAGGATGGTTGTGCTTCGGCTCCCAGGGACGAGCCCCCCCCCCGCCCCTCCCCGGGTCCCCACCCGCCGGAGCAGCCCCCGCTGCCCACCCGTGCCCGCTCCCGCTCCCCGCCCCGCAGCTGCGCCGCGGCCGCCCCGGTGTCAGCCGGAGCCGGGGCATGAGCTCAGCGGGGCGCGAGGCACCGGGTGGCACCGGCGGGGGCGGCGGGGGGCTGCGGCGGGGGCCGGCCCGGTTGCAGCCGTCGGGGTCGGGTGCGGGGGGTCACGGCGGGGGTGGGGGGGTGGGGGTGCGGTTGCACCCTTAGCGCTGGGCACAGCGGCACTGGGAGAACAGGAGCCCCGGGAGGTGGGAGCCCTGCGGATGGTGGGAGCCCCCGGGCCGGGGTGTCGGTGCAGGCGGCTCTCTCCTCCGCGCCCCCCCCCGCCCCCGCCGCCGCCCCGCATCGCCCCCCGCATCCCCTCCCGCTGGGGGGGGGGGGGGGCGGCGGCCGCTTTAAAAATGCAAATCACCCCCTCCCCGCGCGCGGCGCGGCTGCTTCCCGGCCAATGAGAGGCGGCGGCCGCTGGCTGCGGTAACCGCTGCCGGGCGTGGTGACCAATGGCGAGACGGCGCGGTGGGAGGGGGCGTGGTCTGTGCCTCCCCCGCCCTCGGCGCGGTCCCGGCTCGGAGCGCGCGGCCCGGAGCGGGCGCGGGGCGGCGGCGGAGCGGAGCGGGGCGGGGGCGGCCCCGCAGGTGAGTGCGGCCCCGCCGGGCCCGGGTCCCGCGGCCGCCCGGTCCCGCCCGCGGGCGGGGAGCAGGGAGCAACCCCCAGTCCCGCGTACCGGAGCGGGGTGCAGCACACCCCCCACCCCCCCCCCTCGGCCGTGCAGCCCCCGCCGCTCCCGCGCGGTGCGTGGGCACAGCCCCTCCGCTGCAGCATCCCCCTCCCCGGGGCTGGGGTGCAGCCCCGCGCCCCCCTCGGCCGGAGCCGCCCCCCCCCCCCACGCTGTGCATGGCTCCCCGCTGCAGCGCACCCCGCCCCGGCTGCCCGGGCAGCCCCCGGTGCCCCCCCCCAATAAAATCCCCCCCCCCCCCGCACGGGTGCAGCCCCCCTTCTCCAAAACGCCGCTCCCGGTGCTGCGGGCAGCGCCCCCGCGACCCCCCCCGCTGCAGGTGCAGGACTCGGCGCTTTCCCTCCTTTTTTATTTTTTTTTGGGGGGGGGAGCATCTGCACCCCTGTGCACGCCCCGACCCCCCCGCGGTGCCGCTCCCTCCACCAGCCCCGCAGCCCTGGGTGGGGGTGCACAGCTTCCCCCCCCCCCCATTGAGCAGCCCCCAGCCCGGGCAGGTGCAGCCGTTCCGCGAGCCGGGCGGGATCCGGCCCCCCACCCCGGAGCCCCCCCCGCACCCCTCGGGGGGCCGCCCGCGTCCCCTGCACCCCAACGCCGGTGAAGGTCACCGCTGCGGGTGGCCAGGGCCGCCCGGCTCGGGGGCACGGGGGGGTCCCGGGGGGTCCCTGCCGCAGTCCGGCGGGATGCTGCACCCCCCCACACACACACACACCCCCCCCCGCACCCCCCGTCCCGCTCGGGGACTCGGTGGCCGCTGCCACCTCCGGGGACTTTGGCCGGTGGCGATGGGGCGGCGGGTTCGCGATGTCTGCGCCCGCTCGTGACCGGCGGCGGGTCGGGGTCCGGCCGGGCCCGGAGTCCCCCCCCCGGTGCTTCCCCCCCCCCCAGCCCCGCTTCCCCTCCGGCCCGGCTGGGGAGGCCGCGCTGAGCCCGCCCCGCTTGTGACACAGGTGGCTCAGCCTGCGCGGAGGGACCGCCGGGTCGGGGGGGCCGGGAGTGGGCGTGGGGGGGTGCAGCGTGCCCTAACCCCCCCTCCCCTCCAGACCCCCGGCGTGCCGAGGATGATCGGGGGGGGCCCACGAGCCCCCCAGCAGCCCAGGGTGAGTGGGGCCCCCCCCGTTATGCCAACCCCCCGCCACGCACGATTTTTTTGGTTTCCTGTTTTTCTCCAGCGCGTGATGGGGAGCAGGGCTGGGGGGGCACAGCCCCGGGGGAGGGGGGGGGCACAGCCGGGGGGTCCCCTCTGCCGAGTGCCGGGGGGCTGCTCCGGTGGGTGACCCCCAGCACGGCTGGGTGCATTTGGGGTTCAGGCAGGATGGGGGGGGAGGGGGGGCACGGACTCCTGGGTCCCTGTTTGTGGGTGGAAGGGGCTCCCCCGGGCGGGGAGGGGGGCTGGTCTGGGGAGGGGGCTGGTTTTGGGGGGCTGGGGGGCCACCGGCACGGCCGGGCGCGGGAGCAGCAGCCGCCGCTGCGCAGCAGCCGCTCATTTATTATTTAGCTGCGTATCTGGTGTCGGGCCCAAGCGCAGCCCCGGCGGCCCCCCCGGACCCCCAGCCCCCCCCCCCCGGGGTGCTACGCATCGTGGGGAGGGGGCCATGGCGGTGGTGGGCACGGGGGAGCCTGCGGTTTCCATGGCCACGGAGCTGCGTTTTCCTGGCAAAACCAATAAATACCGGCAGGTGCTGGCATGGTGCGGGGGGGGGTCCCCGCCGAGCCCCCCTGCACCCCCGCTAAGGGCCAGGTGTATCCCCAGGGCGCCGGGAGCTGAGCTGCGGGTCCCCGCGCTGCTGACCCCCCCTCCAAGATGTCCTACTTCACCGAGCACTTCTGGGTAAGCCTGGACCCCCACCCATGGGTGCACCCCACCCTCCTGGGTTCGCTGCGGGGGGGGGGACACCCCAGCCCTGGGGGGGGGGGCGGTTTATCCCCGCCGGTAATTTTGCAAGGCCCGACGCCTCCGTTAACGCTGCAAATTAATTGCTGAGGGGAGGGCGGAGTGATGGGTGTGGGTGCCTGCGGGTCCCCCGGCTGCGGTGCTGTCCCCGTCCCCGTGGGGATCCCCGTCCCGGCACCACGGGGGGAAGTTGGCAGCGCCGCGGGGGCACGAAGCGCGGCCGGTGCTTCCTGGTTCGTCTCTGCCGGGGACTCGCAGCTGCCTGCGCCTTCCTCTTCCCCCTGCCTCAGTTTCCCCAGCTGGGGTCACCGGCACCCTGACACCCCCAGCCTGGCCGTGCTGCCGGGGGGTGGTGGGAAGCCACCCCTGCCTGTTGCGGGGGAGCAGGCAGCACCCAAAATAGCACCCGGCGTCAGGGCTCAGCCCACCCCTTCCTGCCCTGCTCACCCCAGGGAACCCAGGCGTCCGGGGCCCCCCCCCGCCCCGAACCCCCCAGCTGGCTCCCTGGCAGGGCTGGGGGGCTCTGCACCCCCTTGTGCACCCCAGGGGGGGTCTGGGCCACCATGCCCCGTTTGGGGTGTTTCCACGCCAAATGGTGCTTCCTGCCATGCCAGCTGGTGGCACCATCCGGGGCAGGGGGGGGCCGGGGTCTCTCCAGATGCCCGTGCTGGGGGGTGCTGGGGGGGTTCGGGGAGCTGAGGGTGGTCCCGTGCCAGGGCGAGAAGAACCACGGCTTCGACGTGCTCTACCACAACATGAAGCACGGGCAGATCTCTACCAAGGAGCTGGCCGACTTCGTCCGAGAGAGGTACCGGGGTGGGGGGGACGGGCAGGGGGGACCCCGGCACGGCCGGGCTCCATCCCCAGCACCCCCTCCCTGCTGTCCCCAGGGCTGCCATCGAGGAGAACTACGCCAAGGCCATGGTGAAGCTGTCTAAGATGGCCACCAATGGGACCCAGCTGGGGTAAGCAGGGGTCTGGGGGGTCCGGAGCACCCCGAGCTGGGGTGAGAACCCCATTCATCCCTCCCTATGCCCCCCCCCCGCCACCAGGACCTTCGCGCCGCTCTGGGAGGTTTTCCGCATCTCCTCGGACAAGCTGGCTCTGTGCCACCTGGAGCTGATGAAGAAGCTGCACGACCTCATCAAGGAGATCTCGCGCTACGGCGAGGAGCAAGGCCGGGTGCACAAGAAGGTACCGCGTCCCCTCCTCCCGTCCTCCCTCACCGCACCCCGAACCCCCCTGCCCACCGTGTCCCCGTCGTGTGTCCGTGTGTCCCCCCTCCAGTCCAAGGAGGAGGTGTCGGGAACGCTGGAGGCCGTCCAGCTCCTGCACGGGGTGGCCCAGCTGCTGCCCAAGTCCAAGGAGAGCTACCACAGCAAGTGCCAGGAGTACGAGCGGCTGCGCAAGGAGGGCACCAGCCAGAAGGAGATCGACAAGGTGAGACCCAACACGCGGCCCGTCCCCCCCCTCCCCGCCTCGATGGTCCCTGTCGTCCCGTCTCTCCCCCCCCCCCGCCCCGCCACCGCTCCGGGGTCATCCCCGCTGCTCGGTCCCGTAGGCAGAGCTCAAGTCCAAGAAGGCGGGCGAGGCGCTGCGGCGGGCGGTGGAGAAATACAATGCTGCCCGCGCCGACTTCGAGCAGAGGATGCTGGATTCGGCCATGGTGGGCAGCGCCGGGGGGGGTGGGGGGGCAGGAGGGGGGTTCCCGGCGCTGGCTGCGCGATGCAGTGGTGGCGTGGGACATGCTGGTCCTTGAGGACCTGCCAGCCTGGCTGAGCACCCCTCCCGTGGTGACGGCAGCCCCGGTTGAGCACCCTTTCCCTGGAGATGCTGTCCCCTGGGGATGCGCCGCCCTGGTTGAGCCTGGGATGGGGACGCCAACCCCTGGGGACGTGCCCCCCCTCCCTGTGCGCACGCTGACCCCTTGGGGACGTGCCACCCTGCCCGAACACCACCCCCCAACCCCCCATCTGCCCCACCAGCGCTTCCAGGAGGTGGAAGAAGCCCACCTACGCCACATGAAGGGTCTCATCGGCTCCTACTCGCACTCCGTGGAGGACACCCACGTCCAGATCGGGCAGGTGAGTCCCCAGGGAGGGGTGACAACCCTGAGCTGTGTCCCCCTTGACTCTGTGTTTGATGTTCCCCCCCCCCCCCCGCTCCCCCCTTTTTTTTTTTTTTTTAATTCCCCCCCCCCACCCCGCCCAGGTCCATGAGGAATTCAAGCAAAACGTGGAGAACATCGGCACCGAGATGCTGTTACGGAGGTTTGCCGAGAGCAAAGGCACGGGGCGAGAGCGACCAGGTGAGGTTGTGGGCAGCATCCTGGTGGGCTCCCCCCCATTTGCACGAGGGCGATGCTCCCCCTCCTCGCACGAGGGCTTTTGCCCTCGTGCGAGGAGGGGGAGCATCGCCCTCGTGCAAGGACGGAGCCGCGGGTGCTGGGCTGATCCCCTTCTCGGTGGCAGGAGCGTTGGATTTCGACGAGTACCGGCTGGCCCCAGCGCAGGAAGGCGAGTACGTCTGCATCCAGCAGCCCCGCACCGGGGATTTTGGGGTGCGGAGGGGGGCTGCTTACCACTTTGTACCCCCTTTCCAGGACCCAAGAGGAGTCGGAGTAAAGCTTTCCGTATCCCTGGGTTGAGCCGTAAGGAGAGGGATCGCGATGCTGTGTAAGATCGCGTCCCGTCGCCCCCGCGTCCCGTCGTCCCTTCCCTGCTTCGGGATCTAACGCTGCCTCTCTCGTTCCCCAGGGAATCCCCGGATGCCGAGGTGGTGAGTATCCCAGTGCCAGCCCTGGGATTGGTTTTTTTCCATACTGGGAGGACTGGGGAGCGAGCGCCTCTCCGAGCATCTCCCCGCAGGGCTGCCCGGAGGTGGATGAGGACGGGTTCACCGTGCGTCCTGACGTCACCCGCAGTATCCTTGTGCTGGAGGGGGGGGGGGTGTGCGTCTGTGATTTTTGGGGGGTCCGAGCACGGGGGTTTTGCCTTGACGGGGGCTCAGCCGAGGCAGAGAACCACGTCTGCTCCTCCAGCGACTCCGACTACGACGAGGATGAGCCCCGCAAGTTTTACGTCCACATCAAGCCGGTGCAGCCCCGGGAGGCGGGTGGCAGCGCCGAGGCCACCGTGGAGCAGCTCAAGGCCACCGTGGGGAACCTCATCCTGCCCCCCAGCATCGGGGTGAGCCTTGGAGGGGGGCTGCGGGGTCCCCAGGGACCGTGCCAGGGCGAACTGACCCACTGTCCCCGATCTCTTGCAGGGCACCGTCAAGCGACAGTCGTCCCGTAAGTGCCACCGTGGGGGCTCAGCGCGACTCGGGGGTCCCCCGGGCTCCGTGTCCCCTAACGCTGCCTGTCCCCATCCCTCCCCAGGGCACGTGGCGTCTCTGACCCCAGCCCCAAGTGACACGGACCCCGAGGGGACGCTGGCGGCAGGTGAGACCGTACCAGGGGGGGTCCCGGGGATGTGGGGTCCTCGGGGTGTGGGGGACAGTGGCTCTGCAACCCCCCCAGCGTGTCCCCTCTCCCCGCAGGTGACAGTGCAGGGAGGGGGCGCCTGGCAGCGCAGGCGAACAGGTATGGGGCAGGGAGGGAGCGGGGTGCTGTGGGGCGGTGCACCCCCCCCACCCCAAGCCTCTTCCCGGGGGGTCCCGGGTGGGCACTGAGCTGCGCCCTCCATCTCCCTGCGGTGCAGCGGCCCCGGGAAAGCCCCTCCGGACATGGTGCCCCCTGACGCTCTCTTCGGGCCCCCGCTGGAGTCAGCTTTCGAAGCGGAGGATTTCCCGGGTGAGGATTTGGGGGGGTCAGGGAGGACGGAGAGAGTGGGGGGGACCACGGCATCCAGGGTGCCATGGCCAGCTTCCCCCCAGCGCTCTGACGCGGGCTTCTCCCTGCAGCCCCCCGCGCCTACGTCCTCACCTCCTCTTCCTCCCCTTTCTCCTCCTCCTCCCCGGAGAACGTGGAGGACTCGGGTTTGGACTCGCCCTCACACCCTGCGCCCGGACCCTCCCCGGACTCAAGACCCTGGACCCCACAGCCGGGGACGCCGCAGAGCCCCCTCCCCAAGCGGGGCGGCCCGTCGGACCCCCCGCTGCCTCCGCCGCCACCCCCCGCCACCCGAGATCCCGGCGCCTGGGTGCCGCGGCCCCGCAGCCCCGCCGGCCGCCTCCCCGAGCCCCCCGGCTTCGCCGTCTTCAGTGGCCCCGGGGCCGAGGGGCTCTGGGAGGACGCGGAGACGGCGCCCCGGGGACGCAGCCGCTGCCCCAGTGGCCCGGCCCCCCGGGAAGCCCCCTCGCCCGACCCTTTCGGGGAGCCCCCGCCGTGGGTCAGACCCCGCAGCCCCAGCGGGGACCATCCCCCTCTGCCCTGTCCTTCCTCCAACTCGGCCTCATCCTCCTCCTCCTCCCCGGCCCCCCCCAGCAGGGGGGAGTCCTCCAGCCCCTCTCCGTGGAGCTGCCAAGGGTCCGGGACGAGGCTGACCGAGGGCGGCACGCCGGCGGCTCCCCCACCGCAGGCTGAGCCGGGTGAGTGGCAGGGGTGCAGGAGTTGCCCCCCGTTACCCTTAACTCTGCCCCCCCCAAGCTGGGCATGGGGTCTCACCCAGCCCCGGCTCAGCTGAGAATGGGGCTGAGACCTGCCAAACTCATGGCACTAGTGAGACCCTGCTGGAGTCCCCTCGTGGAGGGGGGGGCCCTGCCATGGCGGGTCTCTCTCCTCACCCCCTGTCTGTGCCCCCCCCAGATGCTCTCCCCGCCTGGCCCAGCGCAGCCCCCCGCGAGGTCCCGCTCATGGCCCCCCCTCGCCGCTCCCGCACAAAGAGGCCGGTGGCCGGCCCGGCTGCAGGCAGCAACACCGACCTGGTGCGTAGCTGGGGGGGGAGCGGGACCGGGCTGCGGGACCCCCACGGTGGGGGCCAGACCCGGACCCCCTCCCCGATGCCGTCTCGCCTTGCAGTCGCGCTCGCTGAGCCCCTCGCCCTCCTGGAGCTGCGGCCCCTCGCACTCAGCGCCCGCCAGCCTGGGCGAGCGGGGCTTCTTCGCCGTCTCCCAGCCGGCGCTCGGTGGGTCCCGGGGGGCTTGGGAGGGTCGCAGGGTGGGGGTCCCATCCGGGCTCTGACCCCATCTGCCTCCCCAGGGCTGTCGCGGGGTCCCAGCCCCGTGGTGCTGGGCTCGCAGGACGCGCTCCCCGTGGCCACCGCCTTCACCGAGTACGTCCACGCGTACTTCAAGGGGCGCGACGCCGACAGGTACGGGGGTCCCGGGGCGGGGGGGGGGGGGGGGGGCCAGGGCTCCCCCCCCCCAGCTGCTATGTCCCGCCTGGGGCATCCGCTGACCCCCGGCCTGTCCCCGGCAGCTGCCTGGTGAAGGTGACGGGGGAGCTCACCATGTCCTTCCCCGCCGGCATCGTCCGCGTCTTCAGCGGGAGCATGGCCCCCCCTGTGCTCAGCTTCCGCCTGCTCAACGCCGGCGCCATCGAGCAGTTCCTGCCCAACGCCGAGCTGCTCTACAGGTGCGGGGACGCGGTGGCACCGCGGTACCGGTTGCATGGGGGTGCGTGGGCAGGCTGGCGGCGGTGGGGAGCTGGTGTCGGGGTACATGGGGTGCCTGGGGTGATGCAGGGATCATGGGAGGTGGTGGGTGCAGCGATGGGGAGCTGGTGTTGGGGTACAGGAGGGGTATGGGCACCCTGGGAGGTGGTGGGTGCAGTGATGGGGAGCTGGTATTGGGGTACGGGGGGTACCGGGGGGTGCAGGCATCTTGGGAGGTGGTGGGTGCAGTGATGGGGAGCTGGTATTGGGGTACGGGGGGTACCAGGGGGGTGCAGGCCTCTTGGGAGGTGGTGGGTGCAGTGATGGGGAGCTGTATGTCGGGGTACATGGGGTACCTGGGGATGCCGGGACATCCTGGGAGCTGGTAGATGCAGCAACGGGGAGCTGGGTGCCGGGTGTCCCGGGGTGCCCAGGCACCCTCGTCTCTCTGACCCCATCCCGGCAGCGACCCGTCCCAGAGCGACCCCAGCACCAAGGACTTCTGGCTGAACATGGCGGCGCTGACTGGGCACCTGCAGAAACAAGCGGAGCAGAGTCCAGCCGCCTCCTACTACAATGTGGCTCTGCTCAAGTACCAGGTGAGCCCCAGGGGGGGACAGCTGGGACCCCCTCGGGTCCCCCACCCAGCTCCTGGGGGTGGGAGGGTCTCGGCGCCCCCCTGAACCTCCCCGACCCCCCCCCAGTTCTCACGGCTGGGCCCCGGCTCGGCGCCGCTGCGCCTGTGCGTGCGCTGGGACTGCTCGCCGGGCGCCACGCAGGTCAGCGTCGAGTACGGTTACAACGCCGGCGCCCTGGCCCTGCCCGTGCCCCTCGCCAACGTCCACGTCCTGCTGCCCGTGGACGAGCCCGTCGCCAACCTGCGGCTCCAGCCGGCGGCCAGCTGGTAAGGGCTGGGGGCACCGGGGGTCCCAAACCTGCCACCCCCCCCACCGCCCCCGCCAAGGGTGGGAGAGCGGGGACCCCAGGCTGGGAAGTGGGTTGTTGATGGGGGGAGGGAGGTGGGGAGCAAGGGGGATGGAGTGGAGAGAGGAGGGTTTGGGGGGGCTGGGGGCTTGGGGACGTGCCCGTGTCCCGGCAGGAACCTGGAGGAGAAGAGGCTGCTCTGGAGGCTGCTGGATGTCCCCGGTGCCCCGGGGCAGGGAGGTGAGGCTGCGCCTGCCCTGCTCGGAGGGCACGGGGCAGGGGAGCAGGGTCCAGGCTCGGCCTCTGCAGCCCCCCCACCCCCTCCGCTCTCCTCCCCCCCCCCCCCCCAGGCTGCGGCCAGCTCTCGGCCAGCTGGGAGCCCCTCTGCGGGCCCAGCAAGCCCAGCCCCGTGGCAGCCCAGTTCAGCAGCGAGGGCAGCACGCTGTCGGGCGTCGAGGTGGAGCTGGCGAGCGCCGGGTACCGCATGTCGCTGGTCAAGAAGAGGTTTGCTACAGGTGCGGCTGGCGGGGCCCTGGGGGGTGCGGGGGCCTTTCCCCACCGCCCTGGGGGGTGCGAGGTCCCGTCCCCGTTCCCCGTGGCCCTGGGGTGCACGGGGTCCCTTCCCTGCTCTCCAGGGTGCGCGAGGTCCCTTTCCCGGGATGCACGCGGTCCCTTTCCCAAGGTGGACAGGGTCCCTTCTCTGCTCCTTGGGGTGCACGGGGGTCCCCTCCCCGCTCCCCACAGCCCTGGCGTGCGTGGGGTCCCCTCCCCACCACCCCAAGGCCCATTCTGCCCTCGCTGGGCGATGCCCAGCCCGGGGAGGGTGCGGGTAGCCCAGTTCGGGGCTGGCGTCGAGTCCCGGCCACTCGGCGATGACCGTCCTCGTGCCAGGCACGTGCCCCCCATCCTCATGGCCCCCCCTCACCGCCTTTCCTCCGCAGGGATCTACCTGGCAGGGTCCTGAGCCACCTCCCACCGTACCCTCCGAGCCCCCCTGGGCTTCCCCCTTGGTTGTGTGAACTTGAAACACTGGATGGAGGCCAGCTGGGGAGGGGGTGCCGCCGGGTGGGAGCCCCCCCCCAATCTCCTCCTCCTCTCCTTCTCCCTCCGGCCCCCCACTCCATGGCTGTCACCGTGTCGTCTCCTGCTGCCCGGCGGTCGGTCCCCTCCACCCTCCCCTGTGCTGTGAAGGGAGCAGGAGCTGCTCTTTTATTAAACACTTTATTTTCTAATAACCCCCCCACCGGCTCCTGCCTACCTCCTGCCGCGACGCCCATCCCCGGGGCCTCCAGGCTCCTCCTTGGAAACGGGACTCAGCCGATTCGCCGCGGCTCCCCGGGGGGGCTCTGCCGCTGCGGGGCCGGGGGAAACCGAGGCAGGGAGACGGCAGCGCTTTGCCGATCCCCTTCCCTGCACCCGTGGGTGCTGCCGCCCCACCTGCGGCAGCTGGACGGGCAGAGGGGTGGGGGGGACGGATGGGCGGACAGGGGGAGGATCCCTGCGGGAGATATCTGGTGCCGCTGGGGCCACATCACTCCTGGCACGGGGAGAGGTGCGGTGCGAAAATGGCCCCAAACTGGCTCTGTGACAAGGTACCGGGGGCCTCTGGGGGTCCGGGGTCTCACCGGGGGGGGCTTGTGGCTCTTTGCAATGCAGCGGGGTCCAAAGTGGCGCTCCTGGGCACCGGGACGGGGTCCCTACCTTGGTCAAGGGCTGGCTGGGTCCGTCTCCGGCTGGCCGGGCTCTGTGCGGTGCCGGCGGGCAAGCGGCAGCCGGGATCTTGCCAGGGTCGCCGTGCGCTGCCTGGGGGACCCCTGTCCCGGTGCTTCGTCTCCGAGGGTGAGGGCTGCTCGCGGCAAACGCGGGTGGGCTCCTTGCACCCACGACCACCCCGCTGCCTCCTCCCTATGCCTTGAGCCGGTGGTAACTCCTTGGGTACCCCCCATGCCAGCGGGTCCCGGGGGCTGCGCACCCTTCCTGGCCGTCCCCGGGTTTCGGCGCCACACCCTGCGTTTGCTCTCCCAAAGGAGAACAGCCCCGTCCTGGAACCGGCGGTTTATTGCTGCCTTTGGGTCTGCTGCACATTTCCTGGTGAAGCCGGAGCGGTCGGACTCTGCCCTGCACCAACATTGCCATTGCCCAGCTGCGCAGCAGCCAGCTCGCGGGTTACCTGCGGGTTACCTGCGGCACGGTGTGACTGGCCCGTGTGGGGAAATCCCCCCCCACCCCTCCGCGTACCGGGAGGGAGCTCCACGGTCCGCTCCGCAGGGCAGGGTGCTGTGCCCCTGCCCCGGTCGTCTCTCCGGGTGCGGCCGGCCAGGGGCTGCAGGGGTGACCGGTGCCGAATCCCACTCCCTGTCTCTTGCAGAGCACGTCCCTGCGGCGCTACAGGCTGGAGCTGTGGGTTCTGGTTGCCTTGGGGGTCCTGGGGCTCTGCTACCTGCTCTACCATGCTGACCAGCTGTGGCCCGGCGTGGCCCCCAGGCGCAGCCCCCCCCCCAGCCCCCGGGCAGCCCCCAGGCTCCCCTCGCCCCGCGTTCTGCCCACCCCCGCTCCGTGCGTGGCCAACGCCTCAGTGCACAATGTCACTGGCTTTGCCAAACTGCCCGGCCACGTGCAGGACTTCATGCGGTACCGGCACTGCCGGTCTTTCCCAGCACTGCTCGACGTCCCCAGCAAATGCGGGGGGGCCGAGGGGTCCTCCAACATCTTCCTCCTCTTGGCCATCAAGTCATCGCCGGTGAACTACGAGCGGCGGGAGGTGATCCGCAAGACCTGGGGGCAGGAGAGGACCTTTGAAGGAGCCCCCATCCGCCGGGTCTTCCTCGTGGGGGTGGCCCCCAGCGCCCAGGACGCAAAGAAACTCAACTGGCTGCTGCGGCTGGAGCAGCGGGAGCACGGGGACGTGCTGCAGTGGGACTTCAAGGACACCTTCTTCAACCTGACGCTGAAGCAGGTGCTCTTCCACACCTGGCTGGAGAAGCACTGCCCCGGCGTCCACTTCATCTTCAACGGGGACGACGACGTCTTCGTCAACACGGACAACGTCATCCACTTTGCAATGGCCACCCAGGGCATCGAGGAGCGTCATCTCATGGTGGGGCAGCTCTTCATCAACAACAGCCCCGTCCGCATCCAGCACAGCAAGTACTTTGTGCCCACGCAGCTCCTGGCCTCCAAGCAGTACCCGCCCTACTGCGGCGGCGGTGGGATGCTCATGTCCGGCTTCACCGCCCACGTCATCTCCCGGGAATCACGGGACATCGAGCTTTTCCCCATCGACGACGTCTACCTGGGTATGTGCTTGGAGAAGGCAGGGCTGCCGCCCGCTTCCCACGTCGGCATCCAGACCATGGGCATAGGGGTGCCGGCCAACACCGACCCCTTCGACCCCTGCTACTACCGGGAGCTGCTGCTGGTGCACCGCTTCATGCCCTACGAGACGGCGGTGATGTGGCAGGCCATCCACGAGCCCCAGCTGCTCTGCAGCAAGAGGGTGAGCATCTTCTAGGGTGGCCAAGGAGGACCGAGAAGCCGGGGTGAAACACCGGTGCAACCCAAGGGCCGCTCAGGCTGCGTCTCGCCCCGGACCCCCGGTAGCTGCTGCTCGGTGCTGCCGGGGAGGGGCCCCGAGGACCCCGGGGCTGACCCCCCCCCACCGTGGTCCTGCCGGGAGGGCAGAAGGGTGACGGTGGGGCCGAGTCCCGGCTTCCGCCCTGGGCTGGGTGGGCTACCACGTGCCCATCCTGCCCCTGGCCTGTTTCTGCCTGGTTTTACCCCAAATCTGCCTTCCGGAGGCCAGAGGAGTCATGAGGCACCAGGGGGAGAATAAACGAACCCGTGTTGTTAATGAGGGCGTGGGGCCTGCAGCCTTCCTGGGCGACTGGGGTGCAGGGAGGACAGGGCCGGCTTGGGGGGAGCAAGGGGAACCCCTCACCCCACTGGGGTGGGCGTTTGCCCTCAGCGAGGGCCCCACGAGCGGGCTGGAGGGGGGGGGACAGGCACGCAAGTTCATCCGCACCCTCGTGGCCTCGTGCGGGGGTGCCCACTGGAGTCACACCCCCCCCCGGAAAGCCTGCGGTGAGTGCTGAGCCGGGGACCCCCACATCCGTCCCGTGGGCACCCTCACCCCTCCCAGCCCACCTCCCCCAGCAGCTCCACAGCGACTGGTCCCCGGTGTCCCCTCTCCCCGGTGTCCCCTCTCCCCGGTGTCCCCTGTGCATCCTCTCTCGCTTCCCCCCAGCTGCCAAATTTACCAAACTTTACTAGAAAACGGCCGAATCCCACTGTGGCGGGGGCAGCGACAGGCACACGTGGGGTAAAAGGCAAGTGGCATCGCGGGGGGGGGGGGTGTCTGCCTGCTGCAGGCAGGGAGCTGTGCGGTGCCCGTGTCCGGGGGATGCGGGGGGACATTGCATGGTGGGAAGTGACGGGGGCCGCGTCCACCCGCGCTGCTGCCCCTCCGCTGGCCCCGCCGCTGTCGGAGCATCACCGTGTCCGTGCGTCCGTCTGTCTGTCTGTCACCGCCTGGGGATGGGGAGGGAGGTGGGTGGCTGGGGGCTGCAGCAGCAACCCTGGGGTCCCAGCTCGGGAGGGTGGCTGGGGTTGGGGGGGGGGCTACCCGTGGGCTTTGCTCCGTCCGTCCCGCAGCGCCTCGATCTTGGGGGCCAGCTCCCCGAAGGTGGGTCTGGCACTGGGGGTGAAGGCCCAGCAGCTCAGCATCAGCGTGTAGACCTGGGGACAAGGGACGGGGCCGTCAGGGGAAGCTGGGTGGCCCCCAGGAGCCCCCACCAGCCCGGGCAGGGCTCTCACCTCCACCGGGCAACTGGCCGGCGCTGGGAGACGCCGGTTGTCCTTCAGGAGCTCCAGCAAATGGCAGATGATCTGCGCCATCTTCTCGGTGCCCATCATGCGGAGGAACTCCTGCAGGCATGGGGATGCCGTCAGCGTGGAGGGGGGGGCTCATCCCAAAGGTAACGGATCCAGGGTGCGGGCAGAGGGACCCCAGCCCTGGGGAGGGGGGGGTCTCACCTCCGAGGGGCTCTTGCTCTTGTTGCTGTAGGTGAAGAGCTCGTAGAGGAGCACCCCGAAGCTCCAAATGTCAGATGCCCGCGAGAAGATGTTGTCTGCCAGGGACTCGGGTGCGTACCTGCCAGCGGGACGGTGCTGAGCACCGGATCCGGCCGGGACGGCAGCCCCACGTCGTCCCCCCTGCCCCAGTGCCACCCTCACCAGAAGACGGGGCTCTGGCCAGGCTCCCGCACCACGTAATAGTCCTTGTCCTGCGGCAGCAGCTTGGCCAGCCCAAAATCCCCGATCTTGACATGGGTCTCGCTCTCCACCAGGATGTTCCTGCTGGCCAGGTCCCGGTGCACGCAGCGCTGCACTCCCAGGTACTCCATGCCCTGCGCGAGACGCAGCCGCTCGCTGGGGCCGGGACCCGGCAGCATCCCCGGGGGCTCATCCCAGCCGGACCGCGACCCCTGGGTGAGCTGCGGCATTGCTCCGTCCCCATCCGTCCCCCCCCGCAGGAGACCAGGACCCCCTTGGCCACCGGCCCCCCGGGTCCCACCTTGCAGATCTGCCAGGCGTAGAGGAGCAGGGTCCTGTGGTCCAGGCGGGGCTGGTTCTTCTGCAGGTAGTCCCGCAGGCAGCCGTTGGGCAGGTACTCCATCACCAGCCGCAGTCCGCGCCGCCCTGCGCGCAGATCCGTCACCTGCCGGCCGGGATGCGGGCAGAGCCGGGTGCGGGCAGCATCACTGCCGGGAGCCCTGCCCGTTCCCTGCCCGCTCCCTGCCCCACGCCGTGCTCACCCCGGCTGTAGCACACGCCCCGGTACTGGACGATGAAGTCGTGCTGCAGCGAGTGCAGGATCTGGATCTCCCTCTCGAAATCCTGCAGCTCCTTGGCCGAATCCTGCTGCAGCTTCTTCACCGCCACCAGCTCGCCCGTGCTGTCGCCCAGCGGGTCGTAGCGGCACAGCTCCACGCTCCCAAAGTTGCCCTGGCCGGGGAGAGCCGGGAGGGGATGTGGGATGCTGGGGTGCCTTGGGGGGGACCCAGAGATCCTCACCATGTTCCCAGTGCCTGGTGCCCCCCCCAGCTCCCACGCACGGGGCACAAACCAAGCGTTCCTCAGCTTTGCAGGGCAAAGCATCCCCCCTGTGAGCAGGGGATGTTTCGTGTCCCAGATGCAGGTATGAGGGCGGGGTTGCAGGACGCTCGTGCACTGAGCCTTGCACACGTGCGTGTGGGACGGAGCCCTCTCTGCCCCCCCCTCACCTTGCCCAGCAGCGAGATGTACTTGAGGTGCCGCTCCTCGAAGTGCGTGGGGTCCTGGCCCATGGCGAGGGGCTCGTACCCCCAGAAGCTGTCCCGGAGCGTCACGTTGGCGGGCGACAGGTCCGAGAGCAGCTCGTAATCTGGGGGGAGGCAGGCGGTGAGGGCACCGTGGGGGTGCAGAGCCCGTACCCCCCCCCATCCTGGGGCCCACCGGAGGTGATGAGGCTGTTGAGGTCCCGGATGAGGGCGCGGAAGCAGGGCCGGCGGCAGGGCTGGTAGTCCATGCACTGCGCGATGAGCGTGGCCAGCTCTGTCCACTTCGGTGCGGGGAGCTGGAGGCTGTTCTGGTAGAAATCCAGCTTCTGTGGGGGCGGGAGAGGGTGCTCAGGCTGGCTGCGGGGTGCCCGGCCCCATGCCCCCCCCAGGCAGACCCCAAACAGCCCCCACGCTCCACACCAAGCTTTGCAAACCCCTTGCCCTGAGCATCACCCAAAGGCTGTGGGATTTTAGGCTGGGGGGGTTGGTTACCGCCCATCCCCGCAGCACCGGGCCCCACGGCCACCTCTGCTCTACACCGGGGCGGGAGGGTGCTCTGGAGCCCTGCAAGCCCCAGGGTGCCCATGTCCCCCCAGCGATGCCCCTTTTCCAGTGTGACCTGCGTCACCAGAGCCTCTGGCCGGCAGAGAAATCCCGGGGGGGCGATGGGCAGCACGTGCTCTTCTCCGGGCAGTGGGTGGGGGAGCAGAGCCCAGGTGCAGCTGGAAGGGACGGGGGGGTCGGGGTGCAGCAGGACGGGGCGGGGGGGTCGGGGTGCAGCAGGACGGGGCGGGGGGGGTGGGGTGCAGCAGGATGGGGCGGGGGGATCAGGGTGCAGCAGCACGGGGCAGGGGGGGTCAGGGTGCAGCAGGATGGGGCAGGATGGGGCAGGGGGGTTGGGGTGCAGTGGGACAGGGCAGGGGGATCAGGGTGCAGCAGGACAGGGCAGGGGGATCAGGGTGCAGCAGGACAGGGCAGGGGGGTCAGGGTGCAGCAGGATGGGGCAGGGGGGGTTGGGGTGCAGCGGGACGGGGCAGCCTCACCTTCTGGGGCTCCAGCAGGCTCAGCGGCATGTTGCCACCACTGAAGATCTCCCAGAGGGTCGCCCCGAAGCTCCACTTGTCGGCCGGCAGCGCCAGGCTCTTGGGGTCACTGAGGCACTCGGGGGCCACCCAGGGGATGCGCTCCACCAGCACTGGGAAGAGGGGGACAGCCCTGCTCAGCACCACCGGGGGGGGCCCTGCCACCCCCCCCCCACGTGGCACGCTGGGTCAGCCCGGGGACTTACTCTCCTTAGCCAGGATGGTGACGCTGACGCCGGGGTCGTTGAGCTTGATGAAGGGGGGGCTGCTCGGGTCCCCCTCCCGGGTCAGCAGCACCTTCTTAGCAGAGACGTTGCCGTGGGTGATTCTCTTGTCCTCCTGGAGAGGGGAGAGGGACCAGGACCGTCAGCACAGCCCGGGCCCGTGGGGCAGCCCCATGCGTAGGGCAGAGCCAGTGCCAACCGGGGTGAACTGACAGGGATGCATGGGAGTCGTGGGACACGGATACATGGGAGTCGTGGGACACGGATACGTGGGGGCTGTGGGACACGGATACATGGGAGTCGTGGGACACGGATACATGGGAGTCGTGGGACACGGATACGTGGGGGCTGTGGGACACAGATACGCAGGGGCTGTGGGACACGGGTACATGGGAGTCGTGGGACACGGATACGCGGGGGCTGTGGGACACGGATACGCGGGGGCTGTGGTACACGGGTACATGGGAGTCGTGGGACACGGATACGTGGGGGCTGTGGGACACAGATACGCGGGGCTGTGGGACACGGGTACATGGGAGTCGTGGGACACAGATACGCGGGGGCTGTGGGACACGGGTACATGGGAGTCGTGGGACACGGATACGCGGGGGCTGTGGGACACGGATGCATGGAAGTCGTGGGACACGGATACGTGGGGGCTGTGGGACACAGATACATGGGAGTCGTGGGACATGGATACGCAGGAGCTGTGGACACGGATGCACAGGTGCTGAAGGATGCAGCCACAGGAGCCACAGAACGCGGACGCATTGGAGCTGCCGGACACAAATGCGTGGGAGCCGTGGGATGAGGACATGGGAGAGCTGTGGGACGCTGACACGCAGGAGCTGCAGGACACGTGGACTGCGGGACACTGATGCTCGGTGCTGTGCCGGCAACCGGCTCACCAGGTAGTTGAGGGCGTACGCCAGCTGCTTGGCCACCTGCAGCTTCCAGCTCGTCGTCACCTTGCCCTCACCTTGGTTCTTCTTCAGGTAGAGGTCCAGGGGCCCGTACCTGACGTACTCCTGCACCATGATACCTGCGGGGATACGGCACGGGCAGGGCTGGCGCGTGCCCTCCCGGCAGCGCAGCCGTGGCACGGCGATGCACGGCGAGGGGGACGGGCACTCACTGTCCTTCCCGAGGCTGACGCCATGCAGCAGGACCAGGTGCTTGTGGGAGAGCTGGCTCATGATGCTGGCTGCCTCCAGGAAGGACTGGGAGCGGGGAGAGGCTGGCTCAGGGCTGGGGCTGCGGGGATCCCCCCGGTGCCAGGTTGGGGGGCTGCTCCCGCCTCACCTCGGAGCAGTTGCGGTGGCTGCCGTCCATGACCTTGAGCACCACCTCGGTCTGGTAGTACCCGTCCTCCTCCTGGTCCCGCTTGATGCCCTTGTAGATCTGGGTGAAGGAGCCCTGGCCCAGGCTCTCGCCCTGCCACGAGACGGGAACGCTGCCGGGGGGGGTCCCAGCCCATGGCGGGGGGGTCCCAGCCCACACACCCCATCCCACCAGCACCCCAGCCCCCCCGCCCCAGTACCCGCGTGAGGCTCTGGGCATCGATCTTGTGGAACATCATCTGGCTGAGGCCGCGGCGGGGGGCGGCGGGGGAGCTGGGGGCCCGGGGACAGCCGCTCCGCACGATCAGCAGGTTGGACTTCTCTGCGGGGACACACACACACACACACGCACACACACACACACGGCCGTGAGGGGCAGCTGGGACAGGCTGTGTCCACGCTGTGACGTCACACAGCCTGCCCCATGACATCACAGCCTGCTCTCTGATGTCATGCAGCCCACTCTATGATGATATGGCTTGCTCTGTGATGTCACACAGCCTGCTCTGTGATGTCACATAGCTCATTATATGAATTGCACAGCCTGCTATATGATGTCACCCAGCCCGCTCTGTGACGACACAGCCTGCTCTCTGACGTCACACAGCCTGATCTGTGACGTCACACTGCCGCGAGCCCTGCCCCGGCCCCGCCCCGGCACGGCGGCGTCACCTTTGGGCAGGGGCGGGCAGCAGGCAGCCAGGCGCATGCGGACACCCTCTGCCTGCAGCCCGCAGCACCCGTAGGTGTCGAGCAGCTCCCGCAGGCTGCAGAACCGCCGGGGCACCCCCGAGAGCCAGAAGTTCCCATCCTCGTCCCTGCGGATCAGGCAGCGCTTGTAGTCCTGGCCGGAGCCGGTCTGCGGGGCAAGAGCGGGGCTCAATGGCACAGGGTCCCCCCCAGGAGCCCCCCCCGCCCCGAGCCCCTCCTGCCCCGGGGTGCCCGTAGCAGCCCCGGGGCCGTGCCCGCCCCAAAGGCCATCGCCGATGGCACCGTCCCTGCGAGCACCGGGTCCAGCCTGGCGTTTCCCTCCCCGCTCCCGGTGACACCCGCAGCACCCGGCACAGGACCCCGCACGATGCTGCGCGGTGCCGGCACCCCAGTCCCCAGCCGGTGCCGGTGCCAGTGCCGGTGCCGGTGCCGGTCTCACCTCGGCGCAGACGGTCAGCAGGTAGCTGTCGAAGTCCTGTGGGCTCCGGCGCAGCAGGTACAGCCCCGGGTGGCTCCCGGCCACCTTCAGCTTGTTCACTGCGAACTCAGAGCTGCGGACGGCAGGGCTGGGTCGGGCGCGGTGTGGTCCCCCTTGGGGACACCCTGGGGACCCCCACTGCTCACCCCTCCACCACGGTCTCCCAAAACCCGGCGGGCACCAGGGTGGGCTGAGCATCACCGGCCCAGCGAGCAGGATGGGGACCGGTGCTCACCGCTCTTGTGACTCCAACCCAAGTGATTTCTTCCCCCATCGCCTGTGGGTTGGGGGGGGTGAGGGGGGTGTCCCCGGCACCCACCTGATGGGCCCGTGGCACTGGTTCTCCATGTCCTCCAGCAGCCGGGGGGGGGCCACCTCCTTGCAGAAGTAGTGGTGGGTGTCTGCGGTCAGGCGGTAGTAGCCGTCGATGAGAGCCACGAAGGAGCGGGCTTCCCGCAGCGTGGGGAACTCCACCTCCTGGGCGAGACGGGGCGGGGGGTCAGCCCCACACTGACCCCCCCACCCCACCGAGGCTCCCCCCACGCCCCCCCGGCTCACCAACACCCGGTTGTCCGTCTTGGTGAGGGTGACGACGCGGTTCTCCACGGGGCCGCCCTCCCGGCTCGCCTGCTTGATGCTGATGTCGACGATGTCGGGGAAGTCGCAGAAGTGCTGGCGGCTCTGTGGGGGACACGACCGGGCGTGGTCTCTATGCACCCCCATCCATCCCGCCACTGGACACCCCCCCCCCCCCAGCACGGCCACCCGCCCGCACCTCAGAGCCGCAGCAGCTCCAGGAGATGCCGCTATCGCCAGCCACGTGGATGGCGATGTCCGCGGCGGAGCCGGGCGAGCGCACGATGAAACTCTCCTCCGCCCAGCGCCGCTGCAGCCGCTCCAGGTCCAGCAGGTACTTGAGCTTCAGGTAACACCCGTCCGTCTGGCAGCCCCCGATCCTCCGCAGGGATTTGCTGAAGTGGCGGCGGATGCGCTTGCGGGTGAGGAAGCTGTGCTGCTGGATCTGGCACCGCAGCGGCTCGGGGATGCAGGACTTGTAGCTGACGGGGATGGGGAGGTGAGGTAGTGGTGGGTACCAGGCTGTCCCCAGGGACACCGGGCTGTCCCGACGGGTGCCGGGCTGTCCCGACGGGTGCCGGGCTGTCCCCACAGCCCCCAGCACCCTGGCTCACCTGACATGGCTGAAGACCTCATCGGGGCTCTGTCGCTTCTCCTTGGCGATGCGCAGCATGTCCAGCACGGCCAGGCTCAGGCACTCCTCCTGCGTGGGCAGGCTCAGCGCCACCGCCACGCGTCCCCCGATGAAATCACTGCGGGACTGGGGAGGGTGCAGGGGATGGGTGGGGGGCTCCCCGCGCCAACACACCACTGCCCACACCGGGTCCGTCTCCTGCCCGGGGGTGCTGCAGCCAGGACACCCGATGCGCCCCAAGACCCCTCCGTGCACAAGGCCGTGGCAGGTATCGTCCCCCCCCCAGCTAACGGGAGCTGCCAGGGTGGCCCCTGCTGACCCCCCCGTTGTGCTGGGCTGGCTGTGGGGTGGTGGGGTGACTCCAGCCCTGTGCCCCGCTGCCCACGTCAGTCATGTCCTGCCCCGGGCTCTGGTTTCTTGCTGCTGCCTGGGGGGCAGCGGAGCTGGCTCCGTCCCTGGGGCGTGCATCACCCAGGGGACGCAGTGACCCCCACCTCAGCAAACTGGGGTGCCCCGTGCCCAGTGTGGGATGCCCACAAGCAGCTCCAGCCAAGCTGGGTGGGAGGACCCACGTCCCGCAGGCATCATGGCTAGGGGTCAATGGGTGCTGGAGGAGGGCGGCACGGCCCAGGGCAGCGACGGCCATCACTACACCGAGCTTCACATATCCCACACATCTGAGCAGCCACGTGGGACCTTGCCCTGCGGCCCCAGGTGTTGGGGACAGGGACATCAGCCTGGAAGGGCTCACCTGGGCAAAAAGGTAATCGATGACGGGGTAGTCCAGGATGGGGCTGACCCGGTCATTCAGCAGCTGGAAGCGGTGGGACTGTCCCAGCCCACACCAGTTGGGGAAAAAGAACCTGGTGGGGAGAACGGAGGGGGCTCAGCGCCGCATCCTGCCCGGCGTACAGCCCCTATCAGCCATCAGAGACTCCCCAGGGAGCCGGGCTGGGGCTGGGCTGGCCGCGTCCCCGCAGGCTGTACCTGATCCTGTACACCACGACCTGGCTGTGGGAGTCATCGACGGTGAAGAGGTGGTTGGGGGGGAACCAGCAGCTGAGATCCTCAGTGGCCAGGGCAAAGAGCGGGTGGCAGACGGGCAGCACGCCTGGGGACGGAGCCGCGCTGTGACCCCCCGCCAAGGACGGGCACGGCTGGTACCCCGAGCCCACGGCCGCTGCCCTGAGCCCGCCGGCGCTGGGGGATGATGCTCACCGCAGGCTTTGGCGGCACGGACACACAGCTCCTCGGCCGTGTACTCGCCGAAGGTGAAGGTGAGGATGCCGGCGGTGGTGCCGGGGGGGCTGGGCAGGGTGGGCGCCTGGTGGTACAGGTACACCTGGAGGGTG
This sequence comes from Grus americana, assembly GCF_028858705.1. NCBI lineage: Eukaryota > Metazoa > Chordata > Aves > Gruiformes > Gruidae > Grus > Grus americana. The sequence continues at coordinate 1,834,980 of NC_072879.1, forward strand.
CCGGTCTCGGTGGAGGAGAGGCTGCAGGAGCGCTTCCTGATCAGGGGGGTGTCCTCGGCCAGCGAGGCCATGGCGGGCGCTGCAAGGAGGAGGGGGCTCAGCCAGCGGCACGGTCCCCAGTGGCCGCACCGTCCCCCCCCGTGTGGGGCAGGACCTTGCCCCGTGCGTGTCCTTCCCCACGCATTTTCCTCATCATCCTCCCCCCCTCCCAGGGTAAAACCCCGCGGCCAAGCCTGCAGGATCTCCAGGGCTGGGGTGAGCCCGTCCTGAGAAGGATGAAGGGGAAACCGAGGCACACAGCCCTTTCTCCCACCATCCCCAGCCTGTCCCACGGCCTCCCCTCCTCTCCAGCCGGCCCATGCCCTGCATCGCTCCCAGGCGTGGGCAGGGAGGATTCAGCCCCATCCCCGTGCCCGCCTGGGCTGGCCGGACCCCGCCAAGCCCCCGGTGCCGGTGCGGTACCTGCTGCCGTGCCAGCGGCCTCGCCGGCGCTCGTGTGCTCCAGCCCCAGGGAGCGGGTCCCGGGCAGGGCTGTGCCACCAGGTCGGGGTTCCTGTCCTGCGTAGGCGGCTGCTCGGAGGCTGCGAGCGAAGGAGAGAGTCAAAAAGTCCCCTTGGTGACTTCCTTCCTGCCCGCAGCCTCCGCGGCGGGTGGCTTCCTGGTGAGGGAGGGGGTACAGGGTGAGGGCAGAAAGGAGCCACCCAAGGGTGCAGGGACCAGCCGGGCAGCGAAGGGGCAGGGAGCCCCGGGCACCCCACTTGGTGCTGGGCACCTCATTGGGCACCTCGCTGGTCCTGCCGCCTCCGGGTGCCGTGGGTACCGCAGGGATGGGCGATGCTCTGCCAGGGGCATCCCAGTCCCCGTCCTGTCCCCACGGGGTGCCGGGCTGGGTGCTGCTCACACACCCCTGCCCTCCCCTGCACCCCGTTGCTGGGACCCTCCCTGCCCCACTCACGGCCCCGCTGGGACGGGCTCAGCCCCTTCGCCCCGCTCCCGTCCCAGCCAGCCCAGCCCCAGGGTGCTGCCGGGGCCTTTGGGGCTGCCGTGGGGCTGGGCGTGTGCCCGGCCCTGGTGCCATGCGGCTTGGCACACACCCGCTGGCGGATGTGGCCGGGCCCAGCAGCTGCCTTTCGTTGTTTTTTTCCCCGTTTCTGCCGCTCTAACCGGCTCGGCAAAGAGGCGAAGGCGGAGAAGGAGGGCTCCTGTCCTGCCCTGCCCCGGGGACAGGCGTTGGGGACAAGGCCACCAGGGCTGGAGCCAGACCCCGGGGACCAGGGACCCTCGTTTGCCCCACGGTGACGCCTCGATGGGGACAGTGCCCCCGTGGCGGCTCTGTCCCCGTGTCGGGGCTCTTCCCCGGTCCCAACCCCAGGCTCGTCCTCGGGGTTTGGGACAGGACAGGGGGGAATCCCCGTGGGACAAACCTGGCCGGGGGCCGGGTGAGACAAAGCAGCGTTTGTGCTAAGGAATGAGGAAGCCGTCCAGCCCCGCGCACCGGGTGCCACGTATCCCAATGGCCGAAGCCATCCCGCCGGCCCCGCGCTCCCCGGGATGAGCGGCCGACTCCCGGCAGGGCAGAGGGAGCAGCGTGACTCGGGGCTAGCCGGTGCCGGGGCGTGCGGGAGGGAAGGGGTTATGGATGAGGCCCCCGACGGCTCCGTCCGCCCCACCAAGGGTCCCTCCCCGCCGGCCTGAACCTGCCTCCCGTGGGCTGGAGGAGCTGGAGGCACGGTCGGCCCCTCACCACGGCCCCGCTCCCCCCACCGCCGCCGCCTCAACGCCCGCCGAGGACGTCGCAGCAGCCTCCTCCGACCCGCCGAGCTCCCTGCGTCCCCAGGGACCACCGGGCAGCCCCCCGCTCTCCTCCTCCCAGCCTCAGCACCGGGTCCTTGCCGGCCTGCGGGCAGCTGCCTGCAAACAAGCTGCATTTTTTTTTCTGGGTAAAGGTTTAGCTTTGGTTTGTTTTGTCCCCTCGGTTGGAGATAAATTTGGCTCCGGTGGCAGCTCTGCCCCTCCCTGTTTGTGCTGGCGGCGGGGGGGGGGATCGCTCCATCCCGGCCGCATCCTTCGGGTGCCGACGCTTCCCTGGAGCCACGGAGGAGCCGGTGCCCAGTGTCCTCCGGAGCAGCCGGACCAGGCGCTGCCGCTCTCCGCTCCCTGCGTACACCGATCCGGGAGGTATTCGGGACGATTCCCTTGCTGAGCTCGGGCAGTCCCCTTCTGCACCTTGGGATTTCGCCCTGTGCAGCCAAACAGCCGCCCGGCCGCTCAGCACGGACCTTCCTGGGGACGGGGATGGGACGGGACGGGATGGGACGGGACGGGGCGGCAGCCACGCTCCCCACTCCGTGCTTGGTCCTTTTTTTTGCCGCGCGTTGAATGTCAGTTGATAATAGCACCGAGTTTTCTCCCCTTCCAGTCTCGCCGCTCTCGGATGCGCCGGTGCCACTGTGCCCTGGCCCAGCCGTGCGTGCCGTGTCCCCGTGCCGCGTCCCCATCCACTCTGCAGGTCGCCAGCCGGGGGTTCCCCCCTCGCTGCAGCCGCCACGCTGGCCCCCGCGGGGAGCCTGGAGGTGTGGGTGCCGGAGCGGCTCACCTTCAGCCTCTGGGACTACGGCGTCTTCGGGCTGATGCTGCTCGTCTCCACCGGCATCGGGCTCTTCCACGGCCTCGCTAAAGGCGGCCAGAAAACCTCAGAGGATTTTTTCACGGGGGGACGACGGATGTCGGCGCTACCCGTGGGGCTCTCACTGTCAGCCAGCTTCATGTCGGCCATCCAGGTGCTGGGGGTGCCGGCGGAGGCGTACCGCTACGGAGCCAAATTCCTCTGGATGTGCTTGGGGCAGCTGCTCAACACGCTGCTCACCGCCCAGCTCTTCCTCCCCGTTTTCTACCGCCTGGGGCTCACCAGCACCTACGAGGTGGGCATGGGGTGGGGGGGGCAGGGGGACACATCCTGCCCCGCATCGTGCCCCGGAGCAGCCCCCGGGGTGCCCCGCACAGCCCCGAGACGCTCCCTCGTCCTTGTCCCCAGTACCTGGAGCGTCGGTTCAGCAGGAGCGTCCGGCTGTGCGGGACCGTGCAGTACGTGGTGGCCACGGTGCGTGTCCGCGGTGCGCGGGTGGGACGGGGACGGTGGGGCCGCAGCACCCGGCGGGGGGGGGGGGGCTGGGATCCGGCCGTGCCGGCTGCCCTGAACCCCCGGGAAGAGCCCTTGTTCCCGTGCTTGTGTTTTCCGTGACTCAAAGCAAACAACGCCCGGCAGGAGCCCTGTTTTGAATGAAAACCCCAGTGTTTTCCCAGCGCTGAGCTCGGGCGGCACCGGCCCCCTTCGTCCCCGTCCCCGCTGGCGCAGCCGTCACCTGCCCCATGCCCACGGCGGGGGGGGGGGGCCGGGGCGCTGACCCCCCCCTTCTTCCCGCAGATGTTGTACACGGGGATCGTCATCTACGCCCCCGCCCTGATCCTCAACCAAGGTGCGGTGGGGACGTGGGAGCTGCTCCCCGTCGCGTCCCTGTCACTGCCCTGGGGACACCTCAGTCCTGTCCCACCCCAGGCATCGTCTGGGGCTCTGCTCAGCACCTTCCTTCTCCTTCAGTGACCGGTCTGGACATCTGGGCGTCCCTGCTCTCCACCGGAGTCATCTGCACCTTCTACACCACCATAGTCAGTGTGGGAGCGGGGGGTCCTGGGGGTCCCCGGGGGTCCCCGGAGCTCACCCATGGCTCGGTCTGGCACAGGGCGGGATGAAGGCTGTCATCTGGACAGACGTCTTCCAGGTCGTCGTGATGCTCTCCGGCTTCATCGCCATCATCATCCGGGGGTTGCTGCTGGTGGGGGGGCCTGCCAGGGTGCTGGCCATTGCCGCCAACGGCTCCAGGGTGAACCTTGGCGAGTGAGTGCCCCCACCCTGCCGTGTGCCGACCCCTGCTCCCCCCCGCCCCGGGGTGCTGGGGGGCCGGTGCTGGCCCCGGCTCAGCCCCCCGCCCCGACGGCGTGCCGCTGTGCTCAGCTTCAACCCAGACCCACGGAGCCGGTACACGGTCTGGACCTTCCTGCTGGGCGGCACGCTGGTCTGGCTCTCCATGTACGGCGTCAACCAGGCCCAGGTCCAGCGCTACGTGGCCTGCAGGACCGAGAGGGAGGCCAGGATGTGAGTCCACGGGGCCGCGGGCATCGCCTGGATCCCGCTCTGCATGGGACGGTGCACGGGGGCGAGGGGCTGCTCTGGGTGGGGGGATGGCTGCACACCAGCCTGTCACCTTGGGGAGCCCAGTGCCTGCACCCCTGCGTGAACCCTGCACCCTGGCATGGCCCCTGCACCCCTGTATGGACCATGCACGGACCCTGCACCCCTACACGGACCCTGCAGGAACTCTGCACCCTTGCATGGGCCCTGCACCCACGCACGGACCCTGCACCCACGCACGGACCATGCACGGACCCTGCACCCCTAACGGACCCTGCAGGAACCCTGCACCCACGCACGGACCCTGCACCCATGCGCGGACCCTGCACAGACCCTTGGCCCCTTGCATGGACCCTGCACGGTCCCTTCATGACCCCTGCATCCTTGCACAGACCCTACACCGCTGCACGGACCTTGAACCCTTGCATGGGCACTGCACTCCTGCACGGTCTGTGCACTCTTGCACGGCCCTTGTACCCCTGCACAGACCCTTGCACGGCCCCTGCATCCTCGCACGGATCTTGCACCCTTGCACGGTCCCTGCCCCCCTGCTCAGCCGGGTGTGCTCCCGCTCTGCGCTTGCAGGGCGCTGCTGGTGAATCAAGTGGGGCTCTTCTGCATCGTCTCCAGCGCGGTGGCCTGTGGCCTTGTGATGTTTGCGCTGTACAAGGACTGCGATCCCCTCCTTGCCGGCTACATCTCGGCCCCCGACCAGGTACTGGCCCCCGCCGGCTCTGCCCTCTCGAGTGCCAAACTGAAGGCAGCGAGGTGGAAGGGCGAGAGGGTTGGAGGGGCCGGACCCACCCCCGGGTCCCCGGCTCAGCCCCAGTGCAGGGGGTTGGGGTCCCCCAGGGTCCTGCCCCCCGCCGATGCAGCCGCCTCCCCCCCAGTACATGCCCTATCTGGTCCTCGACATCTTCGAGACGTCCCCGGGGGTGCCGGGGCTGTTCCTGGCTTGTGCCTACAGTGGGACACTCAGGTGAGGACGGGGTACCCCTAGCTCCAAGGGGACCCCAAACCTCCCCGTGGAAGGGGGCTTCCCCCCCCCCCCAGGCTGCTGGCGTCGGGGCTGAGCGCTGCCGCCTGCCCGCGCCCCAGCACGGCCTCCACCAGCATCAACGCCATGGCGGCTGTCACCGTCGAGGACCTCGTCAAGCCCAGGCTGCCCACGCTGTCACCGCGGAGGCTGACCCTCATCTCCAAGGGGCTGTGTGAGTGGGGACATGGCCGTGCCGTGCCGTGCCGTGCCACGTCGTGCTGCACTGCACCGTGCCGTGCCGTGCCACGCTCCCCGGTCCTGCACTGCACTGTTTTGTGCCACGCCACGGTGCGCTGCATGGTGCCACGCCGTGCCACGCCACGCCGCCTCACCCTGTGCCGTGCCACGCCGTGCCCTGCCGTGCTGCTGAGCCTTTCCCGTCTGCCCCGCAGCGCTCATCTACGGCTCCTCGTGCATCACGGTGGCAGCTCTGGCCTCGCTGCTGGGCGGCGGCGTGCTGCAGGTGAGCCCCGCGGAGCACAGCCGGATCCGGTGCCTCGGCGAACCGGTCACCCCGCTGCCTCCCCCCCCCACTTGCCCGCTGGCTCTGCCCAGCCAAGCGGGACCCGGCCATGCGCCGCCGGGTGCTGGAGAGCCCTTGAGCCGGCCGGGGGGTCTGGGGCAGAGCCAGGCACCGTCCTCCTCTTCCTCCTCCTCCTCGTCTGAGCCCCCCGCAGCCCCCGCAGCCCCCGCGCCGGCGCGGTGGGGCCGAGCTCTCCGTCCCCCTTCCAGGGCTCCTTCACCGTCATGGGGGTGATCAGCGGCCCGCTGCTGGGGGCCTTTGTCCTGGGCATGTTCCTGCCGATGTGCAGCACGGCCGTGAGTCCGGGGGGGCGCGGGGGGGGGCTGCGGGGGTCCCACTGCAGCCCGCTCCAGGGCCGGGCAGACCCCTCTCCTCCGCCGCAGGGCGCGCTGGGGGGCCTGGCCGCCGGCCTCGCCCTCTCCTGCTGGGTGGCCGTGGGGGGCACCCTCTACCCGCCCAGCGCCACTGCCATGGGGGTGCTGCCCGCCGCCGGGGCCCTCTGCCCGCTCTACAACCGCACCGCTGGCGCCAACCGCACCGTGCTCCTGGGGACCCTGCCCCCCCGCGAGGAGCCCCCGGCCCCGGCACGGTGAGGGGGGCGGCTGGGGGGGGGGGGGCGGTCCTGGAGGCGCGGGTGGCCTCCTCTGACATCACACTGCTGTCCTTGTGTGACGTCACACCAGTTTCCCTGCTCATTGCGATGTCATAGCACTTTCCTTGTGCCTTGTGATGTCACATATCGCTTTCCTTGTGCACTGTGATGTCACACCACTTTCCCTGTTCCTTGTGATGTCACACTGCTTCCCTTGTTCACTGTGATGTCACACCACTTTCCTTGTTCCTTGTGCTGTCATAGCACTTCCTCCGTTCACTGTGGCATCACACCACTTTCCCTGTTCACTGTGATGTCACAACTCTTTCCCTGTTCCTTGTGATGTCACACTACTTTCCTTGTTCCTTGTGACATCATAGCACTTTCCCTGTTCACTGTGGCATCACACTGCTTTCCTTGTTCACTGTGATGTCACAACTCTTTCCCTGTTCCTTGTGATGTCATACTGCTTCCCTTGTTCCTTGTGACTTCGCACTGCTTCCCTTGTTCACTGTGATGTCACACTATTTTCCTTGTTCCTTGTGATGTCATAGCACTTTCCCTGTTCACTGTGATGTCACAACTCTTTCCTTGTTCTTTGTGATGTCATAGCACTTTCCTTGTTCTTTGTGACATCACACCACGTTCCCTGTTCCTTGTGATGTCATACTGCTTCCCTTGTTCCTTGTGACTTCGCACTGCTTCCCTTGTTCACTGTGATGTCACAACTCTTTCTTTGTTCTTTGTGATGTCATAGCACTTTCCTTGTTCTTTGTGACATCACACCACGTTCCCTGTTCCTTGCGGCGTCACACTGCTTCCCTCGTTCCCTGTGACGTCGCGCTGCTTCCCTCGCTCACTGTGACGTCACACCGCTGTCTCTGTGGTCCCTGACCCCTCCCTCGCAGGCCGGCCATCGTGGGTGACTTCTACGCCATCTCCTACCTGTACTACGGGGCGCTGGGGACCCTCGCCACCGTGGTGATGGGGGTTCTGCTCAGCTCCCTGCCAGGTGAGGCCGGGGGCCGGGCGGGGGGACGTGACCCAGCGCCGGGGTCCCCCCCCACCCCACCCCAGCCCCTCCCCACGGCCCCCCCTTTCCGGCAGGGCTGACCAGGCGGACACGGCTGCCGCGGGGCGTGCTGTGGTGGGACATCGCCAAGCAGACGACGTCCTCGGTGCGTCCCCCGGGCACCAAGACCCCCAGGGAGGAGCCCCCGGGCAAGGCCGAAGCCCCCTGGGTGCTGCCGGCGAGGCCAGACGGGGAGAGCAGCCCCCCCCGGGCCCCCCCCGAGCCCAGCACCGCCACGGACCTGCTGCTGCAGGAGACCCACGTGTAGGGCGCCGGGGGGGAGGGACATGGGTGGGCTGTGGGGTGGGGGGTGCACGTCCCCGTCCCGGGGTCCCCAATAAAGGAGGAGCCGATCCCCTGGAGGAGCCTGTGCTTGGGGCGGGGTGCAGGGGGCGTCAAACGGCGGGGGGGGACACGACATGGACATGGGGGATGGGGGGTCCTGCTGCGCCCACGGCGGTGGGCCCTGCCCTGGTAAGCCCCGCCCACCCAAGTGACAACGGGCCCCGCCCCAGCCGGATAACAATGGGCCAGGCCCTGCTGAAGCACGCCCACCCGGGTACCAACGGGCTCTGCCCGGGGAAATCCTCCGGGTGACAATGGGCCCCGCCCGCAGGAGCCGCGCCGCCGTCTCGGGGGAGGGGGGCCGCCATCTTTGTGGCGGGCAGGGCAGGCGGGCAGAGTTGTGGGTTCTCCCCCGACCTGCTCGCCGCGCCGTGGGCGCTGCCGTGGGCGCTGCCGTGGGCGCTGCCGTGGGCGCTGCCGTGGGCGGGGGCTGCCGTCCGGCCCGCCGCTCTCCGGCGAGAGCAGGCCGTGCCCTCAGCAAAGATGGCGGCCGCGGGATGCGAGCCTTGACGAACCGCCGGCGTCGCTCGCCCCTCCCCTCCCGCGGGAGCGACCGCGCGCACCGGTGACGCGCAAGGGGCGCGACGGCCGGAGCGGCGGGGACCGGGTAGGAGCGGGCCCGGGCGGCGGGTCCAGGCCTCGGGGCCGGCCTGAGGGGCCGAGACGGGACGGGACGGGGGTGCGGAGGGAACCGGGAGGGAGGGGAAGGGCTGGGAAGGACGGGGCGGCGAGGCCTGGGGGGGAGGGAAGGGGGAAGGGGGGGGCAGGCCTGGGCCCTGGGGGAGGGCAGGGGGCTGGGGGGGCTGAGGGGTGCGGGAGGGGAGGGGGGGGAGCGGAGCTGTCTTTTCTCTGAGCAAACGGGGGGAACAGCCGGGGGGGGGCCCGCCGTGGGAGGGGAGGGCTGGGGGGGCCGGCGGAGGGGAGCTGTGTAGGGCCCCAAGGCGAGGTTCGGGGCTGGGGACGCTGGCACGGAGCAGGGCTCTGCTTACCCTGCCCAGGGGAGGGGTTCGGCCCGGGCAGGTGACAGCCGGCCCCTGGGTGGGCAGCTCGGGGCAGGGGCTGGCTCTGGGTGAGGGACCCGGAGCGGGGCTGGGCCCTGACGGCCGTGGGAGCAGCCCCTGGGGTGGGCGATCCCTGCCCCTCCCACCCGGCGTGGTGCTGTCCCGCGGCCCAGCCCAGGTCGAGCTCTTCAAGAAGGGTCAGCGCACGTATGGGGGAGGAGACGGGATTTAATCCACCCAGGCTTTGGAAAGCTTGGGACTCAAGCAGCCGGCCCTAAGCATCAGCCCCTCTCTGTTGTTTCTTGGTTTGTTTAGCAAATAGTGATTTGCCCCTAAAAGTGAAGGTTTAACGTCCAGAATGTGGTGTCTGCCTGGGCAGCGTGCTGAGGAGAAGGCCCTTTCTTCCTGCCTAGTTAATTCTGAGGCTTCTGTTGTGCCTGGCTTTTAGGACTTTTCCTGCCATGACGGTGTAGGGCGAATTGATACGGCACGTCTGTGCGGTCGTTTATCCAAGTTAAACAGGGCCACGGGGCTGCGTTTCTGTACAGTCAGGGGGTGTGATACAGCGTTTGTGCTGCTTCATCCTGCTCTGCTGGCAGCAGTGAATTCCCCTCGGAGCCTGCCGGTGCAGAACGACAGCACCCGGCTTCGTTTTGACTCAGCAGCAGAGAGCGTTTTGGTTTGCAGGGCCGTGGTGATTTTGACTCGGTACCAGGAACCCAACAGCCCGATTTGTCGTGTTGTCGCAGCATGGGAGGGACTGTCCTGGTGTGGAGTGAGCAGAGTTCCTCCTGGGTGAGCTGAGAGATCGCTCATTCTGTTCTGCCCAGGATCTCGAAATAGTATGAGGCAATAAGAAAAGGGGATTTTTGTGGTGTGAGCTCCAGCTGTTCCTGCTTCCCGGGGCAATGGTGAACCCAAGATCCTGTCCAGGGCAAGGATCTGAACCTCTTTTCTTCTCCTCAGAGCACCTTGAGTGATGCCCAAGAAGTTCCAAGGTGAAAATACCAAGTCGGCTGCTGCCCGCGCGAGGAAAGCTGAGGCAAAGGCAGCAGCCGATGCCAAACGTCAGCAGGAGCTGGAAGATGCCTACTGGAAGGATGAAGACAAACACGTGATGAGGAAGGAACAAAGAAAGGTGAATGGCTAGTCAGGTAGAAGGGTATCTTCTAGCCGGTCCTTTGCTGAGCCCATGAGATCCAGGGTTGCTCAGAAAGGGTCACTTCTCTTCCTCTGCCCCCCCCCCCCCCTCGCTGTCTCTCCACACATCGTCCTGCGCTTAGTTACGGGCAGAAGAGCTGGAGCTAGTGGCTTCTCTGGAAGCTAAAAGAAACTGAGTGTGGGAGTCAGTGTAAGTTTTGATGTGTAATTCAGAAATCTGGTGGATCTTAGAGCTGGCTTCCCGAGGGAGGCAGTAGAAGCTTTATTGTTGGAATCATTTAAAGTTGAATTAAGTGAAAGATCATAGACTCAGCTGTAGGGCTTGATTTTTGACCAAGCAGCTCTTTAGCTTTTTTTCTTTCCTTTTTCTTTCTTAACTTTTCTTTGATTTTTTTTTTTTTTTATATAAGGAAAAAGAAATGATCAGGCTTAAGGGTTACAAAGCCTTTTTTTGTCCTCCCTAACTTGGTGTGCCACACATCAGGACGTGTGTCTCTCAAAAGATTCTCTCTGGTTTGCTCTTACCAGCTTGCTCTGCCCTCGGTGCGCGTTTGCCTCGTTGCTCAATAAACAGAGCACTTTAGTGCTCGTTTCTGGGTTATTTGATTTTTGACATTGTCCTACATCAGCGTTAGACAAATCTATGTTCTGCTTGTGTGGATTTTCTAGAAACAATTGCCGGTGATAACTTAGCTGCCTCTTCTGAAATTATTTCTTTACCCTCATGCTAACCAGACAGGGCTTCTGTTGACAACATAAACGGGATTTGTGGGGTTACTGGGTTTGTGCTGCTCTCTGAGTTCGGTGCTTACTGAACTTTGTGTGTTGCTACTTGAGCACATTGGCCAGGCAGGCAGGATGCCAGCGCGTCCCCGTGACCTTGGCTGCCACGTGCTGTGTACGTCTGCGTGAGTTCACCCCTAATATGTGTCTTGACGTTTGGAATTTGGAGTCCTGTGTGCTGTTTCCCCTCGCGATCCTGTAATGCTGTCTAATTACTTCCTGGAACAAGGACTTATTATTGCTCTACTTAAGACTTGGCCAACAGTGACCTATTTGACTGGGCTTCCAAAACAGGCTCCTGCAGGGAAGGAACCTGGGAGTCTGGAATTGCAAACTGGAAAACCAGTTACTCTATCCCAGAGCCTCAGACCGGGTTTTAGAGAAACCAGTGAGGCGGTTGCCACTCGGCACCTCAGCCAGCCCCTTTCCCTGCGCCAGCATAGCCGTAGTCTCTAGGTCTGAATTTCACCTGAATGCTGTGGGTTTTGTAGTGCATTTGCTTCCCACAGGCTCCCCTGGGGATCTTGCAGCTCACAGCAGCAAAAAATCTCCGCTCAGACAGGGAGCTGTCCTGCCAGAAGGACTCCGAGTCTTATCTGTACCCGCGCAGGGGCTCTTCCTGCTGCTGGACCCTCGCGCAGGCGCTGCTGCAACCTAAGCAAAGGCTGGGGTTTTGTGGAGGTGAGCAGGTGGCCAGCAGATAGGAGCGAGTGGGTTGCTGGGGGAAAATAAATCAGCGAAACCTTCCTTAGCCGCTTCTCCAGTGCGGGAATATCCCCACGGAGAATGGAAGAAGCTGCCTGTGCCTCGTCACCTCCCGGCAGGGAAGGGATGTGTGACTAAGATTGTAAATGACTTCCCATCCCCATCCTAGAGAGGACAGAAACCAAACTTCCCCAGAGAAGTAGCTGTTTCGCGGGTGGTGCTGGTGTGGAAATAGCGCTGCTGTCCGTGGCCATATGCTGCAGGAGGGACTCGTGTCGCTCTCAGCTACAGCACCCGGAGGAGGGGATGGCGGTGCGTGTAGGAGGATGTTCTCAGCACCTCGCAGTCAGCGCTGAACGGCTCTTCCCAGCTCTTCCCCGGCTTTCCGGGCGATGGCAGTAACACGTTAATGGCGTTGCAGCGCACCCGCGCAGCACCTCTGAATTCCTGCACCGCCAGCAGGCAGGAGTGGCTGAAAGCCTTCAGGATGTGCTGAGACCGAACCCTGCACACCCCTTTTAATCCCTTTTTTTGCCCGTAGATGATCACCGGAACCTCGGTGAAATAAATGAGAGCGCAGAGCTCTGTGTTCCGGGGTTTGGTGGTTCTGCCTGGTGATCTGGGGGTCTCGCTGACAGGGCAGCAACGCACGTCAGCATTAATGTTTGGGTGTAGGGAAACTTAATGTTCAAAATGCAGTGCCTGCTGTCGTGAGATTCGCTGTCACCAGATGACTGTCCTGTTGTTTGCTTTTGCTGCGTTTTGGGGTTTCTTTAAACGCCGCCCCCGCTCTGAGAGCGACCTTCGGAGCTGATTTCTGCTGACAGACGATGACACTCATTTGGTGGCTCCGTGATGCATAAAGGAACATCTGAGCTAATATCACCAGCCTGCAGTGTGTGTGTTCCTCCTCTGGCACTTCAGCACAAGTCATAGCTTGTTACCTTTCCCTGGAGAGCACAAAATCTACATCCTTCTTGCTGGAAGACTCAGAGTTTTACCTAGGTAACCGTTTTTCTTTTAACATTTGGGTGTTTTCATCCTTTCTGTCCCTTCCCATGCGAAGTTATGCTGCAGCTCAGAGCGCGGCGCTCCTCACCAGCCTGATCGCAGTGTGGTTTTCTCCATGCAATTAGCTAAAGTGTGTCTGGTGGTGGAACAGCCGCGGACGCGTGTGCATCCTGGGGGAAGCTGCGGGCAGGCTTGGAAGGGTGACAAACCATTAAATCGGCTGGAGTGTTACGGGAAGAAGGGACCAGTGGAGTATCTGTCAAGGGCAGAGGTCTCGCAGCCAGAGTCAGACCTTCTTTTCTCTGGCGACCTTGGGTTTAGCTGCTTTGTGCCCTGCAGGTACGTGCAGGAAGATGTCGCTGGCTGGGACCGCTGCTGGAGCTGAGATGTCCGCTGGAAGGACGCAGCCGAATTCTCAATCTCCTTCAAAAAGTCCTGCTGGAGCTGTCTGGCTGAGGGAGGACAAGCCCTTTTCCCCGTTCAGGCTGTGTTTTGCCTGGACTCTGTGAGTGCCTGTGTGCCAGGAAAGCAGTTCCTCCTCGTTCAGCAGCGGCTCAGAGCCCCTTGGCACCCTTCTCTCTGCCTGGCGTGTCCTGGCATCGGCAGCACCGTCCTGCGGAGCTCTCTCCCGCGGCTTCGCTCGGTGGCAATGGCAAAGGGAGGGCGTGCAGATGGCGTGGGAGCGAGGAGACACTTTATACTTGTATGCGAAGGGTCTGGGGAAAGATTCAAGTTAAACGCAGGGCAAGTACTTGTGCTAGAAGAGCGCAGATAGCGCACGAGGGAGCAGTGACTTTTTTTGGTGCGAGTTTTATGCCTTTCTTGTTCCCGTTAGCCTCGATCACGGGGTGCAGGCCAGCAGGTTCGTGTACCAACAGATCCCAGCTGCAGTGGTATTGCAGGCAGGCAAGTGGTGACTTTCTCTTCCTCCTCTCCTCTGATTCAGTGCAGAATTACTCAGCTGTGAGCACCAGCTCTTACTCAGATAAAACGCAAGACAGGTCAAATGACTGTTCTTCCCTCTTTGGAGGACGTCTGCATGGTACCGGGTATGTGATACTGAAATCTGATGGCTTGAACGAGCAGAGATGTAGTGGAGAGAGACCTGACGATGCCAGGACGGGGTTTAGACCCCAGAACCAACTTCCTCAGGCTCCGGTATCCCTTCCATGCTTGCTTAGACCGCCTGTGAGCAACGCAAGGAGCCCGTTTGATCCCGTCTCAAAGCTCTGTGTACCTCAGAGAGCCCAGTGAGCACTTAGACGTACTCCAGGTCGGTTTTGCCCCACTCACTTTCTGACTGCGTCATTTTTTTTTTTTTTGCATTGCTTTGCCCTTCCGCCATGCAAGAAGCAGCGTGCTTCGCCAGGCTCTCCCACCTTCCTCGGGGCATCACGCTAAGAGGTTGATTGGGAGTGCTGCTGCTTCAATTGACTGCTTGCTCTCAAAGCCATGCGCGTGAGACCTTGTTCTCCTCCTGTCTGGCAGGTGGGAAGCTGTTCTGAAAGCTAATGAATTGTTCCTTGCTCAGGTAGTTCTCCGCAAAGCTGGAAACTTGGGTTTTGACACACAAATCCTTGGCAACGGAAGGGTCCAGCTAAAGAAATCTCACCCCCTGCTCCTCCTAGCGCCCTGCAGAGTGCAGCAATGTCGAGGGAGAAGATTATTCATTTCCTTTCCAGTTTTCTAATAGCTTTGCAGTACGCTTCACTTAGACAAATCCAAGCCTCTCTTTCATCAGGACATTTAAGCTGATTCATAAAGGATTAGTTTCTTTTGGCCCAACCTGAGAAAACTCTCCAAAAATGACAGCTTCAGGCCCCTTGGGCTTTGGGATCGGCAAGCAGGCGGCTCGGAGCTGCTGCTTTTGAACCCTGCAGAAGGTGCAGAGCAGACCCGAACGTGACGGGCCGCTGGGGAAACCTGAGCGTGTAGATCTTGTGGGTCTTGTGACAAATTAGTAACAGTGCTGGCTTATTTACTTTCCACAAATAGAAACTCAATTGTAAATGCCAGAGAGCAGGGAGTAGCTTACCCCGGCAGTTGGGGGAGAAGAGTAACTGGAGGTCCCCTGCAGCACGTGGTGCGGGAAGAAGGCCCTGCACCCTGCTTGTGCCTCTGTTTCCCCTTTGTTAAGTGTATGTGTCCTCTTTGGAGAGTTTTGTTCGAAAGGGGCTAACGGCAGCAGAGCGTTATCCTTGGATTTCTGCTCTGTCAGAGTGTCGTCGGCCCATCTGGGGCTGCGTGGGGTGAGGCTGCTGAGCTAGCTGCCTTGTAGGACAGTTCCCTTTCTGTAATGAGCAGGGGTAAAAGATAATCTTCTCTAACTATAAATAACATTTCTGTTCCGAAATGTCTTGCTCCCTTCCCTTAGGTCATTAGTACTTGTGTATCCCTCGTTATCTGTCTCCTGAATTATTCAGGCCACAGCTGTGCCTGGAGCCTTGCTGAGGTGCTCACCGTGCCAGCACCCTCTCTGGGTTACCTTGTCCAGTCACCCCCGAGCTCCAGGGATGGGACGAGCGGTGTGGGGACCCTTTCTTTGCACCAGCCCACGTTCTAGGCACGCTGCTTCTCTTGCGCATGCTTTGCATCTAATTAAATGGCTTACTCTCTCTGACTGCTGGACCTCCAGTGATTTCTGTGGCCCTCCTGTTTTGGCACATTAATCTCTCCAGTTTTGGGATTTCTCCTGCATTCTTCCTTAAAACCCGCCTGATGCTCAAGCAGGGTCTGGTGGCTGAGCCAGAGATCCCACCCGGAGCTGTGCTGAGGGTGGGCAAAGCACCACAGTTGCTTTTGCTCAGGTATAGCCCTGTGTATAAATTTTTAGGGAAGGAAAGACAGTCTTCCCCTTCCTCTCATGACAACCTTCCTGTTGCAGCAGCGGCCAAAATCCCTCCTAATCTGGGAGACCGAGTACATTTGTTTACTCAACCTTTACTAGAAGAAGGAGAGGCCTGACAGGAAAGCAGCGGGCAGGGAAAGCCGATGTCTTAAATAAATGAGTTTGCACTTTGAAATCATGCACGGTCCAGTTGCCGGGGCATTGTGTCTCAAGGCACTGGCACTAAGCGCTTAATGACCAAGAATTTGAAGACTGCCAGTTGTAATAAAGGCTTCATCCCTCTAATGGGTTTTTTCCCATCCTTGGCCCCAGCTGCTTGGAGTGGAGCTAGGCGAGGCTTCCCTTCCCTTCCCTTCCCTTCCCTTCCCTTCCCTTCCCTTCCCTTCCCTTCCCTTCCCTTCCCTTCCCTTCCCTTCCCTTCCCTTCCCTTCCCTTCCCTTCCCTTCCCTTCCCTTCCCTTCCCTTCCCTTCCCTTCCCTTCCCTTCCCTTCCCTTCCCCCTTCCCTTCCCTTCCCTTCCCTTCCCTTCCCTTCCCTTCCCTTCCCTTCCCTTCCCTTCCCTTCCCTTCCCTTCCCTTCCCTTCCCTTCCCTTCCCTTCCCTTCCCTTCCCTTCCCTTCCCTTCCCTTCCCTTCCCTTCCCGGTTGAAAGGCCTGGTCCTGGCTGCGCTTGACAGAAGGGGCAGCAGCCTGAGGGCATGTTTTGATTCAGCATTTGTGGGCTTTGATTCTGTGTTTTGATGGGTTTTTCTTTAAACTCTTGAGCCGTGGAGCGACTTAATGTTTTGGGGTTGGGGTTTTTGGGGGTTTTGTTGTTGTTTTGTTTCATAGAGTCTCAAAGCCCAGCCTTGCTTACCGTCTCTGGAGTGGGCCCTACCCCAACGTATGTAATTCTGCTCCTACTCCTTGAACACCGCTGAAGACGGCAGGTTGCGTTACTGCTGAGGTGGTTTTGCTGCACAACTGCCTTCGAGTAAACTCGTTCCATTAATGCTCGATCAGTTCCTTGTGCCATCCCTGTGAATAATGGATGAGAGCCGCAATTAAGTGTCCGTGTAACTAACCTAAATACAAACTGCTTTGCAGCATGTGACGCTGCCCCAGACAGAGATGTTTGCTTGTTGGTTCTTTCTTTTTGCCAGACCTTACAGGTTTGGGGAGGGGAAAAAAATAAACTCGAAGTCCAAGTGCTGAAAGCCCCTCAGGGCCTGTTGCCTGGTCTTGTCACTCTCTTCCCTGGGCCTTGGAGGGCAAAGTGGCTCTTAAACTCCTTCTGGAGCACTTTAAAATTACTGCAAGAGCTGTGTTGCTTGTTGGATTGGGTCTCACCGCCTGCCCTGGCTCTTAGGAAGACCGTGAGCCAGACCTGAGGACAAATTCAGCCTCTTGACTGGCTTGTCTTGAACAACTGCTGAACTTTCAACCTCCGACCACTTATTAAAATTAAAGTGGAAAACTTAATCTGATTGTCAGCAGGTCCTGGCTGGTACCTCCCACTCCTTCTCGACAGCGGGGTTGTGTTTCGCAGTGCTGACATCACGGGAAGCCAGCACATGGTTGCAGATGTGGCAGAGACAGGGGAAATTATTATTCTGAAAGGATGGGCCAGGTTATCGCTGTCTCGCTGGAGGTCGGGGCGGGGGAACCAGTCAATGTTTCTTCTGATACGGTGAGGTCAGCGCTGCGTTAGCTACAGAAGTGAGGTGCCTGTTCCTGCCCAAGTGGGGTTCCCTGCTCCCATAAGGGAGAGTTTGATCCCTCTGCCTCTGGTGCTGCGGAGGGTAAGGGTGGAGGTGACCTGATCCTTCCTCCCTTGCAGGAAGAGAGGGAGAAGCGGCGGCTGGAGCAGCTGGAGCGCAAGAAGGAGCTGCAGCGCCTGCTGGAGGAGGAAGACTCGAAGCTGAAAGGGAAGTCACCCAAGCAAGTCACTCCGGGCAAAGTCACCAGGGCCCAGATCGAGGAGACGATCAGAAAAGAGCAGCAGCAGCAGGAGAATGCAGATACAGGTTTGTGGTGCCATAGAAAGGCCCAGAGAGCCATGGGGGGCTGGGGAGAGGGAAGGGGGCTGTTCCTTCTTCACCTACTGTCGCTGAAGGACAAGACGTTTGGAAAGCAAGAGCTGCCTGCAGCTATTGTGTGCTGCATGCTTTGCCGTGGCTGTGTCTAACACCCAAATGGGGGGAAAAAAGAAACCCCCCATCACCTTGAGGTGGAGAAACAGAGCTGCAGAGTAGGCACTCTTACCTTCCAGGACTGGGACCGAACTCTGCCTGAGTTTTCTCAGCACTTTCTTCAGAGTGCTTTGGAAAAGACTGTGCCTCTTCTGAGGGTTCTGCACAGGCCGGATTTGATGTTAACGGTTCTCCCTTCCCCCCCTCCCTGTGCAGTGGAGAAGGAGAAGACTCACTTGGAGGTTCCCTTGGAAGAGAACATCAACAGAAGGGTACTGGAGGAAGGATCGGTGGAGGCCAGGACGATTGAAGATGCCATTGCTGTCCTCAGGTACGTGGCCATATCATAGCGGTGCTCTCCTTTGAAGGTGTCACCTTCTTTATGAGAGGTTCTTGCAGGCACTCCCTTCCCCAGAACTGGCTTCTTTCTGCGCTTTGGCTATGACTTTCTGTCTTGACAGCAAGAACAGGACACGTCCCCTGCCCTGTTGTTCTTTGGAGAGTATTTCAAGTGGGTAGGGGAAGTATCACGGGGTTTTTCTGCTTTATCACCCACGTTATTCCGTGCGCACTTGGTTGCGCTGACAGGGGATCAGAGCGGCTGGTGCCTGCAGGGAGGTGTCTCTGATACGTGTCTCTCTCCGAATTCCCTCCCGGCAGCGTTGCCAATGATCTGGACCGGCACCCCGAGCGCCGGATGAAAGCTGCCTTCACGGCTTTTGAAGAGGTCAATCTACCACGCCTGAAGCAAGAGAACCCCAACATGCGCCTGTCCCAGCTCAAGCAGCTCCTCAAGAAGGAGTGGATGAAGTCTCCAGAAAACCCCATGAACCAGAGGCACAAAGCTTACAACAGCCAAAAGTAGAACTTAGAGCTGATCGTCCCCCACGGACAGTGGGCTGGAGCCACAGGGCTCTGCTTGGATGAAAATAAGAGACACAAGAAACCCTCTCCTTTTGTTTCCTTTCCCTGTCCCCACTTTCTGTCTTTCTCTGTTCTTGGATTTAAGATAAGCACGAGGTGAAGACGGCCTGTCCCTCCCGACGTGCTCACCCCTCTGCAGGCAGCTGGTACAGAGCAACCCAGACAGACTAACACTACCTTCATGCTTCCAAATTTGGTTGTTATCTTACAAAAAAGCTACTAACTCGCTTCCAGACCTTCAGCACGGGCAGCAGTTTGTGAGGTGTGATGTCAGAGCTGCCTGCTGAGGTAGGGGATGCTGGCTAGCACCGCGCGTTAACCCGCTCACAGCCCAGACCTGCGTTCATCCCTGTCTCTACTGTGGCTGCACCGCACCCTCGTGCTCTGCAGGGTGAATTTTTGCATCTGTCACGAGGAAGGTGCCTGCCCTCATGTCGTCCTCGGTGCTGGGACGTCCCCAAAGAGATTCCAGACTGGGATCGCTGTTGGCCCTGCCTGCTGCCGGCCACCTCTCGCCTCCTGATCTCGACTGGCGGTGCATCAGACAGGGAGGAGGAACCCCAATGGGAGCAGAAGCTCTGTTGTGGGGAAGAGAGAAAATAACCTTCCGTCTTCAATACAAGAAATAACAGCGCAGCGTGGTTCCTGCCTTCTCTGCGCAGGACACTGGTGCCGGACTTCTCTGTGTGACTTTCCTGGTGGCCTTGCCCAGAGCCTTACACACTGCTGGTGGGACAGGAGGGTTCCTGGAGGGGCTGCAACCCCGCGCTACCCAACAACTGCCCCAGGAAGGGAAGCTGCTGCCTCTCCTATTGCTTCTTTCCCCGCCTGCTCTCGGGCTCAGGCAAGAAGGTGCTCTGTGGGCCCATGGAAGGGGACACGAGACTGTCGGGCTCAGCAGCTTCCCCCGCCGCTGGACCGAAGGCACTGGCCTGGCTGTGTCGCCTCTGCTCCCCTCGGCCGCAGCCCCACGGTCTGTCCGCTGGTCCAGGCCGGAAGAAATCGGTGAGCTCCCGCAGCCATGGCAGAGTCCTGCCCCTCGCTTCGAGCAGCCACCGGGTTTTCCTCTTTTCCCTTTCCCCTTCCCATCTCTTCTCTCCTTTGGGAGTGAAATTCCTTCCTAAGGTCTAAACCCTTGACCGGGCAGCAGCTCCGTCGCCGTCGGCACTTACCTGTGTGTGTAACCGGGGCTGCCAAACCCAGAGCAGCTCGTGGCTGGTTTGGCATCCCGCCGGGGTTTCATCTGATGGCACTAAACAAAGAGGGTAACGGGCAGCGCGTGCCTGCGAGCAGGCAGGGAGGGTTGCAGAGGCGTTTGCACTTTGGGGGTGAGGGGGGGGGTTTGAGGAGGCGATGCTGTTTTGGGGTTCTCCCCAGCCCTCCCCACCCTGCTTGCAGGTTGAAGGAGCTGGGTCAGCCCCTGCCACTGTGTCCCCCCCCCACACACACACGCTCCCCCGTGCCCAGCCGGTAAAGCCAGGGAGGAATGCACCCCGCGTCTCCCCTTTCTGTGAGAAGTTTGTTGTGTTTGAACCCAATTAAAAATTAAAAAACCAACCCCAACTCCTGTTAACTTGTTGAAGGAATAAAGGCTGGGGGGGAGGAGGGCTGTGATTTCCTGGTTTGCTCTGGGGGGGCTGTGTTTGCCGCGTAAATGGTGGCTAAAAATCCCGCTGCGGTTTGCGTCGTGGTTCCTGCATTGGGGAATTCGGGGGGGGGGGACCCTTCGTGCCTCCCCCCCAGCAGGCTGGGGGGTGTGCGTGGCTCCGCTGCGGCCCTGGAGGAGGCTGCAGGCAGCTGCCCTGCCCTTGCCTGTGACTGACGCGGGCGAAGCCCACTACCTGCCCTGCCTGCGCCCTGCCTGCGCCCTGCCCGCCCCTCCTCGATGCTGAAATAAGGAGCCCACGTGAGTGTTTCCCCAACCCGCGTCCCTGGGCTGACCCCCCCCCCCCCCGTTCCCCCCCATCCCTGTGTCCCCCAGGCTGCAGGGCTGTCCCCCCCCTCCTCCCTGGGGGCCTGTGTGTCCCCCCCTCCCCATGGCGCAGAGGCCTTCGGCTCCTGCACAGCCCTGGCTTTGTGCAGCAGAGCCCACCCTCCTCCTCCTCCTCCTCCTCCTCCTCCTCCTCCTCCTCCTCCTCCTCCTCCTCGCACTGCGGCACTGCCGTGGTGCCCCCCCGGGGGGGCCGCGTGGGATATTCTGGCAGTGACTGCACGGGGGGGCTGGGGGGGGGGTGTGGAAGGGGCTAAAGGGTGGCTGCCCCCCCCCCCAATTCAGGGAAGGGATCCCCCGGTGCAAGGGAGGGGTTATTGGGGGAACCCCTCCAGTGCAGGGTGGGGGTTCCCCGGTTGTAGAGAGGGGATCAATGGGGGGAATCCCTCGGGGGGGACACAGGCCGCCCCAGTGCAAGTGCGGGGTTAATGGGGGGGACCCCCCCCCCATTGCAGAGGCGCGTGTGGGGGAATCCCGCGGTGCAGGAAGGGATCCCGGGGCACGGGAAGGGTTAACGGGGGAACACCCCCCCGCTGCAGGGTGGGGGGGCGCGGTTTCCCCCTCCCCCCCTCAGCGAAGTGGCTACCGGGGGGTCCGTGCCCGCCGCGGGGGGGTTTCCCGGCACCGGGGGGGGCCGGGCGCGGTGGAGAGGGGAGGGATTCCCTGCCCCGCCCCCCCGGGATTCCCCCTCCCTCTCCGTTCCCCCCCCCCCACACACACACTGTGCGGGGGGGGCCGCGCTCGCGCCGTGCACAGCCCGGGGGGGGCGGGGTTACCATGGCAACGGGCTGCTCCGCTGCGGGGGCGGGGGAACCCGCGGGGGGGGGGGGGGCGGTCACGCGGGCCCGGGATCCTCGCAACGCCCGCGCAGCCGCGCAGGGCTTACACCGGGCATCCCCCCCCGCGGCCCCCCCTGCACGGGCATCCCCCCCCCCCTGCACCGGGCATCCCCCCCCGGCACCGGGCATCCCCCCCCCCCCGGCACCGGGCAGCCCCTCCCCGCGCACCGTGCACACCCTCTGCAGAATGCACGCTCTGCACCATGCCCCCCCCCATCCCCAGCTCTCTGCACACCCCCTGCACCACGCAGCCCCCCCGCTTCATGCACCCCCCCGCCCCTGCACCCCCCCCCCCGCCCCTGCACCACGCACCGCCCCTGCACCATGCAACCCTCCGGGCACCGCCGTGCCTGCCCCCCCGCCCCGCACGCCACACCCCCCCGCAGCATGCACCCCCCTGCACCCCCCTGCACACACACTGCAGCACCGTGCACGTAGCACACCCCCTGCACGGAGCTATGCGTGCACCCCCTGCGCCCCTCCCTGCACACACACACACAAAGCCGTGCACGCAACCCCTTGCATGCACACTCACAACCACGTATTTACCCCCTGCACGCAACACAAAGCACACTGTGCACGCGCACGCCTACACGCTGCAACCCCTATAGCCCGGCACTGTACACACGCGGCCCTGCGCACGTCCCTGTGCATGCACACCCAGCCCTGCGCCTCCCACACCCCTGTGCACGCTCCCTGTCCCCACACCCCGCTGTGCACACCCCACCGTGCTTTGTTCAATGCACAACCACAGCCCCTGTGCCCTCCTCACCCGCAGCCCCTGTGCAAAGGCGCGCACACGCTCGCACGCCCTCCCCAGCACAGGGTGCTTGCACACGCGTGTGCCCTGCTGCCCCAGGGAGGCCCCGCTGCTGCCCGCAGTTCTCTGACTTGACAAAGGGAGCGCGGGGGGAGGCTGCAGGCAGGTGGGCAGCGCCCGCAGCCCCCCCCACTGCTGCCCACCCTGCCCACACCCCGCTGCCCGCACGCCCACCGCAGCCTGCCAAGCGTGGGTGCGATGCACGCCACATCTGGGGGCCTGCTCAGAGACGCCACCCTGATCCCCCCCCCCGCCCGGCCCTGGGGGGTCCCGGTTCCCCACCGGTGGCAATCGCATCCCCAGGAGCTGCACACCAGCCGTGGGGGCCCGCGGTCCCCGTGCCGCCCTGGGTGCTGGGTCCTGCTCACGCACCCGTGCCAGGCCGGCCGCGCGGCTGCTTTCGGTGCAAGCGGGGGGCTACTGAGGGCACCGCGGCCGGGTCAGAGCCAGCGCGGCTCCAGGGTGCCCCGGCTGGAGCGATGCTGGGCACCGGGGAGGGAAAAGCACGGTGGTGGCGTGGGTGCCCGGGGAGCTGCGGGGCGGGTGATCGCCCACGTCCCCGCAGATGTGGCAATTAAAGTGGGGGAGCCGGCAGGCGGCTAAATTTAGCTGCAGACAATAGCTGCGGTGGCCGGGGCGGCGGGGAGGAACCGGGAGCTGGTGTGCGCGGCTGCGCGTGTGAGCGGAATAGCAACGCCGCCGCATCGCCGCCTCGCGCCCTCCGCCTGTGCGCTGGGGAAACCGAGGCACGGAGCGGCAGCGTGGGGCCAGGTGGGACCGTGGGGCCGGAGCAGAGGCGCCCGCCCGCCCCCGGCCCCCAGCTCGTCCGGCCGTACCGGCAGAACCTCCCGGCAGCCCGGGCTCACCGTCGCGCCGGCACGTGCCGACGCCAGGCCATGGTCACCGGTGGCAGCGCTCGAGGGGAGCGGAGGCTGGGGTCTGCCTGCAGGTGGGTGCACGGGGGGGGGGTGGGCTGGGGACCCCCTCTGGTTCCTGGGGACCCCCCCCTCCAGCTCCTGGGGACCTGCTGCTGCTGGGGAACCCCCTGGCTCCTGGGGATTCCCCTGGGTCCTGGGGATCCCCCGGCTCCTGGGGACCCCCCCAGCTTGTGGGGACCCCCAGCGCAGCGGGGATGGAGCGGGGCAGCGGGGGGGTGCCCGGGGGCAGCACGGCTCTTTGGGAAGGGGAAGGGGATGCCATGGGGGGCTGACCTGGGGACACCCTGAGGCTCTGGGGGTCCGGGGCAGGCAGGGCCCATTTGGCTGCCCCTGCTCCCACCCGCTGCGCACCCCACAGCCCCCGGTGTGTCGGGGAGCCGGGGGGGGGGTGGATTGGGGCAGTGGGGCGCTGGAGGCAGCCACGGCGGTGACAATGAGGACGCGATGGGAGTGACTCTGTCCGGCTAAAAATATCCTCCTCCCCCATCCTCCGCCAGCGCCGCGGCCTCAAGGTCACTGCCCGCCGTGGCGGGGCTGGGGGGGGGGATGCGGGGGCGTGGGGCGGGGAAGCCCCCGGCCCCCCCCCCCCCGCACCGCGGCTCCCACACGCGCCCGGGCACGGCTGCCGTCGCCACCGCCGCTCTGCCGCGCAGAGAGCTGCCAGCGGCTGCAGCCCCTGCGCCCCGGCCCATGCCCCTGCCACCCCCCGGGCACCCCGGCTCGTCCCGACGCTCCCCATAGCGCCGTGGCAGGTGAGCGGGCGCGGGGGTGGCAGCAGTGGGGGCCCCCAGGGACGGTTTCCCCCGGCTGTGGCTGGGTGCCTGGGTGGGGGGACACCGGGGACGCCCTGCCTGCGGTGCATCGGCTGCTCTGGGCAATCCCCAGCTGCTGGAGTCAGGGGAGCACGGCGGGTCTCAGGGCTCGGGGTTGGTGCAGCCGCGGGGACTGAAGCTGCGAGGCTGCATAGGGGAGCGTGGCTGAGCGGGTCTGGGGGGCCCTCAGTGCTCCCTGGCAGCGGGGTCCGGCTGCCGGCACAGCCCCGGTGGGGGACACGGCCCTGGGACAGCTCTGGCCAGGGGATCCAGCCCCACGCTGCACCCATCACAGCACCCACCAAAACCGGGGAGACCCCGTGCCGCGAACAGCCTCGGTCGATCTGGCTGTGATGCCGGGAGCCGGCCATGCCGGGGCGGCGCAGCCGGTGAGACACGGGGGCTGACGGGACCTCGGGCCGTGCGCGGTGCCAGGGCTGCGCGTGGTGTTTGCTGGTGTAAAGTCCAGGGCTGGTGCTCGGGGCTCCCGCCGGGTTCTGGCACCGTGCGGCGCTCGTGGCTTCGACGTGCCAGGGAGTGCCCGGCGTGCCGCGGTGCAGCCGTCGAAGCTGTGGGTGCTGGGGCCTCCCTGCCCCTCCTGACCTTCCCTGTGACCTTGGGCTGCCCCTGGGGACCCCGTGCAGGACTAGGGACCGCGGTGGCTGCGGTGACACTGCCACGGCGGCGGGGACCACCGCCCCGCAGCACAGGGACAGGGCTCTCCAAAGGTGCTTGCGAGATTTGGGGACCCCCCCCTCGCCCAGGGGCTTGTGGCAGTCCCAGGGGCAGCGGGGACACCCGTGTCCCCCCCAGCCGGCCCTGGGCGGGGGGTCTGTGGTGACCCGGCGGGGGCAGCCAGGCGGAGCGGCTTTGTCCTTCAGCTGAGCCGAGCTGCGTGGGGGAGGCGGCGGGCGAACCCGGCGCAGCGGCTTTGTCTGGGGACCGCGACGCGGTGGCGGCGGAGGGGGGCGTGGGGAGCCCAAACCCCCCTCCCCGAACCCTGCAGCACCCCGCACCCCAGCCCCAGGCACCCGCCGGGCTCGGCGCAGGTAGGGTGTCCCCGTCCGCGTGTCCCCTCCTGAGGTGGGAGGGCTGGGGTTGGGGTCCCCCTTGGGCTGGGGGTGCCTCGGGGACCCCGGCTGCCCCCACCGGCCCCGGGGCCACCGGTGCTGCCACCGCCATTCCTCCGGGGCCTGATCCAGCCCCAGGGCGTCTCGGTGGGGCTCAGGGGAGGGTTTTTCTCAGGGAGACCCCGGGACAAGCCGGGGATTCCCCTGTGTCGCAGCGGGGCCGAGGAGGTTCGGGTGTCCCCACGTGTCCTCGTGTGTCCCCACGCGTGTGCCAGCCCGCGTGCCTCCCCCTGCGCCATGGGACCTTCGGACACCCCCACAGCCCCACGGGTGGGGATGGGCCAGATCCTGCGTGGGGCGAATCACCCCGGTACCGGGCTCTGCCCCTTTGCACTGGCCCCGACGTGCTGGGGCAGACACGGGGTGCCCGGGGTACGGGGACGCGGCTGCTGGCATCCCCGGGGCTGCCTCGGTGGCAGGGCTTGGCTCGGCCGTCCCGGTGCTCTTTGGGGAGCCCGGTGACCTCATCCCGGTGACCTCATCCTGGTGCTTCCGCCAGCCCCAGGGGGGGCTCAGATGGTCCCGTGCACCCCCAAACCAGGCTCAGCCCCCCTGCCCTTCCCTCGGGGGGCAGCGGCAGTGGCACACCCCCCCATCCAGCTTTGTGCCGGCGGGTGGGCAGCGGTGTTTGCGAGGGCCGGGGGCTCCTGCCGGCACCGACAGATGCTCTCCAGCCTGGGACATATGGCCGGGGCTTGGCAGCGGCGGGAGCCGCGGCCGCCCGAGGAACCGGGGCCACCGTGGGGAATTTGGGAGGCCGGGGGGGGCTGTGAGGCGTCTGACGCGCTTCGTGCACCCGGCAAGCCCCGAGCCCCCACGCCAGCTGGCGGGAAGCCCCTGCGGCCCCAGGCGAGGGGCACGGCGTGGGTCCCACCGCCCGAGCACCCCGTCCCCTGCACCACGGCGGGGTGGGGGTTCCCTGGTTCCCCAGCTCCTTCCCCCCCTGTACGGCAGCGGGACCGTGGCCGTGCCGCCCGGCTGCTGGCATGGGACCCGCAGGCATGGCCCGGCCGCGACCGCAGCTCCCCCAAATTCCTGCCCTGCCCTCCCCAGGACCGCGATTCCCAGGCAGGAATTAGCGACTGGGTAATAAATAAATCACCAGCCAGGAGCCTTCGGCTGCCCGCTTCTATTTTTAGCTGCACCCTCCTCCTCTGCAGTTGCTCCCAGGCAGCAACGCTGCTCCGGGGCACGTGGGGAGCGGGGGGTCCCACCGCCACCCCACAGCCACCCCCAGGGCACCGGGGCCTGCTGCGGCCCGGCCATGTGGGGGGGTCAAATCCCATCCCCCCCCACCCGTGTCCCTGCTCCGTGCAGGATGAGGAGGTGCTGCCCCGGCCGGGGACCCCTGAGGACCCCCGTCCCTCCCCAGCCGAGGGTCTTGCCCCAGCCAGCTCCTCTTTAAAGCCCGTGACATCCCGTGCCCACCCAGGGCAGCCCCCCCACACCTCTCCCCAGCGACCCCTACACCCCCCCCGGGGAGATGAGACTTCGTGGGTCCCCGTGTCCCATCCCCGAGCGCTGCGGCGGGTGGCGGGAGCACCCTGCGGCCGTGCGGAGACACCCGGGCTGCGGCGGTGGGTGTCCTGCTGCCGCATCGCCGCCAACCTCCCGGTGCGGGAGCTGCCGAGAGCCGGGACGCTCGGGGCCGTTGCTCAAGGACACGCAGCGGCCATGGACAGCAGGCCCCGGCCGGGGGCGGGGGGGGACCTGCCACGTCCCCGTCCCCGCGATGGGGCTGTGGGGGAGCAGCGCTCGGCGCCCCTGCGCTGCGCATCCCACCCGAGCATCCCCGGGGATGCAGCCACCGGCCGTGACGTCCCCATGGGGACAGGGACCCCTCGGGGCTTCGCAGTTTTAATCAACCCTCCGGGCGCTGAATCCTGCCGGAGATGTCCCCATCGATGTCCTGACGGGGAAGATTTAATAGGGCCCATTTATGTTGCCATTGATAGAAGCTATTAGTGAAACGACCACGGAGCGATGGTTAATAAAATATTTACTGTCATCCGTCTGGGAGGGCTCTGGGGGCGGCTTCACCAGCCCCATTCGAGGTGCCAAAAACTTTGCCAGGCCCCGGCATGGCTCTGGCATCTCCGACACCTCCGTGGCAAAGGGAGCCCGGGGTCGGCAGCCCCGGGAGACCGCTTCCCCCTCCGCCCTGCCCGCTGCGTATTTTTCTCCCCAACCGAGTATTAAAAAGAAATCGGAGCCCATTTTCCTGCAATAAATTTGGCAGAATGGAGCGAAAATGATCTGGCTCTGGAGGGGAGCCAGCGGCCCTGGATACACACCGGTGAGCAGCTGGGCGCTGGAGCCCGGCCACGCAGCCTTTGCTCCCGCAGGTAGCAGGAAACCATTGGCCCTGGCTCCGGAGCATCCCCCTGGGGGGGCGGGGAGGGGGTCTCAAAGCCCTGCTGCCCCCCGCCACGGATGGGGGGATGCTGGTGGCGGCAGCCCCTTCCCGGGCATCCCTGCACCGGGGCGGGGGGGGGGATGTCGGCGCAGCGGCGGCATTTGTAGTGGGGGTGCTGGTGCCGGTTGTTTTAGCCGGGACGGGCTGCAGCAGGAGGCCTGAAATTTGGGGAGCTGCCCCCCCAACCCCCCCCCGGGGGTACGGCCCCGCTGGGGGGCCAGGGGAGAGGCTGCGGGGACCCCCCAGCTTCCCCGGGCGAGGAGCCCTGCAGCAACCTGCCCCGGCCTGGCCCTCCAACCGGGGTGGCGCTGCCGGTGCCATCTGCACCGTGGGCTCCACACGGGGATTTCGGTGCCCGTCGTGCGGGGAGGGGCTGTTGGTGCTGGGGGGCTGCAGGAGGGCGCAGGGCCAGGGGCTCTGCCCGCGTCCCCCCGGTGCCCCCCGGCCCTGCCCTCCCCTTACCCCAGAGCCGAAGAACGTGGCTCCGCTCGCCGAGTCCCCGCTCCGACGCCCCGGTTGCTGGCGGGGGACTCAGTGCGACACCGGCAGCCCCCCTGCCCATGGCCCCGCTGTGGCCCACGGACGGGGTGACCCCCCCATCCCGGGTGGCAGTGCCAGGGCGGGACCCTCGGCCGTGTGCGGTGGCTCTGGGGGTCCACGGCACCGCGGGCGAGGGGGTTCGGGGCCCCCGCTAACGCCACGTCTCCTCTCCGGCCAGGCGTGGAGGGAAGCCCATGGCACCCGGACCCCCGGACCCCCCCCGCACCAAGCCCCGGCCCCGCAGCCCCTAACGCCCCGAGGCCCCCCCCGGCCGGCCCCGGGGAGCCCGAGCAGGTAAGGGGGTGCGGAGGGGCTGGGGTGGGCAGGGCTGCGGGTGCAGGGGGCTGCTGCGGTGTCGGGGGGGGTCACGGGGGGGTGTTGGGGCGCTGGGGGGGGCGTTGGGGTGTTGGGGGGTGCGCTGGGAGTGATGGAGGGGATTACTGGGGGCTCGCTGAGGAGGATGGAGGGGTGCACTGGGGGTGGTGGGGGGGCGCATGGGGGGTGATGGGGTTTGGGGTGCAGGGGACCAGCGCCGCGAGGCTGCAGGGTGGGGGGGAGGCGGGGGCGTGCATGGGGGGGCGCTGGGGGCGTCATTGGGGGGCTGAAGGGTGTGCGCAGGGGTGTGGCGGGGGGCTGGTGGGGAGGGGCTGCCAGGGGGTGTTTGGGGGTGCCTGGGGGGGGGTTTGGGGGGGACTGGGGGGGTTCGGCGGGGGGGTGCCGGGGGTGTGAGTGCTGGGGGGGCTGTGGGGGCCGGGGTCACACGTGCTGGTGTGTGTGGGTGCGGGGCAGCGGCGGGGTCTGGGGGTGCGGGGGGTGTCCGGGAGCGCACGGGGGGGGCGGGGGGGCCGCGGGGGAGGCGGGGCCAGCGCTCGGGGGCGTGGAGAAGGGCGTGGCGTGCTGTACGTCACGGGGGGCGTAGACTGTCTCCGCCAATGAGGGGCCCCGCCCCGCCTCCGCCCCGCCCCTGAGCGCTCCGGTCCCGCCGCCGCGCGTCCCCGGGACCGAGCCGGGCTGCAGCGGTGGCGGCGCGGCCCCGGCCCGGCCCGGCGGCAGGTAGCGGGCAGCGGGCAGGGCAGAGCCGGGCCGGGCCGGGCCGGGGGTGGGGTTGAGGTTGAGGTTGAGGTTGAGGTTGAGCCGAGCCCACCGGGAGCCCCGGCACCGGGAGCCCCTGGGGCGGCGGGGGCGCGCAGCTGGAGCCCGTTACCGGAGCCCGTTACCGGAGCCCGTTACCGGAGCCGTCCCGGGGCCGCGAGAAGGGCCCAGCGCCGGGCACCGGGGGCACCGTGAGGCCGGACCCCTCCTGCCCTCGCTGCTCCCCGCCCCCCCCGGAGGCGGCAGAGGGGGCGGCCGGGCTGCAGCGGCACCGACCCCTGGGCGGGGGACACGTCCCCCGTGGGCAGGGCACGTCCCCGCCGCGGTCGAGGCTGGCACACGGGCACCATGTGCCCCGTCAGCTGTCGCCCGATGCCGGGTGGGGTGAGGATGCTGATCCCGGGGACACCCCCCCCACCCACGCACCCCCCCCCCGACACCGTCCCCTCTCCCGCAGGTCGCCCCTGCGCCGCTGAGCCATGCGGGATCGCCCGGCCCCCTCCTCGCCAGAGCCATGAGCAGCTGCCGGTACAATGGGGGGGTGGCACGGCCCCGGGGCCCCCTGAGCGCCTCCGCCCGCACCCTGCACCCGTTGGAGGGGGAGACCCAGCCGCTGCGGCCCCGCCGTCCCCCCGGCCTCGAGGTGGTGGTCTCGCGGCCAGAGCAGCCCGGGGGTCCGGACCCCGGCTTGACGGCGGCCCCGGGACAGGATGCGGCCGAGGAACGGGGACGAGGACCCCGGAGGAACCAGAACATCGGGTACAAGCTGGGGCACCGGCGAGCCCTCTTTGAGAAGCGGAAGCGCCTCAGCGATTACGCCCTCATCTTCGGGATGTTCGGCATCGTGGTCATGGTCACGGAGACGGAGCTGTCCTGGGGCGTCTACACCAAGGTGGGGGTCGTGGCGGGCGGGTGGGTGGGCAGGCAGGGGGCTGGGGGGATCCGGCCGGGCTCACGCCGCCTGCTCCCCTCGCAGGAGTCATCGTATTCGTTTGCACTGAAATGCCTTATCAGCCTCTCGACCGTCATCCTCCTGGGGCTCATCGTCATGTACCACGCCAGGGAGATCCAGGTGAGGGGCACCCACCCGTGGGTGCTTGCCAGGGCCGCGACGCCCCGGGGGTCCCACCGCCCACCACCCCCTTCTCCCCCCTCAGCTCTTCATGGTGGATAACGGCGCCGATGACTGGCGCATCGCCATGACCTACGAGCGCATCTTCTTCATCGCCCTGGAGCTGATCGTCTGCGCCATCCACCCCATCCCCGGCCAGTACCTCTTCACCTGGACGGCGCGGTTGGCCTTCACCTACGCCGCCTCGGTGGCCGACGCCGATGTGGACATCATCTTGTCCATCCCCATGTTCCTGCGGCTGTACCTGATCGGGCGCGTCATGCTGCTGCACAGCAAGCTCTTCACCGACGCCTCCTCCCGCAGCATCGGTGCCCTCAACAAGATCAACTTCAACACCCGCTTTGTCATGAAGACCCTCATGACCATCTGCCCCGGCACCGTCCTCCTGGTCTTCAGCATCTCCTCCTGGATCATCGCTGCCTGGACAGTCCGTGTCTGCGAGAGGTACGGGGGATGGTGCTCAGCGGGGCTCCTGGGGGGGCGGGGGGCGCGCGGGGCTGGGGCGCAGCTGAGGACACACGGTGCAGACCCCGGCGAGGCTGGGGGGAGAGAAGAGGCCCCTTGGAGAAGAGGCCCCCGCTCTCTGGGCAGAACCTCCTCGGCGGGACCCTCGTGTGGTGGCCACGACGGTTTTGCCAAACAAAACCCGCTTGCTGGGGCGAGGTGGGGGCGGCCGGACCCCCAGGCTGTCCCCTGACCTCTCCCGAGCCCCTTCGTGCCCCCCCGGGACACGGCAGGAACCCTTCTCTGCCGGCCAGGAGGAGCTGGGGGGGGTCTCACGGAGGGGACCGAGCCCTCGCGCAGGATGTGGCCCGTGCTCCTCAGCTGCTCCCGCAGAGATGCCGGGGCCGGGATGCCCGCGCCGGTGCCCTGCCCGTGCTCGCCCCTTCTCGGCCGCTCCCTCGGACACGCGTTAACTGCTCTTGTTTTCCCTCCCTGCCCGCTCTGCTGCTCGCAGGGACAAACTGTGAGTCACCCCAGGGCCCGACAGCGCGTCCTGCGCGGGACGGGCCCCCCGCCCCAGCCTCGTGCTACCCAGAATTTAGGATTAGCTGCAGCCGGCGGGTTGGGGGGTGTCAGGGTTGGGGGGCCGGGGAGAGGGGGCAAAGAGACCGTGGGCACGGAAAGGGGCTGGAGCCCTTTTCTGCTTGGAACCTCAGCAGCTGCTTTCCGCCCCCCCTGTGCCCCCCCAGCTGGGGCGGCCGCGGTGCCCAGCCTGGCCGCGGGCACGAGCCGGGGGTCCCGTCGCAGCGGGCGCGGGCGGGGGGGTGCAGAGCGTGGTCCTTCTGCCCCGGCTCTCGGGGTGCTCTCGGAGGGGTGGGCTTGCTGCAGGAATCGCTGGGGGTCCCGGGGCGGCCCCAGAGGGAGAAAAACCCCGGCAAAGAGCGGAGCTGCGCTGGAGCAGCCGGGAAGGAGCCGCTGGATCCTCCTTGTTTGGAGCTGGAGGCTGAGGCTCCGCAGGGCTTTTGCTCGGCTCCGGCGGTCGCTGTCGCTCGGCGTTTCCCCTCCTGAACGTGCCCGGTCCGGGTGCGGTGAAGGAGTTCCGGGTGCCCCTCGGGAGGATGGGGGGAGCGGGGAGTACTGCAGCCCCCGCTGTCCCGGGGAGCATCACCACGGGGTGATGTCCTGGTGCTGCTGGCCCTTTGGGGACCGACTCAGCCCCAAGTAGGGAGCGGGGCCGGCTCACCCCCTATGCACCCCAATACCAGCCCACCCTGGGGTGCGGGTCCCCCCCGGCCACGCGGTGCCCCCCAGCATCGCCCCGCCGCATCCCTGGGTCCCGCCTGAGGTTCCAAGCCCAAACCGCGCGGCCGTGCCCGGGGGCCAGGCAGAGGGACGCAGCAATCCTAAATTCCTTGCCGCACGCTTGAGTTCACCCCGGCTCGCTCCCGTCTCCCCCCTTCCCTTTCCTCACCCCTGGCACCCATTTTCCCAGCTCTCCGCTGCTCCCCGCATGCCCCCCCATCCCGCTGCCCGGCTTGGCTGCACCCAGCGCCCGGCCCCACTGCTCCGTGTCCCCCCCAGCCGGGCTCATCCCTGCCAGCGGCGGGGGCCGTGTCCGGGGGTCCCTCGGGGAGGGGGCGGGGGGGCACAGCCATCTGCACTCGTGGCATCAGTGCTGGCCACGAAATCTCAAAGCACAGTGTCCCCTGCTCCCCCCACAGTGACGCCCACGGTGGCCTCGGGGCCCTTTGTAGCCCTGGGCTTGCTTGGGGGGGTGGGGGGTGGGGCAGCTTGCTGGGGTGGCCACCCAGGAGCTCATGGGGGCGAGGGGTGCTCTGCGCCGGCCGTGTCTGTGCAACCATCCCCCATTTTGCAGAGATGGGGTGTCCCCTCCCCAGGGGGGTCCGGTCTGATGGTGACACCCGTGTCCTGTGCTTTGGGAACTCTGGGGGAGCTTCAGGAGGCCGGAGGTTGCTGCCATCCGTGTGTGGGGGCGGCTGCTCCCCACCCCTCGTCTCCAGCAGTGCCCCCCCCCCCCCAAACCAGCCCAGCTCCCGGGGACCGCAGCCACCCCAGGGCTTTCCTCCTCCCTGGCGCCTGTGTCCGGAGCGAAGTGTCCCCAGGGTGTCCCCAGCTGCTTTGGGGTCCCACGTGCCAGCGGCGTGGCCGGGAGTTTGGGGACTCTCCTGGCTGCAGCCGCCGGATAGGAAAGCGGTTAAAAACCGTGTGGCAAAGCCGGCGGCGCCACGGGGGGCACGTGGCAGGATCGGGACCGTGCGGTGACGGTGGCTGCGCTCGGCCCTGGGCAGGTACCACGACAAGCAGGAGGTGACCAGCAACTTTTTGGGGGCGATGTGGCTGATCTCCATCACCTTCCTCTCCATCGGCTACGGGGACATGGTGCCGCACACCTACTGCGGGAAGGGCGTGTGTCTGCTCACCGGCATCATGGTGAGCGCCAGGGAGGGGGGCAGGCGGCGGGGCGGGGGGGGGGGGGGATGACGACTCCTGTGCCCCCCCTCTCCTCCCGCTGCCCTCACTGTGGGGCGCTCTGCTTGCAGGGTGCCGGTTGCACTGCTCTGGTTGTCGCCGTCGTTGCCAGAAAGCTAGAGCTCACCAAAGCGGAGAAACACGTGCACAACTTCATGATGGATACACAGCTAACGAAGCGGGTAAGACCCCCCCCCAGCCCCGGGAGCCATCGGACACGGCAGCGCTGGGCGCAGGACCGGCCATCTCCGTCCCTCACCCTGGTGCTCTTGGTGCCTCCAGGTGAAAAATGCTGCTGCCAACGTACTCAGGGAAACGTGGCTCATCTACAAACACACCAAGCTGGTGAAGAAGATCGACCATGCCAAAGTTCGGAAACACCAGCGTAAGTTCCTCCAAGCCATCCATCAGTAAGTGCCAAACCTTTACCTGCTTCCTACGAGGAGGTTTTTCCCTGTGGTGGCTCCGGGAGGAGAGCCAGGCGCTTCGTCCCCTTCTCTGCCCGTGCTGCCCGGACCCCCGGGTTGGGAGCCAGGTGGTCCCTGTCCCTCTTGCGGGGGGGTGGGGACCCCGATGACGCCGGGGTGACCCCAGGGGTACCCGACTGATGAGGCTTGACGTGACCGTGTCTGTCATCCGGCTTCACCCGTGCCGGGGAGCGGGGCTGGGGGCTGCGAGCTCCCGGGTGCCTCCTGCTTTGTGGGGGGGAACCGAGGGGCGCCCAGCTTAGAGGGGGGGGACGCGGAGGAGGTGGGGGGGGCCGTGCTGCGGCTGCTGTCGTCTCCCTGCGCTCTTCGTGGTGGTATTAAACCTGCTGTTGTGTTTTGTCTCTGTTCTGCCCCGTCCCTGCAGAGCTCAGAAGTAAGTCACCCCGCGGGGCTGCTCCTCTCCTCCGTCTGCTCCCGTTTGCATGGGCTCGTTGCTGCAAAATGGGGGGGACACACGGCGCAGCCCCCCCCCAGGGCTGTCTGGGGCGAGGATGGAGGGGCAGAGGCTGTGCTTGCGGGGTGGGGGGGCTGCATGCCGAGGTGCTGGGAGGGGGACTGCATAGGGGTGTCGCTGACCTTGACCCCGCTCCCCCATGTCTCTGCAGGTTGAGGAGCGTGAAGATGGAGCAGCGGAAGCTCAACGATCAGGCCAACACGCTGGTGGACCTGGCAAAGGTGAGCGATGCCGGGGTTGGGGGGGGCCGGGAACCCCCGCTGCAGGGGCTCCCGGTGCTGAGACACACACACCTCCCCCCCCCCCCGCCCCGGCGTGACCCCTAAACTCCCGTCAGACTCAGAACATCATGTACGACATGGTCTCGGAGCTGCAGGAGCGTAACGAGGACCTGGAGAAGCGGCTGGGCGCCCTGGAGAACAAGATGGAGGCGCTGGGGCTGAGCCTGCTGGCGCTGCCGGGCCTGGTCAGCCAAGCCCTGGGGCAGCAGCAGCGCGAGCTCCTGGGGAGCTGGACCCCCCGTCTCTGCTCCGCCACGGCCCCTTGCACCCCCACCCGACCCCCCAGGTCCCCTTCCACCGCCCCCCCTACCTCCTCGGACAGTGGGTGATGGGGGGGGGGTTTGGGGGGGCCAGGGTCCCTCTTATGTCTGGCCATCGTGTGGCTGATTTCAGTAGCTTTGTTCTGTAAAGCCCTGTATAAATTTCCTGCGTTCACTGTGCTGGCGTGAGGCTGGAGCCCCCCCCCCGCCCCGAGCCGTCCTGTGCCCCCCCCCCGGCCAGGTGGGAGGTGAGCCCCGGCCTCCAGGAGGGCTTTTTTTTTTGGGGGGGTGTGGGGGGGGTGTGCACAGGGAGGATGGAGCAGCCCTGGGGGGGATGGAGCAGCCCTGGGGGGCAGGAGGGGAAGGGAGGGGGGAGAAGCCAGGAGCCCTGAGTGTTATGGGGGGTCTGGGGGCTGCCACCTCCGCGTGGGGGGGGTGGAGGTTGGGGACAGGGTGGGGGGGCGCCTGGGGTCTTGCCTGGAGGGCGCGGAGCGGGGGGGGGCAGCCCCCCGTGGTGAGAGCAGGGCTGAGCCCCGGGGGCTGAGGATTCCTGGGGGGGGGCGGGGAGGGGGGGGCTCTGTTCCTGGCTCTGCCACGAAGTGACCTTGGCGAAGTCACGTCACCTCTCTGTGCCTCAGTTTCCCCCATCTGTAAAATGGGGGTGGGGGGGTGGGGAGGGAGGGATTGGGGGGGAGTGGGGGGGCAACGGTACCGACCATTGTAAAGTGCTGTGAGATTCCTGGATGCAATATTCAGCCCAGCCCCCTGCCCGTGGGGTGGGCAAGGACCCTCTGCCGGGACCCCCGCAGCCCCGGCCCCCCCCTCCCCGGGACTGGTCCTGCTCCCCAGCTACGACCCTCGGTGTGGAGGGGGGGCCGGGGGGGAGCTGAGGTGCACATTAAAGGAGGCTGAACTGGACGCGTCGCTCTCTGCTCGCGGCAGCGGGACCCCGCATGGTGGGGGGGGTGGGACAGGGTCCCGGAGGGGGGAGTGAGGGAGGATGCTCGGGGGGGATCTTTGTGGCTCCCCTCATTGCAGAGGCTCCTCCCCCCAATCCTGGGAACCTTGCAGGGGGTGGATGGGCCTGACGTGGGGGCCCCGAACCCCCCGGGGGGTGCACCGAGAGGGCTGGGAGCTTGCAGCCCCCCGCTTGCTGGCACTGGGGCAGGTTTGGGGGGGGGCTCGTAGCAGCGGGTGGGGGCTGTTTGCATGGGGTGAAGGCTGTGGGGGAGCCCGGGGGGAGGCTGGAGTGGGCAGGGGCCGGATCCTGCCCACGCAGGGCCCCGTGTTGTGCTTCGGGGCGGCGCGGTGCAGTTAATGTTTAACTGCTGGTGCCTGTTGCGGGCAGCGGCGGGCAGAGGCCGGGGGACATCGCGGTGAGCCCCGGAACCACGTCCCGCCATGAGACGGGCAGGTAATGGCGGGGCCTCGGGGGCTGGGTGCTGTCCTGCCGGGGCTGGCATGGGGAACGGGGGGGGATGCGGAGCCCGGGGGTGACACGGCGGGGCTGGTCTGCTTGACACGCGTCCAGCAGCACCCGTGGCGGTGGTGGGGACGGCTGGCAGCGATGCAGCGGGGACCCTTCCCCTCCTCCTGCCTGGAGGGGCTGCGGCGGTTCCCTGCTCCTGCGGGCCGGGCCGGGGTGGCAGCCCTGGGACACGCACCAGAGGAGCTCGCAGCAGGGGAGGTGACATCCCCGGGGCACGGTGGGAGCTCGCTGGTGGGTCCCCGTGTCAGCGGCCACTCGTGGATCCCCAGCGAGCGATGGGGAGGGAGGGCGGCTCGGGGCCAGGCTGCGAGCGTGCCCCACGGGGGAAACTGAGGCACATGAGGAGGGCTGGTCACGCTGTGATCCGTGTCCCTGTGCCACGGGGTTTGCTCCTGTTCCCACGCATCCCGGGGCT
This sequence comes from Grus americana, assembly GCF_028858705.1. Taxonomy (NCBI): domain Eukaryota; kingdom Metazoa; phylum Chordata; class Aves; order Gruiformes; family Gruidae; genus Grus; species Grus americana. Next base: position 1,871,371 of record NC_072879.1, read on the forward strand.
TCTCCTCCAGAGGGGCTCAGCCCAGAGGCGGAGAAGCGGAGCAGCTGCCAGATGCGCCCAAGGGACCCCCATCGCCCCCAAGCTGGAGGGAGCCGATGGCCGAGCCCACCCGCCCCACCAGCGAGCCAGGGCTGCCGGGTACGGAGCTGGGTGCAGGGGTGCTGAGCCCCCAGGCTGGGCTGGAGGTGTTCAGCCCCACTTCGCTGCTGGGGGGGGCTGGTGGGGCTGGGGGTGGCCGGCCTGGCCTGGCAGCTCACCGCCATCCTCCTGGGGCTGTGCCATGGCCCCCCCCTCACCGGCATCTGCCGCCTGGCAGCTGGGCAGGCAGCCGCTCTCATCTTCCTCTTCCTCACGGTGCTGCTCTGCCTGGCTGGCAGCCTCCTGCCCCTCCAGACATGGAGGCACGGGGTGGCCCAGAAGCACCGGGAGGTCCCCGGGAGTCCCGCCAGCACCAGGAGCGGGCACATCCCTGGGTGGTCCCTCCCGTGCCCCCCGGTACGCTGGCCGTGCAGCGTCACGCCCCTCCCTTGTGTCCTGAAGGCTCCGCCAGCCCGAGCCAGACACGTCGTCTTCGAGGATGAGGTGATGTCACTGGGGAGACCCCCGGGGAGGGTCCCCCCTGCCGCAGACGGGGAGAAGACGGGGGCCAGGTCCGTCCCCCCCGGGCTGGCACCCCGGCCACGCGCTGTCCCGGACTACGTGGTGTAAGTGACTCCCGTGGGGATGGGGGATGGCCACGGGACGGGGTGTCGCGGAGCCCTGGGGACCCACGACACCCAGCTGAGAGGGTCCTGCCTGCCTGGGATGTGCGGGCAGCACCGCAGGCAGCGCCCGGGCTCTCCCTCCCGCACCCTGAGCCTCGTGGCCTCGTGGCGGTGCAGAAAGTACCCGGCGATCCGGAGTCCCCGGCAGTGGGAGGGCTACAAGGGCGTCTTCCAGGACCAGCTGGCGGAATACACGGAGCTGCTCGGGGAGCTCCGCGCCGCGCGGCGGAGGTTCGGGGAGCTGGAGGCAGCGATGGGCCAGCGGCCCCGGCACGCCGGGAGCAGGACGGTGGGTCCCTCGGCAGATGCCGTACGGCTTGCAAGCGGCGTTGGGTGTGATGAGTTGGCTGGTCTCTGCAGGGACTCGGGATGAGCCTGGGGGGCTGCAGCGGGTGGGGGGGACTGGAGGGGACGTGGGGACACCCGGGTTCCTGCAGCTGAGAGGTGCGAGTCGTACCCAAAGGCACCCAGCAGCGGCTGGGAAATTAATGAGCAGCAGCATTTCTCAGCTACGCCCTGGGCGAGGTTTTCGCCGTGCAGCGCGGGAGGAAGGCTGGCTGCCCTCGAGCCCCCCAGGCTCGTTAGCTCCCGCTGCCTCGTTAGGGCCAGGCTGAGCCCCCGGGGGCTCCGGGCTGTGTCTTTCGGCCCCACAGGATGGGAGCAGGGTGGCCCATGTCTGGCACAAGTACGTGAGGAAGAAGAGGGTGAGAAAGGGAAGGGGTCAGGATCTGCTCCCCGAGCTGGGGGGCTGCTGGTCCACGGCCCCCGCGTGGTGCCTCTCCCCCTTCCCCAATGCTTGGGGGGGGTCCCCAGGGCACCACAGGACCCCGGTGCCAGGTTCCTCCCAGCTGAGCACGGTCCGGCCGGCAGGATTCGGCCCTCCTGGAGAAGCAGCAGCGCTGCGAATACCTGAAGAAGAAGCTGACGCACATCAAGGCGCGGATCCAGGAGTATGACCGCGACGCCCGCGACAGCGCCGTCTACTTCTGAGCCTGCGCACCGGCCGGCACCGATGCCGTGGGATGATGACCCCAGGGGGGACCCCGGGGGCTGGGTGCTGGGGAGGGGGCGCTGATGCTGCAGGGATGCACCCGGTGCCCACCCGGCCGTTGCACCCACGCGGGTACGGCGGGCAAACCCACAGGCTCCTCGTGCTGCTGGTTTTGGGGTCCTCTGGGTGCTCCGTGCCCCAGGGAACCTCGTGGCCCCCAGCTCCCCCCGGAGCTGCCCCGGGTGGGTGCTGCCTGTCCCTGCGTGGGAGCCGGGTCCTGGCTGTGCCCCCACCTCACCCCGCGTCACTTGGGGAGAGCACCCCCCACCCCCCGGGACAGTGGGTGCAGCTGCAGAAGTGGCCAGAACTGGTTTTAATAAAACGCGGTGATGTTTGGGGGGGTCTCAAAGCGCATCCTGGGGCACCCAGAGGGGCTGGGGGCAGCTGGCAAACGCGGGGTGGGGGGTGTGGGGGGGTGTCCCAGCGCCCGTGGGACCCTCCCGTGCTCAGGACAACAACGGGGGGGGGCCGGGACGGGGCAGAGCAGAGCCCGACCCCAAAGCCCTGAGGGACCCCGGGGGCTGCGCGGCCCCAGCCGGGGGTGCTCCCCCCGCTCCGGGCTCCCCCTTATTTCACCCCGTCCGATGTAACCAACTCCCCCCGGAGCCGCCGGGACGGAGCCGCCCGGGCTGCGGCGCTGAGACCCGGGAGCGGGGGCGGCTCCCGGGGCTCCCGCCCCCCCCCCGGCCATCCCACCCCTCCCCGGAGGCGGAAACCGGGGCCGGGCCGGGGCCGGTCTCCAGCAGCGCCCGGCTGCCGCCGTGCCGCCGATCCCGGCTGCCATTTTAAGGTGAACAAAGAGGCGGAGGCGCGGGCAGGTGAGTGGCTCCGCGGCGGGACCGGACCCCCCCGGCACCGGCACCGGCACCGGGGGGCGAGTGAGCTCCCGGTACGGGAGGGTGCACCGGGGTTCCCGTCGCTCACGGGGGGGTCCGTCCTTCCCCGCCGCCCCTGCGCGCACCGGGGTCCCCACCGGCACCGGGGTCCCCACCGGCCGCGGGGCTCAGGGGCCGCAGCCCGGCAGGTGGAAGGCGAGAGGCGGTGGCTTCTCCCGGGGGAGCGGGGCCAGGGGCCGCTCTGCCCGCCCCCCCCCCCCCCGGCGGGGAAGGGACCCCCGGAGCCCCCCGGTCCCGTGTCGTTCCCGCCGGCACCGGGCTGCTCCGGGTCGCCGCACCCCGGTTACGGGTCCGGACCTCCCTCCCAGAGGGGTCCCCGCCGCTGCCGTGCCCCGATGGGGGTCCCCGGTGGGGCGGGGGGGGGGGTCAGACCGCGGCCCCGGGGGTTAATCCGGCTGGGATCGGGGGGTTTGGGGATTTGCGGGGGGGTCGGGACACCCCGGGGAAGTGCTGGCCCTGACCCCCGGGGGCACCTCCTGGATGGCGGCTGCACCCCAGCACCCCCGTGCCCACCGGTGCTGCGGGTCAAGGGGTGCCAGCCCCCCATACACCCGAGGGGCCTGATCCTGCCCGCTGAGCCCCGGCACCCCGGGAGCAGGCGGACGGGTTGGGTTTCCCACCAGAGTTCAGGTTTCCTCCGTGTTGCTCCCCGCTGCGGCCGGGGGGGTCTTCACATTGGGGGGATCTCTGGGCCGGGGGGTCTCTGCATCGATTTTGAAAAAAACCCAAACTCTTGAAAACCAATTTGCCACTTTTCACTGGGGTTGCTAATGTGCCCTCTATTATTATTATTTTTTTTTTTTTAATCCAGCCAGATCTGCTTACGGAGGAACCCTCGGGGTTAGCGCTAGCCTTGGGTAAGAGGTTTTCTGGTTTAATTAGAATTTAAACAATCCAATTCATTCAGGTGGTGTCTGGCGGCCACGGTCGGGGGGAGACCGGGGCCGGCGTGGCGGGGGCTCGTGCGTGGGGCAGGGCTGTGGTGTGACCTGGCAGCTTTTGCTGGGTGATGCTCGGTGAGTCACTTCTCTTCCCCGTGCCTCAGTTTCCCCATGAGTGGCGGTGACTCTGTTTGGCGCGGTGTTGGGCACGGGTGGGCGGCTGTTGGTGGTTCCATCGAGCTGGTGACCAAAGTCCCCGCCAGGCGCGCGGAGACGTAGGAACCCGGCAGCGCCGCCTCGCACAGCCGCAGCACCGGTGCCGGCACCTCCCGGTGCAGGACCAGCTCCGACGGCTCCGTCCATCTCCCCGCCAGGCTCTCCGTCGCCACCCGCCCGTGCCGGACCCCGCCGCCACCATGTTCAGCAAGAAGTCCTATGACGGCCCCCCCATGGGCTACGGCCCCCCCACTGGTTACGGCCCCCCCACAGGCGATTACGGCTACGACTACGGCACCCGCTCGCCCCCGCCGGGCTCTTACTACATCGAGGACGTGCCGCAGCACTTCTACAAGTGGACCTCGCCACCCGGCGTGGTGCGGATCCTGGAGGCCGTGATCATCCTGCTCTGCATCGCCATCTTCGCCTGCGTGGCCTCCACCCTGGCCTGGGAGTACACCTACGGCTTCGGGGGGATGTACGGCAACGGGCTGGGGAGCTTCTACGGCTCCGGCTACTACGGCAGTGGGTTGAACTACGGCTACGGTTACGGGGGCTACTATGGCGGGGTCACCAACCCGCGGGCGGCCAACGGCTTCATGATCGCCATGGCCGTGCTCTGCTTCCTGGCCCAGCTGGGGCTCTTCGTCGCCAGCGTCAGCAAATCGAGCGGCTCCCGCTCCCGTCGCTTCTACCTGGTGGTCATCGTGGTCTGCGCCGTGCTGGCCTTCGTCATGCTCATCGCCTCCATCGTCTACATCATGGGGGTCAACCCCCAGGCGCAGATGACCGGCAGCTACTACTACAACCCCTTGCTGACCATGTGCAGCAACACCTACCTGAACCAGTACCTCTACCACTACTGCACTGTGGACCCCCAGGAGGTGAGGGTGCACCCCAGCTCTGGCCAGACCCCCCCCCTCTTTGAGCCAAACCGGCAGCGCACGCCCCTGGCTCCGCTGCAAGCGTGGCGCTGAGCAAGGGCAGCGCGGGAGGGACAGCATCGGCGACCGCGCGTCCCTGCCCTCGGGATGGGTCCCCGGCCAGCCGGGGTTTTCCCCTCCGTCTTTAACGTTTCTGGTGGTATCGGTCAGCGTTGTGGGGCCACGGAGGGCAGGGGGTGGCTCTGGGTGCCGGATCCCAGCCTGACTGTTTGCCAGGGTGAGCCGGGGCTGCGGGAGGAACCGGGGCGAGCCGGCTGCCTGCGCCGGGGAGTTTCGGGGAGGGGACGGGCTGTCGTCCCGGCACAGACCCAGTATCTGGTACTTTGGTCTCCCCGGTCGTAAAAGTATATGAAGAAGGTTGGGGCAGGGGCAGGCTGCACGTGCCAGGATGGGTGCAGGGCCGGGGTGCCAGCTGGGTGCCAGCTCTCCCCAAGCACCCACGATGCTGCTGGCCCAACTCGGGAGCCCGGCAGGTCAGTGGGGCAGTGAGAACCTTCAAAACAAAGTCCATCAGCCCCGGTTTCGGCTGGGGCCGGCGGGGATCCTGCGTGGCACATGGGCTGGGACTGGCGCTGCCGGTTCCCATCCGGCCAGGCTGGCCGTGCCGCATTCCTGCGCCCTGAGCGGGGGGAGCCGCGGCACCCGCACCGCTCTTGCTCCATGCAAAGGCCGAGCGTGGCCTAATCCGTCCTCGCCTGGCCCCGATTTCAGTGCAGCTGCAGGGACGAGCGTCACGGCGCGGGAGCTGGCCCGTGGCAGAGCCGGCAGCGGGGTCGGGGTGCTGCATGGAGATGCTGGAGGGTGCCAGCTCCCTGCTGCTCCTCGAGCCTCAAACTCGTGCTGTCCTCATGGGAAAATCCGTCCCCCCCCATTGCTTGAGCTGGCCCCAAAAGCTCTCGAACCCCTGACGGGCTCCATCCTGGCTGCCCGGGCATGGGGGGGGACCCTGCCCTGCTGCTCCCGCCATGGTGGGGGGGTCCAACATCAGGAGCATTTGGGGTGAGGGGAGCAATTGCCGCTCAGCCCCAGGGAGGTGCAGGGCCCCCGGGATGAGGTCCTTGTAGCCCTGTGGGACCCCCACCCTGAGACCCCCCCCCTCCCTCTGCCCCTCCAGGCCGTGGCGATCGTCTGCGGGTTCCTCATCGTCATTCTGCTCTGCCTCATCTGCTTCTTCGCTCACAAGACGCGGAGCAAGATCTGGAAGTACGGGAAACCAAACATCTACTGGGACAAGGTGCCGGTGGTCCAGGAGGGTCCCAATGTAGAGGAGTGGGTGAGTCTGAGGGTGGGCTGGGGGTGCTGGTGGGTACCTGGGTTGCGGGGGGGGTCTTCCCTGCCTCCCCCCCGCCCCCGAGCATCCTCCCTGCCTGCCCTTTATCAGAGGGGCTGAACGTGCCCGAGGCAGTGCTGGGTCGGGATGTGCTGGGGTGAGCAGAGGGGCTGCGTGGGGACCCCGGGGCTGCTCCCGGCGCTGGGGCTGTGCCAAACCCGGCCAGGGCTTTGTGCCAGGACCCTCTTTCTCCATGGCTTGTGCCGCCCCGGTGCCTGGTCCCGGGGCGTTTGTACACCGCAGCAGGCAGCTCCCGGGGCACAGTGTTATCGCCACCGGTGCGACGCTGTGCCCGGTGCTTGCCGGGTCCCTCCCTGTCACCCCGTTTGGGCGCTGTGTTTTTTCCCAGCCGGTACCGTTCCCTGGCACCGTGAGGCTTTGCACAGGGTGCTGGGCTGGGTGAGCTGGGCTTAAACTCCCTGAAAGACAAACAGGGTGGGATCAGATGGGCTGGGTGCCAGGAGCGCTGAGGCTCTGGGTCCTCTCCCCTTTGCTTGCCCTGCGCTCCGGCACGCTGGCCGTGGGACGCCGCTCGTCGACGCCGTTTGGTTTCGGTCTCGGCAATGATTAACTCGGCTCCGTGGGGCCGTGCCACCCCGCGGCACTGCCGCGAAGGGAGCCGGGGGCTTTGCAGCAATCAGACCGTCACCGTTTGGGCTTCGAATGAGCCTGTGTCCCTTGGGTGGGGGATGCTGGCGAGCCCCCCGCTGTGGCTCTTGCCCCGTGGCCCCGGGGAGATGCCAGTCCCAGCCTGGCCCCGCTGTGTGCCAGGACGTGTCCCGTCCTGTCCTCGCTCTGCAGCTCTCGGAGCTGGTGTCTCCGTGGGAGCCGGTGTCTGGGGAGGGTGCAGGAAGTCTGCAGCACCCCATGGGGAAGGAGCCTTTGAAATCAGCCCGGCTCTTGGGGTGCCGCCATGCCCCAGCCAAGGAGGGGCTGTGTGGGCAGGGGCTGCACCCCTGTCACCGTCCCCATCCCGTCCTTATCCCCATCCCTGTGAGAGCAGGGCAGCCCAGGGGCTCTCAGGCACTGGGCTCCCCCCCAGCACCCGGAGCGGGGACGTTTATCACGTTTATCCCAAACCTTTGATGCAAACCCGGAGCGGAGCACAGCAGTTGCTCCCAAGCCCCAGAAGGCTCAGCTCCGCTCTGTGTCTGTGTCCCCACGCCTTGTTCTGTGCCTGGGTCTAATATTTATTTTTCATTTTGCAGAAATACCTTTGTTCTGGTTTATTTATTTTTGTTCAACGTCCCTCCCTTGCAAAGCATTTCCTGGCTCGCTGGGTGTCGGGCTGCCTGGGGGGCAGAACCCCGTGCACCCAGGCTGCCCCTCGCTCTGCCGGGTGCCACCGTCCCCACTGGTGACACGTCCCCGCTCGGTGGGGAGGTACTGGAGTATGAAACCCTCCCAGGACGTCTCGTTCCTTGTTTATGGTTGTGATCGAGATAAACGGGTGACCTTCGAGCGGGCGTGAGACAGCGGGTGCCACTGCCTCCGTCCTGGTGTGGCACGGGGACGTGGCTGTCCCCACGCTGGTGGCCGCCGGTGGCCGTCTCACGTGGTGGCCCTGGTCAGGCAGAGCGGGGCCGGGAGCGACCCCCAATTAACGGCGTCTTCATTAGCCGGGGGGGGGAAGCGCTGGAGGAAGCGGCTTCACCGGCTGGAGCTCGCAGCTGACGTCCCCAGGGCCGCCATCCCGGCAGGGACCGGCTTCCGGCACAAACAACCCACAAAGGCCAGGAAGGAAGGGGGGGAGGGACAGACGGACGCCCCACGTCCTCCTTGAGGAGCCCCGGCCGTGCCGAGCAGTGAGGGTCTGGGGGGGGCGATGCTGGGGGGGTGAGCGTGCAGCGCCTGCAAAGCCCGGGGGTATCACTCTGGGGGTGCAGAGCGGGGTGCCAGGACCCCCCCCGAGCTGTATGTCCCTCTGTGCCAGTCTCCCGATGGGACACCCCCCCCCAACGGTGGCTCCGCGCAGGGTGGCATCACCGGCTGCAGCGCTGGGTGCACGGGCTGTTCTCCGGGGCACGTCCTGCAGCCTCCCCCCTCCCCAAACGCTGCTCTGCAGGGGCTCCCCCATCCCTTGCCCCCCCCATGCCCGCTCTCCACCCCAGGCAGGATTGCTGCGGCTGCTCCAGGGTTTGTCCAGCTCCAGGAGGTGCAGATCAGTGTGTGCCCGTGTGCCCGGGGACCCGCTCGAGGGCAGCCGAGTGTCCCCACCATCCCGTGGCACGCACCCACGCCGTCCTGGCACACGGCTGAGCGCCTCTCCCTGCTCCAGGTGAAGAACGTGGCGGACGGGGCCAGCGTGCAGGATGAGACGGCCACGCTCGCCTACTCGGAGAAGCCGACGAGCCCCATCGCCGCGCCACCCTACAGCCCCCCCTCCTACAGCTACACCCCCCAGAACGGGTACTACCCCTCCGGGACCTACAGCAGCCGGGGGTGAGTGGCTGGGCAGGGGACGGAAGGGCTCGGGGGGGGGGGGCTGGGACACCCATCCCGAGCTGGCTGATGTCCCCACGTCCCTCGTAGTGACCAGCCGGACCGGGCGGTCAGCCCCAGCCCTGCGGAGGAGAAGGTGCGGGAGCAGCCCACCAAGCCCCCTGCCCGCCGTGGACGCCGGCGCCGGCGCAACCCAGAGCTGGACGAGTCGCAGTACGAGACCGACTACACCACGGCCGTGGAGTCCGGCGACGAGCGGGACCAGGACCAGTGGGCCAGGTGAGGGGGGGATCCCGGGAGCCCCCCCCCTGCACCCAGAGCTGCCCCCGCAGAGCCTGACCCTGCCCCTCTCCCGCAGCCTGTACCCCCCCATCACCTCCGACAGCACCCGCCAGAAGTACAAGCAGGAGTTCGACATGGACCTGAAGCGCTACAAGCAGCTCTGCGCCGAGATGGATGGCGTCAACGACCGCCTCAACCAGCTCAGTAAACAGCTCGACAGCATCTCTGAGGACAGCCCGCAGTACCAGGTCAGGGCTCGCCGGGCTCCGCAGGGATGCCACGGGGCCACTGGGACGGGGTGGGGCGTCGGGGATGGCTGCTGCGGGGCGTCGGGATGCTGCGGGGCATCGGGATGGATGCTGCGGGGCGTTGGGATGGCTGCTGTGGGGCATCAGGATGCTGTGGGGTGTTGGGGATGCTATAGGACATCAGGGATGCCGTGGGGTGCAGGTCACTGCTCGTCCCCACCTGGCACCCGCCCTCATGGCCCCCAGCCATGGTGCCCGCTGGTTGTGACCCCCCCCCCTCCTGCCCGGTCCCTTTGCAGGATGTCGCAGAGGAATACAACAGGCTGAAGGACCTAAAGCGGGTGAGCGTGCGGAGCGCGGCCGGTTTCGGTTTCCAGCTGAAGCAGGGCTGGTGCGATGCAGCTGCAGGGGGGAGGTGGAAGCCGTGCCCCCCGCCCCCGGCTGCAGCCCCTCCGCGCGGCTGAGGCCGGTCCTGTGCTGCCTTTCAGAGCCCCGACTACCAGACGAAGAAGCTGGAAACCAAAACCCTGCGCAACAAACTCTTCCACATCAAGAGGATGGTGAGCGACTACGACAAGGTGCGGGGGTAGCCTGTGCCCCCCCCCCGCTCCTGGCAGGATGGGCACAAGGGGGGGTCCCTGCTCCCCACCCATCCCCTCAGAGACTTTGGTGCATTTTGTACCTTTGTTTGTATAAAAACCCCAAACCCAAGATTCAAAACCACCCTGCGATGTTGGTGCCAAGGGCGTGGGGCTGGAGGGCCCCCCCTGCGTGCCCCCCTGTGCCTTCCCGTCCTGCACAGCGGGGGGCTGCAGGTCCCCTCCCGCTGCTGTAAATGTGTTTGGGGAGGGGCTGCAGCCCCCGGCTTCCTCTGCCGCCACCAGGGTCGGGGTACCAAACCGTGGCCGCAGCCCTTTGCCAGCAGGGATGTGCTGCCGAGGCTGGATGGGGCACAGCATCCCTCGGCCGGGCATGTGGGGGGGCAGAGCCCTGCAACCCCCCCCCCCCCCCGAGCCCCTGGGGCTGCCCTTGGGTGAGCAGCCCTGGGCAGGGGTGATATTTTCTAAGGAACTGGCTGACAGTGTGTATATTTTTTTCTTTTTTTAAATAAATTGTATCTATTGATTTTAAATCAGCAAAAGGGGCTGCAGCGGGGCCGTGCGTGGGAGCGGTACCTCCGGGGGCGGGGGGGGCCCAGGCTGGACATGGGGCTGTCCCGGCACGGCCACAGCACTGCCTGAGTGCAATGGGTGCTGCGCGGATCCTGCACCCCCCCCACCCCTGGGTGTGGAGCAGCTGTGGCCCCCGGGGCAGACCCCCCCCCAGCCCTGCCCCAGGCTGCAGCAGCCCCCACGCTGCCCGGACACCCCCCCCAAAGGTTGGTCCAGCCGCTGATGCTGCCCAGCCACATCAGCATCCCAGCCATACAGGGCAAACACAGCACCCCACTCCCAGCCCCCCCCCAAACACCCCCCACCCCAGGGGGGAACCCCAAAGCCCCCCCCTTTTCTCCCCAAAGAGCAGGTACAAACCTCTGTGCTGGCTCCCGCTCCCTCCGTGCCGCTGAGCCAGTTCTGCCACAGCAGCCCGCGGGGACCAGGAGTGATTCCCGAGGGCCCCCTGCACTGAAGAACAGCGCAGAGCCCCCCCCCCCCCCCGATCCCCAGGATTTCCAAACCCAGCCAATTTTAGGTGTCTTATAGGGGGGGCTTAATTTTTGGGATGCTATCCCCCCACTCTGCTTCATCACCCTGGGGGGGGGGGGGGTCAGCTTTGCTGCAGGATAAATCCCTTTCCTCTCTCACAGCAGATCCCCGGCGTTGTAAGAAACATCTTTTATTGACTTCAGTTAATTTGTTTAGTATCATTGAACAAGGATTATATTTTCAGTGAATCAATCTAAATGACAAATCCCCGGCTAATCCTGCCTCCGTCTGTTTGCACGGTGGATACCCCTGAGAAGCAGAGCCTCGGGGGGGGGGGGATCCCCCATCCCTCCAAAGTGGCTCTGCCCCACCACATGTCCCTTCCTCCAGCACGGTTCAGCCCTGGGGACAAGGACACCCCCACCCCACCCCCCCCCCCCCCCCCAGCAGCATCACCCCTTTCCAGCCAGATTTTTCTTCCCCAAACCTGGCTTAAAAAAAAAAAAAATTAATGAGGCACAGGAACATAGCGAGCGTGGGGAGGGGGGTGCTGGCACCCATCTCCCCCGCAGTGTGGGGATGGGGTGGGTGCTGGATCCAGCCCGGGGCGGGGGCGGGGCAGGGGGGGCAAAGCACCGAGCAAGGCAGCAGGGAATGAGCCCAGGGGAGAAGGGCTGGGCTGGGTGCTGTGCAGCACCCAAAAAAGGACTGTTCGGTTTGCACCCCGCATGGTGCACCCGTACCCCCCCATCCCCTCCCCTGTAACCCCCCCCCCCCGTGCCCCAACAGTGGAGATGCTTCAGTGGAAAGTGCAGGGAGGGGGCTGGGACGGGGCACGGACAAGGCCGGTCCCCGAAAAGGGGCTGCTCCAAGCTCAGCACATCAGTCCTCGAGGCTGGATACAGCCCAGCCGGGCAGGGGCAGCCCCTGGGCAGGGCACAGAGGGGCTTTAAACGGACCCTTTTGGGGGGGGGGGGCAGGGGCTGGGGACCCCTGCAGCACAACCCCCCCAGATGATGGCTCTGCACACCCAGCAGCCCCCTTGCACCCCAGCCCGGCCAGTCCCCCCTCCCATCGCCTCCTGTCATCTGAAATTCAGATTCGGAGGGGCAGCCAGAGGATGACGTCCCCCTCCCCGGGCTCCAGCCTGGCTGCGACACGGGACCAGCCCCGGGGATGCTCCGAGGTCCCCGGGGGAGACCGGGGGGGGCCCAGGGAGCTCCGTTTCGCAGGGGTACAGAAGAGTTCGGTGTCCGACAGCAGCGGCACAGCCAGTACCTTTGGGTTTAGGACAACAACGCCGCGACCCCGCTGCTTCCGCGGGGAGCTGCGGCGGACGGAGGAGCTACGAGACAGCTGTGGGGCTGGGGGCCGGCGCAGTTTGGGGCCCCCCAAGGACGGCACCGACTCAGGGCGCTGGAGGGAATCCGGGTCCAGCTGCTGGGGTTCCCCGGGGCAGCCCCGAGGCTCCGTCCCCTACTGCCCCGTCCCGTAGGGCCAGTTGAAGGTGCTCCCGGACAGCAGCATGTCCCTGATTAGTGTTTCGATGGGCGTCTTCCCCACCAGCCTCATGAAGAAGAGCTGGGAGATGAGGGCGGCCGGCACGGCCCGGAGAGCCGGCAGCCGCAGCAGGAGCCGGCCGAAGCGCTGGGGCTGCGAGGGGTACTGCGAGCGCACGTACTCGGTCAGGGCCACCTGCACCTTCTCCTGCAAGCTCTCCACGTGCGCCGGGTCCGAGAGCCCGCAGGCATCTGCCAGAGGGATGGGATGGAGAAGGGTCAACGGTTGGAGCCCCCCGATAACCCCAGCGAGCCCCCCAGCCCCTCTCCCCCACCAGCTGCTGCGGCCGCGCTCCCACCCGGATCGGGGATGCAGCTGGCCGCAGCAGTGCCAGACCCCAGCGTGGATCGCTCCGGCTGCAAAGGGCTGCCGCAGGCTCGTCCCCGCCAGCAAGGAGCAGGCGCCTCTGCAGCATGAGAGGAGCACGGACGGACCGAGGGAAAGGGCTCCCCAAAACCCTCCGGTGCACGGGGGTAGCTGTGTCACTGCAGGTGGCATTGCTGGCACCCCGGGGAAGCTCAGCCCTGTGCCCAGATGGACGAGCTGGGATGCCGCAAGGATCACGAGGACCCTCTGCCACCCCCCTGAGAGCCACAGGATGCTCTCTGGACCCCAAACCCCGAGGGAAACGGGGGGGCAGATACTCCCCAGGGGCTCACAGCTCCACGGGGCAGGGATGGGGACAGAGCCCGGTCGCGGCACCGACCTACCCGGCGTGAAGAGCGCGATGGCTTTGAGGCAGCTGTACTCAGCTGAGTCCACCTGGAGCCGGTTGAGCTTCTCCACCTGATCCTGGAAGATGCGGATCTGGTCCATGAAGGAGACGACGCGGTCGGCCGACATGGGGGAGGCGTGGAAGCCGGCAGCGGCCAGCAGCGGAGCCATGTGCAGCGGCAACGCCGACTGCGCCGCATTGAGGACGAAGAGCTCGCTCCAGCTGAGCCGTAGCAGGGCTACTTGGTCAGAGACGGGCAGCTCGGGGAAGAAGGGGATGTTCCGGGCCCATTCCACCGTGCTGAAGAGGAGGCGGGCGGCCAGCTCGCAGATGTTGTCGATGCCCATGATGCTGCCCTGCTGCGCGTACTGCGAGCCGTAGCGGGCGGCGGGGTAGGGCTCAGCCCGCAGCAGCTGTGAGATGAGCTCCGACACCGGCTGCCCGTTGAAGTATTCCCCGCTGGGCATGGTGTTGGGGCTGGTGCTGGAGTGGGTGGGGGGGATCCGGCCCCGCTGCACGGCTGCGGGGGGGGAAGGAGAGGAGGTGTCTGCTTGCTTCTGTACCCTGCTGCATCCCCCATCCCGCTCCCGGGGGGCACGCGGGGTTCCCTCTGCCCCGTGCAGGGCGAGGAAGGATGGGGACGGTCCCCCTCCCCACCCGGCATCCCCGGCAGGGACGGATCCTGCCACCCCAAGGAACAATGGGCGGCTTTCAGGCGCTCGGGGAGAGGGAGGTGGTGCGTGCCACCCGCTGCGCCCGCCGGCGAGCTGCCTGCGAGAGCTACACTAATCTATTTAGCATCCCAGTGATTCACCAGCAGCTCCCAGGCTACCGGCGCCGCAGCTCGCCACGGCCTCCGACCAGCAGCCGGGCTGGGACAGCATCCGTGCCACCTCCTCCTCCTCCTCTGCAAGGCCCCGGCGCAGGAGCGGCTGCGGCTCCGGCCGTGCCGTGCCAGACTGGGTGCCCTGCCGGCACCACGGCCCCCCTGCGCTGGCTGCAGCGGAGCAGGGCGATTGCTACCCAAGGTCATCGCATGGCAGCAATCATTTATTTGCAAATAAAACGTCCATCTTGGAAGCGTCGTTAACCCTGGGGCACTCCCCCTCCTAATTGCATTCAGGGAAAGCCATTTTTCAGCTCCCCCCCTCTCCCATTAGCGCCCACTATTTGCTCAGTCCCTAGTAATTAATTTATGGGCTGTTCATGAGCCACTTAAATGAGCGCTCTAAATCATGCTAAGTGGCAATAATGCCATCTCGACTCCTCTGGAAAGGAGGGAATTACTGTCCTGCTTCCAGTATCCTTCCCCCTTGCTCCTCGCATTAATGCCACCTGCCGCTGAGCAGCCTCGGCACCGCGGCAGAGCCCGTGCTGAGCCCCGGCATCTCCATCCCCGCGCACGCCTTGGCGCGACCCCATCCTGCCGCGGAGATTCGAGATCCCGGCTCTTCCTTTGGGCTGAACCCCTCGTCCCACGTGCAGCAGCCTGGGAAGCATTTGGGGATCGCAGCCCCGGGGTGACGGGGAGCAAGCGGAAAGCAGCCCGGGGAATTTGCACGGCTCCGGCTGCACCGGGAACCCGTCCCAGCCGACCTCCACCGTGCCTGGGGCACCGGGGCTGTCCCGGCTCCAGGTGTGTCACCTTATCAGCCCAAGGCTCCAGCTTTTCCAAACAAACACCACCTGCGGTGCCGCACCGAGGGCAATTCAAGGTGGGGGAAAAAAAAAAAGAAGCGGGGGGATGGGGAAACTGGGGGGGTTTGGTGCAAACGGGGTTCCCGGAGAGGTGGGAGAGCACCCGGCAGCACCAGGAGCCCTCGGCCGGCGCTGCAGCAGCCCCCCGTTGCAGCGGTGGGATTCGTCGGGACCCCTCGGGAACCGTCCCCATCCCCGCGGCGTTGGCATTACCTTCCTTCCTCATCCCCACGCGGAAGCACTTCTTCAGGCGGCAGTACTGGCATTGGTTGCGGTGGTGCTGGTCGATCTGGCAGTCGCGGTTGGACCTGCGGGCAGGACCGGGCAGATGAGGTGCTGGGAAGGAACAACGCAACGCCGCCGGGCACGGGGGGGGCCCCACGCCCCGTCGAGCTGCTCCGCCACCCACCTCCCCACCGCCCCCAGGCAAAGCCCTTCGCCTCCGAGCACGGCCCTCACCGCGCCGGCCGCGGCCGTGCCACGCCGGCCCCCGGCGTGCAGACACAGGCGCTCCCAGGCGGCACTGAGATGCTATGGAAACCGCGATTTCCTACGGCAGGGGCTGCCAGTTTGCGTTGCCAGCGATGCCCGGGGCCGTGGGAAAGCTGGAGAGACCCCCGGGGCTCCCGTCCTCGGGGACACGTAAGGATGGGTGCCGGGGAGCGATGCCCCGTGGCCCGGCACGCGGGGAGGGAAGCGGCGAAGCAGCCCCCGGCCTCCCCCTCTCCGAGACGCGCATGGAATTTCAACTATTTCCTACCAGGCCGGGGCTGCCCCCGTGGCCCCTTGGGCATCGAGCGCTTGCAGGCGTCCCCCATGGCGGTGGCACGGCCCCGCATCCTCCGTGCTCCGGTCTGGCCTCGACCGGACCCTGCGAGCGCGGCAAAGCAAAACCTGGATGCGACGCGCGTGCCCCCAGCCCCGGCCGGAGGGATGCTTCCCCCCCTCCCCGCTTCCATCCCGAGCAACCTCGGAGCCTGCAAGGGGGTCGTGCCCACCCCCGGCACATGGGTCCTGCACCCCGCGGCCGGGCACCGGCCATCGCCAAAGCCAGCCGCCGACCTCCGCGGGGAGCGACGCGCTGGACGGACTGGGGGAGACATTCCCGAACGGCATCGTTAGCGTCCAAACCCCCCCCAGCCCCCATTCCCGTGGGGCGCTCGTGCTCTCGGTCCCCACGCGGCCGAGCAACGCGGGCGCTGGCATCCCACCCAAAGGCTGTCGCGGCAAACGGGGAGGAAAGGGGGTTATCAGCAAAACGGCGATAAATTAAGGTATATAAAGCAGCAGCCAGGAAAGTACAGGCAGGGCCGGGGCACGGCGGCGTCCGGCAGCAGCTCAGCTCTGCCTGGGAATCCTGACATGAATCTCCTCATCCCTACACGACTCCAGAGGCGAGACAGGCGGGGATTCCCGCCGCGCTCAAACCGGAATTAATTCACCCCGAACATCACCACTGCGCTTAGCACATTTTAAAACGTGTTGCTGATAAAAAGTTATTCCAGCGGAGAAGTGATAGCTAATCAAAATGTCAGATTACATCTTCATCAGCTGCCTGCGCCACGGCGGGGGCAAAGCTCCCAGCCCCATGGCCGAACCTCCCGGGGGGGGCCCGGCTGACCCTCACCGTGGCCTCGGGGCACCGTCCCCGGCACCAGGAAAACCCAAAAACCATCTCAGCTCCCGCCAGCGGCTCAGAGCGAGTTTCCCAACTGATAGGCTGCAGCGACCTGGGAAACCGTGAGAATACAAAAGGCGTATACTGTGCTAATTATGTAATTAGAACATGTAATTATTTAGTGCAAGAACTAAACTGAATCCAACTCACTTTTAATATTCAAATTAGAGCAATCTTGGCTTGATGCTGCTTTTGACTCCTTGAACAAAGCAGATGCCAGGGCTGCCGGGGGAGCATTGTTCCCGGCCCCTCCAACACTTACTCCCTACTCGGAAAACCAACGTTTTCCTATTGCACCGAATCGCTTCCCAGCGCAAGGAGGGGAAAAAACCTCCCCAAAACACCTGAAGTAGGTGCCCAGATACCAGTGACAAGCAGAGGATAAAAGCTCGGATGCTCGTAGGCCAGGAGAGGCCCCTCCATCACTCCCACACCTAAGCGGCATCTGGGATGCAGAGTCCGTCCCTCTCCCGGGGAGCCCTGATTTGGCCTTTCCTTTGTTCCAGGAAACCGGAATTTCTCACAAGCCATATTTACTCCCCATCTTCAAATCATTAATCCTGAGCAGCCGCTCGGCTGAGTCTGCTGATCAGATGGGGAAACTGAGGCAGGGCCGGGGGCGATGCGCACGCTGCATCCACGCACGCTGCGTCCCCCGGCAGGCAACGGGGAGGATGCCGCAGGACCGGGGGTAACGGGAACTGAACCCTGCCCCGCGCCCGCAGCTCCGTGGCCACAAGCGGCTCAGCTGACGTCAGCCGGGACCCGGCAGCGCTGGTGCCGGGAGCTGCCGGGAGAGGAGATGCTGTGCACGGGGGAGGACGAATCTAGGCCGCCCAAACGAGAGCAAGGCGGCTTGGAGACAGCTCCCGCCGCAGGAGCAGCGCTGCCCCTTCCCTTCCCTTCCCGTGGTGTCTCAGCACCACGAGATGAAGCTCAAAGCAGCCGGCCCCCCTCGGGCAGGGAGAAAGCGGGGTGCAGAGGTGGGGTGCCCCGCTCCCAGCCCGGCTGCGCAGTGCCCATGGCCGGGATACAGGTGCCATCCTTGCAGCACCCTCACTGGTTTAGCAAACGCCACTGGAAGCACTTGCACGTGGATCCAGACCTGCGAGCGAGCCCCTAGACACACATTTACCCCCCCAGGAACAGCCCAGACCCAGGGGTTCCCCACACGAGCCAGCCCGCCCGACGCTCGTTTCGAGCCCAGCAGAAACTCCAGAGTTATTTGCAGCTCCAAACTTCGCAGGGGTCGTATCCTGGTCCTGCTGCTGGGCCCAGATCTGCGGCAGCGCTGGCCCGAGCGCAGGGGCCGGCAGGGGCTGCGGCCCCTCTCCCCGGCATCGCACCGGATCGGCACCCACAGCATGCCGGGCCGTTGACACCTCCGGTTAAAATTATACTCGCTGCCGCACCGGTGCTTTCTCTGGGTAGAGCGGCCGTGACCGAAGTGACTCACGGCCACGGTGCGTTTGCAGGCATTAGCCTGGAACGGCAATTAATGCCGGAGCAGAGCCGGGCGATGACGAGGACCCGGACACTGGCTGTGCCCCACGGCCCAGGGGATGAGGCGGCCGGGGCATCCACCCCTCCGGGAGCTGGGGATGCACCGGGCAGAGGGGCCGCTTACGTGGGGTGCAGAGCACGAGGGGGACCCCGCGCCGCACCGGGGGATCCCGTGCGGCTGCACGACGGGCCCCCGTTAGCGCTGCGGCGGGGCCGGCGCGGAACGACACGGGGGCCGCCGCAGAGCCACGCCGGGGACCCTGCACCGGGCGCCACCGGGGAGCCGCAACCGTGCCGGGGCTCTGCCACCCCCGGGGGCCCCCGCCGAGCCCCCCCGCCGGTCCCCCGGCCCCTACCTGCAGGTGTAGCAGAGGTTCCTGCGGATGCTGCGCTTGAAGAAGCTCTTGCAGCCCTCGCAGGTGAAGACCCCGTAGTGCTTCCCGCTGGACTTGTCCCCGCACACCACGCAGTCCACCGGCGCCCCGGCCCGCTCCTCCTCGCCGTGCTCCGCGTCGCTGCCACCGCCCGCCGGGGACGCCGCCGCCTCCTCCCCGCCGCCGCCGCCGCCGCCGTTGGGCTCGCCCCAGCCGCCGGCCACCATGGCCATGGCTCCGCGGCCCCGGGGCTCAGCACCGGCCCCGCCGCGGCATGGAGCGGCGCCCGGTACGCGGCGCCCGGCGCCTCCCGGAACGAGTTAAGCAAGTTTTTTTGGGGGGTGGCAGCCGCTTTGGGATTTTTATGTTGGTTTTTTTGGGTTGGGGTTGTTTTTTTTTTTGTTCCCCCCCCCCCAATCCCAGCGCTCTCCCCCTCCTCCCCCTCCCCCCCGTTAACGGGGGGGCCCCGCGGAAACTTTGCGGCGGCGGGAGCGGGGCGCGGCGGGGCGCATCCCCCCGCGGGGCGCGGAGGCTCCGGGCGCGGCGGCCGCCCCGGGGCTCGGCCGCATGCGGGGGCCGCCGCTGCCCGCCCCCGGTGGCTCCTCCGCTCCGCGGCACCGGCAAGGAAGGAGGAGGAGGAGAAGGCGGCGGCGCTGCCCCGGCCCGCCCTCGCCCCTACGGGCCCCGCCGCCGCCGCCGCTGCATGCAGCCCGGTCCGGGTCCGGGTCCGGCGGGACCCGCTCCGCCGAGCCCCGGGGCTCTCCCCGCCTCCCGCGAAAGAGCAAAGTTCAGCCGCTGCCGCGGTGGCCGCCCTGGATGCTCCTCCCCGTCCTCCTCCCCTTCCGCTCGCCGCCGGGTCCTGCCCCGGCCCCGGCCCCGCCGCCGCACCGGGCCGCCCCCGCCGCCCCCCGCCCGGGCCGGGCCGAGCCGAGCCGGGGGTGGGGCGGGGGGAGCGGGGGGAGCGGGGGGAGCGGGGCGGGCGGTCCCATCGCACCGCACCGGAGCGGGCAGGGCGGGTCGGTGGCCGGGGCCGGGCACGGCGAGGGGCCGGGCGGCTCCGTGGGCCGGTGGTCCCGGTTGTGGTGGAGCCGGGCATGGCCACGGTGCGGGGCCGGGTGCGGGCAGGGCGCGGGCAGGGCGATGCCACGGCCCGGTAGCCGCGATGGAGCAGGCGGTTCGGCCAGCGGAGGTGGCTGGAGGCGGCCCGGCCGATGCCCTTTGGGCACCGGAGCCCTTCGCCGGCACCGGGAGCGTTCGGCACTCCGCACCCACCGGGGCCGCACCGGGAGCCCGGTGCGCAGGGCCACGCACTGCCATGGGCCGCGGTTACGGCCGCGGTTACAGCCACGGTCCTCGTCACGCGCCCAGCAAGTGACCTCAAAAGCTGCAGGGCGCGGCAACGGGCGGATTCACCGGCGAGCACCGGAGTCCCCTCGGGGACGGGGACCGGGACGGGGTCCGGCCAGCCGTGCTGCCGCGTTGAGGGGGCCGCGGCGGGAGGATGGGAAGCGATTCCCCACGCCTGGCCCGTGGCCAAGACGCCGGCGTTGGCAATCCCCTCCTCTCGCCGACAGCCCCAGCGGGACCTTTAATTACAGCGAGCGGCACGAGGCCACGGCTCCCCGTCTCGTGCGGAGCACGAGGGCCGGGGCCGCGTCACAGGGGGGCACCCGGGGTCCCCTGGGTGCCGTCGCTCTGCGCAGCCCCTGGGTCGGGGCCGAAGGGCTGGATGTGGCCCGGGGACCGGCTGCCTGCAGCCCCGTAAAATCCGTGCGTAATGTGGTCAATCAAGTCGGACCCATACGAGCTCATCGGCCGGCCCTGCGAGAAGGGGTGGGCTGGGGTGCGGGCTGCGGGTGCGCACCACCTGCCTGCTGCCACCCTGTTAATCATTAACGAAGAAATAAACTGTGCGGAAAGGTGCTTGACCTGGGAGCAGCCCTGCAATAGGGCCCTGCCTTTGCCTTTCACCCAGGGGCCAAACTCTCCTCCCGGCCGTGCCACCACGGCCCCGGTGTCACCCAGCAGCGTGCCTTTCACCTTGACTTCGGGGGCAAAGTCCGGCAGGCGGGGTGTGGATTCGGGGTGCAGGCAGGGGCTGGGTGCCCCCCATGCACCCCTGTGCCCCCCTGGCGTGCCCTCGGGGCAGGGCTGCGCCCATGGGGGGTCCCACATCGCAGTCGCAGCTTGGGCCAGGCGAGGATGCTGATGCCGAGCGGAGCAGCCGGCGATGCCCACGCTGCACGGCCGGGCTGGGACCAAGCGCTGCCGGGACCTTCGCGGCGCCTCGTGCCACCGTCCTTGGCATTCCCAACCCACGCACCGGGGCCGGCGTCTCCATCGGGGCTAAGGCAAAGGCGAAGCAAAGCGGGTTGGATATTAAAAAAAAAAAAACCCAGCAAAGCACCAAGCCCGGAGCAGGGGTGCAGCAGAGGTGGATGGATTACGGCTCTGGCCATAAATAAAACCTCCATTTCCTCCTGTCTGGAGGGATCTCTGCTCACCGGGTACCTGCTAATGCGGCCGGGCCAAGGTGCCCGGCGAGGGGCCGATGCCGCAGGGCTGCTGCGGTGAGGGAGCAACACCCAGCAGAGCCGGCTGGGAAGGGGCTGGGCTCGGGGGGGGGGTCCCGGTCCGGGCAGGGGGAGTCACCCCCACCTGCAGCCGGCCCCGCTCCTCCTTTCTCTTCTGTCAGGCCGTGATTTATGGCCCTTTCCCTGCCGCTCCCCCGCCTCCTCGCCCCCTGCAAAAAATAATAATCCAGGAACAAAGGAGGAAATTGGATCTTCTCCCCCGCGCGGCTCCCAGCCCCGCGGTGGGAGCTGGGTTTGTTTTGACGTCGGTGTCCAGTTGGCAAAGGCGTTTGATCTCCGGAGGAATTCCTCCTTCCTCTCGCTGCTCCGCTGACTCTGCTGCACAAAAGGGCCCCCGGGAGCTGCCGGCGCATTTCGTGCCGCCCCGACGCCCCCGGGAAGGGTCTGGCATGGCAGAGGCGCCTGCCGGGCTCGGGGAGGTTTCTGGGCTCGGTGTCGGACCCGGATCCAGTGTGGGGATGGGATGGGTGGCAGCAGTGTCCACCCGCTCCCCCGCAGCCGTTGGGCTGGAGGAGGATTGAGCAAATGTGCCAAAATGTGCAGGGGCAGGGCCGGGTGGCTGTGCCGCCGGAGAGCCGGGTGCCGGTGCTGATGCAGAGCCGGGTGCCGGTACTGATGCAGAGCCGGGTGCCGGTGCTGATGCAGAGCCGGGTGCTGGCAGCACCAGAGAGCCGGGTGCCGGTGCCACCAGCCCTGACCCGATGACCGGCATCCCGGTTAGCACCACGCCGAGCGGCAGGGCAGCCGTGCCCTCTCCCCACCCTCGTGGGAGCTGCCGGCAGCTTCCTGGGGGCTGAGACACCAGCCTGTCCATCTGTCTGTCTGTCCCCCCGGCACGGCCCCACGTGGGCCAAATAGGGACGGTTTAGGTCAATCCCCCGAGTTTCAGCCGTCGGGCAGGATCTGGCCCCGCTCTGCACCGCAGCAGCTTGCAGAGCCTCCAGCCCCAGTTTGCCGCGAGGCCAAAGGCGCTGAGCCCCGACCGGGCTCCTCGTCACTGCATTCCTGAGGCCGGATCCTGCCCGTGGGCGTGTGGGCATGTGTGTGCGTGCCGTGGGCGGCGAGGGCAGACGGGGGCTGCTCCGGAGCCGTGGGGGGGCAAAGGGGCCCTCATGGCCCGGGGGGGTCCTGACCCTCCGGCAGCAGCCACGGGAGCGCGTGACCTTGCCGGGCTGAACCGTGGCCGTGCCGCGGCAGGCAAAGGACAAAGGGAGGCCGGGGCCGCCTGTGCCGTGCACGGCCCCTCGGCTCCCTGGGCAGGGTTGCGCCGCACTGCTGCGCCCCACGGCTGCCCCATGGCGCGACCCTGTGCCCCACTGCTGCCCTGGGGCACACGCGCCGGCACGGCACAGGGAGGACCCACCACGCTCCTGTGCGGCAAATGTGCCTCCGTTGAGCGCACACGCGTGTGCGTGGGACACATATGGGGGTGCACACGCGTGTGCAAATGGCGGCGGGGGTCGCTGCACACGCACGGGCTCTCACTCCCCCACGGCCACCCCGCGGAGCAGCAGTTTTGCCCCCGATGCTGCAGTTTTGCCCCCAGCCCTGCAGAGAGGCTGAGGGAGACCCGCTGCCCATGGCCCCCCGGCTCCCCCCTTCCTGCCGGGGAGGGCCGCTCCCTGCCCTGCATTCCCGGGATATCAGATCCCGGCTGCGGCCCCCACCCAGGCACGGCCGGACGCTCCCTCCCCGGGGGGGCCGTGAACCACGTGCCCTCCCTGCTCCCATTGCTCCCGGCTTCTCCCCACTGCCTTTGCCCCTGTGCCCCCCCCGGCGCAGCCTGTGTCCCCCCCCCGATGGGGTTTCGCTGCCCCCCGGCACCCGCTCTCCCAGGGAACAGGGGGTGGTCCCACACTGAGCCCTGCTAGCCAAGGGTGCTGGGGGGTTTGCTGCGGTCCCTCGGCTTTGCGGCAGCCCACGCTGCTCCACGGAGGGGAAACTGAGGCAGGGAGCGGGCCGGAATGGCGGCATCTTGCAAATCATGAACTGGCACGTGGAGCCCTCCCTGGGGAGCTGCAGGTTTCTGGGGGCAGCTGGGGGTGAGCTGTGGGCAAAGCAGGGGGGTCCTGCCACCCTCAGCTGCCGTGCTGCATCGTGCCGTGCTGTGCCGTGCCGTGCTGTGCCGTGCCGTGCTGCACCATGCTGTGCTGTGCCGTGCCGTGCTGAGCTGCACCGTGCTGTGCTGAGCTGCACTGTGCCGTGCTGCACCATGCAACGCTGGGCCATGCTGCGCCGTGCCGTGCCGTGCCATGCCGTGCCGTGCCAGCAACCCAGCTCCTGGGCTCCACTCCCAGCTCACGGCACGCTCTGTCCTTGGCAGAGGCTCGGCGTGTGCCAAGGTGAGCAGCGCGGCTGGGCCCGGCGTGGTGGCAGGAACGGGGAGCCGAGGCCACCTCAGCCTGCCCCGAGTCCCTGCAGCCGCCAGCACGGTGGGGATGCCGCAGCCTCGGGCACCCCGTCTCCGCCAGTGCCCCTGGGGGGGACGCGGTCTGGCCCTGGGGTCAGCAGGGTGCAGTGGGGGGGATCCCTCCAGCCGGGGTGGGGGTGGCGGTGGGTCCCACCTGCCCTCCCCCTCCCGCCGGCACCCAGGGTTGGAGCCTTCCCGGCCGCCCCGGCCCTTTCATGCGGCTCTCGGTGGAGCCTGACCCCGCACAAAGCCCCCAGGAGCCCATTTGAATCTGAAAAGGGGTCTGAGCGCAGAGCCCTGACCTTCAACCTGCGGGTCAGCCCCTCCACGCCACCGCCACCGGCCCCCGGGACCCCCCCACGACCCGGGCTGGACTGAGCCGAGCCACGGTCCCCGCCAGAGCCAGGAACAAGGGGTGCAGGCAGGGAGAGGGGCTGGGAGCAGGCAGCGCAGGCAGCCCCCCCTCCGGTATCTGGGTGCGGGGACTCGCCCCTCCATGCCGGGCGCGCAGCAGCGCCTGCCGCACCGACCGGGCCCGGGCTCCGTGGCACTGCTGCTCCTGTTTCATGCCGGGGTGGCTCCCCGGGGCCGGGGAAGTTCTCCTTCCATCCGTCCCCGCCACCGCCGGGGCTCGGGGCTGCCCCATTTTGGAGGGCTCCTGGCTGGCGGTGAGGTGACAGGGGTGGAGGGCACGGGGAGCCCGGGGGGGGCAACCTGCATCCCCACAGCCCCATATCCCCACAGCCCCACATCCCCACAGCCCCATATCCCCACAGCCCCACAGCCCCACATCCCCACAGCCCCACATCCCCACAGCCCCATATCCCCACAGCCCCATATCCCCATATCCCCACAGCCCCACATCCCCACAGCCCCATATCCCCACAGCCCCACAGCCCCACAGCCCCACATCCCCACAGCCCCATATCCCCACATCCCCACAGCCCCACATCCCCACAGCCCCATATCCCCACAGCCCCACAGCCCCATATCCCCACAGCCCCACAGCCCCATATCCCCACAGCCCCATATCCCCATATCCCCACAGCCCCACATCCCCACAGCCCCATATCCCCATATCCCCACAGCCCCACATCCCCATATCCCCACATCCCCACAGCCCCACAGCCCCACATCCCCACAGCCCCACAGCCCCATATCCCCACAGCCCCATATCCCCACAGCCCCATATCCCCATATCCCCACAGCCCCATATCCCCACAGCCCCACATCCCCACATCCCCACATCCCCACATCCCCACAGCCCCACAGCCCCGCAGCCCCGCAGCCCTGCCCTGCAGCCTCCATCCCTCTCTCTGCCCTCTCCATCACCACGGCTCTGGATATTGATCCACTGAGCCTTGAACTCTGCTGCAGGATCTCTCCGGGGAGATGCAGGCCTCATTTTAGCCTATATATAACTCCGTGCCTCAGTTTCCCTTCCACCCTACACCGTGTCGGAGCCCTGGGCTGCCCCACAGCCCTGCACGTCCTCCCACCGGAGACCCACGCTCAGCCCGGTGCCCCATCACGCCAGCGTTTGGGCTGCCGGATTGAGCCCCCCGCTCCCCGCAGAAGCCCCCCGCCCCGGCACAGCCCCGCTGCCGGCCCCCCCCCGTGCGGTGAGGATGCCCCCGGCGCGGGGTCACTGCTCCTCTTCCCTCCTGAATATGCATGGGCCCCGGCCGCCACGGCCACCGCCGTCACCTTTGATCCCACGTCAGGGATAACAAAATGGCTTCATCTGCGCCGGGAGATAGCGGGGGCGGCAGGGAGGGGACGGCCTTTGTTCCCAGCCCCGCTGGGATGAGCCGAGCTGGGGGTCCGGCTGCCTGAGCCCCCCCTCCCCGAGCCCAAAGCCCCCCCCGAACCCAAACCACGGTGGGGCTGGCTGAGCCATGAGCATCAGTGGTTTATTCTCCCTGGGGATACAGCAGGCACCTCCCGGCACGGAGCGGTCTTTGGGGGTGTCGGGGGGTCCCTAGATACTGGTCTCGCTGCCAGCCGTCCCCTGCTCCAGGGTCTGCAGCCTGCGGGCCAGCGCCTGCGCCTGCCGGGCATGCTGCCTGCGCAGGGCTCCTGCCTGCACCTCCAGCCGCCGCAGCTGGGCTGCCTGCTTCCGCCGGGCACCGCGGTACGCCAGGGCCAGCGCGCTGCGGGCACCGCGCTCAGCATCCCAGCCGGGACACGGCGCCGAAGGGACCGAGGGGACTGTGCAGGCAGGAGGGAGAGTGGGTTTGGGATGTGCAGGAAGAGACCACGCACCGGGGGTGCGCAAGATGGGACCGTGGTTGTGGGGTGTGCAAGAAGGGACTGTGCTTTTGGGGGGTGCAGGAAGGGACCACAGGTTTGGGGTATGCAGGGAGGGACCGTGGTTTTGGGGTGTGCAGGGAGGGACCGTGCATGGGGGGCATGCGGGGGGGATGTGCGTGCAGGACATGCAGGAAGGCACCGTGTTTTCGGGGCGTGTAGGGGGACGTGGCACCCACCGCCCACCCAGCGGGGAAGCGGGCACCTCCTGCCCACCTGTGAGCGTGGAAGAAGTCTGCGGTGACGGTGACGCACTGCGCCTGCTGTGCGCGGCTGGCGGCACCGCTCTGCTCCAGGGACAGCACCAGGGCCCGCGCCTGGGCGCGCAGCTCCTCCACCCTGGGGACACCCGCATGGCAGCCGGCCCCGCGCACCGCCCAGCGCCGGCACGGCTCCCCGGGGCAGGGCTGCGGCACGCCGGTGAGGTCTCTTACCGGGCCAGGGCACGTAGCAGCTCTTCCCCCATCCTCTCCGGGTCCGGAGGGTGCCGGGGAGCCGCTGCTCCCACCCGGCTGGTTTGGGCATCCTGCAGAGGCTGGGTGTGGGTCCCCGGCCCCAGGGAGACCCCCAGCCCTGGGGAGGGTCCCCGTGGGGAGGTGAGAGCGGTCCTTACCTCCTCGCTGCTGCTGGAGCTGCCGGGGGGGCTGGGGGAGCAGCCTGGCCCCCCGTTCCGCTCCCGCTCCAGATGCTGGAGCACCAGGCGCAGCGCAGCCTCCCGTGGCCCCTGCCCGGCCGCCAGCACCTCCAGGCCCCGCTTCTCCCTCTCCGCCAGCTGCAGCCGCATCTTCAGGTCGGCCATGGCCTCCTGGCAGGGCAGCGGTGTCACCGCCGGTTGGGGGAAACTGAGGCACGGCCCCAGTCCCCTGGTTCCTCTTCCTCCTGCCGTGCATCCCCCCCGCACCTCTCCCAGCTGCTCTGCTCAAAGCCTGGAGCCCGCGGAGAGCTGGGGAGGGACCCGGGCGTCTCCCCCCACATCTCACCTTGAGCATCGCCAAGTCCTGCAGCAGCTCTGCTTTCTCCGGCCGCCTCCAGCCGGGCAGGAGAGCCCTGGCCTCCCGCAGCACCCGCTCAGCCCGGACTCGGGCGTCCTCGCTGCGGTAGGTGCTGGTGGGTGCCGGGGCGTCGTGCAGGGACGCCTCCACGGCCGCCTGCTCCGCGCGCAGCCGGCGAATGTGCTCGCGCAGGGCCCCCTCCTCCATTCCGTGGGGTGCCGGGATGCTGCGGGGACGGGGACGCGGACGGGGTGGGCGCGGGGGGGCACAGTGCCATCCCGGGGACGGCTCAGCATCGCACCCCCCCGCACCCCGGTACCTCTGCAGCCTGGGGGAGCCGCCGTCCCCGCTCTCCTCCTGGCCGTCCGGCTCTGCTCGGCCCAGGAGCTGCGGCCCCTCCGTCGGCGTGGGGCTGGACCCCCATCCGCGCCCTGGGCTCTGCTCCCCTGCGGCTTCTAGGCACGGGGCAGGCAGCATTCGGGCAGGGTCCTCGTCCCGTATGTGCCCACAGGGGCTGTGCCGGGGACCAGGGATCCCCAACGTCCTTCCTGCATCCCCCTGAGAGCCGTAAGCATCTGCCCAGCACCCTCCCAGCGCCTTCCCTGCACCCCCTTGACACCTGCCTGCATCCCCCCAGCATCCTCCCCATAAACCCCCCAGCATCCCCCCAGCACCCCCACCCCCTGCGGCCCCCCCGGGCTGGCACTCACCGCCACGGGCACCGTCCTCCTCCCTGCCCAGCTTCGCCCGCATCAGGTCGAGGAGGGCGGCGTAGGCCCCCCCGCAGCGCTCGCTGCAGGGAGAGGGGGGCTCAGCGTGGCAGCGCAGGCTGTGTCCCCCCCCGCCCCCCCGTGCCTGTCCCCGTCCCCGTCCCCACCTGCAGCGCAGGGCCAGGCGCAGGGCGGTGCTGCGGGACTCGTGCTGGCCCAGCACCATGCTGAGCCGCTCCGCATCGCTCTTGCACTCCTGCAGCGCGGCCGCCAGCTCCCGGTTCACCTCCTGCAGCCTCCCCAGGTGCCTGGGCACCGCCAGCAACCGCGGTTAACCGCTCAGCCGGGGCCCGGCGCTGTGCCTCAGTTTCCCCGCCAGCGAGGGCTCCGCAGCCCCTGGGGCTGGCACGGGGGGGGACTCACCCCTGCAGCTGCTGCACCCGCTGCTCCTGCTCCTGGCAGGCACCCTCGGAGGGCGGGGGGGAGACGGGGCCGTGGGGCTGAGCACCGTGGGGCTGAGCGCCATCGCCGCACTGGGGCAGGTCCTGCAGAGGGGACAGGCAGAGCCTGGTGCCGGGGCAGGATCCCACCCGCTGAGCCCCTCCGTGCCGCAGCCCCGGCCACACACTCACCTGGGGCAGTCGGGGCTCCCCCTGCCCCGGGGGGCTGCCGAGCCCAGGGGTGTCGCTGCCAGAGCCCCCCGGCTCCTCCAGCCTGGACAGAGCATCCCGCAGGTCCTGGACCTGTGCCGAGCACCGGGCTGAGACCCGGGGGCCACTCCGGTGGCACTCTGGGGGGTGGGTGCACCAGAGCAGTGCCCCCCCCGACCCCCCTTGCTGTGCCCCCCGCACCCACCTTCCACTGCAGCCGGTCGCGCTCCCCCCACAGCGCCCGCAGCGAGGTCGTGGCCCGGCTCAGCTCCTCGTCCCGGCGCCCCAGGGCCGCACGCAACGCCGCGTTCCTCGCCGCCGCCGCCGCCACCGCCGCCTCCTCCGCCGGCAGCCCCTCGCCCGCTCCCTCCTCTGGGCCCCGGCACGTCGCCCTCCCAGCCCAGCCTGGGGTCTGGTCCAGCTCCTCCAGGCTCTGGGGTACAGGAACGGTCAGCCGGTGCCCATCCCCTTGGCGTCTGGGCTGACCGTGCTGGCGTGGCTCACCTTGGCCGCCCGTGCCCACTCCTCGCTGGGCACAGGCTGCGCCGGTGCCTGCCGGTGCCGGGAGAAGACGGCGCGTTCCAGCGAGCTCACAGCGTGCTGCAGGTCCGCAAAGAGGTCAGGGCCGTGCGCTGGGGAGAGGGAGCACGGCTGGGGTCAGGTCCCTGCAGCAGGCAGCGAGCTGCCGGCACAGCACAGCACGGCACGGCACGGCACGGCATGGCACAGCGCGGCACGACACAGTGCACCCACCTTCCAGCGTGCCGTCGAAGCACCGGGACTGTGGGCTGGCAGCGGGGAGGCTGGCGGTGCCCTTCCAGCCCTCCTCATCCTCCCTGTGGGGCAGCGAAGGCCAGAGATGGAGGGACACGGGTGGTGGCAGCCCCCAGGGCCCTGCGGCCGCCGCGTGCCGGTACCTGCCCGCGCGGTGCTGCAGCCGCTCAGCTCTCTGGCGCAGCCGGGACTCTGTCGCCAGCAGCTCGGCAATGCGCTCCTCGAAGCGCAGGATGCCCTCGGCGTCCCCCGCCATGTCCTCATCATCGTCCTCGTCCTCTTCCTCATCCTTCTTCTCATCCTCGTCCTCCCGCTGGCCCGGTGGGAGCTGCGGGGACCGGGGGTGTCTGCCCAGCCCGGCACCAGGGGCAGAGGGGTGACACCCGCCGGGGTTTGCCAGGCTGGGGACGAGGTTTGGCCGCCGGCCCCAGCGCCTCGCCCCTCTCTCCGGAGCCGGGCCGGACCTGGCGCTGCCGCACCATCGTGTGCCAGAGCCTGGCACCGGGACCGGCGATGCCCGTGGCCGGGGGATGCCCACGGGGGGCACGAGGAGGCCCCCAGCCACGCGGGACCGGCCCCGGCAGCGCCCATCCCGCGGGACGCCCCACTTGCCTTCTCCATCCCGGCCGCCTCTTGCCCGTGCCGCCCTGCGCCAGCCAGCGCCCGTCCTGCGGCTCGTCCCGGTTCCACGGTCGGGGCTCCCGGCGCGTTCCGGCCACGTCCCGGCTGCGCCTCCGGCCCCTGCCCTGGGCCTTTCCCAGTCCTGGTTCCTGCTGAGATTTCCTCTTCCTCGGCAGCCCCGGCGCAGCCTCCCGCGCTTAACCGTTGCGCTGCGCCGTCCCTGCCTGCTCTGCCCCACGGCACCCCGGCCCCACGCTGCACCCTCCCCGCGTGCCCGGGCTCCCTCGCACCCACCTGGGAGGATGCACCCAGGTTTGCGTCCTCGAGCATCCCCCGGAGTTTGGGGAAGGGAGGGAGCACCCAGAACGCAGGGGGTGCGAGGGCGCGCACGAGCGTTTGGGGTGCCAGGAGGCATCGCGTGGGGTGCTGGGGTGCGCGGGGCCAGGAGGCAGCCAGCCCAGGGGTGCTGTGGGCAGTGTGTGGACGTTTAGGTGCTGGAGGGTGGTGTTTGGGGTGCAAAGGGGTGCTGCAGAGGTATTGAGGGTGCGGGGGGGGGCAGCGTGTGGGTGCTGGAGGGTGCTGTCTGGGTGTTCAAAGTGCTGGGACAGAGCGTGGGGATTTGGGGTGCAGAGGGACGGTGCGTGGGTGCAGCAGGGTGTGCGTGGGTGCTTAGCGTGAAGGAGGCGGTTCCTGGGTGCAGCAGGGTGTGCACGGGTGTTTGGGGTGCAGGGGGTGCTGCACGGGTGCAGGGGGTGTGCGTGGATATTTGGGGCGCAGGGGGCGGTGCACGGGTGCAGGAGGGTGTATATGGGTGCTTAGGGTGCAGGGGGCGGTGCATGGGTGTTTGGGGTGCCGTGCACGGGCTTTCAGGGTGTCGGGGTGCCCTCCTGCCCGCACGTGCCCGGCGGGGCCGCGGGGAACTACAAATCCCAGCAGCCCCCGCGCGACGCCGCTTCCGCGCGGTACCGGGCGGGGCTCGTGCGGCCGGGACTCGGTGAGCGCGCGCCGAGGGGGGGGTGCAGGGCCGGGGTGCGTGGGGGTGCGTGGGTCGGGGGTGCCTGAGCAGCGGGTGCACGGTGCCAGGGGGTACAGGAGGGTCCGTGGCTCGGGGCTACGTGGGCAGGGGGTGCGCGGGGTTATGGGGCGGGGGGGGCCGGGGGTGCGGGGTGTAAGGGGGTGTGTGGGGCGGGGGGGCCGGGGGTACGCGGGCAGGGGTCAGCGGTGCGAGGGGTGGGAAGAAGCAAGCGGGGGGGGGGGTGCGGGAGCAAGGGGTGCAGAGTGGGGGGGGCTTGAGGCAGGGGGTACGGCAGTAAGGGGTGCCTGGAGTGGGGGGGGTGTGGGGCAGGGGGTACTGGAGCAAGGGGTGCACAGAGTTGGGGTGGGGTGGGGCAGGGGGTGCAGGAGCAAGGGGTGCACAGAGTGGGGGGGTGCACGGGGCAGGGGGGATCGGAGCAAGGGGTGCCCGGAGCGGGGGGTCCAGGGGGCGCAGGGCTGCAGCAGCGCCAACACCCCATTGCAGCTGGCATCGGCCCCCAGCACCGCTGGAGCTGCCATGGAGCGTGGCTGCGTGATGGACACGTCGGAGCCAGGCAGCGCCGCCGAGGAGGAGGAGGAGAAGGCGACAGAGCCGCGGCCCAGGACCCGCTCCAACCCCGAGGGGGCTGAGGACCGGGCGCTGAGCGCCCAGGCCAGCGTGGGCAACCGCAGCGAGGGGGAGGGCGAGGCGGCCAGCGCTGACGACAGCCCGCAGGGTACGGCTGCGCCCGACGGCACCGCCTGGCCAGGCCCCGCGCCCCCCACCGAGGTCCAGGTCAAGACGCCGCGGGTGAACTGCCCCGAGAAGGTGGTAAGTGTCCGCAGGGAGGGCGGCGCAGCCCCGACGCCAGGGTGAGGGGCTGCGGGCGGCTCAGCCGTGGTTGTCTCCGGCAGATCATTTGCCTGGACCTGGCGGAGGAGATGGCTCTGCCCAAACTGGAGTCCTTTAATGGGTGAGAGTTTGGGGGCTGCTCCTGGCTGGGCTGGCTTCAGGACCCCCGGGGACCCCGGCTCTGCGGTCCCCACCCGGCACGGGGACCGGGGAAACGCTGGTCCCCGCTGAGCGCCGGTCCCTGCGGCAGGTCCAAGACCAACGCGCTGAACATCTCCCAGAAGATGATCGAGATGTTCGTGAGGACGAAGCACAAGATCGACAAGTGCCACGAGTTCGCGCTGGTGGTGGTGAACAACGACGCCACGTGGGTGAGCGGGGCCGTGGGGACAGGGGTGGGGACGGGGACGGCTCCGCACCCCCCTCACCCCGGCTCCTCTCAGCTCTCAGGGTTCACCTCGGACCCCCGTGAGGTCTGCAGCTGCCTCTACGACCTGGAGACCGTCGTCTGCAAGTCGTTCAGTATCCCACCGCCTGTGGGGCTGGGATGGGGGGGGGGGGCACCCCGCGGGGTCCCTTGGGTGCAAATGGGGTCCCCTGGGTGCAAACCAGGCCCCTTGAACGTAAGCGGGGACCCTCCGGGCCCGTTGCCTGCAGATGGCAGCAGATCCACAGCCTCGCTGGCATCCCCGGCACAGCCGAGCCGGCTGCGGCACAGAGCGGTGTCGGCGTTTGAGGCTGGAGGGTCCGACCGGGCCCCTGAGCCCCCCGAGGCAGGCTTTAACGCTGCCTCCTCCAGACCCACCAGACACCCGTTTTTGGGTGTTTTCTCCCCATCCTGGCCCATCCCTCGGCGGGAGCTCGCAGCGCCAGCCCGGCTCTGGGTGCGGGATGTCCCCGGGGCGGGCAGGGTGCTGTGTGCCAGGATCCGTCCTTACCTGGGGCTGCAGATCTGGAAGGGCTCTTCAACCTGATGTGAGTATGGCCGGGGGGGTACGGGGGGGCGGGGGTGTCGGGGGGCTCCTGGCTACGAATTTCCTTCTTCACTGTAAAAATGCTGCGAGCCTTTAACCCGCACAGCTCCCGGGGCGGGTGCTGCTTTCCCAGTGCCAGCCCAGAGCGGTCAGACCCTCAGTAAGTTCTAACGAGGAGGGGGGGGAGCCCCCTCCCCGTGGGTCCCTGAGCCCCTTCCATCCTCCCGGCACAGCCAGCAGAAGATCGAGCTGCCGGTGACGGAGAACGTGCAGACCATCCCGCCGCCCTACGTGGTCCGGACTATCCTGGTGTTCGGCCGCCCGGGCTGCCAGCCCCAGTTCTCCATGTCGGAGCACATGAAGGTAGGGGGGGTGGGTGTCGTCCCCCTCCCTGTGCCCACCCCCGGGCGAGCTCGGTGGCTCCGGGTCCATCCCGGCGTGTGGAAGAGCCTCCCGGTACCGTTTCTGGCTTCTCGTCCTGCAGAAGATGCTGCAGTGCCCCTACTTCTTCTTCGACGTGGTGTACATCCACAACGGGGCGGAGGAGAAGGACGACGAGACGAGTTGGAAGGTAAACGCGGGACGGGGTGTCCTTCCCCCCCCTCCCACTCCAACCACCGCTACTGGGGGCTGCGTCACCCACCCTGTGCGTCCCCCCCAGGAGATGTACGCCTTCTTCAGCAGCCTGGACACCAAAGGCACCAACTACAAGTACGAGGTGTCGCTGACGGGGCCGGCCGTGGAGCTGCACAACTGCATGGCCAAGCTGCTGGCGCACCCGCTGCAGCGACCCTTCCAGACGCACGCGGCGTACAGCCTGCTGGAGGAGGACGAGCCCCCCGAGATCGAGGCCACCGTCTGAGCCGGGGCGGGGGGGGGGCGGCTGGCCGAGAGCCGCCGATGGCGGGGGTGGGGGTGGTTGGGGATCGGCAAAGGGCGGCCGGGCGGTGTTACCTGCGATGGGGGAAAGAGATGCGGTTTCCTGAGCGGGCGTCGTGCTGGTGCTGCGGCTCCTGCGGCGGGGTCGGGAACCTGGGGGGGGTGGGGGGGGGTGGTCCCCCTCCCCCCCGGCCTTGGGGATGGGGGATCCTGTGCCCCGTGGTGCTGGCTGGGGGCCCCGAGGGGCGGCTGGGTGCCTGGGGCTCTCGTCATTACCGGGGGGGCAGGGTGAGGGGAGGTGCTGGTGCCGGTTACTGGGAGGCACTGGGTCATGCTGGTGCAGGGCACTGGGAGCCCTGATGGGGGGTGCTGGGAGGCACTGGGCAGTACTGCTGCAGAGTACTGGGTGGCACTGGGAACACTGGTGCAGGTTACTGGGTGGCACTGGGCAGTGCCGGTTCCTGGGAGCACTGGGCAGTGCCGGTGCGGGGCGCAGGGAGGGGCGGGGCGGGGCAGGGGGCGGGGCAATGGGCGGGAGGCTCCGCCCCTCCAGCTGCGAGCACATCTGGCGGGGGTGGGCGCGGATGCCTACGGCCAGCTCCTATTGGCCGCCTCGCCAGCCAATGAGCGGCGGTGTGGCCGTGCGCGGGGGTTCGAAGGGGCGGGGCGCAGTGCGCGTGCGCGGGGCGGCATGAGCGGCGCGGGGCGGCGCGAGCCGTAAGGGGACATGGGGGGGGGGGGGGGTGTTGGTACCGGCACCGGACGGGCCTTGTCCCTGCAACAGCCGGGCCTTGCACCGGCGCCGGGGGGGCTTTGCACGGGCGGGCGATCAGCAATACGGGCGTTGGACCGGGCGGGGGGCGCGGAGCGCGTGCTGGGGGTACCCCCGTATGCGGTGCCCCGGGGGGGGGATCGCAGCGGGGGTCTGGGGGGGTGCGGGCACCGGGGAGGGGGTGCGGCACGCGTGGTGCTGGGGGGTCCTGCAGGGACCGGGGGGGTGGGGGGGGGCGGTGGCACAGGGGAGTCCTCGTGCTGGGGGGGTCCCGCTTCGGGTGCCCCAGCGTGTGGCTCCGACCCGGGGGGGGGGGGGGGGGGGGGGGCTGGGGCACAGCGCTGCCCGTGCCCGGCTGTGCCGCAGGGCGGTGCGGGTCCTGCTGGAGCAGGGGGGGGGCCCCCAACCCGCTGCTCCCGGAGGGGGTCACCCCCATCCATCCGGCCGCCGGCAGAGAGCGGGTGGGTGCTGGGCGCTGCCCGGGGCCGCCGCTGCGCCACGGCGGGGACCCCAAGGCCAGGTCACGGCCGGAGCCCCGCAGCGTGACCCCCCCGTGATGCCAGAGCACCCAGCTGCGGGGCTGGTGGCACTGGTGCGACCCCGACCCGCTCCCCGCTCCAGGTGCACCGAGGAGCTGCTGTCGCGTGTCGCCGCGTCCCGGGGGTGCTGCCGGTGCCTCGAGCTCCTGCTGGAGAAAGGGGGGGACCCAGAGCCCCGAGACCAGGTTAGCGGGGACAGCCCCTTGGGGATGCTGCCTGCGCTGGGGGGTCCTGGCCCTGGCGGGGCCGTGGCACCCCGTGGCACCGGTGACAGCGGTGTCCCCTCCCTGCAGCACGGGGAACGAGACGGCGACGTGGTGCTGGGACGAGTGCTGATCCTGCGGGACTTGGCGCACGCCTGGGGCTGGCCCCCTGCGGAGGGTGAGGTGTCCGGGGTGCCCCCTCGGCCCGGACGGGTGTCGGGGGGGCTGATGCAGCCCCCCACTCCGGGCCAGACACTGACTCCTGCCTCTGCCTGCAGATCCGGGGGGGCCCTGGCGCTCCCTGTCCTTCCTGACCGAGGATGGCACCCAGGGCAGCGTCTGCCCCGGGGACGGCGCTGAGGGGGGGCTCCTGAGCAGCACCCGCAGGTCCCTGCTGGAGGAGCTGGAGCTGGGGGGCGGCTGCAGTTCAGGGGAGCCCCTGCACTGGTGGGGCTGTCCCCCAGAGCCTCCGTCCCTCTCCATCCCCTCCGTCGCCCCACGGCCCCCCGCAGACCCCGGGGGCTCAGCTCTCCCCCCGCAGCCCCTTGCCTCCAGCACGCTGCTCTCGGCCGGGGATGAGCTCGGGGAGGGACCCCAGACCGCGAGGGGAAGCACGGGGGGTCCCCCCGGGGGTGTCCCCGAGCCCAGCGCTGGGGACAGCCCCGGCCCCTCTCCACAGCAGGAGTTTGGTCCTGGGGGGTCCCCGAGCTCCCCCCAGCCCCGGTGCTACAGCAGGGTCCCGGGGGCACGCGGGGTGTCCCCAAGGGCTCCCCTGCTCCGCGGTGGCCTGAGCAACTGCTCCGTAGCGTGCCAGAGCCCTGGGGACAGCGATGTCCTGGGCGCTGCGGCTCAGCACCGTCCCGGTGTCCCCCAGGGACCACCAGTGGGCTGGGCAGGGCTGGGGGGGGACATCCCCAACCTGGGAACGACGGTACTCGAGGTGGGGGCCGGGGGCTGTGACCGCAGCAGCCTTGGGGACAGCAGCGGTGCCAGCGAGCGCTTCGTCAGTGCCGTGGAGACCCTGGAGCCCAGCGAGGCCGGGGGGTGCCCGGGGGCTCAGCACCGCCGCTCCCCCCAGCCCAGGGCAGCCGGGGGGCTGGAGCCAGGCAGAGCCCCCTCCCCAGCTGGAGCCGCTGCCTGGGAGCTGCCCCCCGCCAGCCCCCCAAATACGGGGCAGGTGCAGGGTGAGGATTTCTGGGGGGGCTCCAGGGCAGCCCCTTGCTGCGAGGACGGCTCAGATGTGGGCGATGGAGGGGAGCTGCTTTCCCGGCTCCAGGCGTGCAGCCTCCGGGGCTCCCCCCCCTGCACCCCAGGACCCCTTTGCAGCCCAGCCAGTCTCGCTGCTGGGGGTGTCGCCCCCCAGGGCCAGGAGCCCCCCAGGTACCACCACGTCACCCCCAGGACCAAAAGCCGCCTCCAGGCCTCTGCGGCACGGCTCAGCGCCTCCTCTTCCTCCTCCCTCTTTGACGAGACGCTGGAGATGCCCCGGAGGCCCCCCAGGCTCAGAGCACCCCGGGGTGTCTCCAGGGACCCTGCCACCACCTTGGGGCACTGCATCACCCTGGGGGCCAAGGATGTGTCCGGTGGGGCCAGAGAGGGGACGGCCTCTTTGGATGACACCGAGATCTTCCCCAGAGCCCCCAGCCAGCCCAGCTCCCCCCTGGGGACCAGCAGCTCCCCCGGCTCCAGCCCCACGGTCCTGCTGGTCCCTGGGGACCACGGCCACCCCCAGGACTCCCCCTTAGGTGCTCAGGGTTCCCCCTGTGCTGCCGGCAGCCCCAACCCCAGGGTGCTGGAGGGTTGCTCTGGGTGGCAGGACCCCTCACCCTTGGGGACACGCCAGCCCCCATGGCCCCACGGGAGTTTCAGCCGCCCCCCGGTCCCACGGCAGCTGGGCAGCGCCATGGCGGAGCCAGGGAGCCCGGCCGTGCCGCTCTCGCCTGCCGGCCGCAGCACCCACCGCCACGCTGGGGAGCACCTGGAGGAGGGGGAGCGGGGACGGGCACCCACCGAGCGGCATGGCCCCGGCACGGAGGCCACCACCAGCCCTGAGGATGCCGCGATCCAGGATGGGCGAGCATGCACCGCGCCACCGCGGCCTGTCTCGGATGAAGCTCTGCGCCGGCGGCTGCGGGCGTTGGGGGATGACCCGGGGCCCGTCACGGAGCTCACCAGGCGGCTCTACCTGCGGCGGCTGGAGGAGCTGGTGAGGGGACCCCGGGGGAGGTCGGCAGGTGAGCCCTGGGGATCCCCCCCACCCGGCTGGCCAGTCCCCGCGGTGCCGGCGTGGGGCTGACGGTGCTCCCCGATGCCGACGCGGCCGCCCCAGGACACAGCCCTGAGCTGGCGGCTGCGCTGCGGACCGGCCACGTCCCCGACTGTGCCCAGGACGAGCTGGCGCTGGCCCGGCAGTTTGACCGCCCCGACCGGAGCCGGCGCTGGCGAGAGGGGCTGGTCAAGTCCAGCTTCAACTACCTCCTCCTCGACCCCAGGTAGGGCTGTGTCGCTGCCCTGCATGTCCCCCGGGCCGGGGGTGTCTGAGCGGGGACCCCCCGGGAGGCATCGAGCCCCAAAACTGGGGGTTTGCACCCCCAGGACCACCCAGAACCTGCCGCTTCGCTCCCACCGCCTGAGCCCGGCCAAGTGCTTCAGGACCTTCGTCAAAGCCATCTTCTACGTGGGCAAGGGGACGCGTGCCCGGCCGTACTGCCACCTTGCCGAGGCGCTGAGCCAGCACCGCGCCGGGACGCAGAAGGTGGGATGGGCGTGGGGGGCTGCGCCGGGGCAGGGGGCTCGAGGCCACGGTGATGGTACCCGCTGTCCCGCAGGGCTGCCCCAAGGTGCGGCGCATCCTGGAGATCTGGGCGAGCGGGCAGGGCGTGATCTCCGTGCACTGCTTCCAGAGCACCGTCCCGGCGGAGGCTTACACGCGGGAGGGCTGCCTCGTGGAGGCTCTGGGTGAGCGGGGCCGCGGAGGGGAGATGGCGCTGCCCTGGTCCCCTGCCCTGGTCCCCTGCCCCTGCTCCCGGCATCGGTTCTGCTGCCGTTCCGACTCCCTGCATCCCTCCTACGCTGTGCAGGACTCGGGGCGGGGGACGCGCGCAGAGAGGGGGTGCAGCCCATCCTGGGGCACACGGGGACTTTGGGGTCCCCGGCTGCCAGCGCGGGGTCTGGACGCGATCCCCCAAACCCCCATCTGCAGGAGAAGCTGCCTGGGAGCGGGTGCTGGTGGGGGACACGGGGCTGCCCCCATCCCCGCAGGGCTGTGGGTGCTGGTGGGGGGGCAGGGGGCCGGGGCGGTGGGTGCTGACCCCGTCCCCGCAGGGCTGCAGACCATCACGAACCAGAGGAAGGGGAACTGCTACGGCGTGGCGGCGAGCTGGCCGGCGGAGCGGCGCCGGCGCCTGGGCGTCCATATGCTGCACAGGGCCATGCGCATCTTCCTGGCCGAGGGCGAGCGGCAGCTCCGGCCGGCGGACATCCAGGGCGGGCGCTGAGCACCCTGGGGTGCTGGGGGGCACCCCCTGCCTGCACCTTCCCTCTGCCCTGTCCCTGGAGGTGGCCGCGCTCTGGGCGCGGGTTTTATGTCGTGATCACTGGCGAGAATTTTTCTATTTTTCTGTTTTCCTAAAGGGTGATAAATAAATCACTGCAGGTCTCTTTTTTTTTTTCCTTTTTCTTTTTTTCCTTTTTTTTTGTTGTTGTTGTTGCTAAGAAATCCAAGCTGCCTGTGATTTCTGGCTTCCCTTCCCTGCTCTGCCGCGCTCCTAGGCCAACCCCCCTGCGCCCGGTGCATCCCTCTCCATCATCGAGTCGGACGCGACTGAGAATATAACACGGCTTTACTGTGTGAAATGGCACTAACGCGGCGCGCGGCTCAGCGGCGGGGTTACGGTGCGCGGTTTGCCTTGGCCTTAGCACAAGCGATGTGGATACAAGCGGCACAGACTCCGTGGCAAACAGAGGTTGAAGAGCCGTGGCCCGCAGCCGGGCACCGACAGTCGCCTGGAGCTGGCTGCGGGGGGTGGGGTGGGTGGGGGGGTGTTGTGGCAGGGCAGAGCCGCGTTTTGGGGTACAGCTGTATTTCTGGGTCCCCTCGTCGCAGACCCCGGCCGTGCTGCAGGGTGTCCTCTGACCAGGATGGGGTGGGAGGGGTGTTGCGAGGGAAGGCTCGTGGAAACCAGTCGAGTCCGGGGTCGTTAAAATTCTCATTATGAGACAGGTCGCGGCAGCAGTGGGCAGGGGCAGGCGCGGGCAGAGGGGTGCTGGGGTGGAGGGGACCCACTTGGGGACACTCATCGCGTGGGGTCCCCGTGGTCACCCCAGGGCCAGCTCCAAAGGGCCCTTCCTCCTCTGCATCGCTTGGTTTGGGGAGAAAGACGGGCTCAGCTTTGGGGAAGGCGTGTTGCAGGGGGGTGCCAGCTCCGGTAGGAGCAGCCCTGCCCGGCCAGGAGCCCCTCCGGCCAAACTGGGGTGCCTCGGTGCGGCGCCAGCCCCGGTGGGGGCAAAGGGGGGGGTTCGGTGGGACATGGGCCAAGGGTGAGGTTTCCGTGGGACTGGTTGTTTCTTTGGTTTAGATGGGGGGAAAGAAGAGGGAAGCAAAGCAGGGAGCAGCTCCGCTCTTTGGGGTTGCGGGGGGCTGGGGCCATCCCCAACGTGCGGGTACAGGGCTGGAGAGCAGCCGTGATGAGCGCAGCGTCCTCCCGGTTCGCTCGGGCTCCCACCCATCCCGGTGCGGCCGGGAGCCCCCAGACCTCGCGATGGCACCCGGGTCCCCGTTTGACGCTTCTCGTGTATCTTCTTGGTCCTGCCTGGCTCCTGGCAGCGGGATGCGAAGGGAGAGGGGAGGAGGTGATGGGACTGGTGGGTTACGTACCGAACGGCGTTGGCAGGTAACGAGCCGTTGTCCGTTGTGATCGCGTGGTCGTGGTTTGCTTCGTCGCTCCCACGTTGCTCTGAGACCCCGCGGATCCGTACAGGAGCTGTCGGCAAGGATGGACACGGTGGCGATGGGATGGCGTATTGCTGGTCCCCCGGTGCACGAGGGACGGGTGCGATCCTGGCGGGGATGTGGTGCGGGAGCAGGTGGTGGGTCCAGGAGTCGTGGAGGAGCTGGAAGCCAGGAAGGGCGAGCGGGTTGGACGCTGCGGGAGTCGCTGCGTGGTGGCGATGGCTCCGAGCATCTGGAGGCTGCGGCAGCGGGAGGGAAGCAGAGGGCTCTGCAGAAGCCAGTGCTGCGGTACCTAAAGTGATGGTGGTTGGGGACGTGACTGCACAGACGGTGGCACCGGGGACCGCAGGAGAGCTCAGGTTTGGCATTGTCCTCCCCACAGTAGCCGTGCCAGTCCCACCAGGGAGGGGGAGCTGACGGTCCTTCTGGCCGTGCCCACGGGAGCAGGCCACCTCCTCATCCTCATCCTCATCTCCTGGCCGGGCAGAGACGAGCCGTGCAGGCAGAGACGAGCCGTGCAGGCAGAGATGAGCCGCGCAGGCAGACCCTCGTCAGTGCCAGGCAGGAGCTGCCGGACGCCGCGTGCACGGCTGCTGGCAATAACGGGGGTCCTGTGCTCCCGACCCCGCGAGCGAGGCGCTGCGAGGCTCAGAGAGGCAAATCCTGCTGCTGAGGCCGAGGAGCCTTTGGCTTCACCTTAAAGCAATCCCAGCTCAGCTCCTCCAGCCCTGGCCGGGAAGGTGCCGGAGCCGACGCGCTCTCCCTGTGGAACCCCTCCGAGTTCTTCCCGTTTTGCTGCAGGTGGGACCAGTCCCCCCGCAGCCGCCTCCTTTCTGTCCCCGGGGAGGTCACTGTGTGAAGAAAACAATACTACAAAGAAACAGGATGAAGACGCTCCAACGACTGCCATGCCATCCCCGAGGGGACGGGGACTGGCTCTGCCACGTTCCCACTGCCGGCCCCGCGCGCCCCTGCCCGGGG
The DNA here is from genome assembly GCF_028858705.1 of Grus americana. NCBI lineage: Eukaryota > Metazoa > Chordata > Aves > Gruiformes > Gruidae > Grus > Grus americana. The sequence goes on from NC_072879.1 coordinate 1,911,826, forward strand.
GAGCCTCCGTGCTCCGCCACCAGCCTCCGATGCGGCCGGGAAAGAAAATGGGCTGAGCTCCTGGCGAGGGCAGCCTTCATCGCACCCCTCCGCTCTCGCAAACCCCTCTCCGCTCCAAAACATCTCTCCCATCGGAGCAGCCCGGTCACCGCGTCCTGCCGCCTTATTTCTTCTCCCCTTGCCCGTCCCCAGCTGGCGTCTCGGGCTCCCACAGGACGAACTCGTGGAGCAGCGTGTTCACCGTCTCGGGACACTCCATCATCACCATGTGGCTGCCCTCGTCGATCACCTTCAGGAAGGCGATCAGCAGGATCTGGAGGGAGATGGTGGCAGCAACAGGCATCAGCGCCGGGACGAGCCCCCTGCCCGCATCGCCATGTGCTGGCAGGCAGACCCCAGCCCTCGCCCACCCCCCAGCCCCGCGCAACCCCCTACCTCGGCCATTCGCTGATCCTCCTCCACCGGGACGAACTTGTCGTGCATGCCGTGCACCAGGAGCACGGGCACGGCCAGCTCCGCGTGGTAAACCTCGTCACCCTCCGGCCAGTACTGCCCGCTCATCATGGCGCGCAGCACGAAGGAGGACACGTTGAAGGCATTGCCTTCCTTCAGCAGCTGCTTTTCTTTGGCACCCTGGCGAGCGAAGCCAGCCCTGCGGGAGGGAGCCGGCACAGGCAGCGGGTTAGCCCAGCGTGGTACCTCGGGGGCGTCTCTGACCGCGCTGGGGGTCCCCGCCGTGGCCGAGGACACCCCTCCCCAGTGCCGCGGTGCCGGGATGGCCACTCACTTGAGGAAGCTCCATGCCAGGCACGGGGAGAGGCAGTGCAGCACGCAGGTGGGCATGTTGAAGATGGAGCAGAGGCTGGGCTCCAGCGCTGTCGGGCCCCCTCCATTGATCATGATCACTTTATGGACCAGGTCTGGGTACTCGTGGGCGAGGAAGGTGCAGAAGGACACCCTGCGGGGAGAGAGAGACGGTGGGCACGGGGGGCCACGCGTGATCCCGTGGCACCGGCGGATGCTGCACGCCAAGGATCCATGGCTGGACCCCAGGCTACACCCCCTTCGGTTGACCTGTGCTCCCCCTTTCTGGGGCAGGGGAACCCCAGTCAAACCCCACAGCTCCACAGAGCCCGGGCAGAGGGGCTGAGCTCGGGGTTTCGCTCCTGCGCAGACCAAAGCAGGGTGCCAGGACCTGCCTGGGTGCCCGCCAGCCTGGACCAGCCTCGTCCTTCTCATCTAATCCTGCCCGGCTCGGAGCCCGGCTCCAGCTCCCTCTCGTCCCAGGGCTGCTCTCTGCACTGCTTAGTCTCCATCTAATTGACTTTCTTGGGCTTACTCTATTTATAGGGCGTGCTCTGCCAGCTTCCCCGCTGGAGGACGGGCTCTGGGATTAGCTGGACCCAGGGATGCACACCAAGAGGATGTAGGAGATCAGAGCCGAGGGATAAACCCAAAACGGGAAACCCCACACCCCTCCTCTGCTTCTCAGCCCCCAAAGTGCAGGATTTGTTGGGCGTTTGCTGCCAAGGAGAGGACGGGGGAGTGTGAATCCATGCCTTCCCTCCTGGGACCCCCCAGTCCCTTACCCGTACGAGTGTCCTATTAAGATATTCCTCTTCTTCGCGTAGCGCTTGAAGACGGCCCTCATGTCCTCCGCCAGCGCATAGAAGGTGTACGCAGCAGCGATTTGGGGAGCCGAGCTGCAGCCGTGGCCGGCCAGGTCGGGAGCCACCACTTCGTAGCCCAGCTTGGTAAAGAAGTCCAGCTGCTCCTTCCAGATGTCCAGCGAGCCGCCCACGCCGTGGATGAAGAAGAGGACCACGTCGCTGTGTGTCCCTTTGCAGCTCGTGATCTGCTTCTTGCAGTCGATGTTGACGACTTTCTTGGGTTTACGCTTCCGACGCTTGCCGGGGGCAGCGGCCGCCTCCCGCGTGCCGCATCCCGGCGTGCCGCATCCCGGCGTGCCGGCGGGACCCTGGGCGGGAGTTTGGCCAGCCAGGTCGGAGAGCTCCAGCTCCACGGTGCTGTTGGGTTCCCCCGAGCTGTTCTGGCAATGCAGGATGTCGGAGCGGACGGCATCCCCCAGGTTCTCGATCACCAGCTGTCCGTTGCGGTAGACGGTGATCTTGCGCTTGCAGTGCACCGTGCCGCGCTCCGGCCCCCCGAGCTGGGTCTCCTCGGGCCCCTCCGGTGCCGGGCGGTTGGGCATGCTGTGCCTGACCCGCAGGATCCTCCCCGGCTTCACCTCCATGAAGCTGTAGCCGTTGCTGGAGTCAGCGCTGTCCAGCGGCCCCACGGCGTTCGTCGTCTTGCCCATCAGGCAGCAGAGGAGCCCATCGGTGATGCTGTTCAGCATTATGCTCCCTGCAATGAAGGCAAGGGGGGGGGCAGGAGAGGGGGGGTTAGTCACGAGCTCCAGCGCCCAGCAGGGACCTGCCGGGGGTCCTGGCTGCGGCACGGGGGACCGGGGACAGCCCCGTCCCCCCCTGCTTTGCTGCCAGCCCCCACAGGGGATGCATCGGGGGGGTGAACGTGGTGCTCCCCAAATGCACGGCCCTCCCCGGCCACCTGCAAACAGGCTTCTGTTTCAAAGACAGACCCAGCGTTCCCTGTCCAGCTCTGTCTGGGCCACGTCACCGAGCCAGTGCGACGTACACCGGCCTGGCAGAGGTGAACTGGAGCGGCCGCAAACCCACGCAGTCCCCGGCACGTGGCCGCGGGCCTCCGAGAGGGGGTCTGCTCTGGCCGAGGGAAGGTACATGCAAAGAAAAGCCTCTTTGAAATGAAAATGCTATTTCTGGCACCAAATATGGGGCTAAGGAAGGATTCAGCTATGAAAATGCATTATTTATACCAATTAAATATATATATATATTTATCTCCAGTCTAAACCACTGATACAAACGGTGAGAGATGGAAATTACCGGGACTGGAGATGAGGGTTTTAATTACAGTCACTCCGCAAACCAAGGCTGAAAACAATACGGCAGGAGAACCGGGGAGGCATGCAGTGGCCAGGCATCCACTGGGGGGGGCGGGAAACCCCCTCCCCGTATCCCCACCTGGCACCACGAGGGGCTGGGGGGGACATGGCACTGTCCCTGCTGTCCCCAAGGCTCATTCCTTGACATTTCCTCTTCCAGATGCGCTCGGGTGGCTTTGGGAGGGGGCTGCGAACGTGGGGACCACCAAGCCTGGCCGAGAGCGAAGCCAGACCCAAGCAAAGGAGGATGCGAGGTGGGAAAGGCATCGGGGGCATCGGTGCTGGCACCGGAGCCCGACGCCGTCCCGGTGGTGCCGAGGGGGCTGGGGAGGTCCCTGCCTCCCCTGGCTGGCAGCCTGATGCACATTTATTATTGATGAAGCTAAACACGGTGAATTATTGATGCCGATGGGCAGAGAGAGCCGGAGCGGGCGCTGCGCGGAGGGGCTGTCCCTGCAGGAGGGGGCACCGGCTGCCCCCCGAGCGGCGGCTGCGGGTGCCAACCATGACCCCTGCGGAGGAGAAGGAAAAGCACGTTCCGGGGCAGAGTTATAAATCTAAATCCCAGTGACGCTGTCAGGAGCAGCCCCCCCAGCTCCCTGAACAACCCCTTCAAGTGCACCCAGCAGGATTACGGGCGCTTTGCTGGCAGAGCGTGCAAAACAAAGCAAGGGACGGAGGCAGGCTGGGAGCGCAGGCCTCCCTCTCTGCAGCTTTTATCGGTCACTACATTTAGGGAAGCCAACACCGTGTGCTCGGCAGAGACCCCCATGGACCCCAACGCCCCTGGCCTGGCCCCTGTGAGCTCCCAGGGACCGGACGGGCTCTGCCGAGAGCTGCCAGCCGGCGAGGAGCGAAGGGGCTCCGGTCCCAGCCCAACACACGGCTCGTGGGTTTCCCCAGGAAAAAAACAGCCTGTTTGCTCCAGGCAGGCGATCCGGGTAACGGTTCCCTTGGCAAAGCTGGAGCGGCTTATCCGGGGAGCGTTGCCAGCTCTCGGGACGGCAGCCAGCGTTTGATTCTTGCCCAGCTCTGCCAGGGACAGTGGCCTGACGCCCACTCAAATGCCATGTAAGTCTCTGGGTGCTAAATTGTAGGGACTGGAAATGCAGCAAAGCCGGTCCCGGGTGCTTGTTCTCCTCGCTGCAGGCTGGGGCGCTCCCCGGGGGCTCCCCCAACGCGCGACACGGCAGTCCTAGCTCTCTGTGGTTTGGTGCCTGGCCTTTCATTGGCGATCTCTCTTCTGGACACGCGTACATCATCCATGCAGGATCCAGCCGCACCGAGAGTTTTCCAGCGTCCTCCTGCTCCCCGCGGGCTGGCCGAGCACCACGTCGAACAGCTGTGTCACCCGCCGGGCTCCCTTCGCTCCTCTGGGAAGGGACCCATTCAAAGCTGATGAGCAAGAACAGGACGTCTCAGAGCCCTGGGAAGGAGATGCCAAATCCAGACCTCACTGGCAAGGGGACTGGTCTGCTCTGCTGAGCCACGCTTCCAGATCAGCGATGAGCCCGAGGAGCTGGGCACCAGCCTGGCTGGAGCCCTGGCTGGAAGATGCCCAGCTGCCTTCGCGCTGGGACGGACATGCCACCACTTGGGCGGCTCTCGATCCCCGAGCAGCTCTGAGCTGCTCACGCTGAACAGAGATGGGGCAGGCGGAAAACCCAGGGGCAGAGGGGAAACCAGGCGGACCCCGAGCCTCTTGGTCCCCACGAGTAGGACTGCGAGCTCTCTGCAAGCGCTGCCCGCAGCTGGCAGGCCCCATCCTGCACTTGCACCGGGTACGGTTCCCCCGGGCTCAGCCTGTGGGAGCTGGATGTGATTCTGCCTCTGATTTCCATAAAGCCTGGCTTTACACTGCGCCTCCATTTCACAAGGTAGTAATGATCTCTGTATGGATTATAAACAGGACTTCTGGCCAAACCGCCTTGACATTGATTAACTTCTCAGGATTAACTCAATCAGTCCATCCTGTTCATTTCCAGAATTGATTTGCTGGAAGGCTCTGGCAGTCGGGAGCTCTGCAGGCAGATCCAGGAGCCCGGACTCGGGCCACGGAGCCACTCTCCAGCCTCATCAGCTCTGGGTACGAGCCCGGATCCCGCTGCAGAGAGAGGGGCTGTTCGGGGGGCAGATGCCTCCGCTTGGATACGCCCAGGCTGGAGCTCATGGTCCTGATACCTGCTGGGTATCGGACCAGGAAAACGCCACCCAAATCTCATCAGAAAGCACATCCCAGCCGAGCTGTTCCGTGGCCAAGTGGGAAATGGGGGGGACAGGAGGTTAAGCGACTCAACTCGATGTCAGGCTTCGTCTCAGGGGCTGGGAGGCAAAGCGCACCCGTCTCCCACCTCCCACGCGCCTCCTCTAACCCACCACGCCGTCTGCCGCGGCTGATGCAGCTAGAAACATCAAGGGATGTTCCCTCCGTGAGATGAAAAGGGCTGAAAATGAAACCAGATGGATGCGAAGAACTTTGCAAAGATGCTGGTAACCATGGCGATGAGCTGCTTCTCCCCCCATCCTCCATCCCGGCTACCTTCCATCGCCGCCCCCGGCAGAGAGCGAGATTTCGGCACCGGTTACATAAGGCTAGGCACAACAATGAGTCAGGCGCGGCGTGAACCTGCCGCCGGCCCCCCCGTGTCCCACGAGGCCGAGGACGGGGTGCGGGCTTGGGAAGATGGACGGCATCGCCCCGAGTTGATACCCACGTCCGGGCCCCCCCCCCCCAATCACAGCTGCCCCCAGGAAACGGCTCCCAGCACAGAGGGGATGCTCGGGGTTGGTGGGGATTAATCCTGGGAGGAGGATTTATTGCCCAGGTCCAGACCTCATCCCAGAACCCATGGAGACTCCCCTGGCTTCACCACCGCAACGAACAACCTGGCTGGGGGAAAAAACAACTTACTGACCTACTTCGGGCTGCAGCGCCTCAGATTTTATACAACTTGACGGCACCATGTCACAGCTGGAGAAAAATGGGACGAGATGTGATGTGGCAGGGTGGAGGGCAGAAAGCCTGATGGGATAACGTGACAGGCAGCCACACGGGGCTGACACAGAGCCCGCGGGGCTGACAAACAGCCCACGGGGCTGACGTACAGCCCATGGGGTGGTGTATCAGGGCAGCGCTTGCACCACATCTGCCCCAGGGGCACGACAGCACAGCGTGTGCACACTTAACGGCCGTGCTGGGATGGGCTAGCCACGCTGGCTCTTCCCTTGCCATCCCTGCAGAGAAGAGCGTGTCCCCTGCCCCCAACGGCCTCCTGGTCCTGCCTCCCCCGGGGGTCCCATCCGCTCTGGCTTGCTGGGGACAGCTGATGTCCCAAATGTCCAGAGTGCTGGGAATGACAAAAATATCCCCCTCCTGTCTTGTCCCTGCTGCGGAGACCTTGGATTATGGGCAGGAGAAAGGAGAGTGCATTTCTCCATGACAGCCCCCAGGGCAGCCGTGAGCCCGTCCCCGCTGAGAGAAGTCCCGGTAACCATTTTATCCCAAAAAGCGAGCCGAGAGCATCGTTTATCACAGGGGCAGCGCGAGCGGGAGTCAGCGCTGGAGCCCACAGTCATGAGCCTCCCCATAACCCTGCAACTCCCATCGCCGCTCAGCACCTCCATTCCCCTCCAGCACAGAGCGCTGGACCCTCGCGGGGAGTAGCAGGGACTTGATACCTGCTAATTCCTTGCAAATCCTCAGAGGAGAGGTGCCAAAGAGGAGCGTGAGATGTGCTGCAACCAGAATCCGACCTGCCATAATAATTTGTTCAGCTCTAATCCCTTCCCTCTGGGGCTCACGAGTATTAATGATGACACACGACACTCCTGAGGAATGGGCAAATATTATTATGCTCTTCCCAGCCTCCCCCAGTCATTCACTCTCTGCAACGTGGAGAAACTGCAGCGTTGAGAAACACATAAAGAGAACGACTGTTTAAGCACCGATCTCAGATACGCGCAAGAAAATGTTTATGCCGCATAGTCTTGGTCCCGCAAAGTAAACTTCCCTCTGGGGGAATGTGAAAAAGCCACTTCAGCTGGTGGCAAGCACCTGGATTTATTCTGTTACGCCTGGCTTCCCCATCCTGATGCAATTACAGCAGCTTTATCAGGACAGTAAATAGTCAGGAAGGCTTTATCAGTCGTACAAATAGAAAACCGAGGAGGCAGCCCTGAATCCTCAGCACAGGCAGGGATGCAGGGATGGACCGGTCCCCATCGGCGGGCAGCAGGACTTCGCCGAGGGCCCCGCAGGACACAGACAAATCGCGTTCGGTCAAGAAACGGCACGGCAGGGAAAGCTGAGCGTCTGCAAGACATACGGCAGCCCGGAGCCGTGGCTGGCTGCCTGCCACACGTCTCTCTTTAGGAAGGAAGAAGACCTTGAGAAACAAAAGATTATGCAATGCACAGCGGAGTAACCTGTGCCTGACCTCCGTGACCGAAATCCCGCTTTACCCGCTCCGGTTCCCAAACCTCCTGGATTTCCAAGGGGAAAAATCTGCCCCTGCTCCCACTGCATAGCTGCAGAAAAGCCGGTTGGATTCCTCCAGCAGCAGGCTGGAAGAAACCATTGCAAGGAGGCAGGAGAAGAAGAAAACCCTGCCCCCTCCGCTGGGCAGCGATGCGTGCAGGTGCCCCCTCGATCTCCAACCGAAAATCCAAGCAGATTTGACACGCACATAGCAACAGCAGGTCTTCGGTCAGAGCCAGCAATCATTTACTGCAATTGCATCACAACAGAAGCTGTCCCTTAAGTTTTATCACTGGGCAGCTTTTTCTAACCCCGCGCTCAAAGCACGCTCGATATAACAGGGCTATTTAAGCAGAAGCAATGCCGTGCCGCTGCGAGGCTACCGTCTCCCCTTCTCTCCCCGCAATCCCATCTAATGCCTGTCAAATCCCTTCCCGTCGTCAGCTTTGGAAAAAAAAAACCAAACAAAAACCCACATCTTTTGGCCATTTTCCTCCCTGTGCACAGCACCTTCCTGCCCTACATCACAGCTTGTGCTCCGAGTCCTCCGCACAAAGAGAGGGAGAGAGACAGAAGAGGATGCTCACCTCATTTATTGACAAGGGTTGTCAGGAGTCGAGATTGCAAATGAAAGGCTTAATCTTGCAGGAGGCAAAGGGGGAGAGGAAGAGATGCCCGAGGCGGCGGGAGCCTGTGCAGGATGCAGGGTGCCAGCGCTGGCAGGCTGCTCAGCTTTTCAGCTCCTCCGATTACATTTTTTTTTGCCTGTTTGGTGGGAAAGATGGAGCAATACCTTCAGCTCAGCTCATCTTGCTTTAGACCGAAATCTCTCCTTCCATCTTTTCCCCATGAGCAGCTTCATAACTGAGCTCTGGGGTTTGGGGGTGCTATTTGTCCTTGTAGTCTATAGCCATAGAAAGCCCCTTAAATCCCTCCTAAAGAGGAGGGCTCTCGGTGTGACAGACAAGGAGACTTGCCAGTCAAAGCAAGACCCAGCGCAGCCCCGCTGCCCGCCCATGGGGAGCCTGCCAGGAGCCGGGGGAGCTGGGGGGACTCACCCTGGGGTTTTTTGCCCCTTCCAATGGGATGTGTTACCGAATTCCTTTTTTTTTTTTTTTAACTTTTTACCTTTTTCTCACCATTCTGGTATTTGTGGCTTCCCAGAGGCCACGAGTGTGTCAGTGCCACGAGCGTGTGGGAGCTCAGCACGGGTGACCATGCATCCAAAGCGTGAATGTGCAGACCCCAGGGGCTGGGATGGGAGGACAAATGTACCATCACGAACGTCTCCTGGGTTTATTTTCACAGCTGTGGGTTTGGGAGGGCTGGAGTCGCTTCCCCTCACCCTGATGGGCTGATTCTGGTGGGAACACACCAAACCAGTGCAGAAAAACCCCAGAGCTGGTGCCTGCTCTTGGTGATATGGCCGGGCTTGGCTCCAGCGAAGCAATCTGAAGGATCTTTTTGATGATCAGAGCAGACAGCGAGGATGCTGGAGTTACCAGTGACTCACCCTCTGACCTCCCAGCTGGCTCTTCTTCTCCTCCTCCTCCTCCCCCTCCTCCTGCTCTGTAAAACACAGATAATCACATACAGTTAGGAACAGGCAGAGGCCGAACCTCTCTGTAGGTACCTTGGCACATCCTACGTGCTGCTGCTCTATCTGCATACATATACGCTAGACGTCAAAGGCGATCAGGGAGTCCGGTGCTGGTCCCAGCACCAGCGTACCCTCTGCCTGGCCCATCATGGTGCCCAGCAGGGCTTCCAAAAATGGATGCTGGTGCACCACACTGCTTGTGGTGACAGTTTTGGGGGCAGTCAGTGCACACCCCTCATGGGTGAGGAGGCCGGGCAGGGAGGGTGGCGGCGCAGGCCAGCTGTGGTGGCAGGGCCTTGGGCCTGGCCTGGCTCTGGGGGCCCAAACACCGGGGCTGGCACCAGCAGAACCATCCTGGTGAGGAATAAATTAGTCTTTAGAGGTGGCTTTTGCTCTGTTAGTGGCTTGTGACAGGGACGAGGTCCCCCCTCCCCCGCCGCAGGAGGCCTTGGCGCTTCGCAAACCTGGGGGGCCCAGGCCGCACTCCGCGGCCGTTGCCATGGTAACAGCGCGGCGGCTTGTTCCTCCCAGGACTACAAACCCCATCGGCCCTTGCGGCCGGCTGCGTCGTACGTACTTGTCCCCGCCCAAGGCGCATGCGCTTTCCCCGCCGCCCGCGATTGGCCGGGCGGAGGGAGCCAGTAGGAAGCGGCGTTGTTGTGAGGACGGTGTTGTCAGGACGGGCTGAGGGTCATGGCGGGGCTGGGCCGCCTCTGGCCGCGGGCTCTTGGCGGCAGGTAACGGCGGCCGCCGGCTCCCGGGGCGGGCAGGGAGTGGTGTGGTGTCGTGTCGTGTCACCCCCCGGGGTGGACAGCAGGGGAGGGACGCGACAAGGTCAGCCCTGTCCCTCATTGCTGCAAAGAAGCTCTTTATTTTCCTGTCAGCAGCAGCACTGGCCTTTCACTTTTCGTTTATCTATTTTTATTTTTTTTTTTCCCAAAGATTGCTTTTATTCCAGCAAGCTGCAGCCCATCCTTTCCAGCTCCGAGCAGCCTCAGTCCTGTCGGGTTCCCTGGAGCTGCCTCTCAGAAGCCATCTCTCCTTCAAGCCCGCAGCCGTCTGCCCCGGCGTGGTGTCTTCCTGGAACCACCAACAGATCCGTACAAAAGCACGTGGGAACGAATATCAACCGAACAACCGCAAGCGCAAACGGACCCACGGCTGGATCAAGCGCATCAGCACGCCGGCCGGCATCGAGGTTATCCTCCGGCGTATGCTGAAGGGCAGGAAGTCTCTGACCCACTGAGGGCTCCGCCCGGGAGGTGGATCTGGTGCGGGGAAAGCCAAAATGGAGCCCTGGAGCTGCCGCGGCTTTGGAGCGACCCGGCTTGAGCGTCTGTGCTGAGGGAGACCGTCCCTCTCGTGTCGGGAGCGTGCGAGGAATCGCGCAGGCTTGAGGGCGGCCTCCGAGGGCTTTGTTTAATGGCTGCTTTTTAAATTGTAAAATTATTGCCACTTGTATGTGCCATCCAAAGATAAACTTGTGAAAACACGAGCTGTGATTAAACCCCGGCAACTCGCCTTGAACTTCCTGCGCTAATTGTTAATGCGAAATTAACGGGGAGGTGGGGAGGAAAGCTGGCTTGTTTGTGGGGTCGTGGCTGCTAGGGAGTCTTTGGAAGGGTGGCACGAGTGCGAGTTAGGGCTGAGGGTGGGGGGAACTTTATTTTTGATTTACACCGGCCCTGGCAGCGGCGTCTCTGCCCGTTCTGCTCCACCGTCCCCCTGAGGTGCTTCAGGAACGGGGTCCTGCTTCTCAGCTGCAGCCCTGGGCTGGAGGAGTTGACTTCTCCTGGCCGCTGTTCCCCCAGCGCTGCTAATTCACTGCTTTGTTCCTGCCGCGTAATTAACAGCGCCTTCATTAACGAGGGCCGAGGGGAACGGGGCACGGACTACATCTCCCAGCGTGCCCCGCGGCCGCCGCCACATCCGGGTCTTTCCGCCCTGCGCTCTCACACATACATCCCCCCCGGGCCTTCCGAGCGGGCATTTCCTGCCTCAACCTAACCCTACGCTCCTCGGCGCCGCGTTGAGTGGCGGGCGTAGCGTCCAATAGAAAGCGAGAGTAGCGCGGCGCGGGCCAATAGGAAGGCGCGGGGCGGGCGGTGGAGGTAGTGGGTGGGTTGAGGCGCGGCGGCGGGGGAGGGGCGGCTCCTCACGGCTGGCGGCGGTGAAGATGGTAGGTGCCTCGCACCCCCCGCCCGAAATGGCGGCGCCCCCGGCCCGGTGAGGGGAGCGGGGTCCCGCCGCTCCTGCCCCGCCGGCCGCGCCCCACCGCCCCGCCCAGCCCGGGGAGGAAAGGGGCTCGCGGCCGCCTCCGGCCCTGCAGAGCCCGCACCCTCCGGCGTCCCCGCCCGGGGCCTCGGCGGAGGTGGGGGGGCGGCGTGGCTGCGGGGGCCCCGGCCGAGGGCTGCGCACCCTGAGGTGGGGAGTGCCCCGCCCTCTGGGACGGGGGCGTGCGGGGGGGGGGGCCGGGGCGCCCCAGGCCGGGGGTGTTGCGCGTCCCTAGCGACGGGGGGGTGCGGGGGTTGCTACGCCCCGAGCCGGGGGTGTCCCACGCCCCGAGAGGCGGAGGGCTGTAGCACCCCAAGATGGCGGGGCTCCCCACCCCCAGGGCTGGGCGGAGAAGGAGCGTAGGGACACCCGAAGCTGGGGATGCACCCCATCTCTTGGGGTGGGGGGGGGTGAGGGGGGCTGGGGCACCTCAGGCTTGGGGGGGACCCCCCCTTCCAGTGACTGGGGGCGGAGGGGCTGTGGTACTACAGGGTATGGGCTATTCCCTGCCACGGCTGAAACGCTCAAAGGAGGGCAGGGGTTCCCCCAGGGTGTGCGGTTTTCCCCACCCTCAGGGATGGGGGACTGAGAGCAGCCGGGGCACTGCCAGGGTGCAGGGTGTTTCCTCCACCCCCCAGGCTGAGGAGCAGAAGGGGGAAGTTGGATCACCTCCAAGGTGCGGGGTGCTCCCCTGTCCCCAGGGCTGGGGGTGCACTAAGGGGGCTGAGGGCTGCGGAGGTTCTTCAGTCCTTTCTGCGCCCCCTGAGCAGCAACAGGCACTCGGTCTGGTGCCTGAGCGTTCAGCAGCGGCTGTCAAAACCAAGAGGCTTCCAGTCTCCCTCCCTCCCTTTGTAGTGACACAATAATTTTTGGAGAAACAGGGTTTTCCTTCTGCCCCTCCGCAAGCTCCATAACTAAGGGAAAAAGAGTGGTGTCCCTGCGGTCTCCGTGTACAGGCGTACCATGGCTGAGGGCTTAGGTGGCCGTTCCCAAGCCTGTGTTAGTGGTTTTCCTCTAACCCACGTCCACGTGTGCATGCATCGTGCTAGGACAGAGCCCCACTTTCAGCGTCTCTGTGCTGGGCCTCGTGTAGCTGACAGTTGCTACTGCAGTTTCTTTCAAAGACTGAGAATGGGGCACACGTGTGTGTGTGTGTATATATATTTTTTTTTTTTCACCTTTCTGCTTTTAGATGAGGACTATCATCTTCCTAGGAAGCTGAGCCCCCTTGTTGACAGAGGAAAAGTAGATGTGTCTTATCTCTACCTCACTTCCCAAATCATAGAAGGAACCAGTGTTGTCTTCTGAGGTTGCTTAATCACATTTGTTTTGTTGAGTTTGGGTTTTTGGCGGGTTTTTTTGAGTTTGCCTTTCCCCAAGGAAATGAGGCATCTGCTCAGTTCAGGGGCTGATTTTTCACTTCCACACAGGACGCTGCATCAGCTTCGCTCGCTTGGCCGGGGCGCGCTTTCCTTGGTTAAAGAGTGGCAGAAGGCACGCAGGGGGAATGTTTCCTCATGTGGCATTACACGGGAGGTATGACTCGGTGCACCTTGTGCCATAGGTGTGTAAACACGGCAGCGACCTACTGGGGCTTATTTCCCTGGTGCCCTTGGAGCAGATAAGGATCGTTGCACTTGGAGTATTGTCTAATTCTGAATATCCAGGAATACGACTCCAGGCAACTCCCTCGAGGGGGCCTTTTCGGTGATCTCTGAGATCATATCAGCACAGAGCCACTGAAATGTGTGTGTATGTAGCAGGATTATCATTATCGGAGGGATAGTGCGTGTCACTGACAACCAGACTTTTCAACTGAACTGGTGATGAGTCCTCAACGTGCTGCCTGGGGCTTAGGTTGGAGAAACATCCTTCTCAGTCGGTTTAGTGTCCCTGTTCTGCTCTAAGTTACGGCTGAGCAGTGGGCGCTGCCGGTGGTGCTGGAGCTGGTCTGCCCAGCGACTGCTGGCCTGAGGGAAGGAAAGGGGGTGGCCGAGGGCCAGGGACACTCGTGGCTGTTAGAGCTGAGGTCTCCAGGTGTTGTGTGAGTTTAGTAACCTTCCTGCTTGCTAAGTCTGTGCTTAGCTGGTATATATCCTGCTTTAGTGCTTTATATTGTAGAAGGGGGGGGGAAACCCCGCATTGACCATTTAAATTGCATTTCAACTGATAACTTTAACAGTATTTTTGTAGCTTACTGGGCATAACTCACTCTGCTGTAAAAGTCCTTTAAAAGACTGCAGAATCCCTGGTGAGAGCTGTGATCCTGCTTATCCAGCCTCTTTCCAGGGAAACGTGGGCTCTGGCAGAGCAAATCCCTGGCTGGAAAGTAGGGAATAGCCTAGCCTGGGGAACTTGGGGTGAGCTGCGGCTTATTGAAGAGATGCTTGAAGTTGTCTGCGCCTAAATAAGAGCAGTTATTTTCCATTCTTATAAGCAATAATAAAACCAAGTAGTTGTCAGGCTTTTCCTGCCATAAAAGAAATCAAGGACATGTCTGTCTCTCTCTGGATTAGGCTGGTGTAGCAGAGCAGGTTACTTTGTCATAAAAAGCCTGCAAATTTAATGCAACGGGAAGGTGAGATGCTTTGAAATGTAATGGGATATTTTTAAAGCTCCTCAGTCCTTCTAAACAGAGTAATATAATTAGTAATTCTTAAATCTGGGCTATGTGGAGAAAACTGTGTCTGGCTGTGTCAGTTCAAGTTGTTAAAGGGTTCCCCGTCCTTTTCAGCCTGGGAGTCCTTGGGTAGCATACAGGTACTGACTGTGGATGAGAACAGATGAACGGAGAAATCCATTGGGGCAGGCGTGGGAAGTGGTGAGCTGAGAGCAGGACACAGTCCAAAACCTAGGACTTCTGTTATAGCAGAGCCGGAAGATCCTGCCTTAATTTCTGAGCTCAGCCGTGGTGTGGACATTACACAGGCCAGCGAGCGATGGACTCTGTCCTGGAGAACTCACGACCGAGGGCAGTGAAGGCACAGGGAAATAGCGTGGGTCCTGTGGGGGTTAAAACAGGCAAGAGAAATTTGAAATTTGCTGTTTGAACCCAGGTCCAGTATTTTAACAGGATTATTTGTAAAATGGGCATATGGGAAGGCTTGAATGTGGAAACTAGGATGTCAGTAGAGTTCTCTTTAAGAACAAAAGTATGAATAATATTTTCTGGTTTGGCTAATTATAGCTCTTTGTTTTGAATTAAAGATGCAGCGTTAACAAAAATAATGGCTTCCGATCTAGCAGTTTTGTAGCAGTAGTGTCCATTTATTTGTTGCTTCTAACACTGAAAGTACATGACTTCTCATCTGCTGCTTCACTGTCCTTTTCAAATTGCTTATAAACAAGGTGATGTATGTCCCGGAGTAGGATCCTTTAGTGTTCAGTATAATAGACTTTGAGTCTTTAAGGAAGTATCATTATGATACAGGCAGCTGGTCTAACGACTTAGAAGGGATCGTCTTGGGGCCTCTCTCTCCTCTGCTTATCGCACAGGTACATCTGACATTTATTACCCATTTTCTCTTTATTTAAAGACATTGCTGGGCATCTTCCTTTGTCTCTGCTGTGAGTAGAGAGGCTCCAACATGCTCAAGCTCGGTTTTCTCCTGACCCCATAATGTTCTCCTCCCGCCCTCCTTTTTCGCTTTGGAGAAAGGAAATTCCTGTTTCATGCTGCTACGGCTTAATTAAACTGAGGGGGCTCTGTGGGGTTCCCGCGGCTGTTTAGCAAATAGCTTTGCTGGCCTGTTTTGTTGTGAGTGGTGATCTAACCACTTCCATCAAAACTTGGGAATTTTTTTTTTTTTTGATGTGCCAATAGCCTTGATGCATGTAGGGGTGTGATCCTTCAAAAAAAAAAAAAAAAAAAAAAAAGTTGGACCAGGCTGATAAATGTGTGATAAAGATTGAGCTTTTTGAGGCTTTTATTGCTCTGTGGAACCAGCCTTGGTCTATGACAAAGAACGTTAATTGGGACAACAAAAGAGCAACTGGTTCGATACAGTGTCATATTCAAGGACTTCAGACATCAGCATAGCCGTGGCAGTTTCTCGTGTGATGTCGTGATTTGTGCGGGTAAATCGCTGTGGATTCTGGTCTGCTATATCCGTGCTGGTTTCAGGATCCAACAACCATCTCGCTGTCTGGGACCTGGCAGCATCCTTCAATTCCTGCAGTTGTTTGTCTTAATGACCTGAGTGACTCCTTCAAGAATCACCACAAAGCAAACAGCAACCAGAATATCACTCTCTCATTCCTCACCTACTTCTTTCTTTGTATTCTGTGTCTTTTTAGGCAGATTTTTTGAAAGGATTACCAGTCTACAACAAAAGCAACTTCAGCAGATTCCATGCGGACTCTGTATGTAAAGCATCAGTAAGTATTGCCACATCCTAGTGCTTTGGGGGAAGGTGGGGTTTTTTTTTTTGCGTGGCTCAAAGGATGCTAGAGTGAAATAAACTTGAAATGAGTATTTTGTTTCTTAAAAAACACATATGATCACAGCTGGTAGTTCATGAGCTGAGATTGGCAAGGAAAACTTCCTGCTTGCTTTGGTGAGGAATGTGTCCTCTCATCAGCCAAACCACATCTGTGGTGCTTTCTTTATATATACACATTCTTTAATAGTAGTCTTATGCCCTGAAAAACATGGAAAAATGGACGTCCTTTTTTATATGCGTGTTTTAAAAAGCTGTAGCCGCACAGTGTCACGTAACAGGGCAGAATACCACAATGCATTTGTAGCCTGCATTAATGAGCGCCTTCTGGTTGCTTTAGCTGTGCTCAGGTTAAAAATCACCTTTTTGCTGTCTTCCTTCTATAACTGTTCTAATTCTTCTATAGAATAGAAGACCGTCGGTATATCTTCCCACGAGAGAATATCCTTCTGAACAAAGTAAGTCTGCCCTGCTAAAGTTTTGAGTTTTTATAACTTTATTCTGTTCTAATATTAAAAACCTGGCATATACATAATCTCTGTTATTTTAAAGTTCAGATCGGGTGATATGATTGAACTGTCACCACGGTGATTAGCAGTGTATGTCTAGTTTTTGTGCTTTTCCTCTATCCTTATTAAGTGATCGCTGTTCCTACATACTGTTCTTTTATTAAAAAGGACCGTGCTTAGTATGTGAAGTAATGTGGTGATTACTGCAGCGTTTTAAAAGTCATCTTTAAAATGATCTCAGTATGTTTGTTTCTTTTTTTTTGTTTTTTTGGCAGTCATAGTAACAGAAAAGACAAATATACTTTTGCGTTATTTACATCAGCAGTGGGACAAAAAGGTATGGTTGTGTTTTCTTAATATTAACATTTTGTCTTGATTTGCTGACTCGGGTTAATTGAGCTGAATATTGATTGCAATCAAAATGTTGAAGATTTAATTAAAAGAAAGTGCGAACTGCACTTCAGCAAAAGATAATGTAAGGAAGCTCTGTCTCTGCACAAGACTTTAAAAAAAAAAAACACACCAAAAATACCCCCAACTGACAGAACAACCACCAACTTTTTCTTCCCTTTCAATTTAAGGGACATTAACTCAGTGTTTATTCTAGAACTTGGGAGACTGCAGTTACATCTCCCACTGACTGTGGTTTTCCTTTGTGACCTTGGGAGATCAGTCTCCCTGTGCCTCAGTGTCTACTTTACAGCTAGGGCAAAGCTGCTCTTACCTCCCGGGACTGTTAGGGGAAGATGGATGTGCTTGTGCAGAACAGGAATGCGCTAATGAGGCTGTGTGAGTACTTTGGGTCCAACATCTGAGTTCTTGTATGAGGAACGCCCAAATTGGTATACTCGAGCTAGCGTTTGAGGCAAGGAAGCTGGGGTACCTGGGTTGGGAGTACTCAGAACAAGGTGATGACTTAGGAGTGGAGATGTCGAAGCAGCGAGTGGGCAGAGCAGAGGTTGCGGGAGAACGTGGAGAGGTAGAATTGTAAAGAACTGAAGCTGAAGAGACAGTATTTGTATGTGACAGAAGGCTTGGGGAGATGTTGGTAAGTTCAGGGACTGACTCAGAGCAGTGGGAAAGAGCATCTTACTCATGTTTATGCAGTATTTGAGATCTATAAATAAGAAGTGCTGAGATCAAGGATTGGTGTTTTAGCCACCCTCAAATTTGAAGAACAATCTAGAAGGAGCACCTTTCAGCTTTGGCCAAAATCCTCTTCAGTGTCTGTTCTGTGTGTCAGGTGATCGCAGCACTACGTTCCATCCCAAAACTTTCACAAATGAAATCTTGTTCTGCTGACGCTAGCTCCTGTCAGAATCCAAGGCTTTGGAGAGATTCACTCTGACTTTCTCTGTCCCAACAGAATGCAGCAAAGAAGAGAGATCAAGAGCAAGTGGAAATAGAAGGTGAGAATTCGGCGCCACCACGGAAAATCGCTCGGACAGACAGCCAGGATATGAACGAGGACACTTAAACTCTTGCCTTTCTCCTCTACTACTTTGCAGGCGCTTCCTGTTTTGTCTCAAAGTGTGTAAATTTTGCCCCCATCTCTCACCCCTCCACTATGCAGCCCAAACCACTTCTGACTTCATAGGAGCCAATGTATTTATTTTTTTTTTCCCCCTCTCCATTTTTTATTTATGCCGTAAAACCTACAGAGCGATGGTGGAACAATTCAGTAAATGATGTAGTATAACCTTAGTTCCTCCTTTCTAAAAATATACACTGTCACTTTCACAGGTTTTGTTGAATCTGTTACCTAAATCAACCAGATCTAGCTACAGGAGCCTGGGTAGGAGACATGGGTTATTACAGAACCCTTTGGTGGTTACAGGCTTTCCGATTCATGTACCCGTTGACGTAGTACAAGTGGCTAACTCTTCTTTGGACGTGCCCAGTCCAGCCATAAGTGTGGGGCCTTGCTATTTTTCTTAAATATTCTGAAACTGGCACTGCACTAAAAAAAAAAAAATCAAAAATCAAAAATCATGGGTGTCATTTAGGGTTATGTTGATCTTAGCAACCGTGTTGTCAACTTGATATATCAGTTGTATTCTTTTGGTCTGTCCTGTAAGGACCACGGTCATTTGGCAGCGTACATTATCTCATGCATCAGTGGTCATGGAGAATTCAAGTGAAAGGTGTGTTGCTTTTGTTGTCCTTAAATTCTAACCGTCTCTTGGTCTTGAATGGACTGATATGTGCAACTTCTCCGTCGGAATAAAAGGATAGTCTTCTGAGTATTTGATCAACAGTGTATTTAAGCAACAGCTGACGGAATGGAGTTGGGTAGGCACCCTGTGGGCAGCGCCTGGCTGGATGAGTCTGGAAGCACCTCAGCAACTAGATCTAGTTCTTTGTCTCAGCTGCCGGCTCTGAATAATGGTACGTTGTATTTTCCTGTGATATCGGCGTGTCTGGAATGGAGCCCAGGACTCGGAGTTGATCAAAATGTGAGCTTCCATGGTCTCTGATGAAGACCGATCTCTTTTGGACTGTGACAGTTCAGTGCCTGTTGCCTGTAACCCTTCGCTGACTCTTCACTAGGAGCCAAAATGGAGACCTGTAAGTAGTCTAGGTGGATTCAGAGGTGCAGAGACTAAAAGGAAATGAGCATCGTCACCTGAAGGGGACAGGAAAGGTGTAGCTTAGTAATGATGTCTTGTCTGCTTTAACGTAAGAAGCTGACTTCACACTGTGTTAGTTTAAATCGTTGCATTTATAGCTGTGTTTTTTCTTCCTTCACAAATCCTAAACACCAATTCAAGAAATCGCATGAATGTTTTTCTAGAGATCCTGGATAAGCCTTGGTTCTGAGTAGCTGCGGTGGCCGCCAGCTTTGAGGGTTTCTGCTGTCCCCTTCTCCATGGCGTCCCTGTCTGACCGGGGGACGTCAAACGTTCGGGTTTGGGGGCGAAGGGAGAGAAAACTGTTGCTGACGACCGTATGTTGTAAGGCAGAACCTTAGGAAGAGCAGGGCACAGCTCACGTTGCGTTTTTAAATGTACCTTAGGCACCGAGTTTCTGATGCAGTGAGTGAATTTAACTTCATACCGAGTAGTTTAGAACTTTGTATCTGCCTCAAAAAAAAACAAAACCCAAACCCGTTACCTTTTTGCTATGGCAGTAACCTCCAAATTACTGGAATGTCATTGAAAATGCCAACTGTGTTGGTGAAGATAAAATATACTTGGGTTTCCATGTGATTTCCTGGCGATTGCAAGGGGACTCCTCCCAGAGTTACGCTGTCAAAAAGCGCTTTTGTGCAAAGCGCAAGGCGTTGACTGCAGATGCTGTGGTAGCATCCGGCCTCGCAGGGATTATCTGAAACTGAAGAATCCTTTGAAGAGCTGAGAGATACCAAAAGAGGAAACGGACGTGCAGCTGGTGGTAAAGTGTGACCAATTTGTGTGTTTAGCAAAGCTTGAGAGCTGCAGCCTTGCAGTAATGTTTGTACAGTGCTTTAAAGTTGTAAAATGCTGTATAATTCTTGATTGATATGGCAAGGTTTGAGCTTTGCTGACTTCTCTGCTAGACAGAGCGATGTACTATTAAAGAGAGTTGGCAGTTCCTTCCTGTTGTAAACTCCCGTCTTTGTTCCCTCCGTGTCTTTTAAAAATTATCTGCTTGGTTTTGGGAGCCTTTGAAATATTTCCGATATTTTTAGGAGGTTAAAGTTGCCTTTTTTTAAGTAGTTCTGAAGTGATGGAGAAACAGGTCTTCAAAGGGACTTGGCTTTGTGTCACTGGTTGGTGGATTTTTATTTTTTGTTGATGGTTGCGTACGAGCGGAATGGATTTCTGATGCATCCCGTCCGATCTGAGGCGAGAGCTCCTGTCCTCCTTCCTTCTCCAGCTCGTTTGCCATGCCACTGCTGGCTCAAGAGCGCTCTCCTCAAGCTATTGCACTTCGATCCTAAATTCACGCCTGTGTAATACATGGTAAGTGTAGTGGGTTTAATGTTGCATGGAAGATCCTATTTGCCTAACTGTGATTTCCTGGTGCCTTAGTGCATTGAAAACAACAACAACAAAAGGTTTAAAAAACCAAACCCTGGATTTTTGCTGACCGTGCTGTTTGTACAATACCTAGTTCCTCTGACTTGCAACTCTTGTTACAACGTGACTGAGATTTAGCGACCCTCAGGGGTTTTTGTACATGTCTGCATAGTGATATTTTTATTGTTTCTGTTGCCAATCTATACTAAAGGTTTGGGGTTTTTAATGAAAACTTGAGATGCTTGCCAGAGATCAGAATTTTGGTTTTTTTCAGTTGAGTAGTGCATCTTTTCTCAAAAGTCAAAGCAGCAGAAACGTCTTTCTTGCTATTGGGGAATGATGAGTCCGTCTAGGAGCAGCCTGTCCTGTTCGCGGGCGTCTGTCCTGTATTAAACAGTGCTGGAGCTTGTGCCCGACGCGAGCAATTAGATGTATGCTGGGTATGTTTAGAGTATGAAAAAGTTAGGCACTGCTTTTTTCTAACATAAAAATACACTAGTGACTGATGTGCAGGGAAACTAAAGTTTTGTTTAGGTTAATTCTTGATACTGTATGATCACTTTTTTTTTTTTTTTTAGGGGACAAATAGTCAAAAAAACTACTCTCATAAGAGTTAGAGGTGGGAAAATGTTAAAAAAAAAAGATACCTTAACATGTTCTGTGAATTCACAGCTGGGGGGGACGGGTAACTGCGTCTGAGCAGCGACATCTGCGTGTGTTTGCGTTGACGGTGGGCTCCTGGGGCTTGCCGGGTCAGAGTATGTTCAGTCAGGTAACATCGGCATGTTCAGCTTTCAAGGTGTTTCCTGTTTCTGTCCTTGGAAGTTTTTTTTTTGAGACTGTAACGAATGATGCCCTGAGCAACCCGCTCTGCATTCGGTATCGCCTGTGCTTCGAGCAGGAAGGTGGAGGTGACCTGGGATCCCTTCCAGCCGATAAACCCAGGGAAGCGCAAAATGCAGCAGAACCCGCAGCTGGAAGGTTTGGTTTTGTACGAGGCTGGCAAGCTGTGGAGGACCGTTAGCAAAACTTAGGGAGTTTGCAAGCATGTGCTGAAGTTTTTTGACAAGCTCTGAAACCACATTTTGCTACAAACAGCAGCAAGCTGCAGGATGGAGATCCAAACCAGGAGGGGAGGGAGGGAGCTGCTGGGCTCCCCAGCTGCCTGAGGCTGCGGCAGCCTGGACCGGGGCTGTCGTGGGCTTAAACCCTTTACCGGGGGGTATTGAAGGTGGGCAGAAGTTTTTAGATGTATTTCATTTAGATGATGCATTTAGATGCATTTCACTGTAAGATGACAAGTTTTTAGAATCGTTTAGATATGTTAGATGTGATTTAAAAAAAAAAAGACTTGTTTTCTTAGCAAGACACGAAGCACCGGCAGCGTGCTGGTTTCCTGGTGTGGATGCCTGGGATGCACGTCCCCATGCCTGTTGGGAGCCAGGTTGTGATGGATCCAAAGGACGCGCTGAACCCGACCGCTGTTCCCTGCCCTCCTGGTGAACGTGCCGAGCTGTTGGTGAACTCCCCGTGCGCGCAGTTGTTTGGGGCTGTCCCGATGGCCCCGTACAGGGAAGGCTGTGAAGGTTGGAGTAGGATCGGCTGGAAAATGGGTTTCCTTCCCTCTCCAGTGCGTGCCTTATACAGCAGTGCGGTTGTCGGTGTTTGGACTGTTTCCTTTGGAGGCAAATTTTGAACATGCTGGACATTAGTCTTAAAATTTTCACTCTATGCTAGGCAATTATAACTGGTGTAACTTCAGAGCTTTATTTTTTTGGTGAGCTCCTTGACACTGGCCTTGAGGCAAAGCCTAAGCAGGAGTCTTGGATTTTTTCTAAGCCTGCAGCTATCAGCTGTGTTACCACGTACTGTTTCCTGGCTTGTTTGTATACCACTAGCTTCATTTTTTTGTTTTTCAGATTTTTAAAAAGACCTGCGTATCTATAATAATAAATTTGTTTTCCTGGATTAATGACATCAGCCTGGCAGCAGAGGACTTGTGCAGCACGCTGATCGTGACCGGAGGGGTTCCAGCTGATCCCTCTCCGTGTCAGCTTTTGTCTCTTTTTTTTTTTTTTTTTTTTTTTTTTTTTTAATGTGTAACAGAGAGTGGGAAATCCCTTTTCTTTAAAGACGGGGAGGTTTGCATTTACCTGGGAGCAGCTAAGGGTGTTTTTTGGGAGCAGTTCCCAGAAGCGGGTATTGCATCATGGCTTTGGTTAAGCCCAGCCTGACCTTCGTGTTGTGCTGACTGCGCTTTCGGGTTCCCCTCCTGCTGGTTCACAACAACTGGGCCCTGACAGCGGAGGGTGCAGCCCCGAGGTCTCGTCTGCCGGCTGATTTGGGATGTTTGCTGTTAGTAATCACCCAAAAAGGCTGAGTCAGCGGGATATCCAGGTGGGCTGGCTGTGCCCTTACTTACGGGTCTAGGGGTTGTGTCCAGCCTACACAAAGTGACTTGCTGTCACAGCATCGGCTTGCAGAGCTCGTCCTCAAACACGGGCACTGGCAGCTGCGTTGTATTTTATATAAAAGATGTCTGTCGTCTGGAGAGTTTAATGTCAGGGAGGAGACAGGACTTCTAGAACCTCATCTTTTTTTAACTATGGGGCGAAAACCCCATCTTCTAGATGCTGAAAAGGCTGAACCTGGCCTGAGGGGAAGAACATCTTGGTAACTGAAACAAGGGAATGAAATGCCAGCTTTCAAATTCTCTTTAACACTGAGATTCTGTTTTTAAAGGCAAAACTTTCCTAGCGTGTCCCCAAATATGAAGACCTAAGGCTCCCTAGATGTGCCATTTTAGAATTGGGTTGTTCTAGGAATTAAAAACGTCTTACTGGCAGTCTTAATGTTTTTTGAGGAGTCTGGGTGGTTTAACCTTTGTGGTAGAGTTCCAAGCTTTGCTGATGTAAACCTGGAAGTAAGTATTCAGCTGGCGAGATCGAAGGGCAGCACTGTTAAAACTTGACCCGATTTCAAATCAGGATTTATTTTTTATTTTTGTATGGGAGGTGTCTGGCTGAATCAGTTGGGTGAGGCAGGGTGAGCGGGCGCCCGTGTTCCGGCATTTGCCGCTCCACACACTGCGGTTGTGGACGAGGTTTTCCACAGGTCACCGACTGCTCTTGTGCCTTGTGCACAACAAGGATGGCAATTAGTGCTGCTTTTCCTATAACTCTGCTTTTAATTTCCTTGCCTTTGTCACCGAAGCAAACTTTATTTAGCTAGCGACCAGCAGTAATATTTCACTTTGCCTTATTGCTGCCAGCTCCATAAACATCTCTGGGACGACTCGTCCCTGTTCGCTCTTTGGTGAATCGCAGTGTGGTGATCCCTGGGATGGTGCTGTGCTTTTATTTATTTTTTTTTTTTTTTGAGATGCAGATATCGAACAGGTCAAATACTCTCCCTGGTTTGATAAGCAGCCTGTGAGGGCTGGGGAGCGACGATGGCTCTCGGGGATGGAGGGACGCAGGGTGACTAATCACTTACTGTAAGAAATAGCACGAAATCCGAATGGATGGTCAGAGCTGAGTCACCGTGTTGTCTGTGCTACAGTTGTGCTGATTTCCAAACGCATTCATTTCTTATTAATCAGCGCACAGTGTGCCATTAATGGGCTTTATCGGGTATTTTTAGTTATCCTTGGCCAGCCACACATCGCAGCTGAGTGTCCGAGAGCGGCTCAGCGCTTTCTGTCGTCTGCAGCTGATTTAACTCCTCCGGTGCGTTCAGCACGCGCGATCCCAGGCTGGTTTTTGCAATGCAGTGTCGAGCTTGTGAGTCTGTGTTAACTTCCAACCTGTCTCTGCAACTTGAATTTTCCTCTTTTGCAAAAATACTGTCTTGTGGGGCTGGGAGAAGGTGGTTTTTTCCTTGAAAGCTGCGTGTTGGCAGAAGGGCTGCCCCCATGGAGTGATGTCATGGCCATTGGATTTTTTTTTTTTGCATTTATTTTTAAACTGTTCCGTGTTTGATACTGTGTATAATAAATTTGCAGAATTTAGAGGATTATAACTTTCTTCATTCTTCCTCTACCTGACGATACGCGCGAGAGCTGTGGTGTGGCTGCTGGAGAGCATTTGGCATCGAACCGTGCCGGTGGGGCTTGTCCTGGTGTCTTTGCCCTGCGTTCGAGGACCATGAAGGGTGGGTGACAGCGTCCCTAACGTCCCCTTCCCCGGGGACAGAACACCTGAGACTTCTTCCCCGAGCAGATGTGCCATGCAAGCCACTGCAGGCAATAATTCAGCCCACGCCTCAGGCTTGTTGAAATATATTTTTTTTTTATTGCATTTCTGCAGGTTTTACAAAAATATGACAAAATAAATTAAAAAGAAATAAATAACCCCCTTCATTTCTTTTAATTTCCAAAGAAATAAAACACAGCAAGGGAAAAAACAAAACAAAATGAAAACAACCTAAATCTTCCCTCCTTTGTCCAGTAACTGCCTGAAAGAGTGAGATACCAGACAGGCGGCTGCTTGTAGAAATACTTTGTATAGAGAAATGTTTAAAAATGCCCCAGACTGTGGGGTCCTGGCAGCAGCGGGACCCTGCCCTCTCCTCTGGCAAGTGGTGCAGGGGTAGATGTTCCCAGGACTGTTACTCTCAGGAGGGAAATGGGATAAAACAAACTCCTTTTAAGACCGGCGTGTGTTCAGGAGCGGCAGAGACGAGAGCTGGCCCCGACCAGCCAAACCCAAGCAGAGAAACTAAATGAAATGGAGAAAGGGAGAGCGCTCTGCGCCCCTGCCCGCAGCCCTGCCCGATCCGGGGGTGCGTGCAGGCAGGGCAGGCAGAGCGGGCAGGCGTGGGCTGAGCTTTGGGCTCCGCAGGCAGCGGTGCGGCAGGGTGCCAAGCCGAGGCAGGGGTGGGTGTTTTGGGTTACCTGGTACCCCCCAGCCGGACTGGGGTCTTTCCTCCTGCCATCGTTTAACGCACTGCTGCTCCGGGGCACGGCCGTGGCGGTGCTGGGCTCACTGGGTTTCTGAGGGCCTGCGTGCCCCAGTTTCCCAGCGCTCCCTTTTCCCTGGCTTCACCCCAGAAATCTCTCCTCCATCCTCTGCTCCTCGCACCCAGGAGAGGGCAGGGCTGGCGTGCGAGGGCGAGGGGGGACCAGCGGCCCCCTGCACCGTGGAGAGAGGGCTCTGCCCGACCTCCCTGGCTGTCTGCGGGGAGCCAGCCCTGGTCCCGGGGACGGCAAAGCTCGGCTGTCCCCCGCCAACACGGGGATCTTGTCCCACCCTGGCAGGGGAGGACGGAGCCCTTGGCCCTGGAGAGCATCTCCCTGCCTGTGCTGGACCATCGGCTCCCACGCAGGCGGTGCGGGTGGGCGGAGCAGCAGATAGAGCCTTTGCCCTCTCCTGCCCTTATTGCTGTATAAAATGGCTTGATTCAAAGACTAAAAAAAAAAAAATAATTACATGATGTATGGAAAGAGACAGGGCGGGGGGGAAAAAAAACCCAAAACAACCTGACGTTTTCTACAGCCCAGGCCTTGGGGAGAGAGGGGTGCGCAGCCCCCGCCTGACCACCCGGGCCTGGGCCAGGCACAGTGATGGGGCGTCCTCCCGGCAGCCCCCCGCCTCTCCCCTGCTCGCTTTGGAAATGGTCGGTGGCTGGCGGGCAGAGAGCAGAGCTGGTGGCGAGGGGCAGGAGGGAGCCGGCGGGGCCGGATGGCCCCAGCCAGGGCACTGCGGTGGGGTGTCACCGCCCCATCTTGGCCCCTAAAGCGAAGCAGCACCGAGCAGAGCTGCTGAAAAGCGAGGAGCAGCCGTATCACAGCCCCTTCCCCGCACAGCCGGAGCGAGGATGGCGGCTCTTAAAGCACTAAGACTAGACCCAGCGACGGCAAAACCATCGCCCCGGCAGAAGCGAAGCTGCTCCCACCCCCCCCCACCCTGCCCTTGCAGAGAGCTCATGTTTTAACACCCCCCACCCCAAGCCCCGGTCCTTCTCCCGGGCTCCCTGTGTGCCCTTATTGCGAAATAATTCCACAAAATAAGAAAGCGGAGAGGGGAAGGGACCGTCCCGGCTCGCATTGCAGTCGCTGGGCCGTTGCCCGCACCCGGCCGGGCTCTGCTGACGGCAGCACCGGTGCCAGCTCTCGCCTCTGCTGCCTGGAGCCGTCAGGTGAAGAAGGGGAGAGAGAGTCACTTGCGTTGGGTTTTGTTTCGGTTTTAGTGCAAGAAATGCTGCCCATGCATGGGAATCCAGGTGGCTGCTGCTCGACGCTCACCCCCCTCCCTCCCAGCCATCCGGGTTTTGGGCAGGAAAACTGCCCGGTGCTGGGAAGGAATCCACGCGGAGGCTGCCGGGAGCGGGACGGAGCAGGGCACGGCCCCGGTGCCGGCGGGACCCCGGGTGATGGCTGTACGGCAGAGGCTGTAGGCACGGGTGAATCGGGCTCCTCTCGCCACCGCTCCTGCGGGTGCCGCAGTCTTGTCCCTCCACGATCAGAGATGCGGTGCCAAGCCCGGCGGGCCGGTCCTGGTGGATCTGGCAGCACCGAGCTCCTGTGTCTCCTCAAGCTGGACCGGTGGGTGCGGCGTTGGTGGCTGGGACCCCCCAGGCTCCCGGCACAGAGCCGCACCAGGGCATCTCCCACCCGCGAGCGTGTGGAGGGGCACGGGAGGGAAACCTGTCGGGATGCTCCAGCCGAAGCCGTGGCCAGACCCCGCTGCTGCTCGCACCAACAGCGCTTTGCTCCAGTGGCCCTGGTGCAGGATGTGGCCAGACCCGAGCTGGGCCCAGGGTGGCGGCGGATCCCGATGGAGGGGCTGGAGGGACATGAGGGGACACGGCAGAGGGGGATGGTGCAGCGCGAGGCGCTGGCAGCTGGCGGGCTCAGCCCTGCGCTCCCTGCAGCGGGGGACGGCAAGGGGTGGCGAGAGGGTGACGATGTCCACGGCTGCCTGAAGAGGGGAGTGGGCAGCCCCGCTCGCTCCTGCTCCCCCAAAAGGTCCGGTTAGAGCTTATAGCCCCCGCTCTCCTCCTCTGCCCGGCTCTCCGGCTCCTCTCGGCCTCCCTCCTCTGGCACCCCGTTGAGATGGGACTTGCTGGAGACTGGCCGCTCGCCCGTGTCCGCCGAGGGGCCAGGACGGGGCTGGGGGGAGGCGGTGGCCGCGGCGCCGTTGCCCCCAGCCCCTTCAGACTTGCCGAAGTTGAAGAGCTTGCCGGGATTGAATGGCTTAGTGGGCGACTGGACCTTCTCGGTCCCCACGTCCCGCTTAGTCTCGGGGGATTTCAGGAACTTGAAGCTGAGGAAGCCGGGGAGCTTGTTCTCGCTGCCAGTGGGCGACTGGGGGGACCTGGCGGTGGCCGTGCTGCCAGCCCCAGCCCCCCCGGAGAGGAACTTGCCCTGCAAAGGGATGATCTGCTTCAGCTTCATCACGTTGTTGGTGGCCAGGAGCGAGCTGGGTCGCTTGGGCTTGTCGGAGCCGTGCGAGGAACCCCCGGAGCCCTTCCCTTTGCTCTGGCTCTTCTCGTGAGCCGGGTCCTGCCCGGCAGCCTCGGGCTTGGCCTCGTCACGGCTGGACTCGCGCTCCTTGCGGGCCTGGTACTCGGCGTGCCGCTGCCGCTCCTCCTCCTCCCGCTTGCGCCGCTGCTGCTGCTGGAAGTGGTGCTGCGCCTGCCGCTCGTGCTTCTGTCGATGGGGAAGCACGTCAGCCCTGGGACGCCCTGGGGAGCCCACCGGCCCCACGGACGGGGCGTCGCGGCTCCATGCTCAGCCCCGAGGAGGGTCCCACCGCGGCATCACCTACCTTGAAGGCCTCGCGGCGCTGGTACTCCAGCTTGGCCATCTCCTCGGCCACCCAGGCGGGGATGTCGGGGATGGCCACTTGGATGACGTACTTCAGGAACAGGGCGAAGTGCTGCGGGGGGAACATGGGTCCGGATGAGTATCCCCATGGGCACCACCTTCCCCTCCCAAAACGCACCCCGTGAGGGATGGGGGGAGGGTCAGAGAGACCCTACGATAACGGCCTGGGGGATTCTGGGCCCCGTGGCATCGCCTGGCAGCACCCGCTGCCTGCAAGGAGCTGCCTGGGGTGGGAGCAGAAGGTTTGGGGTTGGGACCCCATCCCTGGAGGGGAAGGTCTGCGGGAGCCCTTGGCTGGCTGA
Source organism: Grus americana (assembly GCF_028858705.1). NCBI lineage: Eukaryota > Metazoa > Chordata > Aves > Gruiformes > Gruidae > Grus > Grus americana. The sequence continues at coordinate 1,940,242 of NC_072879.1, forward strand.
GCCAAGATGACACCTTGTCACGCACCAGGAGACCCTACAATAACAGACGGCCGTGGAGCGGGCAGCGGGTGCAAGCCCTGGGCGCGAGCAGCGTACCTCCAGCACCACCACGGAGATGATGGCTCCCTCGGGGCTGAGCCAGGGGAAGAGGCGCTGGAGCTGCCCGCACTGCGCGATCAGGTAGCAGTTGACCACGATGGCCAGGACGCCCATGGCCTCCATCACCTTCTGCAAGAGCGACGGTGCCGGGGATGAGTCCCCAGCCAGCTGGGCCCCCCGCCGGGTCCCCCACCGTCCCCAACCCACCTGCCACTGCCCAATGCTCTCGACCCGCTGGCCAAAGGGACGCTGGAGCCCCGTGCACAGCTTAAAGGCGTCGCTCCGGATCTCGATGACGTTGTTCACCAGGGCGCACATGGCAGCCAGGGGGAAGGCGGAGGAGAAGAGCACCACGTAGCCGAACTGGATGAACATCTCCTGGTAGTCCTGGAAGGTGTCCTGGGGAGGAAGAGGAGGAAGAGGAGTGTATTGCAGTGGGGCTGGGGGGGGAGGGTACACCGCACCCCACCAGCCCTGTGCCCCGTCCAGGGCCACTCACCTCGTACTTCTTCATGCAGCTCTCCACCTCCGCCTGCGTTAGCTGCGTGGAGTAGTCCTCCTCCGGCGGGTCAATCCACGATGATCGGTTGCGCTTCCGCCCTTCCTCCTCACCATCCTCCTCCTCCCGGCTCTCAGCCGCCCGCCTCCTCCGGCCGGCCCGCGGGACCACTGTTGGCTCCGCCGCCTTGACCGGGCTGCCGGGGGGACCTTCGGCCTCATCCTCATCCTCGCACAGCTCAAAGACGGACGCGGGGTCCATGCCCTTCTCCACCATGGTGGGGCTGCCCTCCTCGAGGAAGCTCTCGTCCTCGGGGCCACCGGGCTCCCCGCCGCGCCGCTCCGCCTTCTCGATGAAGCTCACCTTCTTCAGCTTCAACCCACAATCCAGGGCGCTCTCCTCCTCCGAGTCTGACTCGTGCCGCTCTTCCTCCTCCTCCTCTTCCTCCGGCACCCCGCAGCCCCCATTCAGACACTTCTTCTCCCCCCGCAGCCCCTCGGGGGGGGCCGGGGGGTGGCGGCGGGGGGCGAGCAGGCGGAGGACGGCGTGGGCGAGCTGGCGGAGGCTCTGGAGGCTGAGGTCCCCCCGGCGCAGCCGCCGGTACAGGTGGGGCTGCGACACCTCCCTGACGTTCTGCAGGAACTGGCGGGTGATGAGCAGCGTGGCCAGCATCTGCACGGGGACACGGAGCGCGCGCTGTCACCGGGGGGACACACACACACACACACAACATCACCTGCAGGGGGGTGTGTCCATGTGTCCCCGTGTCCCTGCATCCCCATCGCCTGCCCGTGGCTGTGCTGGCAGAGCGGGACACCCAAGCCCCGTGTCCCCCCCTCCATCCCGTGACCCCCCCATCGGTGACAGCTGCTGGGATGGGACCTCAGCGGTGCTGGGGTCGCATGTGCCACCACCAGCAGGAGCAGAGCCAGGGCTGGGGACACCCGTCTCCCTCCTGGGGGCGGTGGGGGTCCCGGGGTGGGGTGCAGGGGGATGCCCGGTGTCGTGTCCCCCCCCCCTCCTACTTTGGATACTCCCAGTCTCCAGCAAAAGCCCAGGAGGCCCTTAAAGAAGATGAGAGAGAGATGGAGGTGGAGGAGGATGAAGGGAAGGAGAGCCTCTTTGAGCTGACGCACGAGGCTTTGGGAGAGAGAGAAGATGAGCAGGAGCTGTGGAAGGGACAGAAGAACAGACAGACGGACAGACAGACAGAGAGACACCGTGAGCTGGAGCGGGAGCTGGGCACCCGGCGCAGCCTCCGGCCAGGAGCGCAGCAGCCAGGGACTGCGGCAGGGGCGTGCGGGGACACCGGCCCCCCCGGGAGGGTGCGGGGCGGGGGGGGTGGTGGCAGGGGTGGGTCGAGGACATCCGTCCGTCTGTCCATCTGGGCGGCACTGGGGGGGGCTCAGGCCAGCCCCGCCGCCCCCAGGCACAGCCCCTTACCTCCTTCAGCCGCTCCATGTCTTTGAGGTAGAAACCGATGTAGAAAAGACTCAGGTATGAATTTACAAACTGAAACTGGGGGGGGGGGGGGGGGCAGTGAGCACAGGGCGGCCGCTGGGAGCCCCCCAGCCCCTCCGTCCCCCCCCGGGGCTGCCTGTCCCCCCCTCACCAGGACGATTTTGATGATGAGGTGTTTCTCGTAGGCACTCTGCAGGCGATAGTTCTCTGCAAAGCAGAGGAGGGGGGTTCGGGGGGGGCTCGGGGGGGGGTCCCAGCACCCAGCCCTGCCAGGAGCACCCCCGGGTGCCACCCCCACACACCCATGTCGTTCAGCCAGTACGCGATCTTCTTGTAAACCTCGTCGCAGGCGGTGACGATGACGGCCAGGACGATTTTGGGGAGGAAACGGATGATGCGGGGCAGCTCCTGGATGCTCAGCACAAACTCCTGCGGGGACAGGGACAGGGATGGGGACAGGGCCAGAGGGGGGGGGGGGCGCTGGCAGCCCAGCGGGGGGGGGGGTGAGGACCCACCTGGAGCTGGAAGCAGCCCAGCATGAGGAGGAAGACGAAGGAGAGGCAGGCGAGGCAGACGGGGAGGCTGACCAGGCACTGGAAGAGCAGGCGTTTCCACGGCGGGTAGTAAAACTCCTCCGCGCTGGTCACGGGGCTGATTCTCTTAATGCCCTGGGGGGGGGGGGGAAGGGGGGGAGCAGCAGGGTGTGACCCTCCCCGCGGTGGGGAGCCCCACGGGATCCCACTGCGACCCCAGTGCTGGTGGGACCCAGCGCAGACCCCCTCGGGGTGCAGGGGTGGGGGGGGTGTCACGAAGGTGCCAGTTCTCTGCACTGAGCCTGGGTGGCTCCTCGGGGTTGGGGCAGGGGCGGTGCTCAGCCGGACCCCAGTCCCAGGGACCCCCCCCAGGCATGGGAACTCCCCCCCTCCAGGGCTCACCCTGAACTGGGGCCGGGGTTCCTCGATGGATTCGGCTGGGGTATCCAACGTCCCCCACTTGTACGCGAACTCGGCCCCGCGGCGCTTCCACTCCTCGAGGAAGAGGGTGGCCCAGATGACGTTGAAGATGGCAAAGACCACGCAGCAGATGTCCTGGCTGGTCTGCGGGACGGATGGCACCAACTGCACCGGGGTCGGTCCCCTCCCATCCCCGACACCGCCCCCCCCCAGCCCCGGGGGGCCGCGCGGTGCTGCCCTGGCCCCACCACCGTGGGCTCGGGAGCCTCCCAGCTCAGCAGCAATGACAGCATTAAAAGCCCGGAGCAAGGAGGGATGGACACACCCCCCCCCGGCCCCCAAACGTGGGGGTTTACCCCATTTCCCGGCCCCTCTCACCTGGTCGCTCTCGGTGAAGGTGTAGAGGATGGAGCCAAAGACGGCGGGGTACACCATGGCGGAGGTGTAGAAACCCAGCCAGGCGAAGTACATGGCGATTTTCACCCCAAAGTAGTCGCAGATCTCATCTGCGGGGGCCAAGGGGGGGCGTGAGTGGGGCTGGGACCCCCAGGACCCCCCCTCTCATGCACCCCCCACCCATCCCAGCACCTTACCGAGCGGCTGGGCCTCGCAGACTGCCTGCACCCAGGACTTCATGAGCCGCTTGAGGATCCTCTGCTCGTGCAGCGGGAAGACCTGCTGGATGACGCCGCGGGCCGCCAGCTCCGGGACTGCGCCGCGGGACGCGGGGTGAGGGACGGGCTGCGGGGATGCTGCCGGCCCGTCCCAGCGTCCCCACGCGTGTCCCCACAGACAGCCCTGGCACGGTGGGGTTTGGGGCAGGGACACCGGGGAGGACGGGTTTGGGGTGACCGTGGCACGTTGGGGCTCTGCGCCCACCCCCGGCACTGCCCAGCCGCAGCATGGCGCGCCCACTGCCCCGTCCGGCACACGGCCCTGGGGATGGGGACACGCGGTGACGGGGGACCCTGGCCGGGCTCGTGTCCTCCAGGGCCACCACGGCACGGCTTGGGCATGGGCTGGGCAGAGGGAGCGGGGCAGCGGGGTGGTGGTGCTGTGCCGCGCCGCGCCGCGCCGTGCCGTACTCACTGATGGGCTGTCCCTCGAGGAAGTGGATGTTGTGCAGCGACTCGCCCTGCTTGGCACGCAGGTTCTCCAGCCAGTACCTGATGATGTTTTGCCGTTCCTGCGGCACCGCAGCGGGGTTGAGCCCGGGGCGATGATCCCCGGCCCCTCTCCTGCCACAACCACCTCCCCAGCCCTTGTCCCTGTCCTGTCCCCTCCCTGGACCTGCCTTGTCCCCAGCTTGGGGGTGGCTGGATCAGTCCCCAGCTGATCTGGGGTCCCTGATCCCCTTCTTCATCTGGGGAGGGGGAGAGGTCCTGCCTTCCCTGCCCCAGGCCCCCGCATCCCGCATCCCCGCATCCCACCTGAGAGGTGAAGAAGTAAAGCTCGTTCTCGATGTTCTCGTAGATGTAATCCTCCTCGCAGGAGAAGCTCCGCATGCCTCCGCCAAATTCGGCTTTCACCGGCTTCCGCAGCCCGATCTCATCAGCCCCACGCAGCAAACTGCGGGGAGAGGGGACACGGCTGGGGACGTGGCGGGGGACACGGTGGGGGCTGGGGATGCGGCCAGGACCCTACCTCTCATAGGTGGCGGTGACGAAGAAGGCGTAGACGCGGGTGTGCTTGTGGTGCCGGACCTGGACAATGAGCTCGGGGATGCCGAGGCGGATGTGGTTCAGGAGCCAGAGCAGCGTGTGGTCGTCGGTGGTGTCTGCACGGCGCCGGTCAGCACCGCGGCAGGGACCAGGGTGTCCCCATCTCCCCGCGCAGCCCACCCCGCTCCCCCATCCCTCCCCACGTCCCCCATCCCCGCTGCAGCTCCGTGCCACCATCCCGGTGCTCTGCACCGGCACCATCAGCCCCGGCCCCCGCCCTGGGTACCCCGGGGCATCTCCCTACCCGGGAAGGTCATGAGCACGTCGCAGTTCTCCGTGGGCACCGTCTTCATCCAGGCCTTGTGGGACATGATGTAGCGCCCGGCCTGGAGCAGCCGCTTCCCAAAGAGCTTATCTGCCAGAGGGAGGGAGGGAGGGGGTGAGCAGCCACAGGACCCCGCGGGGAATCCCCACAGCCCTGGGAACCAGACCCTGAAGCAGCCCCGACTCAGCCGCCGACACGTGGGATGGGTGCGGGGACCCCCGGCACGTCCCCGGTGGTGGCCGTCCCCAGCAGCGGCCATGGCGGCAGGTCACGGCCCTGCTCGTGGTGACGCTGGCCCTGGCTCGGGTTTCTCCTCCGGCAGCTCAGGGTGCCCAAAAAGGCCCCGACAGCTGCCGGGGAGGAGCCGGCATTACGTCCTGGCACCCCTGGGGTGCCGGCTGCTGCGGGATGCTGCGGGATGCCCCGGGGTGCCCCCCTGCAGCCCCCCCCCAGCCGCTCACCTCTGCCCGCAGCCCCTCGGCGGGGGATCCGGCAGGGCTGTGGCTCCGGGAGATGGGAAAGCGCAGGAAAAATGGGGAGAGCGAAAAAGCAGCCGGTATCCATGGAAACCTGGGGAGGCCCCGCGCCGCTGCGGGGAGGCGGGATGGGGACGGTCCCCAGGGTCCCCTTGTCACCGCCTGGCTGGGTCCCGTGCAGGGACACGGCCCCTGTCCTGCTGCGGGGTGCCCACGCCATGGGGGGACACAGTCCCTGTGCCCAGCGTCCCCATCGCGCCTCTCGGGGTGGATGGGGACCAGGCACATCCCAAAACGCTGCCCAGAGCTGGCACGGTGGGCAGGACAAGGGTCCCTCATTGTGCTGAGGGGTCCCCCCGCAGAACCCCATTTCTCCCTGCCCCACGCCGGCAGCGTGCCCAGCCACCTCCCTGCCTCAGTTTCCCCTCCTAAGCCAGGGTGGCAGGACCAGGATGGGGCGGGTGGACCGATGCCCAGGGGACGTCACAGCCTCTCTGGCTGCCCCAGGGCTGGGAAGGTCCTGGGGCTCCGGAAATGCCGCTCACACTGGGGACCTGCCAGCCCCGAAAAACAGGAAATGCCAGACCTGCCCCGGCAGCTCATCCCAGGGGATGCACCCCAGCTCCGGGCACACCTGGACCCCCCCTTGGGCTGGGGGAGCAGAGCAGGTCCCCCCACCAGCCGGGCTGAGACCTGACAAACTCATTGCCTGAGTCGCCGTCAGGAAGGGGCCGCGGCGCCGGGCTCTGAAAGGCCGCCCTGTCCTGGCACCGTGGGCGAAAGCCGGGGACGGCGCCAGGCTGCCAGCCAGTCACCCCCGGAGCGGGGCCGATCCTGCAGCTGGGGCACATCCTGCATCTCGGGCCCAGCGCTACTGGGGTGCCGGGGTGGGCGCGCGGTGCCGGCTGCGGTGGCTCGGCCGTGCTCGCCGGGCAGTTCGCCGACGCCGGCAGGGTGATCTCACCCACCCTGAATTATTTACGCCCCGTCAGGAGCGGTGTAACCCAGCTGGCGGCGTGGGCACCAGGGTGGGGGCACAGCGGGGGGGCCCAGCCGGCGGGCACGGCCGGGCAGCGACGGAGGCAGCCGGCAAAGCCTGCACGCGCGTGTGCGCCAGCGTGCAAACCGGGGCGATGCCAGGGGAGTATGTGGTGTGGGTGCCCACCCCGAGTCCTCGGCTCCGGGTGCAGGAGGGTTTTTCCTGCCCAAGGTCACGGGAAAAGACGTGGCCGAGCCGCAGAGGGGTCCCCAGCGCCGCCTTCCCCCCCCAGCCTGGCTGGACACGGGGGGCCGGACCCTGCCTTCACCCCACTCCGGCCATGGGGTCCTTCTCGCCCCGCTGCCAGCGAGAGCGGCCCCCAGCCCCCTCCCAGCCCCCGGTGCCGTCACCAAACCGACACGAGGGGTCCACCGGCGGAACGTGGGGATGCAGCCCCACGCCATCCCAGCCCACGCCCGAGACCTGCGTCCCCACGGCCACCCGCTCCCCCGGCGCGCCGGGGCCGTGCCGCTCACCTTGGCTCTCCAGGATAAGGTCACGGGAGCTGCAGCGTGCCGGGGACGGGCACGCCGCTGCCCCACCGCCGAGCGGAGCCCGCGGCCGCCGGGGAAGGAGGCATTTGGGGGAGCGGCGATGCCGCCTGCCACGGGCGGCCGCGTCCCGGGGGGGGGAGACAAAGTGGGTCACCCTCCCGCAGGCAGGAGTCCTGCCTGCATGGCAGGGGGGCAGGCATGGCACGGTGGGGCAGGAGGCCCTGCCTGCACTGCCTCGTCCTGGGGACCCCAACCCGGCCACGGCCATGGCCGTGGGGACGTCACCTGCTCCCGGGGCCACGCGGAGCGGGGGGGGGCCCAACCCCAGCTGGGGTCCCCAACTCAAAGCTCCCATCTTGCACCCGCTGCCCAGCTCTGTCCTGGGGGGCACAGGGCCAGTCTGGGGGGGGCGAGGGCCTGTCCTGGGGGGGCAAACAGACCTTCCTGGGGGGCTGCGTGGCCAGAGGTGACACGGGGGGGGTGTGCAGCCGGTGCTGGGTAGGTCACTGGTACGTCCTCGGGGACACAGACCTGTGCGTGGGCCCCATCCGGGGGGGCACGGCCCAGTCCCGGGGACACACACACACACACACACGCATAGCCCCAATCCCTGGAGGACCACAGACCCCCCCCGGGGGTGCAGGAACGGGACCCCCGGGGCGGGGGTGGGGGGGTGGCACGGAGCTGTCCTGGGGGGTGCCCAGACTCTCCCGGAGGGTGCTCAGAGCCCTACCGGGGGCACCGACCCCCCCCCGTCCCCGGGGAGCCGCATCCCGGCCGAGCCCCGCCGCCATCCGCATCGAGCCGCAGGGAGCTGCCCGCTCCCCCCCCGTCCGTGTCCCCCCACCCCCGCAGCCGCCGCCCGCAGCCCTGACCCCGGCGGCGGGGGCCGCTCCGCTCCCGCCCGGTGCCACCTTACCCAGGACGCCGGTCGGGGCCGCCGGTTCCGCTCGCTCCTCGCCGCCCGGGGCCCGCCGGGGCCGGTCGCCGTCCTGCGCTGCCACCGGCGGCTCGGGCATGGTGCGGGGCTCGGCGGCGGCTCGGCGGCGGGGGCCGGTGCATGGGGACCGCCGTGGCTCCGGGCTCGGGGCCGCCGGTGCCGCCGGTGCCTCCCGAGCCGCCGCCGCCGCAGCCGCCGCCGGGCGGGAGGAGGGACAAAGGCGGCGGAGCGGAGCGCGGCGCTCCCGGCCCCTTTAATTGTCTGGTTGGCCGCCGTCTCCCCAGCGCCGGCCGCACCGGCCACGCGTGTCCGGCCGCGCCCCGTGGGGTGGTCCTGCGGGGAGCGGGGCGGCGGTTCCCCCCCCCCCCTGCCCGGGGGTACGGAGCATCCCGGCTGCCGGCCTTGCCCCGGCATCATCATCCCCCCCCCCCCCCCGCATCTCCAAACCCCTCTGCCCTGCCCGCCCCCAGAGCTGCCCCCTAGACCCCCCCGGGGCTGCCCCACGTCCCCAGACACCCCCCGGGCTGCCCCCTTCATCCCCCCTCCCCCCGCCTGTCCCGGGGCTACGCCGCACCCCCCATCCCCCTCGGCTCTCCGTGCCCCCCCGGACCCCCCCGGCACGGCACGGCACGGCACGGCGCCCAGCCCCGCGGGTCAGGCTGTTCCCTGGGGCGCCCGGGGCGGGGGGGGGGGGGCAGCCCGGTAACCCGACCGGGGCCGCACGCTGCTTCCCTGACCTTTCGGGAGCCCTCCCCTGCCCCCCACCCCATAGCTCAGCCCCGCTCCCTCGGGGGGACCCCCACCTACCCCCCCCCCCAGGGCCGGAGGGTCCTGGAGCCCAGCACAGCCCGGCCAGAGCACCCCGTGAGCCCCCCCCCGGCAGCACAGGCGTCGGGGTGGGGGGCACCCCTGTGCCAAGTCCCGCTCGCCCCCCCCAGCTCCGCGCACCCGGCGGCTATTTTGGGGCAGGGGCCGGATGCCAGCGCTGCTGAACGGTGCCACAAGGAGCCGTCCCCTCCTCTGGCATCTCTGTCCCGGCAGCTGGAGGGGGGGGACAGGCTGGCACATCTCCCGGGCCAGGCCTGGCCACCGGCCCCATCTTGGCCAGGCATGGGGGCCCCCCCCCGCCCCCGCCCCGCCCAGGGGGTCTGGCAGAGCCCAAACCCCCGCTAGATCCTCCTGGGACCCCCCGTGTGTCCTGATGCCGGGGATGGGGGGGCGGGGGGCCTGAGCCACTCGGAGCTGGGAGGTGAGGGGGGGCACAAAGAGAGGCTTCTGCACCCCAGGGCGGGGAGGGGTCCGGGCTGGCCGGGTCACCTGGGGTCTGCCCCGGGCCATTGCAGGGGGGTGCAGGGCTGCGTGCTGGGTGACCCTGAAGCCCCCGGGGAGACCCCCACCCCCCCAGCCCCAGAGCTGACGTTCTGCTGTGTCTGCTCTGGGTTCCCATCCCTCGGCCCTGGCCACAGAGCATGGCGGGGGGTGCGCGGGGGGTTTGGGGGTGTCTGCGGGGGTTTAGCACAGGAGGTGACATCGACGGGTCTCCAGCATCCCGGGGATTCCAGCATCCCTGCCTGCATCCCTGCCTGCATCCCTGCCAGCATCCTGGCCAGCATCCCGGCCATGCTGCTGCTCGCTCCTCCCTGCTCCAGCGCCTTTGTCTGCATGGCTGTCCCCCCTGTCCCCCCCCCGCCACCGCAGCGGCCCACAGCCCTCCCCAGGCCCCAGCCGACCCAAAACCGCTGCAAAGTGAGCTGAGAATTTGGGGACCATGAAGGGGGAGACCCCCAGAGCAGGGGGGACCACACTGTCCTGCCTGCCTGCACCCCAATCTCTGTGCACCATCTGGTCGTGCCCCCCCCCTCAAGCCTTGGGCCCTGGGCAGGAGGGGATGGGTTGGGGAGGGGGACGGGGTCCCCCAGCCCCAGGCAGGGTCGGGGAGCGGGACGGGGAGCGGGACGGGGAGTGGGTACCGCGCCGTGATGCTGCTTGGGGAAAATTTCTATGGTTCACGGAGCGGCGGGGCCGCGGGCGGCTGCGGGCCCCTCCCGGCGCACACAGTGGGGGCGGCTTGTGGGAACCCCCACCCCCCAGCCCGGAGGTCAGCCCCAGCCCCCGCTGGGGGGGTGAGACCCCTGGGACGTGGTGGGGGTTCCCTGGGGGAAGAGCAGCTCCGTCTTGGCTGGGTGCAGAGCCGGGGCTCAGCTGTCTCGGGATGTGGGGGTGTCCAACGCCGGGACCCCCCCAGCGTGAGCAGGGGTCCCTGAAAAGCCCAAGCACTGCTGGACAGCCTGTGTCAGGGTGGGGGCCAAGGGAACCCCCACCCCCGAGGGACGGGGACATCAGTGGGTGCAGAGGGACCGGGTAGGGGTGGGCTCTGTCATGGAGGGACAAGGGTGCTGCCCCCCCCATGCTCCGGACATGGGGACCCCCCCCGTGGGGTCCTGTAGTGCTGGGGGTTATTTTTAGGGTGCAGCCAGGGGTCGCGGGTGTCTGGGTGCCGCCCGGTCCCGCACCCGCAGAGCTGCGCCGCAATACTTGGGGGACCCCCGGGGGGACCCCGCTGCACCCCACACCCTGCACCCCGCGGGGGCAGAACCCGGGGGGCGAGCGGGCGTGCAGTGCCTCGGGGGATCGGGGTGGGGGGGGGGGGGCTGCAGCTCGGCAGTCCTGTCTACCCGGCGGGGACGGGCAGGGAGCCGGGGGGGGGGCTGTGACGGGCAGGGACCCCCGCGGGGACGGGCAGGGACCCCCGGGCAGCGCCGTGCCCCGCGCCGGGCGGAAGCAATCGACTCCTGCACAGCCTCAGGCGGCGCGGCGTCATGCCTGGGCTGCTGACCAATCAGAAATGAGATCCTGGCATGAAGCCCGCCCCTCGTCGGCGTGTTGGCCAATCGACGCGCGCGGGTGGGCGGGGAGAGGTGCCTGAGCTGAGGGCGCCGCGAGGTGCGGGCAGGCGGGAGGCGTGCGCCGGGGAGTCATGGCGCTGCGGCGGGCGCTGAGCGCGGCGGGACCCAGGTGGGGGCACCTCGGGGTGGGGGTTCCCCCGGGGTGGGGGCACCCTGGGGTAGGGGGGACCCTGGGGAGGGGGTGCAGGGGAGCGGGTGCGCTTGGGGGTGGAGGTACCCTGGTGTAGCGGTGGTGCATGGGGAGGGGGGGAGCGTCTGAAGGTGGGGGGGTGCACAGGGAAAGGGAGGTGCACCCTGGAGCCTTTGGGGGTGTGCGAGGTAGGGATGCACCCCAAAGCGGAGGGGTGGGCGTGGGGAGGGGGTGTGCACGGCGAGGGCTGCACCTCCGGGATGGGGGGGGCTGCGGGGGGAGAGGGGTGCCCCCCTGCACGCTGCCGGGGTGGGGGAGTGCAGAAAGAAGGGCGCACCCCTGGCTCCTGGGGGGGCTTAGGGAGGGGTCTGCACCCCGGGGCCCGGTGGGAGCCCCCTTGGATCTGTGGGGTGCATGGGGAGGGGTCCCGGGGGGTGAATGGGGGGTCGCGCATCCCTAAACCCTGTATGCCCCATATGGGGGGAGGGTGTGGATAGGGGACCCCCCCCGCACCCCTGCACACCCCCTCTCCGGGCTGCCTGCCCCATCGCAGGTGGGCGCAGCGCCTGTGCTCCGCGGCGTGGGGGGACACCATCTTCGCCGTCTCCTCGGGACACGGGCGGTGCGGGGTGGCCGTCATCCGCACCAGCGGGCCGGGCAGCCGCGGGGCCCTGCAGAGCCTCACCGGGCGCCCCGAGCTGCCCCCGCCCCGCGTCCTGGCCCTGCGGCGCATCCGCGACCCCACCACTGCCGAGCCCCTGGACCGCGGCCTCGTCGTCTGGTTCCCAGGTGGGGTCGGCATCGGGTCTCGGTGCCTGGCACAGGCAGCGCTGAGCCCCCCTCGGCTTCGCTGGCACCGCGAAGCCGGCTGAGCGTGGATGCCAGCGGGCACGGTGCTGGCTCAACGCTGGCCCCTTTGCACCGATCCTATACGGCTGCAGCACAGCTCCTAGTGGGGGGTCTCTCCTAAGCCCCCCCAAAAGCCCCCGGGGGTCGGAGCTGTGCACGCTGCCACGGGAGGGGAAGGGATGGGGTGTGCCGGATCCGGCTGAGCCAGGGGAGCTCGCGGCGGTGGGCTCGGCCAGTGCCCGTCCAAACCGTGCCCCGGCTCTGCAGGTCCCCAGAGCTTCACCGGGGAGGACTGCGCCGAGCTGCACCTGCACGGCGGGCCGGCGGTGGTGAGCGGGGTGCTGCGGGCGCTGGGTGAGGCTCCCCCCATCCCTCCTGCCCCCCTCCCTTCGGGTCTTGCCCCCTGGGGTGCTGCCGGAGGGTGCCCCCAGCTCGGGGAGGGACCTCACCCCGGGGCTGGCAGGGGGGCTGCCCGGGCTGCGTCCTGCCGAGCCTGGGGAGTTCACGCGCCGAGCTTTCCGCCGCGGGAAGCTGGACCTGACAGCGGCCGAGGGGCTGGGGGACCTGATCCGGGCGGAGACGGAGGCCCAGCGGCGGCAGGCGCTGCGGCAGATGGAGGGCGAGCTGGGCCGGCTCTACCAGCGCTGGAGCGAGACCCTCACCCAGGTTAGGGGTGTCGGGGCGCAGGTTCGGGTCCGGCCGCCTGCGTTCCTCCGCCAGTGCGTGGTGGCTCGGGGACGCGCGGGTGGGCTGTCCCTGCTGACACCCCCACCCCCTGGCCCCTAGGCTCTCGCCCACCTTGAAGCCTACATCGACTTCAGCGAGGATGACAACGTGGAGGAAGAGGTCTTGTCCCAAGGTGAGGGCTGGCAGGGTGGCGGGGGGGGGGCTGGGACACCCCATCCCTGCTGCCCCCCCTCCCATGCCCCTGCGTTCTCCCCACAGTGGATGCCACCGTGCGGGCGTTGGAGCAGGAGATCGGTTCCCACCTGCAGGATGGGCGCCGTGGGGAGCTGCTCCGTGGGGGGGTCCGCGCTGTCATCGCTGGCCCCCCCAACGTGGGCAAGAGCAGCCTGCTCAACCTGCTGTGTGAGTGGGGTGCGGGGATGGGGGGGCTGCTTGCAGCCCAGATGAGGTTCCCCCTCCCCAGGGACGGCAGCCATCGTCCCCGAAGCCACGAGCACAGGGGCGTCCCTGGCATCATCCCCTGTGTCGTGTCACCCCCCCGCCCCCCCAGGCCAGCGTCCGGCAGCCATCGTGTCACCGGTGGCGGGGACGACGCGGGACGTGGTGGAGGTGGCCCTGAACATCGGCGGTTACCCCCTGGTGCTGAGCGACACGGCTGGGCTCCGCGATGCCACCGACCCCGTCGAGCAGGAGGGGGTCAGCCGTGCGCGGGACCGGTGAGGCTGGGGGGGGCCGGGCTGGGGGTACGCCCCACCACGGGGGCTGGAAGAGCTGGGAGGTGGCAGGATGTGGCCCCTTGTCCTATCCTGCCGTCTCCCCCCGCCAGGCTGCGGCAAGCGGACCTGGTGCTGGCCGTGCTGGATGCCGCGGCGGTGCCCGCCGAGCCGGCCGCGCTGGGGGCTGCCCTGGGGTCCCTGCTGCCCCCCGCTGCCCCGCCCTGCATCCTGGTGCTCAACAAGGCTGACCTGCTGCAGGGGGGCGGGGGGACCCTGCGCGATGCCTGCGCCCAGGGGGACCCCCTGCCCCCCGCCACCCTTCTCTCCTGCCGGACGGGCGAGGGGCTCGACCACCTCCTGGCGCTGCTGGCGCGGCAGCTGGCGCAGCTGTGAGTGGGGGGGGGCACAGCGGCGGGGGACGGACACCGGTCACCCCGTCCCAGCTTGGTGTGCGGGGGGGGGGTGTGTGTGCTCCAGACTGCTTTCTCCACACACCCCCCCCCTTTCCCCAGGTGTGGGGACCCCCTGGCAGGTTCGCCCAGCCTGACGCAGAGCCGGCACAGCCTCCACCTCGGTGACTGCGTGGCGGCGCTGGCACGCTACGACCGGGAGCGCCGGCGGGACCTGGGGCTGGCGGCCGAGCGGCTGCGGTTGGCACGGCGGCACCTGGGTCGGATCACCGGCCACGTGGGCGCCGAGGACGTCCTCGACATCATCTTCAGGGACTTCTGCGTTGGCAAGTGAGGGGCGCGGCAGGGAGAGTCTCCCGGCTGCGGTTGTCCCGTCCCACTTGGCGAGCGAGGTTAACTTTATAATTCTCTGTGCGGTAATCGGGAGTAACGAGAATTACTCCAGAGGTTCAAACAAATCACGAATTTGCTTAAAAGTCAGCGGAACTACAAAAGCTGGAGGCTTGGCAAAAGTTATAACGGTGCTTAAAACTTAGTGGAACTACGGAAGGTAACGGCTTAGCAAAACTTGTGACGGTATTACCCCAACGTGCCGAAAGTGAAGTTAGGAACAGAGAGAGTGGCAGAGAGGAGGAGAAAAAGAGAGAAAAGGAAGAAAGATGTCACCACCCTTGGATCCAGCGACGTTCTCTGCTCGTAGTTGTAGTCCTCGGGTGGCGGGCGCGCACCAAAAACTCGTGTTTCCCCTTTTTATCACCCAATGTGCCCCCCCCCATAGGCGGGGGTCGGTCATCCCTGAGCAGGCGCAGTATGTGCTCAGCAACGTTCGGAAATGAGTCGGTGGGTTGGGGAGGTCTTGGGGGGTCTCACTGTCCCGTGTCCCCCCCGCCTCGGGATCGCCCCAGCGATGGTGTTTCACGGGCACGCGCACGCAGGAGCCGGACGGTTTGGGTTTGTGCAGTTCGGGAACGAGCGGGCTCACGAGTTGCTATCCTGCCTCTGCAGATCCTGTCCCTGCGCGACCCTCCCTCGGTATCGGCCCGTCCCTGCCTGTGGCCGGACGGGTGTTTGTGGCGTTCGCTCGTTATCAGAGCCGTACAGCGGTGCCACCGGCGTCGAGGACTGTGGGCAGGGGAGCTCCTGGCTCCGTGCCGGTATTAAACCGTGGTGCCTTCGGTGGCTCTGGTGTCCTTCCCCCTCCCCGGTGCTGCGGGGCTCAGCATCCCCGTGCTGGGCTGCGGTGTTTTCCTGGCCGGCGGGAGCGTGTCCCGAGCCCCGGGCATGGAAAAACCCACCGGAGAGGCCCCGTTTCCTGGCCGGGAGGACAAACACGGAGCTGGAGCGGCTGGAAGGGAAAAGCCACCCCGGGGTTTCCCCCCCTGGGGCAGCCCCCTCTGCGCCATGGCGCGGGCGATGCGGGGCTCAGCATCCCCGCGGGGCCCAGCCTGGTGCCCTGAGTGCAAACCCCAGTCCCAGGGACACAGCGTGGGGGGTCTTGGGGACCCCCGGGGCACAGCCCCAGCCTGGAGAGCCACGGGATCCCCCCCGGCTCTTGCACCCACCTGGCACCTTTGGGCTCTGCAGCCCCAAAGAGGGGGCTCCCCGGGGCTCCCCTGCTCTCCCACCCCCCCGACCGGGGTTCCCAGGCTCCGGAAGCGCCTGGTGCTCCGAGACTCTTTATAGCGGAGCTCCAGGAAACCCTCTGGCAGCGAGCGGGTCCCCCCGGCTCCCCAGCTGGGCTGTGCGGGGGCGGTGGAGGAGCCCCTCCGTCCCCCCGATCCCACCCTGGGGCTGGGCAGGGACAGGGGCACCCAGCACATCCCCGTCCCCATCCCCATCCTCAGGCGGCGGTGGGGGGGGGGGCACGTGGCTGCCTGTATCCCGGGAGGGATGCGGCTGGGGGGACCCAAATGGACTTGGGCGACCCAAATGGGACCTGGGGATGGGGACGCGCTGGGAACTCTGCGTGCTGCTGGCGCGGCGCTGGCTGGGGATGGCGTGCAGGCAGCCCGGCAGGCAGGAAAGGCTGTTTCAACAGGAAGGAGCGGGAAGCGTGGCCGTAAATCAACGAGCGGCAGCCAGCGATTAATCACCGCGTTCGGCGTGTCCTGTGCCTGCCGCTGCGCCCCGGCCCCACGCCCCGGCGTGCCGAGGGGGCTCGGGGGCAGGATGGGGCTCGGGGGCAGGACGGAGCTGCCGGGGCTCGGTGGCCAAGGGCTTCCCGCTCGCTCGGCCTCGCACGCTTCCCACTAGTGAGCGGGGAAAGCCGAGGGCCGGGGTTTACCCTGCGTGGTCGGGGCTGGGTTTCCTGGTGGGGGGGCGATTGCAGCCCCCCCCCCCTCCCCAAAGGGACACATGAAGCCAGGACGTGCTGTTCCCGCTCCCCATCCCGTCCGTGACCTCTGTGCCCCCCCCCACACCCCCAGCCATCCAGGCACACGTGCAGCGAGCTGTGTTGGTGCTCAGGGCCGCCTGTATTTACAGCTGCCAACCGCCCCGTCTCCAGGCGGTCGGGTACACGCTGGGGGAAGGCAAGCATGCGGGAGGGGACAGGGGACGGGGCTCGGGGAAGGGGACAGGGGAGGGTGGCTCTGGCCCCCACCGCGCTGGTGGCCCCCTCCCGAGGAGGTGCCGGCCACTCGCTGCCGTTGGGGTTTGCCATCCGTGCCGCGAGAAGCACCTCCTGGGCTTGTCCTTGAGCCCCTCGCCGCTGTTTTCCGTGCGCCGCTTGGCCGCTAGCCGCTGTGGAGAGAGCAGGATCAGGCCCCCGCACCCAGCACCGCTCGCCCCTGGCCTCTTCTGCCCCCCCTCCCCGCCCCCGGTCCCAGCCCAGCAGGCTCCCGCCCCAGCCCCCCTCACCTGGGGTTCTTCAGGGTGGACGTGTACTGCTCCATGATCTTCTGCACCGAGCGCTGGATCTCCTCCGTGTTGATTTTGCCTGGTGGGACGGAGCAGCGAGGCGTGAGCCGGGCTGGGTGCCGGCTGGGATGGTGGCCCCCACCGTGACAGGGTGTGGGGGGGTGTTCCCAAAGCAAGCCCCCCCCCCCCCAGGACTCACCCATATTCCCGAAGATGCCCTGGTTCCTCAGAGCATCCGCGTAGGAGCCCGTGCTGGCGAAGGGTCCCGGCCGCCCGCCGCTCGCCAGCACCCGCGAGCCTGTGATGTCGAAGAAGGTGTCCATCTGCGGAGGGGAGCGGGTGGTGGAGGTCAGCACTGGCGCTGCTGCCCCGCGTGACACGGCACCCCTGGGCGAAGGGGGCCTGAGGGTGCTGCGGCGGCTCGTCCCTGCCCGGGGTGCGCCCGCGGCCGTGCAGAAGCATGCGTGCAGAAGCGCGTTTGCAAAAGGTGCGTGGGCAGAAGCGCGTGTGCAAAAGGAAATGCGCGTGCGAAGGTGGTTTTGCAGAAGTGTGTGTGCAAAAGAAAGATGCACGTGCAACGTTGCACATGCAAAAGATGGACGTGCTCAGCCTTGTGTGCTCCCGGCACAGCCACGGAGGATGCCCGGGGCCGTGCCCCCGCCCCAGCAGCTCCCTCACCTTGGTGCCCATGCAGATGTTGAGCTGGTCCTTGAAGTACCCAGCCTGCGCAGCGGCTTTGCTCTTCTCCTCCAACTCCTTGCCAAGCTGCTCCTTCTCCGCCAACAGCTTCTTCTTCTCCTCCTGGCCGCTCTTGACCTGTTTCTCGATGTCCTGCAGCCGCTTCTCCAGGTCCTGCTTCTCCCTGGAGCAGTTGATGCGACACTGGAGCACGTTCATGTCGCAGACGCTTTTCCCCACGTACTTGGTCTCCCGATCCTGCTGCCAGAGGAAAAGCCCCTCCGTCCGCTGCGTCAACCGGTTGAGCTGCTCGTGGACGGTGCTGCAGCTGTACGGGCTCAGCATGTCCTTGATGCGCTGGAAGGAGTAGCTCATGTCGGACCTCAAGGTACCGCACTCGTGCTTCAGCAGCTCCAGGTTGGTTTTGGTGGACTCGCAGACCGTCTTGGTGGTGAGCAGGTCCTGCTGGCAGCTCTCCTGCTCCTGGGTGGCTTTGGTCAGCATGGTGCCCGATTTGTGGCAGTTGTCCTCCAGCTCCTTCTTGGCCAGGGCTGTCTGGTCCAGCTTGCTCCGCAGCAGCGCCTTCTCGGCTGCATGGGGCCGGGGGGTACAATGCAGAGTTGGGGTGCGTGGTTTTCCCCCCCCCAGTCCCCCAGTTCCCACCCTGCATCTCGGGGTGACACCCCTGCCTGGCCCGGGGATGGGGCAGACCCCCAGCACAGGCTGTGCTGGGTCCCCCGAGGGGTGCTGGGGGTCCCCGGGGGCTGGGAGGGGGGTGCCCAGGGTGGGGGGCAGCTGGGGGGGGTCCCTTACCGCTGCAGCTGGCGTTGATGAGGCTGATGGTCATGTGGCACTCGTCCAGCTTCGTCTTCTGGTAGAAGATGATCTTCATCATCTCCTGCAGCTGAGGTGGAGGGAGGGAGGGAGGAAGAAGAGGGGGATCAGAGCGTCCTGCAAGGACCCCCCCGGCACTGCCTCGCCCCCCCCCCCCCCGGGTGGTGGTGAGGGTGCCAGGGGCTGGGGGCAGGCTGTGAGATTGGAACCCCCTCAGCCGGGGGCTGCCAGGGCTGGGAGGAGAGGGCCCCCCCCCCCCCCCCGGGGGCCGTGGGGGGGCACGTTGGCATCACCAGTGGGCTCTGCCCCCCCGCACCCTCTTGTCCATCCCCGCCGAAGCTCGCGGGGGTGAAGCGAGGTCCCGGCTCCTTGCAGCAGCACCCGGGGAGGCGGCGGGGGGGGTGGTGGTGGTGGTGGTGGTGGTGGGGCTCACCTTGGGGATGGGGTTGGGGGCCTGGGTGCTGTTGCACTTATCCAGGTCCCGTTGCACCTTCTGGGCGAGGACCTGCAGCCCTTGCTTCTCCTTGAGGGTGGCGTTGAGGGTGCGCGTGAGGTTCATGTTCCTCCCGCTGAGGGTGATGATCTTGTTGTAACGATCCTGCAGCTGCTCCTCCAGCAGCCGGAGGTGCGTGTCGGTGCCCGCCTGCGCGTTGCCGTACACCATGAACAGCACCAGCCCCAGGATGATGAGGAACTGGATGAGGGAGGTGAAGAGGAAGATATACTTCACGTAAAAACCGCAGTCCCGCTTGGGTATCGCCTCCTTGGCTTCCAGACCAAACTTGGCCATGGCGTAGCTGCTCTTCTCCATCCCGCCGATACTCTGCGCACCCCACCCCGCGGCAACCCCTTTCAACGGGGCCGCGCCAGGGCGGAGCTCGCTCCCGCCGCCGTGTTTATATTGCTCTATTTAATATTTCCTTCTGCTGGGCTCCTTCCTGCCTCTCCGGATGCCTCAGACCCGCCGGGTTATCACGACGCAGCTTCTGTTTGCAGGAGGACTATTGTTTCCAGTTGCTAACAGACGGGGGCGAAGCCTGGGACCCCGCTCCCCCCGCCCCTGTGCCAGGGCCCGGTGCTTTCCTGGGACCGGCTCTCACCCCGAAATAGCCCCCGGCACGGTGGGCGCCGGGGATGCCCGAGGAATGAGTCCCCGGGGACGGGCAGGGTGGGCTGGCGCTCGCTGGTGGGGCGATGGAGGAGGATCCCGCTGCCCGCACTGGGCACCCCGGGTTGGTCCTGGCGCCGTGTCCTCGTGGTGGGACAGCGGCATGGGAGCCACTGCCAGACCCTGCTGCTCACCAGGTCGGTGGCGTGCGGGGACTGATGCTCCACGTCCGCTCTCCTGCGCCTTGCAGGCAGCTCACAGGCAGGGGAAGGATGCGGCCAGGCTCTGGCTTGCAGGTAGGGTGCCAGCGGGCTGGGGAGGGTGATGTGGGGCTGCGGGATGGAGCCACCGGTGGGAACCTGCAGCTGCCGTCACCCCGCAGAGCCACCATCCTGTGCGGGGCACGGGGAGCCGGTCCTGGTCCCTGTCCCCCCGCTGGGGACATCTCTGCTGGGCAGAGAGCAGCTGGGGCGAGGGGGGAGCAAGGGGCAAATCCGGACCTCTCCGTGCCCAGGTGCAGCACCGCTGGGTCCCCAGGCCGCCGAGGAAGCCCCGGCCGAGCACGTGGAGCACGGGCGGCCCCGGCCCCGTGCGAGGACGGTCACTGTGCCAGCAGCGCTGCCACAGCGGCTCAGCCCAGCCGGGCACGGACGGAGGGAGCTGCGGGTTTGCAGCCGTCTCCACTGTCCCCATCCAAGTCTGGGGTCCCCTGGGCCCCGTGCTGGGCTGAGAGGGGGAGCCTGGGGGGGCGAGGGCTGGCTGGGGGACAGGCTGGGGATGTGGAGGGGGGTCCTCAGTGCAGGGAGAAGGGGCCCCGTTGGGTGCGGGCAGCGCCGTGGCAGGGACCGAAGGGTGCGGGGATGCTGCCTGTCCGACCCCCAGCGCCGGCGACCACAGACAGGGCGTCTGGGCTGCAGGGCCCGCGTCCCCGGGGCTGCGCTGAGCCGAACCCTGTTCGGATCCCGGCCACGGCCATCGCCACCCCGTCCCCATCCCGCTGGAGCCCTGGGCTGTGGTGGAGGGGCCGGCTGTGCTCAGGACCACCAACCCCCCCACCCCCCCAGCTCTGCAGGATGCCCAGCCAGGGAAGGGGGGGTCTGGCTGGGGGGGGCCCGAGGTGTGGGGCCGCGCCGGGCGCTGACCCCGAGTCGCTCGCCGTTTCCTGCCTTCTGGCTGCGCCGCGGTCCCTGGGGACCGGGAAGTGTCTGGGATGGCTGGGATGGTGTCGGTCCTGAATCCATTCTCAGCTACTGCCGTTTCCTTCCTGAGCTGGAAATAACGGTGAGTCACCCCCCCAGCTCCCCCCAGCTCTGCCGGACCCCTGACCCCGGGACCCCGGTGTGCCGGTGGCTTCACTGGTCGGATGCTCCCTCTGGCAGCCCCCCCCAAGGGCTCCCCGCAGCCTCCCGGGGTCACCGGGGATCCCAACGGGGCGTCCACCCCCTGCAGCACTGCAGACCCTACCTCTATCCCATTTTCCAATTAGCTTCCCGGCTCTAATTAATCCTTCCCATGCTGAGGGATGGCACTGCGCTGTGGCGGGGCCATGGGAATGTCTCTGCCCTGTCCCCCCTCCCTGTCCCAAGCTGCTGGGGGGTGTGTGTGTGGGTGTGGGTGTGTGTGTGTGAACTTTGGGACCACCGGGCTTGGGGTGTGGGAACGGGGCTGGTCCTCTCCGCGCACAGACTCTGCGGCCCGGGGAGCCCCGACACGACCGGGGGCCGCCTCGCAGAGGCACTTTCACCTGGAAAGCTGCCTGCCAGCACCTTCCCCACCCCTCGAGCCGGGGGGGGGGGGGACGACGACAGCGGGGGGCACGGGGGGTGATCCCTCCGGGGCAGTGCAGGCAGGAGGAGGCCGGATGCCTGAGCACGCTCTGCCTGCCCTCTGCACAGGATACCGTGGCAGTGGCAGCAGGAAAATCCGCAACTTTCCTGGAAACCTTCTTCAAAGCGGATCACAGATGCTGGGAAGCAACTGCAAAACAGCAGCAGCTGCTGGTCCCCGTCCCCCTCCCCGCCTCGTCCCCCCGTCCCTGGCTGGGGCCCCCCCCGGGGTGCCTGCGGGGTCCCTGGCAGAGCCGGGTGCTGCCCTGGCAGCTGCTGGGCAGCGCAGGTTGAAGCTCTGGGGGGTGTGTGATGCCTGAGCAGGGCTGGGGGGGATGGCTGGGCTCGGGGGGCACACAGGGGGACTGGTGGCACGGGGAGACGTCCCGGTGAGCAGAGCCACCTTTATTGCCCAGCCACCTGGGGCGCGCTGAGAACGTGGCGTTAAACCCCGGAGCTGATTAAAGAGCAGCTCCAAGCAGTCGGTGGGGAAACCATCCCTGGTCGGGCTAAAACTCTGCCCAAAAGCTGGACGATCGACCCCTCCGGTCCTGCCGTCCTGCTGCAGCGGCGGCATCGGGACACATGGCAGCGTCACGAGAGGCGGCGGGATGAGGACGCACGGCGGGATGAAGGCACGCGGCGGGATGAAGGCACGCGGTGACCACCAGCATTGTCCACCCCGATGCGCTGGCTCCAGTCAGACCCAGCCGGGGCTGAGCCGCTGCTGGGCCCCAGTGCTAAGGGACACTGTGGGACTGGGAACAGTGGGCTCAGGAGAGGGGGGGACCCGGCCCCCAGCCCCCGGCAGGGAGGGGGTTGGGGGGCTGCGGGGCTTCAGCCCTTCCTGCAAAAGAGGGGAGGGCAGGGAGTGAGTCCCCGCACGGCCCCCGGGTCCTGCTCCCTTGGGGACACCGGCGACGACGGCACGTGTTGGCAAGCGTGCCCGTGAGCACCCAGGCTGGCTGCGCCGCTGAAGCCCCCTCCCCGAGCTGTGTGCCCCCCGCCCCCCCAGCCATGCAGGCAGGGAGCACCCACAGAAAGTACCGGGACGGGGGGCACCTGCGCCCAGTCGCTCGGACCCTCGCCCGCCGCCGCAGCGCGTCCACCTCGGCTGCGTAGTCCCTCCTGCAGGGAGAGCGGGGCTGCGTGAGGGGGTCTCCCCGTCCCCGGGAGGGGAGGACGGAGGGTCCCCAGGGGGGAGGGAGGGACAGGGCAAGGTTGGGGGGGGGCTGGAGGGTTGAGATCCAAGCTGGGTGTGGGGCTGGGGGGGGTGGATGCTCTGGGATGCCCAGCCCATGGCGGGGGACAAGGACCTTACAGGGTGGCCTCGAGCTCTCTCTGCCTGGCCTCGCACCGCTCCCCGTGTGCCCGCAGCGCTCGCCGCTGCTCCGCCGCCTCCTCCAGCCGCCGCCGCAGCCCCAGCGCCTGCACCTCGCCCCGGGCCAGCTCCTCTGTGGGACGAAGGGAACAGCGGGGTCACCCGTGCGCTCCAAACCCCGGCACCCCAAACCCGAGCCCGCCGTGCCAGGCGTTGCCCCCAAAGGGCGTGTAGCTGGGGGACCCCCCCCGGGGCAGGGGGACCGGCACCCCACGCTGCTGCTGCCGGGGGATGGACAGCAGGATGCGGTGTCCAGGCAGACCTCACCTTGCAGAGCCGCCTTGCCGCGGGCCAGCTCAGCCCGCTCGCGCCGCAGCACCAGCACCTTGTCCTGCAGCACCGTGGCGTTGGCCTCCAGCGTGGCCTGGGGAGAGGGGACACAGCGGCGTGGGGACAGGGGTGGGCAGTGTCCTCCCACCTCTTCATCCGCTGTCCCTCCTCACCCTGTGTCCCCAGGCTGTCCCTGTGTTCCTGGTGGCCTTAGGTTCCCCCCCCGTCAGGTTTCTCGAAGGGGTGGGAACACGGATTTGGGGAAAATCCCTCTTCCCTGGAGGGACTGCTCATCCTGGTGAGGATGCTGTGCGCCAGGGATGTCCGGGGAGCCCCGGGCTGCTCAAGCTCCCCGTGGATGGTACCTCGGGTGCCTGGGAGGGGCCGGGGCTCCCCCCCAGCCAGGTCCCCGAGAGGCTGCACAGCCCAGCCCCACTCCCGGCGCCAGCCCCGGGAAGCCGGAGCACTTTTCCAGCCTCTCCGGGCCATTGTTTGGCCGGATGAGCCCGGAGGGGCGGCGGGACCTGGCTCTTCCTCCAGGCTGTGGCCACGGCACTGGGGCCAGGCTCTTTCCCAGCCCGGGCCACAGCTAAAAATACCTGGGAGGAGAGGAGCGGCAGGTCTGCACCGGCTGCGGCCTCCGCTGCTGCCTTGGGACGGGGTAATTACACGTGTGCGGAGCAGCTTGGGCACGGCTAAGAATAGCTGCCCCCGGCCGCGCACGGGCACCCGGGCAGGGAGACGGAGGCACCGGGGCTGTGCCGAGGGACCGGGAGCGGCTGGGGGTCCCCTCTCGGGATGTCCCGTGCAGGAAGGGGGCCGTGCACCCCTGGGGTGCTGCCGGTCCCCCCATCCCAGGGTTGCCTCTGCCCCTTCCCAGCTGCTCTTTGCAGCCAGCCTCTGCTCTCCAGGGGTTGCTCGCCCGCAGCACCCTTCCCATCGGTGCTGGGGCTTTCCACGAGCCTGGTCGAAATCCTCCCTCGGTCTTGGCTACTGAGGTCCCCCCAGACCCCCCCTCTCCATCCCAGCATCGCTCTCCCCACACGTGCAGCCAGGCGACCGAGGACCCTCCCACCCCCCATCCCCACCAGCACCTACCGCCCGCTCCCGGCAGGACACCAGGCTGGCATTGAGCTTCTTGCCATCGCCGCGGGCTTGGGCGAGCTCCCGGTGCAGAGCGTCCTCCGCCCGCGCGCCCGCCGCTGCCGCCCGCTGCAGCCGGGCTCGCTCCCGCTCCAGCTCGGCCACGCGATTCCCCAGCTCCCGGCTCTCGTTGACCGCCCGTTCCTGGCAGCCCCGCAGCTTCTCCACCGCCTCCGAGCGCCATACCATCACCGCCACCGAGACCGTCACCGCCGCCACCAGCACCAGCAGTGCCGCGCACAGCCCCAGCACCTTCAGGGTGGCCTTGGGCACCGCAGGGTCCATGCCGGAGGGGGACGCGAGGCCGTGAGCCCGCTCCGCCGGCGGCTTCCCCGGGATGTGCCAGCGTCCCCCGGGGCAGGTCGCTCCCTGCGTTGCCGTAATTGCCGCATGTGGGTTTTTTTTCTCACCAAACACTGCTTCGGGCTGCGGTTTCTTGCAGGTCACAGCCCAGAATAGATTTTTGTTTGTGCTGGAGGTGGGAGGATGCTCTGTCCCTGTGCTCGGCTGTGGGTCACAGCTGCAGGGACAAGCGGGGATGCAGTTGGGGTTCAGCGGGTCTCGGGGATGCTGAGGCTACCGGCTGCCCAAGGGGTTTCTGCAGCACCCCCTTGCCCCCGCCGTGCAGCAGGGTCTGAGCTCTGGGTCTCCAAGAGCTGCTGAAGCAACAAAACACTGGATTGTCACAAAGTTTTATTGGAAATTGGTTAAAAAACCACCTAACTGGGGAATGCCCGTGGAGCCCTCAACTCAAGGCAGCCCTGTACAGTGCTACACCCCTGTCCCCTCCTGCCTGTGTCCTGTCCCCTCCCTCACCCTAGGCACAGCCCTTGGTGGCCGGAGGGAAACCGTTTCCCCAGGACGTCCCCATGGCGAACGGGGGGAGTCTGGCGAGCCGGGTGCTATAGGACAGCACAGACAGTCCTGGGGCAGGGGTGCGCGGGAGGCAGGACTGAGCCTGCTGCCCCCCCCCCCCCCCGACCCCGCCGGGCTGGATGGGGACGGTCCCTCCTCGCCCCACATCGGGGGACAGGGAATCAGCGGGGCCCGTGGTCCTGCTGCTTCGGGCTCACAGGAGCAGCATCCCGAGGAGGAGGAGAGCCAGGAGGCTGAGGGACGTGGCCGGGAGCCCGTTTCCACCCGAGTGCTGGCTCCTCATGGCCTGGAGCTCGTTCTGCAGGAGCTGGTTCTGCAGCTGGAGCTTGTCCCTGAGGGGGGGACAGGGAGAGTCGGTGACACAGCGTGGGGCTGGGGGCGGCGAGGAGGAGTGTGGGGCTCACCTGCTGCTCCGCAGGTCCCCCAGCTGCTCCTGCTGCTGGGCCACCTCTGCCTTGAGTGCTCTGTTCTCCTCTGCAGGGAGGTGACGGCAGGGACCAGC
Source organism: Grus americana (assembly GCF_028858705.1). Lineage (NCBI taxonomy): Eukaryota > Metazoa > Chordata > Aves > Gruiformes > Gruidae > Grus > Grus americana. The sequence goes on from NC_072879.1 coordinate 1,965,364, forward strand.
GTGTCCCAGGGGACAGCAATCAGGATGACACAGGGGACGGGGATCAGGGGGTGCCAGGGGGTCCCAGGAGATGGGGATGGGGGTCGTCCAGGGATGAGGGTGGCCCAGGGGATGGACATTAGGATGACACAGGGGACGGGGATCAGGGTGACCCAGGGGCCGTTGCCGGTGCCCTCAACCCCCTGTGCCCCCCCCCCCCCCCCAGGACTGACCTTGCAGCTGGGTTACCCTGGCGAGCGCCTGCTCCAGCTCCAAGACCTTCCCCTCCAGCGCACCCTGAGCAGGGGCAGAGGGCAGGGGCTGGAGGCTCTGGCTCGGGACTGAGCGCTGCAGGTTTCCCCGTGGGGCACCGGCCCCCCACCCGCCAGCAGCACCCCGGTCCCTACCAGCTGCTTCCTGTAGCCGTCCCACTGCCCACGGGCTTCGGCAAGGGACCGGTTGGTGACGCCCAGCGCCAACTCGAGCGTGGCCACAAGCTCCCGCAGTCCCCGCTGCGCCTCCTCCAGCCGCGCCACCTCCACCGAGCTATTCCCTGCCATCGCAAAGCCCACAGCCGGCCGGCAGAGCAGGATGGGGAGGGCTACCACCAGCACCAGGGTGGCCACCCCGAGGGCCACAGCCATGTAACTCTGCCAAGCTTGCTTCTGTCGGGGCAGCCAGCGTGGGCTGCAGCCCTCCATCCTGCCTGCGCTGCCCTGCCTGTGCAAAGAACGTACGGGGCTGGGAAGAAGCTCGAGGTGTGCGCCAAAGTCAAGTAGTTTCGTTTCTCAAAGAGTGGGACTTTCCAGGAAATCATGTGGTTCGTGAGCGCGCAGCACCTGGGGCTGGTGCTGTGCCCCTGCCTGCACCAGGGCTGCTACAGGCAGGGCTCGGGCAGATGCTGTGGGGGACCGACCCCCCCCCCCCCCGCAGGGGGTGATACTGGCCCCATGTCCGGGGGGGGGTGGGGGGGTAGAGCTGGGGGGTTGGGGGGGGCTCATGCAGCCCCATGGAGCTGCTGGGGGCGGGGGGGATGGGCACGACAGGGCAGAGCATCCCCCAGACAAGGGGTAATGGGGGTTTGGGGAGTCGGGGGGGGGGGCAAAAATAGGATGTGGGGTACCTGGAGCATGGGGTGCCTGCAGTATGGGACATTAGGGGTACTCAGGGTATGGGGTGCCTGGGGTACAGGGGTACCCGGGGGTGGGGTTACTGGGGTAGGTGGTACCAGCCTGCAAACCCTTCTGCAGTGCAGCCCCCCCAGTTCTGCCCAGCGCGGCTGCCCTGACTCCGGCTGGGCAAAGGGGCTCTGCTGCGGCCAGGATCCGGCCGTGGCAGGCGCTTGGCCCCGTGATGTCTGCGCTGGTCCGGGCTTTCAGGGGACATCCATGTGCAGAACACCCCTGGGCTGCCATTCGGGGGGGGCGGTGTTTCTGGGGAGGGGGAAAGAGCTGGCGAGGGGAGGAGGAGGAGGAGGAGGGTTAAAGGGTGGGGAAGGGCTGTGAGCCGTCCGCTCCCGTCCTTGGGGAGCAGCATCCCCGTCCAGCCACCGCATGGGAGAAATTCAAAAATGCTCTTTTTTCCAGGAGTTGTGCTAAAATCCTGGGGGTTTAACGCTTTTCCCGCTGCTGTTTCTTGGCAGGGAAATGTCCCCCGAGCAAAGGCAACACCAGCCGGTCCATTGCTGCCCCACAGGATCCCGACGTGGGGGGGACGGGGAGAGACGCCTTCCCGGGTCCTCCCCCTGCCACCATGTGGGGCTGGGAGGAGGTGGGGGGCACGGGACACAGGATAGGGTGTATGGGATGCGGGATGTGATATTTGGATATGGGCTACATGATATAGGATGCGGGACGTGGATATGGGATGAGGGCTATAGGGTTAGGATGTGAGGTGTAGGATGTGAGGCGCGGGATGCAGGATATGGGGTGCGGGATATGGGACGCGAAATATAGGATATGGGTGTGGAATGTGGGGTATGGAATATGGGATGCGAAATATAGGATATGGGTGTGGAATGTGGGGTATGGAGTATGGGACGCGAAATATAGGATATGGGTGTGGAATGTGGGGTATGGAGTATGGGATGCCAGCTGTAGGATGTGGGGTGAAGGGTATGGGAATACGGGATACAGGACGTGGGATGCGGGATGCCGGATGGGGGTGGCACTCTGCAGCCGGGGATGTCGCTGTGCCGCGCACCAGAGCTGATCGCCAAATAAATCCGAGTCCGGCTGAGGTGGCACCTGCCCGGAGCAGCCCAGAGCAGGATGGAACCAGGGGGCTGGGGCAGGACCGGGGCAGGGGGGGGGTGGGTCCCGTCCCACTCGGTGCAGGAGGGTGAGGTTAACTTTTTAATTCTCTGCGCGGTAATCGGGAGTAACGAGAATTACTGCAGAGCTTCAAACAAATCACAGATTTGCTTAAAAGTCAGCGGAACTACAAAAGCTGGAGGCTTGGCAAAAGTTATAACGGTGCTTGGCGGAACGGTGAAAGGCGACGGCTTAGCGAAACTTGTAACGATATTGCCCTAACGTGCCGAAAATGAGGGGAAGGGGAAGGGGAAGGGGAAGGGGAGGGGAAGGGGAAGGGGAAGGGGAAGGGGAAGGGGAAGGGGACGGGGACGGGGAAGGGGAAGGGGAAGGGGAAGGGGAAGGGGAAGGGGAAGGGGAGGGAAGGGGAGGGAAGGGGAGGGAAGGGAAGGGAAGGGAAGGGAAGGGAAGGGAAGGGAAGGGAAAGGGAAGGGGAAGGGAAGGGAAGGGAAGGGAAGGGAAGGGAAGGGAAGGGAAGGAAAGGAAAGGAAAGGAAAGGAAAGGAAAGGAAAGGAAAGGAAAGGAAAGGAAAGGAAAGGAAAGGAAAGGAAAGGAAAGGAAAGGAAAGGAAAGGAAAGGAAAGGAAAGGAAAGGGAAGGAAAGGGAAGGAAAGGGAAGGAAAGGGAAGGAAAGGGAAGGAAAGGGAAGGAAAGGGAAGGAAAGGAAAGGAAAGGAAAGGAAAGGAAAGGAAAGGAAAGGAAAGGAAAGGAAAGGAAAGGAAAGGAAAGGAAAGGAAAGGAAAGGAAAGGAAAGGAAAGGAAAGGAAAGGAAAGATATTGCCACCCTTGGCTCCAGCGATGTTGTCTGCCTGTAGATGTGGCGGACACATGCCAAAAACTCGTGTTTCCCCTTTTTATCACCCAGTGTGCCCCCCCCCCCCATAGGCGGGGGTCGGTCATCCCTGAGCAGGCGCAGTATGTGCTCAGCAACGTTCGGAAATGAGTCGGTGGGTTGGGGGGGTCTTGGGGGGTCTCACTGTCCCGTGTCCCCCCCCCACCCTGGGGTCCCCCCCGTGATGGCGTTTCAGGGGCACGCACGCCTGGGAGGCGTTTCGGGAAGGGGCTCACAAGACGGGATCCTGCCTCCGCAGGGTCTCTCCCTGGGCGAGAGGGATGTCCGCCACGTTCCCTCGTTATCACTTTACCCCCCCTTGGGTCGAGAGGGAGATCTGCGACACTCCCTCATTATCAGAGCCTTACGGGGGGGGGTCCTGTAGTCACCGCGTAGCCGCGGCTGGCTGCGTGCCGGTGCCACCGTCCCTGCCACCGCAACTCTGCCGGGGAGCCGAGACCTCCCCCCCCGCCGTGGCACGAGCCCCCCGGCCCCAGGGATGCTCCGGCAGCATCCTGGCACAAAGAGCCAGCGGCCACCGCCTCACCTTTTCTTCCCCCGGGCTCCAGAAATAGCTGTTCCACTTGGTATTTTTATTCTGCTGCTTCATGTGATATAAAAAGCAATGGCTGTGAAATTAAAAGCACACAAAATATTTACCAAATTTCAAGTTTTTGAGTCAGATTTTCAACATCTGGAGAATTAAAAAGCTCTGGCAGATTCGGTGAGCTGTCAGAGTAAAAGACTTTAAATGTGTTGTTATTATTATTTATGGTCTGGAGCCTGAAGAGAAACGAAGGCCAAAGGTTTCAAAAATAGCTTGAAAAAAATGGGAATGGATGTTTTTTCCAGAACCAGCTCACTTTGAACAGTGAGATATTGAGATGCAACTCTTAAAAAATATATCTAAAAAGCAACTGGGAGAGGAATGTGCATCGTCAAGGGCTGCCCCGAAGCCGCCCTGGCATGATGGAGCTCAGCCATCCCCACGGCGTCCCGGCTCAGGTTTGCTTCGGAGAGCAAGTGTCAGTGCTCCGGGCTGACCCTTTCCCTCTTCCCAGGGTTTTCCCCCAAATCCCAGCTTCCAACAGCCCTTTTCCGGGGGACACACAGCGATACCCCCCCGGTGTTCACGCTTCAGGAGGGGTTGGGGTTCTCTCGCCTCCAGCTTGTCCATGTTTGAGGACCGTTTGTTTTCCTCCTCCGGCAGGTTGTCCGGAGGGAGTGCCGGGAGCAGAGCAGTGTCTCTTGGCCAGACTGCCTGGAATTCAGCAGCTGGATCCAGCCTGGCCCCGCCATCGCGGCAGAGACCGGGAGCTGGCACCTCTCGTGTCCCCCTCGCAGCCAGGCGCCTGAGGATGCTCCGGTTTGGGGTCCCCAGGGATGCGCTGGATGCTCCGGTTTGAGGTCCCCAGGGATGCTCTGGTTTGGGGTCCCCAGGGATGCACCGGATGCCCAGGGATGCTCTGGTTTGGGGTCCCCAGGGATGTGCTGGATGCTCTGGTTTGGGGTCCCCAGGGATGCGCTGGATGCCCGGGGATGCTCCAGTTTGGGGTTCCCAGGGATGCTCCAGTTCAGGGCAGGGGATGGAGGAGACACCTCTGCACCCCCTGGGGCTGGAGCGCTGGGCAGGATGCCCCCCCCCCCCCCCCCCCCCCCCCCCCCCGAAGCAGCAGTGCTGGGCATGGTGCAAAGGAGAGAAGCCAGCAAGGAGGGGGCGTGCGGGGGCACATTTTTGGGCTGCTGGGGGCCAGGGCCGGCACACGAGGGCAGCTCCGCACCCCGCTCAGCCCTCACCCCATGGCTTGTCCCCAGGGGGGTGGTTGGGCAGCGCGGCCCCCCAGCCCCTCGGGAGGGTCCTGGGCAGGCACAGTGCCTCGGCTTTTCCCTCTCGTCCCTTGCCTGCGCCTGTTCCCTTGCAGCCTGAAACGTGGATTTCTCCTGTTTTGAGTTGGCTTTTCGGCTGGTTTCTTTTATTATTTTAATTTAGGCACTGTTATTATATTTTCCATTATTTAAAGAAAAAAAAAAAAAAGAAAAGAAAGCAAGCGAGCAGCTTCCCAAGGCCCTTTCCAGCTCCCGGCTGCTGCTCAGAGCAGCTTTTGTTCCCAGCCAGCGCCGGGACGTGCTCATGGGGCACAGCACGCCAGCACCCCCTCCCCGTGTCCTGTGCCCCGCTTCCCTCCTCCCCACGGGGCTGCTGGGGCTTTTGGGGGGATGCACCCCAATATGGGGATGCTGCCGGGGTGGGGGGGGGGGAAGGGACTAAGAAACCGGCAGCCGCATCCCCACCGCAGGGGCCCCCGCAGCACGGAAGGACGTGCCAACGCGCCGGCACACCGTCCTGCTCATTTATGTTGGGCTCCGGCCATCCCTAATTGCTGGTGGGGTGGGACGGGAGCTGCCGGCTCCCGAGTTCCTTTTTCCCTTCCCCGCTTTGCTATTCCCTTTTGGCTGGGGGCCGGGGGTAACAAGAAGCAGCTGAGCTGGCCCCCCCACCCCCCCACCTGCCTTTCCCATCACCGCAGGAATCCGCATTCCGGCACAGAGCCGGGCTCCCGCCGTGCCCCCTCGCCTGCAGCCCACGGGCCCTCCATCCGGGAGCTCTCCCGGGATGTTTCCGTCTATCTCTGCCTCTCGAGCAGCGTCGGAGCCGGATGGACCCACCAGCGCTGGGTACAAGCGGGGAGCGGGACAGGGGTGCACCTGCACCTCCCCACCCTGAGACCCACGGCCAGGACCCCCCCCCCACGCCCCATCCTTTGCCCAAAGCCGGGGGGATCCTCGCTCCGTCCCCAGGCTCCCACCTGCCCATCGCAGAGCCCACGGGAGCATCGCCCATGCCAAAAGGGGCTGAGAAGGCCAAAAAAAGGTGTGTGTGGGGGGGTTTTTTGCCTCCAAAGCCATTGCATTGCAGAAAACCCCTCTGGGCTCTCCATCCTGCAGGCTGTGGGTCCGATGTGGGGTCCCCGTGGGGCTCCCTCCCCACAGCCCCAAAGGGTACCCCTCTCTGAGCCACCACGGGTCGTGCCAAGCCACGTGCCAGCGGTTTCTGCTAACGATTACGAGAATTAGAGACAAAAGCATCCCAGCTGGCAGCCTTGGATGCTCAGCCGTGTAATCAGTCGTGGGCTGGGCTGTGAGCAGCTCAGCATCGCCTGGAAGCCGGGAGCGGCTGGGGGGGTTATTTTGGTACCCGATGATGCTCCATGGCACACGGCTGGGGTGTGGGTCCGGCCGGGGACATTCGGGGTCGGGGTTGGGACCGAGGGGCTCGTTGTTGCCGTGGCTGGAGGGTGTGGGACCCTCAGGATGGGCTCTGTGGGTTCAGCTCCTGCGTGGAGGGTCCCACACCCCCGGCGGGGGGGGAGCAGCAGGAGGATTTTGGCTGCAGCCCCCAGCCCAGCCCCTGACCCCAGGCGGGTTTCCAGCCCTCGGGAATGCGGGGCTGGGCCGGACACCCAGCACGGACCTCCTGCAAACCGGGCACGTCCCTGCCCGTGCGTCCTCCTGGGTGTCCCCGGGACTGGGGGGAGCCCCTGCCCACCTCCTTGGCTCCCCCCTGCCCCTGTGTCCCCCCCAGCACCCCATGGCACCCTGTCGGAGGTCCCAGCCGGCGAGATGGAGCAGGACCCAGCTGTGAGCGTAAGGGGCTGCAAACGGGGGCGTCAGACTGGCCGCTTTTTGTCTTTTTTTTTCACCCCATTTTTCTTCCCTGCCATAAATAGCAGCAGAGCTGCGGGAGCTGCTTCCATCTGCCCGGCCTGAGCAGCTGCCTCCAACCAAGCCAACCAGATGGTGGAAAACAATCCTGCCCGCTGGCGCTCCCCCCAGCACCCCGGCACCCCGGCGCTGTCGCCAGCGGTGCCCGTGGGGGGAGCATCCCCTGCCTTCCCCCGTGGTGGGGGACCTGGCTCCCGGGGGGGGCAGCACCCAGACCCCAGGGGCAGGCAGCACCCAGGGATAAGCAGCACCCAGGGACAAGCAGCACCCAGGCTTTAGGGGGGGGGTGGGAGCCCCACGATGGGGTCCAGGCATTTCAGGTGCCCCCTCCCGCCCTACGCTGCGGCGTCGCCCACCTGCCGTGCCAGCGTCCGGCCGTGGTGGATTCCTATCTGGGCGGGATGGGGAGAGGGATGGGATTTGGCCGCTGGTTTGGCAAAGGCCCCCCTCCGCGTCCCCCTGGGTGCCCCGCATCCCCTTTGATCTCGCGAGCGGCCGCATCCAGTACAAGGGTGAAAAAAAATGCCGCGTTGCGGCCAAGCCGTGTTGTAAAAGGGAAACGTTGTCCCGGGAGCGGTTTGGCCCCATAAGCCCAGCCTGTTCCATTACAGCATCCTCCAGGAGCTGCGGGTGGGAGGGGGCACGGGGCGGGTGGGGGGGGCGACGCCTGTGAAACCCACCCAGAACCGCGAGCCGGGGTGGGGGGGACACGTACGGACAGCAGCCGGACAGACAGACCCCCTGCCCTTCACCCTGGCCGGGGTCACCCAGCGGGTGCCCAGCTCCTCCATCGGCCACATCCCCGTGCTGGGGGGGGACCATGGGGCTGGAAGCTCCCCCCCTCCCCGGCTGCCACGTCCCCCGGCCGCGGGGAGCTGGCGCGGTTCCCCCCACGCCGCTGCCAGCCGGCTGAACCGAGCCCAAGGCAAACAGGAGCTGCTACCGTGCAGGGCAGGAGGCGATGGGGCAGGAGTTTGGGCGGGGGGATGGATACACGGGGCTGGGCACCCCCGGAGAAGCCCGTCAGCCAGGCGGGTGTACACACAACCATATATTTCGTAATAAATAATGTACAAATCCGTACGTGCCCTCGGTGTGCACCGGCACCACTGCCGCGGGGCCGCATCCTGCCATCGCCTCTCGCTCGCTGCCCCGGCGCACCCCAGGAGCTGGGGGTGGGGGGGTCCCGGTGCTGGGGAGGGGGTTTAAGAAATGCCTTCTTTTTTTTTTTTTTTTTTTTTTCCTGGGAAAAAAGGTAGTTGGGGCAAAATGCTCCCCGAGGGCAAAAATAGATGGGTCGGTGACAGCAGGATGGGTGCAGGATGAGGCCCATCCGTGCTCTGTGCTGAGCTCGGATGAAGGCTGTGGGGACCGAGCCCAGCGTCCCAGGCACGCCGCACGCCACCGAGCCCCCACGCCACGGCCGGAAAGCTGGCACTGTGCCGTGCCGGGGCGGAGAGCACAGGGAGGGCTTTTTATCCACATCCTTGGGGTTTTTCCCCAAAAGAAACCCCACGTTTCCTTGTGGGGTGCAGAGCAGGGATGCAGCGGGTGCTCCCAGCTCCTGGCACCCTCGGCCAGCACCAGCCCCGGCGTGGGCACACGGGAGCCCCGTCACGGGGCACAGGGCAAAGTGCTGGGCAGGGGACCCCTTCCCATCCCAGCCCCTTCCCCTATTCGCTTCCACCCCCTCTTTCATTCTTTTTTATTTAAATAACCCCCGTGGGGCCGTGGCTCCGCTGTCGGCACCACCGGCACCGCGGTCCCCGGGGCTGAGCACCAAGAGCTGCCCCGCACGGGGCTGGGGGCAAGGGCAGGGGCGGCGGCGGGAGGGGGCTGGCGAGGCTGGCGGGGGCTACCCGCTGTCACCCCCCCTCCCCGCACCCCGGTGGTCCCCTGCCCCTCTGTCCCCCAGGGGCATGGCAGGAGGGTCCCACTCCATGTGTCCCCTCGCCACGTCCCCTCGGTCGTTATAAATGAGTGCGGGTAAAAGCGATGGGGAAAGGGAGGGCAGAGCTGAGCCAGGGAGGGGGCACGGGGCGGGGGCGGCAGTGCTCACGGCTGCCCCCAGGTCCGGCCCATCCTCCGCCGGCTGCTGGGGGTCCGGCGGGTAGCCGTGGGGCCCGGGGCTCGGGCACCAGAGGCGAAGTCCAACACCTCGGGAGGAGCCCGGCGCATCTCGCCGGTCCCCATCTCCCGCCGGATCTCGGCCAGCGCCTCGGCCGGGGCCGTCAGCAGGCGCTGGAAGAAGCTCTCCCGCCCCACCGGCCGCTCCTGGCAGGTGAAGGTGACAGCCGTGCCGGCGTCCGCCTTCATCTCCCGCGAGAAGCCATCGGAGGTGCCATCGAAGCAGCGGCCGATGGCAATCTCCTTGGCCAACCGTGGGTTCTGGTCCGTCACCGTGTAGATACCATAGTTGTGACCCAATGGGTCGACCGGTGCCAGCATGGTGAAGGCAGCCGTGTGGTTGTTCTCCGCCACGGGCGGGTGACGGCTCAGGTACTCCCGCAGGAGGCTGTTGACGGCCGTGCGGTGGCAGCTGCCTTGGGGGACGATAGAGACCAAGGTGCGATCCACGAGGCTTTGGTCAAAGAGCATCCCGCTGCACTTGAACTCCACGCAGGCACCCGAGGTGTTCTCCAGCAGCGTGTCCCGCACGCTACGGGTGTCACGCAGCCCGTAGAGCTGCCCCCGGGTGCGGGGGTGGCTGCCCCCCACATTTCGGGACCTCACCATATACTCCTGCGGTCCCTCGATCTGCACCTTGATGAAACAAGCCCTGAACTCCTGAGGGTTAGGCCACCACGAGAGGTAGTCGCCGGTCCAGGAGGTCAGGTCGCTCTCCTTGAAGGGCACCACGTTGTACTCATACTTGTCCACCTCCACGCGGTAGAAACGGAGGTGGTTGGCGCTGACCGGCGCCGCCTCGCACTCCTCGAGGCTGCGGTAGGGGTAGATGGGACCGTTGGTCTCATCAACGTTGTTGGGGTCGGGCTTGGCCACATTGATTTGGAAAGCCGTCTTCTTCAAGTCGGGGTCATCGTGGTCCAACCGGCGGTATCCCAGCTTGCCCAGGTAGGGCTGGGACACCCCGATGGCGTTGGGGTTGAGCTTGGGGCTGGAGGCCACGGCTTCCAGCTCCTCCCCACCCAGCGTGGCGGTGACGTACGCCGAGTAGGCGTCGGGGCGCTGGCCGTCACAGAAAGCGGGCAGGCAGGCGCCGTTGGGACCCGTCACCACGCTGTCAAAGCGACCCCATGCCCGGGGGTTGGCGGGGTAGCCGGGCTGGGGCTCCAGGTTGATGAGGCTGATGACCACCCCTTCCAGTTGTTCGTAGGGGTTGAACTTCTCGTTGCTGTAAGCCCTGACCTTAACGAAGCACCGGCGGTCCTCCGGCACGTCCAGGTTGAAGAGACGTCGCTCCCGGATCTCCAGGTTTCCCACCAGGAAGGTCCTCTCCTCCCTCTTCCCTCGGCTCCCCCGAGCCGGCTGGAGGACCCCCTCCTCCTCCCACAAACCGGTCTCGGGGTTCAAGGACCACAATTTCATCTTCTGCAGGTGCTCTGGCATCCGGACCTGCCCCGCATCCATCCGCACCTCCACCGGCCCCGTCTGCAGCGCCGCGCCGGTCTCCCCTTCCCGAAAATCCACGGCGAACATACCGTAGGTCCGCAGAGGGACGATCTCCCCCTCGGCATCAGCGAAGCTGAGGTCACTGGAGGCAGCGCTGGCCGTCGCCATGTCCCTGGGGTCCAGGAAGGTGACGCTGGCTTTGACCGTGCCCCTGAAGACCTCCCCAGAGGGACGGAGGAAGGCGCCGGCAGGAAGGACGAGCTCTCCAACAGGCTCCCGTCCACTCGCCTCCCCCAGCGGGATGGCGTTGCTCTGGCTGCCATCCAGATCCACTGGCTCCTTCTTCCGCAGCATCTTGACCTCCTGGTAGACGGCACCACCGCGGCGGTTGAAGGGCAGGACCTTGACAGCATCCACGAACCTCTGCTGCCGGTCCACGAAGCGAGCCACCAAGCGCTGCGTGTCTGGTGGCACCTCGATGGTGAAGGAACCCTTGTAGCCAGTGAAGCCGACCTTCCTCCCACCCAGGAAGATCTGCCCGAAGCGCAGGGGCTCGCCGGTGTCGGCCGCCGTCACCCGTCCCTGCACCAGGACGCGGGGCTGGGCGCAGGGTCCACAACCGCACTCGGCCACCACCTTGATGGGCAGCAGGAAGCCGGCACAGGGGATCTCCCGCATCTCCATCCTCCGCACCCCACAGCAGCGCCCCGTATCTGCCCTGCACCCCGACTGCTCGGACGGGCTGCCGGCACACGGGGCGGGCGGGCAGCGACCCACGTTGTAGTAGCGGGAGCCGGCGGCGTCCTGCGGGCACTCGCTGGGCAGCTCCACGAGGCTCGGCTCAGGCTCCGGCTTGCAGCTCTGCTGGCCCTGGGCTGGGGGGGGAAGACAGGAGGGTTAGGATGGTCCTCCCCACCGCACGCCCCGTCCCGGGATGATGACGCCGCTAACGAAGCCCATCCCATTCTCACCCAGCACGGTGAGCTGTGCCGGTGCCGATTTGATGGCACCCGCCTCGGTGCTGGCTTTGCAGTGGTAGGTGCCAGCCTGCTCCGGCGCCAGCCCCCGCAGCACCAGGCGGCTGCCGTACCGGTGTACCTTCCTCTCCAGCAGCGTCCCGTTGTGGTACCTGCCGTGACGGGGACGGGCTCAGCAGGGACGCGGACGGGGCTGCCGTTCCCTGCCGTCCCCGGTCCCGGCTTTCCGCCGCCCGGATCCCGCTCACCAGTAGTATTTCTTGGGCACGGGGGTGCCCGAGGCTTTGCAGCAGAAGGTCACCTCCTGCCCGACCACCCGCACCTTCGCCTGGGGGTGCAGCACCATGTAGGGTTTCTCTGCAGGGGAGGAAGGTGGCAGAGGATGCGCTGAGCCGCGGCCGCTCCCCTGGATCGCTCCCCCACCCCCGCACCGCGCATCCTTCGGGGAGGTCCCTCGAGGGGTGCACGGCTCGGCCCCCGCCCCCCGCCGCGATGCTCACCCAACCTCTGCAGCATCACGTGCGCCACCGCCACGCCGGAGCCATTGGAGATGATGGGTGCCAGTCCTGGGGCGAAGCCCTCGCGGTGGGCGCTGATGTTGGCGGAGGTGCCGTAGCACAGCCCCGACACAGCGAAGCGCCCGCGGGCATCGCTGCGGGCCAGCAGCACCGGCGGGCGGCCCTCCAGGTAGACGTGGACGTCTGGCAGCGCCGCGCCAGCGGCGGAGACGACGGTGCCCTGCAGCGCGTGCTCGGGGCATGCTGCGGGGCAGCGTGGCGCTCAGACCCCATGGCCGTGGCCGGCGGCGGGGCCACGCGAGTCGGGGGCACCAGGGAGGGGGTCCCCACGTCCCCGAGGGCAGGTACCTGGGCAGGGCGAGGGGGGACATTTCTGCACCTCGGTGGGGCGGCCGGCGCACGGCATCTTCTTGGTTTTCTTGCAGCTCCGGCGCCGGACACGTGTCCCGGCACCGCCGCAGCTGCGGGAACAGGGGCCCCAGGCGCCCCACTCCATCCACGCCGGCTCTGCGGGGGAGACGCCGGGCAGGCATCGGGCACCGTGCTCCCCCCCGAGCCCCCAGCCTGGGGCGGCCCTGCAGCTCGGTGACGCGGGGGGGGCCCCCCCTCTCCGGGAGGCTCCATCCAGCCGCCCGTGCCCAGCCAGCCTCGGCTCACCCCCGCGCACCCCTGCCAAGCTATTTTTATCAGCGTGGCCTCTGTTATTGCAATTAAGCTGACGATGTGCAGACAGCGGTGGCCGGCAGCCGCGGCCAGGAGAGGAGCCGGAGGCGGCTGGGGGGGAGCAGCGGCCGGGGGGCAGGTGGGTGCCAGTGTGCGGGGGGAGCCGGGGTCCCTACCTGGGCAGGGGCCAGCGCTGCACGGCCGTCGCTCCACGGCTTTGCCCTTGCACTTGAGCTCCTTGAGCGCGACCAGCAGCCGGGCATTGACGCAGCGGCGAGTGCGGGTCTGGGTGCCGCTGCTGCCGCAGGCGCTGCGCGAGCAGGGGCTCCAGGATGACCAGTGCGACCAGTAGATGTGCTCTGGGGGAAGGGGGGGATGGAGAGGGGTTAACGGGAAACTCGCCGCCCGCATCCAGCTCCGCGGGGGGACACATTGTCCCCGGGACGATGCCCAGCGTCATGCACCCAAGGGGCGATTGCTGGAGGTGGGGGCTCTGCTGTAGCGGGGGGGGGCAGTGACGAGCAAGGGGGTGAGTGCAGCGATGGGTATGGACCCCCCCCCAAAGTGCCAGCGGGGTCCGAGGTGGGGGGGGTGGGATGCAGCAGGGATGGGCACTCACCCAGCGGGCAGAGGAAGCGGATGTGGTAGTTGGAACAGGTCTTGCCCTGCGGCTGCTCCTTGTTGACGCAGCGAAAACCCTTCTTGGGGCTGACGTGCACCACCTCACCCACCTCCTCGGGAAGCTCCCACTCGGTGGTGCGGGCCTGGATGGCCACCGGCCGCTCGCAGACGCGCCCGCGGTAGTAGAAGCGAATGGCCTCCAGGCTCTCGTAGTCCCCGTCCCCCCCGGGGTGGTCGATGTTGAACCAGGACGTCCACTCGGCTCCTCTGCCTGGGATGGAGCGAGCCCTGAGTGCGCGGATGGGGAGCGGTCCCCCCGTCCTGAAGCACCCCGGGGTGCCATCGGGGCTGGGGAGAGCTCGGGGACGTCGAGGGCTGTGTGGACCACGGATGAGTGGATGAAAGCACGTGGGAAAGGGGGGCACCGGGGGATGTGGCGTGGGAGCCTCGGGGAGCGCAGGGTGGACATCGCGTCCCTGCTCCGAGGGGGATGCCACCGCGGGGGGAGATGGCACCTCCCGGGCTGGCGGGGTGGGCGTGCAGCCCCTTTGGGGCGTCCTGGCCGCGGGTCCCCGGTGGGACGGTGGGGCTTGGGGACAGCCGTACCTGCCGTGTCCAGGTCGAGGTCTGCCAGGCTGGGGGCTGCTTTCCAGGGCTTCCCCGCCGCGCCGCTCTTGCCCAGCTCCGAGTCGTTCTCCAGGGGCTCTGGAGGAAGCACGGGGGGAGAGCACCGGGTGCCAGGGCACCCTCATCCCGGGGCACCCAACAGCGCCGAGCCACGGGCACCGATGTCACGCTGCACAGCTCAGCCTGTGCCAGGACGGACCACGTCCCCACGGGATGGGGACCCCTCAGCCCTGGCTGCTCCGGGGTGAGCTCACCCTGGGGGTGATGCGGGACAGGGAGACGAGCCGGGATGCCCACGGATGCGCCGGCTACGCCGAGCCCACGGCATCACACCGAGCCCCCACAGCCAAGCCAGGATGCGGCACGAAATTGGGCTGTAAAACCACAGCCCGGGCGGGGGGGGCTTGCTGTGCACCCCAGGTGGAGGGGTGTCCCCCCCCCAGCTCCCCCCAAGCCCGGCCAGCCATGTCCCACGGGAGTTAAGCCCAGGGAGCCAGGATCTCCACGGGCAGCTCTGCCCACCCACCCCTCGTGCGGGTGATCCCGGGTGTTGAGATGGGGGGGTTCAGCCATGCGGGGGGGGGACAGGAGAAACCTGGCCTCTGGTGCCTGTCACCCACGAGGATGGGCAGGATGCGTCCAAACACCCCAGACACCCCTGTGCAGCCTGGAGCACTGTGGGCACCCCATGGGCAAGCAATGGGTGCTCCACAGGCACCCCAGGGAATGCAGTGGGCACCATCCTGCACCAGCAGCAATCCCACGGTGGGGGGGACTCGACCCTGCCGCCCCGTCCCCTCCCCAGGCAGAAGGGAGCTGGGGGACAGTGGGGACCCACCACAGCCCCTGTCCTGCACGTGGATGGATTTTGTCCCTGGACCAGGAACATTCCTGGCTCCGTCTCGCACGGATGTTGCCCGTGGCACCTTGTAGAGACCCCCCCACAGGGCTGGGGGAACCTCAGCACGGGGGGGCAAAAAGCCCCCACGGAGGAGCTGGGGTGACCGAGTCCGCCAGGGCTTCCCGCAGGTGCTTGGCCATCCGGAGCAGGCAGGGCCGGCGGGGACACGGCACGGGGCACGTCCCCGTCCCTCTGGTGACATGGCCCCGGGGAGGGCAGCGCTGCCCTGAGCCTCACCAACGCGTCCCCCCGCCGGCAGATGCCAGAGGGACCGTCCCCAGCCATGCCCACAACCCTGCCGCACCTCTGACCCTGGCACGCATCTGTCCCCGGCACACATCTGTCCCCGGCACACATCTGGCGAGCGCTCGGCCCCATCCCCATCCTGCCCCGCATCGCCACCGCCAGCCCCCAGGAGGGCAGGGATGCCCCTGGCCGGCGGCACGGCCGGGGTCCCCACGCCGTGGTTAGATGGCAGACCCGGCCTTACCTGGTGCCCTGGCACCGTGCAGGGCGGCGAGAGCCAGGAGGGCCAGCGCCAGCTCCCCCATGGCTGCCTGTGCGGCAGCCGCTCGGCCGGCGACTGTGAGCGCGGCGGCACCGCGGGTCTATATATGAGGCCTTTCCCCCTTGCGCCGGCAGACAGCGGCAATCGGCTCCTGGCACTCGGGGCCGTCGGCTCTGCCGGGGCTGGATCGGTGTCAAGAGGGAAGCGGGAAGGAGCCCTCCCCGGCGAGCCGGCCACGCGCTGCTGCTCACCGCTCCAGCCCGGGAAACTTGAGGGTTTGTTTTTGCAAAGCTGCTAAAATTGGATGCGCTTGGGAATGCAGAGGGGAGGGAAGGGAAAAAGCCGAGCGAGCCCAGCCTCGGCGCTCCTGCGGTTGGGGTCGGGGTGCCAGCACTCCCCTGGCACCCGCTGCCCCGGGGGCACGGCGAGCTGGCGGGGCCGGTGGGCGCCCACGCCGTGACCTGGCCCACGTGGGTGTGCTGGAGCTGCCCGCGTCCCGATGCCGAGCCGGAGCTGAGGCCGTGCAGAGCTCGGTGCACCCACGGCCCTGACCGCCTTCCGGGGCTGCAGGATGCACAGCACCCAGCGGCGCTGGCGTGTGATGAAGGAGGCGGGGGGGGACACACATGGTGGGGATCACCCCCAAACCGCAGCCACCCGTGGTTGGGGACCGCGGCTCCCGCCCGCAGCCCGGCTGGCGGAAATCCCAGCGCATTCCCTGCATTCCCCGAAAACTCCGGCTGCACCGAGCTCCCAGAGCGGGGGAGGCAGCTCCCAGTGCCGTTGTGGGGCTGAGGACACCCGCTCCGCCGGGACAGGTGGGGACGGTCCCCAGGGGTGGCTCGTCACTGCCCTCCCCGTTAATTGAACACCCCACAGCGAGGGGGCTGCTCCCACGACCCTTCCCCGGTCTGTTCGAGGGTTTCAGCCTGGGGGGGGGGGAATGCAGCAGCACCAGTGACCCCCCCAGCCACCCACGGGACCCCGGCGGCTGCCCACGTCCCCACTGGACAGGTGATAGAGGTCACAGCGGCGCGGACGGGGCGTGGGACCGAGTCCCAGCACCAACCCTGCGGGAGACCACCGGCCCCTCGCCGCGCGGCCCCAGCAGACACCGGCCCCGGGGCAGAAGCCGCCAAGCGCTTTATTGCCGGGGGGCTCGCAGGGCCACCACGCACTCGGTGCCGGGGTACTCGGGTGGGTTGAGCTCGAACTTCTTCTGCACGTCGTAGGGAAGGAACCGACCGGCCACGAAGTGCTGGCGGCCCAGGAAGCGGCGGGCGCACTGCTTGGGCGCCGACAGTGACACCAGCACGTCGGGGCTGATCCCGCCGCTGCTCCCGGCCTCCACGTCCCACCCTGCGACGGCAAAAATAAAGACACGGGGAGGGGGTCAGGGGGGTGGCCCCAGGGGACACGGTGCAGCCAGGAGATCCGAGGTGATGCGCCGGTGGAGGATGCTCTGGGGTGGTGGAGGTGGGGAGGGCACAGGGAGGATGGGGTGCGTGTGTGTGTCGTCCCCCCCCACTACCGGCATCGCCGCCCAGAGCGACTCCGGCTGCATCCTGGCACCGCGTGGGGTTTTTCTTGGTGGGGATTCACCGGCGGCCGTGCCGAGGGCTCCTGTTTGCTGCTGCGGCGGGAGCGGGGGACACGGCGGGGGGGGGGGTGATGGTAATTCCAGGCCTGGCCACTAGACACCCGGGTGTTTTCAAATTACATCATGTCTCAGTTCAGGGAGTTTGTTATTTATCGTGGATGCCCCGAACGCATCTGCGGGGAGCGGCTGCCAGCCCTGGCTCCCGGTGGGGATGCTGCCAGGCTGGCAGGGGCGGGGGGGGAGAGCGGGGGGGTCCCCGGGGGTGTCCCCACCCCGGGAGGGCACCGCGGGGGCTCCCCGGCCACCCAGGCGTCGAGCCCAGGGTGACGCAGGGTGACAAGCCCGGGGTGTGGGGTGCAGCACCCCGAGGTGCGGGTGGGGGTCCTATCCTGCCTGGGGGGGCTGAGCGTGGTGCCGGACCTGAGGGCACGTCCAGGCTGACGATGGGGATGCGGACGTGCTTCAGGGTGGCCAGGATGGCGGCGCAGGGCTCCCTCCCCTCGCCCGCCTCCGCCTCGGCTCCCAGCACGGCATCCACCACGGCGTTGTAGGCATCGTTGATCAGCTGCACCTGGGGGGGACGACACACGGTGGGCAGCACTGGGGGGGGGTCCCCCGGCCACCCCCCCACGGGCCAGGCACCGAGCCCGACGCGGGGATCCCGTTTTCCTGCAGAAATAGACTCACCCAGCAGCTACCGCCAAAAAATCCCCCCCCACCCGCCCCCCCACCCCCAGCCAGGGCGAGGAGGGGGGACGAGGGGCGCGGTGGCGGGGCAGAGCCCGGCACGCCGAGACGCGTGGCCTCAGCCAGGGCAGCGCTTTCGGGTCACATTCCTCCCGCCGAGCCCGGCGCTTCCAACAACAACAGAGCCGGTAGCTGGCGGGGCCGCGGCAGCCGCCGCTGGATTTCATGGCATCCCCGGGCTCCCAGCAGAGCCGGGGGCGGCGGCGCGGGCGTGGGGGAAGGAATAAATAAAAGAATAATAAACTCAACCACGTCAGCCGGGGAGCATGGCGGTGGCGGGGGCTCCGGGGGGGCTCACCTCGGTGGGGAGGTAGGAGAGGAAGGGGATGTCCATCTTCTCGCACTGCGTCGTGAAATCCCGGTACAGGGGGTCCGGGGAACGTTTGGGGTAGAAGATGGTGGGCTCGTAGTCCTGCGCGGTGGAGAGCAGGGATGCAGCATTGGAGCCCGGCACTGCTCAGGGACGAAGAGGAGGAGGAGGAGGGGAGGAAGATACCTACAAAGATCCGCAGGTGCCGAGCACACACCAGCCCGATGGCACCGTTCTGCGCTGGGCCACACACCACCAGCACCGTGGGCTGCTTTCGCGGCAGGGATGGCAGCGGGAAGGCCTGGTGAGAGGATACAGGGACATCGCAGCGCCGCTGAGCCCCATCCCCCCGGGGTGGCCCTGGGGATGGCACCCAGCGCCAGGGATGTGGCAGGGACGTGGGGACTGGGGCTTGGGGGGAAAATGGACCCGCGGTGGGGATGTGCTGCTGGCTGGGCAGCACGGTGCGTGGCGGTGTGGGGACGGCACCCATGGTGGGACGGGGCATGTGATGGGATGGGGACGATGTCCACAGTGGGGTGGGGATGGCACCCATGGCGGGGTGGGGATGGCACCCGTGGCGGGACGGGGCCCGTAGCAGGATGAGGATGATGCCCCTGGCGGGATGCAGATGGTGCCCACAGTGGGACGGGGAAGATGCCCAAGGTGGGTCAAGGACAACGCAGAGGACAGGGATGATGCCCGTGGCGGGACGGGGCTCCCCGCCAGCCTGCAGGGAGGCGGCCGCGCGCTCCACATACCAGCAGCCTGCAAAGGGAGGCTCTGTTTATCCATTGACAGATTTTTTCCTGCTCACAGAGCCTGGCTCCGGGTCCCGTCCAACCGCCAGAGAGCCGAGCGGCACGGCCTGCCTGCAGCCGCCGGTGTGCTGGACAAAGCCGCGCTTGCCTGGCCCTGGCCCTGCCCCAGCGCCGGCCGTGCTGCCAGCTGTCCTGGGGCTCCCGGGGACGTGCCGGGAGGGGACGATGCTGGGGAGCCTGGCTGGGTGGGGGGGATGCCCCAGCTGGGGTGCGGGGGTGGTGTCCCTGGCTCAGCCCCACGAGGAAGAGGAGGATGCTCAGCCCCATGAGGAGGATGCTCAGCTGGGGCTGGCGGTGGAGCCAGGGATGCTGCGATACGAGGGGTCCCTGGGGCATGGGCAGCCCCACGCTGTGGGACCAGCACCAGCCCCAAGGCAGCCCCAGGACCCAGAGAGGCTCCAACACCCAAATATTTCCCCTCCTTAGAGAAGGCGAGGGCAGAGCACGGTCCAGACACCTCCGACGGAAAAGCTGAGCCAGGCGGGCACGGAGCTCGCCAGCCTCTGAGGCACAAAGCTGCCCTTGATGCTGCACCTCCGCTCGGCCGCGCTGCCCAGAACCCGGCTGCTGCCTCCTCCTCCTCCTCACATCCAGCACGAGCGCTCAGGGCTGCCAGCACCAGGAGAACGTTGCCAGGGCGTGGGGAGCCCCAGGGAGCCCCCCGGCACCTTTCTCCCCGCACGTGGCAAAGGCAGCCGGTGCCTGGCAGTGCCGACACCCCGGGAAGGGCTGAGCATCCCCCTCCCGTGGGGGGTGTCATTCACCCCAAGGGAAATAACGAAGGGTGGCTGAGGAACGTGAAGAAAACCCGCCCAGGGAGAAGGTGCAGCCCTGGCACAGCCAGAGCATCGCTTCCTGCTGGGCTCTGCCGCTGGCCCCCGGCCCCTGGCCCCGTGCCTTGGTCCGGGGCAGGATGGTGACCACAGCCGGGGGTGGGAAAGGCCACGCGGGGGGGGCAGGACGAGGGTGGGAGAGCAGGCGGTAGTGAAGCCCCCGGCCCCGCTGGCCGCTCACCTTGGTCACAGCCATGGCACAGGCGTGTCCCCAGATCTCGATCAGCTGCTGCCGCCCGAACCGGTAATCCTCCAGCAGCTCCTTCTCGATGGCCTCCGCCTCCGCTTTGCTGGGGGGGGAGCGGACAGCAGTGAGGACGGGGATGTGCTCCCACCCCCGGCACTGAGCCCCTCGGGACCCCGCTCTGTCCCCGGGGCGCGGGGCAGGGGATGCTCGGGGACACCGGGCTGGGGGCTCGCGGGGCTCGCGGTGGGCACAGCCAGCGGCTCGGGGCTGGGAACGTGCACGGCCGGCACGTTCAGGGGCCCAACGCCGTGGGGTGGGGGCTGTATTTCGTGCGAGGCACGGCCCTGGCAGCGTCCCCGGGCTCGTGGGGATCGGGCTGTTATATAAAAGTCGAACAATGCTGCGGTTGTTCCTTTGCTGCCGAGCCCAGAAGTTGGCAGGGCCAGGGAGCCTCCAAATTGGACAATAATTGCTCACATCTGTTGGCTCACCTGCGCTGCGGATGGGAACAGCATGTGCCGGATCCAGCATGCCGCCGCCGCGCTTGTTATGGAAGGGACAGTGAAATCTGGCCCCCGGGAGAGGCGGGGTTGGGATCCCAGTGCCCCGTGGATGAAAACCCGCAAGCCTGTGGGTGAGCTGGGGTGCTCCCCGTTTGGGGGTGCATGCTCACACCTTGCTCGGTCCCCGCTGCAGGGAGGGGACCTGCCAGCGCCCTGATGCGATGCTCCTGGCCCCAGGAGCTGGAGGGGTTACAGGGCCGGGGTCCTGCTGGGTCCCTGGCTGCGGGGTGGCCCCACACCATCCAGGCTGACCCCATGGAGCAGCCACGTCCCCTGGGTGTCCTGGCAGCCCCCAAAGCCCCCATGTCCCAGCAGACCCTGTACCACGCTGTCCCCTGGGTGTCCTGGCAGACCCCAGAGACCGCTTAGATCTGACGTACCCTGGTCATTCTGGCAGACCCCGGAGCCCCCCTGTTCCCCGGCCACCCTGGCTGACCCCAGCCCATCCCCTGGGTGTCCTGACAAACCCACAGACCCTACAGATCTGCCACACCCTGGTCACTCTGGCAGATCCCATAGACCCCACAGACCCCATCCCCTGGCCGTGCTAACAGACCCCACATCCTCTGGCTGACCCCAGAGATACCCCCCTACCCCCTGCATGTCCTGGCAGACCCCACGAGACCCCAGCGCCCTGGCCATCCTGGCAGACCCTCAGAAAAGCCTCATCCTGCCCAATCCCATCCCATCCCCTCCATCCCATCCTTTCCTATCCCATCCATCCCATCCTGTCCCATCCCATCCCATCCCATCCATCCCATCCTGTCCCATCCCATCCCATCCCATCCATCCCATCCTGTCCCATCCCATCCCATCCCATCTCATCCATCCCATCCCATCCATCCCATCCCGTCCCATCCCATCCCGTCCCATCCCATCCCGTCCCCAATCCTTTGGTGCCCTCTAGTGAGTCCCAGCCCAGCCCCAGCCCCACATCGGGGTCCTGTGGGCAAACAGGGGGGAAAAGGGGCCAAACCTGCCCCTGGTCTCCCCTCCCGTGGCGGGGGTGGCAGAGCCGAGCGGGCCCCAGCACAGCTGCGTTGTCGGTCACCCAACAAAAGACACGTTTCGGCTCTGACAAAGTTCCCCACGTCTGCTCCGGGGGAGAACATTGCCTGTAATCGCTGCTGGCAGGGAAACCTGGGCCCAGGCCCGGGCTGGCTCCCGCTGTCCTGGCACCATCCCCGGGAGGGGACATCACGGGGCTCCCTGCGTGCTGGCTCGCTGCCCACCCGGAGACCAGTGTCCCCCCCAAATGCTCCGGGGGGACACGTTCGCCACCAGTTTCCCCCCCCGCTCGCCCCGGGGTTTGCAGTTTGACTTTGCTCTGGGGTCTGGGAGGTGCGGAGGGGGGACAAGGCGGGGGGATTGCTGCTCCTGTCCCCTGCGCAGGGGTAGATACCCCTGAGAGCCCGGGGGAGACCCAGCAAAGCCCAGTCCGACCCAGTTACTGGTGCCTCCCGGAGCAGATGGTGGATGGCCAGGGCTGCAGCTGCACTGACGGGGCAGAGACCTCACGGGGAGCAGGAGGGAGAGGGGCCGGTGGACGAGGGGCTTGAGAGCACCCCTCCGGTGTCCCCTCCCGCACCCCAGCCCGGGGACACCCCGAGCTCTGCATGCCGGCTCCACATCCCAGTTCTTCGTCCCCTCTCTGCATCCCAGCTCCGCATCCCAGATCCACATCCCAGCTCCGCACCTGCTTCTCGGGTGCTCCGGCTGTCCCTCCCGGGCACAACTCAGCTGGGGAACCCCCCCCCCCGCCCCACCAGGGTGTAAGCGGGGGGACAGCAGAGGCACCAGCCCTGCCCGGGACCGGGGTCCCCCCGCTTCGCTCCCCGCGCTGGGGACGCGCCTGCCGGAGCCATCCCTGCCGCAGCCATGGAGACCCGGGATGCAGTTGCTCTGGCAACCGAGGCTATTTGGGTACCTGTCCCCCCCTCCCACCCCTCGCCCCCGCGGCTCGGGGGTGCGAGAAGCCGGGGTGGGATTGTCCCGGGGGACCGACTGTCCCGGGGGACACGCCTGGGGACAGCGCGGGAGCCGGAGGCGCCGTGTCCCTGCCCGGAGGAGCCCGGGAGCATCAGAGGGGGCAGGAGCCGACCCGAGGGGGGTCCCGGGGCAGCGGAGGGTTCCGCCCCACCACCGGCACCGCGGGAGCCCCCAGCACCCTCCCGGGCGGCCGCCCGGTACCGGGATCCCCACGACATCCCTGCGGACCAGCCCAGGGTGCGCCGGGGGGGCACCCGCTGCGGGGGGGGTCCCGGCTGTACCGAGGGCGAACCCCGGCAGCCCCGGTGCGGGCACACGGTGATGGGCACAGACGTGGCAGGAGCCCAGTACCGCCCCCCCCCGCCCTCCTCCGGGGCTCCCATCGCGCGGTCTGGCGGGGGGGGCTCCCCAGGGCCGGGATGCCCGGACTCACCTGAGGTACCGGGGCGGCTCCCGGCCGGGGCCGGGCGCGGAGCTCATGCCGGGCAGCAGGACGGGGCAGCGGCGGAACCCTGCGGGAGCGGCGGCGGCAGCGCGACCCCCACGGTGCTTCGCGGTGCCGCCCGGGGGAGGTGGCTCCGGCTGCCCCCGCCCCGCCCGGCCCGGCCCGGCCCCCCCCGGCTCTCCCCTCCGCCGGGAGCATCGCCCCGGCCCCCGCCCGGTGCTGCCGCCGGGAACGGGCACATCGGCAGCGGGGCCCGGCCGGGGCGGGGGCAGCAGAAATCGTGTCTGACACCCCGCTTCAGCCCGCAGGCAGCTGGGGGGGGAAGGGGGCAGCTGCCTGCACCTCGCTGCGACCCCGGGAAGCACCTTCCCTCCCCTGAGCAACAGACCACGTCAAAGACTCAAAATCGGCGTTTTTCGAGCCCTCCCCACCAAGAAACTGCATTTGCAGCATCAGCGACTGCAGGGCAAGC
This sequence comes from Grus americana, assembly GCF_028858705.1. Taxonomy (NCBI): domain Eukaryota; kingdom Metazoa; phylum Chordata; class Aves; order Gruiformes; family Gruidae; genus Grus; species Grus americana. The sequence continues at coordinate 1,988,564 of NC_072879.1, forward strand.
TCAGAGCCTGCAGGGCTTGCCCCTCCCCACCCCCCCAAAACCCCGACCCCCTGCCAGACCCCACCAGGACACTGAGAGGGACAATTCCCCAGGGCAGGGGACAGGCAGGGCCAGGAGCTTTGGGCAGCGGGAACATGGCCCAGCTCAGCCACACAGCGACCGGCCGCCCGGCCCACGCCGGTCCGGGGTTCTGGGAGTGAGCGCCGGGACCCCCGGACACGCAGGTGCAGAGAAGAACAACAGGAACACGCACGACACCGTGTCTGACACCGCGGATCCGTGTGGTTTTAATAACTGACACTGGAAATGGCGGCACCTGGCAGCCGCCACCCCCCCCACGGCACCGGGGGAAGGTGGCAGCCCGGGAAGCGCTGGACCAGGCCGTGCTGGACCAGGCTGTGCCGTGCCTCAGACGTAGTACTGCAGCCCAAACTTCTCGTTGTCCATCTCGCTGGTGGGGCGCAGGTAGTAGAGCTCGTCCAGCGTTGGGGGGACCCAGCGGTCAGTGTGGAACAGGGACTCACCAACCTGGGTGGGGAGAGAACGCTGGAGGGGAGCAGGCACGGCCGCACCACGGAGATCAGCGTCCCCCCTGCTCTCAGCCCTGATGGGGGGGGACAGGCTTTACCCCCCAGCGTAGCCCCCCCGTGCTGCTGGTTCCTGGGGGGCTTCTTCAAGCCCAGGCGATCTGAGCTTTCCAACAGACCCAACACAGACCCAAACCCACCGGGCCGGCCGGTTCCCGCTGCGTGGGGCTCACCGAGGGGCAGCCTCCGGCACAGCCCCCCCACCCCGGGGCACCCAGGACTCACAAACCTTCCAGCCAGGAACGTCCTTCATGATTTTGGCCTCTTCATCCAGGTTCTGCCGCAGCAGGCGCAGGGTCCTGCAAGAGAAGGGGAGGCTGAGCCCGGAGCACGGGGACACAGCGCCCGCCGGGGCCCCCCCGCGCCCCCGGTACCTGCGGTCTGACTCCGCCTGCAGCAGTGGCATCAGGGCGATCCGCGCCTCCAGGTCCTCGATGAGCAGCCGCCTGCACCGGCACGGGGGACACACACACAGAGCTCAGTGGGGCACCGGGGTGGGGAGCGGGGAGAACCGGGGGAAGCTGGGGCGGGGAGCTGGAAAGGGCCGGGGGGTCCCGGGGAGGGGACGTGGGGGAAGCAAACCCCGGGCACGGAACCGGCAGTCCCGGGGGCGGGGGAGAACGAGGTGCCAGAACCGGTGAGCCCTCGGGCAGGAGCCGCAGAGGAGGCAGGGGATCGCGGGCGGGGGAGCGGAGCGTCCCGGGGAGGGACCGGGGGAAGCCCCGGGGCGGGGGCAGGGAGGCCCCACCTGCGCTCCCGGTTCCACTTGATGAGGGTGTAGTAGCCCAGCAGGAGGCTGCCGATGCCGAGCGCGAAGAGGCTGTAACCTGCGGGGGGGAGCGGCGGTGAGCGGCGGCACCGGGGGGAACCGGGGGGACACCGGAGGGACACCGGGCCGGGCCTCCCCCGCGGGGCCTCCCGGGCCCGGCCCGGCCCCGCTCCCCGGCCCCCGCCCACCTGAGAGGCCGCGGCGCGGGAGGTGCCGCTTGTAGTCGATGGGCCCGTACCCGCCCGGCGGGGCCATGTCCTGCTTCACCTTCGGCGCCGCCATCCCGGCGGCCGCACCGACGTCACTTCCGCCGCGCTCGCAGGAAGCGCTCTGCAGAGGCGCTGTCACGTGATGCCACCCCCCGCAGAGCGCCGCCGGCCGCGCCTTAAAGGGGCAACGCCGGCTGCGGGCAGCGGTGGGGTCCGCTCCCGTCGGTCCCGGTGCGGCCGGGGGGAGCCCGGCGGGCGGGTGGACGGACCGGGAGGCGGCGGCGGCGGGGAGGTGTCGCCGAGCACTCGGACAGGGCGTGGGGGTGTGGGCGGGGACACTGGGGGCGCCGGCTGCGCTCCGTGCGCGGATCCTGCACCCGGGGGGTGCTCAGCCCCCCCGTGCACGGCCGGTACCGGGGCAGGGCTCCTGCACACACGCCCCCCGCCGTGCACGCTCGGATCGGTGCATGCACCCCCCTGTGCCCGCTCGGTGCCGGTGCACACCCCCCACCCCGTCCCGGTGCACCCCGGGCGGGGCGGCTGCGCGTGCTGGAGCTACGGGAGGGTGGGGGGCGAAGGGTGGGGTGCACCCACTGGCAGGCAGCCCCCAGCTGCGTGCACCCACCAGCAGCGAGCGTGCACGCACTTTCAAACACGCCCCAAAAAGCGTGCACCCCACCGGCGAGCGTGCCCCGAGAGTGCAGCCGCGAGCAAGCACGCACGGGCAAGTGTGCGCTACGGCGCGTGCAGCCACCCGCAAGCAGGCAGCAAAAAACGTGCAAGCGTGCACCAAAACCCACGTGCACCCAGCAGTGAACAGGCCCCGGGGCAACGTGTGTCCCCCCCCCCCCAGCCCCTTGCACCCCAACTCCCGGCTGTGCGCAGCCCCCCCCGGCCCAGAGGCACCCCCAGCACCCACTGTTTCACCTGTGCAACCCCCCACCCTCCCCAGTCCCGGGGGTCCCAGCTCAGCACCGGCACCGCGGGGCAGGAGCAGGGCAAGGGGCACCACAGCACCCTGCACCCCCGGGCTGGTTTTTCCCTGCACCCCCCCAAATCCAGAAACCCTCGGACGCTTCAGATCAAGGTCACTCTTGTCTTAAGCTCTAATCAGCGGCCGTAATCCCTCGGCTGCTGCGAGGAATTAATGACTTTGCAGATGGCGCGGCCGAGGTGCCCACCAGGATGCTGGGGGCAGCCCCGGGTTGGGGGGCCAGGGCACCCCCCGGTGCAGCAGCTCCCTGTTTTCTCCAGCGCTGCTTTGCTCCCGTGGGAGCCGTGGGATGGGGGAAGGATAAGGATCGCTGCCTCCTGGCCTAAATCCTGCACCCGGCATCGCTGGGCTGGGGGGGCACAGGGGGACCGTGGCGCTGGGGAGTGGCGTCTGCCCGCCCGGCCGTGCGAGGGGGACGGGGAGGACACACGGAGAAGGGTGAGCCCAGGGGTGCCCGGGGTCCTCGTGGGATGCACTGGTGGATGCGGGAATGGCGCCTGCTCCTTGCCCCGTCCTGAGCGACCCTGTGGGTCTGTTAGCGCCCAGAGCCGGGGTCTTCCTCCGCACCCGCTGTGGCTCGTTCAGCCTTTGTAGAAGATGACTTGCTCGGCCTCCCTGGTACCAAATAATTTCATCGCAACCGCCTTTGCGGGAGAACTGAGCCGATGCGTGGGCAAAGACCCCCACGGGGGAACCAGCAGCCACCCCGCGACCCGCTCGCTGGCTCCTCGTCCTCCTGCCCCCACTTTTGGCAGAGATGGGAGTTAAACCCGACGGCCACCCGTGATTCTCATCGACGTCCCCGGGGAAGCGCATCTGGAAGGGAAAACACAGGCGGCACCTCCCCATCCAAGTGCTTTCCCGGTGGGAGCCCCCGGAATAAGCTGCACCCTCGGGCACAACCACAAAGCCAGATCTCCAGCAGCTTCTTGGCCCATGGGGAACACAAACCCACCCCCTCACTCCCCTGCCGGTACCTTTGCTCCTGCTCCGAGCATCGAGCCCGACCAGAGCACGGTCAAACCTTCACTGCTGCGGTTTGAGCTGCAGCTTCCCCGGGGGGGTTCCCACTCCCCAGGCACGTTCCCATGCCGGGAGCCATTTCCCCACTTCCCGTGTGGTCCCTTCATCACCTCCACGGGCCCCGTGTGCTCCGGGGTTGGGTGCTGAGCTCCCGCTTCCCTGGGCCTCCGAGGTTTTCCTTTTGAGGATGCTCCAGGGAAGAGGCTGCAACCCGGGGGGGGCCACCCCTGCGGCGGCTGCTCCCCACCATGCCTGGGCTGATGGAAACCTCCCACTCCCTTTGTTTTCCTCCATCTGAGAAGACAGAAAGGCATCGCTGGCTCATGATGAAGCTCGCTGAGCTAACGAGCCAGGAAAATGAAGGTGTGCAGGGATGGGGAGGCAGCACAGGTTTTGGGGTTTTTTTGGTGGGGGAGGACGTCACGTAAGCGGGAAATCACCGTGGGCACGGCTTGGACTGGCTCTGGACTCTGTGGATGCTCCAACCCCACCACGCGCACCGGGGAAAGGCTGGAGAAAACCCCCAAAGCCCCGTCTGGGGGACGGGACTTACGATTCATGGGCTGATCTAAAGGTGTTGGACGAGGGGCAGAAATTCAGCCTCGTTTCCCAGCAGACAGGGATTTGCTTCTGGGTTCAGGGTGTTCAACGCTTACCTGGGGATTTTGCTGCTGGCAAATTATCCTAACGAAGCCGGCGTGACTTTGGTAGGACACCCACGCGCGTTCCCTGATCCAGCCTGGCTGCGCATGGCGGGGGGGGAGGAAGGAGAAGAAAAGCAGGAGAGATCCGTCAGCGCGTTTACAAGGAGAACCCCCCAGTCCCTGAGCAGCCCAAAGCCCGCAGCCGCTGTTCCGCTGCGGAAGCCAAATTTCTGCATTTAACTCCAACCAGGTCTGGTGGCTTTGCAGGACCCCGAGACACACACACACACCCCCCCAGACTGGGGGGTCCTGGACCGGAGTCGGGGAGAACCCAGGCCAGAGCTCCGTGCGAAGGTGCCCCGGGACGTTTCACACCTTGCACAACCCCGTGCTCGCTGCCTGAAGATGCAAAACCCATTGGGTTTTGTTCCGCCGCCCCCCCTGTAGCAGGGAGGAGGGGGCTGAAGGAAGGGCTGGTGCAACACCCTGGCATCGCAAACCCCCGGCTGCCCTGGTGCACCCCCCAAAAAACCCCCGTAATGCTCTTTTCTTACCCGCAAGGTGCATCACCGCGGCACGGGCAGGCGTCCGGTCCAGGCAGCGCAGGCAGGAGCGGCACCGCGATACGGGAACCGCTGGGAATAACGTTCCTTGATACCGAGGAGAGAGTCGCCCAGCGAAGAGGAGCTGCCTCGGGTTGGGGTCTCATAATCGTTATTATAATTACGGACTGGGTGTTCCATAAGTGGGATTATTTCTGCGTCGCAGGGAGAAGGAACCCATCTGATGGGGTTTCCACGTACCGCCTGAACCCACAAACCCCGATTTACCCTTCTCTAGGGCCGTCAACTCGAAACCTCCCCAATCCCATCAAACAGCTCCATCGAAACGTGGGCGAAGCCGGTTTTGTAGCACACCACCCGCTTATCTCACAGACCCGTAATTAGCAGCACAGGAGGCTCAGACCTGGCACTAATTTTAGCAGCAGACTTGAAGGAGCCGGTCCTTTCTCAGCAGGACGCCGGGAGGAGCACCCGAGGGCTGATGTGCCCAGCGCTCTCCTGCTCTTAAGCCTGACTTAAAAGCCAGGCTTTATAACTGCAAAAAGGGTACAAAGAGTTGTTGGTCTGTTTTTCAGAAGTCATCATTTCACAGCTTGGGTTGTCTGACAAATTCCTTTTTAAATAAATTAACCTTTATCCTTAGGAACAGAATTCCTTATTCAAATGATCATTATTAAGGCTTTCGCTAAGCGCTATCGCACCGTTCCCACGGGATTTGCCTGGAGGGAGAGGGCTCGGCTGGTCCCAGCCCCGAACCGTTTGGTCCCATCTGGGATGGTCTAAACCGCATCCTCTGCCCCATCTCCCCATCACCGCCAAAGCCCGGAGAAGGGAGCAAGGGATCGGCACGAAAAGCAGCGGCTTAATCTACTACTTGTATTTAAAAGGGGTTTCACACATCTCTCCCCCGTACGCCGTAAACCCACTGCGGCGTAATGCTGAAGGGTTCCCATGTTCATCGTGTACATTTATAGTTTATCGTCCATAGCAAGGAAGGTATTTAAAGAGCCCAGCTTTCCCTTCTTCGACTGCATCGATGACAGCCTGAGCTTTTCTTTCTGCCGAGGGCAGCAGGTGAAGGCGCAGGACAGGACCGAGCGGCTCCCGACGCCTCGAGCAAGGTGAGACCCCGCGGCCGGCTCCGAAGCGGGAGCTGATGCAATCCCATCCCGCTCTTACACAGCAGCCGCATCATCGCTTTTGGGACCGGGCCAAGTGTTCGTTAGGATCGAAAGGAACCTTGAAACCTCTTTGGTGCCGAGGGGATGCTGAGCCGGGGGGTTCGGAGCGGGTCAAGCCCTGGGGCAGCCGCGAGGAGTGGAGGGAAGGCTCCGGGGTAGCTGATGGGGAACGGGAGTAAGACAGGTTGTGGGTGGGATCACAGGGGGTGTCCGGAGTCATTCCAACCCTCCCGGAGGTGATACCCAAAGGGCCTCTTCCTCCTCCTCCTCCTCGGGGCTCAGCCCCTGCCCGTGCTGCAGACCAGTAATTTCCAGTAGCTGCATTTCCTAACACGGCCCCTGAACTGGGAATTTTCCAGGATGAAGTGTAGTAGGCTTAACCCTTTAGATGCTGAATTCCCACGACAGAATTACCTCCGGGACTTTTCAGACACCAACCCGGGGTACGGGACCTCTCTACGACGTCCATCTGCCCCCGGCGCGTGGCAGCTTTCAGATGTTGCCATCTTCCACCGCTCTAACCCCCAGTCGCTCGATGGTTTTGGTACCAAAATAGGCCAGCGTTAATAGCCCGCACTTCAGCAGTTTCGCATAAAAAGACTTCCTCGGTAAGAGCCCTCACCAGCACAGCAATTAACCAGCTTTGAGGAGAATGAAATAGCTTGAATTAAACCGGTTCCTGAACTTGCATGTTCAGAGATTTTGAGATTTATTTCCCCCCCCCCAATTCTAGAAGGTCAAAAGAAGCTTGGAAAGGACCCAAAAAACCACCCCCCAGCCCCGATGAGGGTCAAACATTTCCACCATTGGTGAACACACCAGAGGGTTCAGGTCAAGGCTGACCCAACCGCATCCAGCAGAGCCGGGAGAGGGGTCCGGGGGGTTCCCCCCGGCTCTGCCCGCGCTGCTCTGGGTGCGGATCTGCTGGTAAAACACGGCTGCCCTCGCCGGGCAGAGGCTTTGCCCCCCGCCGTAACCTCCTCCTCGTAACCTCCTCGGTGCTCTGCCCCGCAGGATGCTCCTCCCATCTCCTCTCGCCATTCCAAACCCGGGTTTTACGACGCCAAAACAAGTTATTCCTGCTTTCGCCCCGAACAAACCACTTCTCATCCTCAGGGAACGCAGGCGTTTCCATGAGGAAGGCTCGCCAGCGCAGAGCCAGGCAGCCGCCATCGCTTCTTCCTTGAAACGGCGTCTTCCCGACGCAGGCTCGGGGCAGAGGACCACGGCTGGAAAGGGCGGTCAGTTATTTCTGGCAGGACGATGCTGGGATGCTCGACGAGGGTTTCCAGCTTCAGGTCACGCGCACCCAGGGCTCCATCCGGCACGTGCACGGATCCAGTCACCGTTGTGGTCTTGCCCTTGACAGTACAAATGCACACGCTGCGTATGGAAACCTGAGCTGAAAAAAAATAAAATAAAATGTGGTTTTCCCCTCCCTTCGAGCTGGGCTTCATCCTAGAGCAGGAACCATGTCCCATCTTCCCTCTCTCCTCCCGAACAAGCGACTCCGGAGCACGGGCTGTCGGCAAAGCCGCGTTTCTTCGGCTTGCTGGAAGTCACCGTCAGCCGAAGGGGAACGGCTTTGGGGAACTGCCCGTAGCAGGAGAGACCCCGGTGCAACGGGACTTGTTCTGCCCCATGTCGGTGGCGCTTCCCAAGGTGCTGAGCGATGCTCCAACAGCTTTGTTTTTATCCATTTTATTTTTTTGGAGGCCAAAACTATTCGGGCAATGTTCTTGTTCAAGTTTGGGACGGTTTCCTCTCCCAGAGGGTAGCGATCCACCGGCTTCTTGAGTTATCCTGGAATATTTAAATACACTTATGGATGTATTCCAAGTATTTCAGAGAAATGGGGGGGGTTACATTTCTAGTTCTGGGAGTGCAGAGCCACCACGACTGCAGCTCTCCAGCTCCCATCCTGCCCCGTGCCCTGCAGGCAGAGCGCAGGCAGCTTGTTTCATCTTCTCTGGCCTGCTTGCTTGGGAGGCGACGGGGGAAAAAAGGCAAGGGGGGGGAAAAAAAGGCAAGGGGGGGGAAAAAAAAGGCACTGAGGGACAGAGAGCAGCAATTCCATGGTGAGAAGGGCTGAGGGGTGTGTGTGTCTTGCTTCTGCTCCATCCGCATCCAGAGATGGCACCTGCGAGGACGTTTACTCCGTTCATGGCTTTTAATTTCAATCCATGAAATTCTCCTTCCTTGGCTGTTCTCCCCGCGCCTCTTTTGGGGGAGGAGGCCGGAGGGGAAGGGGCCAGCAGAGCCTCACCGCGACGCCCGTGGGGCACAGCGAGATGCAGCTCCAGGCAGAGGTACGGGAAAGCAGAGGCAGACCCAACCGTTTCTCCATTTATTTATTGTCATTCAAATACTAAAAATCCCTCACAATACAATATACAGTCATTGATTTCAGATTCTTCCGCCACTGGGACTATCAGGTTTTAGTGGGAAATTTTTTTTTTTTTTGAAATTTTTGTTTTATTATCAAAGATTTAGAGTCACAATAAATACAAGTGACAAAACCATACCCTGCGCTGGCGTAACATTACTCTGTTACGCTCCCTTGTTAGATGATTATAAATTCTTTTTCTTTTTTTAAAAAAAAAAAAGCACAATGCAAGTTATTTCACTAAATGCAATATACAGCGTAACTCTGCCTTAAGCAGACAAACACTACTGCGGTTTCTTGAGGTCTTTTCGCATTTTATATATATATTTATATATTTATATATTATTTAAAAAAAAAAAAGCCTTCTGTGCCCCCTAAACCTGCTCCACTCTACTCACTTCTGCAGCCCAAGTCCCCCGTTTTCCATTCTGAACTGTACTTTGGTAATTTTATTTTCCTTAATAAGCAAATAAATGTGACAACTAGGTCTGAATTCAGAGGTAAATGAATGTTTCCCTAAAACAATGATTAAAAAAAAGTCTATAGAAAAAAACCCAAGCCCAAACTATCTCAAGTTTAAGATTAACCAAGAGTCTTCCTCACTATTACAGCTGGAAAGCCATTTACAGCAATCTCTACAACAGAAAAATTAGCAAAGTCACCCTTTACACAAACTGGAAAAGCTGTCCGCGTCAACTGCGCTATAAAAATTAAAAGGTTCGACCAGGCCACTCGTCGTGTGTCTGAGCAAAGCACTGCGATCTCGCCAACGCTCAGAAATCAAACAGATCATAAATTAGGTTATTAAAAAAAAAATAATAAAATAAAAACCACACAGCTCCCAAATTGCAACACGGGTTCAAATGAAAATCCAGGGTTTATTTCACAAGTTGCTAAAATCTAAGTACAATAGTCATTTTCATTATTACTGTATTATAAAATCTTGTAGTCGCAACGTCTCCAAGAAAGGTTATATGGCTTGCAAGAACCAACGCTGCTCTAACCCTCTCCCCAGGAGAGGGGGGAAGCAAGCAGCATCCGAGCAATGTCAAACCAGCTCATGCAGCAGTTTGCAGTGAAGCAGTGGAGGGTCGGGGAAAGAGGACGCGACGCCGGATACTCCACCTGAACGATACCGATTTACAGGTTAGACTGTCGAGCAGCACGTTCAGTCTCTTGTTCTGAGGGAGCTTTAAGTAAAATGGTCTTTTTTTTTTTTTTTTTTTCCCCAGGAGAGGGCTGACGAGGTGACTTTCGGACAGCTCTGCGGCAGAACTGATAGCCCTTACGGAGGCAGGAATCCCAAATGTGACAGCAGGAGAAATAAACCGAAGATTTGTTCTTAAAGTGTGTCTAACCCCCCCTCCATCACAATTCCCAAACGACTGAACCTTTAGGGCGTAACACCATTACGTGACTGTTCCATCTAACTGAGCTTTTCTGTTTGTTTGCTGTTTTTGGGGTTTTTTTTTTTCTTCTGCAAGAAGGGGAACATACAGATGGGGAGGAGGAGATCTGGAAAGACCGCAGCAAGTGTTTTAACAACTATCTAAACCTAGCATGGTACCTCAACTAGCCCAGTTCAACACTACTCAGCCCAATACGCAGTTTTGACTACAAAGGAAGAAGCAATTTTTCTGGCATTTAACACATGTAACCGCTTACGTCTTTTCCCGGTGCATTTATCTAAAACTTTGCAGAAACACATATGCAATAAATATATCCTCCAAGTTACCTGCAACACTCCAAGAACCACAGATTAAAAACAATGTCAAACCCGGTTTGAATCCCGACAGCCTAATATCTGTGTAGTATTTTCCATTCACTTACAAGACCTTCAATATAATTCTACCCCAAGACGTAAGATAGTACTTGTGGGGTTTTATTCTACATTAAATGAAACCAGATTGTGGTCTAGTGTTGGTGAGGGAGCAACGTTTGTAAGAGTATGTCCAGACTCATTTTTATTTTCAGTTCCAAATCTTAAAATAAGTCTTCTCAATTATTTTAAGGCTTATTTTAAGTCTTCCCAATCCATTGTGTTGAAATTAAAATTTACAAGCTGCTGTACTGGACTGGTGGTATCCAAAAAGGTTTTGACATAGCTTTTAAAACAGGAAAGTTTAATACTTCTGCCCCTCTTCCCATTCCCCTTTTTTCCAGCATTGGCCAAAGGTAAAGCTACCCCAACACTGGAAAGGAATTGCTAAGTTGTCCAGGTTTCCCAAAAAGGCATTTTAGTTTGAGAAGTTTTGCTTGTTCTCTTTAAACAAACGCACTCTTCCCAGGTGATTTAACTGTGCCAGACATTTGCATCAATGATGAGATAATGCAGGCAATTTGTCAGAAGAGAGAAAAAAACCAAACAAAACCAGAAAACCTCCACGCAGGTAAGGAACTGAAACTTTTTCATAATATTTCAAAGTGCAAAAATAAAATGCACTCAATTTCTCTCTCCACATCTCCCAATCCAAAATACCTTGGAATGAAAAGAAAAATTAAAAACTCAAACCAATTCCTCTCATCCCCCTTTAGCTCTTAACATACATTTGTAAAACAAACAGAAAAAACAAAGTCAAATTGAAATTCTAGGGCTTTATACAGCAACAAATACCATTTTGCAAAACTAGGTTTTCTATACTACCGAACAGTTTTCAAAGTATCTAAATACTGATGTTCACACAACAGAAGAGGGGCTAAAATGAATGAGTTTTCTTTTTCTCTATGCCATAGTTAGATCTGAAGGGGGACAACCCTACACAGTTATTGGTTTAAAGTTAGATCTAACAGCAACTGCTAAGAAAATAGATTCAGCATAAACTGAATAGTAACCCCTCCCCCCTTTTCTTTTATATATAGATATATAGATATATATATATAATTTTGCAAATAATTCTTATCAGCACTAGTTCTAGTACTGATATGCAACATAAGTAGTAAGGCATGTATTTCTGCCACTTGAATTCAACTTTAATTTGGGAGAAGCACAGGGAAGAAGGAGGGAAGATGACGAGAAGAAAAAAAAAAAAAAAAGAAAACTGGACCTGATGGATTTGGGTTTAACCTGTGGAATCCCCAAAATATATTAAAACCACGCAGAAACCTGTCCTTAAAGCAGGGTTACCTAAAGCTCTATCAAAAATGAAACACTGAAGTGATGGACAGAGGAGCATGCTCGGGACGCCTGGAAGAACGGAGCTCTAGAGGGATCAAGGTAGGCAGTCCTGCCCCCAACGTGCCCAAGGCGTGCTGGCACCGTCATTGGGCCACCGCAGCAGGGACCAGCAACGGTCGCTTCTCGGTGGGTATCGGCAGAAGAAGGAGCCTGCGACCTGGATGGCAGCCTCCCGGTCCTCTGCTCCCTCCACTCGCCCTTTCTGATTGCGTGCAGCTTCTGGAATTCCTTTTTTTTTTTTTTTTTTTTTTTGAGTAAAATTGCTCAAAACAACATCAACAACAACAAAAAAACCCTCCAAAAAGAAAATAATCAAAAACAGTTTCGCTTTTAAGTCTCTGGGAACACATGAAAGGCCCAACTGCTCTTCGCTGAATTAGAAAGACTGAACAAAGGTGTTTGTCTATTCAGAAAATTAGATTTTAGACTACCAACAGTTCAAAGTCTATTCAAAACAGAATCCAACAAAAGTGAGAGACTCCTGCACTGGTTCCCACCTACCAGACAAGTTTTGGTGGCAGCCAGTCCCTTAGGAAAAAAACAAAAACAAACAAACCATACTCAACTGGAATTTGAGTTTGCACTTATTTATCATTAGCTCATCATCAGAAGATTTTGAAACATTATAATCTGTAGACTGCCTTCCTGGCTGAAGGAGGGGCAGGGAAGAAAAGCAAACATGAACTCGGCTCACTAAATGCATCTGCAAGATCGGGTTGAAATTCCTCTCTCCTTGAACCGACATCCACGCTCGATCGCGAACGAACACCACGTTCTGGTGAATGGGTAGTTATTAATAAAGAAACCGAAGGCAGAGAGTCGTTTAGTCCTCCTTTTGTGCTGGTGACAAAAAAATCCAAACTAAATATATAAAGCCAAAAAAAAAAAAAAAAAGAATTCTTCCCCTTCCCTGACAGCCTTCATCATCAGTCAATCACAAGAATCTGAGAACCAAATGAGCTCAAGTCTTTCCCACCCACGTGGTGTCATTTTCTCATAGCAGGGACAGCAGCACTCGATGGGATGAGGAGTGGTCTTCTTGCGTCCTATAAAGCCTGGGGCATATCCAGCTGGGATTAAAGCAGATTCCACTGTAATGTGGTATAAAAAGGATGGCAGAAACAGGAAAAGTCTTCCTCTCGGGCATTCCTCTGCATTATTTCCACGTGGCGGACTGTGGGATGGACCGTGGGGGAATCATATCCAGGAGATACTCACGCTGGCGGTCTACTGCTGAGGATGACTTGTGCACAGCTAAACTAGGATTAACAAAAGGTAAAGCCCCACCTGACGAGACAGAAAAGAGAAGAGAGAACAAGTGTCACAGTACGATACAAACTGAGACAAAACAGTGGCAAAAAACCACACTACTCATTTCATATCTAAATATGCATGGGGCACTACTGGCCACAAAGGTCAGGCACTTTCAGAAGATGAAAGCTTCCAAAATCATCCCAACAAATAGAAGCAAGATTTTGTACCAGAAATGAAGATTTGAGCAGGCTAGAGCTCTCTGCAATGAAATTACTTTTTAAATGAGAAATTAAGCTGTCAGGGATAAAAAAAGAAAAAAAAAAAAAGAAATCCATTCAATACTGGACAAGAAAGTAGATCACAAAAGAGCTAGTTGCTACAGTGTTTCCTTCCTGGAGATCCTAATTATCATTTAAGAAAACAAATTACTCAAGTCAGATTCTTATATATAAAAAAAAGATTAGATTAGAATTTTTAATTTCCACTTGTTCAAAGCAACAGGTTCAGTTATTTCAAAAATCCTGGGAGTGTGCACTGTAGCCTTACCTAGAGCAAAACCATCTACTTACTCTACGTGGCTTTCAGCAAAGAGAAAACACCAGTCAAAATTAAACGACTGAATTAAACTCCCAGAAACAAATTACAAACTCCTGCGGCACGGTACTGGCTGTGCGTACGGACTCAACGATGAGCAGTCTGACATTACATCTATTCAGTCTGTTTATAAATGTGTAAAGGAGCAGTTTTTATTTGGTAGCACCACCCGATCACCCCTTTTGATGAGCATAAACCACACCAAAAGCAAGTGCCAACAACAATACTAAGAGCAAAGCCTCGGTACCATCAGGCTTTCATGCAGGAAGTGTCAAAGAGAAAGCATCCTTACCCAAAGAACAATGATTGTGGGACAGAGTGCAGCTAGTAAGTACAAAGAAAAGAAACTTTAGAGAAAAATCTACCTGTATTGATGGGAGTCTTCTTCCAGGCGGCAGCGCTGCCCTTGCTGACAGGTCTCTCAGCATGCTTACCTGGCCTACTCCCAAGTGCTGCTGCAGACGATGCATTCTGCAACTTGGGTGACTGGCTAAATGCATGCAACACTCCTCGTGCAGCTCCAGGAGGACCTCGAGACATCTGGCTAGAAGTCTGGCAAGAGAGCAAACAGTAAGACAGGCATAGCAGATTTCTGTCTCTCAAGTACTTGGTGAATCTTTACTGCCCCTCTCTCCTTCCCTGGCTGCTTCTGCCAAGTCTGCAATGCATTACTACAGTTTCGGGGCTGAAAACTTCCAAGACATCTCTACAACAAATTAAGAAGCAGCTTTCTACTTCTGAAAGCAACTCTAAGGACAAGGAATTACAATCAGCTGCAAAGCAGCAAAAAATATGCTGTGTAACCATCTCCATGCACAGGCAGCACTCTTAATTCCCTGTACCTTCATTATTTCAACTCAAAGCAGCACTTAAGCGGCTTCCATCTTCCCCCAACCGAAAGGTGGTTTTACAAGGTGTGCGAGACCCAGTCCCGGTCATGGATGGTTGTTACCATCACCTTAAAACTTCACAAGCAGCACTGTGTTCCTGGCTCAAGCTCAATTTGCTCTTGTGTATCTGGCACTGGAGCACCATTTGCCATTTGGTACGTTCCAAAAACAATTGAGGAATAGGCTTTGCAAGCTATGAGTCAAACACCCTAGATAATTACAATGACTCTGCAGAAGAACACCACTCTTCAGAGGTCATCATTCACGTATGGGGTCCCCACATGACACAAAACACTTTCACCAGCCCGGTTTTAAGCTTACGCCCCAACACACAGACTGCCGAGCTAAAGTAAAGCAAGTTTGTGCGTTGTTTTCATGCCTGCCCACCAAACACTTGGGTTTGGAGCCTCATCTTCACCGAGATCTGGCTTCTGGTGGACAGAGCCGTACCTGCTTGAGTGAGTGGTGCTGCACTATAGGGTCTGACTTGGTCTGTACAGGAGACGCGGTCTGTTGCAGTATCCTTTGCTCAATCTCCTGCTCTTGCTGCAGTGCTTTTACGAAGGCAGCCTTCAGTCGGTTAGTGTGCTCAGCTTTCAAGGCCTTTTTCTGATTCGATGTCATGCAGGTTTCACACATAATGGTTCCGTTCTTCTCTTCCCTCCAACGGCAGGTGAAGTCAGTCTTACACTGAGCACACATATAGGGCTCACGAGATGATACAGCAACCGAAACTTTACCTGGAGAACACAACCAGCTTAGCTCAGCTCCATCTGCGGCTTCTATGAATGAATACTTGAGAAACCTCACGAATATTCCAGCATAAAAAAAACCCAAACCCAACAAACCAACCCCAAAGCAAACCCTCCACCCTTATCTCCCCTCGGTCTGAAGCCTTTTGCATTACTAAACTTTAAATCTTTAAACTCTTTACTTCTGTGACTGCATGTGCAGGTTAGAGAGTTTAGCGGCGATGGACAAACAAGTGGCTGATAGGAAGTCAACAGCTCTGGGGAGAACCGGATGCTTTTTAGAGAACTCTTTACAACCAGTGTCTAGCCTATGAGATACCGTAACACACTGAAATTTCAGAATTTTACAGTTAAAACAGTTTGAAAAGTACTAAAGGAAGTGAATCCCAGATTTGACAGAATATGACGCTTTAATCCTGTGACACCTGAAATGCACTGCTGCCTGCTATTGAGTTAAAGTCCAGATGGCAAAGATTCTCTCCTCACCTTTGAGGAACATTTTTAACTCTATCTCACCTTGAGTTTCCAGCAAATTCTGCACAACTTCTTCCAACCCGACTAAGTAAATAAATTCGTTATTAGCTGCACTTGGCAGGAAGTTCATCTCTGGCGCAGGCGGCTTGGGAGGAGGGATCTCCAACAGCGTCTTCTCCAGCTGCTTCCGCAAGGCGAGCTTGGCGGCAGCTTGCCGGCTGGCCGGCGAGTCGTTGGAGTTGACGATGGAAGCGGCGCTGGTCGTAGTAGCGTTAGCCTGAGCGGATGTCACGGTTGTACCTTTGATTGAAGTTGGTGAAGCCTGGGAGGAAACACAACGCGGCTTAGCAACAAGGGCTGGATGGTTCGGTGCTTTTGAGACACGTGCTCCCCTCCACCAAGGGGGATGAGAGGGAGGGAGAGCGTGGGGCTGTGTGCGATGAAGGCTGGCTGCTTGGGATTAGACCGAACTGCCTGCTTTTAAGTCTTGTTTTTGCACGTGACTGAACAGATCACAATACATACGTGTACTGTGACATTGTACCTCCTGTTACAAATACGATCTGTCATCTAACACTTGAATTCTTTTTCTAAAGAACTTCACTTTTCCTTACTGATCATTTTTATAAGGCAGTTTAAGAAATTCTAAAGAAAAAACCAAAACCAACTCCAACCGCTGACTTTAAATTGTTTTCTTTATCTACAGCACCTGCGTGCCAGTATCGGTGGTGGATGTTAAGTAGCTGCTTCAGTATCTCTCGGTGTTTCAAATAGACGCAATAACCCATTTTGAGCTCTGTTTCCTAGAACACTCATCTACGCTTCTAAGGAAGAGAGAGAGAGAAAAAAAAAGATACCCTAATGGACAGCTTCATATTGAAATACCAAATGTGAAATGAGGCGCAACATTCAGGTCACTGAAATATGTATCTATTTCCAATATTCTGTAATGTTTTTCTCCATTGCTATGTACAGGAGGTGAGTGTGAACAGAGAGAGAGGCTGCATGGGAAGAACAAGGAGCAGTAATAAGCAGCCGCATCGGCTCGAGGACAGCAGGCCCCGTCAATTAGATACAGTAACCCAGGGATCATTAATTACAACAGTTATTTCTGTTTCTTTGCATGTTACGTTTGACATAAAATACCTTACGGAACTCACCTGCGGGATATTGACAAGCAGGCTGGTGTTGGGGACGTTGGCGACGCGGATCAGACCCTGCTGGATAATTCGCTGCCCCTGAATTTGTACGCTGGGGACCGATGCCCGCGGTGCCAGCAGCAGCGGAGGCGGCCCCGTGCTGGAGTGCTGTCGGATGTTGTGGATTTGCTGGGAAGACACAGAAATGGGCTGATGCAATGGTGCCATGAACGATGGGGAGGATTAGATAGCGGGAAGTAAGCGGTGGGAGTCAAATGGGATGACATGAGAGAATGGGAATGAGACGAGGCAAGGCAAGGAACGCAAAGAAAGCGCGGTAATTAACATCCGTGCCAAAAGGCGATGTTTTTCCCTTTCCCTCTTGTCAAAATGAAACAAGTAGAACGTAACATGAAGAGATGCTTGTATGTGAGGCCATCATATTACAGCCGGAAGAGCTGTGTCAAAAAAAAAAATTAAATCTAAGTTTCCAAGTCAAATTTCTTTCAAAATGTATGGCTGTTAAGCCTGTTTCATTTCAAAGGCATTAGGAAAGCTATGTCTCAGAATGAGGTTTTCTCCATAATCAGAACAGAAAGAAAATGAAGCACCAAATCTCTACCTTCCTCCTTAATGCTGGCTATGCAACAGATAAAAGCAGACCTTTCACTGCAAAATAAATCCTCATTTAACAAGAAAATATTTTTTCCTGGTATCCCACGGAAGTCATAATTTTAGAATACCGTATCAAATTGAACACTGCTTTCCTACTCCTTTAGTGACACCACTATTTTCTGTTATAGGTGATAAAGACCCTGCAAAGCCGCACTTTCAGACTTCCAGCCGACTATCTCATTTCAGCAGCTCTTACTCAATTGCAAGAAAGACACAATGAGGAAAAAACCCCTGACTTTTAGCATTTGAAAAGGTGAAATTGATATGACAGAAATAATAACAAGGGGGGGAAAAAAGGAAGAACAAGGGATTGTGTTTCATTTCCTCTGCTGCTGCTCTCCTAAAAAGAGGGTGAAGCTGGAAGCCTGTAAATTAACTTTCATAGTAAAGGCAAACAAACTGCTCTGGCGCAGCTAAGGGAAGCAGCAACGCAGGTAAGGCAGTATCCTACATCACCACAGGATTTTCTCGGGCTTCACTGGAAGCGTTACGGGACAGCACAATAAGCAAAAGCGGAATGATGCAGGACCTTTCAGCAGCAATACATCTAGCCATATGAAGAAATTCCAGCAAGAACTTCATAGGTTCCCTCCAGACAAGCAGAAAGATGACTAGGGAAACAGTTAAGATGCATCAAGGGAAAACCAGAGCGGCTCTACACAAGGTAAATACTTACCTGTGCTCCTCTGACAAGAGGCGGCATTACTATCTGCGTGTTTTGCTGATTTCCTAATTTCGAAGAAGTTTGCTGCCCTCCACGGACCAAGGGAGGGGGAATAACAGTGCCTGGTATACGCGTAGAGGAGGTCTGCAAGACAGAAAATAGATTACTCACGTTGTTTCATTCTGGTATATTTATATGCATGCTCTCTGCTGCTGCTTAGTGTGCCGATAAAACGGTATCTGAAGTCTTACGCAGCAATATAACATACGTAAGGACACGATGGCAGTCTGGCTACATGCTCGGGGATTGTTCTTTCTCATCCTGCACAGAATTCAAAAGGGAAAGAGCGGTCCTGAACGTTTTCATCTGCCCTCCCACCACTGAAATTCAGTAGCTCAAGGACTGCTGTACTGAGACACGCCAAAGAGGCTCGCCACAACCCGAGGGCGAGAGCAGGGGGTACAGGAGCGCAGCTCTCCTCTCTGGCTGACGTGACCGATGCAGTATGTGTCTTGAGGCAGTGGAAAGACTGTAGGACAAGAGATGGCTGGGCTGGCTGCGGTGCAGTTAGTGTTGGGGAAAAAAAAAATGAAGGAAAAAAGAAGAAGAAAAAAAAGAAGAAGGAAAAAAAAGAAAAAAGTGTATTTTGGCAGGGGGGGAGTAAAAGAACAGGGAAATACAAACTGCTGTCTTCAAGGAGAAGCATGGGGCAGACAGAAGTTGGAGATGCAGGAACCCAGGGAGGTGAGCAGACTGGGCATGGGCATGTATATGGGAAGGAAAAATAAAAAGAGATGAGAAAAGGGGAAAGAAAAAGAAAAAGGAGTCAGGCTAAAGAAATTTGAAAAGTTGTTTCCCATGCTTTTTGGGCTGCAGAGTGCATTAAATCCTCATGTTTCTCATGACGCTATAAAAGGTGACATGGTTTCACGCATCACTTACATTCCTGCAGACCACCACTGCCAGGCGCGATCAGGCCTGAGCAGCACTCACTGCTCAAGAGCAACAAACCTCTCCATCCTACTCATGTGGCTTTACACATCTTGCCACTTCCCTCGCTCAAGCCCCAAACTGACCATCATCTGTGAATTAAGACTTCTAAAAACACTGAAGCTCCCACTTTCATGAGTTACCATGTGTACACACATGTACGTATTTAAGTGGGTGGGAAGATTTATCCACTTCTGTTATGTTTTTCAACTGAAGACCAAATGTTAAACTCAACTCCTACGCACAGGAATTAGTAGAGCTTTTACAATCAAGCAAAAGCAGACGGAGGTTAGGTTAATTTGCCCAAACACTGCAAATTAGACAGAATGACTTCAGTTCTGGATTCTTAGCTCCCAGCTCTCTGCTCTGTCCAACCGAAGTTTCACTCTCTGTTTGCTGAAGATTTAACTCGTGGTCCAGTTCCTCTGAAAGTGCTGTCTTCAGTGAAGGCAACTTGCCTTGAGGAAGAGATTACTCCAACCAACAGATTGCTTTAGGTTTCGTGAATGTCTCCTAAATGGACAGCAAATTTACCCCTTCCCTCCAGTACAGCATTCTAGGGGATTTTTGAAATGAAGAGTTGCCATTTTCCAAGTGAAAGCATTTTGTGCTGAAGCAGTTTTGAAATTTGTTTCGAATTAGCCCAAGGTAAATAACCAGAAATGTTTTCAATCCAAAAAGTGAAACGAGATACACAAGAGGAAGATTAGGTTGACAGATGCCAACTGCCTCTGCCTTTTCTTTTTTTTTTTTTCTTTTTTCCTTCCCCAAGGCTTTCCAACATTTCATTTAATTTAGTCTGAACCAAGACCTTTCCTACTATCATGTGCCATTCAGCCACCAAGCCAGAAGAGAAAATCATATGATTCACTCAGCTCTTACAGTTAATCACACTGAGGGCACAATTAAGTCTCTTGAGGGTACGGCAACAGGCTGCCACAACATTTCTACGACATCCTCTTTCGCCAAAGGTCGTTAGCACTGGTATGGATGTGTTTATCAGCAGAGCGGATCAGGATGACCAGCCACTGAAAAATAAGCTTATAAGAGTTATCTGCGTGTGACATCCTACTTCTATCTCCCACCCCAATCGTTCTTAAAAAGCTTACAGCGGGGTTTTGCGGGAGTTAAAAAAGAAAATTCCACCTGGCTCCAAGCCGTTAACGTGATGGGATTGTCCTTTCCTGTACTGTGCACCTTCCTCTCTGCTCCCTGCCCTGAACCTGGCAGCCTGGCCCACCCCACTGACCTGGAGGGACGGCTTGCCAGCAGGAACACTCTGCGGTCCCCGCACCAAGGGCGGAGGGGTGGCCACAGCACTCCCAGAGGAACCAGCAGGCTGGAAGAGGAAAAAAAAACCAGAAAGAAAGCAGACGAGTGTAAGGGTGTAAAGCAGAATTACAGAAGCTAAGGGAATAAAAGCGTTTACCTCCTTGTGCCTCAGTAAGAGAATCTTCAGAGACTGTGGTTTCCCCCCTCCCCCATCCCTTTCTTCCTCCAAGCATCTCAACATGCGTATTTAAATGAAGAAATTATTAGGTAAGTAAAGATAAGATTACACCAGGAAAATAAAAAAGTCTATACACCAAAAGCAGAGCAACGTGGAAATTATTTCAGCAGTCTCAGCTTAGAGCCCGCGTCAGTCTTACCCACCATTACTACTAGTCTCAACTAACTAGGTTCAAGCATAATGCAAGGTGGGGAAAAAAAAAAAGTTTAGGAAAAAGACTTCGGATATTAAGAAGTTTAGGATATGCCATTTCGCCCTAGTTAGTTCAAACATCCAGAGCTCACTGCTCAGCGTTCAGCAACGAGTTGAGTGAGGCAGGTACTTGCATTAGTTTTAGCCCCATCTACTGAAGCACTCAGAAGTCCAGGAAAAAGACACCAACAGAACAACCAAAACCAGCCAAGAGAGCTGTATTAACATCCGTCTGCACCGTGAAGTGCACTTAAATCTACACATCGCCCCCATCGCAAAAAAAAAAAAATCCATCAAGTCAGCATTGCACACTGTAAAATAAAATCGTTTAGTTGCCATTGTTACAGATACTTGAAATTTAGCTTGTGCCTTGATAGCAGCACGTGGGGTGTTCGCACGCCCCCTCGCCTCCCAACCTCCTCTGCTCTTCTCCTGCCACCCTCCACCTCTACCCTTCAGTGCCCCATATGCAGTGAGCAGTCCGGGCAAGCGCTCTGATAAAAAGACAGATATTTTTTTTTTTTTCCCCCTGATGAAAACAGTTCTCCTGCCAGCACTCTGGGTATTGCGTGTGGTTGTGTGAGATGAGGGGTGGGGAGAAAGGAGGAGGGAGGGAGCTGAGTGGGAGGGCTGAACCATTCCTTCCAGGGGCTGCCTGGATTTTTTTGGATGATGAAAGTGTGTGGCAAACCGCAGACTGACTTCACCTGGGAAGACCTGGAATCCAGATCTGGGCTTCTGCCACGCAGCACAAAACGCAGCCCTCGGCCACCAGCCCCCAGAGCTTGGGGTTCAAATGCTTTAACTCTACCTGTCAGCACGTTTTTACGTGTAACAATCTCCTCCAAATGTGTGTCAGCAATCTTGATGCAGCATTAAGGACTGGACGGAGTGTTTAATAATTGGAAGTAAATTACATTCATAAATGCATCTGAGTTTTAACAAAAAGGTCTTCAGCTTTTGAATATGGTTGATAGGATAAACTGTCGTCTTGTTTGGTCTTGGCAAGACAAAAAAAGGAATTCCACAAAAAGGAATGGTTATCAGGATAAACCACTATAAACTTCATAAAGATTTTATGAAAAGTGAGATAGGCTTTACTTGAAAGCTACCTTATGTTCCAAAGGTTATGGCAACTGCCACAGTCATTTGTATTTCCCCCCCTCCATTTCAAAAGATGAGATAAGTATCTGTAGGAAAATAAGTACCTTCTGAGTAGTGGTCTCCTTCTGGATTTGACTTTGCCGTAACTTTTTCAATAAAACAAGCTTTGCTTCTTCTAACCGTAACTCTTCTTTTAGTTGTTTAATCATTCTCTCACGCTCCTCCGGACTGCTTTTCTGCAGGGCCAGGTATGGCAATAGAGGATGGGAAAACAGGGAGGGGGGAGAGGGAAAAGATAGTTACCATACAAGTTAGGACAAGAACTTACAGCACTATAATTGTCATGTATGTCTTAATATCACTGACATGCCTGCAGTATACGGACATAAATTGAGTACAGAGAAAGAACTCAAAGGCCCCCCCCAAAAAAAACCTTTGAGATATTTTCACTAGCAAAACAAGTAAACAAAGTCAGACAACAAATCTGTGTTATGCCATGCTGAATAAGGGGCGTTGCGCCCACTAAAAAGCCAATTCTGAAGAAGGTGCGCTTTTGAAGCTTATAAAAACCAAGGAGGAAAAAGCCTGAAAAAAAAACCACCCCGACATCAGCCTTTAACAGCTTCAAGATTCCCTGCTTGGAAATCCATTTTTATAAAACCACGTATCCACCCGACCCTGTGACCACAGGTGCCTCTGCAGGAGCAAGCAGTGTGTTTTCTTCTTTTTAGATGGCACAACTTAAAGTGCGTCAAGACAAGAAGACTCACCATGAGCGCCTCCGTGTTGGTCTCTTTTAATGCTATTTTTGTTAAACCATTCATTCTAGGGCTAGAAGGTTCATTGTCAGATAACACTATAATGTCCGGTGAAGGGACTCTCTTTTCTCTCTTTATTTCACTGCAAATCAAAAGAAAAATACAGACGAGTTTATAAAAACAAGCAAACAACTACTTTGTACCGTGAACTAACATTATTTACAACCTCCTGCTAGATTAATCCTGAGCCTCTCAATTCTGAATAAACATGGATGAGTTCAATCAATGTCTATTCTCCTTGTGGATATTAAGCTTCCCAGTACAAAAGCTGCCACCAGGCAAGATGCAGCCACACGTATAGGAATGGGGAATTCCTTCAAATTAGAAGCTTTTCCACCAGCATCTCCCTTGCAAAACACGAGGCTTTCCAGGGCTCTGCTTGCACCAGGGGAAGACCACATCCCACCCCTAATCCAGGCCCAAACATCTCACTTGCTGCTTCTCTTTAATGTGCTGAAAGGCAAAACCTACACCCCTCTTTTCTTTTTCCTTTCCCAATGCAAATATTTGTAAGTTGTGGCTTTTCCCCACCCAAGTTACTGAATCTGAAGGAAACCCCACACAAACAATTCACACCTATTCACTTACCTAAGTTTACGTACTTGAAGGCATTAACTTTTTTCTACACCAACACTACTAAATTCTTTTCTGCTATTAACAGCGGAAACCTGTAACAGTCTCAACAGACGCATCCTCGCAACTTCATCGAAAACCACTGAAACACGTCCAGACATATATTGATTTTAACCCTTTATTTGGCTTTAACACTCAGTGTCTTGAGCAATGGCTGCACCTTCCACCTGAATTCCTGACAATAAATCATCTCTCAGCTCCATCACACGAGAACAGAATCTTAAACTACATGAACCAAAAGGGACAGAGACGACGAGATGCGAGAACAGACGCCAGTGCAGATCGCCTTCGGCACCAGGATTTGGGATTTCAAACTACGAAGCCTAAGTATTTCAGAATAAGGTTTGGGGCGTGTGATTGCTGAGAGGTTTAGCAGGAGCTTCACAGGAACAGGACAGCAAAGTCTTCTGCACCACCCAGGAAACAACGACAGTGCTTGACATAGGGCCGACAGCGAGGATTTTAGGAGAATGTAACACAAGCAATTATTTTGTTTTTCTTGTAATGCAAAGCCAGAAGCAGGAACAGCGAAGTTTACAGCGAGAACCTTCTGTCTTACAGTTAGGAATTAGACAAAATGTGTAAAGAATTGGTATCCAGCAAGATGAAGCAAATATTTAAGTGTGGTTTGTATTACCCACAAATAAGAGATGTGGCACGTGAGCCACATTGTTCTTTTAAATATCAGGCAGTTACTTCTTAGACTAAACAACAATTTCTAGACTTAACTGATACGCCACATTTATTAGGAATTCAATGATTAACAGAAATTAATCCTTATTATCTTATTTAGTGATGCTAAGGATATTCACACCAAATAACGGCGCTGAAAAGCTGCGCACCCTGATAAGCTTGGCGAAACACACACCTTCAGTAAATGCACAGGGCGGGTCAAATGATATTTTGGATACGACAAAAACTGCAAAACCCAGCTTTTAAAATACAATTTTCATGTTAGTGGGGGGAAAAAAAAAAGAAAGAAAAAAGAAAAAAAGTAGAGAAGTGTCCTCTAGAGGGCACAGCAAACCAGTAAACTCGAGTCATTGAAACTCTGAGGTTGTTTCAAAAGTACCAGTGACACAGGTGAAGTATTTCCAGCTTTTTCCTGTATCTTAGTGCACCAGACTGGCTCAGGTCGCTCTCAGCAGGGAGGTAACTGGGTCGGGCAAAGCTCTAACTGTCTCGGAAACTTCTCCCGACAGCGGCGAACAGCAGGCGTGCAGGGAAGGCTCCGACGTGTCGAGCTCCTCGCTGCTGAGCCCTTTTCAGGAGACAGCTGGAGCAGCTCTGCGTGAAGGACTGAGACTCAACCGGAGTCAAGCGCTGGCCCTTCCTCCTCAAACTTTAAGGTTAAATCCCTCATGAAAAGCATGGGCAGTTAACTAAAAAAAAGTCGGGACTCAGATAAACATGGGGATTTGAGCACTCTTGCAACCTGAACCAGCCCACTGCCAAAACACAAGGGCTCTTCTCCCGGCTCCACCTTTGAACCAGCCCGCACGACTGCGGGAAGGGAAGCTGCGAAGAGCATCGGCAGGTACGAGGCAACATGAAGGATTTTATTCGGCTTCAGACGACGACTCTACCATCAGTGACGCTTCGCACCCTCTCCACGCAGCGGTGAGAGCAGCTCTCCGGGCCGTCCTCCGCAGGGATCTTGACGGAACCCGGGAGCTGCCAACGGGGCCACGCCGGAGCTGCCGCCGCCGTGCTCCAGCCGGTTTTTCCTCCGGCCGAGGCGACGGCGTCTGAACCCGCTTCAGATGGCGACACCGGGGCTCTCCCCTCCGGCGCTGAGCGGGGCCACCGATGGGTCACGTGACCCGCCGGGCACGTGACCCGCCACGGCAAAAACCATGGCAACGGCCGGTCCCAGCCGGTGCTGCCCGGCCTTCATTTTGTGAGGTGAGGTCAGGCTCAGGTGCCGGCAGAGAAAATGGAGCGGCCGTGCCCAGGGGTCCCTGTCACTCCCCCCCCCCCCCCGGGTCTCCGCCACCCGCCATGGGCACCCGTGCCAAGGGGCACTTGGCACTTTTCAAGAAGAAGAAGAAGAAAAAAAAAAAAAAAAAAAGAGAAACGGCAAAAAAAAAAAAAGTCCCAAGAGAGTCACTGGACTGTGCCATGGAGTCCTCCTAGTTTTATTTTCACACTGGATGAGAAAGGCCAGGCTGGAAGACGATGCCTGCCGGCTCCCGGGCTTTCCCAGGACACAGCAGGGAGTAACATCTTCATCCTGAACTAGTTCAACGTCATTCTGTTATCAGCACACGTCAAGCAAAGTGCGAGGGACAGAAGTTTGCATTCGTCAGCGATCAGAATACTCTCATCTTTGGGGGGAAAAAAAAAAAAGAAGACACCACACCCCCCAAAAAAACCCCACACCAGAATTTAGGAGGAGGGGGAGCGCACCTCGCAGCCCGCCGGCCAAGCTTGGACTGCTCGGCTGGGGAGCCGGGCAGCATGGAGGGAGAGCGGCCATTCCCGCTCTCGATGCGGGACCCAGCACCGGCAACTGCTCCAAACGCCTCTCGTCAGCCCATGCCCAGGGCGCCAGGAGCCGGGACGGACGTCAGTTGCTTGGCCAAGCCGTGATAGCACCCACACCTTCCCCAAGGCCCTTCCTGAGACGGACCACCAGCACCTCTGCTAAGGAGCTGCTGCAGCATGCATCAGGGATCCCCTCTGCTGCAGGGGGGACCCCCAGTTATCTCTTTGCACTTGGAAGGGAGCAACATCAAAACCGAGTGTCTGTGCAAGATACCACTGCTTTGCACAAAAGAAAAAAAAAGCTGCCTCAGCTGTTTTGGACAACAACATGACATCTGGGACTAGGAAAGCAAGCCTTGCCCCTAACAGCTCTGCACTAAACCCCGTCCTGTACTCAGGCTGTGAAGCAGGAGGAGACAAGACCTGATGGTCCTTCATCCAAGAGCTTCCCCAAACCCCCGCGATTTCTCCGTTTTGCAAGATACATTATGATATTCCTGACAGTTACCTTGTAAGACACTGACCTAATAAAAACTGCATTAGAGACCACTACATTCAGAGATTAAAAAAATCATGTATTTCCACAAAATCATTAGTCAGATCTATTTAGGACCACCTACCTACAACCAATTTTGAGTCTGCTGACATGCAACCTCACAGAGGAAAACTCTTCTTGAAGGGAAGAGATACCATATATCTTTTTTTTTGGGCAACACATATTGACCACAGCAACAAAAGTCGACTCATGTTCAGTATTACGGGATTTATATTCTCAGCAGCGCGACCGACTGCACAGTGAATGAGGCGGCACAAGACTGAACTCCAGAAACGTAAACCAGAACTCTGCAAAACAATCTTCCTTCAAAAAGGAGTTTGCTTTACTCTTTTGTTAGCCTGTGTGTAAAGCAAAAAATTCAAAGCAGATGTTTCAAAATAAGAAAGACAATGGAAACATCACCACTTTCAGAAAAATACTGCCACCAGCAGTTAATAATTTGGGCTAACTGCCCTGATACTATGACCTTTATCCTCTGAAGCCATCAGGCATATCCTTTTGCTAAATAAAGACATAGTTCTATTATTCTCCCTTCAGCTTTCATAAGTGTTGCTGTCTCAATCATTTGGACCCTACGCTAGAAGATGAAAGCGGGGTTGCTGCCCAGTTACGTACACCCATTTAGGCATTCACAGCAATAAAACGCAATTTAACAGAGACCTTGCGGAAAGTTTGTGTAAGGAATCAAATGCAGACCTCCTAAGTCACGAAGTACCCTAAGAGAAAGGCCACGCTTCCTCCAATATCCTTTTAAAACCTCAGAGCACGAGGACAGACGCATCATGCCGTTCAAGAGTTTTCCTTAGTGTCTTGGAGCATTCTGTAGCAATTCAGAGCACAACAACTATTCCAGAAACAAACAAACCAAACAAAAAAGCCACTTTCTCATGGGGACACTGTGTATTTATTTGTTGATTTGAAGGAAAGAAGAGGATCAGGTGGCCAAATCCAGCCTTGGAGGTTTGCTTCCACTTAGCTGGGCTAGAGGAAGATTAATTCAATTTTTGCCTTGAAGATATGAGGTCTCAGGTACCTTGCAGTGGACTCAACTCAGTTCTAACAGATCCACCCTCCTGCGAGACAGAAGTTTTGTACAACTAAGGAAGGCAAAAAGTTTACGCTTAACACTAGTCAGAGAAAAAGAGACACCCAGGAACTACGGGCTCTGGTAGAGGGTTTAATTTCAGAGGACTCAAGACATTAACGAAAGAGTTGCTGTACTGCAACAAGCAGTCTTTGCATTTGCTCATACTGATCCAGAAGCATTACACAAAAAACAATCTTCCTTTTACAGACCAGATCTTATTCGTGCTCTAAAATGCCCTTCTGATCGCTCTTCCAGAAAAAAAAAAAAAAAGGTACAAATAAAATCAATGTGATGCTCACTTGGTCACTCACTTGATTAAAGATACAGAACTACTGACCTGCAACACGAAATCCCCCACTGCAGAGCAGAGCCCTCCGCAGCCCCGTCCTGCAGTACCCAACACACTGTGTCCATCTCCAGGTAACCAAAGGAAGCATCACAACCGTTATTCAGACCAAAGCTTCATCTGCATTAGCAAATCTGCAACAGTTTTGCCTCAGTCCATTCAACAATCTCTTGTGTACTCTCATCCAAAAATATTTGGCAAGGAAGGAAGACAAACAAGGAAAGAAAAAGCAATGAAGCGAGGAATTTTTTTTCCTGGAGTTGTTATATCTACACAAATCAAAGAAGTTGCAATGGATCTAGTGACTGTGGCGTGAAACTGAAGCAAAACTTCATCCCTTCCTCTGAACATAAAGGAAGAAAAACTTTAATCAAACTACATCTGCATTTAAAATAAAACATTGAAACTCCTCAACAAACTTTGGCATCAATTTTGTCACATCCTTTAGCACGACACATACCAGGAGACACAGACACAGTGTACGTAAGCTGAGAAGGAGATCTAAAGTGGGGGGCTGCGCCACATTTCCAGGCTCACTGATGGGAAGAGAGGAGCCTGTTACTCCACACTGGCGCTGCCGTGGACACTGTTCCCAGTAAATTCCAGTAAAGCAGAGAGTTTGGTCAGCCAACACAGGCTGCATCCTGATGTGCTTAAGAACACATTAGAATTTCAGAGTCAAATCCATTCATTTAGGAAGTTTTAAGTGTGATTTGACCAGATTAAAAGAATACAAAACAGAAAAAACCCCAAATCAAAACAAAATCCTTCAAAGCACCACAATTTAGCATCCAAACCCTAACACGAAAATTCAGAGCACAGCCATTAGGCCAACTTTCATACAGAACAATTTCTATTAGATGTTATTTTTAATTATCCCATACAACAAAAGTACAACATGATTATTCTGAGGTTCCAGAGCAGCGCAACATTTGTCAAGCGCACAAATCATAACCAGCAAAACCTAAAATTAAAGGAACTAAAGAGTTCCTTGCCCGAGAGCACTAACTACAGGGATGCTACACACTCTTCAGTCTCATCCTTCCTGGCAGTTTTTATTTAAGCAAACAGGCAGTGGCTTAAGTCAGGCCAGCTCACATGCAATTTCAAGAAGCAAGAGCTTAAAGCTGTGGGTATATTTGATATTTGAGCGTACCGCACATCAGGACACAATAGATGGGTGCAAGCAATTTTTGTGGAAAATAAACCAAACGTATCAAATGCAGACTTTTTGGCTTAGCCAGACTTGGATTTCAAGTGGAAGGAAAATCCAGACTCTAGCTTAATGTGAGAAGACCACACAGTACATATATAGTGGTTTGGGGATGTGGGGGGTTTTTTTGTTCTGTTTGGGGTTTTTAAAATGTAAGACCCCAACTGATACAAAATCTGCAGGAATTATTTCTGTTTATCAGCCAGCCTTAAACTGTTTTTGATCAAACCACAATTCATACAGATAAGATAGTTAATATACCAATTTACCACTCTTGGCAAATAGAGAAAACACAGAAAAAGCAGCAAGATGTTCAACTGTCTAAAAAGTTTTCCAGTTTGCTTTACAGGGGACGTGTTTGTCCCAAGACTGCTAACAAGACAAAGCAAGAGCTGGGGATGGATGGATAGACACAAGCCAACTCTTACATTTGTGTTTTATTAACAAGATCACCCTCACCATTGCCATCACGCTTGTGTGCTGCGACAAAACCATTTTCTCACTCTCCCTTTCCCTGTATCACTGAGAAGCCTCGCTTTTAGAATTCTGAAATGAAACATATTTTGAGGTGATCTATTTGGAGAGCTACTACAATTTTGAGGATTTAACATAGCACAGCTGAACAACCAAGCACACCAGAGCTGCTCACAGGGTCGAGTGGTATCCCAGCCTGTAAACACCCCCCACCTCTAGTTATGAGCACGGTTTTCCTACGATTGGGATAACGGTACGCTGCTCCTGAAGGACCCTGATCCAGAAGAGAGGACAATTTGTCCTCGTGGGCCTGTCTGAGGACAGCAGCTCCTGTTCAGATAGCCAGTTACATGACTGGTCCAGAAGATCACTCGTGGTCTCTGCCAAACCTTACTGTGAGTACACCAGAAACCAGGAGCTCAACCAGTGCCGTGTATGCAACTGGTTCATGTTGTATGGTTCAGGAGATAGTACTAAAAGAAAAAAAAAAAAAAACCCAACGCCAAACAAACTTAGAAAACGGTCAAAACGTGTACCATAAATGGAGGGAGTACAATAAATGCAGCAGGCAGTATGATCCAAGAATGGCTCCAGGAGAAAGCCCCAGCCTCAGCTGGAAGCAACTGATGCTCAACACAGGGCAACTGTGGTAGGAAACTCATGTATTTATGGGAAGGAAAGAACAGAGGAGAGATGAAGAACAGAGGAAGGGGAGAGCAGAGCTTGAAAGCACAACAAGACATCAGGATGTTCTTTCCCTCCAGCTCCCGTATCGATGTAAATCAGTGTATTCACAAGCAAAGCGATTGACATTACGCTATTTTACCATGCCTCTGCGAACGCGACATGTCCTTATCGAGGAGGGAGGACTCTCCTTCCTACCATTCCTTCTCTGCAGTAGGTCTAGGATAATTACACACCAGCATAGCTTGCTCCCAGTGCTGCAAAAACGCCATGCGGAGGAGCAAGATTTTGGTTTGGCCTTGTGTGACCTCTCATCAAAGACTCCTACTACTACAGACTTTCTTCTGTTTCTTCTGGCATCAGTAAATGGGCTCAAACCAGATACTATTTTTAAATGTAACTTCAAGGTTTAGGGAAAAAAAAATATCAAGAGAAATATATTTTTAAGTTTAATGCAGAGATATTGCTAGGTTTGTATTTCAAATCTTGAAAATCAACTGATTTCAGAAAGATAATCCATTCAATCAGCTTTACATCAGCTAAACTGTGATTATTGCTGGGCCACCTTTTCCAAAGAAAATATTATGTTTTCAGTTCTAAAAGCATTAGGGAAGTTTAAGAGCCAAACACCATAGATCACTAAGCATGAATTTTACCCAAGAAGTTTGTAGCAGTTCAGTAATTTTAAGCAACAGCTCTTTTTTCACCTCCTCAGAAAATCAGCTCAACTGTTTTAAAGACACAGGTCTTATGAAAGCTGCAAGCTAAATTCCTCTAAAGATCAAAGATCTGGAAAGGTAAGTCCCACACTTTAAATAAATAAATAAATAAAAAAAATAAAAATCCTTATTAAATTGAGATCCACCTTCCCTACAAATGCCAATTGTATTCTTATATATGCAAGGGATCAGCCTCATCCAGAGACAAGCTTCCTCTATATCCCAGGCATCTTCAGACTCAGATTGCATTTGCTCGGAGATACTTGCATCCTGAGGCTGGTCAGCTGCTCAGCGCCACATTTACGCTCCGGGAGCGGAGCCACGCATGGACCAAGGGCACAGCCACGCCGCAGAATCGGAGCCCCAAGAGCCTGGGAAGCTGCTGCCTTACTTCCAGAAGTTTGCAGAATCATTCAGGCTCATTCTTTGTCATTTGAGATGACTCAGGGTTTAATTCCTCTCTATTAAGAATTTTATACAAACACGCATTATGAAAGGTGTTCTAACTTACAAACAGTATCCAAAGAGCTTATCCAAAGCCTCATGAAATTCTTCGGCGGACTTGGGATCAAACCGCCTCTTTATGCAAGCATATTTTTTTTGTATGGGGAAGCCTCTTCTCCCTCCTTGCCGAAACTGAATACAGCGATATCCTATTACCACCTGAAATAAGAACGCCGTACGGAGAGAGGACGTTCTCTCCTCTCATCCGAATAGGTGTTATTGTTCCAGATGCTCTCTGGGAAGTTAAGCGTACAGCCCCTTCTTGTTCATCATCCTCTTTGCGCGTCTTGCAACGGAGATGGACACCAACAGAGCAGAAACACTGGCACGCATTTCAAAAATAAGTTCACAAAGAACGCATGCATGCGGGGGCAAGTACTGCAACAAGAGTTAGAATACTTGATTCTAATTTATTCAATTTTTGGTATGAGCAATCTTTTCAGATATTCTTCAAAAAAAAGAGCATGCATACCTGTGTTAATTAGTAGGTAGCGATTATGCCAAAAACCACCTTCAGATATTTACTCCTAGCCAGCACAATACAACTGCTTGACATGGAAGTCATCCATTACCCCAATTAATTGCTTCTGTGCAAGACATAAGCACCTCCTAAATGTCAGATCAAGCCATTTGTGTCATTGTCCCTTTGGCAGAAGGTTTATGGATAAAGTTGAAACTATCATCTTTGCTCACTCACGCTGAAGGAAGAGGTCTTGTTTTACATATACTGAAGCAGTATTTGAATGAAGTAATCAGACTCTTGCAGTCAAAGTTATTTCTCTTAGAAAAGCATCAAAAGTTGGAAAAATTTTACAGATGAATTGCCATTAAACATCAAACAT
Organism: Grus americana; assembly: GCF_028858705.1. NCBI lineage: Eukaryota > Metazoa > Chordata > Aves > Gruiformes > Gruidae > Grus > Grus americana. The sequence continues at coordinate 2,020,696 of NC_072879.1, forward strand.
ACCAATTTTCTTAGCAGCACCCAGAAATGCCCCTCCTCCCAATAATTCCTGCGCAGTTGATAAGGATCTCGCGTTTGCAGTTTCACACCTCAAACTTGCGTTGCTCTAATACCCAACATCCAAGCAAACACAGATTTATCACTCTGAGAACTGTTTAAACCATTTTGCACAGACAGGCAGGTCTCAGTTCTTATGTATCGCCGCTCCAACATCACCTCATGTCAGAACCAGGAATAAACGAGGCTTCTAGACTTCCTGCTCCATACATTGCATCTTACTGCACTATAAGGAAAAAAACCCAAGACTCTGAGGGGCCAACATCAGGGCCACAGAATTTTTGACAGTTTTTATCCTGATACAGATGGAATCTGGGTTAGAAGTATGGTGGAAGATTTGGAATCTGGCATTAAAGTAAATCCTGATGTCAGAACCACCTAATTCATGTGTGTATCTCATGCACAAGTCAAAGGCACAGCTTTACATTTTTGTAATAATAAAATTCTCCAGAGTGATAAGGAACTTTGGGCTCATGCTTTCAGATGTCAAAACTCAAGACATCTTAAGGAGGCTGGACTTTCAAAAAAGTATGAAAAACTTGTCCTACAGAGAATCGCTGCAGACAGGTGCTGTCTTTTCAGAATACTTCTAGTGTCAAAATCCACAAGTTACTTCAAAAAGAAAGTCAGACTTATCCATACATACTGCTCTGTCAGGAATAATCAAGTTGCAATTAAAAGTCCTCTGTTTCAACAATTATAATCTATTATTTTTCCTATATCACAGCTCAATTAAAAAACCCAAACTGCTCTTCCTCACATAAATCTCAATCAGTAGCTCACAGTGCATCCTCTTTATAACTTGTACGTTTTTCTATTCAAGAGTGTATTTCTTTACTCAGCTGCTCATCACAGCTGCCACTGCTGTCAAAGCTCGTGGAAGAAAAAAATCAGTAAAGAAGTTATACAGAAGGAGCTGTTGAACCTCACGTGAAGAGCCAGAGCTGTAACATACATATAACATTTTAATTCTCTCTACCTTTAAGGTGCAGAGAACTTCTTCCTAGTGCCAACTGACCACATTTTACTGTGCCGGTATCCCAAACACTAGAGTGCGACTGCAGCACGTAGGTCATAACTCACCTTTTTGAGGTACTCATGTCCACAGGCTCATCTCCCGTCTGAACCTCCACTTTAATGGTTGCTTTCACCTCTCCGCTTTTTAATAATCCTTGCACTTTTCCAGCTCCAGGATCTGTTTTTATTTTCATGTCGCCTTCAGCATTTATATCTGTTCCTAATAGTCCTTTCTCCATCTTTATTTTTTTACTGTCCACATCGTTATGCGTTATCTCACGTTCTAAGGCTCGTTTCTGACTTCGTGTCCTGCATGCTTCCTCTGTCATTGTGAGGCTCTGGGGAGAGAGGAGACACAAATGAGTTAAGTACACTGGGGAAAAAAAAAAAAAGTTGGACAAAACACCTTAATTTCAAAACAGGGCAAAGTACAGCGGTTACTGCAAAAAGACGTTCAGAAAGAGCAATAAAAGTTTTGCCAGTGTGCTCACTTACCCTATCTTCAAAATACATCTCAGTCTGAAGCTATTAAGCACCCGGCGTCACTGTACCTACACTTTTTATGTGAAGCAAACCCAAACAAACAAAAAAGCAAAACAAGAACACACACACAAACCCCACTAAGAATAAACTAGAATCACCAAGAAGAAAAAAAAAAAGCGCGCCTGCATTAGAGCACAAGGGAATATACAAACCCCCGCGACGAAAAAAGTTTGGCTCTCTACCAAAAGGCAGGAAGAATGTATGTATTTGCCTCACATGCAAATAAATGCAATTACAAAATTCTAGATTAGGATCTCCCTGGGACTGCTGCCATGTCTTTCTGAGGACCTAAGCCTGATTGCAAGTTTCGGGAATCAGACACTATGGGGAAAAGGACCACCACACCCTGCGTGAGGAGAAGCTTCCATATTTCTTGACAGCCTGCTGCCAGGCGCTAAGGCACTGCCATTGTAATACTCAAGTTGAGACTTTCTCCCCTCCTGGTGAAGGAGCCAGGCTTTTCCAGGCGGCTTCAGCAGAGGAAGCGCTGGGCTCAGGGGAACCAGGCTTAACTCCTCGCCTGCCGGAGGCGCAGGAAGTTTTGCTCCTGGTGGGCTCTGACATCTCAGCCCGCACTTCGGTACCTGCGGACACCCATCCATCGGACGCGGAGCTGAGTCAGGCTTTGATCCCATGACATCACTGGGCTCCACATGACCCTTCCCAGGATGCAGCCTGCGAGACAAAGCACTTTCCAGAAACCAGTCTGAGCCGGCGGCAGGCAACCCGCAGCCAGGCTAACCCTGCCGCCGGCCGGCACCCTGGAGCATCCCTCCTCCTCCTCCTCCAGCACCCACTGCTCCCTTCCGGGTGCTCGGGGGACACCAGGCAGCAAGAGGGTGACATGTGGCAGGGTGGGGGGAGAGGGAGAGAAATACACCCCCCCCCTTTTAGTTTTTTAATTAATCAATCAATCAATCAATTTTAAATGTTCCTCCCACCCCAGATTTTTTTTTCCTCCTCCTTTTAAAATGGATTTCAAGAGTAAGGCCAACACACAATAGTTGGACAAAGTCTTTGAAATGTTTTTAGCAGAGATTAACATAATTACACAACATAATTAAACCCTGCTCACCCCCCCCCATTATTCAACAATGTCACATAAGCATTATGTGAAATTGCCATTTTGATAGTATAAGCCCTGTGCAAGTGACTGCAAGTTTCTCTGTACCGTGTTGGATGAAATACGTATTTTTTTTAAAGGAGGAAAAAAAAATTAAAAATCATTGTGAATGCACAAGTGCTTCCCCTCAGCTGATGTGCATTCACAGCGTGACCACGCCTGAACTTACAATAATGGAAGAAAGGTGTGTTTTACAGAGAGGCTAAGTTGATTTCGGTATTTATGGAAGCGAGTGAACAGCACACCGCCCAGGCAGGCGGCCAGCAGCACGGAGATTTCGGCGCGGCTCTGCGTACCCCAGCTGACAGGCAGCACAAACCCCCTCCGCCTCAGGCAGCCCCCTGGAAGCCGTGCTTTTAACTCCCACAGCACTTTGGTTTACGTATCTCTGCTGAGGGCACGACAAACGCTTTCTCCCCCTGAAGGGGCGATTGGACAGCCTGACCAGGAATCGCAAATCTTTTTCCTATTAACTCAGGGCAAACACATCTGAACCCAGGGCTAAAACAAAGGACCGGGCAGCTATTGCCGGGCTTACGTATATCGAGATGCGCTATTAATCACAGTGACTTTCTTTCAAGACTGCTTAGTCAGTAGGAAAACTCCTTAAATCCTGATCTGGTTTATTTTCAGCATCTTCGTATTCCCCAGCCTCGCAGGGATGAGAAGCAGCAGCTCCAGCAGCCTGTGCTGATCCGAGAGCTACGGCAGCACTTCAGGCACTCAGGCTCCAAACTTTAAGAACATTTACACAATGTTGTGTATCTATCCCTTTGTTTTTCCCAGTTTTGACTGGGATGGGGAAAGTCGAGCTGTACTGGGATATTTCATACATCATCACGCACAGAGCCGCCAGGCAGAACCCTGCACGCTCACGGCTGAATCTCGCTTACCTGAGTTAACATCACAAGCGATGGGAATGATCTAAATCTCCTATTGGCACTAAGTTGTATGTTAAAAAAAAAAAAAAAATCAATGCAGTCAAAACCCTAACATAAAGACGGGTAATGCATGCTCTCTAAGCACCTGTTTTCCAGCTAACCAAGACAGCTCCTCTCAGAGCGACGGAGCAGACACTAAGCACCCCACTCAGAGCATTTCCAGCGGCAAACCCTTCATACACAAACTCCTTACAAAGGTTAGACTGAACCAATTAACAACCTCGATGAAAAATGCACAACGTCCCTTTCAAAAAAATCCCTCTCCCATTACATACTCTTGAGGACATCTCATCTTGCACCCTGAAATTCCTTTCTGAAGTAGCAGCAGCCATTTCTCCTTGTAACCATCGCCCCCTCATCAGACACCGACAAACTTTACTTGGGAACGGCCTCGGCTTCCCTGCACGTTCGCTGCTCAGTCAAAAAGCGACACCTCCGTTTTCCTTCGAGGAATGGTGCTGCTGCTGCTGCAACAGTTCTGCAAATCAAAATTCATTCCAAGTTTTTGTTAAAAATTCACAGCGTCTTGTCGCAACCATGTAGGCTGGAAAGCAGCAACTGGGGACAGTGATTACTAGAGAGAAGAAGAGTATTTGTAGCACAAACGAAGCAGTGTGTTGTGAAGATCTACGTTACTGGAAAGACCTTGGGATGAGATTGCACTAAGATTTTTACAGCTAAATCTGAAGATTGCAAGTGTAGGCTCAAGGTTTATATATACTGTAATAGAGAGATCTGGTTGCACAGTTCCCCTACCACAATAGTGATTAAATCATATTTATTGTAGGTGAGCCCTAAACCCAAGCTCCCTGAAATAGTTTTAACCCTTTCAGGAGATAATACCAGCAAAACAATTTGCTAACCTGGATACAGATGCAGAGAGACCTAAAGGAAAATTAACGAGGTACTGAGAGAAGGGGAGTAGAATTCTAAGAAGAATTTCTTTAAAAAGGCCATTCTGCCTCTCTTCTCAGGAAGAGAGATGAAAACTGGTAACACCAGAGTCTTTTTATGGGAATCACCTGGGTCACTGGGCCCCATCTCCTGCAAGTCAGAGGGCATCAAGAAGCAGGTGCACAGTTTAGGTGGGTCCCCAGCAAGATCTGTTTCACACAGCAGGCTATAAACCACTTCCCAAAACAGCCAGGCTCAAGGTCTGTAGGAAAAGGTTAAAACCAGATGGGTGCCCTGAAGAGAGGAGGAGGAGGAGGAGGAGGAAGAGGAGGAAGAGCGCACCTGCAGAGACCTGCACCAGCAGGGATGGTGTCCTCACTCACGGAGAGGACGCGAGCGCTTCCTTGCACGACACGAGGAGGTAAGAGAGAGAAACCCAAACCGACCTGAGAAGAAAACTCCCTCCTGATGGCAAATGTGGCCATGTGCTTAATCCCCAGCACCCAAGGAGGGCACGCCAGTCATCCCGTGAGACTTTACCACCACCTCACCAGTGCGCTCTGTGACCAGCCCTTAAGTCCGCTGGATTTATTGAGATCCCATCTTCACCAATTGATTCCACTAGATGAGATGTTTCAAAACATCCAGGCTGTTTCAAGGATAACATATCACTTCTGAAGCTATTCCCAAAATCCCCACTTACGCTTCTCCACCATTAACAAGAACCGATCAACATGAACAGCAAACAGCTTCGGTTCAACTCGACTATACCTTTTACTTGAAAGAAGGAAGAGAAAGTAAGGATTTCACAGTAAATTTTAAGCTTTATGGAAGGTTCTGCTTTTTATTACAAGGAATGGCATAGCTTGGGGCGGAGTGCCCGGGACCTAAGCAGCAAATACTCAGTTGTAAGTGCTATCACTGTAACAGATTAACTACTACGATCAATTCAAAAGGCAGTTTAGTATACCGTATAAAACGCAGTAAACTCCTCGGACCACAGGCCATTACATTGGTCATCCTGAAGTCTTGTCAAAAACTCCATGCAGCTCCGCTGCCCTCTGAGCACACTGACAACAGGAAAAACCCCAAACCTCCTGAGTTCACAACCTATTTACGCTTGCCTGGTAAACTTCATGTACGCTCGTGATGCTTTCCATTAGAAAAAGGGTCAGAAGAGCTCTCTTGCCATCTTCCAAACCCTTCCTCTCTCCAAAGAGCAGAGCAGCAAGACCAAGATGACAAACCTGGTTTAACTCTGCCAATATCTTTTCCAGCAGGGACGTATAGGACACCGTGACACACAACCCAGCCCCTTGCAAAGGGCTGGGGATGCTGCAGCAACCACCTGCTTGCTTGCTTTTGCCACTGCGGGGAGAAGTTACAGAAGAGGAAAAACCTCACAAAGTTCCAGTTTAAAACTTGGGAAATGAATTGCTTTGTGACGATTTTTCCAGATGTGCGGTCCAGCCTGGAATAAAGCCGAGCAGCAACAGAAGCTGTGCCTGGCTAACCCGGCTGCTGCCCAACCAGGGCATGAACGAGCAACCAAGACGGCAGCTGAAACAGGTTTGATGCACAAGCATGCAGAGAACACCGACACGGTATGTGAAGACAAAACCACAATTAAAAAAAAAAAAGCACACTTTGCTTGCTGTTTGTAATGTACACTTCTACTTTTCCCCACATCACATTCAGAATTATCCGTATCACCTCCTCTCCTGTTCATGATTTATAATTTCCTCGCACAAGCTCCAAGTAATTCCTTCACAGAGTAGCTGTTATGCTTTTCACTGTTTAGTACAACTTGGTAGTTTGAAGTTAAAAGGACTGAGGGTAAAATTATATCCCGACGCTTTGCTGGAGTCATCACCGGCAGCAGATACGGCTTCGGCACAGACCATCTGCAGCCAGGCTTGAATCCCGCTGCAGCCGCACACTAACTCATCCAGCTATGCGATACTCGCTCTTTTTGGTAGCCAAAAGCAAAGATCAACAACCCTCTTCCCCAGCACAATCTGGAAACTTTTAGAGCAAAAGAGGAGGGGGGAAAAAAAAAAAAAAAAAAAAGACAAACCAAAACAAGACAAAGTTACAGAGCAGGAAACAGGGAGGTTAAGACGCATTTGATGCCCCTCAGTGAATATTTTCTAAAGGTAGTTGATCAAAAACTTACTGACTCTGAACACTCGTGCCCTGCGCAGACCTGATGAGCACACGGACAGGCCTCCTGCCAGTGCAGCCCATGCAGGCACCATGGATCATCCACACACCCTCCCCACGATGCCTAGAAATTCATTTCTCATAGCAGGATGTGAAAAGTTTCAATGAGAAGTCACTGTTTCGACCAAGCTTAATTTCTTGTTATGCCATAAGTGGGTTATTTTCCTATAGACTCATTGATCATGAAGGCAGAAGTGAGATCCTGGAAAAAGTCAGTAAAATTTATATGTGTTTCTGTGCATGTGTATTCATGTGCATACACATATGCACATGGAGAAGTTCATGACCTTGTCACATCGATATTTAGAAAAATAAAGTTTAGAAAGCCAAAGCAAGAACCACTTTTTGGGTTTTTTTTTTAAGACTAAATTAATACAACAGTAAGAGGGCAAGAATACTGGTTATTTTGCAGGTTGGGGAAAAAAAATAAATCACCCTGCATCTGAATTCAACTGGACAACCAAAAATCCATCCTTTCCCCGACGAAGGCAACAAAAAGCGCGAGAGCAACCAGAGGTAGGTTGATCATTTTGCTCCCTCAGCCATTATTTCCATCCCATGAGTCCTAAAAAAAAGAAGAAGAACTGCGAGTGCCGAAGCCCCCTTCAGCAGAAGGGACGAGAGGAGGGTCCCTGCTCCGCAGCCCACTCTCTGCTCCCGGGCTGGCGGAGCACTGCAGCCCACCAAGGGTTAAGCCCTGCCATTTTGGTGCCATTCACTGATATGTCCATTAAGGGTGTTACATAACAAAATGGCAGCCCTTAACCCTTCCCTCGCCGGGCTCCCACGCTGCTCGGCTGCATGTGCTCACACCAGCCGGCCACCGCAGCACCTCCCGCCTGCGCAGTCCTGCCTCTCTTTTTCACTGTTGTTATTATTATTATTATTTTTCCCTCTTCATTAAGCATTCGAGGGGAAAGGAAAATAAGCGAGCTTGCTTAGGACTGTTAAGTACTTGCAATTAAAAGGAGAGGGAGCCCGCAGAAGTTTCCTCTGTGCCACGGGTGTCGGGCATCTGGAGGCAGCGAAGTTCTCCGCTGGCCAGGGGACAGCTTCAGAGCGGGAAAGCATCATTTTGGGGGTACCAGCCCAACGAATCGCTGAAGGAGAACAGCCAAAATGTGGGGTACCGGAATCCTACGCTGTCCTGAGAGCGGCCACGACATCTCCACGGCTGCTCCTGGTGCCTAGCTTCAGAGCGGAGCACCTGCAGCAGCTCCTCCTGCACCTCGAGCCTCGCAGAAGCCGCTTTTATTTCCATCCGAGTGACCAGGCACTAAGACACATGCCGTGCCCACGTTGCGACTGCTCGCAGTCATTATAGTGCAGTAGGAAGCAATTCAGCCTGGGTTTGACTAAATATTTACTAAAATGAACAGACAAACATTTGTAGAAAGGCGCTCAAGTGGAGCTCGGAGCACCACAAACATGAAGTTCTGTATCTGGTCAGAAAAGGGACTTTGGTAGCTGAAGTCCCACGGCAGTAGGATTCACCCTTCTGCCTTCCATGCTATTTGTGTCGACTCACCTTAAAAAAAATAAAATAATCGCTATTACGGCTGAGTTTGGCTCCATTTATTAAAGAAGTCCGGAGTCTAACCACTAAGTGCTCTGTATAACGAAGACAGAAGCATTCGTGATTCTTAACAGAAAGCTCGATGTGCCACACAGACTATATTCAACGTGTAGCCGTGTAAATGGAAAAATAGCTGTTGCCTGTAGAAATCAACCTAGTAATCTGCTACAATTTTTAAGAATTTCAGAGAAGTGTTTGCTATCAAGGTAATCTTAAAAGAACTGTAATAAAACAACTAAAAAACTGCATAAACGTATCAGGTTTTGCTCCTAAATACCTTTCACTAGCGCTGCTATTCTTTAGTCAGAGTATTCAGCCTAAAAAAAAAAAAACCCAACACAACCCTCACTTCTCAGTCCTGCCACAATGACACAGATTCCCGCGTTGGCTCTGCAAAGCGGTGCCAGTTTTTCGCAGGCTCTGGGATTGTGATTGATAGCTGTAGTTTTCAGGAATTAACCGCACGGTTCAGTACGGAGTTGGTTCATTGTCACCCCTGAGCTTGCCGGGGGAATCCAACAACCACCCTCACACGAGGCAGCCAAAGAAGAATGAAATCAAAGTCGTTTTGCTGAAAGGCACCAGCTATTGTCAGAAGCGCACGGTCTGACTCCACCTCGGACTCTGCTTTTCTTCAAGATGCGGATTCTTTACGCACATCGATCCTCACGGATATTAACTAATCATTAAAAACTGTTTATCCAGTGTTTATTTTGACTCAAAAAATAAAACCTTCCACTTAAAGGACTACAACTTGATTTAAACTTTTATTTGATGGGAACAGATTTAAATATTAAGTAACGGCACAGTAGATTGCAATCAGATCCTCTCCCCTTCTTCCACCCCCCTCCCCATTTAATGTATGCTTCTTATTAGAGGAGGGATCTAGGTTGGTTCATTTATTTTAATGCAAGAGCAGCAAAATTAGCATCTTTAAATACTCAGTCACAACAACAATCAGCCTTTCCAGCACCACATGCTGTGCATATTCTAATACGGGCAATTCCTTGGGTTTTCTGCATTTTAAAAACTGAGGAGAAGGGAGGCTCTCTGTGCACACAGACCATCCAAACTGGCTTCGGCATCACTCCTCTCTGAGAAGTGCCATGCTCTGGATTCACGCTCAACCCAATATAAATTATTTAACACAGCTTCAATACGATCAGAGAGGGAACTGGTGTAAGTGGATACAAAGGACAAGGTACCAAAAGAAAGATCTAAACAACTAAGGAATTTTCTTATTTACCAATCAATATTCTAATTCTTTTGAAGAGAACTTTAAGATTGTCTGAATTCTAAGGTCTGCTGCTTTGGGTTTAAAGAGGTGTTTTTAGAGGGCACTACTTACAGCCACTACACGAGGGATTTGTTTGACCTGAATTCTCCCCCAAGTTTTATGGATCTATTTTTGTCTAGAAACTACTGGCCAGGAAGTCTGCTAATGACTATGTCTGGGCTTTGTATTACCAAAAAAAATCGCAGCAATTCCTCAGTGCAGGATAGCTGTTAAACACCGGTTTCGATTATGGTTCGAAACGCAGTATTTGGCTAACAAATTGAATTGGCAAAATAAGATAGTATTTACGCATGCTGCTCTACAACTGGACAGAGCTATGTTTTTCAGGTGTTTTACGGTGGTAACTCACTGAACAAGAAAGCAGATTAAGAAATTTCCATGGCTATAGTCTAAGTGTGATACTCTCTGCTACTCTCACTGTTACTCCTACTCCCTCACCTCTGATGCCTTTAAGAAGGGTGTTTTTAAAGGCCATTTAGCCTTTCGGTCTCATGAAAGATGGTACTGCTTTGCAAGATTTGGGAACTTATGTACGTACTAAATAGACAAAAAAAATCGGTGGTGCTCATGGCTTGCACAATGTTAGAGTTCTGAAGTTTGACTCTGGTAAAACATAGTAAATCAAATGAGTAAATCTATGAGCAGAGACATCAACACCAGGAAAAATGAGACTGGAAAAGACCAGAAATGCTTAACATTGATCACCGGAGCCTTGGCAGTACCTATTTTGGAGAAAAAACGTTGGATAAATCCTTAAATTGTTATTTATAAAATGCTTCATTTGAGAATACAGGGAGACAGGTGAGCACCATCACATACAGGACAGCTCATCAAGAGAGCTTTAGTTTAGCTACACCACCAGACCTACAAGATATCCGCAGAAACTTCATTTCCATTCACAATTTTTCTTCAGGGGGTTGCAAAAATGATCAAAATATACAGACAGTCTCCAGGGAGAAATTTCTGTGTGCTTGTTTTTGCTTTTCCGCTTGTTCAAGACTGACAATATTGTGCAGCTGCTACGAATGCCCAGTTAAAAGGAAGCGAAACTTCTTTGTCCCTTAGTAAGCTAGGGAGATTTACCTAGTTCTGAGTGTGGATTAAGTGCTAAGTGAAAGGCCACTTTTGGTCAAGGCACAGGAACCAAATCCTGATCTGAGTTTAACCTCAGAGCTCCTCTACAGCTCTTCCTCATCCTCCTGGACAATGCAGGAGCTGAGACGCAAAAAAAACCCCAGCAAGACAATTCCACCCTCCCAGCCCCCCTCCCCATTGTCAGCACTGAAGAGGGGGTGTCTGTGCAATATTAGAGTCTCATCCTCCATCTACTCACAACTCCTACCTGTCAGTGAAGTTCATGGGTTCCAGGTGGGATCCTGACCAGGCCGAGTGGCTGAAAGTGACTCCAACGAGGATCCTGTGGGAAGAGACGAGTCCGTTAATATACGAGTAGTTCATAGTACACCTGTAGTATATTTGACGACATGCCCACCACCTTCACCCAAAACATGCTTGCTGATGAGACAGTCGTCCTTAAACATAGGTACCCGTGTAAAAAGATGAAAGCCCGTATCTTATTATTTTAACCTGAAAGGAACTGCAAATCAGTCTTGTGTTCAAATGCTTCTGGATTAAAAACAAAAGCATACACAAAAATGTTTTAAAGTTACTGATTTTCTTACTCTGTATTTCTTTAGTCTTTGCTTCTCACATCACCACTCTAAGAGGAAACAAACTCCTTCGTGCTATCTCTGGTTTGACCCAAACACCCACCGGAACCAATATTCCCATTTCTAACTGACACTTTCCCTCAAGGAGTTAGAAACCTATGAGATCTGCATTTCTCCTAACAGCTGGTACCACAGGAGCTTGCTCCGGGCACAAAGCAGTCGCTGTGCCCCCTCCCCATTTTACTTCTCGCACGAAAGCGGTACGGGTCCACGCGTGCATGCAGGACACCACCACTTCACACATCTTCAGAAAGAAACTCGCTCACTCCTTCCCAAACTGATTGTGACACTGAAGAGGCATGCTGCTTTAAAGACAAACACCAAAAAATAAAGTCTTGTTTCATAAAGGTTTTCAGCTGCTTTCAGCTTTTAATTTGTCCAACAAGCCAGCAGGCCTCTGGACGAGCATTTCAATAGCTAGCAAGAAGCAGCAAACAAGGGAATATTTGTCCAATACTACCTATGTGAAGGTAATATTACTTAAGTGGCAAGAACACCGAGAGATGCAAACAAAGAGAGTCGTCTTTGGAAGTGACACCACGGTCACATACGTGCTCGCACACGGGCTCAATTCAGCAATTTGGTGACAGTTTGGTATTTTCACTTAAAGGACATCAGAGCAAGTTTTAATGCCAAGCTAGATGCACTGGCTAAATACTGTTGGAGGTTTTGGTAGGGTACCACCACCACCCACACCCCATAACACGGACAATGTCCCCCTGCGCCTGGTCCCACTTGAGACCACATCACTGTTCCCTGCAGAAGCTTCCATGAAGTTGCCTGTAAAGCAGAGAAAGGAGGGGGAAAAGACTTCTTAGAGAAGTTTTTGTCCTGTAGGACAGCATATAAAAATAATTCTAAAAGAACACGCTTGTGTGTTTATCTGCTTCTCACTCCAGAAAAAGTTCTGCTGGCCGACGTTTGCTTATGCTTTACAAAAATCCTTTTATGAGCCTGTACATACAGTGTATGATATCCAAACCTCCCTTCTCCCTCTCAATGAAAACACTGAGGGAAGAAACCCACAGCCAGTGTACACTGGTCAGTTAGAAAAATCAACTAGTTTGGCCATACTACTGGCTCAGCAGTTACCTGCACCAGCAGCACAAGCCGAGTCAAACGCCTCTCTTATCGCAGTCTGCTTTTACCCAGCAAAATCAAATAATGAGTCAACGGCCGCAATTTTAGCATCGGGTCTCGCACAGGGCTGTGCGTGCTGACACACGGCCGGTGTCGGCTCTCAGGGCAGACGGCAGCAGCGCGGGGCTGTAGGTGGAGCACAGTAATTGATGCACACTGGCTGCCAAGACGACTCCTTGGAAGCTCGGCCTCTTATTTCTGCTAAGCCACCAAGAACTGAGTCATTTCCCTCCTCAAAAAGTTGCAGAGCTATTTTCTTTTGTCCAGAAGGCAGGACAACAGCTCAACGACTTCTGGTGCTCTTCTCTGGATAGGGGAAAAGGGCTGTAAAGGGTCACCCCTCTGACAATCAAGCTGTCCCCCCCTTGACCAAACTCCAGCAAGTTCAGAGGTCATCTTGTCCCAAAAGCTGGGAGATTGTGCCTGGTACATCTTCTCTGTTCTACTATTTTAAGCACCCGAAAAGGTTCCAACAGGTTAAGCAAATTGCTACAAAAGTACAGATATAGAAACTTAATGAATGGATATGCAACTGTATTCTGGTCCCTGATTAGCTATCTAGAGGGCAGGTCTTCCTAATTATAGCTCATCCTATTAGTCCAATGCTTTTTCTAATTAGAAGCCCATTGAAAACCATCGCAGTAGCTACTTCAGGGCCTTCAACAGTGCTCTAAAACCCAACAGACACGGCAGTACTTCCATGCTGCTCCTCACATGCATCTGGCCCGGACACGAACAAACACTTCTTCATTGCCGAAGATGACAAAAAGCAATACACACAACACACACCGCGTACCGGGCAGTGACAAGCGCTACGGCACAACCGCGGTCATTGGTAGTTACAACACTATTGCAGCGAGCAGGAAGCTACAAGTTGTAACACTGCTGGGGGGGGTGTGGGTGGGTGGATATTAAGAAAAAAAAAATTATTCTGCCTGGTAGAAATAATTGGCGAGCGGGACTGGTAAAGGTCACAGTGGGAGGGGAGGATCCTCTGGGCACCAGCTCCTCGCTGGGAGGACAGCACACAAGGGATCCTCAGCACAGAGGGAGCCTGCGCTTTGCAAAGCTTTCCCTGACAAAGAGGAATACGGTTAAAGGAATGAGTTCAGCAGCGAGCTCATGTCAGTGTTCTCACTGTTTTGGAGGGGTTCAGCAGAGATCGTTCCTTCCAATGCACTCTGGACGTGGGAAGCCTAAGCTACCGAATCGTATTTCTGAGGCTCCGTCCAGCCTCCATTTTTAATGAACTGTAGCATTAAACTCCCATAGTGCTCGTGTCATGGGACTAAAATAGTTTTCATCTTGCGAGGACACCAGAAGAGCAGTTTAACCGCTTCAGTGCCATGGGACGCCGGCGTCGCGGGGCCAGGGCCACCTCTCGCGCTGACCCACATTCAGCGCGTGGAAGTTTCCACTGAAACCCAACAGACCGCAGGCAACGAGCTGCCCGGGGAGGCAGCAAGCGCCACGGCCCTGCATCCCGCTCCAGCTCCCATGCTCCGTCCCGCTGCCGCTGGCTCCATCTGTGGCTTAGCCTCATCCTGCACCTCCGAGATGGGAGGTTCGCTTTTGCAGCACACGCCACTAGGGCAAAAAGGTTAAATAACCTTTAAAAATATTTTTGAAGGATTAATTTTTAAAGCATATGTTCAGGGAAACTCCTAGGAAGCAAGTAAATAGTTAATACTCAGAAGTGAAACTCTGTCCAAGCAGCAGCTCTAAGTTTTGACAGCATTTCCATCTGAAGAAGTCACTGCAGAAGCAGCAGAGCGCACGGCTGGACGCCCGAGCCGCAGGTACGGTGTGCTGTGGTGCACGATGGGGCTCTGCCAGCACCCGGGGATGCCACACGCTACCGGTCCTGTATCCGCTCCTCCACCGTTCAGGAAAACAGAGTCTTTAGTACCTACCACTCTGCAATTTCTTGCAAAGGTTGGATGCTTCGTTTAAAAAGAGTTGTGACTCTCATTCCGATATAGCAACTTTTTAAAACTTCGAGAAATTAAACTGGCAGCAGACTGAGGAGTATGTCTTGCTAACTCTCCAGAACACAAATCACATCTATTTGCTCAGAGCCTACTTTGTCACTCATAACATCTTTTTTTTCCATGAAATGATGATGAACGTTGTAGATCAGAACACTAGGGACCACATCTTTAGCGACTTTACTGAATCCCATCAACGCTATCTAGAAAAAATAGGATCCAGTAAAATTCAAGAGAGATTTAGCCTGCAAAACAGGGTTTTAAAAACATCACATTTTCAGAATAAGACAGGCTACAGATTCTATAAGAAGATTAAGGCATGGAAACTACGACACAGGTACCAGAGTTTAGCATTACGGCTGTACATACCTCCTCAAACAACTGACATAAGAAAACTTCTGCACTTTTTGGAAGGCTGAGTGAATTGGTCAGCAGAAAAAAGGAGTCACATTTCAATTTAAATATTGACAGACAAGGGGCTAGCTTCTGTCTCATGTGCTCAGGCTTTACTTCCATAAACATTTTTGAATACAAGAGTAAAGTCTTCAAAGTCTTTATTGGTCTAGAAGGAGAACTCAAAATATCAAGTCGGGGTTTTTAAGCACCGAAATATCGGTTGAAAGCACTTTTGTACGCTCCAAAAGCGGAGATTCCTCCCTGTACACATCTCAACAGAATTCTAGGAAGAGCTATCAGATAGAAATAATAGCCGTAGTGCACGCTTCAGTACAGTGTAAGGAACCACCACGGAGTGGAAAAGCACTTCTCTGGCCGATCCATTCTGTGCCTGGCATGCGTTGGTATTTCTCCAACTATTCAAGTACTGCTTTTGAACTTCTGTGTGCCTAAAGATTCAGGAGAAAGCTCCTAAACACCCTGCATACCCACTCTTCAGCTTTAGCCTCTCTACAGTGAAGTGCCACCTCGTAGGAAGAAAAAAGCAGCTCCTTTCCGATGCTCATTAATACCACCGCCACCATTTATTGTGTACAAGTCAGATTGCAAATAAAACCTGTTACAAATTAAGAGTCTCTCCCACTCACTCCTGAATTCCTGTGCCAGAGATAAACCATATGACTCCCCTCCCGGGCCATCGATAGCATTTATAATTAATTACACCCTTCAGATCAATGCCTGCGTTTGCGGGGCAGGGAAACCAGGGGCTGCAGCAACCCTTCGGTTAAGCCGGTCCGTAGACGGGGATCACACGCTGCACCGGCCGGCGAGGGCATCGGTTGAGACAGCGGCAGAAAGTCAGATATAGAAAAACTACTTACTGGCAACAGCTGTTCTTTAAGCATGTCACCCCAGCGCATCCTTCGTTTGGAGACCGCTTATTTTCCAGCGTTTATCCTCTACTGGATACCAAGGGCTGCCAAATCCTATGCAAATGCACTCAGGCCTTTGAGAAGAAACCCTGCCTTTACATCTGGATCTGGGAGAGTATGATCTACTAATTATGCTAGCTGCACTGCACTCCATACAGATCTTGACATTAATTTAGCAGAACCTGAGTTCAGCTTTACTCTCCCCTCTCAAACCCTGCCACTCACATACACCAACATGCAGGGAAACAGGAAATCTCGGAGTAAGTTTTCTCCAGAATACCCAGGCTGAACCTTCTGAAAAACACTGGTATAATCTAATCTCTTGCAATCAAAACTTACTGTTTTGAGACCAAAGTGCAAGCGTATTTGACTTCTCTCCTTTCTTAGTCTAGAATATCTCAGTGGTAATTACGTTACCAAGCTCCTTCCTCCCTCCCCAAACAAGCCCCACAATCTACCTGTGCTTTTACTGAGATTAGTCAGAATTCAGTCAAGTGTGGAAACCTGGAAGATGCAAAGATAAAGAGGTTCCAATAATGCAGTTCAGAAAGAAAAATCAACACTAACTGCATTTTTTTTTTTCTTTCTTCTAGGAAGCCTTGCTATTCAAGACCTTGCAAATCTGGCTTTCTGTAACCAGAGCCTGGAGTACCCAATTACTGCTGTCCTGGTCAGCAGTTCACAATGCTGAAGCGCCCACAGCAAATGCAACAGAGTTTACAGATGCCACATGGAAAATGCAACACTGGCCAGTCCTGCGCGGAGTCCCAAGTCAGCACAAAATGGAGTGCATTTCTCTGCAGGTCGATTCAGAAGATCAGGCAGGCTCAAAATACCCAGATCACGATTTGGTTGGCTACTCATGAATAGAAACACCCATGATTGTCTAGGGTTGCACCACTACGGGCTCTAGCAGACACAAGCATGCAGCTTGCTTTTCACTCATAATACAATTTATGTCTTCAAATGGGGGCGGAGAGGGGGGCAGGTTCCCCAGCAAATCTCTGAAAAAACAGTTATTCCTCAAAAAGTCCCCAGGAAACCACTCCAAGACACTTCAGCTTCGTAAAAGTAAGAGCAGTATGTTATAAAATAAGCTACAGAAGCTGATTATTTCTAGATAAAGTTAACCTTAGAGCAACCCTTTGGGTAGACCAGCTTTGTTTTGCTTTGGTTTTCAGAGCCGTATTCCCTTGTGCAGAAGCATCTAAGCAATGTCACATTCTCACCCAAAGGAACAAAGAGGTATGATAAGGAATTAGGGAAGTCCATGAGTGAAACAGAGAAAGATATTATTTTTGTGTTATTAATTTTACAATTAATAGTTTAAACGGTGGAACGGGAGTTAAGTCTGGGAAAAGATGAATCCACCGAGTAAGAAGCTGCATTGGAGCCAGGTCCAAACAGTTTTATACGTCTGTTTCACATCTATCCCAGTTAATCTTTGTAATTACTATATGGGTAGACCTGACACATTAAATCAAAATCTTTGCAAGAGGCTGACTTGCAGGAACAACAAAAAACACCCTGCATGTCAGAGACAGCAGCCAAGCAGCAGCCGTGAACAAAGCAGTGCCCGTTTCAAGAAGAGGAACTATAATATCTACTGTTAAGGAAACGGAGAGAACACCAAGACCTAAAAATAAACAGGGTTTTGGTTTGGGGGTTCTTTGTTTTATACATAGCACAGTTCAAACTATTTTTCGGTTACTCTGTATTTATGGCCAACTACGTTGATCCTCACCCAAGGCCAAGATCTACTGGATTCTTGGGTGAGCATGACAGGCTCCTATCACCAAAATATTCATCATCCAGATCGATCCAGACCAACAACGCCAGCTCTGCAACGCTGACGCTGCAGGACAGACACGCTCTACGTTTCCTTCACGATGACCGAGCCTGTCCAGCTATCCTCCATCCACCGAGTAGTTGCAACGAACTGGTTTTAATCAAAGCGCAATCTAATCACCTAATGGTGCCAGTCTCTGTGGATTGTTGTATAAACACTTTTTTCAAGAACTGGAATTACTATCTTCTGTTTTCAGATGTAGAATATATTTTTGACAGAGGAAGGGGGTGTCTCTTTTCTATGCAAAGCAGCATTATGAAATGCATTTGCAGAACTGTTTGGCAGAATATTAAACAGGGGAAGAGGGATGCGTGCATGAATTTATCACCTCTTTCACCAAGTGCCCAACAAGCCCAAGGAAAATGACTGGAAAGCTCTGGATCTCTCATTAGGAGAGATGGAGACTGAGATGAGTGGCAACATTCTTTTTTTTCTTTTTCTTAAAAAGCAGGTGACAAATTGTTATTTCTAGCTCTGGTGGCAAAATCTGTTCTACTTTCATCATCGAGTAAGATGTGCTTTTTGTGTGCATCACGTTTGTTCCGGAATGCCAGATTTGGGGGCTTGCTTTCACCTGCTTCACCGACACCCACTGCTGCAGCGACGCTCTGCTGCGCTCTGCGGGCAGGTTGTGCTCACCAAGTGCCAGTGACTTTAACTGGGCAACCTGACATCAGCTGAAATATAACTTGATTCCTCCTCAATAATTTGGTTTGTGCCAACCTGGCTTCAGCACCAGCTACTGGAAACACAGCAGTAACCTTTTTTTTTTTTTTTAAATATTTTTTGAGGGAGCTCAAGATACCATCCTCCACTAATGACACGTTCTTAATCTCAGCTGTAGGAGTACGTTAATAACCCATAAGCCAATAATTTTGTAGCAGCAATTTTAGTTTCCCCAACTATATTATTTAAAAACCTAACCGAGGGTGTGTGTAGAGAATGACACCGTTCAGAAATCCAAATAAGGGAATGAAATGGCAGCTTGGCAGGGACCCAGCGGCCACACCTATTTACAGGGGAAGCCGAGCACAGCCACCATCATTAATTAATTCAGAAGCCTCGGCATACAAAACTTGATCTGGATGCACACTGCATCCCCCACCTGAGATCAAAAGGGAGCACTACACGCCGAACATCACAGGCCACGCTCACACGCAGCCGTGTCTGTATTAAAGCCGAGGAAGGCTGTGGGGCTGATGTTTAGCCCCCGGTCCTGCAGTTAGGAGGGAAAAGGAAACAAAAGTTGTCATTATCATCCATGGGATCAAAGGGGATTTTTTGATCTTGAGCAAGCCTAACCACTGGTAACAAACCTGTAAGGGTCCCTCGACCCAGAGCAAGCAGAAAGCAAACGGATACCGAAGGTGAGCAAGACGAAATTTAGACTCTCGGTTACTTCAGTGGCTTTATGTAAAACGCCACCTAACTTCCACAAAAACGTAAGGGCATTTTGGGTAGAAAACAACCAGAGGTGTTACAATTACCACCGAACGACATTTTGCAAAGATCTTCTTATCAAGTTGACGTATCTAAATGTCCTAAGGGATCAATAACATGCGCAATATTAAAATTACTCTTATTTAATTACTTCTATAGGCTTCATCATCATACTTCTCAGGCACCTCACAGAAATAAGTTACCCATCAGGTCTTAACCAACAGGATTCACATGCGTTTGTTCCTCAAGCCACGTCTATCACTGAAAAATCCTGGCTGCTTGTTAAACCATCATCTTCAGGTTTAAAAACCAGGTTTTGGTCCAGCAAAAGGAATTAATACATCCCTCTCTGGATACCTTTGTCAAAGGAAGGAGAAAAAGCAGAGGAATCTTGAATACCTTCAACAGAAACTAATGGAATAAAGATTGCAGGTAACAAGTTTGCAGGTGTACTCTGCCTCCCAGATCCCATCTTTCCCACAGTGCGGAGAAGTAAACAATGACAACCTTGCGGTATTTATCTAAAGATGTCAAGTAAAAAGTTTACCTTCTTCAGAATAAGAATTTTAGAGCTTTTCCCACCACAGAATACTTCACATATTTGCCATATACCAGACCACTCCCAAAGACACCTTGCTTTCCACCTCGTATTCTATGTTACTGATTAGCTTTGCTTCTTTTTTGACTATTCATAAACTTTCCTACAAACAGTATTTGCCCAATATATTAAGCCCTATTGATGTAACAATCAAGACGTTGCTCTTGGTGATCCTCCTGCACGATCCTGCCATTGTAGCCCACAGAGCAGTAACAGTCCCTACATATTCACAATCTTTCTTGAATTGCAAGACGTTAATTTAATGTTAGCCTTAACTGTAAGGGCTACCTACTATCTGGGAGCATAACTTTAATGAAAATAAGAATTATTATGCACAGCCAACCCAGATTAGTCTCAAGCTGAGCTTCTGAAAGTTAGGCAAGGATTACTTTTCAAGTTTTATGGAGAATGTTATCTCCTCATTGGCATCTTTGAGGAAAAGCTACACCACGAGCCACAGTCTTCTTGCAGTATCCTCTGTTTTCAGGAACAGGCGTAGAAAAGCCGTCTTCCTTTTCCCCCAGCTACAAAAGCAAATTTGAATTCAAAAAGGCCTAAGACATCAAACTCCTGTGATGTTTATGGAGTTAATCAAGGTGTTAAAGGCAGGCTTCTCCCTAGTGCATGCACGGTCCAGAAGGGAAGGATACTGCCCACAGAGCATCCTCAGCTCCTCATGGGCACAACCCACAGACGGAGCAGAGTTTCACTGGATACCCTCCAAACAAAATACAGACACCAAACAAAAGCAAGCAGCTTTACTACGAGGCAACGGTTCTTCACTCCTGAACCAATTAGGCACTTGCTTTCAACGACTACATCTCGTAAGCCTTAAAAACGAGCAAGCCAGCAGAAAGCAAAAGTCCATATTCAACAGCATGCTACAGAGCATAACACTAGCACTGCGCCTGCAATTGGCACACATGTAATTTCACTATTTTACAATGAAAGCCAGAAAATTTTAGATTTATATTGTGTACGAATCTCACTAGGTGGTTCAGCGTGTTCGTACATACCGCAACGCTAGGGACACATGCACAACTGCGGTACCTAATTCTGTTGGAGACAGGATTTTCTAAGATCCTATTAAATATGAATGCCTTCAGTTTACTTCCTCTAATTCTTGCAAGCATTTCAAAGCTCGTGATCACGTGGCTACTTCGGCAAATGAACATACTGGGCATAGCTAACAGGCTATGGCAAGGAAGTTGCTCCTGCTTACACCAATAGGTAAGTCAGCATAAGCATGAAATCTAATAATTCAGTTTTCTCTTTTTAGTATCTAGAAAGTCTTCAGAATTTGTAGCATAAACCAAACGAAGAGAAAAGCCACTACTGACCATCTTCAGCAACACTTCCCCCACGAAACAGTCACAAAAGTGACTTTGCTGCTGCAACGAGGCCTGTTCTGTTTCAACAGCATCCCACACCAGTGCTGGGCTCTGCTCGGTCCAGCCATGCTCTGGGCATTTACAAAACGGTTTTAAGAAAACCTGCTGCTAACTACTGTCTCAGCCGTGGGGTAATTGCCTGGTGCGCTGGAGATGCACTGACAAGCATCTCTCCATCTAGATCAAGTCAGGAAACAAGAAATAAGTTAACCAGCATCCCTCAATTGGAAGTGTTCTACTGAAATTAAAAAAAAAAAAAAAAAAGAAAAAGAAAAGCTTTCTTGAATGCCAATTCCTATAGTCTTATAGGTAGTAAAATTGGGTATTTGTACCCCAAAGTGAATGAGACAGGTCATGTCAAAATCAATTTTGAGACTAACTGAAAATTCAATCAAAGCTTCATATTTTTTTTTCCATTGAAAAGCTACAAAATAAGCCTTTATTCCTTCAACTCCAGCAATCTGGCACTTTAATACAAAGACCCCACCATAAACTCCTACTTATTTTGGATATTAAACAGAGAAGTGAGGCAAAAAAAAAAAAAGGTAAACCAGACTGCCTTGAGATCAGCTCACTTTTACTACATACCTATCACCATGTTCATCTGCTCGCCCCTCAAATACAATTGAAAAAAAAACCTTTTGAGGTGCCATCTAACATTCTTGGAAGTTGTCGTTATCCACTTTTGTTGAGTAACAACATTTGCTGTTAAATAATTAGTAATTATAATAAAAAGAATTATCAGAACCTATTCCCAGCAGGTGAGGCAGAATATCTACTTCCATACTCTGTTGGAACTACCCACACTACTTACACAGTTAAACAACGATGAGTTATTTTCATTGATGAGGTGCAAAAATAAGAAAATATCATAGAGCCTCACTTGCTACTAGGTGTCTTAGAAACTTTGTCAGATACCTGACTTTTTAAATATCCATTTATATTCAGCTGAAGATACTGGAAGTGGGGGGAGAGGGGGAGGAATGGTGTTTACTTCATGTCAGGGCTTATCTCCTGCCTTGTGGGAGTGCTCTTTTATAGGCTTCACGTTTTTTTGTTCCCATCCCTCCAGCTCCCATTCATGCTGCTGGAGCGAGGGCAACAAAAAACACGTATTGTTATGGATGACTGGAATTGCAGTGGACTGTCTCCCGACTCTCCATCCACACAGCTTGGGCTACCAGGTCCAGCGAGATTTGGGTACGACTTTTAATTTAGTTCAGTTCATGTTTATACAGGAATAAGCCCAAGTCAGAAGGTGACGCATAAGACACCAAAACCAGAAGACGAAGCGCTCACACACTGATCTCTTTCATGCCACAGCAGAGTTCACTACAGGGCACCGCAAATTAGCAGGGAAACTGCATTCAAGTTATTAGTCACCTCATAATTGTTAAAAGAATTGGAGACCAACTCTTCTTCCAAACATGGCAGGAGTAAAACCTTTCCGGCACAGCTTTAACTTAATGCCAGATCATCTGGAATACCAAACTTGCAAACACCTCCAAAAAGGCAAGTCACAGCCAAACTACCTCACCTGGAGGGTCACCCAAAAACAGTCACAAAAACTCCTTCACTCTTGCAAACAACTGATTTTTTGGGTTGTTTGTTTGTTTGTTGTTCTTTTGAGAAAGAAAAAGGGGGGAGGGAGGGGAGAGAGAAGAAAAGGAAACAAAGAAGTAGGAGAATTAATAGAGGCTGAAATGCTTAACTCAGGGTAAAAATAAAAGCTAAACCCCAGAATTTAATAAGAATAAATACAAACAGAGCATACTGAGATAAACTCAGAGATATGCGTGTTAAATAGCTCTTTGACACCTGAATGAGACTGGAACTCCTGGAGCACTTTAAGACTCCTAATCATTTCCATGATACAGACCATTTGACAGATTCTGCTTAACGTGGGCAGCACCTGATGGAGCTGCAGAAGATTTCTACATGG
This sequence comes from Grus americana, assembly GCF_028858705.1. Taxonomy (NCBI): domain Eukaryota; kingdom Metazoa; phylum Chordata; class Aves; order Gruiformes; family Gruidae; genus Grus; species Grus americana. The sequence goes on from NC_072879.1 coordinate 2,043,772, forward strand.
GAACGGGCCCCCATCAGGTCTGGGTCAGCAGATCGGTTTTGCGCACAAACCAGAAGTTGGAGGGAGGACCCGAGGAGTCCAGTCAATGCCCAGGGGCTCTTCAGGAAGGACAGTGCGGGGAGCAGAAACAGCCTCCCAAAATTGAGCCTTCTTAAAAAACAGAAGACAAAACAAACATGCCTGATCATAAGCTTCCGCATGTCTTGGTTAAAGGCGCACAGACTTGACCCTGCCGTCAGGACAAACCATCAGTTATAAGGGATATACAGAAAGAAGTTCTGCAGAGCTCGAAAACTCACACGACTTGTGCACATCACCTACAAAGACACAAGGTCCTGAATTAACAAACATGAGAGCCAGGGGCGAACTCCCCACTTCCCCGGGCTAGGGGTTTGCCAGCTCCCTGTTAGACACGAGGCACTTTTCCCATATTGTCTGGCCTTCAGTGTCTGTGGCTGGCTGTTAAATTTTAGTCTCCTAGATCTTTCAAATGTTTGCATTTCCTAATGCAACAAACTGGCGTTGCAGTTCAGGAGGTACGCCCAATGAGACTTTTTTTTCCCCTCTCATCTGAAGTCCTACCAGCAATTCTCATTTGAAAAATGAGATGGCATGGAGTTAAGTAATTTCAGAGATAAAAGGTAAAGGAGATGAAGATTAAAATAAAGGGAATTGTTGTTATAAGCCACATTTTGCATGCTTCCTTTGTAACGCATGCTTATACCCATTTTGCAGATGGGATAGCCAAGGCACGGAGAGGTTGAAGTGACTACCCAAGGCAATATAAAACTTCTCCTCCAGGGAGAGAGGGAAGCAAAGGTAAAGGTGAGAAGTTACCACGGCACACAAGATATTAGCTGGTCCTGAGCACTGTGATTTTCAAGGTGCAATAACAAGGACAAACACCTGGCATGTGCCTACCACACCTCCGAGCTGCACCAGGTCCAACAGCCTGGGCCAGACACCAACCCACTGCCAGCCAGCACCGTCCTGCGCTCACGCTGCAGTGCTGAACTGTGTCAAACCCTGCTGATAATAAAGACAAGGAGGAGAGAAAGGGGCACTGCCACAGCTGCACGTAGCAAAGGTTTTCCACTCTGAAGTAGCAACACATTCAACCACTTTCGCTTCATAGTCAACACATCCAATGTGGGCAAAACCTCCTTGCTAACGCTTGATTTTGTCCCATATAATCCAAAGGGCCCAATCAGATTTCTCTTTTTTTTTCCCCCCTCTCCCTCTTCACTCAGCAAGAGTGAGCTGTGCTCATGGAGCAGGAGTGACGACACTGCTTTCCAGCCGCACTTGCAATAGGAAGAGAGGAGCATAGCGGACAACAGGTTAAAAAGCCCCAGCACAATGAAGAAGTGCTCTGTAATTAAGAGGTAGGGAAGCTGTACAGGAGAATTCCTCCCTGCCTCGTGGTAGCCGCAGTCTCCCGAGGTGATGCCGAACAGGTCACACAGACACACACGCAAATGCTCGCAAGTAAACACTGGCTGCTTAGTGGTGCCCTGCTGCAGAGTCCCAGGACCTGACACACCATGAAGTAAAGTACCAAAGAACACAATTAAAGGCAATGAAAGCTAGAAACGCCGGTACCTTCAGCAGTCAGGAAGGAAGAGAAGTGCTGAACAGCAAAAAGCCAACATAGGAAACTACATATTAATAAACCTTAACCTTTGTTCTGTCCCAGTCCTATAATGCTTGCTTCGGGCAATTCACTCTCCTTTTCCCCACCTGAAAACGGACACATGATTCATCTGACAGTGAAGTTCACTGATGTACACAGGGCATTCAGACTGGGTGGTGCTAAGCAGATATTAATTTATTTTGTGATATTTTCTAACCTCAGAAATTCCAGGTGATGCATAAGACATAAAGCAGGAACCACTGAGTGAGGGTCAACATATTCAACATGTGTCCAGTTCCCCAGGCAAAAGAATGCCATGGAAATGCAGAGACAAGGGGAGGGGGAAGAAGGCTAGAAAAGCCTAAAAAAAATGATCCCAAGTAAGTCTTTAAACCAATCAATCATAATATGAATGCATAAATAAGCAGAATGTCTATATATAAAGTGCCAAACTCTAGCTTGTAAGGTTTAAGGGCACAGATCTAAAACAAGCAGCATGGGTAGCACAGGGAGAGCAGGGGCAGCCAGATGAAGCTATTAAGAACACACTTTCAAAGAAGAATACAATCGAAAGGCTGTCCTGGAGTTTTTCTAGTCCATCAGTGACATGTTCTTCTCTTAACGTTATTTTATCTAATGCCAGGAGAGGAGGAAAGAGTGCTCACATACCATTTTCTTCCCAATCAACAAAATATGCTAACTACATTGCACTTCACATACTGGTCTACAGACCATGTGCTGTGATACCTCAAACATAAATAGCATTACACAAAAGCAAACGTTACTTCCCCAAGTCTAAAAATAAGCCTACCATATTTTCAGATACCACAGTCTCCAGAACATTTGGAGGGGGAAAAAAACCCATCCAAACCATCATACAGTTCTACGTTACTTAGATTATTATTGACAAAGATATACACTGGAAGTCGAGAAGCGCCTGGAAGAGGGCTGTCATGTTGGTCATTCTAAGTGGAGGAATAAAATACCTCCACACCACAGTTCATTTTTCCTTTTATTTTGTAACGATAGCTTAGCATGTGTGTTTTAATTCAAGAGGGGAATGCACACACTGCATGTTTTCTTACCAACTTTTTTGTTGCGAGCCATATGCACAGTACCTTTACGCAGGATAAAAGCCTGTACTCACACGGGTACGTTATCACACATGTGAACTCCATACAGAGCACACAACTTTCTACCCCACAAGACACATAAAAGGGAAATACAGCGCTTTGTGAAACACAAGCAGAGTAAGCACACGACTACTCCCCTCAAGTAGTAAAGGTACGTGCATAGTATCAAAAAAGTAAGTTCTAATGCCCAAAGACTTGAATTTTTAAGTGCATAAGTACACTTAATACCTACTATCAGCGAGTAACATCTAGATACTGCACCTAGAAGTTTGTGGTTCAAAACATGCTCACTGAAAACATTCTAAACTTAGTCAGCAAAAGAGCATTTTCCACTCAGAAGTTACAAATAAAACCTGAGCTTTGCCGACCACTACAGCACCTTGTCAGTTCTGTCCCTCCCAATTTCTTGTACCAGCTACTGCGACTTTGGGTTGGTTGGCAACCGGCCAGGGACTTTACAACATGGACACCATTTTGAGAGGTACCACTGGAAACGTAAGACAATCTCAAACGTGGCCTCATCACATCTGAATGAATTTTAGACTTGATTTTTACAATACTTCCAGCACTACCCAAAAGACGTCAGAAGCTGACTTCCTCTCAGTTTTACCCCAAGCATCTTTCCTCCTCCTTCCCTCCCTAAAAAGCAGCCTAGCAGAAGTGATGCAGTAAGAAAGTAAGAATACTTGTAGCCCATACGGATGGGTAAGGCTAACAAAGAGCACACCCAGAAATAGAAGTGTAAGACCATAAGACAGTAAGCCTGAAGTTCCTTCCACAATTATAGTTCCTTTGACAGCAAAGCGATAATTCCAGCGCAAACCTGATGCCGTGCAGAGAGATCCCTAAAAGGGCCAAACGTTGCACCTATGTACACGTGCTCCTGTCTGGCCAAAAAAAGACAGATCCAAATCCTTCATCTTGCCTTGCATAAGCCTCACCACCATCACACAATACACCAGCACTGTCTGAATTGGAACCAATGATTTTAAACAGCTCCACATATGACTACCGGCCTGTAATTACTACAAAAAAGTTGTAACACAGCTATATTAAGTTACAGTATTAGCATACTGACACTGCATCATATGCCAACAGTGTTGCATCATCACCCATTGATGTAACCTCATGACTATGTAACACTGTTAGGGATGGCATTAGCGACTCCTCTGTGCTTCCACCTCTGAGGAAAGAGAGATATATTTGGCTGTCTCCATCCCGCTCCACTGCTGGATACTGAGTGACCGCAGAGATACAACTCTCTCTCTTCCAGTAAAACTCAGCAAGGTGGTTTTTACTTCAAGTATGGAACTTGGTCCTTTTCACACTCACACACAGTTCCCCCAGAACATGCTAACGGGTAATATATTCACTTTTTCCAAGTGCAAGTTAGAAGAGCATCAGCCTGTTGCTTACTCACAGACAACACATAAAGGGGTGAGCTTTTACAGCCTCCACATCACAGGCCAAGCTGCACAGCCCTCACCGTTTTCAAAACCAGATAGTTAGGGGGAAAAAAACCCAACTCAACAGTTCCCAGCCCTGAAACCAGCGTATTTTGTGATCCTATCTGAGATACTTAACCGCAGAGCCTCGCTGCCTCCAGGATATCACACCCCTTTTTTTTGTCCGGAGCTTGACAATCCAGACATACCAAAGGCTACGCTGACAGCAAGTAATGGAGCATGATGTACAGGAATACGCCGTTCCATATGTGTCACCATCTTGGATGGCTGTGAGGCAGCACTTGGGGGTAACGTACCCCCGACGGCCAGCTGTCCCCCCCACCATGTACAGCGCAGCCACTGCTTACAGCGCTGATGGGGCTATCGGCCTCCCCGCGGCGCCAACACTGGTAGGCGTCAGTGCAGTATCACCGCCGCATCCCAGCGGGTACTGTCCCAAGATCTGGTGGGACCGACCACTTGTCACCAGATCCAGGCCCACAGAACGCTCGTGCACGGCAACACGCCATCCCAGAGTTCACTTACACAAAAAGCTTTCCACGTGCTACGCATCCCTTTATTTCTTACTTTCTTCTGCCATCTCCTGTCTCTGGTCCCCTACCACCTCATCCTCTCCGCTAACAGCACATCTCCTACGTTCCTGCTTCTTCCTCCCCACGTCTCCTTTCACTCGAGACGCTGGTCAATAGTTTGTCTGGAAGGAAGCAGGGTTTCGTTCTCATCTCCTGCTGATGTATGGCAGCTTCCAGCCTACTGGCATGTCTCTTATTCCCAAAGGCCCCTCTTCGTTTCACTTCCTGTGTAACTGTCTCTACAAGCAGCTCCGCTACCTCTGCTTCCAGCTGCATTCACAGGCGGGTGAGCAAGGGAGAAACATGAAAGTCAAACACCTGCAAAAGAAGCTGGAAACAAGGATTAGGGCCATGCCTGCAAATTGGTGCTCTGTGACAGTCACTGCTGTATCCATCAGCTTAGGAACCTCTGTCCTGGGGAAGGGGGTTTTACTGCACAAAGCACAAAAATGGAAGAGCGCGGGGCAGCCAGAAAAAAGGCAAGTGAAAGTAAAACCTAAGATATATAGAGAGTGTAAAATAATAATTAAAAAAAAAAGTAAGCAGATGCTCTAGAGAAGTAAGTACATGCATCCCGACTTACGGGCTTCCCCAGCTTTGTCGTTGAAAAGCAGTAACCGATGCCAAACAGTTTTCGGTCACCGAGCCCCCGCTTCTCCACAAACCAGAGCGGCAATTCCCGGATACTCGGGAGCTCGACGCGTGCGTGTGCTTGGGCAGCGCCACTTCCACAGGACTATCCCGACCGGGGCCAAATCCTGCCCGGCCCCTCCCGCAGGCTCCGGGAACGTGCAGTAATGGAGAAGCCGGGGCAGCGGGGCAGGTCGCCCGGCGAGACCTTCACCCCGATAACCCCGCTACCGACACGACGCCCGGGGAGGCGGCAGCTGCGCACCCCCTCGCTGCGTGGCAGGGGGTCGCGGGGCGGGCGCAGCCCGGTGCACCTTGAGCCGCAGGAAGGGCGGGCGGGGACTCTTATTGTGACACGGGCCGCAGCCTGGCCGCCAGCCGGGCCAGTGCCACGGCGGGGGCTGCCCGGGGCGGGGGCTGCCCGGGGCGGCCGCTCGCCCCCCGCCGCGGCCCCCGCGGGGCCGGTCCCGCCGCCTCCGCTCGGCGGCGCCGCCGAGCGCGGGGGGCAGCGGGGGCCCGGGCGCTCCCAGCCCCGCGCTCTCGCCCCGAGCCGGCCCGGGCGGCGACGGAGGAGGAGGAGGAGGAGGAGGAAGAGGAAGCAGGCACGGCGGAAAGCCCGTAACAACTTTCCGAAACAAACGCCTCGCAGGCTGCCGTCCCAGCGCCGAACAAAAGCCAGCGGCGACCCGGGGCGCTCGGCCCAGGGCTCGGGGGGTCGCGCCCCGCCACCAAACTTTTCGTTTACCGGCGAGGATGCACCCCGAGAGCCCCGTTCCCCCTCTCCTACCCGCCGCAGGCAGGGGCACGAACACCTTCCCTGGCAGGCAATTATCAATCAGTCCGCCCGGCGGCTGGAGCCCGGCGGCCGGAGAGCAGGACTTTGCACTTTTCCCGGGGTAGCGAGGGCTGCCCGCGGTCCCCGCACGGCCGGGCTCTCCCGGAACTTCCCCGGCAGCGCACACGCATCCCCAGCGGCTGTCTTTCACAAATAACTCTGCTGCTGCTGCTGCTGCCGCTGCCACCGCCTCTCTCTCCCTCCCCCAAGACAATAAATCCAACGAGAACTTTTAATCTGGGAACTCACAAGCCGCGGCACCTCCTCGCCGGTCCCTACGCATCCGAGCGCCGCCGGTCCCGCTCCCCCTCCCCGACTGCCGGTTCGCTTTCCCCGAGCCTCGCCGCCCCCTTTTCCGCGCCGGCAGGGATCCCCGGCTAATCCTGTCCGCCGCGGCTCCCCTTGCCAAATAATGCGCTTCTCACACATGGAGTCGCGGCGTCACTCGGCGGAGCATGCGCGTAGCAGCCCCCGAAACACTGGGCGGCCCGTCCTGCGCCGCAGCGGCGGCGGGGCTGGCGCGGCGCCGCGGGGACAGCGGCGGCGGCAGCAGCAGCAGAGGCAGCAGCAGAGGCAGCAGCAGCGGCCGCACCGCGCCGCGCGGGGGCCCGGCGCCGCTTCCGGGCAATGGTGGAGCAGGTCTGTGACCCGGGGCACCATTGGCCGGAGGGGTCGCGGCACATGGCAGGCGGGCGGGGATTGGCTGCGGCGCGGGCGGGGGGCGCCGCCGCGGGGGGCGCGGGTCCCGCCGCGGCGCCCGGGGCCACGTGGAGCAGGAGCAGCAGCAGCAGCAGCAGCGGCGGCGGCGGCGGCCGCCCTGTCGCGGCCTCCGTGCCCCGGGCCGAGCGGGCATTGTTCTCGCCGCGCCACCGCCTCCCGGGCCGAGCGGAGGGGAGCCGCCGGAGGCACTGCGGTGCGGTCCGACGGCAGGACCTCCGCTGACGCGGATTGTTCTCGGGGCCGCTTATCTTTTTCCTTCCTGAGCGTCTGCAGGCGCTGATGAAGGAAACGCATAGTAGCGCGCTGCTCCCGCGGCTGCCCGGGCTCGGCCGCTCCAGCCTGCTGAAGGATACCGGGCAAAGAGTAGTACCACAGCCGCGGAAGCGAGCCCGGGGCAGACTGCGTTTTCCGGACAGTGCTACCGATGCTCGGAGGCCTTGCTGCCGAGTGCGGCGGGGAGGCACGGACTCAGTTCGTCTCTGAAATCTGTCTTGAAGACAGCAAAAGTCCGATAGAGGCGATCTGAGCTCCGCAGATTTAGGAGAGAGACAGTCTAAGCAGCCAACACTAGAAATAGCTATTTTCTTAAACCCGAGAGCCTCAGGGTAGCTCATCCTACTGCTGCCGACAGCTCCCAGGGGGTCAGCAAGTAGCAGAAAGCAGCCTGAAAATATCTGTAAATACTGAGAAACCCAGCTCTTAGCTGTGGCGCGCAGGAGGAGCACGACTCCCGAGACACGGACCTGCTGCGAGATGGGACAGAACAGCAGCATTTCTGGAGCAGTCCTGCTCTCCTGCCCGTCTTCTTACAGGAAACCCTAAAGGGCTTTCTGAAGCCGTGTTTACCAGATCTTGAGTCCAGCAGGTAAATTATTTTAGACCCAATTAATAGCAGAAGAAATTCCAAACTGTTTTTTTATTATTATTATTACCAGTCCCTTTAATATAATGCACTTGCAGATCTCTGGTGTGGTTTTCCAACTAACTACGGTTTTTCTCCTGTCCTTCAGCAGAGGCAGCTCACTGAACGCTATCCTCACCCTGGTGTTTCTTGGTCTGTTAAGTATTCTCACCGGGCCGTAATCCCCGTGCAGGTCTGCCTACGGGGGCCCATGAATAACCTTTGCTAGTTACCAGAAGATCCAAATTCTTCCAGATTTTCTGTAGCAGACTAATGCCAATGAGCCTTAAGACCTCCAGTTTTCCACATTTCTGGAGACAGGTTATTTTTTGGATGTGGTCTGTTGGCTCCCGAGTCACCACTCCTACATCTTCACTAAGCCCAATAATTTTCAGTAGGGCTGTACACCATACTTCAGAGTTCTCCTTCCTCCCTAAAAGGACGAAGCTTCTGGCTCCGCAGTCACGTTTCTGACACGTTTTCTAAAACCTAGTTGAAGCATGAAGTTAAAAACTGGAGGGGTGTCATAAGGAGTTAGGGGAGAAAGTTACCCCAAGAGCAGTGTTCTGCCAGACCTGCTGTGCAAACGCTCCCTGCCAACACAGTGCCAGGTGTGCTACTTATTGAAAGAGATTTAGAAGCAGAATAATTAGTGGTGGGTTTTGTTTTGGTTTTTTTTCAGATTTTGATGACTTAATTCTGAGGCTGAAAGTTAATTTATATGTCCTGTGAAAAGACGGGGACCCTCTTCTGCCTCTTTGTGGGTGACATCCCCTTATTATACCCCATATTCAAGCCCAAAGGATTTCCAACAGTGACGGCTCACTCATCTGCACTATTATTTTGCCTCCCAGTCAGCACATCATCCAGAGCCTTGCCGATTATTTTTTTTACATTAAAAATGACGGACAACCCCTTGTCAAAGACCGTAGGTGCCCTCCCGAAGAAACACAGAGGGAGACGCGGCATGGGAAGGGAAGGCCACGTCACCACAACAGGTAGCTTGCTAGTCCCAGCAGTGGGACCAAGCGGCACAGCTCCCTCCCGTCCCTTTTCACAATATGACTACCAGGGAAAATTCAGTTTTAGCGGTTACAGGTCAGGTAAAATCCAAATCCTAGAAATCCAAACCACCCGCCTACGGTCCTTCAAAGGTGATGTGCACAAATACTACCACAGACCAAAAAGAATGCTTTTTTATGTTTTTCTTTCAACAGCTCACTTAAAACATCAAAGTAAGTGATTATTTAGTAAATATTTTAGAACTGTGTGTGGTTTAAGACCAGCAACTGATTTTTTTTATTTTATTTTTTAATAAAGACTGGCTTCTCTTGTGCAGCAAAGTTCAAATTTTAGCTACGAGATGTCACTGGGGGATGGTACAGGAGTAGCATCAAGTGGGACCATTAATAATTCCGTCACCTGGAAGGTGCAGCAGTATTGTAATTGCTTAATAGAGACACAAGCTGATGTTATGTCAATGACAATCAAGTGTGGCGAGTCGGTGGCTCTACCAGCAAGAAAAACACCGATACCACAGGCTTGTGTATTCCTAGAAATACACAGGTACTGTGAAGTAACTTGTTCACAACAGGTTTATGTAAACTGCTGAAGTGAAACTAGACCTAAGCTGCTTTCAGGAGGAAAGTTCTATGAAACTGCAACAAATTAAGGAAAAAAGCTAATGAAATTAATCTACCTGTATCTGTCAGACTTTGAAAGAGCTGGGATTTGGGCAGGAATTCCGAAGGTATGTTAATCTTCTGTTCAGAAAAAAATAAACCTCACACTACTTGAGTCCAAACAAGGCAAACCAGAAACCTGAAACAGTGATTAATAAATGGCATCTTATCCCTATTTTTAGGTAGAGAGTACTTGCCAGTAAGAGAGTATTGCTAAACTTGATTAAAGCAGTCCCCTGTCCTATTTGAAATAGCACCTAAAATCTTCACAGCCAAGTGCCAGTGCACCTTTAATCTGAAATGCTCCTTTTTGGGACTCTACCTTCTAACTAAATACTTGGGCACTACGCATCACCATATTACACCTTTATTAAAATGGGCAACACTACATTATTAACGTTATTGGATTTTAATCTAAATTAAATACTACATTTAAATTAAAATCCAATAGTTCAAAATTAGAGAATCCATTTATGTAAGCAAACAGCTTATACTTTTGCAAATCTTTTCCTTGTTATGAATCAGACGATGCATGGTAAAGCAACACCAGAACAGTATTACCTCACCATTTCTCACCTGGGCCGCCATTAAAGCTACTGAATTAAGCGCAGAGCAGAGCACCGTGTGCGCGCAGTCAAATGGGAGAAGGAAAGCTGGAATTCAGCTGGCCGTCTCAACCGAAGCTGGCGTTGTCTTGGGTGTGTCACTAAGGTGACACTGTTCAGAGGAGGGCATCAGCTGCACGGCGCTAATGACACTCCCTGGTGCCGTGGTGCCGGGACTGGCTACGTGTGGGTGGCTCCAGGGGAAGCCGTCCCTGTCGGCCTCTGCAGCCGGGCCACAGCAGTCATGCGCTTTGTTTGTTTGTATCCTTCTTTTCCATTTTTATAAAGATCCAACCTAACAAACTGCCTCGAATACTTACTTGCACATGATTTTCATGGAAGAATAAACCCAGAAAACTGCATAAATAGTTTTTCTGATAACCAAACTGGATGTTACGTAGCCTATATTCTACTTTAAAGCTGAACATCTCATCACAGAAGCAAAATTTTGCTGGAGCCACAAAGTCCAACTATTAAATTGTTCTTCCAAAGGTATTTCCCACATTCCAAATGCAAAGTCCATAGATAATATGAATCAAATACTTCATCCTTCCTGTATATTTTAATACTACACTATCTACACTCTTCATAAAAATACCACCTGATATAGCATACACTAGGAAGCTAATTTTCTTGCAGCAATAGCAGAATTTGGTACTGGGATGTGAGACAAAAGCCCAAACAATCCAGGCAAAATTCACAAGCGTCCCTAAAGGAAGAATGAAAGATGAGATTAAGCCTTTTCTCAATGCACATCAGAATGTAGGTCAAAGAAGAACAAGAAAAGCTCAAGCCACATCTGTTAGACTTGGTCATCTCCCTGCAACCACCAGCAGATGTAAGACGCATGGGAACATGCTAATATTGGCATACTAAACAGGCTAAACAAGTTCTTAAGCTCAATAGCCGATACGCATTTTAGTAAAGGTAGAGAACACAACTCTGAAGTCGTTTGGACCAAGAAATCAGGAGCACAGATACTTCTGAAAGCTGCTTCAGATCAGTGTCTGTATCTGTTACATTCACCTAATTTCAGCCGTTCAGAAGATAAACTAGGGGCTGCTGCTGAGTGCGTGTTGACCTGGAGTCTGACACTGGGACAAGACAGACTGCGATCCTTTTTTTTTTTTTTTAAAAAGCAAACGCCAGCACCTTGCAAAGGATTTTTTTTTAAAATCTTTTACATTGCTGGCTAGAAGTTTGAAATTAACAAACTACATCCTTAAATAGTTAAAGGGGGAAAAAAAGGATAAAACTGTAAGCATGCTGCAACAGTGCAAGAAATCATAGGAGTACAATTTTAAGATGGCTTATGGTAAGAATGAAAGGAATTCCATAGACTCGAGACCAAGAGATGGTCCTTTACTTATTTTCTGGTGAAATTATGTTCCTGCAAGTACAAGTTGCAGCTCTCACCAGGTGCTCAAGAGAGAATTTCTGGGAAGTAGTTCAGAATAGGATGAGCTGGTAAACTGGTGCTTTTTGACAAGAAGAATCTGAGACACTTCAGGGTCACTATATAATCTGTACCGCCTGTCTCCAACCTGCTGGGAGCAACGCTTAAATGTGAAACTTTTTCTGCAGCAAAGCAGGACGCGAGATTGGAAACAGTCAAAATTCCATGATCTAAGCAACGAGGTGAATGACCCTAAAGAGAAATGAAAATTAATCTTTCTGGAACTGAAAGAAATTAAAGATCAGTAAGTTACTGAGGAAATGGTGAAAGCAGCGGACGTATGCAAATACGGCTTGGCCCAAGACGGTGCCTTCAGGTGATATTATCTGACCCTGTCTCTAATAAGCACTTTTATGGTTGGAAAAGGATATAATAGGAGCTTTGCTCCAATTCAACAGCTGCTTCATGGACTATCGATTTTGCTCGAAGTGGGAGAGAACAAAGTTCGCCCAGCATTGCTGTTATTTAAAGATCTGCCAAAGAACATCCCAACCTCCTGAAAACTGGTCCACCACAGACTGTCTCAGATCAGTTCGTCTTGTGATCTGCAACTTCGGACACAAATGTTTTGCTGGCAGTGAGTCAGACCCACAGAGCCATTACTTGAGGGAACGGCTGTAAACACCTCTTGCTTGTTTACTGATCATTGCCATGTGACCCTGATTAAAAGAATTAACTAGTTGCAGAAAACTCTACGGAATTCCCAAATAATTTGACTGTCTGTAAGTTTTAAGACTGCCACAAACAGTCCTATGAGAAGCAGGAACTCAAATTGGTGGGTGCACACCTACAAAGAGATCTCGGGCTTCCTTCCTGCTGATTGTATCAATCACTGAATATTCCCCAGAACCTTTTTCATCTGGACCTGCCAGCCTATTTTTAACCATCTCATCTGCAGCCTGTAAGCGTGATACGCCACAAGAAGACCTGGAGCCTTCAAGAACCTCACTGTTTTTATCATTTTGTGCAAGAGGTAAGGCTCGATCTGTCTCTTCTCTAGCATGGAATCCTCTTCCAGAACAGACCATGGGATACCTGGCGCCGGGGCAATCTGCTTACAAGAAGTCTGCCAACCAGCAGTGGCTTGTTCTGCATCAGCTGGACCACCGATCATGTAACACTGTCCTTTTTGAACGAAAACTCAGGGTTGTGCCACAATCCACATATGCAATCATTTTATTATTATCTGCTACTTTCTTCTCATCTGACACACACACACACACACACACTGCATTTTGCCTCCTCTAACTGGTAAGCTCTTCTGGGTGGGAGCGCACTGAGTGCTAAGGAACGCTGTGCTATTAAACTGTGTAATTTTAAGAATGAATTGCTTCCTGAGTGCAATAATGAACACTTCCAGTTGTGTATATTTTTTTTGTTGACTCCTGATTAAAAAAAATATTTAAATTACTAATTAGCACATAATCCATATCCATATAGTCTGAAACCCTGAACAGTGAAGGCAGGAGGAAAGAGAGCTGACGCACCTCTGTTCTAGGAAGTATTCTTAGAATTAAAACGTGTATGACATTTCCTCCAGTGTGGAGAGTGGTTTGGCCTTTCTGCTCTCGAAATTAGAGGTAATGGGGGAAATATAAATATGACCTCAATAAGTGACAGTTTTTACCAAATGTGGAACAGAATGGACCAAAAGCTCTATTTGTAGTTACCCCATTTTCTAGAAAACTAGCTTTTATCCTTGAGGGCACCAGTTAGGCTGACTGGTATACTTTGGGCTGAAACGGTTCCTTTCTCAAGATTAAGCTGATCTGAAAATTGTGTGGTATTGTATATGCCATGATTAAAACTTTGCTCTCTCCCCCTGACACAGGGCTGAGGTGCTGTTTTCAGGAACCACACCAAACATTTTGATTGTGAAAGCCAGATTGTGCTGCTCACCTGAGTTGTGAATTTTCAGGTTATCAAACTTAAAGGGTTCAAAACTATTTTCACATAGGGTTTGTGTTTATCCATCAAACTGTATTGGAAATTGCAGGAGGTGGTTGTTACTGACTCTAGGTTGTCATTGTTAATAATACATCGTTATTAATCAGATTTGAACAAAACACCCAGTCAGTGTTTACCAGTTGGCAAACTGGACACAGAAAAGCCCGATTCAGGAAGGATTTGTTTTTACAGTTCAGACCCCGCAAACTAAGGGTTTCAGAGTGCGTAGGGAATGCCTTTTACAAGGTAAACGGGTTTGTAGTTGCAGCCTGAAGAACGCCACCTAAATTCCACAGATGTATTTGAGCAATTCCCAGTAGTTTATTCTCTCAATCTAGCATCTGACTAGATTGCTAACAGAGATTAATGCTCGCACAATCAGATATCTGTCTGTATGGATGCCATGACATCGACAGTTCTCTGTGGTTTAACAGACGAGTGCTGGCCAACGATCCTTAAGGATGGGTAACAGAAATAAAGAGTTGATAGAATGCATTCTGTATTAATTATAAGCTCTGCCTATGCAAGACCTTCTTTTTCCAGTGATATAGTTTTGATGAAAATAGATACAAGATCCTCCAAAACATTGTCAAGTTACTCTTACTTTGGATTTCTTTAAATATGCAGACAGACAAACGATTCATGCTCTCCCTGTTGCTAAAACCCACACTGTGTACGAACACTGAGGCTGGTTGTGTATAAAATCATCTTTTAACTGAATTAGCTTCAGTCTTTTTTTTTTTTTAAAAACAGAAAGTAAAGCCCTTCTTACCCCAAAGACTGGCACTACTGGTTGGCTACAGACAAAAGCATCGAGCAAGGTGGTCATCATGAGAGGTTAAATTTCAGACTGTGGTTAACCTTAGCACACTGGTAATCTCCAGGACCAAAATCAAGGTACCCTTGGAGGGAGCGAGGCAGAGAACTGAAATCAAACATGGAAATCTTGCAACAGAGATGAAATGAACTTAGTACAATCCTGGTTTAAAAGTGACTGCAATAAAAGGTAGATAAAGAGCAAAAAGTAGGAACTTTGAGCAAAACACATGCTGAATACTGTCCCTTCAATAAAATTGAGCATTTTCCTTAGAGTTGTGAAAGGGAGTGCCCATTTTTTCCTGGTTTCTCAAGGCACCCACCCAGGGATCAGCATTGCATTGAAACTTGTATTGCATCCTGTCAACTGTGCCATTTCACTACAAAATCATCTCCTTGATTGTAATTACATTTATTAAAATTTTTGTCACATCAAGCCCAAGCCAGCAAGTTATCTGCACCTCTCAAACAACTTTAAACTTTGATAGGTGAATAAAAGTTTGACAGTTCAACATGACCTAAGTTTGCTGTAACTCACGTTGTTACTTTAAAAAGATGAATACTCTGAGTCCTTTGTTACCTGTAATTCTCAAGGACTTGACTGTGTATTTGTAAGATGCCAACAGCCTTACCATAAAGTTATGTTTACCAGCAATCGCAGGGACATTAATGTAAAGCCAAAGGTCTGAGAAAGCACAGCTAGGTTTTACTGATCTAAATACAGCCGACTAAACAGATTGTTACAGGAGTACGCTGCGTACCGAAAACCTCTGTATTTTCAGGAGGATTATGAGAGTCTTATACCATGTTTACTATAAGCACTTATTAACATTGTTCCTTCTGGTAATAAGATGTTTATTATCAGCACATTAAAAAAGCCAGTCTTTCCCCCTACACCCTGCTAATTCTAACTTCAGTTCTATCGAGTTGCCTCTCTTCCCCCAACAGCGCTATACTAGGTCAGTTCCGTAACCTGCTTTCCTGCTGAAAAGCAAGGCTTATAAATTAGATTCATTTCTAAATTTAGGATTGATGGGATCAGTCATTACTGGTCTTATTTTTTCAGGCAGATTTCAAGGGAAAGGTATTCATAAAGCAACTACCGCTTCTTGCTTAGAGTTTACAGAACTCCTAAACTATAAATCTTGGCACGTTTGTTTGCATTAGTTGCCGAGAACACCTTCGCAGAATTAACACAGAGCTTTTATGGGAAGACCAAGAATAGGGGTTTTCTTCTTCCAAAATAATCTTGTATTTTAATAGTACTTCACAAATTGCGCATGCGGTTTCCCCATGTCTTTATGTTACAAAATAGAGGCTGTTCAATAGGAACAAGAATCAGTTGAGGAAGAAGAGAAGAACACTTAGTTGTGCCCAGAGGCAGATTTTGGTAAGCTGTTTTCCAATCTGAAATCTGTCCTGGACAAAGAATCCAAATACTTCTACTCAGAAAAGGCAGAGGGGGGGATCCCTCGCAGCCGCCAGATACTGCTACTGGTTATACGCCGCTCCCAGTGCGCTGCCCAGAGATGGCTCTCAGGAAAAAAAAAAAAAAATCACATCTATGTCACCAAAAGCCGAAGCACCCTTTGTTTGCCTTTGAAGAGGAGGCTGGTGCTCCATCACCTCTTACGCAGCCTTGCTCTGGGTCTGCAGGGCGCAGAGGTACATGCAACCAAGAGGGAGGAGAGAGAGTGCCACAGAACCGCATTCCACGGTTCCAGTGCTCTAATGAGTAATCAGATACTTGTTTAATAACTGCAAAAAAAGGACAGCCCAATTCTTATCATCAGGCTCTCTGGAGATTTGACATCCTTGGCATTGTATCCTAAGAGGAAGGAAATTTCTCACTTCCCTAGCTATTTCAGTTATATAAATCAATTGTTGAAGGATAGTTTAACTGGTCTGTGCATAGGAACCAAGGCAACTGTATCTGGGGTCTTTGGAGATACTTATCTGTAAATTAAAAATACAATGCTTTGCGATTTGTCAGTAATTATATTGCATGTACATTGAAAAAATGGTGAAATCTAGTAGCTAGGAAAAAAAATTACTTGATTTTATACTGGCAGTCATGATGACAAGTCTGTCTGTTCCCCGACTGTGAAGCTGTTTGATCGGGGTCCTTTGGACCCAAAGCCCAGATGTTGTCACCAAGTACTGACCATCCTCCTCTCATTTTCTCCAGCCTCCTTGGGACTTCCATGTCTTACCAGCTGGGCAAGTGGGTTCAGTCGCATCAACTTAAAGAACTTTTAAGAGACTATTAGTAAGAGCAGTGGATTACAAGATGGAGTTTTCTGGCAAAGAGAAAGCTGCTATGGGCCGCAAAAAAAACCCGATAAAAAGATGGAAAAATCCTGAAAAATACCTCTGGTAGCTCTGTGAGCATAGGGCCACTGGTTTACCATGCTAGGCAACCAAAAAGCAAACGTTCCAGTATTTCAGCTTGTCACTAACACCCCGATTATTCACTTGCAGCAAGGAATAGATCTCTCCTAAGCCACAGAAGCTAAAGGGTGAATTGATGTCATGGCTGATGTAACGAACCTGTTGTAAAATGAAACTATGATAAAGACACAGAAACTCATGCATGTCCATGTACCTGTTTCTAGGGAAATTGTGTTTTTCACAGAGTATCCTACACAATTAGCATTAATTCACTTATTTTGCAAACCTAGAAACCTATTTGATTAAAAACAATGACTCAAGTGAAAAGGCAGGGAGGATTCAGTCACACAATAGTAATTCTTGCCCGCCTCTCCATGGTGATTTTTAAGCTTTCTCCTCTAACTCTGCTGAAGACCCAAAGAGTAGTATTTTCTCCTCTGATTAAGATGGGTCAATGAATTTGTCGATGCGATTTATTTTACTTGGGCAAAAATATTTATTATCCTATTCTGAAAGTAACTTAGGCATCTCTATACATAACCAACAAAACAGGCAAGACCGCTGGCCTCTGAGATACTCTGAGATGCTCTTCAACGGCCAGCCTACCTGTATGTACGTGGTATGGCAGCTCAAGTGCCTTCAGTTTTCACACCTGGGCTGGTCACCGCACTGGTAGGGATTCCAAAAATGGCTACCTTGCTCCGAAGAAAAGGGAATTAGTCAGCAAAGGGGTATTCTTATTGTGAGTCTTCTCTCGTTGTTCTCTGGCTGCAACATCCATTGATATTTTTGGTTGCACACCAAAATTGTGAAACTAGATACTCTGAGTCAGCCCAGAAATGTAGATGAGGTCGAACCCCAGCATTCTGCACGTGACCAACGAGCCAGAATAGACAAGTATTTTTCACACATCTTCCTGAAGAGGTTTTTTCCTACGCAAGAATTCCATAGAGGTATTTCAGACTATGGTAGTGGCCCATTGATACTGTTCACTTCCTCTGGTGGAAATGCGTATGTCAAGGGATGCAAGTAGTCCAAAAGTTTTCAAAACTGTAATTTCTTATTCACTGTTCCAGTTCATTCTGGCCTTAGTGGTAACAAAGCTCCAAGTCCTCATTCCACAGCATCACACTACTACTAGGAGACATTTTAGGGTCGTCTCTCCTGTTCCCTCGGGAGCACTACTAAAAACGTGGCTGTGACCCACTGAATACGTCTCCACTATTAAATTCCCTACCCGCCTTTGGGAAACTGTGACAACACACAGGCCAGTTTCTCCAGAGACTCAAAAGACTCCCTAAATTCAAGCTGAAGATTTCGGGGTGCAAAGCAGCTGATCTCCCTTTGGCCCAAACAGCTGAACTCTTAACGAGATAAGAGACATTGTTATACCTAAAATCTAGCAACGGCCTTTTATTTTTTGCTGCAGTAAGGAGGTTAACATTCAGCGGTTCTGCCTCTTATGTACGATCCTTGAAGCACTCAAGTCTCTCATGATGGAAACTGGATAATTAACTTTGGATGAAAGCTAATTCATATTCTTCAAGTAGCTTTCAAAAGCAAAGCTAGTGTGTTTGTGTACTTTTTTAAACAAAATTTTGTTATTTGTGGTCCCCAACTCATTGCTTATAGACAAGTTTCTTCCTGCAAGACCCCCTGAAATTGCTCATGGCAACAGGAAATTAGGATGTTTAAAATGAAGCCAACTGGGAGACATGAAATAGCCCGCAGCATTTTGCTTGCTTTGGGTAGTAGCCCATTGGACAGCAGGATTTAGGGACCACTGGCACACAGACGTAATTTCAGATACATTTGTGTGATAACATCATCTGGTTTACTCTCTGCAAGATTTAGTCACTGTTTGAACAGTATGCGTACTCAGGTTCACGCTCAGGTGTCATTAAACTCTTGAGAAAGTCTGAAAAAAGTCATCAGTACCATTGAGACTGAGATTAGAAGAAAAGCTCAATCTACAGCTTAAAAGATTATCCACTAAAAATACATGTTTTCTGTCTTAAAACTTTGTGCTTGGTACAGTCATGAAAAATACTGAAGTATTTCACACAATTTTCTTTGCATTTAATAGTGCTTTGTATTCAGCTAGTTCAAACAAATATTTGTACCACCGATTTCTAAGTTGTTTAGGCTTTACATTTAAGGGTCTTTCCCAAGTTAAAGCCAAAAGAAAGGTTTTTTCTTCCCTTACTTTTTCTCGTTTGGAATTTGCCCCTAAAATGCCGTGAAGAGTCAAAATTTGTGAAGTTAGTTACTTCTAAATACTTAAACTGACAACATTCTTTTACCTATAGCAACTGCCAGAGCGTACACAGCCCGTACATACAGTCCCTTATACTCCTCTAGCTTTTCACCGCACTTATCACAAAGATGGGGCGAAAAAAGTGGAAGATAGAAAATTAATAATGAATTAAGATTTTTGAGAAGCCCTCTAGATACGTTCTGTGAAACATGGCAGATAGCTGGGGGTGAGGAGAAGGTGGTAGACCACAGACAGGATATAACTTTATTTTGAATAGAGCTTGTCTTGCGTACAAACTAAATCCCCCCCCAAAGTAGTACAGAGATAAAACACTGCCAGAAAAAGAAAGTGATCGGGGCAAACGCAATAGGAGTGTTTTCAAATTCGTGAAAATGAGCCTGCTTCTCAATCTTTGCGCACATAACCTCTGCACATCTAGGCACGGGGGTATAAGGACTCCTCTTTGGCATCAGCCCCACAAAACACCTCCATCTTAAGTCCTGTCGTGAATTCAACCCATCTGGCACTCTCCAGCAAGCAACCAGTTTTTTTGTTCCTGCTTAGCAGGTCCCCTCCGTAAGTGGCCTCACCCTGCCTGCATTCACCCTTTCTTCCCAGGGACGCCTCATCCACGGCAGACCCTCGATTTTTTGCTGCCCCGTGAACAGAACTTTGTCCATTGCTGGAGTGCCACTTTCTCTTGCAGTGGACGTCTTGTTCCCCCCGAAGCACGCACCACTGAGGCTTCTCTCAGGAGTCCTGGTACCTTCATTACCAAAAAAGCTGCTCTCTGTTCCTAGCAGCACCCTTCCCTCTCCAGCCGCCGGCATGCCCCCTTCCCTGCCTGCTCCGGAGCCGGCTACACCCACAGCCCGGCTCGGTGGCCCCAAGTTCTTTCCCGGATGCCCCATCTTTAGCATCGGTAGTTCCCTCCCCTCCCCCACTTCCCCTCCCCCGCCTTCCCAAGTCTCTGGGACTAATAATCTGGCTTTGCTGACATGCTCTGGTAGCTGTGCCTATCGGGCAACTCCCAGGATGCACTCTTCGCTCCTCCCTGGCACCCCCTCAGCCTTGCCCACCCTCCGCTGGTACTTCCCCAGCCTTTTTCCCCCCCCCGCCCCCCCTTTTCCCTCCCCCTCACCCCCCTCACCCCCCGTTTTGTGAGCGCCCCTCCCAAGCCCGGTCTTCCTCAGGCCAATTCCCCAACCTCCCTGCGGGCCTTCCCCTCCCCCGTCGTGCCCGGGCCCTGCCGCCCCGTCCCCGCCGCCCTCGGGGCTCCCACACCCGTACCCCCGGTGGGGAGTGGGGGGGGGGGGGAGTGTCAACCGTACCTCACAGCCACCCCCACGCCCCCATCGCGACCCCCCACCCGCGCAGCGACCCCCATCCTCCCGTCCCTTCTCCCCTCTCCCTCCCCGGCTTCTCCCCTCCCCCCGACCTCCCTCCTCGCCCCTTCCCCTCAGCCCCGCTGCCCCTTTCCCCTCGCCCCCCTCGGGGGTGTGTGTGTGCGCGCGTGTGTCCCCGTCTCTCTCCCCTCGTACCCCCCCCCTCCCTCCCCGGTCCCCAGGGGCTGCGGGGGGTGGGGATGTCACTCACTCTCCTCAGCCCCCTCAGAGCCGCCTCCTCCTCCTCAGCGGGGCCCGGGCCGGACTGGGGCCGTGGGGGGAGGGGAGGCGGCTCCCTCAGGTGGCCACTGACAGGAGGAGGGAGGGAGGGGGGAGGGAGGAGGGGGCTGCGCGCGCAGGGAGACCCGCCTCGCGCCGGGCTCCCCGGCGCGAGGCGGGTCTCCCTGCGCGCGCAGCCCCCTCCCCCCTCCCTCTTTCCCTCCCTCCCCGTGCCGCCCCGCGCGCTGCCGGCGGCGCGGGACTCCCGGGGTGGCTCGCGCGCCACCAACCGTCACCTCCTCGGTGACGCTTTTCCCGCCCACCCCGGTTGCTAGGCAGATTTGGATAAACTTGCGCTTCCGCGCGCTTAGCCCCGCCTCCTGCTCAGGCCTCTCGGGGGGTGTGGTTTGTTGGGGTTTTTTTCTTTGAAACGAGTTACGGACGGCTGCGGCGTCCAATGAAAAGCTGGGGTTGCCCACTCCGCGAGCCAATCGTAGCCAGAGCCCGCCTTCGGCTCACTCAAACACTAAGCGGTGAGGAAAAGAGGCGGGGCAAGTGTCTTGATTGACGGGAAGCCTGGCCAGTAAAATCCGCGCGGCGCTCGATGGGTGGGGGAACGGAAGCCAATACGCGGCGCGGCGTATGGGGAGGGGGCGTGGCCCGGGGGCGGGCCGAGCCGGGCCGTGAGGCGCGGGGCTCGGCCGCCCTCCTCCCCCGCGACCCGGGCACCGCGGCGGGGCGGAGGGGGGGGTTGGCCCCCGGCCGGCACCGCGCCGAGGCCGACTGAGGTGATGCGCTGCCCGCGGGGAGGGGCCGGAGCCGCCGGCCGCGCTGAAAGGTCCCGCCGGCGGCCCTTATCCGCCCGCGCAGGCCGGCCTGGGGCCTCAGATAGGGGCCGGCGGCGGGGTCGCTCGCTCCGTGAGGCGGGGGGGGGAAGGCGGGCTGCGCTTCGCCGGGGGCTCCGCAGCCCGAGGTCTCCGCCCGGGAAGGGCCCTGGGGGGGTCCCGGTTGTCTCCGAGCCCTGCCATAGCGTCGCGGACCCGTCCCGGTGGGGGGTGCCGTGTGTGTGAAACGGGGGCCGGAGCCGGAGGCCGCAGCAGCGGGGCGGCAAGCCCCGGCAGGCCGTCGGGGGCCGGGCAGCCCGGCGGTTGCGGTGACTCATCCCCACTTCCTCCGCGGATCTGGGTCAGGGGTGCGCAGACGTTTTCGTGCCACCGGCCGCACCTCCGACGGGGCCCCGATACGATCTTTCCCGCAGGAGCTGGGGAGGGAGGAACGTTAACCCTTCTGCTGCGGACCCCCGGCCGCGCTCCGGGCATCCTTTGCCGTGTGCGGGGTCACCGCAGGTGGGATTATCTAAATGCACCTGGTTAAACCAATGCATAGAAACGGGAACAAAGGAATTAATAAATTAACTTTTCCCATGAGATTCCCTGAACAACTGTATTCATGTAAAAAAAGTCTTGTGAGCTGCCAGCTTGCAACTACCTTCGCTGTCTCTGACATAAGCCTCAGGACTTCTTATTCAGTGGTTTTAGACACCTGCAAGTGAGCTAGTTCTTAGAAGGAGAAAAAAAAATAAATCTTGGGTGAAGCAAGTTTTTAATCGAGGGTAAATGAAGTGACAGGAACTGCACTGTATTTGTAATGCCAACACCGATCTTTCATCAGTTATTTTCCACGTGGGATTAGATGCAGCTTCATATCGGGTTATTTGGGTACTTGTTTCAGAAAAGCGAGATAATGCTTATTTTCGTTCATAACCGTTAATAAGCGTAAATGGGTATGCTTCCCATTTTACTGGGGCGGGGAAGTGAAGGTGGAACACGTGTACTGGAGGCTTTTGCAAGGGAAGAGCAGCAGACCAGAGCCAGGATCCAGGCCTCACCACCCCCCCAGCACGCCTGCTCCTGGAGTCTGTTCAGCCTATGGTCAGGGAAGTTCCAACAAACTCAACTTTTCATGGTTCTTTTCCACTCCAGATTAAAGATTCACAATTTCTTTTAACAACTTTGTGCTCAATACCCTTTATATGAACACAAGTTTTCTTGTTACAATTTCAGCTACGTAGAACCAAGGGTTAATACCGCAGCTCACAACCAGTTGTTACTCTGGTTAATGACTTCTCCTGGAGCACTAAGAGCCACTGGCTTCACCTGAGGCCATTCAGAACTTTATGGTTAACAACTAAGGGCTGGATCCTTCTGAAGCGATGCTTTAATCCAGACAGGAACACGCAGAGATGCGTGCATCTCCACTTTACTTACTGTGTGTCATCAGGAAAGTCTGAGAACAGGTCTGGCACAAGATGCATTTTATTACCTAGAAGCGAGGTAGTTATTTCTGGAAATCTCTTCAATAATTTTTTTTCCTTGTCCTGGTCAGAATTTTACTGAGGTGACTGCAAGCTTTGCCTTCTGCAAAGGCAGCATCCAGTAGTCCTAGCAAACACTGGGAGAGCTGTTTTCTCTTTTATTCCACGTAAACCCTTAGTTTGAAATAAAACCTAATAATTTGACAAAAGCAAACTTAGTCACTTGTTGTGCGGCAGGCTGGCATCTTAATTTTGTCAGCTGATGACAAGCCTCTACGCAGTAGAATACAGAGGATCTACTCTAGACGCATTTCCTGGGCAAATACCAGACTTTTGTACCTCTTCCTAATGCATTTTAGATGTGTTTCACAAGTTTTGCCGCCAGGTCCGGCCTCTGGAGGAGATTCCACAGCCGGTCCCTGACCGAGGCAGGATGGAGGTAAGGTGGCGACAGCTCAGTTTATGCCAGATGCAATTTTTTTTTCTGAGGAAGGAACTGCAGATAACCAGGGTAAGGAGAGTGGAGTTTCAGCATAGCTGAGTTTCACCAGCTCTTGCTCAAGTCTTTATTTTGGACAGAAAGGAAGCTGCTGTTTAGGTGAAAATTTTCATCTAGTGGGTAACCTGTGGGAGCAGAACCATGCTGAAATGCAAGGGACTAGCGTAGCATCTCAGATGACAGTTTGGAAAGGGACAGTCTGCAGCTTAATTTTTAGTTTCTTCAAAAATTCACTTCCAGACAAATTAATTCCACAGTTTTCTTTTTCCTTTGAAAGTTAAGCTCAAAATGTAAAAATACCTGCCAGAAAATTTTGGGATAAAAGACACAAACCCCAATCTTCCTTAAACCAGATCCCATTTGTGAAGATCAAATACAGTTGCCATCCTTCTCGAGCGCACAACTGCAGTGAAAAACACTTCTGTCCTAGACCAAGTAAGAAAAATTCCAGGTGTTTGACCCATCCGCAAGTTTGTTTTATCCCAGACACCCGCCGGGGTTCCAGCCGCCCTCGGCCATCTCCAGTGTGAAGGTGAGCAGGCAGGTGGGCAGTTTCCAGCAGGAAATTCTGGTTCTCCGTTGCAGGCAGGAGCCCTCAGCCCAGCTGCAGGCAGCGATCTATCCCCAATCCCCCCCTGCGGCTTCCTGCCCTCCCATCCCACACCTTCCACCGCCAGGTAAGTCGCTGCTGCCACATAAAATGCATCCTTTGTAGGCAGGACTGCCTGCAGATCTACTAAAGGGATTAGTATTCTACAAACTGCTAGAAGAAGTAAAATTAAACTTTATTTAAAAATTCTTCTAATATAGAAAACGAGAGGAAACAAGGCAACAAAGTCATGCCCCCGGTTCCATCTCACGACATGAGTTACTGTATTTACAGCTTCAGGAAGGAGCGCTGGCAGAAGGTACACGTCCTGCTACTTATGGAGAGCTACAAACACTTAACAATACGTTGTACAAGCCTGACGTAACATTTAAAGGTTCACTGCAGGAAACAATTAAATACACTTGCTAAGACAGACAGTAGAAGAGCACAGACAGGCGTTATTTCGTCCCAATTCGTGTTCTGTACGGCCTGAACTACTGATTTCCTCGCCACTGTGGCAAGAACTGCCAAATGTTATGGAAACGGGTTTATTTGGCATGATGTGGAGAGGCCAGTAATCCCTCAAGTAAAATGGGGCATTACTGACCCCCTTCTATGATAATTTTACTTTCTGGAGAATTTGGAAAAGCCAAATAAAATTAAAGCAGTGAAGTTGCACTGAACTCCACATGTCCTAACATTTTATCAAGGTCAATGTTTGCTTGTGGTGTCACAGTGAGTGCACATACGGGATGACGGGGGATGAAGTCCGTGATTTTTATTTTTTTATATTTTTTTTTAAATTCCCCAGCTGCCAAATCTAGACTTCCTGTGTACGTGGGCCTTTTTGATGTTCGTACTGTAGGAAATGAAATACAACAGGCAAACACTTCTTCAGACTGCCTTCTCTATACATATATAAGTTTTTACACTATCTACAAAACAGTGATTAGATGCTTCTGTGTAAGTTCTCGCTACTCATTTAAAAATACTAGAGAAAAAAACTGTACAGTTCTCTAAATTACATCTTTAGAAGAATAATTTTTTTAGAAGTTCATAAAAGACTTCATGTTCGTTTCTATAGAGAATGATCGGACAAGAAAGATTAGAAATATGTTGTTCAAATCAAGTTAGACAGACCAAGCACTTAACATTATTTGTAAACTGTAAACTTCTAGTTTTCTGTTCAACTTTACATACGCACTCAAAAATTAGGAAGAACTTCAGTTATGAGGTCCTTGTTTTAATCTCTGCTACATACAAAAGATACTGAAAAGCAAAAACTATTAAATAATTTAATATACAAGTGTAGTTAAAAAGCACTGTACATTGTAACAAATGTACATTGAATTTCAGAGATAGAAAAATCACCGAGTTATTTTCAAATTTACATGATTTTTGAAATTCCGCGATGGGAAGAGGACTCTGGTAACGGAGCAGAGTTCTTGGCTCTGTGGGACTGTGGGTGAGCGCGGTGGAGTGCTGATTTGCACAACAGCAAAGCCCAGGTGAAGCTGGTTTCTCACAGACGGGGAAATCCCAGGTTGGAATGTCAGGAGGAACGAGTTCGGCTACCACATTTAGCAAATGGTTCCTGTTCAAACCTGAGCGCACTTACATCAGAAGCAAGCAGGCAGCCTTTCCCTCAAGTACTTCCTTCCCTCCCGAGAACAGACCGACAAGGGATTTGAACTACAAAGCCGCCCGGTTCGCACACAAAGTACCGACACGACGAGAAGCCAGAGAATTGCTGCTGCAAATCGCTCTCCTGTAACGCAAACTCGAGCGCTGCGCATCTCCGAAAGATAAAGTCAGGAGATGCAGCTACCTGAACCAGCACCGGTGGACATCTCGCTTGGTGCAAAATGCTTTTCTTAAACTCAGCCCGAACCGCAGCTCTCTAGAATTGGGATTTTTTAATATTGCCTTATAGAAGCAGCGCTTTTTTTTGGCCAACACATAAAGTAATTTATTATAGTTGCCACGGGCATGTAATCGGTTAAATAACAACCTCAGATTGGATGACAGAAGACATAAAAAGAGAACACCCGGATTACCCGAATGGGGCTCAAGTAGATTTTAAAGTACATCTTTTTCAGGTAGGAGTGCCGAGAGCACTGCCAAGAAAACGGCCATTGCACTTCGGTGCTTAAAAACAGGTACTGAGTTCTTGCAAGTCCATGACTTACGGAGGGAACAGCTAAAGAGAGACGCTGCTTCCTTTGCACAAAAAAAAAAAAAAAAAAAAAAAAAAAAAAGAGGGAAAAACTTAAAAATAGTCCACGGGGTATCAGTATTCCCAAGGTAGGATTTACCTGACCATTCCTGATCAAAATGCCAGCACGTGCTGGCTGTTCAGCCTACAAAGTTGTCCCGTCTCTAACAGATGCCTGTGGCACAGCCAAGCTGTCCCAGACCAGCAGTGGAATGAGCGTGAACCCATCTCCTCTTGCACTGCCACCAAGGTGCCGGCATGGAGCCGGGCTCCCGGTGCCGTTGGCCTGGCAGCTTCCGTGAGAATGCCGCAGCGGTCGGAGGGGACAGGAGACTGCGAGAGCCGGGTGCAGACACAGAATGCTATCTCAACAAGCAATGCAGAACAGATTCTGCCTGCGTGGATTCTCCCTGTATTTGGTACCTCCGAGGACCCTGTACGCTAACAGACCTCAGAGATTTCTTTCCTATTTTTTGAATTCTAAGGGAGATTTTCAACAGCACCGAACTTTTTTTTTCTTGCAAACCCAGTAATAAGACTCTCTCCCTATACCGATATTGAGCCATGCTTTCCCTACTGGAAACCTAAAATCTACACGGCTTCTGCAAGAGTGAACGTCTGCGAACAGGATCTAAATCAGCACCGCATGTCCAGGAGAGGAAACGTAAAATCCTATTTTGGTAATCGGACAAGCACTTGTCCCCTTATCATCCAGTGGTAAAAACCGAGGGGTTTGAATTACAAAAAGCAAGTGTCCCTGTGAGCTGTTGCTAGAGAGGGGATAAGACTGGAAAAGAACGACCACTGAAGACAGACTTCACAGTATTCCTTCTACAATAAAAGTTCTAAAGGTTTGAGGGGGTCAAATAGTTCCTCTAAAATATTCTCCTCCTCCCTCAGAAAGAGAAGCAATCACAGAAAGCCCTACCGAAGGAATTTTTCTGGCAGATTCCTTTTCCCTCCCCCTTTTAAGTTGGGAGATAAATATGCAGAGCTACCAAGAGAGAAAAACACCTTTATTCAACCCCATGAACCTCGCAAGCTGTACATGGCACTACGACGGACTGGCACAGATCCTTGCTATAAAGCTGCTGATGCTTCACGGAATTAACAACTCCCATACTGTTTTCTGCAGAACAAACTTGGGCCTCGTCTCTCCTGTTCTGAGACAGCGGCAGAGGCACAGGCAAACGCAGTGAGAATTCACAGCCGAAGAATTCAAAAAACCAACAGAGAACAGGAAAGCTAACACAGAAAAGTTTGGAAATGTTATGTTTTTGCCAAGGGCAAGACTATAGTTTAGTTTTTATGATAAGCCTTTGGCTTATATTGGATCTGGGGTTTAACTCTGACTTCAATCACTTGTAAAAATCATTAAGGCACAGATGCTGCCTTCCCTTGGTGAGGCTGCAGTAAAGATGCAAAACGCCGTTTCCCAGTTGCTTGGACTAGACAGGAGGACAAGAACTTTCCTCCTTCTGTCAAAGTAGCAGAGATGGAGAGAGCTGTGATCCTGCCTTACCCCGTGTGGGACTGACCATCAGCGCAGGGAGGCAGAAGCCGACCCTTGTCGGGATGAAGCGGTGGGACATCATCACACGCTCGGGGATCCGGGAGGTGGAACCTGCTCCTCCGAGAACAGCACAAGCCCGCTCTGCTCAGCCCGGAGGTCACCCCAAGGATGCTAACGCACCCCCCCGGCTGCAAACACCCTGCCCGGCAGAACTCCGATCTCACTGATCTCATCCTTACCTTCACTGCAAGGCTACAAACAGCACTGGCAACGACTTGCACACAATGAGAAGGAAAGAATATTACCTTCGAAACTAAATTTAGAACTTTATAGGGCACCCTACAATCAATCATGATTTAATCCAATTATTCCCAGGAGTGGAAGGGCGCAGAAAACATTAAAACTGGCATGCATCATACTCCGGGGAAGCTTTAAGTATTTAGAATACAATTGGTATTCAAAACTGTGCGAGTCCTCTTCATTTCCTGTGACAATTTTTAAAAAGTAGGTATCTAACAATTTAAGGAACAAGCCTCCTTTGGACTAAACCTTAATTCTCAGTAAGAGGAAAGCAGATTAAAACCAGTAGGTATATACACACTAGCTGTATATTCACACACATTATGTAAAAGCAGCTTAAAATGCCCTTCTCACTTTGCAAGTCGATGAAATGTACGTTGTCTTTATGCAATCTGTTTCCTACAAGGCCCTCACTAGAAGAGGAATTTGCTGCCTTTTCTTTGAAGAAAAGATTTTGCATGAATTTTTTCTCCTTTTTTGGCTTTTTTTTCTTTCTTTTTTTTTCTTTTTTCTTTTTAAACACACTGTCCTGATAGTTACTCTGTTTCACAGGAGACTGGCCAGGCTGGTGGTGGGTCCATTCTGTGCCTGGAACTGTACAGGAGGTGGTCCATCTGTCCACTGCAAGATAACAAACAGCATGAAAATCCTACAGCCGCTGCCTGGGGAGGGGAGGAATGGAGGAATGGCAGCAAGGCCGGAGGAAGGAGCTCGCCATATAGACGTTCGCTACCTCGAGATAATTAAAGATTTCATCACGAGAAGTTGCGTATCAGGTTTGACTTTGGTCTACATGCGTGGAGCTCCCATCCCTTGAACAGTATTTCTTTTGAAGCCCGTGATTCCAAACCTGACTCCCATGCCGAATCCAGGGTGGATGGCGATCAAGTGAAAGCATTTCCTGCTCAAACGGCTGACCGTCCACACATGGGAAACCACGACTCGCACAAACAAGGGACCTGACTTCAGATGCGTTTGAGCCCATTAAGCACTGCAGCCATAGCATTTCCAGAGCAAGTAAAGCTTCTGGTTCTCACCCATTTCATTACAAAAATATTTTCCTCTCCAATTAAAATTCTAACATGGGCAGATTTAGTATTTGTTTCTTAATCCTCTTCCCCCCTTCAGATTTTCAATCCAGCATAGATTATGCAGAAGCCAGCAATGGCAAGCAAAGACAGGGGAGGCGGGAGCACTGGCTCGCTCATGGATGGAGATGGGCACCTGACTGCGGGGGTCTCAACACAGGCTGCGTCGTAAACGCTTTCATTCTCACAAGTCTCAGGATCCCTTTGCAAGTAAAGCCGGCAAATAGCATCTTCCTATTGGCCTTTCCCCCCGCTTTCTTCTCCCCAAAAGGGAACCTTGGGAAAAAGATGTCAAGTTCCACACATCTCGCATTCCCATTTGGACATTATCTCAGTCCAGAACAGTAAATTATTTTATGCCTTTGCTGAGCTGCAGCTTAGAAAACCTTTCTGTATTTTTAAAACAGCGTTAAAAGTGTTTCTGACAGGAAAGACATCAATATTTGAAGTTCAAAGAAAGTTGTACCTTAAGACAATGGCTATGCAGATATCAAATGGTATATTAACTGGAAATTTAGATTTATAGTTAAGACTTTTAGCAGCGTACAACAAAGCGTTCCCTAGAACAAGGCAGGCTGGATGACCTAAACATTAACATTAAACCTGAAAACACAGTAAGTTTCTTTCAAAAGCGATAGCTGTCAACAAAATGAAGTGGCTACCTGCTACAAAAGCCATTTTTAAAAAATTTCAGTTCTGGTTCTTCTAAGAAACAAAAGACCATACCCATCAAATAACCTTTACAAAAATTAACTAATCGAGTCACATTTCTTTTTCCTGTTATCAGTCCAGTTTAAATATTAGGAAGTAGACTGAATTTTGGCAATTTACTGAGAAGTATGCTCAGCAAGAAGAAAGAAATAGTGAAGGAAAGGCAAACCACATTGTTTTGCCTCAAAAATGCTCATAACTGCAAGATGGAAGATTGCTTACCGTGATTAGATTGTGTTCTGGAAGACTGCATGCTTCAATGTGGTCCTGGAGGAGCTGTTGTGAGAAGTTTTGATGCATCTGCGCTGCCTCGTGTGCATCCATGGCGTTTCCACAGGCTTTGTTCAGGTCTGAAAGACAAAGAGTGTCACGTGCTCACCAACAAACACTTTCCGTACTTATTTTCAACTGACCAGTTGTCTTATCTGCAAAGACTGTTCCCTGTATTTGACAACTGAATCATTTAAAGAGCCAATATACCAAAATGAAAACATTTCATGTTTCATTTCAGAAGCTGGGCCATATGAGGAACCTGAAACCTTCCCTTTCCCAACAGTACAGGCAGGGCGTGTTGCAGGATTCAGCATTATTTTAGTTTCCAACTATTAAAGATAATATTACAGTAGCTCTAAAAGGAGGAAGCAAACTCTTCACTCCAATGAAAGCCCCTGTGCAGTTTGCGTTTGGGTTTTTAGTTTCCAGCACCATCTAGTGGGAACAGGAAAAGCTGGCTAGTTTCTCACTGCAGCTCCACAATTCAGCAACACAGGTTTCAGAGAGCAAGCCACACTTTCTTTGGTGAATCCTTGCTTTTGGGGGACCAGAGAAGCCTGCTGCTTCACACATGCTGTGAGCTGATCCTAGCATCCGTTTTCTGCAAGGTCTACTCACAGCTATTAAGATTTAAGACTGGTAACCTACTAAGAATCACAATTGCAGCTAAAAATTATAAGCAGCACAGTGTGGCAGGGGCTGAGACGCTGTGGTTTGTGTTTTGTTATTCCTCATCAAGCACCTTTTCTTCAAGAGTAGGTAATTAGTTCTATAGAGGAAACTCTTCGGAAAAAAAAAAAATCAAAGCAGAACGGAAACGGTGCCTCTCGCTCTTCCCAGGCTTGTGGATACAACCAGAGGCAACAGTGGCAGAATGCAGGGTGGTTTCACCTACAGCAGATTCATCATTGTACTATCGGCATGTTTTGTATGTGAACTACCACTTGGAAATGAATAAGAGAAGTATTTCAATTGCCTGGAAGTGGTTTTGTAGCAAAGGCAACAGCAAAGCAGAAAATAAGCCTGGCCCACAGCGCTCAACGCAGAGCGCCGTGCTTGTAGTAAACATGACAATTTAATAGAAATTGAAGCTGCGGGGTAAGTTCTTGGAAAAGGGTAGAGTTACTGCTTTATTTTCTAGTGAGAGCAAATCAATTGCAGCATTAATGTTGACGGTCTGCCAAGAAGCTAGTCAATATTTGAACAAAGCATCCTGGGGCCTGTGCAAGTCAGATTAAACAATATTTATGTATGAAGTGATATAATAGGCTCTTATATTTATTAAAGCCCACACCAGAAGCAAAGCCTAAGTGAAACTTAATCAAATGTTTACTACAAATGGAACTAGAGTCAAAAGAAAAGCAGAGCAGCAGCAGCATAGATGCTATGGGTGCGAACTGGGGCCCTTTCCAAGCAGTCACCAGTTCAGCCGTTCGTATCAAACTGCCATCCAGCCTCGGCAGGAGAAACCCGACCGCTGCCTCGCACAGTCGCACGCGGATGCGGGAGCTCTGCAGGGCCTGCTCAACCCCACGTGTCTTCCAGCCTCCCCCAAAATCCCAGCTGGAGTATCTGACGGCAGTGCCAGAGCTGCAGCCGAACAGGATGCTGACGATCAATAACTGGAAGAACTTCTATTGGTGTTTGGTAAACCCAGGCAACCTCTTGGCGAGCGCTGGCATTGGCATACACCCCCATACTTGATCCCCGGTTAGTAGCAATGAGCTCTTTGCCACTTTTTTTTTTTTTTTTTAAGTACATGACCTTTTTCCTAACTTACCTCTCAACAGAGCTGAAGACCACAGCTGCACAGACATATCTGGTATCTTGCTTGCAAGCTGCATGGCCGGTACTACCATATTATTACTTTCCTGGTGAAGAGCAGATATCAACATGAAATGGGTACTTTTTCGCCCTTGTGAATACACATTAGAGACGTTAAATTTGTGACAAAAAAATGTGTCTAATTGCCATGTTCTAGGTAAGAAGTGGAAGCGCTAAATGGGACAATAACCCAAATGCATCATATCTAAAGCTGTCTGGAATTTTGCTCTGTCCTAGGAATTACGGTGTCTATGTTGTGCATGGAAACAAACACACTTCATGCATTCTGGCATATGGTGAGAATTAAGGAGCTTGTACCCACAATTCCCTCCAAAACAATCCAGGTGAATGATGTTATTTGTCCTTTATTCAGCTCCTTTTTTCAAGTGATTTCAGGCATTATCAAAACATGCACTTCTGGAACAGCCTTCAAACACTACTACTTTCTTAAAGTGTTATTAAACATGCAAATTACAGCTACAGAATTCTCTAAGTCAATAAGCTGCCAACTTTTAGCAGGATACCAATAAACAAATGTTCTTAAAATAAAGTTTCACAAAACATCCCGATTTTCTTTGGCAAATGACAAGTCAAACATTTACATGGCAATAGCAGAGACAGCAAAAGCTTACCCTGTGATTCCCTAACACATAGAATATATGACCCAGGAGTACAAGAGAACACGCCGTTAATCGATTCAAGTCTTCTGCATTTGACATTTTCAGCGTCTCCCGCAAAAATCGTCTACCAAAACAGAGCAAAAATAAAGTGTTTTAAAAACTCTACTTTCCCTCCAGTACATAAGAAACATCATTAAGAACTGAATTCATCCAACTGGCAAATATTAGCGCTCGGGAGTAAATGTGTGCTGTGAGTGACCTTAAACAAAGCGCTTAATTCCCAAACTTCACCTTTCATTTAGCAAAAATGACTATAAGAGAGGTCCTCCTGTGAAAAGCTTTTGTTCCAGATGTGCCGCTGCACAAGTATTATTATTATTTTTAGCATTCAGAACAAAAGAGATCTAAAACCCAACAGCTTCCTGGTATTTTCCTCTAAGTAAACCAGAAGATTGACTAAATCCAGAGGGAAAAGAGCTAGCAGGTTTGAAAGCAAGGCCTCGAGGTTTTCATTTTTATCTTAAAACAGCTTCATTTAGTTTTGCCTTTTCCCCCAATTGCATCGATTTATACTCACTTGGCCTCGTTGTATCTTCCTTGAAAGAAGGAAAACAGACCTCGGATGTAGAAAGCTGCTGCTCGAAGACAGTGAGAGCTACGGAGAAAGCAAGGCATTGAAATCTAGGCACCATGCAGCGATTACATGCATTACAGACAGATTTCTAGGAATTTGCCTCATAATAAAACCTCCAAACAAGACCATTATATTTAATGCGTGGTCAGAACTTCTGCCATGAAAAGAAGTTGACTATTTTGTTTTCTTTAAAAAAAAAAAAAAAAAAAAGGCTGCTACAAATCCAGTATTACCATTACCAATGCAACGTCAGCATGTAGATAGTTTCTGGAATTCTCACCTCACAGGGAAATTATGGTCTGGATTTATCCTTTCCAATAAGCTGTAAAGCTACAAAGTGGGAGGGGAAAAGAAAGAAAATCAGCATTTCTCACATATACAGGCTGACAGTACTGACAGCAAGTGTTTTTATAGGAAGTGCACATCATATCAAAGTGGTGCAAGTCACCACAAACACACTAAAGTTTACTTGTACTGGTCAGATCATAGCACAAACGTTCCAACGTTAGGAGTTACCACGTCCGTTTTGATCCTAAAATCAAGTTTTGTACAAAATACACTCTCTCGGGCTTTACAGAACTTTCTATACAATGTTAGTATTTCCCAGAAAACTTTTAGTTGCCCTATCAAACCAAACTGTTCAAGACCCAAATGAATCCTGTATCAGATTTGTTATTTGAGAAATTAACTAAGCAAAAAAAGGGTCAACTTTTTTAATTATTATTTTTGCTCTCTAAGCTTGTTAATAAAGTACTGCGCACTTTACACACAGTTCATTTACAGCCTCTTCACAAGAAACCTGCAAGCACGACTCCGAAAAGTTACTGCAGAGGGAACCGACACATCCCTGGAAGAGTGCACACAGCTGGATTTTTGAAGCAAAACGAACACACATGTGCACATACTTATTTCTGGATGTTTAGTTAAACCTTGCTAGCTTTTATGTAATCTAATAAAACTCCTACCTAAGCAGATGGAAACTGAAGCAAACAGGTTGAATGAGTCAAGATGGCAAAGTTAACCATACGCTTCACACCAGGAAGCTTGCCCTCCCAGCGCTGTAGAAAATTCTGTGTACGATCCAGAACGCTCTGCTTCGGTGGTTTGCCCTGACAAAGGAGTTGCCTGGCTGCCAGACAAGGCATTTGCTTTGCAAAAAAAGCTCAGAAAAAAGAATAACCCAAGCACGGTAGCAGTTTTCTCTCTAATAAAGTTCAGACTTTTATAAAAACAATCAGAAACCAGCTTACCTCTTGATGTCGGTTGCCTTCCCTGATGTAGACACTGGCTAAGTTTGTCACAATAAATGCCCACAGTTCTTGATGTGTAGTGAGCTAAAATAAACAAGATACCAACAGCACAGTCAAATACTTCAGCCTCTAACCCAGAATTTGCTCACCCCATATAAAAATCACAGATTTGGTGTCTGATATTTTGCTATTAATAAATCCTCATGACATGAATTGCGATCAGCATAGGAAAAAAGTAATGAACTAATGCAACTAACACAGGCGATCTCTCCAGATTTCACTTCCAGCCTCAACTGTTCAGTGACCCACACAACGATTGCAACAAGCCCGTTTCCACACTGAACATCCACAGTAAACAGTTGGGGAAGAAAATCTTACCCTCAGTGCTGTAGTAAATTGTGCTTCTGCGTTGTCCATGCAATTAACAGAAATGCAGTAGAGCCCCTGTAGAAGACAGGGAATTTCTAAGGTAACGCATAATACAATTCTAGCAAGCCGAGAAGGCAGGCACAAACCCACAGAAATCTCAGGATATTAACAGGAAAAAAGGTAAC
Source organism: Grus americana (assembly GCF_028858705.1). Taxonomy (NCBI): domain Eukaryota; kingdom Metazoa; phylum Chordata; class Aves; order Gruiformes; family Gruidae; genus Grus; species Grus americana. Next base: position 2,078,804 of record NC_072879.1, read on the forward strand.
CAGCAAGTCTTAGTTTTGCTTGGCTCTGGGAAAAATAAGCAATTTCTACACAAAGTCCTTCAAAACAGCATGGTCCAGTAAAATACACTCCATCTATCTAAAACAACCCCTTGTAATTTCTTATAATACTCAAATAGCAATGCTACATAAACTCTTGCCCTTATGCAGTTCCCACCACATACTGTCTCAAACGTGGACAGTGTAAATCTTGTGTATTTACCAACTATCATGCTACACATCACTTCTTTTAAAAGAAGGGATTTAAGCCTTTGAGAGGCTGAAATAACACTGGGTGTGAGTCCCCACAGCAGGACTGGCAATCAATAAAGCAGACCCCATTACTCAGCAAGAAATCTTGCTGTCTGCCTCACTACGTTCTCATTAGTTACTGGTGACCATTCAGTATGAACCTTGAGCAGGGTCTTTCAAAGAGTCAAAAGCTTAGTAGTAATCACAGACACTTACTAATAGAGTGTGCAGCTGGGCAGCATGATTAGAAAACAGTCTGGGAGACTGCTGGCAGAGCTGACAGACTTGTGAAATCTGTTAGAAAAAAATAAAATTGTATTTTAGGATACTTTTTCCTCCATTTTTATGCTCTAAATCCATGTACTTGCATCACACACGTCATTCAGTACATTTCAGTGATTTGTTCAAGAATCCTAAGTCATGCTCCTAGGTAAAAGCGGAGGCCAGACTTGCCTCAAGCCAAGGTACACGCGCTGCTCCACACACACTCCTCCCACACAGACGCACGCTCAAACTGGTTTTGAATTATTTGCTTTGCAGCAGCTCCACCATATGGTGGCACCACCTGCAAACCAAAGCACAGATCTCTTCTGACACGCGCAGAATTTGAGTTGGCACGCAACAGAAAAAAACTGGAATCCAAATCTTCCACAGGGTATGTGCTCATGAGGAGTTTTTATGAGCCAGAACCAATGACTATTCTTTTAGCAGGCTAAATTTTCCCCCCACCCCCCGAGTACATTCACGAGAAGGCTGACAGCAGAGGTTGAGATGATACAGCAGCACGTCCTATAAATAAGGGATGGATGAACAGCAATTAAAAATGACTGCAAGAACAGAAAAAAAGCACAGTTCTTTCTGGCATTCAAGAGCAGTGTCCTCCTCTTACCCCCAAACTATGTAAGAGGAAGAAAGGACAGAAAGGCAGGGAACCTTAAAAACTGAGAAACACTTGGACAAGACAGGAACGCTAAGAGGAAGAGTTAAGAGCCGCTCTGTCATGAATCTGAGGGAAAAAGAAAAGGCACCGAATCAGACTGCAAAGTACAATCAGGGAGATGTCAGTTGTAGTCACCGATCAATCACTGTTCCCTCCACGAGCCACTCCAAAGTGTTCTTAAATAAAATATTTAAGAGGAGGCTAATTCCACAACTTGCAGCATCCTGAGCACCTTTAGGCCTGACTTTACCTGTTAGTAGTTTAGCACTGCTGGAATCCCCACCTGAGCCCACGTATCTTCCTCAAAACCGAAATTCCCGTGTTTTAAAAGCTATCACTGCATACATCCACAACTAGGGAAATGATGAAACCCCGTTTTTACCTCCTGCAATGCTGTGGCTTTGTGCCCCGTGACAAGCCGACACATGATAATGTGTTCCAACAAAATAACTTGGAAAGATGACAAGATAGGACTGCAGTCCAACACTGAAAAGTGAACAAAGGTAATTCAGTAAGTGAAGTTAGGACAAAATTAACATCCAAGACTTCAACACAAAGATTCCTTTATGGAAATCTAAGGAATGATGGCTTTGGCTGGACCACCTCGTATCAGAAGAGTCAGCGTACTGCCCAGCGCCTCTTCCATATGACACAGCGAGGATGGCACAGGTTTAAAAAAAAACCCAACAAACCTCCCAAAAAACCCTAAATCCACAATGCCTGAACTGTCAGGAGCAGGAGTCTGAGCACCAGTTAGGGCAAAACTCCTTGGGAACACATACTCATCTTAGAGAATCAGAAGCTTGGATAACCAAATACACGGACAATCAGAAAGACAGCATGAAAACGCATGTATTTACAGCCCCATCTACTGAGTTACAATAAAACCCCCCAAAACTTGATTTCTGTATTCCAAGTAACTATCCAGTTTTAAAACAGAGCACAGTTCTGAAACGCAGCAGAAACAGACTGACAGCAGGCTGTCCCAGTGAGCCAAATAAGGTTGCTGTGGTTTTGGTTTGTATTTTTAATTTACATTAGCAACAAGGAATGGAATCTTGCAGCATCAACTAAATGATAATCCTTATCCTTACTTTTTAGTTTCTCTAGCTGCATGAGTGCTTTGTCTGTGTACTTCTGAGCCTTCTCCAGGTAACCTGCCTGCATGGAATGCATCACTGTCACCTGCCAGAAAACACAGGAAAGATTACAAAAAGTTACCTTTGCGAAGAGGAAAGGACTGGGAGTTCACACGACTCCTCAGCTAATAGCTTTTTAAAGTCAATTTTGACATCATTCAGGAGTATAATCGTATTCAAGAAGCAGAGCAACTAGTTTCAGGAATTTGAAGTCAAGATTGTCGCTCCATTGGTAAAAATAAACTAACGTAGCTCTATTTCATATGAGTTCATTTGATTCTGTGTGGCTTGGATATTAATAAAGTTACATTCCAGTTTCCAGACTTCTTGCACAGTCTCTTCAAACACTGACATCACTGAAAGCAATAGTCCCACAGATGCTGTGGCAGAATTAAACTGTCAGCGTAACGTAAAGCAGCATATGGTCTGCAGAATCTACCACTGCTGGCTCCAAGCAATTTTTAACCAATTCCTCATTAATTAGCAATATACATTAAGTAAAAAAAAAAAAAAAAAAAAAAAAAAAAGAGCTTCTCACCAAGTAGACAAGCACACACATGTGTTCCTTGGGCAGCCAGTGAAAGAGATCAGCGGGGTTGCTGGGCAGAATTTCATCATCGTGCAGCGTGGATATGGTCTGGATGCACTGCTGAAGCTGTTTCAGGCATGGCTTCACACTTTTCACCTGTGAAAGATGATTCACATCACACAGAGCTGCTGCAGCCCAGATGCTTGAACATTTACTTAACTGGGAAAACTTGCCAGGCAATAAATAATACCCACATTCAGGAAATTAGTTCATGCATAAAGCACAACACTAGCATGACAGAGCAGTGACGACTTTAGGCCCGTTCTGACTAACAACAATCAGCCCTTCATATTTGCATATACGACCAACAGACGCCCAAAATGTTTTTCAAAATTATACGTAAAGCCTGTTATCTCCACCAACGTTATACAGAAGCAAGAGTGGGCACCGTGGTTATAAGAGTACTACAGGAAACCTTTCCTTGGGGAAGAAGAAATGAATTTAATTTCTTCACTCCTCATTTCATTTGTGATTAATTTCTATAGAAATTAAATTTCATTAACAAAAAGCATGGCGCAGCAAAAAAAAAATCCCCCCAAATCACCTCAGTGTAATAATTAGCTACTTTGAGGCAGTACTCTTTTTCCCCAGTTCTCACAATATGGGAACTATAAGAAATAGAACTTGCACATACCTGCCCAGCATCCAGGTAATGCGTGACCTGCAGGACTAAGAAAAATACGCGTAACGACTCTTTCTGGATGGGGTTTCCTTGCCAGTTTTCAACTATCTGTCCGCAAAGAGTAAGGAGAGGGTGCACCTCCTGCAGCTTTCGTTCCATTAGAAGGAGCTGCAATTTTAAATAAAAACGCATTACTTTTGTACTGCACAATTTAAACACTCAGAGAACCACAGCAGAGCCCCAGGTGCATTGATCTATTTAAACCAAAACCAGACTCAAAAGATATCCTATTGCAAGAGCACCAGCCTTTTCACATAACCAGATTTTTCATCCCTAATTACAAGGGCTCCAGTAACAATTTGCAGTTATCCTTTTTTCCTTCCAGAAAATTATTTGTCATAATTAATAAAGGAGAAAAAAAGCCAAACCTATTCACAAGAATTTCACAAGAATCCAGCAGACCTAAGGCTTATCCCAGGTCTGCTTTAACACAGCGCTTGCTCACATGAACAAAACAATACATAAAGCACAGACAGGCATGCAAAATACCTTAAAACAAGTAACCTATGTTCAAGGCAGGTTACATTTTATTGCTCTATAACTCACATTATACTAGTTAAACAAGGAAATAGTTTATTAAATATTACATCCAACTTACCATCCCCTTGCTTAGCAGAAACAGTGCTCTGAAATGAAACAAAATAATGTCACGCTCAAAATAAAAAAGCTATCCAAACCACAACTGCATATGAAAACCCTGAGGAAAGAAAAATCTGCCGTTCTCCCCCTCAAAGACAATAGACAAAACACTATTAAGGAACCTGCCACAGAAAGCGCATTTAAAAGCTAGATGGAACCATTCAATCGTAGCCCCCAGAATCAAAATCCCAGTCCCTCAGGTTTGTATCTAAGTTTTGGACAATTCCAGTCACGACAGTTTGTAACGTCAAAACAAGCCACTGGGAAAACTTGCTGATAAAGTCAATAAATAAACCTCATTTTGAAGAAAGTCTCTCCAGATTCTTAGCGAGTATTATTGGTTCTAACAGAAAAAGGAAGAGCTGGAGAAACTCAGATCTAAGAGAACATGCAGAAATATTGGTTTGCCTTTAAAACCCACATAGCAATCACAGACCACATCTTTAAGTAAAAGTAGAGCCTCTAAGTAAAGAGCAGAGCAAACCAAAATACCTTCTGTGGGAAGGGAAAAAAGCCCAGGGAACTCACCTGGTGTACTCTGATCCTACCACCCGAGCGTATTCTGCTCCAACTCCGAGAAGGTCACATGCTGATACTAAGTCTTTTTCAAGTGTATGTAGTTGCTGAAAAGAAAAAAAGGCCATAAGAGATCAGCATTTTCTTTGTGAACTCCATTAGCAATTTTTAAAAATGTAATTACTCCTGTGCTTTACACATGAGAAGTGCTAAACTGGTACTTGTTAAATGTATCATCTGATTTTAGACTCATTTTCCAGGAACACCTGGCATTCTCCAAAAAAAAAGTCTGTAACATTTCAAAGAAAATGTCTCAGCCCAGTTTCATACCATGCAAAGCTGTTAATTCATTAAGATCACGTGCAGATCAGATCCCAACAGCTCCAATATACCCGTGGACCGTTACACTGGAATAACTGGAACAAGAGAGTGTGTTTTCTAGCAAGAAGAGCAGAGAAAGCCTGCAGGGTGTGTTTCAGGTGACGGGGAGAGGATAATGCAGCTGCCAGAGCACCTCTCACTCCCTCCTACCTGCCAAATTTGTACCTTCTCCAAACTCAGGTTGAAAGCCACACAGACGCAGAAGAACAGGCACAAAGGCAATGAGACACACAAGCCTTTGGTCAAGCAAAAGCCAGAAAGGAAACACCACACAGAAGAGAAATCAGCAAAGAATGTCAAGCTTCAAGGAAGGATCCTCTTCAGAGGGAGGCACCGAGAAAACACTTAAGCTGCTTCTGAGTACTCGGGCATTAACTCATTGCAAAGTAAACATTTGTCCTTTAATCGATAGGAAAGTAAGGCTCTCCACGATTCACTGTTCCTAAACTACACAAAGGAGCTTGGCAATTCCTTTTAAAGGAAGCTGGTCTGCTTGTTTAAACTCATCATGACAAGGGAAAAGACAAGTACAGGTGACTATTAAGACAGTCTTCAAAGATAAAATTGCTTCCTAACTAGCTCTCTGCTGCAGAACACCTGTAAAGAGCAATTAACTCCCTCAACTCTCACGTTAAACACCTCAAGGCTCTTCAGGAGCAGAGAACAGGCATAACCTGGAAAAACTGGGGGAGCTCTTCAGCAATAATCTGCTCTTCCCACTGATCAGTTAACTTTCTGGATACACTCCCTGGCATAATGCATTCGATCACTCAGGAAAATCAGCACTTTAAGAGCAGTTACACAGCTGAAGTCTGTAACAAACATTAAACACTCTGAACTCCAACGCACACTGGTTTATTCCTAGAAGCGAAGACGGTCTGACCTGTGCAGCTGAAGCCACACTTAGAGCGTATTACAGAACAGGAAGAGTAACATTGCTCGGAGGCCTTTGCACCAAATGCTTTTCCCATCCCAGATCTGCTCTGCGTGCTAATTAGGTTGAAAATAATCAAAGGAACACTTCAGGTTGGCAAGCTCCAATTCCAGCAGGCTTTATGAGAACATTTACCCTTACTGCAAGCCGTAAGGTGCATTTTATTTTGCTCTGTCTCTGAAGTTGTGTGTTACTAGAGCCTACATAATGATCCTTGCTGCCTTCTTCCCTAAAAAATGGGCCTTGATCCAATCCATAGACTACCAATGTATTATTACTTTATAGCATGAACTTTTCTTCTTTTGTCTCTCCATTAGCAGCATTGACTGGGGGAGGAAAGGCATCCCAAACTCTTTTTCAGAGGAATACAAATATTTTCTAGCAATTTTCCCAGCTGCAGTAACATGGCTATCAATGTAAATTACTTACTGCAAGTTGAAAAAGCAATCTGCAGTGCCAGTACGGAGTCTGCTGTGAAATCTGAATGGCTTTGCGTAACAGAGGTTTTGCTGTATCCACTGAATTCTGAAACAGAAACACGCACCCCAGTCAGCGTAAAAAACAGGCTACTGGGAACTCCATCACTAACAATAACTTTTAAACTAATTGTATTCTGTGTGGATCCCCCATTAGAGTCTCACAGATCAGGAACCTTAAAACATGAAAAGCAATGAAACCAAATATTTAACACGTAGGCCCACACACCTACACTCGCCTGTTCAAAAGTATTGGCTGTTTAACTCCTTTGGCCACCATTCTAACATGCACTTTTTTCCTGCATGTGAGAGAAAAGGCAAACATTTGCTTTAGAGAAAGTAAAGACTACCTAAAGCTTTTCCGGAAAAAAAAGAATAAAAATAGCCTAGGAACACAACAAAAGCTTGAGGAAAACCACCTACTTCCCTCCTTCCCCCCCAAATTAGCTTGTCTTTGTCTAAATTAGGGCTAAAGAAATACTTTGGCCAAGTAAACTTCCTTTGCTGCGGAAGACCTGCATCGCAATTCCAGCAGCAACTTTCACAATAAGAAAGACCAAATGTCTCTCAGGCTTATGCTTTAGTACTCAATATTTACACCACAGCCGACGTCTAACAATTTCATAGATCCTATTATTAAGAGCAATATACTAATCCAAACCCAAAGAAACTCAGATTAAATGCAGCCCTGCAGCCCCAGGACAACCGATAATTTCCAAAGCACTCACCTCCTGACAATACAGTTCGGACAGAAGGCTGGCTGCCTCAAACTTAACATCTTCAAACTGGGGAATCTAGCAGCATCAGAGTTAAGTAAATATGAAACGTTGGCTGGAACACAGCAACACTCCAACATCCGAAAAACCCCTTTACAGAACACACACATTAGGAAAGCGGCCCACAACCACGGAAGTAGATTAAAAACACCAGTTAAATCCCCATCCCCAGGGCCAGGCACCCTCTGCAGAGGTATGTTGCTATCAGAGCCCTCACGGCAGGAGCGAGGTGACCGGGCAGCGGCTCTCCTCGCCCGGGCGGCCAGGAAAAGGATACTTGCTGGGATATCAACCACTGCAAGAGAAGACAGCGGGTTAGTCTGCAGCCACCACAGGCCGGCCCCGCTGACAGGGCTCCCCCCCCCCCCCCGCACAACCGCCTCCCCGCCCCTGGGGCTCACCGCTTTCTCCAGGTGCCCGCGGGCCTGGTCGCCGTTGCGGGTGTGGTGGTAGAGGACGGAGCCGAGCTGGAGGTGGGTGCGGGCCTCCATGCGGGCCGGGGGCTTGCGGGGCAGCACGGCCTGCAGGCAGTGCACGCAGAGCCGCACCTTGGGCGGGCTCGAAGTGCGGAAGTGCTCGGCCAGGCCCAACAACGCCAGGTACCACGACTCCCCCCCGGCCGCGCCGCCGCCCGACCCCGACCCCGGTGCGGGCCCAGCGCCGCCGCCGCCACCTCCGCCGCCGCCGGCCCCCCCGCCGCCTCCACCGCCCGCTTCCCCGGAGCCCGCCGCGCCACCCGCCGCCGGCTGCGGCTGCTGCTGAGGCGGCGGTTGCTGCTGAGGGGCCGCGCCGGCCGCCGAGCCCGACGCGCCCGCCGCCACCGCCGCCATCTCAGGGCCGCCGCGACAACACGGGCGGGAGGGGAGGGGCGGGGGCGAGGAGCGGCGCGCGGGGGCCGACGGGATATGGAGTCCGCCCCGCCGCCGCTACCGCCGCCCGCGCGGGCCGCTGGGAGGTGTCTGTGCGCCTGAGGCGCTGATGGGAAATGGCGGGGCGCGCGCAGCCTCATGGGAGTTGTAGTCCGACCGGCCGCTGCCGCCGGGCTGTGTCGGGGGGGAGCTGGGGAAGGAGACTGGAGGCGGAACCCGCCCCTGCAGCGAGTCGGTTCGGCTCCCTGACCGGCCTCGCTGCCGCGGGAGGCGCGGGGAGGGAGGCGGAGGCGTCCCTAGGACTACATCTCCCAGAGTCCTTTGCGGCAGAGCAGCCGCCGCGCGCCCCGTGCCCCGCCCGCCGCGGTGCATCGTGGGACGGGAGCTCCAAAATGGACAACCCCAGGGATGCGCCAGGTACGGCTGGTCCCGCCGAGCCGCTGGGCCTTGCCCCGCTCGCCCCCGGCCCGCAGACGCCCTTTCCCGGCCTGTCCTCGGCCCCGCGGCCTGGCAGCCGGCTTCCCTGTGGGGGCGGCGGCGGCGGCGCACCAGGCTCGGCGGCCTCCTCGCCGCTGCGTGAGGAAAGAGGCGCTGGTGGGAGTGGGGGGCGGTGGGGGGTGGGTGCCCGGGGCCGGGCTGTGGCATCATCCCCCCGGTGGGGGTGGCTCGGGGAGGCCCCGAAGGCCGCAGACGTTAATTTTAATTCTCCCCCCTTTTCCCGTAGGAAAAGCGAGCCGGTGGTTTGGGGTTGCGCAGTCTAAATCAGCCAAGACGAACGTGAATATTCTTCACCAAGAGGAGTTGATAGCGCAGAAAAAGAGAGAAATTGAGGCCAGGTTGGAGCAGCAAGCAAGGCAGAATTACCTGAGCATACAACAGCTACCTCTGTTTGGAGAGTACGTGCGAATTATGGGGCTTTTAGATGGGAGATTCGCGGGCGGAAAACAGGCGCATGTGTCAAATGAAACTGAAGAGACAAGCTTTGCAAAGCTCTGGTCCTTGGGGGCAAGTACTAAGAACGTTGAAGTAGATAGTTGAGTAAAGGCTGGATTAGGATACTTGCACTTTAATTGATCTAGTCAGATTTTTCAAATACTCTTGTGAATAGATTTGTGCTAACAGCAAATCGTATATTTTTAATGGGGTATTATTACACTTCTAGCTTCCTATTTGTTAGCTTTCTTATAATTGTGACTATGTGTTAGCACAGTTCTCCAGCTAAATGCTTGCCCAGGATTCTTGAAGCAGGATTTCTACTTGCTCTCTTATGCTACCCTGCTTCCAACTGAAGCGTGGGTAAATGCTGTAGACAGCAAGGTGCATGATCTTTAGGTGTGTTTTCAACATTAGATGAGAAAGGTTAGTAGTCATTCGCATTTGTCTTGTTTCCTGTTTAAAATAAATGCATGTGAAGGGAGCTGGGGAGGATGATGAGTACCATCACCTGCTTTTCTTTTTCTGTTCAGAGATGACGGTACTGACAATGAAGCCTGTGTTTCCAACAAGTTTGTTAATGATGGCAGTTTCCTCCAGCAGTTTCTCAAGCTGCAGAAGGAAAAGTCAAGTACTGGTAGGTCGACTTCTGAGCAACAGGAGGCCTTCCTTCTCCTGATGATACCAGCTTTGTGTGAGCTGCCTCCATGTATGTTCACTTTAGACACCCTGCTATAAGCTGTTACCAGTATGAGTAAGTTTTAAAGCAGTGATGACCCCTTTAAATTCGGATTAAAGTCTTTCTTTGATAGGGAGGTTTGCCCTCTTTTCCTCTATGTGTGCTGTAAAGACAAGCGTCTCTCTTCTAACTCGAATCTCACGTAAAAATCATCACAGCTTTTGTTTCGTTGCGCAGCTTTCACCAGTCAGCGTTTTTAACTTACTCTGAAAATAACGGCCTGTTGCAGCTGTGTTACTGCCTGAGTTGTTATTTGTAACCTTCTGAGGTGAAAACAGTAAGGATGCACAGGAATTATTTTCCCCTCATTCTTTTCTAAGAACCTCCCCCAAGTTCTACTAATAACTCGGCAAACACTTCTGCATCAAATGTTGGGAAGAAACCTATGCTGTTTGGGAAGCGCCCTGGTCAGGTCCTGAGCAGCATGCTGCACCAAGCGAAGAACTACTCCCATTCCAAACAGACCCCAGTCGTTAACCGCCTCAGTGTGTTTCAGTCGCCAGATGAAGATGAGGAGGAAGATTATGAGCAGTGGTTGGAAATTAAAGGTAAATGACCCCTCATACTACATTGTTTGTTTTGGGGTGCAGGTCCGCTTACCCTAGAGATAGGAGTTGAGTTCAGGATACTCTCAAGAATTTTCCCCAGTGGAGGGTTGGGTTTTTTTCCTTATGTTATGAATTCGTATTCTTAGCACAGTTCCTATGTGCAGACTTCCGCATCGTGAAATACAAATGCGGGTTAATGCCGGCAGACTCCTCCAAAGCCAGCTTCAGCAGAAAACCCGAGGACTGAAAGCTGTTGGGTATTACTGATCCAGCCTGAACTCGGTATGGGAGATGGGTCACTTGCCGTAGTTAGCCCGGGTCTGGTTTGTGCCTAGAGAGGTTTGTTTTCTCTGAGTTATCAAGACAAGTGCTTGACCAGTCTCTGTGAAAAATAACCTGAGAAGAAATATGTTCTCTTAATGGAGCTTGATTGTTTGCTAATCATAAGAATTTTGCTTTTGTACAATTAAAATTAATTATGGCTAGTGCTGAGTTCTCTAGAACATATATAGATATAATGCTTGCATTTGAAATGAAGTTTCAGGGTTTTTAAATGATAGGAAATGAAAAGTCCTCGGTTTGGGTGTGGCTGCCTAGAGGGAAAAAATGTAAGTTAAATATTGCAACACTTAAGTAACCAAGTTTCTCTGGATAATCTAGGCTAGGAAGCCAGAAGGCAGTTTTGCTTAATAATATGATTTTCATGCTTGTGTATTAATCAAGTATAAAATTAGATTTGAGTTGCTAAATAAGTCATGCTAAGCTCTGTGTCACAATTTCCTTCATTATATGTTTACAAAACCATGTCTAGCTATTTCTGGTGGGATTTATAAAAGCATAATATTAGCCAGCCTGAACTTAAGCATGAAATGCACTATAGGAATGTGAGAAATATCCACTGGCAGAATATGGAACCTTAATTTAAAGATCATGAGTTCGAATCTAGTCTAGATCAGTGTGGACAACTCTACTCCTGTGTGCTCTTTGTTCAGCGCCCTACCCAAAATATTGCGTAGACAAATGCCTGTGCTTAGTTCCCGTTGAACGTGTCCTGCATTAGCTCTGTAGTCACTGTCAGCGTTAGTGGGTTCCTCTCCAAAATACAGTTTCTTGGAGACTGAGCTTGCCTCTTATCTCTGGTGGGATTTCCTCCAAGTGAGGGTTGAGACATGGGCATGTGCCAGTAGGGAGAACTATATGCTCCAGCTACACAATCTGTCTCTGCTATCTGGGTACAGAGCGATGTCTTGGGAACGGGAATCTGTAATCTTTAGGGAGTAATGTGGTGGTTAGAAAAACAAGCCAAATTTCTGTTCCTCCCCATTGTGTGTTTTGTGTGGAAGTAGAATTGTCAGAAGCAAATTATGTCGCGATCGAAGTTGCACCCTAAAGTGTGGTGATTGAAATGTTAGGCTTTTCCTTGTAGGAAAAATCTAGACAAAATATTAACTTCCTACTAGGGGAGTGCAGAGGCTGACAGTAACCTAGGGATTGTAATTTGTACAGCTGTGTAAGACTGGATCCCCCATTTCATCCTTTTTCTTCCCATTCCCATTCTACCGGTCTGCCGCCGTGGTTCTTAGAAGTAATGTACCTGTTGCCTGTTTGGTGTGTGAGTTGAACCCCAGTACTGACAGCCTGCTTAAAGTTTTACCCCCAGAGGATGCGGAGACCCGACAAGTGGTGGAAAAGCTGGCTAGGTTCGTGGCTGAAGGGGGACCAGAATTAGAGAAGGTCGCTATGGAAGACTACAAGGATAACCCAGCTTTTTCGTAAGTGTGGTGATAACTCTTGTCTTCCAAAGCAGAACGTTGTCTCTTTGTAGGAAAAAACCCCACATCAGCCTTGTGTATATAGTTCTCGTGGATGTGTGTGGTTTAATTATCGTTTGGTGGATTTGAGCTTTGTTGTGAGTAATTGTTTTACAGCAGGGGAAACTGAGGCAGAGAGTGATACTGCGATGGTGCTAGTTAGGACTACAGCCTGGGAAGTCTGGCTGCCTTTACAACACCTAGTGTATGGGGATACCGGACTGGATCTTGGGACTGTTTGTCTCCTCTGCCACTGATACGCTGCGTGGCTGTGGACAGAGGATTCCCTCCCATATCAGAAGAGACTGTTACTTATTTCCCTTCAAGTGACACAAAACATTTGGATACAAGTCCTTAGATTAAAGCTGTGTGTATTTATACATGCTGAAGGCTTTGCAATCCTCATTTTAAGTGTGTTCTGAGTAATTTATCTGTCTTGTATTTCTTGGGTTTGAGCTGTTTATATCCCAAAGTGTCAGTGTTTGTGTATAGCTGTTGCTGATGTGTATTTTTTGCCCTTTTTTCCTCCGTCTCCACCCTAGGTTTTTGCATGATAAGAACAGCAGAGAATTCCTTTACTACAGAAAGAAAGTGGCAGAGATAAGAAAAGAGAATCAAAGTTCTCAGGCATCCTCTTCTCAGAAAGGTAATTGAGGCTGGGATCTCGAGAATATGAATTGCATAAGTTCAATTTGACTTCTTCACTCTCTGTAACTGCTTGTTAGGTCTGTTCTGGAAACAGTTGGAGTGGGTATTTGGCTGTTAATCTGCTGCCTGTAAATAAAATTTCAAAATGATGGTGATCAAACATCACCACAATGGCGTCAAACTATTGCGCCAAATGGTTGTTTCCCAAGCCCACAGCGTGCTGTACCATGCTCTACATAAAGGGCTCTTGAAAGAGATTTCCCTTGCATTTCTCCAAAATCCTTAAAGTGAACTAAAACAATTCTCCATCGTGTGTGTTCTGGAAAGTGTTTCAGCCCTGAAAACACATTTAGGAAAAGTGCTTTTTCTCACATCTTACTTGATTTGTTGTAAATGAAAATGGTTGGTTGGTTTGTTGAACGTAATCCCCATTTCTGCTGCCATTTCCTTATCCGAAGCTTTTATTTTCTGCGTGGGACACAAATGCTTGCAAGTAAGGGGCTGTGTTTTCAGGTGGGAAAACAGCAGAAATGGGTGATCTGCCAACGCACAGGTAGCGTGAGCAGTGGAATCTGGTCGACTGTGTTAAGAGACAGAAATTACTTAGTGATGAAGTGTGGTCTGGGGGCCAGGTGTTTATCGCTTCTGGTCCAGCCTCTGTTTCAGGCCTGCATGCAACCCTGGCAAATCATTCGGCCTCTCTGCATCAGCTTCCTTTGCCATGGAAAGAAGTATTAATGCAATTTAGCTGTCGTGCTGATGAGTTAACAGCTCAAATAAATCAGGGTTTAATAGACTGTAGGCTGAAAGAGCTTGTTACCACTATCAGCTAAATGATACAAGTTTGGAAGCTAAACAGTATTATCCATACTTTACCGGTGTGGAATATTGAAGCAAGGAAAGGTTATGACTTGTCCATGGCTTATAATCATGTCTTCTGCCTCCTGGTCCTGTGCCAGCACACTGGAATACTGGTACTGTGCAGGTAGCAAATGTCATATAAGGCTGTCGTGGCTAAATAATGTATTTGCCTCGCTCCTTCAAATATGCTTGAAATATTAATGATCAGAGCCTTCTCCGTGCCTTTGGACTAAGGCTGCAGTAGCCACCTCTTCCAGGTGAGGATTGGGGCTGCTTGGTGGAGAATTTCCTCTGTCCTACAACCCTCCCCTAAAACGGCCAGCAGATGTGTAGTGACAGTAGGTGCAAGTGGGATTACAGAGCGGTATTAGTTTGCCGCTTTTTCCAAGGCCTTCCCGTTGCTCCTGGGGATGTCAGTGGCAAAGTCTTTAACTAGAGATAATTGCGAGTGCTGAGGTGTAACCCTATGGAAAAGTGCCTGATATGAGGAAGAAACAGACTTCCTCTGCAGCAGAGAAACAAGTGTCCATCTTTGAAGACAAAAGCTGGTTTCTCTGTTAATCCGCTCTCATCTGGCTCCTGGCACAGGGGAAGCTGATGTGTGAACGGGCACTCCTCTGGTGACAAAGTTGTTGTACAACCTTATACGATATCATGTTTTTGTGATATAAACTCTATGACTGTTTATGTGTAATATTTCTAAAAATTAAACTCGACCTTTTGCCCTTATTCTGCTCTTGGGGTTCTTAGAACAGATAGGCTTTGACTGTTGCTTGTGTGAGTTGGGCCCAGTACTGACAGCCTGCTTAAAGTTTCACCCCCAGACGACGAAGAGACAAAGAACTCTGCTGAGAAACTGGCGAGGTTCATAGCAGACGGGGGTCCCGAGGTGGAAGCTATTGCCTTGCAGAACAACCGAGAGAACCATGCTTTCAGGTAAAGGAAGAAACCTGCTGCTGAGTGTACTGTGGGTCTCTGATTTTTTAAGGGGAAATAATAGACAAGCTTGCGATGAGTCTGAAGTTATAAGGACAGCGTACTTACCTTGCAATGATACTTTTACGTTCTCAAGCTTCACAGTTTAAAGCAAGGCATATATATAGAGAGAAATCGATTTGCTTTCCCCAAAATGTATGACTTCCACCCCGTCTCACCTACTTTCTGTTGCAATGTACTAGTATAATTCTAACCTTTATACTTTCCCCTATAGCTGCGTGTTGGTGTGGGCCCCCATCCACTGCTCATACCGCTGCTGTCCAATTAATTTCTGGGTTGCTCTTTACACAGCACCTTCACTAACATACAGGTAGCACTCCTTCACCATTACGTTCCCCTTTGGAATATCTTTTTCAGTCTTGCAGATGTGAATTGTTCTCTTCAATGCACACTGACAGCTGTTTAATGCCTCCCTTTGGTCTCATCTGTGTTACATTTTTCTGTTCTTACAAACAATTTGGTGTGTTCTCTGGAAGTGAAGTGGGGCTCGGCGAGCCTTATTTTGTTGCTGATATTTTGGCATTTTATTGGCTGCCTTCTGGCCCTCAGGGGTACTCCCCTTGTGTTGTGAATTACATTACAGATGTGCTAATACCTGAGCTGTTTCATTATTTACTTTAAAACACCACTGTGATCCCACCTGAGCACGGTCAAGTTAAACATCATCTCCTCTGTTAGGATTTCATCAGGTTTGCCACAGGGAGGGCCCCGTCCTGCCCTCTGCTTGGTCCTGAAGCAATCCACAGTGCTGTTATTCAAATGGAGGGATGCAGGACCACATTTAATGAATTTTAAAATACATCAGAGAGCTGTTTGTGTTTGCCTGTGCATGTCATGAAGTGGTAGATCGGAAAGGTTTGTCATCTCTTATGTTTTCTTGTGGGAGCAGGCACTATCCCGAGGAGAGGTTATATCAATTATTAAACTGCTCCTCTAAAAAGGGAAGATGGTAGAGAAGTTAAGAATAGACAAGTTTTCTCTGTGAAGTATTTAAACTGGAGTGAGCCCAAAAACATAACGTGTTTGTAAGAAACATGACTGTATTGATTTTTATTTTTTTTAATTTGCGTAGCTGCTAGATTGGGGATTGTTCATGTTCTTCCCACAGAGACTGAGGAGTTTTATTTTACCCAAAAGGTCAGAGATGCCTATTTCTGGAAGGGGTAGCAAATAAAGCAATGGTTTTTTGTGTATGAGGGAACAGAAGGAGGAGTCATGGTATAATTAAGCAGACTGGTAATGTCAACGCTTTTAGCTTGAATAGAGAGCTTGGGAGCAGTTCCTTTAGGCAGTGGTTTGGCATTCCCACTGGTAAGACCTGAATGTTTGTTTTCTTCTGTGAACTGAAACCCAACATGTTATGGAGCCCTCGCAGTTTTTCCAAATGTGTTCTAGAAGGCAGGTGAATTCTGGGGGAGGACCTTGCATTTCCACAAATGTACCGTCATCCTTTTTAGTACTGTGTGTTTATTTGGCAACAGAAAATAGCTGTGGTTTGCTCATGAATGGGAAATACGTTTCCTGATCCCAAAGGCTTGCAGCCTACCTTGCAAGAGCGCACGGACCCTGCATTGCACGCACATACACACAGGATGGTGCTGGAGAGCAAGGAAGTGTGTGGGAAGGCTACTTGTGCAAGAGCATTGCAGGAAAGAAAAGCCCTGACCAAACCGTGCTGTGTCCAACCCCTGCATATGACTGTTACATCTAAACTTTCCTCCTTTTTTTCTTTCTTTCTTTCTTCATAGGTTTTTATATGAGCCAAACAGCAAAGGCTACAAGTATTACCGGCAGAAACTGGAGGAGTTCCGTAAGGCCAAAACCAGCACTGTGTGTGCCCCCTTGCCTGGAGAGTCCAGTTTGAAAAGGAAGACCAGTCCTGAGGCATCACCATCACCTTTGTGCTTACCATCTTTGCCCTTGCCTGTGCCCTCACCTTTACCTTTGCCCTTACCTTTGCCCTTGCCTGTTCCCTCGCCCTTGCCCGTGCCCATGCCCTTGCCTGTGTCCTCGCCTTTGCCCTTGCCCGTTCCTTTGCCCTTGCCCTCACCCTTGCCCTCACCTTCACCATCATCCTCTACAACTCCACCTGATCAGACAGCTACAACCGCTGCTGCAACAACAACTACAGCTACTGCTACAGGCACTACTAAAAAGAAGCGGAAGAGCAGGTGGGGGCCCGAGGAGGACAAGGTTGAATTACCGCTCCCACAGCTCGTCCAACAGCTGGATTCTCCCTCCCCTCTTTCAGGTTAGTGGGTTCGTATATTGTGTTGAATAACTGTTTTTCCTGGGGAGTGCATTCTGCCTTAGCCCAGCTGGCTTTGTAAACAGAAAACCCAGCGAGTCTATCTCTTGTTGTAATCTCCTTGGTTGCCAGCCCCCTATCTTTCCACTAGGTCTAGCAGCTAACTCTCCCCTGTGTGGAAACCCAGATAAACCACTTTATCTCACAGACACCAGGGATTGGATGTTATCTATCTCTAAAACCCTGCTGTGCTATAGCTCATTACAGCCTCAGCCTCTACACTATTTAGGGCTATTTCACTTCAGGAAGAGAGTCTGTCAGAAAACAAATATCAAAGGCTGAACTGTGCTTATTCCCCATGGTAGGATAAAATCCCTGGGCAGCACTTCCATCTCACTCTAACTGATCAGAAGGCTAAATGGGAATAGCTGTTTCCCCAAGTGCTGGCGGATGCAAGTATAACTTCCAGTTCCAATTTATACCCATTTCAGTTCATTTGATTGCAGATGGGGTTCACACTCCTCATCCAGCATTGAGGCTCGTGCTCCTGTTACTTCACCTGCCAAGTTCACCTGGGGGGTGCAGCTCTTTGAGTTCTGGAAGATAATTCTTCCAGTCAAGGCACTTCTAGTGAGCTCTCGGAGGCTGAACTCTGACCCATCTGTGCATGTGCAGATAGGTAATTAGCCAGGCAGTTAGAGATGCATACAAAAATTGAGTCACTCAAGGATAACAGGTGAATGCAGACATTTAAGACGGCATCTTTGAATCCTTTGCCCAGTTAGTGTGGTATGGGGGAAAGGATGTGAAAAGGAGAAAAAGAAGACGTAAGATAAAGCAGTTGGTGTTGGCAAACTGAGAAAATTAATAGTATGAGGCTAGCGTCACAGGAAAAGTAATAAGTACCTGTCTCAGGAAGGACTTTTTCCAAAAAGCAATAGGAGAACAGATGAAGTGGGACAAGTAATAGAAAACAAGCCATAATTTTCTGAATTGCAGGGTGAGACCACAGAAAACTTTCAACACGTGATCAGCCTGTACAATTCATTGCTCCAGCAAGTCAGTGGGTCTTCTGCTTCAGCTGGGTTTTTGAGGAGATAATTGCTCAACCCGTTAATAGCTTAGATTGTTAGGCTTGGGTAAGATACAGGGTTAGCTATATGTGCTGTAGTGTCTGTTGGTTCTGTGGAGGTCTGGAAGGAAGGACTCTGTTTCCTAATCCAGCACTTCACATGTAGATGAAGAGACATTCCCAAGTAATTCTGTCTTCTAATCGCAGCCCTATACGATCTTGGCTATACATATCGTATGTACAGGACAAGATACCAACGTGGATGGCTTCCGCATTTGACCTTGAATTACTGCTCATAGTAAGGCAGAAATCAGATGTGAGAGTCTTTCCTGACTCTAGAGTAATTTTTTTTTCCTTGCAGACAGTAACAAAGCTTCGATGATGAAGCTGGGCAGGCGCTATCAAAACAGACATCTGATTCTGTCTTAATACCTCCTGCTGCAGAGGAGGGCTGCAAGGGTATCCATGTGCTCATTCCAGCATGCTTCCTGCCAAAATCTCCCCTAGCTCTTTTAGCCTCCCCTTAATTAGGCAGGGACATGCTTGTTGTGTTCGTGCTCACTTTCTGCAGGGCTTTGTGTCAAGTAGAAGAAAAGGACAGCAATTTGTCAGGCATAACAAATCAACCGTTAATGCGCTGTTAATGCTCTGCAGGGGGAAGGGTTTTTTTTAATCAGTTCAGATGGACTAATCTGTTTTTAGAATTAACATCTTCAACCTGACAGGTGAAGAGAATTCCAAATTACACCCCTGGTCCTGTGGAAGGTTAGAGTTGCACAGTACGCTTTGGTACCTAAATAGCTATGTCTTAGTCTTTTATCCTCAGCAATTGTTTTGGATTTAGCGGAGGACTGTTCTGATTCTTTTCCTGTCTACTCTTATTAATAAATCAGTAGCGTGGAGAGGAGAAAGTAGAGTCCTTTTGGACAGAAAGAAGGCTCCTCCTAAATGTATTGATATTGAAATGCTTAACTGCATATGTACTGCAGGGACTAATACATCTGAAAAGCTGAACAGAGATATTGTGATTAGTGAACTCTGTGGACTAATGGGAAATTACAGGCTGTCATTAGAGTTTTCTGAAACCTAATATTGGATTGCTTTGGGTCTGATTAGTTTTAATTGAGTAAGATCTTCAGACTATGAAGCAAAGAATCAGGCACTTCTGTATTGGGATTTCTCCTGCTGTCCTTAAAGGACATTCACTTCTCTTGTAACAAGCTCCTCTTTGGGCATGTGGGAAAGGGATAAACCTTTAGGTAGTCTTCTGCCAATGCTGCAGATAGACTGCACCATTAACCCTGTAGGCAAAGCTGATGTCATTCAAGGAAAAAAAGTGTATTTTTCCCAGGCCTGCTGAACCTGAGACTGAGAAGCAACTCCTTATCTTTTGCCTAGTGCTAGACCGGTGTAAGGAACTTAGAAACCTTTTCTATTTCTATGCAAATACATTGGCTGATCTTATTTATGAATAGACTTTCCTATCTTCACATGCGGGCTTGGGGTGGAGCTTTGCTTTTTCTGTCAACTTTTCCTATATCGTAATACTTTGGGCCAAGTATCCCCCAGAGCTAAATTTCTGCAGTGACTCTTTTAGCATCATCTCAGCATCAAGCCTGCAAGGTACCAGAGCAGTCAGACAAACCAGATGTAGCTTTAGCACAAGAAGGAGCAGTGGCATATGCTTTCTGGGAAGTAAAAGAAGATGCTACGCTCTCACCTTTCTCCTTTAAGGTGGTTATATATGCTGGCAAGCCACCAGCTCGTGGGGCCTCTAGAGCCATGCCTGGCTCTTAGCCTGAGTGTTTATGCAATTCAGAACTAAGCCAAAGAGCTGCTGACCTCTGTGAAGGGCAGAGAGTCTTCCTCAGTGCATTCAGAGAAAGCTTTCCCATGCCCTGAGACAGGAGGTGAATCTTTGACTAAGGCTGATGCTGAAGTGCCCCAGTCTCACATAACATTTGGGGCCAGATCCTTCTTTACGTGGAACAGGCGTAGTGTGTTCACTATAGCTGTTTCCAGATCTCAGTGAGACAGAAATTGGGCTGTTTATCAATAATAGGTAGGTTTATTTTTCTATTTGTTCTTATTTCTCAGGAGCTGAAAGTGCGTATCCTAGCACCAAGCCTAGCATAACACTGCTTCTTGCTTCCCTCCTCTTGGAAAACCTCTTGCAGTGTTTTACATAAGTCTTCCTGCAGAGTTGACTCCTGGCACTGGTGTGAATGTGCAGAGGCTGTAGCTGTGCAAGGGAGGGTGGATGCGCTGGTTGGTGTTCTCCTTGGGAGGCTTGGAGTTAAGGAAGCCACTTCCCAATCATGGTGTGCTCCGCCAAAAGCATGTGGGAAAGGAGGGGAGATAAGAGTGCTCAGATCAATTGCCCTGAGTGCGAATAAGAGGGAGGGAGAAGACGACCCCTGGGGCCTAATTAGCATGCTGTGTAGACATGTGGTGTCATGAACAATGATCCTGTTATTATCAGGCTTCATAATTAATAGATAATGAATAATTAATGAAGCATCATTTAACTGTAGTCTGGACTTACATTCAAATGGAGGTTTTTGCCGTCATTAGGAAGAAATAGTTTTCCTTGTATTGAAAAATGCAACGCGCTTTCAAGTGCGGTTGTGCGTCGTCTTCTAATCCCTTAAATATTTAACTATTGGGTTCTTAGGTCTAAAGCTTAGCTGCTTTAGAGGGGAGCAGCCAGCCCTGTTAGATATATATGAACCAAGTTTGCAAGGCAATCTCCATTGTAAATACCTTTTTTTTTTTTTTTTCATCTCCAGCAATGTTTCTATTACTCTGTTTCATGGTGCAGCAATTACAAATAGGCTTCCTGGTTGGATTTTTTTCCCCCCCTCTCTTCCTTTAACTTGCCCTTTGAACTCAGAGTGCCATATGGTCGTTTTAAATCAGTAGGTGCCCTGCCCAGATAATGTTAATATCTAATTTCAGGGCTTATCTGATATGACAGCAAAAATCATTCCAAAGGAGGAGCTTCCAAAAGGGGATGCTGCAGAAAAAGGAGGATACATCGATGGGACTGTCAAGCAAATACTTAAAGCGCCGCCTCTTTGAAAGCAGGGGCAACATCCCTGGCAATGCTCTTCTTGAGCCTGTAGATTAGAAACTAAAATCTCCTTGGGGAACAGCAACTTCCAAAAGCAGCATAATGCTCATGTCTTTATTCTAATGTGGTCATTTGCTTTTCATTTTGAATGAAGTTGCTGTTTACATAGTAATCAGCAGACACTTACGTGCACAGATTGGACAATATGCTGACAGGCTCAGATCTGCTTGTGACTCAATTCTGAATAATTAAGTGTCACTCTTTGCAATGGCTGGGGTTCACGAGAAAGCCTTATGAGGAGAATTAATCTTAAGGAGGAGTGATTTTTAAAGCGTGGTGTAGCAGATTGCCATGCAGTGTGACCTCTGAGGATGTGAGAGACAGTTGGCGAGTCTGCTAACACGATAGGGCAGAGCCTTGGACCAGGATGAGGGAATACTCTGAGCTGGCTGGCGAAGGAGGTGCAACCCGGTGGCTTTCCTGCTCCTGTGGTTCCTAAGTCCTACCAGGCTGTTGTTCTTCAGTTAAGTGTCTCAATGCTGGAACCATGAAATGAGTGTAAAACTTCATGTGGGGATCTTGAGAGGTGGTTTCGCTGGTCTCAACAGCTGTCTCAAATTTTTGAAAGTCTTTTAACATGTGCTTATTACAGTTCAGGACCTCAAGGGTCTTGGTTATGAAAAAGGGAAACCGGTTGGTTTGGTGGGTGTGACGGAACTCTCTGAAGCCCAGAAGAAACAGCTGAAGGAGCAGCAGGAGGTAATGCCCTGAAATGATTTCCAAATTCATTTGTCTACCAGCATATTGTGTTGCAGCATGGCAGGGTTAGATGGGAAAATGGAGGTGGAGATAGCAAAGAAACTTTCCCAGTGGCCCACAAATAAATCTCTAGGATTTGTGCTGAATGCCTGAGAATCATGTGATGCTGCAGTCAGCAGAAATATTAGAGGACTTTGGGGAATATGAATCCAACCAGCCAATTGCTGTCCTACCGAACTAAAACCCAAAATCTATAAGGTCTGTTGTGTCACATCTGCAGCTGGTTATGTATTACTTCAGTGGTGGGCAGAAGGTGAGTAGATACTTGCAAGCTTTGCGGGGATGAGAGCAGAGTTGGCTTTTGCCAGAAGGTGAGGATGGTGTTTAAACTGCGTAGGGCTGATCAGGTGGTAGCAGTCCTCTGTTAATATCGAGGTGCCTCTGTCAGAGGAACCAGCACATTATGCTCCTGTTTGATGTGAGAAACGAGCGGATCAGATCAAGCAACAGCACTGCCCGTTGGGATTTGTAGTTGTCATAACCCGTATTATGTACGGCAGCTGGGGCGGGTGAGGGCTCTGCCGCAGAGCTCTGCGTGCCTCTGTGGCAGACTCCGCTGCCTGTGAATGGGTTGTCTTATCGAGCGCGCTGTTGCATCTCTTCCCCTAGATGCAGCAGATGTACGATATGATCATGAAGCACAAGCGAGCCATGCAGGAGATGCAGATGATGTGGGAAAAGGCAATTCAGCAGCACCAACATGGCTATGACAGCGACGAAGAGGTGGACAGTGAGCTGGGAACGTGGGAGCACCAGCTTCGACGCATGGAGATGGACAAGACGCGAGGTGTGTAGGGAGCTGCCATGCAAACATCTTGCTCCGCGGTTGTACAAAGGCCTCCAGAGGGAGATGTCTGAGATCGCCTTGTTGGCGTGGGAGTTGCAGGGTCACTTTTCACTGGTCTGTGCTGTGGCTTCCCTGCCTGTTGAGTGGAAATAATAACCGTGTGTTACTGTGAGGCTTTATGCTTCACAAACCCTCTGAAATTCCAAGTCGAAGAATGCTGCGTTATTGCTGTTTTCTCTCCTCTGTGTCTTGGGCAGAGTGGGCTGAGCAGCTGACCCAGATGGGCAGAGGGAAACATTTCATCGGAGACTTTCTTCCACCTGACGAGCTGGAGAAATTCATGGAGACGTTCAAGGCACTGAAGGTGAAATAGCAGAGACTTCACAGGGCAGTGCTTCAAACTTGTCCCGTAGCAGTGAGGGAAAGATCTCAAGCATGCTTAGCCCTCTTTCACAGCAGTTAGCTACCTTGCAGCCTTGAGGTACTTCTGCCCTTCACCTGGGAGCTCTGTTACTTCTGGAGGAAACAAGGGGTTAGTTTTTTTGCTCTTTGCAGAGAAACGGCTGTAGCAAATTAGAAAACAGACCGTTGGGACAGTATTTGGGGGTTAGCTGAAATTCTAGACAAGCCTCTGTGACTACCCACCGTTTGTCTGCTGGTCCTGTTTCTGATAAGTGGTTGCTGATGCCAAGCAAGGAAAATTTGAATTTTTATCCAAATGATTGCAGTAAAGTGAAAATATAAAGCCTGCAAAAAAGCTTATGCAAACCACTTCAATACCTGCCAATTTTTCCTAAACTGTAGAACTTCTTGATGCTGGCGCATCCTTCGTAATGTTTTCATGCAACCAGCGTGGGGTCTGACGTTCCCTGGAGATCCCGGCTTAAGTAAGAACTGTATCTGAAGCTTGATCCCCAGTTAGCAACTTTAAATTCAGGAGCTAAATATTTCTCAGCTTAATCTCACAGTAGCATTCCCTGCTTCTTGCAGATTATGTTACAGGGCTGTGCTGCGCTTTATCATTTACCTGTTTTCTTCTCTATAGTGGTGCAGAACTGGAATCCTAAGAAATCGCACAAGTTATTAATTGTTTGCCAGAACATCTTCACTTTGAGTAGCTGAAGCTGGTTTTCCCCTCCTCTAACCCACAAAGATAGGCGCATATAAAAAATAACCAACGCTACCTTTTGTGTCTCCGCAGGAAGGACGTGAGCCAGATTATTCTGAATACAAAGAGTTCAAACTGACTGTGGAAAACATAGGTTATCAAATGCTAATGAAGATGGGCTGGAAGGAAGGCGAGGGACTTGGCTCGGATGGACAGGGGATTAAAAACCCAGTCAGCAAGTAAGCAGAGTTCTTCTACTATTGATTTAGTCCTTTCCTCTTGGGCCGGTAATTGATGCTCCTGCCCCAGCCTACTGGAAGCAGCTGCAATGAATGTGACTGCAATTCATCACTTGACCAGAATATGGAATCCTCGCAGCAAAGGAGAAAAATCGTTTCTGATTTCTTTGGGGTTCCCTCCCCCTAAGGCCTGGGTTTGTTACTTTATCTCAGGCAGGAGGTATGATCTGAACCAAGAGCGTTTTGTTTCCGGTCTCAATTCGCATAGTGCGTTCTTCCAAAAGGTGCCTTCTCCCCGGTTTCCCCATCTATAAAATGAAGATGATAACACTTTTCTGCACCTCGCCTCTCCCAGGGCACGTGAGGATT
The DNA here is from genome assembly GCF_028858705.1 of Grus americana. Lineage (NCBI taxonomy): Eukaryota > Metazoa > Chordata > Aves > Gruiformes > Gruidae > Grus > Grus americana. Next base: position 2,103,245 of record NC_072879.1, read on the forward strand.
AAGTCATGTCTTTAAAGTCATCGATTTATTTAAGTATTAAAGAACATGCCTTTTGCATCTGAAGCACCGTTGGTGCCCGCTACCTAGTCCCTAGGGTACCGTGGCTGGAAGGTGATGACCAATATATGCTGCTGCTAGACCAGTGTTTGAAAGATGCTTTGTGTGTGATCGTGCAACTGTCTTGATGTCACTCTTTTGCGCAGAAGTTTTCTGATTTGATCACACTTTGTATGTAATAAAGCTTTATGAGAGTTCTATCAAAAAATAGATGAGCATCTCTCTTTAGGTGGATCATCTGTTGATAACATATGCTGAACTTTAGAACCAAATACTGGGGATAGGAAATACTCCGAATTGTGTTTTAGCATTAGATCCTTTTAGAAATAACAGTTGTTTGTTTACTGCACAATAGAAAGAATCTCTACAAAGCACTTCTCCTTAGCAAGAAGATCTCTCTGGTGACATGCTTACTGGTTCAAAGAAGTCCTGCAATAAAAGATCGCTGTAATCAAAACAGCAGGGCGTGCACACGGCAGAAGGAAGGCAGTTTCTGCCCATCACAGGGTCGAACAAGGGTTGTGATTTTGCTTGGGCTCTACCATCTCTGATCTTCTCAGAAGGGAAAAGAAGGTGCTACTGCAGATGGAAAGGAGTTGCTTTTGCTTTTGGACTGTTCTGGAGTGAAGGAGTGGGAGGCAGGCACACTGTTTAACAGTTCTGCCTACCTCCAATCAGCAAGGTACAAATCAACGCATTTGGTTGCCAAAGGTTAGTCCGTCAGTCAGAGCAGCATTTGGTAGGGAGGCATCCGAAGCGTGGATGGTATTTCTGTTCCAGCTGTAAAAGGTTAAGCAAATATACGTTGATGGCTTCCATCTAATGATAGCAAGCGTCATTGACTTGGAAGGGCAACGTAGAAACGTGGCAAATGCAATAAGCTGCTCAGTGTTAGCTGTCTGTCTTGATGTAGCGCACTCTGCTGATGCCCAGTGCTCCCTGATGCTTGAGCTCTGAGCAGGTATTTCTGATGAGGAGGAAGGTGACCTGTCACATCTGCTTACCTCGGAGACTTTGTTCCCTCTTTCTGAACAGGGGAACTACCGCTGTGGATGGAGCTGGTTTTGGCATTGATCGTCCCGCTGAGCTAACCAAGGAGGATGATGAGTATGAAGCATTCCGTAAACGAATGATGCTTGCCTACCGCTTCCGACCAAATCCATTGGTAAGGTGGTCCTGAAACGAGACACGAATCGAATTATCCCTACCAAAACATCCATGGATGCGCGGTTTTCCTTGCTATGATTTTTTTTTCCATACAAAAGCCCCTGTTTTTAACTTTATCTGGTACGTACAAAGTATAAACTCTGCGTACAAAGGAAGCAGATGGGTCATCCACGAATCTGTGGGTTATTTGGAATAACTTTTCCTGGCTGCAAAAGGCTTGTAAGTTTGCATCTGCCTCTGTTACATTCAATGTGCCGGCACATTTAGAAAGCTACATTTGTAATTTTTGATGGGAGAACCTCAGGTTTCACTGTCAGAAATGTCACGTTTCAGTGGCTTTTTCAGATAATTAAGCTCAGACGCTCATTGTTCTGTGAAGACAGCAATTTTGATTAATTTTCTCTTGTTATTCCCCACAGAACAATCCACGACGACCTTACTACTGAGAATGTTTTTGGGGCAATGTATTTTCAAAACAGTTGTAATTTTACTGTGAAATGTTATGAAACTGCATTATCATTCTCTTATTTGCTAATATTGTAAAACTTATTGAAGTCACAATGCCATCTTTCACCCAGAAGAAAGGCCTGCGAGCCCACTCACTGCACACTCGAGTGTCATGACAACTGTGTCGTAACAAGGCCTGGGTGGAATTCAGAGGAGAAGAGAGCAGGTGAGAGCAGAGATCCTCACGCGGTGCCCTGCTTACAGCGGAAGGGTAGCACCAAAGATACCAATAGGAATAGTTCAGGGACTCCATTTGTGTTTAGCTCGGTGCCATGTTACAAGGAATGCATTTTCTGCTGAACGGCAGATCCTCCGTTATTCAGATCGCGCAGCTTCTGCTGCTCTGGGGGTTTTTCATTTTTGTTTGGTTTTTTAATTGCAAATACAACAAGGGACTGTCTCCGACCCAACTATTGGGGGCTATCGTTCAGTCAGGCTATCATTCCCAGAAGAACTGGGTTCCGTTGCTGTCATGAAGCCAGAATTACAGTCTGACCTTCAACTGACATTGCAAAACCAGTGCCTCGTCATTTTACCTCTACCCTGTGGAAGACAAGGTGCGGATGGGTGCATGGAGCACAGCTGCAAGGCTGGAGGGGCACAGGGTGAGTTTGTTCCAACTTCGGAGGCAACAGCCTCTTGGTTTCTTGAACACTAAGTTCACCCCCAGCTTCCTAGCAAAACAAGAGACTTGCTAACGCTTTCTGTGGAGTGGGGTGATGAAGAACCAAGCCTTCAAACAATTTATCAAAGGCCATTTGGATTTTGTTGTCATAAGAAACCCCTCTACAACTACAAGTTTTCTTCATTCAATCTGTAAATAAAATAAAACTCATTTGTTCCTTAGTTTTAATCACTGAATTTTTTGAAAGAGGGGTCTTACTGTGGGTTTTTGTAGGCTGACTGACTGCTCTAGCTCCCTTTCCTTCTAGCATCTTACAGAAAACAAAGTGAGGTCAGCTGGTTTGGTTTCCTTTGCATTTGTTTTCCCTTAGTCCAAATACTTGGCGTGTGCTTCTCTTTTGTTACCTTTTCTTAACAACGTAGAGTCAAGGACTTGGCTTTCAATAAAAACATTTGAAACGGTAAATTCAGTAGGGGTTCATTCTGAGAAAAATCAAAATGTGCGAGCGCTTTGCAGACCCGCGGAGCTGGGGCCGTTCCTGGGGAGTGCGTGGTGTAAGGCACACTGCGTACACTCGGGGATGGCAGATTGGGAAATAAAGATAAGAAATCTGGCAGGTCTTCAGTAGGGCCAAGCTTCTGCTCAAATGATTAAGGTCACTGTGACAAGTGTGCTTTCCCAGGAAGTTAGGACACCCATCTTGCCATGTCGGTGCTGCTCGCTCTTGGTTCCTGGCTGGAACGAGCCTGAGCTGCTGTGTGGAATTACCAGCCTGGAGCCCTGCTGGGCTGCCCACTTCACCCCTGGCTTTTCTGTAGAAGCAGGGGCTTGGGGGGAGGCTGCTGGAGAGCAAAGGCATTTTCAGTCTTTTTATTCCAAGCGTAGGGAGCGTGGCATCCTTTTGGCACCAACAATGACCTGGTCACGGGGTGAGTGGGCAGGCTCTGCTATCCCTGATCGGGTCTTTACAGCTGATCTGGCGCTACAGCCGTCCCCGTGTACTTCCTTGAGGTTGTGTTGGCAAAATTTGTTTTATTCCTTTATTTCCACACTGCAGCCTTGGTCTTCCTGAGCCCCTTCTCTTGCTAACTGTTCATCAATAGGTGCTTTGCTCCACTCTGGTTTTTCTTGTGTCGGTGTAAGTCGTGCACCGTTCCCCGTGCCCTACGGCTGGGAGCAGCAGGCAGGGGTCAGTTCTGCAGAAGCCGGGTGAGCCACTTAGCGCAGTCTTTCTTGCCATCGTTAGCTGCAAAGCGGGGAGTTAGTCTTCAGAAACTGAATCAAACAGGCGGCTGCTGCGGTGTGCCCAGAAGGTCACCAAAGTTGGGCTCTTTTAGATCAAAGAGTAAATTCCCAGTGCCCACCGTGCAAACGCTGTGCCGGCTGGCATGAACACATGCGACTGAGCACGAGTGCCTGTGGTGAGTGTGGCACGTGGAGGCACCATGAAATCACCCGGCCAGGGCTGCTTTGCCCCAAGCGGCTGCTGCAAGAGCTGGGAGATGGAAATGATGGTTGGAGAGGGTTCAGGAAGATCTGATAGTTACTGCTTAAACCTACCCAGATTACCTGGGTTCACCCCCCCCTTTTTTTTTCCCACAGGGTGTTACACTGATTTTCATACATCTCCCTGTAGGAGTAGGGCTGGTGAGCGCTTTCTCAGCTGCAAAGCCACGTCTCATTGCTGAGCCCTGGAGACTGAACCCCCCCTTGCTCTCAGGCGTGCTCCCTTCGCTGTAGCCTGAACAAGCACCACCTAACGAGCCTTTCCTCATCAGCGACGAACCTGCTCGCGACCTCCGTGCTGACGAGGCGCGCGGGGTGCGTTCGAGTTCCTCCTGCGCGGAGGAACGATGAACAAGCCCAGGGCAAAGTGCAGGGCGGCCAATTCAGCCCCCGGACTCTGAAGCAAGAGGGCAAAAGAATGACGCAGTGGCACGTTTGTGAAGGCTTTGTGAGGGAGGGGGAAAGGTTGAGCGGCCGCGCTGGGGGTCTGATAAGTACCGTGGAAGTTTCTAAGTGTGTGCCCAGTTCTGCAGCGCTGAGCCAGGTCTCTCCATGGGCTGGTGGGGAGGTAAACGCTCATATTTTGAGCAGAGAGCATTGAGAGGAGGAGGTCAGGGGAACGCTGGGCTCCCAGCTGGGTGCAGAGACCTTGAAACTCTTGCTCTCTGCTCAGCTCAATTCATTATTAAAGGCAGGGATGAAGCGTTGGCTTTCATGTGCTTCGCTCCTTCTCTTTTCCTCTTACAGATCTGAAGAGGTGTATCCTCTTGGCTTTTTTAAGTACTTAAGTTTCCAGAATGAATTGGAAAAATAAAAAAAACCAACGTTCCCTGAGCTTTCAAAGCCTCTTCTGGAGTGGTTTTATCCTTCCCCTGCAGCCCTTAGCGCCGTTTCTCAAGGCAGCCCTCGAGCACAGAGACCTGCACGGACCCTCGTACAGAGACAGACGTGTTTGGCTGCTGCCTGCTTCCCCCCGGGACCCCCTGGCCTTCCTCCCGGGCGGCTCTGGCGCTTTAAGGGCGCTGCCTGTTTGCCGGCAGCGGGGCCGAAGTCCGCAGGCTCCGGTGGCTCTGGCTGGGGATGCAGCTCCCGGCTGTGCCGGGCGCGCTCGCCCCCTCCCTGCTCGCCATCCCCGTGGCCTTCGGCATCAACGGCGCGACCGCCTTAGCAGAGTGAGTGTGGGCCTGGGACAAAGCTCTGGGGCTGGGATGATTGTGGTCCAGCTCAGGACAGGGTGCTGGGTCCTGTTCTCCACTGGTCCTGGGTGCTGGGTCCAGTCCAGGACAGGGTGGGAGTGTATGGACTGGCCCAGGACAAGGCTCTGTCCAAGGATGGTGGGAGCCATCCCACGCAGGATGGCTACTGGGTCCCATCCGGACCCAGAGAGGGGGAGCGGTGTCCAGGGCAGGGTGCTGGGTCCCTCCTGGGGCTGGGGGGGAGCGGCATGGTCCAGCCCAGGGCAGGGGGCTCGCTCCGGGTGCTCCTGCCCCAGCCAAGCCCATGGAAAGGCTGCTGCAGGCTGGGGCTTTTCCGACATGGTTCATGGCCGCCTTTATGACTTTTAAATCCCGTTATCGGTGAATAGAGGCGCAGCAGGGTTGCTCAGGCTCATTGCACAGCGCAGAGCGTAACGGGGCTCGCCGACCGCCCACATCCCCCGGGGATTAGGGTGCTCAGCACCTCCCTGATGTACGAGCATCCTCTCCAGCCACCTGGCCCCAGCGCAGCCCCCCGGCCAGAGGGACAGGACCCCTGATGCTGGCTGTCCCCTCTGGGCATGGCTGTGCCTCCCCGGGCACTGGGGACCCCTCCAAACCCTGCTCCCCCTCCCTGAGCGATCCCCCTGGCAACTCGGGCGCTGGCGTGCCCCGGCGTGCGTGGCTGATGCCACCCCTCCATGCCGGCCTCGTCATCGCCACCATCACGCTGCCTGACAACAGCCCCGCTTTCGGTTTTACTGCCCAGCGACACCCCCGCCGTGCCCCAGCCCCGCTCTCTGGTCAGCGGGCCAGAGCCCCACCGCTTCCTTACACCCTTTTTTCTCTCTTCTGTGTAAAACCACACTCTGGCCGGTAACTTTTATTTCCAGTCTCGCACCCCAGCTCCTGCCAGCCACGGGTCTTCCCCTCGTGCTCTTTCATCGCTTCACTGCAGTTTCAATCCTTTCATTCCTGCCAGGCCCCCTTCATCCTCCTTTTCCCATCCGTTATGTATTTCTTTTTACAGCTAATTTCTGCTTTCGCTTTACCAGCAGAAGGGGCTTTTAGCCAAACTTTTAGTTCCAGAGCCGGGGCCTTCCTGGCCCTGATAAACTTTACTTAAAGATCTCCCGATTTTCATTCCCATCTTTTCAGTCTCCTCTCTCCCTTCCATCCCGTACGGCACCGCACCGTCGCGGCCCAGATCTCCGGGATCCATCGCTATGAAATCCTCAGCCCTTCCGCGCGACGCAGCACTGGGTGAAAACCATCCGTAGGTGTGGGGAGCACTGACCCCCCCGCCCAGCCTGTCCCCCAAACTGAAGCCCGTAACAATATTATTCTGCTCCCCAGACATTGCGGGTGGATGTGGAGGGGGTACGTCGCCCTAATTCTTAATTAGCCCCGAGCGATGGTGGCCTCGAAGCCCCTCAGCCTGGCAGGGTGAGCTGGGTGCCCTGAGCGCAGCACCCCGAGGTGCTGGTACGTGTGTGCGGTGGCCCCGGTGCTGGCACATGCTGGCGTGTCTCGAGCCCCAGCACAGGCACAGTCACATCTTACGGTGACTGGAGGAGCCCGGCGCGCTACTCCACCGCAGCATCCGTATTTGAATTTTGAATTAATCATTTTGTGGGAGTGATTAGTTGTGTAGTAATTAATTATACACTAGTAATAATGCACTTAGGCGGTGACACTTCAATTATTTGATTATTTGGAGGGTTTTTTCAAGAGCATCTGTGTTGGTTTGGATGCTTAGCGCACACGGTGAGGACAAGCTCAGCCTCGCTCAGCGCTGCTGTGACACCCATCCTGTCCCTGGGCGTGGGGTCCTGCGCTCCCCGGTCCCTGTCCCCGTTCCCATCCCTGTCCCTGGAAAAGCAATTCCGCCTGCACAAGGCAAACACGAGCCGGGTGCTGTCGCAGCCTCCTATAAACGAGTCCTGCGGTGTTCCCAGCCAGGGGACCCGGGGGCAGTGGGACGGCTGGCCTTTCGTCCCCGCTCGGCACGTTCGCCGCGCTGCGCCGAGGAGCGCTCAGGCTGGTAATTGGGTGTTCCTCCAGGACGAGCTGTTAACACCGGTGTCTGTGCAGTCAGCCAGCCGCAACTTTGCCTTTTCTTTTTCTTTGGTAACAGGGTTAAAGGTTTGAGTAAAAAATACCGTACTGTTCTCCTTGTCTCCTGGCAGAAGTATTGCCTAGACCAGAGCTGTAGCTCTTCCAGCAGATGCACGTGCTTCCTGGGAGGGGATGTAGCAAGCTCGGGATAGATTTCCCTACAACTTCTTCACTCTCTTAGGACACGTTTTCAGTATCTGTCTCCTCATCACCGATTTGCTTTATAATCGGTTTCCCCAATCTCTTACAACAGCGGCCCATCACCACAGCCCGGAGAGGGAGAGGGATGGCGGCGCTGGGGCTTCTCCCCTGCCCTGGCACGGGAGCCTTGGTGAGGCAGCCGCTTCCCATCCGTGCCTGGGTGTCAGACCCAACCTTCCTCCCGGCTTCACCTCCCCGGGGTTATTTCAGAGCCTGGAGGAGCCGTTTCCCCCCCGCAGAGGACAGGCAGCACCCTGTGTCGCCGTGGGACCCCACCTGTGCCAGGGTGCAGGGTCTGATCCTGCCGTTCCCCCTGCTTTGGTGGAGACCTGTCAAAATCAGTGGGGGTGAAGGGTGTTTCACCTGGACCAGAGGAAACGGGGCTTCACCCCCCGGCTGTGCCTGGGGTGCTGAACCTGTCCTGCTGTTCTGCAGCAGCCCGCTGGCGCTGATGCTGACGGTTGTCCTGGTGTTCGCCGGCCTCTTCTACATCATCTTCTTCGTAAGCGGAGTGAGCCACTTCCAGGACCCCCTTTTCTGCGGTGAGTGCCCTCCGGGGTGTGGGGACTGATCGCGTGCTGGGGCGGGGAGCGGAGGTTTGGGATTTGGGGAGAGCCGTGGGACCCGCTCAGAGCTAGCTTGCTCTCCTGCAGTGTTTGTGGTGTTCTCCTTCACCTCCATCGTCGACTTGATCATCTCGCTGGAGGAAGATGGCTACATTTCTGGCTTCATGGAGGTCTACGTCAGAGAGGTACCACCTCTCCCCGCCTCGGGCTCTCGCACACGAGCAGCCCTGTGCACCCACAGCAAGCACGGATGCTGCTCCTGCTCCCGAAGCTGCTCACGTTGTGGGGGGAGCATGCGCAGAGCAGCCCCGGCTCCCGTGGGGTCCCCTGGGGAGGGGGTGTGGGAAGGCGCTTGCCCTCACCCCATATGATCTGCTATCTTCCGACCGGGCAGGGCGAGCCCTACCTGCGCACGGCGCACGGCATCATGATCTGTTATTGGGACGGCATCATCCACTATGGGCTCTACCTCGCCATGATTGCGGCCATCAGCCAGAGGTGAGCGGGGACAGCGGCAGGAAGGCAAGGTGGCTCCCGTAGCCACGTGGCATCTTCACTGATCAGGAGCTTGGAGGGGCTCGCGGGGGTTGGAGGATCCTGAATTTTGTGGGGAGGGGAGCTCTGAGCCTGGCAGAGGTGTCTGATCCCGATGTCTCCGCAGAAAGAGCTACAGGAACCTGGGTCTCTTCTGGCTGGGCTCTCTGATGATGAGCATCGTCGTCTTCCTGCTTGGGAACCTGATAGGTACAGGGGTGCGGAGGGGGGCTCAGCTCCACATCCAGCCCTTGCCGATCCCTCCAGGCTGCCTCCATCCCCCCATCTGTCCGGCGGGTTTGCTCCCAGGCACTTGTCCTGTGGGCAGAGGAGGGAGGTGCTGACCTGGGGACAAGCAGTGGGTACCGGTCCTGGGTGCCAAGCGCTCCGCCGTACCTACCCTGTGCTCTCCTTCCCCAGGGAAATACAGCTCTGACCTCAGCCCTGCCTTCCTGCTCAACCTGCCCTACGTCCTCATCCCCATCTGGGCTGGGGTGAAGCTCTTCCAGCAGCCCAAGGCTCTGCCATGCCACAGCCCCGAGAAGGTGAGCTGGGGACCGGAGCCAGGGCAGGAGCTCTGCGGGAGCTGCACCGGCAGCCGACAGCCTTATCCCCCTCCCGGGGTTGGACCACAGGGTGCGGAGCCGAAAATACGGTGTTTTCCTCCTCCCAGGTTGCAGAGGAGCAACGCAAGCGCCTGTACCAGCGGCCGCAGGACATGGGGCTGGTCCTGCTCCTGCTCCTCACCGCCGCGTTCACCTTCTTCAGGGGGATGGTGAGTGCTGGGTTCCCACACGGGGATCTCGGAGGGGATGCGGGGGTCCTGGGGTGGGTGCATCTGCCCTGTGCCCACCTCCCCTCCACTCTCCGCATCTCCAGGTGGTTTTGGACTGTCCTGCCGATTCATGCTTTGAGTACATCTATCAGCACGAGCCGTACCTGCGTGACCCAGTCGCCTACCCCAAAGTGCAGGTGAGTGGGGTCAAGGGGGGGCTGGAGCCTCCCGTTTGGCACCAGGGACGGGGTGACCCTCTCTGCGTCCCACCCTAGATGCTGATCTACATGTTCTACGTCCTCCCCTTCTTCTGCCTCTGCATCTACGGGCTGGTGCTGCCCGGCTGCTCCTGGCTGCCCGACTGGAGCCTGGTGTTTGCCGGTGCCGTCGCGCAGGTGAGGGCTGCCCCGTTGTCCTTCCCCCGGCTGCGTGGGGGGGACACGGTGGGACCCCCGGGCTGGGTTTTGGTCCCAGCCAGGAGAAAGCAAACGGGGAACCGGGGCTGAACCTGGGGGGACAGAGCTGCACCCTCGGCTGCATGTGGAGCAGTTCCCACCGCCGCTGCCCGATAATTACTTTGGCCTCGGTGGATCTTAATGGAGCCGGGGATGAGTTTGACAGAAATAGGCTGGAGCGAACCCGCAGGTCTATAGATAGGACACGCAGGCTGTGCTCCTGCGAAACACCCTTTGGTGCCGGGTGGGCTGTACCAGGCCAGCCCGCTGCTGCCAGACCGCCCGTGGCACCCCCTGCCCTGTGTCCCCAGGCTCAGTTCTCCCACCTGGGCTCCTCGCTGCACGCCCGCACGCCCTTCCCCTACCAGACCCCCGAAGATGTCTGGTGGAGCTTCCTCATCACCAACGTCCTCTACGCGCTGGGCCCCCAGCTCCTCGCCTACCGCTGCCTGCGCTGCCCTGCCTTCTTCCTGCCTGCCACTCCTGCCAGCCTGCACGTGGGCAAGAAGCACCAGTGACGTGTCCTGCCCACCCCGGGGGGCTGCTGCCCATGTCCCCTCTCCTTGCTGCAGGAGCAGCCGGAGCAGCCTGCGGTGGGACCTGGCTGGCAGAGATGTCCCCAGGGATGCTTTGGTCCCCCCCCGTGTCCCCTAATGCTGCTGGGGTCACTGAGGGGACCCCGGGGTGCTCTGTGGGGGCATCACTGCAGCCACAGCCCTGCCCTTGCCTGGGCTCGGGGGGGTCTCGCTGGCGGGGGGCTGTGGGAGCCGGGCTCTCCTCCCGGCAGGTCCCAAGGGTCCGTGGGGGCCCTGTCCCACCCCGGTGCTCCCGGCCAGGCCCGAAGGATGCAGAAGCGGGGACTGTGCCGGGAAACCACTGTTTACAAAATAAAGGAGCGAGGGTACGGCTTCTGAACCTGTGTCCGTGCTCCAGCCGGGGACGTCACCCCCGTGGCAGCGGCCGTAGCACCACACCGGCCCCCCACGTCATCCGCCAGGCCCTGCCGGTTCCCACCCTCTGCCCGGTGCCGCGAGGAGCTGCCAGACTTTGCCCCCTCCTGCCCTTTGGGGCGCAGGGGCCGTGGGGGGGCTCTGCTGCCTGCGCTGCCCTTGCCTGCCCTTGCTGCAGCTCGGCCTCGGGCCGGGGGGGGGGGGAGCCGGGGGAAGGGGGGGGTCCCTGCGCGTGCCAGGGATGCACACGGGTGGGCGGGGGTGTGCACGCGGGTGGGGGTGCACGCGGGTGGGTGGGGGTGCACGTGTGTCGGCAGGGTATGTATGCACACGGGTGGGTGGGTGTGCACACGGGTGGGTGTGCACACGGGCGGGTGTGCACGCGGGTGGGGGTGTGCACACGGGTGGGGGTGCTGCCGGTGGCTCGGGGCTGCCCTTGCGGGGGCCGGGGGGGGATTTAACCGGCAAAACCCCTTTTACCCCGCGGGTTTCCCACCCGCAGCCCGGGCCGGGAGTACCGGGGGGTACCGAGGGGCCGGGGCCGGGCCGGGCCGGTGACCTTGGCGAGCCGGCGGCCCTGCGCAGCGCCGGGAGCCGGGGCAGGGCCGGGCCGAGCTCCCGGTGCCGCCCCCTGCGCGGAGCCGCACCGGCAGCACCGGCGGCACCGGCGGCAGCACCGGAGCGCTCCTGCGGCCGGGCCCCTCCCGCGGGCCGGCACCGGCGCCCGCGGAGACACGGTGAGTGCGGGGGGCTGCGGCGGCGGGGAGCCGGGACGGGACCCCCGGTACCCACGGCCCGGGCGGGCGCTGCTCCCGGCGGGGCTGGGGGGGTGAGGGGGGCGGCGGCCGGGCCGGTTCCCCCCCCCCTCCCCGCGCTGCGCTGCCCGCTCCCGGGCACCGGCGTCCCGCAGCCCCGGGGCTGCCGCCGCAGTGTCCCGCACTGCAACACCGCACCGGCCCCGGGGCCGCCGGCGGGGGAGAACCGGCGCTGCCCCGCTCCCCCTGTCCCCGGCCGGGCACCGGGACCCCCCGGAGGGGCAGCCCCGGTCCCCCGGCCCCACAGCCAAGCCCTGCCCCCACGGGGGGGGGTGTCATTCCCACAGTGTGGGGGGACCCACCCAAGCTGCCTGGGCCGGGATCTGGGGCACCCCCAGAACACGGGGCTCAGGCCCCAGCCTGCGGTGCGCGGGAGCATCGCAGCCCCCCCGGGGTGCTGGGCGGGGGGGGGGGGCTCAGGCAGCCGTATCCCCGCCAGGGTCCCGGCTGTCCCCGGGGAAGGGGGGACGTGGCACGGAGCAGTTGGCCATGGGGCTCTGGGGGTCTCTGGCAGCCGCAGCCCGCTCCCGCGCCATTAGTTCAGTTTCCAGATGTGCCAGCGCTGACATAAATAACTCACGAGATCCGGCCCGGCGCGTCTGCCATGAAATATTCATCCCGGCTGTAACTGAGCGGGTGAACCGGAGTTCAGTGCCGGCGCAGGCCGGGGAGGCGCGGGGGTCCCTGCGGGCCTGGGATGCTCAATGCGGGGCGGGGGCAATGAGTGACCCAGCGCTGCTGGTCACCCCCCCTCTGCTTGGGGGTGGGGGGCTTCCCACGAGGGGTGTCGGCGGGTGACAGCACCTCCTTCCCTGGGCTGGCACAGCCCCGACGTGGCGTGGGTTGGGGACCGGCATCACTGCTGGGGGGCTGCAAAGCCGGGGGTCAGAGCGTGGGTTTGCTTGCAGCCCTCCCCTCCGCCGCTCTCCTCCCTGGGGGGCCAGTGGGTGCTAAGGGGCTCTGCTCTACCCCCCTAGATGCACCCCCGAGGTCCTTGGGCCGCTGGCCCGGCAGCTCTGCTGCTCCTCATCAGCGTCCTCGCCTCCGACACGCTGCTCAGCACCCGGGGACGGAAGAAGGTGGTCCACGTCATGGGTGAGTGGGGCCAGGGTCCACAGTGGGGAGCTGGGCTGGGCGCCCCAGGATGGGACAGGGGCAGCCATCGGGCTGTTGGGTTTAATATCTGTTAAAGCACGATCAGGGTCGCTGGGGCACCCATTGTGTCCCCCCAGCCCTCGCCAGGAGCTGCCCAACCCTTCTTGGGGTTTGCAATGCCCCCAAAAGAGGGAAATTCCTCCCAAAAGTGGTTCCCCCACCTGCCCCACGCCCCCAGCCTGCCTTGTCCCCACTGTGGGTCCTGCCCACGTGCCGACGCTGCCTGGGATGGAGGCAGGGCCAGGCTTGGGGACCCCAGGGCCTCCCCTGAGCTCGATGTCCCTTGCAGAGGGTGACAGCGGGGCCGTGGTCGTGCAGACGGCCCCGGGGAAGGTGGTGACGCACCGGGGCGGCACCATCATCCTGCCTTGCCGGTACCACTACGATGTGTCCGCCCACGACCCGGCTGAGATCCGCCTCAAGTGGACCAAGGTGACGGAGCCGATGGCCTTCGTGGACGTCTTCGTGGCGCTGGGGAAGGCGCGGCGGGCGTTCGGCAGCTACCGCGGCCGCACGGCTCTGCAGGAGGACGGCTTCGGCGACGCCTCGCTCATCATCCGCAACGTCACCCTGCAAGACTACGGCCGCTACGAGTGTGAGGTCACCAACGAGCTCGAGGATGACACCGGCATGGTCAAGCTGGACCTCGAAGGTAGAGACGTGGCTACGCTGGGGAGGAAGGACAGGGATGGGGAGGACCCCGGGCGTCCCTGTGTCCCACATGGGATGGCCAGGACGTCATTCCCGGTGCCACATCCCCGAGCTAGGCTCGGTCCTGCTTTGCGGCCAGTTGTTTTTCCTGGCGTGTGCCGTGGTTTATTGCCTCTGTTATTGGCTTTTATTGTTGCTCCAGGTTTACACGCTGGCAGCTAATAAAGGCTGGAGATAGACAGCGGCATGGCCTCGTAAAGCACCGGGGGGGGACCGAGATGTGGCAGCAGCATTGGTGCCGTGTGTGGCTCTGAGCCCTGCTGCGGCTAGGGACACCAGGAAAGGGGGAAAACCCTGTTTTGGGGGCTCAGGAGGCACAGCCGCGTGGCTCGGGCCGGTACAGGCTCACTCCGGGGACACCGGGGCTCAGCAGAGACCCCCCGCGGGTACCACCGATGTCCCCAGGTTCCAGAGCAGCAGCTCCCGGAGCCCAGGACTGCCGAGGGGGTCCCTGCGGTCTGCAAGAGCGGAGGGGCTCTGGGGGTACTGAGCAAAGCCTGGGGGACCCAAACTCCCCGAGCAGAGACGATGGCAGCTCCCAGTGCCTTGCGCTAATGACCCTGTTCGTTGGGTGTGGCTGCAAAATAAGACGGGGAGACCCCGTGCCCCCCAGCCCTCCTCTCCGTGCCCCCAGGTGTGATCTTCCCCTACCACCCGCGCCTGGGTCGCTACACCCTGAACTTCCACGAGGCGCAGCAGGCGTGCCTGGAGCAGGACGGCATCCTGGCCTCGCACGACCAGTTGCACCAGGCCTGGCTGGAGGGCATGGACTGGTGCAACGCCGGCTGGCTGGAGGATGGCTCGGTGCAGTACCCCATCTCCCGGCCGCGGGAGGAGTGCGGCCGCAAGGACACGCCGGTTGGGGTACGCAACTACGGCTATCGGCACAAGGAGAGCGAGCACTACGACGCCTTCTGCTTCACCTCCAACCTCAACGGTAACGGCAGGGGGGAAACTGAGGCACAGAGCACCCAGCTTCCCGTTGTGACTGGGTGGGGTGGGTTTCCCACGATGGTCTGGGAAGGTGCTCAGCCGTGGGCGAGAGAAGGATGCGGCTGCATCTGCCTTCCCTGGGCTCCCTGGCACATCAAGAGAGGGTTTGGTGCTGGGCATCCCCAGCAAGGACCAGGATCTGGCCCCATCACCGGCGGGGCTGGGGCACCCGGTTTTAGCAAGACCCATCTTCCCCGGGCAGGAGCAGGGCACAGAGGCAGCTGCAGCAGCGAATGGCCCGGGTGATGGATGAGGCAGGGGCCACGTAAGACAGATGGGAGCCGGGAGGGCTCCCAGGCTGTGTAAATTCCTCCCGGCTGGCAGGGCTGCGCGGGGGGGCTCTGCCGATGTTTATTTAATGGTGGCAGGCAGGATAAATAGCGGGTGTGATCGCCACGAGGAGCCATCACCGACCGCCGCCGTGCAGACCCCATAAATCTGCCTGCGCCGTGGCGGTGGCTCCCCAGAGCCCACCCGGCTGGTCGCCTCCTCTGGCCCCCCCAAAAATGTGTTGGGGGGGCGGTCCACAGGGCTTACACCGCTCAGCCCCATCCTTGCCCCATCCCACCCACCGCGTGCCAGTGCTGCGCTGGATGCAGGATGCAGCCGAGTTCCCGACAGCCCCCCTTTGCGTCCCCCCCCCAGGCAAAGTCTACTTCTTGAAGACGTACCGCAAGCTGAGCTACGCCGAGGCGGTGCAGGCCTGCAAGAACAACGGGGCGGCCGTGGCCAAGGTGGGCCAGCTCTACGCCGCCTGGAAGATCCAGCTGCTGGACCGCTGCGAGGCCGGCTGGCTGGAGGACGGCAGCATCCGCTACCCCATCGTCAACCCCCGGGCACGCTGCGGGGGCCAGGAGCCCGGCGTGCGCAACCTGGGCTTCCCGGACAAGAAGTACAAGCTTTTTGGGGTTTATTGCTTCAAAAAGGCTGGCGAGGCTGCCCCCGAGAAGGCGCTGGGTGGGGGACACCCCAATCGTGTGTGAGGCTCCCCCACCCTGGGAGCACCCCCAGATTTGGCCCGGGACCTCCCCCGCGTGCCGGGCTCCCTGGGAGCATCCTCCTGGGATGCGGCAGCGTGGGGAGCTGCGGGCAGCCCCTGCGTTGGACTGGGAGAGGCGCCCATGCGATGCTGGTGCGGCTGCTGTGCTGCAGGCTGTGGACAAAGCCCGGTGACGCTTGGGGAAACTGAGGCAGCGGGAGGGGAACGACTTCAGTAGCCCAGCCAGGAGCCTGCGCTCAGCTCCAAGGCCGGCTCCCCAGCTCATTGCAGTTCTTGCTTATCGATCAGCGTATTGCATGTGCTAAAGGCCCATCCAGAGCAAAGCGGGCTTGAGCCCCTGACATCCTCATCCTCATGCCTGGGGTACCCAGCTCCCTGCTGTCCCTGGAGCCTCGCAGCACTGAACCCCCCCCGGCCCGGGAGATGCCGTGGGCAACCAGCATCGGCTGGAGGGGACCTGATCTGCCAGGGGCACTGGGCAAGGACCGGGGGTACTGGGCTTGGCTTCGTGCAACACGGGCAGCCGGGGGGACACCTGCAGCCCCCCCCAGCACCTGCATGCACCTGCTCACCGCTGGCCACCCTGCGGGGCCGCTGCTGGGCGAGTGCCACACACCACGAGCCCGGGGCTGGGGCAGCTCCTTAGCGCTTGGCTTTGTGCAGAAGTGGCCGATGCCGGGAGCGGGGAGGTGCCGGGTGGGCACCGTCCCCCGCGCCCGCCCGGCCGAACACTGGCTCCGGGCTTTCTGCAGCCCTGGCGCTCGCAAGCTGGACGTAGACAAAATAAAAGCTTCGGCCGCTTTTGAGAGCTGAGCCGGGCTCTCGTGTGTCCTTCACTGGTGCCACCCTCGAGGGGCATCTCGGGTGCAAGGGGACCCCGGGCTGCCCTGCACTGTGGGGCTGCTCCCCCCGCAGCTCTTGGATTCGCTCCCTATTCAAAGCCCCGGGGTCCCTGGCCCCGCTGCTGGGCACGTTTGGAGCATCCCAGCTGGAGCATCCCTACAGTATCCCTCTTGGCTTTCTCGGGACCGGATCCAAGGGAGCAGCATCGGCAGAGCCGCCTCGAGGCATCGCAGTGCTGGCAGCAACTGGGAGCCACCACGGGGATGACAGGGCACTGGTGGGGACCCCATGGCTGTCGCACACTGACGGACGGCAGCCGGGGTGAGGACCACAGCCCCTGCACCCATGGCTAATGCAGGCAGCACCCTGATAAATTCAGCATCTCTGCGTCTTATCGAGGCCGGCAGGGAAAGCCACGGCCGCGCTGCTCTGCTCACCGCCGGCGGCACGCGTGGCAGCCACCGCTGGCGTGATTCACGGGCGCTTGGCTCACGCCGCGAGCAGGCGGCAGGGCTGGCACAACGAGCCCTGGGAGAAGGATTAGGTTTGCTTAAAATTAATTTAGTGGTGGCAAAAGGAGGCAGATGGAGAGCGCCGGTGAGGCAGAGCCCAGCCAAAGCAAGGCAAGGGCTGCGGGGGGACCGTCCCTGGGGTCCCTGCACCCCCCCATCCCCCAGGAAAGCGCAGGGTCGGGGCCACTCAACTGTTAAAAAAATTTATTAAAATGTCCAGCAGTACAGAAAGGCAGAGTCAGAAATGGCGGGGGGGGGGTGGGATGGGGCTCGGGACACGGCAGTCACGTCGCAAACAGCAGAGATCAGAAAGCGCCGTACACACACACACACACACACGCCAACTCCAACGGGGACCCGACGACGAACGGAAAGGGAAAATAAAAATCAACCCCCAAACCAGGCAGCAGAGCGGGATGCCGGCCCCAGCGGCATTGTGTCCCCCCCCCACCAGGCAGGGTCCCCGTGCCGGCCGCGGGGGTGCCCCACGGGCAGGAAGATGGGGGGGTGGGGGCTGCTAAAAAACCAGAGCCACCCCGGGTCAGTGAGACACGACGGCCGAGGTGGGCGATGGGGGGCGGGGGGGCTGGCGGATTAATCCCCCTCCTTTGGGGAGGGGGCCAGAGCCCAGCCGGGAACAGCCACCGCGCGGGGCTGGGGGGTTCCCTGCGTGGGGCTGGGGGGGGTCCCCGTGCGGGGCTGGGGGCTCGACCCCGGGTCGGGGGGGCTGAGCGTGGGGCATGCAGGGAGGGCTGGGGACGCACACGCAGCCGCCCCCTCTGGATCCTATTCCCTACGGGGCCGGGCATCCTAGGAGCTAAAGCCAAGGGGGGTTATAAAAGAGGGGGGGTGGGAGGGGGGCGGGAAACGTCACCGCATCCCGTCGGGGACCCGGCTGGTCCCGGCCGGCGGGGGGGGGGGGCCTTGTGCTTCCTCGTCCCCCGGCTCTAGAAGTAGTGGCCCTCCTCCATCCAGTCCAGCCGGAGGTGCTTGCGGTGTTTTCGCCGCTCCTTGCGGGGTTTGTGGTGGTGGTGCTGGTGGTGGGGGTGGCTGTGACGGTGGCGGTGGTGACGCCGCGCTCGGTGCGACCGCCTGGCTAACGGGGGCAAGGGAGGGGGACCCGGGGGGGTCAGGGACCACAGGCCGCGGGAGGGAGCCGGTGCCTTGACACCCCCCCCCTCCCCTTCCCGGGACCCCCCCCCAGTCCCCACTAACGTTTTGTGCAGAGGATTTTGGGCCGGTCCCACTTGCCGGTGCTGTGGCACTTGATGGTGGGCACGTGGCGCTGGGTGAAGCCCTCCTCGCACTGGTAGCGCACGCTGGAGTGGATGCTGTACTTCTCCTTCTTCTTCCCCACCGTGAAGGCATTCGCCACCTCCGGCGGGGGCCCACACAGCACTGGGGGGGGGGGGAACACGACACACAGACCCCTGTCACCCCCCCGTCACCAGGAGGGGACAAGGGGACACTCTGCCCACGCCACCGGTTGCCGGAGAGCAGATGGCTTTACGAGGAGCTCCTCCGACAGGTTGGCAGCGAGGTGTTCCCCAGGATTTACTTCGTTAATTAATGGCCTTATCGGGGCGAGCGCATCGTTAACATGCGGCTGGCGGGAGAGGGCGGCGTGCTCCTCCGGCTCGCAACGAGCAGCTGGAGGTTAATGTAACTTTCAAGATAAGGAATGAGAACTTAATGGTTTTAGCGGTGGCAAATTAAACAAATTAACGTGGAGAGGGAAGAATTGATTGTGGGGGAAAAAAGGAAAAATGGAGATTAAGGGGAACGGCTTGAGTTTTCCCGGGCAAGGGGCTGGGAGAGGTTTCCTGAGGATGAGGAGGTGCTCGGGGGCTGCGGGAGGGGGACGGAGACACTGGGGGCTGCGGGAGGGGGCTGCGGCAGTGGGCTGCCGGGGCAGGCGGTACCTGTGCCTTTCTTGCAGATGTAGGGCAGGTTGTAGTTGCAGGGCACGTCGTTCCACTTGCCGATCTCGTGGGACACCAGCACCACGCAGTCCTCGCCGCCCGCAAAGAAGTTGTCGGGTTGATTCTCCCGCCAGTTCTCGTATTGCTGGTGGGACACGAGAGGGGTGGGAGCCCCTGCGCCCCCCATGCCCCGCGCCCTGAGCCCCCCCACCTCACACCTCCCAGGGTCTCACCAAGCCGGTGTTGTCGGTCCACTGGAAGTCCTGCTCCACGATCCTGTCATTGAGCCCGATCCAGGTGTTCTCGTGCCCGAAGCCTACGGAGAGAATCACCCACGGCTTGCACGGTGAAGGCGAAGAGCACCCAGGGGTGCTGATGCTCAGAGAGCTGCGGGATGGGGTGTTATCCCCCCGCACCCCGCACCGTTGATGAAGCCGTGCTCCTCCCGCGAGTGGATGCTGGTGAGGTGGCCGGCGCGGCGGCGGCAGTCCCGCTCGGCATCCTCCCAGGAGCGCCGGCGGGCGAAGTACCGGTAGCAGTGACCCTGGAACTTGTGCCAGTTGTGGTCGCAGCCCTCCGTGTCTGCGGGGAGATGGGGACGGTGGGGACGGCAAAGGGGACCGGTCCCCCAGCGCCCCGGGGAGGGATGCAGGCAGCAGGGGGGGCAGGGGGCAGGACTCCTGCGTCCCCTTCCCAGCTCCCCACGTTCATCCCCAAAGGGACAGGGGCTGGGCAGTGTCCCCATGGGGGTCTTGCCCACCCCATAGCAACACACCGTGGGGGGGACATCGGGGGCTGCGGTCCCCACCTTTCTCGCAGCGGCTGCCGCCGTAGCTGGGCAGGCAGAGGCAGACGAAGGAGTTGACCTCGTCGATGCAGGTGCCGCCGTTCTGGCAGGGGCTGGACAGGCAGTCGTCGATGTCTGCGGGGACACGCCAGGAGCTGCGGGCATGCGGAGACCCCCCACCACCACCCACCCCACCACCATCCCCTCTGCCAGCACCGGTGCCAGCGGTGACCCAGGACGGGGGGGGTCGATGAGGACAGAGCCGCAGTCCCATTCCCCTCCCCGCTTCCAAGCGCGGCCGCCGCTCCGTGCCAGGGAGGCGCAGGCAGGCAGGGCCGAATCCTGCCCAGGCATGGCGGGATGCTCCGGCCGCTCACCGATCTCACAGTTCTCCCCGGTGAAGCCCGGGGCGCAGCTGCAGCCGCAGACGGTGCCGTTGGCGCGGCAGGTCCCGCCGTGCAGGCAGGGGTTGTTCTGGCAGGGGTCGGCCGGAGCTGCGGGGTGGGAGCGGGTGCCCTGAGCCGGGGGGGGGACACACACCGCAGCACCCACCCACCTCCCCACCGGGATCCAGGGTCTGGACCTGCCCCGGTGCTGCTGGCTGCCGCACATTAACCGCGGTGCCTGTTCCGCCTGGCCGTGGCTCTACGCTTTAAATCTATTTGTTGCCTTTTGCCAGCCACGGCTGGGCAGCGTGGGCCGTGCATCCCCCGCCAGCAGCCACCTCTCCAGCTATTATTATTAGCAACCGCAAATATTAAATATTTAAGAGGATGCTTTCCCAGCCCACGTTAATAGCTCGGCTGCCTTTGAAAAACCCAGGATCTGCTCCCAGCCCGTCACGGTTGCTGGAAACTCCCCGGTGAGTAAATCGGTTTGGGTAAAAGGAGAGGACCCCCCCCTGCCCCAAACCCACCCCTTGGGTTGGCATCGCGCTGTGCCTGCCTGGGGGGCTCCACCTCGAGGGTCCTCCTGCCACCCAGCCCGTTTATCCCTGTGCCCATCAGCTCCAGGTGCCCCCAGCACCCTGACCCCGCAGCACCGCGCTCACCGTGCCGGCTGGCGTTGCCGGTGCCCGCCCAGGCCAGCAGCTCCCGCTCCTCCAGTCCCGGCTCCTCGCCGCTCCCGCTGTCGGCATCCAGCAGCGGGGACCCCCCCGGCCCCCCCAGCTCCGCCACCGTGGAGGGTTCGAGGAGCAGCCCCGTGCTTGGGGACTCGGGCGTCTCCGGCAGCCCTGGGTGGGGGGCGGTGGGTGACAGCCAGGGGCTGCGGGTGGCTGAGCCGGGGGGCGCAGGGGGCTCTTCCCTCTTCACCTCCCCGGAGGCATCCTCCTCGCCGTGGGTCGTTTGTGCATCCTCGTGGCTGGGGACACCCGGGGGGCTGGGGCTGGCCAGGGACTGCCGAGGGGTCGGGGGGGGCAGGAGATGCTCGGCTCCCCCCAGCTCCGGTGCAGCACGGCTGGTGGGCTGTGGGGCCACGGGGGCGAAGCCTGTGGACCCCTCCTCGGCCCCTGGCTCCAGCACATCCACCTCCACCGGCCGCTCGGTGCTGGCCCGCAGGGGCACCTCACTGGCCACAGGGGAAAGCGAAGGCGAGGGGACCTCCTGCACCAGGGGGGACGCGGCTCCTTCGCCGCCTGGCTCGGCTGAGCCCTTCCCGGCATCCCCGTACCCGGGCGGCTGCTCGTGGCTGGGCTCAGCCGGCGGCTTGGCTGGCCCATAGGGAGCTGTGGGGCTCAGCACCCCCCAGGGCCGGGGAGCAGCTGCCTCGGTGGGGCCAGGGGTGGCAGGGTGCTCCTCGGAGGGGCCGGCCGGGTGGAAGAAGGTCACCGCTTTCCTCCTGCTCTCCAGTGAGCCATCGCCTGGGGCCCCGCTGCTGTCACCGCCGTCACCATGGGGCTGCGGGGCCATCTCGGGGCCCTCAGCCACTAGTGGGGCTGGGGGCAGCGGGGGCCGCGGCGGGACGGAGCCGCTGTTCTCCTGGGAGAGGGCGTCCCCGGAGAAGTCCTCAGTGGCATCTGCAGGTGGCCGGGGGGAGTCCCCGCGGGCGCTGGGGACACGGGGCTGAGCCTCGACCGTGGCGACGTCCCGGTGACCCAGAGCACTGTGGGGAACGGTGGAGGCAGGCAGGGATGGGGACGGCAGAGGGGGTGTCCGTGTGGGTCCCCCAGGATTGCGGGGGGCCGTGCGAGGGCTCCACCACGGTGAATCCCTCCGGGCAGGCGCCTGTGGCGAGGGGGACACCGGGGCGGTGGCCAGTGCCATCAGTTCTGCAAGAGACGGCACAGCCATGGGGTCCCCGAGCCAGTGCAGCGCCCGCCAGGACACGCCCCCCCAGCTGCTTTCGGGCGTCACTTACCGGGGCCGATCTCCTCCTCCACCGCGTTGGAGGGTGAGTAGGTGCCCTCGCGCTGGAGGCTCTCGGTACCGGCACGGGGGATGCTCCACGTCTCCACTGCGCTGGCTGCAGCCCCCTTCACCTCCAGGGCCAGGACAGGGGCCTGGGTGACCATCCCCTCTGGGTCCCCAGCCACTGTGGGGTCCCCAGCCACCGCAGGGTCCCGGCTCTGCCGCTGCAGCTGGAAGTAGCGCCCATTCAGCCCAGCGTAGCTGCTCCGCCGTGGGGCACGGGAGCTGGCCGGTGGGGTGCTGGGGGTCTCTGCTGCCATGCCGGGGACCGTCCCCAGCCCAGGCGGTGCCGGCGGTGAGCCGGTGACGTGCTCCAGAGCTGGGCTTTGGGACCGCGGCAGGAGGGCGGCCGGGGGCTCCTCGGGGCCAGGGGCTTCTTGCACCGGTGGTGCTGGGCTGGTGTTGGCCGGATCCTGCCAAGAGCTCACCGGCGCCTGATCCACCACATTGAGAGCTTCATCCTCGTGGGGCCATGCCGGCGAGGCGGCCACGGTGGGAGGCAGCGACGTGCCATCACCCAGCCCCAGGCCAGGAGCTGCCGGCACCCATGACGGCGCAGCCCTGGGGAGGTCACCGCGCTGTGTTGCTGGGCTGCCGCTCGCCGGCCGCAACTGTTCGTCCTCATCCTCACCCAGCCCCGCGGGTCCCGGCTGCGGCAGGAGGCCATAGCGGTCACGAGGGGCGTCCCGGGTGTCCCCCGACGTGTCCAAGTCCTCGCCGTGCTCCACCAGCACGTTGCTGCTGCCCAGCGGGTCGGGCGCGGGCAGCACCGGCTCCTCCGGCTCCCTCTGCCCCACGGCCGTGTGTGCTGCGGTGAGACCACGAGCATCAGCCGTGGCGATGGCGCAAGCGAGGTGCGGGACGGGCATCCGGGGCACGCCTGGGGACCTGCACCTTCCACCAAGGCTCGGTACCAGGCACCGCGTCCCCCAGCCTCACACCATGCCAGGGTGATGCACGGAGCTGGGCTCCCTCCCAGCGCAGCTCTCCTCATTTATCTCATTAATTCCCCAATTAAATATTCATCCGCAGCAATTTTCCCGGCCATGCCCACCGATTCCCAAAGGAAGAAGGGCCAGGGCTGGTTGGGAGCCTGGGGGGGACGCGGTGCCGGCATCGCAGCTGGTTCCCCTTACCTTTATAGCAGTAGGCGTCGAATTTGGAGGTGGCGGGGGGGAAGCCGGTGCGGTTGGGGAACTGGTAGAGGGTCCTGACGCCCGAGGCCTCACCGCCACATTTCCTGCGCGGGAGCCTGATGGGGTAGCGGACGCTGCCGTCGGCGAGCCAGCCTGGGTCGCACCGGTCCAGGCCCTCGTGCCACGCCAGGTAGAGCTGCCCGGTGGTGGCTAAGGAAGCCCCCTGGCTCCGGCAGTGCCTCCGGGCCCCCTGCCAGGTGAACCGCCCCGGCACCGTGGCGTAAAACACCGTCCCTGCAAGAGAGCAGAGCTCGTTGGGGATGTGGGGATGGAAAGCCACGACGGTCCCGACGGCTTGGAGCCGAGCGGTGCCTTTTGGAAGTCTCCATGACTTGAGCACGACAGCCACACCATGCTGCCTGGCACCAGCACCGAGGGTGACACAGAGCGCTGGCACGGCACCGGCACCCATCCCCGCAGCCGAATCACGGCATGCAAGAGACGCATGGAGGTGCCCGCGCTCCCGGCCACGGCCATCTCCCTGGAGCGATATCCCCGGGCACCCACCCGCCCAGCACCCAGCCGCCGCAGCACCGCTTGCCTCGCAGCTCCCGGGCATAGCAGTAGACATCGTACTCTTCCCCGGGCTCCCTCTGGCCGTAGCTGCGGACACCGGGGAGGCTGTTGCGATCTCCGTAACAGCCGGGCCGGGAGAGCGTGATGGGGTACCTGCCAGAGAGGGGCACGGCAGGCGCTCAGATCCACGGCCGCCCACGGCGAGGTGCGCCCGGCCGGCAGCCCGTGCCGCAGACTTACCGCACGGTCTGGTCGGCCAGCCAGCCCGCGTCGCAGTTGTCGTAGCCGTCCTCGAAGGCGGCCTGGAGGTGCTGGGGCGAGGCGATGACGGCCGAGTTGTCCAGGCAGGCGCGGCGGGCGGCAGCAAAGGTCAGTGCATAGCGCTCGCCCGCGGGGCGGTAGTGGAAGACGACGCCTGGAAGGGCAGCGGATGGCAGAGCTGGCATGGGGTGCAGAGCTCGCACGGCGTGTACGGGGTGCACGGGGGGTACGTGGCCTGTACGAGCTGCGGGGCTTGCACAGGGTGCACAGCTCACACAGCTTGCGCAGGGTGCACGGGGCGCACAGCTCACACGGAGCGCACAACCCCCGTGCGCCACCCCGCCGCGGTACTCGCGATGCTCCCACAGCTCTCCCGGCAAAGCCGTGGCACGGCACCCGGCTCACCCGTCACCTCCAAGGGCAGCAGGTCCTGCTCGTCATCGATGCCGGCCACCACCTCGCAGCGGTACAGCCCCGCGTCGCTGGCGCGGGCGGCACGCAGCAGCAGCGTGGCGTTGTAGCGGTCGCGGGAGTAGCCGGGCAGGGACACCCGGCCCTCGTAGGCTTTCACCACCTTCACCGCGTTGTCCTTGGCCACCAGGATGGGGACATCCTCCCTCTGGCCAGTGGCCGAGCGCACCTTGCTCCATTTGACGCGGGGCGGGTCGGGGGGCTCGTTGGGCCCCAGCGAGGCGGAGGGCTGGAGCAGGAAGAGGCAGGGCAGGGCCACGGGCTCCCCCAGCCCCACGTGCACGGCCTGGTGCTGCACCCTGTTGATGTGGATCACCTTCCCATCGTCCTGGGAGCCTGCGGGAAAAGGCGCCCAGATACCACAGGGATGGGCAGCGGGAGGTCCTGCACGGCTCTTGTTCACAGGGGGAAGAGCTGGGGGCGTTGGCATCATCGCCAACGACTCGGTGCCACCCAAACCCTGTGGCACCAGAGGGAAAGCCATCCCCACGCTGGGATACAGCACGGCAGCGATCGTGACCTCCTCCTCCTCCTCCCGCACTAATCCTGCCCCAGCCTGTGCACGCTCCCGGCTCTGCCACCGTAAATCCCACAAGTCTCAGAAACCAGCAGGGTCGGGGGGATGCTCCCCGCAGAGCCCAGCCGGCTGGGGACCGGGGACGGCCACTAACCCCCGCCTGGCACCTTCCCCCACCGGCTCGCACCCCCCATCGCACCCCAAGCCCTTTGCTCGCCACGGGGCTGGGCGATCCCAAAGTCCCCCTGTGCAGCAGGATGCCACGATGCCCCCACCATGAGGGACGGGGGGGGGGGACATGGCAAATCCCCGGGGAGCTCAGCTCCACGGCGGGGAGGGGGCCGGGAATGCCGCCAGTGGGATTAAGGATTTAAGGTCTCGCCTGTGGGGATCCCAGCGTGGAGGGGGGGGCTGGGGTCCACCGTCTCCTGGGGGGGTTTCTCCCTCGCTAATCCCTGCAGCCCAGGGCAGGGAGCTGTGGGTGGCCGCAGCCCAAGCCCTCCCATGGTTATTATTCACCCTCGCTATTTCTTACGGCTAATAGTTCGTTATTTGCTGCTGTTTACCTTTACTGGGTAATTAGCCCTGGCTGTGGAGCGCTGGCAGCACTTACCCAGGACGACGATGGGGAGGAGGGAGAGCCCGAGCAGGAACCAGCAGCCGGCATCCCCCATCACATGGACCATCCTTGACCTGCAACGAGAACGGGGGTGGGAGGCAGCTGCTCGCCCGCTCCCTGCTTGTTTGGCGATGCCGTCGGGCCATAAATCACCGCGGGGCCGCGCTGACACCAAGACCCGGGAGCCACGGGGAGAGAGCAGGATTAGCCCCACTTAGCGAGATGCCATTAGCCTGGAGAGAGTTTGATTTCACTCTCGGCACGAAACCGCTGTGGGGTCGGGATGGAGGACGGGGTGCCACCCATCGACCCACCGAGCCCCCAGCCACCCCGCCGGGGCGTCCCTCTGTGTCCCCTGCCATCAGTGCCACCCACGGTGACATCCCCGCACCCACCCGGGACGCACATCTCCAGGGGGTGGGGGGGGCAGTGGGGTGAGGAGCCCCCCAGCCCGGCAGCGGCAGAGCCGGCAGCACTGGAGCCAGCCCCCGCTCTGCCCCCAGCATTAACATGCAGCGGACGCCTCTGGTTGCCGGAGCCGGCGTGCGGCGCGTGGAGCACAAAGCCAGCACCGCCGCTCGCCGAAAATCTGTTTGACTGCAGCGACGATTAGTATTTTCTAAATCATTTGGTCTCCAGGCTCGGAGGGAAGTCGGACAGATCACCTGCCCGGCACCCAGCACGGGCACAACCATCACCCGGCTCCCACCACAACCATCACCCAGCTTCGGCTTTGTTTGGGATTGTAACCGGGCTCTGGCCCCCCTCCGATGCCGAACCAGCCAAGCAGAGGCAGCAGGGCTGCAACCAGCACCCCCAAAACCCCAAATCCCAGACGGGGCCATGCTGGAGCTCGGCACCACGTGGCCATGAGCTCAAACCAGACCCAGGGTCCCTCATGCACCGGCAGATCCGGTGGGGTTTGCTGGTCCCCGCACGGCTTCCCCGGCTCTGACGCTGCCCCTAGGCCAGGACAGTGAGCTGGGGAGCAGCCAGCTTTGGGGGGACACCAGGAGCCCCCCATCCCTCTCCCAGCTGCCTGGAACCAACGCTTCGGCTCAGCCCACAGGTTCCCCCATCCTTGATGCTCCATTTTCCAGCCCTTGATTTCTCATTCTGTCCTTTCTGCTTTTATGGGACAAAAATAGAAAGAAAGAGCAAAATGGCAAGAAAAAAGGAGACCCCCTGTGTTCAGTGCTGGAAAAGGGCCTTTTTTTAGGGGGTGCAAAACTGGGTTTTATCTTGTCTCTTCTAAAGAGGAAAGCATCTGCAGCCCCTTCCCTCCCGCAGCAGCTCCATGGGGGTTTCCGCCTCCAAACGCAGCTGCTGATAAAAGATGAGGAGCTGACCTGACCCCAGCTCTGGCCACGGAGGGAAATTCCTGGCGTGCGGAGCAGGGAGCAGGCTGTGGCTCACTGCGCCTTTGCCCAGCCACGTCCCCCAGGAGCCAAAAAACCCCAGAACAGCCCCGGGGCTGCTCCACGGCACCGACAGCGGCTCCTTCTTCCCTGCTCGGAGATGCTCCGGGAAGGAAATCCCCCAGGCTCACGGCCCTGGCAGCACCAAACTTTTCCCTCTTCCCACTACAGTGGAAAAAATAAACGGCTTGGCACAGTCGGGCTCAGGAGGTTCCAGCTCCTCCCCATTGAAATGCTAATTTTGGCTTTCTGGGGTGTCAGGAGCTCTCCCAGCACAAACCATTGGTGACGGGGCGTGGGACGGGGTGCCTCTGGGGCAGCTCCTGCCCACCCTGCCAGCCCGTGGCCTTCACCGAGCCACGACCCCGGGACCCGCTGGGAGAGGGTGGGGTGGTGGGTGCGGGATGGGGATGGTGCGTGAGGGATGGGGATGGTGCGTGAGGGATGGGGACATCCAAGACACTTGGCACCGGGGAAGAAAGGTGCCCTGGGCTGTGCTCACACTTGTCCAAGGGCTTCAAATCACTCACGGTCCCTTTTTTTTTTTTTTTTTGGTCTTTTCACCCATTTTCTTTTTTGCATCCCCCTGCAGCTTCCAGGTGACTTTTCCCATCTGAAGGGCAAACAAGACAATTTCCCACATGGAACAGCAGCGACCGGGTCTCGCTCCCCGACCCCCCTCCACAGCATCCCCTGAGACCTTCCCCTTCTCCATCCTCCTCCTCCCCGGCCCGTGGCCACCCCAGCTCCCAGCGCGGCAGCCCCCATTCCCAGCCACGGCCCTGGGCCACCAGCCCCAAACCGCGGGGTCCCGGCCCCATGCCCTGCCCAGGGCCACGCCGGGGTGGTGGGACGGAGCAGGAGCCAAAGGGATCCAAGAGACCCCGAAGAGCCGCGTTAACGTGTCAGCGTATAAATACTCCTCTAAGCTCTCGGCTGTTTACCCAGAGCCGCTGTTCTGGAGACGGGTCCTCGCTGAGCAAATGCCGGGCAGCGCCGCTGGGTAAACAGCCCGGGGTTTATTTAAATGTTAAACAGAGAAGTTGCTCTTTGGATTCGCAACCACTACCCCAGCCAGCTGTGGAGCCAGGCACATGCCATGCCGGGGATGGATGGATGGATGGATGGGACCGTGGTCCCCGACCCCGCCAGGGGCACCCCAGGCTGGCAGCACTGGGGAGAAGCGGGTGCTGCCGGCGGTGAGGGGCCGGGGGTCGCGGGGCTGTGCAGCTCCGGCTGCGGCCGTCGCCTTCCCTGACATCAGCATTTCTGCAGGTTTTGCTTTCGCAGCAGGGAAGGTGCTGCGGTGGGAAGGGCCGGCCCCACCGGCAGTACCCGCTGCCTCCTCGGGGACCCCGGACCGCGGTTGGGGGGTCCCAGGTTCAGGACACACAGCCCCAGCCTGCCGCTCCCTTGGGGCGGCCCACTGGCACCCCTACCCTCGAAGCACATGGGGACCACGTCCCCGGTGGCACCGCAGCTCCGCTCCTGCTGTGGAGACAAAGGAAGGTCCCCGCCATGCTCTGCTCCCCCCAGCCCCTCAGCGGACCCCCGGCTGCCCCCGCCACCGAGCCCGGCCCTGTGCTAAGCCAGCGAAAAGTTTATCCCAAGGTCAGGGCAAGCGGCACGGCAGCCACCATCCCTGCCGGTGCCGGAGCTGCCACGCGCGGTGTCCCCTGTGCGAGGACCCCCGTGCCGTGCCAGGGGCTGCCAAAGCCGCAGCCAGGCAGCATCCTCCCAGCCTCAGCGCCTCGTTAATTATTGAGATTGTCTCCCTCCCACCTCCTCTTGATCCACTAACCCACAATCCAGCTCCGGCAGCGCCGGCGAGGCAGCCCGGGGCTGACGCGGCCGAGTCCCAACCCCGCAGCACCACCGGGATCAGCCCTGGCCGGATCCTGGCTCTCCACCGCAGGCACGGGAATGCTGCTGCCAGCATGGCTCAGCACCACCAGCCTCTGTGCCAAGGAGGGGGGGGGAAGCAGCATCAGCCCCATCCCGCTGGGGCAGGATCCGGCCGGGGTCCCCGTGGAAGGGGCCGCAGGCTCAGCCACGCCGGGCATCACCGTGCCATCCCCAGCGGTGACAGCAAGGCGAGGAGGTTGGCACGGACAGCCAGCACCGCCACGCTGCCGTAAGCCCCAAGGGCTGAATGTCTCTCTCCGCAGTCAGGGTGATGCCAGGGGCTCAGGGCGCAGCGACATCCCTGGTGCCACGCGGCCGGGCCCCCTCGGGACGTGTCCCCGTCCCCCGAGCAGCCCAGCCCCAGCCGGGGGAACGGCAAACGAAAGAAATTTAAAATAACACCGGTGCAAAGCCTCCCCCCCCACCCCAACCCAGGCGAACATTTTCACATCTGTCACTAGCTGTCACCTCATGAATAATTCATCTGCCTCATGAATATGCAAAGCTGGGGCTGGTGATTAGCTTCGACTGAAACACAGCTCAATTCCTCACAGGCCATCGGGCGCTGGGACGAGCCGGCCAGTTTTGGGGTCTCCTCACCCCAACCTGCCCCAAGCCAGGGGATGGCATGGGGGCGGCTGCGGACCCCGGGGTCCCCACAGAACACAGGGGACATTTGGGACAGTGGTGGGGACACGGGCTTGGGATGGGCGGGAGGGGAGGGGGGGCACTGCCCACCCACCCAGCCTGGATGCGGCGGGACAGAGGTGCCCCCACCCTGGGGATGCCCCAGCCCAGGGGGTGCCCCCAGCTGCCCCCCCAGCCAGACCCTGCCCCACAGACCCTGTGACCTCTGCTGTCCCCACGGGTCACTCCGGTCCCCAGCACCACCAGCACACACACGGCCTTTCGGTGCCCACCCACCCAGCCTGTCGTCCCCCCCATTGCGGGGCTGATCCTGCACCCCCCGCGCCCAACCCTGCCACAGCCACCAGCCCCCCGCAGCACCCACCTCCCTCCCAGCGCCACGATGCCTCCACCGCCCCAACGGGAAGGGGGTGTCCACCGAGGGCCCCCCCCGAGGCTGCACGGCCGCGGTGGGAGCCCGGCAGCGGGGCCGACTCCGCGTCCCTTCCTCTCTGCCCACAACAAAGGAATTCTGCAAACCTCGCTGCCGTCACATCTCACAGGCAACGTGATGCTTCCCGCTCCCCCCCAGCCTGTGAGAATAAATTAGCACCTCAGAAAACTGTGATCCCGTCCAATATGGGCCCTTTGCTGGGTGCGATTTTTATTAGGCAGACAGTCTGCAGCCTTTATTTTAGAATTTGCTCTTCTTTTTTTTTTTTTTTTTTTTCTCTCCTGTTTTCTGTCTCTCCCCGGGAAGCTGAAAGCGCCACGGGAGCCCCAAAGCCAGCGCAGCATCACGGCGAGCCCCCCGGCCCCATCCCTGCGGATGGCTCGGTTGCACACCAGCGAGCAGCTCCGAAAGCAGCGCCGGTGCCCGGCACCGAAAGTGGTGAGGAAAACACCGGGCCCGCGGGTCTGGCACAGAGCTGGGCCTCCAGCACCATCCTCCCTGCCGGCGCTGGATTTGCCAAGCCCCCGGGTCAGAGCGTGGGAGCGAAGAGCCCCCCAAACAGCCGCAAACCCCTCGCCGGTACCCGCACCTGCATCCGTCCATCCCGGCAGCCCTCCGTCCATCCAGCCCGGCCTCACCGCATCCCCGTGCCAGGGAACGCGGGCTGGGACTCATCCTGCCCGTGGTGCTGAGCCCCCACTACGCTGCCGGCCCTGCCTGCTCCCTGGCAGCCAGGGACACCCCAGGGATGCCACAGCCAGGCTGAGAAACTTCCCGGCTCCCTCTCTGCCGGGGAACCGCTGGCGGCACCAAGGGGGAACCAAGGCAAGGGAGGGGGCCAAGGCGCACCCAGCTCCGGCACCACGGGGGGACAGCTCCCCAGTGGGCACCCATCTGCCAGCACCCGCTGCCCTCCTGCCATCCCCCAGCCCTGCTCCCTGCCCGCCGCCTCGCTGCCAGCTCCTCTGCGGGCAGGGCAGGGGCTCAGGGCACAGCGCCGTGCTGCCCACCCTGCCAGTGTCCCCCCACCCTGCCTGTCCTACTGGCCCCAGCGCCGGTGTCCCCCAGCCCCCGCCAGCCCCAGTCCCAGTGTCCCCAGCCCTGAAAGCCCTGGTCCCCCTGAGTGCCTCCCCATTCTGGCATCCCCAATGTCCCCCTGTCCTGGTGTCCCCACAACCCCAGTGACCCCAGCCCCATTGTCCACCTGCCCCAGTGCCCCCAGTGCCACTCCTGACCCCCTCCCAGCCCCAACCCCAGCATCCCCTCCAGCCCCACTGTCCCCAGCCCCGATCCCAGCATCCCCATCCCTGACAGCCCCAATCCCCGCACCGTCCCCGACCCTCAGTCACGGCATCTCCCCAGCCCCAGGGCCAGCACCCCCCCTCTTTGTCCACCCTGGATCCCCACAGTGTCCCCCAGCCCCGATCCCAGCGTGTCCCCCCCCAACCCCCGCATCCCCCAGCCCTGACAACCCCGTTGTCCCCACCGCGTCCCCCAGCCCGGATCCCTCCCGTTCCTACCGTAGCGGTGCCGGTGCCCCCGGCCCCCATCCCCGTGCGCTCCCACCGCCCGACCCGGCCCCGGGCACCGCAGCGGGGGCGCGGCGCGGGCGGTGCCGGTCCCGGTGCCGGTCCCGGTGCCTCACGTACCTGGGGCCGTGCTCACGGCGCACAGGGGGTCATCGCCGCCGGTGGAGCCGAGCACCCCGCCGGCACCGGGGGCTTAAAAGCGGGGCGCGAAGGATGGAGGGGAGGGGGGGACTGGGGGGGGGGGGGTAACTGGCCGGGTCCCCCGGAGGGGGCCGAGCCGGGCCGGGCCGGGCCAATCGCGGCTGGCGGCAGGCACGGCCCCCCCGCCGGTGCCTCCCGGTGCCGCCCGCCCGCACCTGCCCGCAGCGGCGGCGAACCCGCGCCCGCTCCGCGCCCCGCCGCGCTGCCCGGCGCAGGGCGAGGGGCGGCCGCGCATGCGCCGGTTTGTGTGTCTCTCCCCCCCCCCCCCCCAAACCGGGGCCACCCCCTCCCCATCGAGCGGGGCCGCCCCCCGCCGCAGGCACCGCAGCCCCCCCCCCTCCCCGTAGCCGGGGTTGGCAGGTTCCCCTGGAATGGGGATGGGGTCCCTAAGAGGGGAGGGGAGCTCTGCAGCCCCCCCCCATGCACGCACCACACCCCCTGCCCTGGGACCCAGTGGGATTTTAGGGGGTGTCCAAACAGGGGAGCATCTTCCAGCCCCTCTGCACCCCAAAATCCCTTCCAAGCCATACAGGGTGCAACCAGCAGCATCTTCCGGCCCGGGGGGGGGGGGCGTACGGGGGTGCGGAGGGGCCGGAAGATGCTGAGGATGGATGAAGGCTTGAAAAAGCCCAAATAACCCCAATTAAATGGGTGAGACACCCCAGGGAGCTGCAATACCAGAAATGAACCCCAATATAGGGGGCAAAACCATCGCTGAGCTCTCAGGGAGGGGGGTTGGGGGGGGTGTCACCTTCCCACCGGTAAATGGAGAATGCCACCCTGTCTCCCACGACTTGGCAACAACCGGTGAAAAAAGATTTCGCCCCCCCCTTCATTTTCCCCATAGGATGGATCCGTGGAAACCCGAGAGCAAAGTTCTCATTTCCGACTCCATTGTGCCAGACTTTTCGTGGCGTTTCCTGCCTTTTGTGAACCCCCCCCCCCTCCTCCGGCACAACCCCAGCATTGCCGGCGCACAGAGCTCTTCTGTTCCCCTTCTTTATGTGGCTGCAGCTGGCGTCCCCATCCCCATGTAGGTGCCGGAGCGTGGGGGACAGTGACAGGGGATAATGCCCCCGTGGTGTTTGCCAAGCAGGATTGGGAAGAGGGTCCCAGGGGATTTACTGGCACCCTGATATCCTGGCTACTTCCCGCTCTGAGCGGATCCAGGTGGCTGGTGCTGCTACCCTACACGTCTCCATCCCACTGTCCTGCTTTGGAAAGGGCACCCGTGGGTGCTGGTTGGGGTTTGCTGGAAGGAGGGTGCTGCACCGTCTCCATGTGCCTGGAGAAGATGGTCCAGTGAGGATGAGTGTGGCTCCCAGTGGAGGCAGGCCCACGGCCCATGTGCGGTGGGATGGGGCTGGCTCCGAAACGCTCACCCCACTCATGCAAGGGCCTTGGGCACCCTTCGGGGTGAAGAGGCTCTCGCTGCACCCCACTGCAGCCGGGTCCTACACCCGCAGCAAGACCTGCATCCCACCTGCCTGCTGCCTCCATCCCACAGCCCGCTGCCCAAACCCTTCCTCCCGCTCTTCATCTTCCTAAGCTTCATCCAGAAAGCCGGCGGCGCCGGCAGGGTCTGATCCGCACGACGCATCGTACACGGGTCGGGGATTAGATGGATTCATCCAGGAGCCTGGCTCCTTATCGCGCCTGGCAGCGGGAGGGGGGGTCCCCTCAGCACCCACCTCCCGTTGGCCACCCTTCGCTAACGAGCACCGGGCGTGGTGACGAAGCTGCACCCAGCCTTGACCCTGACCCACAGCGGGTCCATGGAGCAAAGGGGCCGTGGTGGAGAGGACAGCCGGAGCCGCTCGGGACCACGAACCTCCCCGTGGGCTCGGAGGAGCATGGGGCAGGGGGGGGGGGAGCAGAGGGACCGCAGGCACCCATCCGTCCACCTCCCGGGGGGAGCCAGGGCCCCGGCAGAGGCAGCGTGGCTGATCTGCTGCCGGCCGTTTGTCTTGCTGAGGAAGGTGCCGGCAATGAGTTATCGGAGCTCTCCTCTCGAGTGGAGATAAATGTCATAACAGACACCAGCCAGCACGGCTTATGGATGGGGATTTAATAGACACCTCTCCCCCCGCCCGCCTCCCCGCGCCAGCAGCTGCTCCGCGCCCCGGGGACCGCAGCCCGCGGCGGGGTGGTGGTGGGGACCAGCTCCTCAGCCAGCACCAGTTTGGAGCCCCAGGGCTGGTCCCTCCAGCTGGGAGGTGATTTTGTGGGGTCCCCCCGCCCCCCCCCCCCCGGGCCCAACCTGGAGCCCTGACATCCCGCCATGCCCATCCCTCCAACTGGGCAGGAGAGCCAGCTCCGCCTGGCACCGAGGGATGTCCCCACGTCCCCATCCTTGCCCAGCTCAGGGTCCCTTGGACACCCCCCCAGCCCCACACCCAGCCTGTCCTCATGGCGTTGCCCCAAGAGCACCGACGGCTCTGCCCCGAGCTGCTCCCACGAGGCAGCACCCGCTGCCACCGGGTCCCCACTGCCCCCCGTGTCCCCGACCCCACCAGGGACAGGCTGGGGTCCCGGCACAGCGGTGGTTGGGGTGACCCCATCCCTCGGTCCCGCTCACTCGTCCCTGGCCCTGTCAGGTTTTGCATCGGCATCTGCTGGGGCAAGCAGGGACCCGAGCGTCTTTTTGAGCCAGAACGCTGGGTTTCTGGTGAAATCCTGCAGCAGTGTTGCCGTGACGACCCTCCTGCAGTTTCCATCCAGAGATGTTTTCCTTTGTTGTGACAGGGACGTGGGGAGGCGGCCGCTGGCGAGTGGGGTGCATGGCGGCGATGGTGAGGGGCTCCCACCACGAGCGGCCAGGACCCACCACTGCCCCCGGGGAGACCCGGCAGGGCTCCGGCTCCAGCACGGGGCTGGGGGGTCCCCACGGCTCCAGCACAGCTCTGACTTGGCCCCAGCCACCCAGGGGACAGTGGAGGGGCCAGGAGCCGCATGTGACATAAGTTTGATAGGTCTCAGCCAGGTCTCGCTCCCACCAAGAGCCACAATAGAGAGGTGATGTGGCCAACCCGCAGCCTGGGGACAGGCGTGGGGACACCGTAGAGAACCGAAGGGGATGGAGAGGTTGATTCTGCAAGACCGAGTGGCAAAGCATCTTTGTCACCTCGATGACAGAGCCACTTTGGGGGCCAGTGAGACCAGGAGCCTCCTGAGCTCCGGTGCTGCCTGGTTTGGCAGCTGGGACCGTGGCGCCGTGACCAGGTTGCTGAGCAGCATCACCGCTGCCATCCCGTGGGTGCTGAGCACTGGCGTACCGGGGTGCCAGGGACCCTCCCTGCGTGGCAAAGACCCCCGCAGCTCCCCACGGCCGGAGCGTGGCCGTGTGCCCCAGTCCCCACATTGCCGGGGGAGCACGGGGGGACCCCGTCCTGCGCCCCACGGAGCCGCTTGTTATTCCGCTCAGGTCCGCCGGCGGCTAATGAAGCCCGTTCCAGGAGAGCTGCCACATTCATCGGGAAAGCAGCTTATTAATGAGGCCTCTGCCACCGCAGCTGGGGCCAGCGCTCGGGGCACTGGCAGCGGGCGGGAGGGTGGACGGACGGACGGACGGACGGCTCCGTGGCAGAGCGAACCAGCAGCTGGTGCCTGTCCTGGCTGAGGTGCTGGTCCAAAGCCAGGGCGGGAGCAGGGCAGGATGCCCCGACCCAGGGTCTGCTCCGGAGGGGACAGGCTGAGACCTGGCACCATGGATCCGCTTCCGTGCTGCCCAGACCCCTCACCCGCTGCTCCTCACCCCCGGCTGCGGCTCCTTTCTGCTTTCGGCCAGGGCCGAACCTGCCCCATGGCACAACCTGGGTGCGGCGGCAAGGGCACGGAGGGGTCCGGGCTGGGGACAGCAGCATCCCCCAGGGATGCAGGGACTCTATCCTGGCCAGGCCCAACTTCCCTCCAAACCTGCCGGCAGGATGCATTGATTTTATTTTCTGTTTCCATGGCAACTGCCTCCTTCCCTTCCCCCTCCTGGCAGCCTGACCGTTCCTTCGCCCTCCTGCAGCACCCAGCCCCGGCCAGCACCCACCCTCCACCGGGGACACGGAGGACACAAGCTGTGACCCAGCGTGGTCCCTTCCTCCAGGGACTCTCCTGGGTGGCAGTGCCACCAGCTCAGCATCCACGGGCAGGGCCCAACCCTGCACCCTGGTGCCCACCGTGGCACCAGTGGGTGATTTTGGGGGAGCAGCCGGCAGGGCTGGCACAGAACTGGGAGCAGGCGTGGGGGACACCAACCCCAGTCAGCCCCTCTCTGACACCAGCAATAATTAGCAGCCAGGCCAGCAGGACACCGCACTGGTTCATTAGCCAGGGCGGTAATTGCCCCCCCTACCCGGCACTGCCCACGCGGGGACACAGAGCAGCATCTCCCGTTAACAGAGCCAAGCTCATTAACGGCACATCCTACCCCCACACCTGCTCATGGCTGATGTGTCGCATCTCCAGCACCCCCTGCGTGGCGGCACCGGTGGGGAGGATGCCGGCACCGCGGCAGCCCGGCCACAAGCCCGGTGCCCTCACCCCGTTGGGAGGAAATGCTGGTTTGTGGCCTAAAAGCAGGTCCATGAGAAGATAATAATGACATCCTTTTATCCATCCCCTGCCAGAGCGACGCACCCGTTGCCACCCCGCACAGCTCCTTCCCCGCGCGGAGATGCCACCACATTGTTATTTAGCATTAATTACCGACTGTGCCATATCCTGCCCTTCCTGGCCCCCCCAGACCCCTGGGACCCCCCCGGCCCCTCTGCGCAGGGGTGGGGAATAAAGGCAGAGACACATCCCAGAGAACAGGCAGGGCCCTGTGCCGGGCGGAGAGGCCGCGGCATTGAATAGCGCCTGTGCCACATTCACCGGTAATCTCCAGCGTTTACACGGAAGTGGAAATCAATCGCTGCAAGTAATTAACAGCGAAGGGCACAACACCCGCTTCTTCTTCGGAAGCAGCTCCCGGCACCAGCCGGGGTTGCTCAGCAAAACTCACACGCCGGCACCCGCCTCACAAAAGGTGCCGGCACCCGTTTCCTGCGCCACCGGCACGAGGTGGCCGTGCCGGCACAGGGCCAGCATCCCAGCGGCTCGCGGGTGGGAGCTCACGCCTGGTGGGAGCGGGGGGTCTGGATCCGTGCCGGCACCTGGTTTGGCACCAGCCTTTCTATTAGCTCTTGGATAAAATGCAAAGGCCCCCCCCGGCGAGCGGCTGAGTGCCGGGCTGGACGGCAGCCGGGAGCCAACGCCGCCACTGCCAAGCTGCTCCCAGCGCAGCCCGAAACAGCTGCATTTACCACCCGCCTTGTTCCTCGAGAGCGAGGAGGGCGAGGAAGATGCCGAGGCTGAAGAGCCCTGGGGCCAGAGTGCTGCCCCCCAGTCCCCCCCCAGGTGGGCAGGGCTGGAGGGGCCTGGGGGGGCACTGGGGTGAGGGGGGATGGTGCCGGCAGGCGCAGGCAGGAGGTGATGCAAGCAGCGGTGGCACAAATGGCAGACCCATCCCCGACGCACGATGAGCCGAGGGGCAACTAAGGCTCCTGTGGTTTTTGACCCAATTTCTCAGGGAAAACTCGGCAGGGGGAGAAGGGGAGGAAGGAGGAGGAAGACAAAGCCCGTCACGCGTGTGCTAGTGTGTGTCACCGCATGTGTGTGCATGCACGGGCATACACGTGCGTGCTCATTAACATGCGTGTGCAGGCGTGTGCGCAGCCCAGCCGGGGGCCGAGCTGGGCGGCCGGAGCCCCCAGAGCCGTGCTGCGAGGGGGAGGTGATGGCTTTGCAGCACTCGGCTGATTTTATTTTTGCTTGTGGCTGAGCGCAGGCAGCCTCAGCGCGGATGCCGTGATTCATGCAGGCAGCCCAGCACCCGGGGAGGTTTGGGAAGACTGCAGAGCGTCGCCGTGCCGTCACCTTGTGTTGCCTCCCCCGGCAAGGTGGTGGTGGGGGCCGGCTGGAGATGTGAGACTACCCTGAGGTCGAGGCTTGCAACCTCACCGAGCACTGGGGCACATCCACAAAGACTCGGAGCCGCGGGCAAGCACAGCAGCACCATATGCCTGCGAAGGATAATTTTAAGCAGCTGCTGTGATATATGTACGGGAGGGGGGGCGATTTCTCCCTGTACAGCTGCTCCAGGCTCCCCGCAGCTCCCTCGCAGGCTCGGGGGGGGCAGCTCAGCCCTGCCTGGCTGGGGTGCCCACGGGAGAGCCAGGAGGCAGCAGAGGTGGGGAAGCAGGGAGGGCTTGGATTTCCTGGTGCTTTGTGCTGGTGACTTCCATCGAGGGGGGTGCTGGGGTGTGCAGGGATGCTGCAGCATGTAGGGATGCTGGGACATGCAGGGATGATCGAGCGTGCAGGGATGCTGGAGCGCACAGGGATGCTCGAGTGCGTAGGGATGCTGGGGTCTGCAGGGATGCTCCAGCACAAGGATGCTCCAGCTTGTGGGGATGCTCCAGTGTGCAGGGATGCTGGAACAAGCAGGGATGCTGGGATGAGCAGGGATGCTGGAGCATGCAACAATGTTGGAGCGTGCAGGGATGCTCAGGTGTGCAGGATGCCGGAGCACGCAGGGATGCTGGGGTCTGCAGGGATGCTGGGGTCTGCAGGGATGCTCAGGTGTGCAGGACGGTGGAGCATGCAGGGATGCTGGAGCACGCAGGGATGCTCGGGTGTGCAGGATGCTGGAGCACGCAGGGATGCTGGGGTGTGCAGGGATGCTGGGGTGTGCAGGGATGCTCAGGTGTGCAGGATGCTGCGCCGTGCAAGGCTCCCTGCACACCCCCGCACTCGGGCTCCCTCACTGCAGTGTCTCTCTCTCTCTCTCTCTCTCTCTCTCTCGCCGCTGCTATTTTCAGCCGCGCTCCACCAGTGCCACCTACAGAGCTGGCCCAGGAGGGCACCCAGCCGCCCCCAGCCCAGGGCCCGCCGGGGTCCCCCCTGGAGCCGGGCCGGGGGGGGGGGGGTCTATCCCCGAGCCCAGGGCCGTGCAGGGGCCGGGGGCAGGTTGGAGGAGGGGGAGGCCTTTGCGGGGGAGGTGAAGCACGAGTGGAGGGCACCCACGGAAGTGCTGGGCCGGGGGTGCTGCCTGGAGGGGCGCCGGGGTGTTGCACACACACACGCACCCCCGCCGGGGGGGGGGGCGCTGCAGGGGGTACGGGGTGCTGCTCACGCGTGGGTCCCCGCGGCGGGGAGGGCGGAGCGCTGCGGCGGGGGGGGGGGGTGGTTGTGGGGGGGAGGCGTTCCCGGACGCCCGGGTCCCGGGGAAGCAGTTCCGCTGCTTCCTGCGTGGGGCGGGCGGTGAGTGCGCGGCGGCCGGAGGGGACGGGGATGGGCGGGGGGGGGGCACCCCGGTGCTGCGCGGGTACCCCAATGCTGCCGGGTGTCGCCATTGCTCCGCGGGGTTCCCCAATGCCGCCCGGGGGTCCCCAATGCTGCCAGCATGCCTCTAATGCTGCTGGGCGTCCCCGGTGCTGTCCGGGGGTCTCCAGTGGTGCTCGGGGGTCCCCAATGCTGCCGGAACGTCCCCAGTGCTGCCCAGGTGTCCCCATTGCTGCTGGGTGTCCCCGGTTTTGCCCCCCGCTGACCCCGTCTCCCCGCAGGCAGCGATGCCCGTGGAGCCCCTGATCTGCGCCGACACGGCCACGCGGTGAGTCCCGGTCCCCCGGGGGAACAGCAGGCAGGTGCTGCGGCCGCCCCCCCCGGTGGGTCCCTGCTGGGTGCGCTGTCCCCTGGCCCTGCGGGGACCCATCGCTGACCCTGTCCCCATCGTGTCCCCATCGTGTCCCCGGGACGGTGGCACATGTCCTTGCAGGGTGAGCTCTGTGCTTAACCGGGACGTGAAGCAGTTTGGGAAGAAGCACATGTTCGACGGGAGCGAGGAGACCTGCTGGAACTCAGACCAGGTGGGGGACGAGGACGGGGCAAGCAGGAGGGGTGGGACGGGAGCCGTGCACACGGTGAACACCCCACTCTCCCCCCATCCCGTGACGGAGCCCTGGTGTCGTTCCTGCCTTCAGGGCACATGCCAGTGGGTCACCCTGGATTTCCCGCGCACCGTCAAGGTCTCGCAGCTCCACATCCAGTTCCAGGGGGGATTCTCCAGCAGGCTGTGCACACTGGAAGGTGAGGAGCTGGTTTGGGGGCATGGGGGTCCCTCTGCCTCAGTTTACCTGCACCTGGATCCTGCAGCTGTTTGTTGTGAGGCGCAGAGGTGTTTGTTAGCCATTCCCAAAACCCAAGAGGGGCTGAGGCCGTGGGCTGGAGCAGAGAGGGGTGAATAGTGATGACTGGGGGTTCTCCGGGGCGCTTTGGGTGCAGGTGGGAACCTGCTCCATGAGAGGGACCACTGCCCCCAGCCCTGCAGTACAGCCAATGCAGGATTTTGGGGGCAGCCGTGGCAGCTGGCGGGGGCTCCCCCAGCACCCGAGCCTCCGCGCGCCTGCCTCCACGCTCACCGTCCACAGGCTGCAGAGCAGGGGAAGAACTGGTGAAAATATCTGACCTGTACCCCCAGGACATCAACGCCATGCAGATATCCTTTGCTGCGCAGCGGGCTGGCTCCGGCGGCTTGGCGGGTGGATGCAGAGCCACCCGTGGTGGTGGAGGGGCAGGGGGGCGATGGCAGAGCTGCGATTTAAACAACAGACCTGCGGGTGGCCGTTGGCACTTTGCTAATGCTACAGCTACTCAGCAGAGCTGGAGCATACCCAGACATCACCGGCCATGGTACACCAGGCTGCGAGCCCCACGCGTGGCACGTTTCTCACGTGTCGTGGCATCCCCCTGCCTATTTTTCTCCTTTACGGGCCCTGCACAGATTCCAGGTGGAGGAGACGGTGCTGGATAAGCTGAAGATCACCTTTGAGAACAGCACTGACTTCTTTGGGAGGATCGTGGTGTACCACCTCGGGGTGCTGGGAGAGAGGCTCTAGGGCAGCGTGGGGGGCTGCTCCCCCATCACCTGCGTTCCGCCACGGGGACTCGGCTGCATGGGGGGAAACAGGACAGCAAGCCCTGCCAGCGGGGACACGCTGTCCCCAATTGCACCCCAAGGTGCTGAGAGGGGGTCCCCGCCCCCCAGGATGGCAGTGACAGAGGGACACTAGTGCAGAGCTCCACGTGCTGGACTTCAAGCCGTTGGCGGGACACAGCCTGTGTAACCGGCCGAATAAACGGTGTCCCCGCTCCTTCCTGGCTGCTCCTTGGGCAAGTGGCACCCCGGGACCGAACCTCTGGGCTTTGCCATGGCCATGCCGGTGTGTGACTTGAGCTGGAGAGAGGAGAAGTGCCACTGCTGTGGGCTCTACCTGTCTCTCGCCTTTGCTAACCACCCCTGAACTTTCTTGGAGTGGCTGTTTGCGGCCTCACGGGGTTCCGGCTCGGAATTGCAGTGTGCCGGCTGTCGGCCGGGGCCGTGCTGTGTTCCTGGCTGGCAGGGTGATGCTTCCTGCCGGGTTTTGCTCCTGCCTTATGGATATTTCCCTGGCTGGTTGTAACACTGCATGCAGGGAGGGCTTGGCAAGTTTACGGGCGTAAGAGGGAGCTTCCCTCATCACAAAGACAGCTCTGGAGAGGAATACCAGGGCACTGGGAGGATGCAGGCCTTGAAGAGGTTGGCCCAGTTCCCCTCACGGTTCCTCAGTAGCTGGTGCTGGGATCGGCAGCTGAGACAGGCTGAGGCAATGGACAGGGCTCCACACAGCTGCTTTAGAGTTTACTTCCAATAATGCAATACCTGAATGCACAAACGCACAAAGCAGCCGAGCCCGGACAGAACAGAAATGCAGCTGCCCTGAGGAATGAGTGTCCCCGGGT
This sequence comes from Grus americana, assembly GCF_028858705.1. Classification (NCBI taxonomy): domain Eukaryota; kingdom Metazoa; phylum Chordata; class Aves; order Gruiformes; family Gruidae; genus Grus; species Grus americana. Next base: position 2,144,575 of record NC_072879.1, read on the forward strand.
GCGAGGCGCTGTGGCCATGCCACCCTCCGGGAGAGGCAGAGATCCACCGAGGGCAGGCAGTTCCTGGCTTCCTCCGCGTGCTCCTCGCTTGAAGCATCGTGCCGCTGCCCGTTTTGGGACGGCTGGGTGAGGCCGCGTTGGTCCCAGAGGAGAGCCCTGCGTTGGCCGGGAGAAGCGCTGGTGCCACGGCAGTGCAGCGCGAGCCGCCGTGTCACTCCAGCTCCTTTTTCTGAAATAGCTTGAGGATGTGATTTTCGATAACCTGTTGGACTAACGGAAGGGAGAGACGTGAAACCCAAAGCCAAGCCTGTGAGAAGCCAGTACCGCTGTGAGCAGGACCTGGTCACCATCTTGCTCCCCTTTCTCCAGGGGCTTGTCCCCATCTCCCTGTCCCAGCCCTATCTCCAGCACAGCTCTGGTTTGGAGGGGGAGCAAAGGGGAACAGGACCCATCTTGATTTCTCTGGCTCAGTTTCTCTGCGTGGCAGAGCAGGGAGCTGTGGTGGAAGGTCAATAAAAGCCCCCAGCAAGGCTGGAAGCTGGGAATTGCCTGGAGGTTTTTCAGGGAGGGAAGGCAGGGCTTGCTGCCAGGCACAGAGGGGACACTTGCCTTTCTTGTGTCCCAGGGCCACGGCCAGATCCATCGGGGTGTAGCCAGAATCTGCCTCTGTCGTCAGGTCAGCGCCGCGAGCTGCAAGCAGGCAGTGAAGATCAGGGCATGGCGCTCCCCTGCCAACATGGCGTCCCCTCCGGGTCAGGCACAGAGTGAGGGGACCCCCAAAAGGTGCCCGTCCTGGCTGGGCAGCCCCCCGTGACACCCCCAGGCTGCTCAGTGTCTCCCCCCAAGGCGTGTCACGCTCTCTCCCCGAGGCGGTTACCAACGAGCAGCGATTCGAGGCCAAGGACTAAGCGCGGATCTTCCCCGTTACCTAGTAGGGCCTCGACACACTTGACGTGATTGCCGCGCACGGCGTAGAGCAGAGGAGTGCCGCCATTCTGCAGGGAAAGGGAAGGGGCTGCGTCATTGCTGGCCTCACACAGGGCCATGCTCACGCAGCTCCTGCTTCTCCCGGACCTGCTGGGATCCCCTTTCCGCCCTCTCCCACCTCCAGGCTGGGTGTTTTCTCGCAGAGCGGTTCTGCACAGGTTTTATTCTCTGTATGCAATACAGTAACTTTTAAATCGTGTAATTTTAAAGACAACCTTAGGTTCTGAGTGCTGTTTCCTTGTGGCTGGTAACATCATCAGTGTGAACAACTGAGGAAACCATTTAAAATTATTATCCAGATTAATTTCTCGAAACAACTGCATGAGCAGGCAAACGAGTGCTGTGAGCCTGGGAAGCATCTAGGAGAAAGGCATTGCTGCTCACTCAACCCAGAACGATGTGAACTCGCTACTGCTTTTTAAAAAGAGCTTTGCAGACCCCTGTCCGGGGCTTGGTGTCGCTCCCAGCGCTGGCGTGGTCCCCGCAGCAGCCTGCACCCTGCGGCACTCACCCAGTCGTAGATGTTGATGTCCACGTTCCTCTCCAGCAGCATGACGACGATGTCGGTGTAGCCGCCCATGCTGGCCAGGGACAGGGCGCTCTCCCGCTCCTTCGCCAGCACGTGGGGGTCGGCGCCCTGGGGACGGCACAGGCGTTAGCCCCGCTGGGCGGAGGAGCCCTGCTGAGACCTGGGGCGCTCAGCCTTGCTGGGTACCCCAGGGGGGCTGATCGTGGAGCCAGGTTCTGACAGCCTCTCGGGGCAGAGACAGCTCACGCGTTGCCGGTGACCTCTCCTTAGCAAAGTCCTTACCGGGCATATTTTAATCATCATCAGACATCTCAGGTGAGGACTTAAAAGCCCTTCTCCAGTGTCAGTAAACTAAGCCTTCCTGTTACTTATCCCTTTTTCCCATCACTGGGAACAGCTTTACTGGCCCTGTCTAGATGCCTGTACAGTATCCACCATCTCTTTCATTACTGATTTACGTAGAAAACCTCCCCGTCCTCCGAGCCCTGCCAGCCACAGACCTCTCCTGGTCTTCATTATATCCTTTATCAGTGTATCACCTCATTTATTTTGGGTTCTGTCTCTCTGGTAACACATTGCAGATTTGCTGCTAATACAGTAACAGAGACAAGAGTTGGTCCGGTGCTTATGAGGTGTGAGTGCTTGCTAAGTGTTGGATACACGGGGATGTGGGACTGAGCTTTGGGGAGCAGCTTGATCCAGAGTGCAGGAGGATCTGGTTCCTGCTCACCCCCAGACACTCTTTGACTGCAACCCAGCACTCAAGGACGATGCAGCAACGAGTTCATTAACTGCAACGATACCTTGGTGAGCACATTTGCTGGCAGATTACAGGGCCCAAGTGATAAGCCTGATCTCAAATTACCAATAAGCAGATATTTAATTACAAACAGTTATTGCTAGCTGTGAGATAAGGCTCTTCATGCTCCCGACTTAGCTCACAGCCCAATGGGGAGTAGCATCCGTCAGCGTCTGAGCCGTTAGCTCTGCAAACACGTTCTGTTTGGTGCCATGGGAAAGGCCGGCTGAGATGGTACCAGGATGGTGCTGGACAATTTGGTAGCCACTGGGGTTGGAGATGGGAAGTCTCCTGTTAACGAGGTGCTGTACGAGCATGGCCTTACCCATTCCAGCAGGTGACGGACCGTTTCGATCTCTCCAAAGGCTGCAGCCCAGATCAGTGGCGTGAAACCTCTCTCATCAGGTTTATTTACCAAGTTCTCGCCTGCACAAACATGGATAAGACATCATAAACAGGAAGGGTAAAGCCCCCTCTGCTCCTTGTCCCCCCAGTAAATCCACCAACAGCTGTAAAACTAAGCCAAAGGTTTATCAAAAGGCGGTCTGGCAGGACTCTGCATGAAATGGGGTAAGAACCCAAAGGAAGAGACCTGTACCTTTTCGAAGGTGCTCTTTCAGCTGGCTGAGCTCTCCTTGGGCGGCAAGCTGGTGGATGGACAACGCTGGGGGATAGAAAGAATTCATCTATCAGGATAAACTTTCCCCAGCTCAGCACCCACCATCTGCAGGTGGATCCCTGCAAGTCTAGGGAGGCGGTGATGGGACAGCCCTCGTCTTAGCCTCAAAAAACCCAGTGGGTAACTGAGATACAGCATCAGGGACAGCCAGACACAGCGAGTGCTGAGAGCAACAGCACTGCAGGGAGCAGCCTGAGAGACTGCTCCGGTGGACGCTGAACAGCGTGGCAGCAGGAGACAGAAGGAGGCTTCCGTCCCGCTGTCCCTCTGCTCCTGCTACACCCCGCATCCATCTGCGGTCTGCGATGCGCAGCCTGTGCTGCCCGGCGGTACTCACTGTCCAGCGTGGCTGGGAGGGCTGAGACCTCGTTGCCTCGCTGCCTGTTCGTCAGTGTGTTCGAGTGCTTCAGGGGGAAGCCTGTTCCAGAGAGAGGAGGGAGTCAGGGCATGTCTCCTCCGTACACTGACTTGAGGCCAAGAGCTTCATGAAAGCTCAGGTCTCATACATCTGATCTGAAGCTGTTCCCTCCCGTCCCTGGCAAAAACAGAGTCCTGCAAAAAAAGGAATTATTCCCTTGCAAGTAAAGAGCCTGGAGACTGAGGTTTGACCAGTGTGCAGGGACCAACAGCTGACAGGGAAGATAAGCCAGCCCGAACAGCTGCCCAAGGACGGGCAGGGTCCATCTGGGGTGCTGTGGGAGGCAGGGGTCTGGCATTAATGGCAGAATTGTACACGATATACTGCAGAGATATACTGAGGTGCACACAAGTTCATCCTCATATTTCCTGCCCTTGAAGTGCTCCACTTGGAAATAATGTGTTTAATTAGGAAAGTATATGGAAAGAGTTTGCCATCTCTGGTTCCACTGCACAGAGCTGCAGCGACCTCTCACTGCTGGCAGGAGTCATCGGCAAGGTCTGGATTTGGACTTGGCCTTGCCATGTTATGGGAGGGACTGGCAGCGGTAAAAGACTTTTTTCTAGCTGTCTTTGTGGGAGGAGAGACCCAGATGACCTCTCCCACGCCTGTCTCCCACTGGGGCTGTGCCTGAGCATCTGTGAGCACCGGGCTCTGCAACACTCACTGTCAAGGGCTGAGAGCTCGGTGCTCCTCTGCCTGTCCATCGAGGGAGTCGAGGACTTCGGGAGAGGGTCTGCTCCACCTACAAAACAAGGGCAGCCATTAGGGACCTCAGTTTCGCTTGCTGGGGAGCAGGCTGGGCTCCACGTGCAGCACAACGAGACCCAACCAGCAGAGCAAGCACCCCACGTGCACCCCGACCCCAAGTTGATCCCACCACCCCGTCACCCCCAGCACTCACCGTCCCCGTGGTCCAAGCGTGGTGTGTGCTGGTCCGGCCGCAGACACCCCAGGAGGGCACCACTGTCCCCTCTGTCCCTGGTCGCAGCCAGCTCCTCTGTGGCTGCTGCTCCGTCGGCTCCATTTTCACCCTCTTTCGAGAGCTCCTGGGCATCCCCGTCGTTTGGGGGGGTCCCCACGAGACAAGCGACTGCTTCTTCACCTTCCATGGGGCAGCTGCCACACAACAACGCGTTAGGAAGGGGGGGAAAGTGGGGACATCTCCGGGATGGAGGGGGCAGCGGGGGGAGGCTGCTGAGTCCCGGAGCACCCAGCCCTTGCGACCACCAAACTCCTCCGTGCCGGCAGCGCAGTTTGGGGTCTTCGGCCAGATCCCCCCGCACCGCCGGTGGACCAAAGCTCCCGGTGGACCAAAGCTCCCGTCACAGGAGATTTGCGAAGCTGCACCGCGACGATCTCCGAACCGCTCGCCCGAGCACGGCCGCCTTCCCGCTCACAACGGGGCCGAGCCAGGGCGGGTCGGAGGGAAACACCCCCCCCTCCCCCTTCTCCCCGGCCACCCCATTCCCGTCTCCGGCCATCCCTGCCCGCCTCGCCGCCCCTGGTGGGGCCCGTCCCCGCTCAGGCCAGGCCGCCCTTCCCCGGCGAGAAGTCTGGGCTCACCCCGGCATCCTCCGGCGCAGGGCCCCCCCCTCCCCGCTCCGCGTCCTGCCCCAGCACTTCCCCTTCCTCCGGCCTCAGCCGGGCTGGCCTGGCAGGGCCCGGCCGGGCTGGGGCGGGGGGCTGCCCGAGGGGAGCGGGGGGCACAGCGGGGGCCCCGGGCAGCTCCACCTGTCCGCTGAGGGCGCGGGGGCCGGGCGGGGCGGAAAGCCTGGCGTTAAAGCGACAGTCCCTTCCGTGGGACCGGGACGGGGTGGCGGCGGCCGTGGGGCAGCAGGTCCCCGCTGACTTGGGGAGGGGACGGACACACACACAGAAACCCGCACACCCCCCCCATCTGTCCCTCGTCCCGTACGGGGTCCCACGTCCCGCTCCTGCCTGAGGAGAGCGGTCCCGGCTCCCCGGGGGGTGGGAGCGCTCCGGCCCGCAGGCCCGTGGTGCCATGGCGGGCCTGTGAGGGGACAAGTGTCCGCCGGAGAGGGGGCTACACGGGACGGACGACCCCCCCGGGCTTCATGGCCTGGCAAGGGGCCCTGTGACATCCCCACTGCCCTGTACAGCCCCGGGGGGACCGGGGGGGGGGGGGGGTGGGCAGCGCCGGGCGCCCGAGGCCTTCGCCCGCCCGAGGCCCCCACAGACAGACCGCGGGGGGGGAGCATCGATGGGAAGAGGGGCGATCGTGGTGTTTTAACACACCACCCCCCGGGGCTGGGCTGGCTCGGGGCAGCGGGAACGCAGTGGCCCGATCCGGGGAAGGCCGCCCCGGGGCGCCTCCGACGCCTGCCCGTGGGGTGGGCCCGGCCCGGGGCGGGGTGGGGGTGGGTGGGCCCGGAACCTGGCCGGGGGGGGGGCAGGTGGAACGTCTCGCGCTGGGGCGATGTTTCCAGGCGGGGCCGTTTGCAGCGGGGGGGGCGCAGCGGCGGTTTCCGGTCGGGGTGGTTTTGGCGGGCGCCGGCGGAAGCGGAAGTAGCGGCGGGGCGGGATGGAGGAGCCCGAGATGCAGCTGAAGGTGAAGAAAGGTGGGAGCGGGCCCGGGCTGGTGGGGGCGGCCGGGGGGTGGCGGCCCGGTGGGGTTCGGTAGCCCCCGGTAGCCGCGGGGCCGGTCGCGGCAGTGTTCTACGGGTCTGAGTTGGTCGCGACAGGACCCTGTTGGTCGTGACAGGGAACGGGAACGACCGGGCTCTGCAGCGACAGCAGAAGTTACGATAGGGCCCTGAGGGTCGTGACGGAGAAGGGTACGACGGGGCAGAGCAAGTTGCGACAGGGCGGATGGTGACAGGGCCGTGCAGCCCCAGCAGAGCCCCAAAAAGGCACCGCGGGATTAGTCACGATGGGGAACTTAGGTCGTGACAGGGCAGGGGACGATGTGCCCCGGCAGGACCCCGCGGTTCGGGACAGGCTGAGCTGGCGGGGCCCCCGTGGGGTCCCCCCCGGCCCTGCTGTGGAGGGCTGCCCTGGGTCCCCCTCTCCCGACTCGTCCCCTCTGTACCTGCCCCCTGCGAGGGGCTGTGGCGTGACTCGTGTCAGGACAGACCGGCAGACGCTGTGTCCGTCCCGCGGGGGTATAACGACTCCTGGCAAGTTCTGCATTTATTCCCATTTGCATTCCTTCTGCCGGCGTTACAGAGCTGCAGTATCCGAGCAGTTGTCAGTGAAACAAAAGCTCTGAAAGGAGGAGGAATCATTTCCCTTAAAATAGAAAATTCTGCAGTAGGTAGAAGGGTTCTGCTTCAGCCTGGTGAAAATGCTCCCTGAGTCACCCCGCACACCCCCACTATGAACAATGAAACAATCTCTGATTTTTATGACGCTTAATTATCAGGAGCCGTCATCAGTCTCCTTGCAAACCTGCAAGGAAAGAGAGATCAGAGCCGTGATGTAGCTGTGCAAACCACCAACCGAAAAGGTGTCCTGTGTGGGGAGGGTGGCCCGTTGGGCCAGGATAAGAGGGGTAGAGAGAGAGGAAGCGGCTCAGCAGGCAGCTCGGAACGGCACCGAAGCTTCCTGAGTCCTGGTGTGTGGCCACTGTGTCTCCTCCGTGGGTGTTTTTAGGATGTCACCCAGGGGAGGCATCTGCAGGGGAGCAACAGAAGGAGCCTGCAGCGAGGGGTGGCTGAGACACAGGAGAGCTCGAGGCCCCGAGCAGAGATGAACCTGAACGGCCGGTAACGAGACAAGGAGCCTCCAGACTGGGAGCTGCCGGCACTCCCAGCTGAATGGGGTGGCTGTGGGCACAGGAATGGGAGCCAGGCCACTGCTGGGCTCTGCTCAGCTCCTGCCCCCCTCCGAATTGGTCAGAAAGGGCCCAGTGACAGGCATAACCCGAGCTCGGAGGGGACTGCAGAGGCAGTGACATCCCAGGCTGGTCTGGCTGCAGATGGAGCCAAGCTTATCGCTGGCTGCAGATGCCGTTATGGGGAGAATTATAAAAACGTGGGGTTTTGCTCTGATCTCTGCTGGCCCATTGTCATGTTGGGGGTGGGACCTGCGCTCAGGGGGAGCCTTTCCACCCCCGCCTTCCCCCCTGTTGCTCCCTGCTTTCCATAACTGTTGTTTTTCTTTTTGCAGTTACAGACAAATTCACGGAGAGCATGTACGTCCTGGCGAACGAGCCCTCGGTGGCACTGTACCGGCTCCAGGAGCACGTGCGGAGATCCCTTCCGGAGCTTGCGCAGCACAAGGTGAGTCACGCTTCGCTTTGGACTCCAGAGCTGCCACACAGTCGGGCATGAGCTGTTTTCCTGACTTGGTGCATCATCCCTATTTCACCTCCCAGAGGGGGGAGCGGGAAGGAGGGAGGAAATTGGCCACTGGGGTGCAAGGTGCTGTGGGACCCTGGCTCGGTTTGAGCTGGAGGGGGTGAGAGGACGTTACAAATTTACCTGCAGACCTAAAGGAAAAAAAACTTGAGATTCCAACTGTGAACCCGCGTTCGCACGGCTGGACCTGTGCGTCGAGACAAAGAAAAATGAGTAGTCTGTCTTGTACAGGGAGGAAGGAGATGTTAAATCTTATTACCCCTGCCTATGCTGTGAGATTTTTATTTCCTACATAAAATAAGGGGGAGGGTGAGAGGAGGGAAGAGGGAGCGTGAAGAAACAAGTGAGAAGAGCCCACATGAGGCAAAGCAGGATAATGAATCGCATCTCACAGCTGTGTTCCTACTTTCCTCCAGAGCACGGAGCGCAGACACTTTAATGCCAGCCTTGTTGTCCTTCTCCCTCTTCTGCCAGTCATGATTCATTAGGAGTGATGTCTCATGAATAGATTACTGCTTCATGTCTATGCTAATGCACTGTCAGGCCCCGTTTTTCACCTTTGCTTTACAGCCCTGGTTTCCAAATTAACCTGGATTGTGACACTTTATTATTCAATTATTTATTAACGTTTTATATACGTGTCTGTGCGCACTGGTAGGTATATAGAGATGTATGTGTATGTATAGCACATGCTGATGCAATTGCATCACTGGCATGTGGGAGACAGGTTTGTAATGTTATTCCTGAGCTGTCACTTGCTTTCATTTAATCAAGATAGTCCCGGTTTCGGGGAATGTGTCCTGAACAAAAGGAAATTGAGCAAATTGTATGACAAGTCATGCAGAGGGAAGAGATCGGTTTCCATCACTGAACGGTGCGTAACAGGGATGAGGGCGAGGGGCAGCACAGAAGCGCTAATGGAAGCGACAGCCGAGTGAGTGCACTGGACGCAGAGCATGTTGTTAGGCGGCGGGGTTTATGCTGGGCGAGATCTCTGTAAACCTTTGATTCTCTCATTTTCCCTGCTCAGCATGCTCATCGCAGTTATCTGCAGCGTTCTGCAAGCTCTCCGATTTGGCTAAGTTCATTTCCTAGCTGCAGCCATCTCAGATGATTCTCTTTTGTAGCCAAAATTGCTGCTGTTTTCCACTTTCTTCCCATGAGAAAAGAGGTCATGCTGTCCTGTGGATGCCAGCAGCAAATACAAGGACCCTGTGTGTCTCTGCGTGACTGCAGCCATCGCAAGCACCAGATACCTTTGGTCTTTGATGCCTCTATGTTCAGCTTTGCAGCTGGGGCAGTGGTGGCCTCTGTACGCCAGGAAGAGCTTGCCGTGCTCCCCGCAGTAGCGGTGCACGTCAGGACACAGCTGAACCGACCGTGCCGTGCCCTCTGCCCCAGGGCACTGCCCTGGTGCCACCCCAGTACCCGTTTGCCTCTCTAGTGTTAGAAAACATTTCCTGATGCTTGCTCAGAGGTGCTGCTGTTTACATCCATTTCTTTTTGCTCACTGCATGGGCACTTCCAGCTTCTTAACTGCTTTCCTGGTTACTGGCTGCATGTTTAATGGTGCTCTGATGTGGCAAGAGTTGGGAGAAAATGGAAGGAAAATTATTTGTGGCAGCTGGAACAACAGCAGATCCAGAGCTGCTGCTAGTGACTTCTCCTCCAGCCTCATCAGCTCCCGAGTTAATTTTTTGCGAAGGCTGCAGCATCATGTTTGGGACCATGCTCTCCTTCCTGCTGGTAACCAGTCCCTGCTAGGAACTGGGAGGATTAAACATAACTCAGGCCAGCGTTCTGACTGCGCTGCCAGGCTGCTGGTGATGCATTTGTGGCCAGGTTCTCTCTGTTGTCCTTGATCCCGCTCTCCTTTTCTCCCAATTCCAGGCATTGCTGTTTGCAGCGAACAGCCTGGGCCTGTCAAGCCTTTGAGGCCAGGCAGCCAAACCCCAGGAGAGAGGGATGCGCTCGGGGCCCTGACAGGACCGTCGTCACAGCAGAGCGTTCAATTAGATGGGGATGGATATTTTGGGTTGCTCTGCCAGAGCCCATTGGCTCTGTGGCTAGACACTGGAACAGGAGGGTGTCAGCAGGGCTGTGCACCGTGAAAACGCTGTCAGGTTTTATCTAAATCAGAGCAAAGGCATTAAAGTGAGGTGGGTTTAATTCTTTAGAACAGAAAAGAAGAAAAAGGAATGTTCTGTGTGGATCTGTTCTCAGGTAATTTAGTCCCAAGATGTAGGTAATGTACAAAGGAAACAGGATTTATTGGTGGTTTCCAGCTTTCCTTCAGCTGTGCAGCAACTCCATCTCTGGCTAGCTGAGTTCTCCTGAGATGCAGCCTTTGAAATTCCTGGGAGGATTAAACCTAGGAAAAATTGGGAAGGACAGGGCTGGGAGAAAAGCTTCCGCGAAGAGAAGGTCACCTCCATGCCTTTACAACAAGCAACTTTCTGTGATTTGATAAAACAATAATCTTAATACCTTCCTCACCATCTCAAACTCTCCAAGCAGATTTACCACCTCCCTGATAAGAGACAGCGTGATGCAGGGCCCTTGCTGCCTCCGTGCATCGTAGCTGCGCTGCTAAACCCCGCTCTGCGCAGAGCGGCCTGTTTGGATTTCCCCTGGTCTTTTGAGAACTTACATCTCCTCGTTAATTTACTTCCGACCAACAGTAATGTATCATTAGTGCTATCCTGTATTAATAGCTGGCTTTAGATCTTAAACTGCATCCAAGGGCATGTCCTGGGAATTTGAAGAAAGGACATCAAGAAAAGATTAAGAAGTGAGGAGCTCTAGGGAAAGGCTCTTGTTCCTAATTAAGGACACGAAAATCCCAGGAAGTTATGGGAATGCTGGGAACAGACATCACTGGCTCTGTTACTGGGAAATGATAAAAATCTACTGGTGCTGAGAGACAGCAGGCCCACAGGCAAGCGGCTGTGACACATACGACTGAGGCAGTGCGACGTCAGGGTCTAAATGGTTGTTAAAGATCATCTGACACCTCTTGGAGAGAGCGGGGTGAGGAGCTGCAGGAAAATTTCTGCATCTTTTGCAGCTGCTTCCACACGTAAAGCATGTTCCCAGCAACAGATACAGTCGTCTAAAATGTGATTGGATTCTGGGACGAGCTTGATCTCTGTGGGGTTGAGAGTCCTGGGTTGAAGGACCCTCTCCTGCAGAGAACTGCCTCAAGCGTTGCATGTAGAGGCTTGTTTCTTTTGTGGTTTGAAGCCATGTGGTCAAGTGTCCTGATGCAGGACAGGCTTTGAACAGCAGAAGTGATTTTGGATGCAGTCCAAGCTCCTACCCGACCTCCTTCACTCACAGAAAGAGGCCCTTGGATTTCCTCTGGCTTGTAACTAAACCCAGCAGAATAGAGGAGAATTAGCTCCCATGAGAACATATTTTAAAGAGTGCCTGAACTACTTAAGGACTTTTGAAATGGTTATCTATTGAGCTACACCTCCGAATTCAGCAGTGCTTTCATTGTGATTTATGTGTTTGTTTTTTCCCTTTCCTTGGAGCTACAGCGTACAATTATGTCCCATGCCAGAACTGGCAGCACGAGTTTGTGTGAAGTTTACAGGGCTCCTTCCAAGCTCATGAAAGGAAGGACACGGTGCTGACTGCTGCTTGGGATCAGACACCAGAGTTTCAGAGCAGACTGGAGGACAGGGACACTTGCGGCTGTGAAAACATTTATGAATGGCAGGTCTAATGAAATGAGAACTTTCAGTGCTGTGAAAGAAACTTTCACCTGGTTTGCCTGAAGGACTAAGGACTGGACTCTGCAGGAGCTGTGTTAGTTCAGATCCTGGCTGCCCGCTGGGCCAGACACACCGGGAGATCCGAGTGCTCTGAAACACGCAGCTGGTGCGTTGCACTCAGCGCAGTCACTGGTTGCTAGCAGCCTGGCTGACTGTGGCTCTCAGCTGGCTCTTGGGCTAAAACATCTGAAAACAAGGGGAATTTTGCCAGAGTATCCAAAGCGTTGGCCTGAACTAGTAGCCTTTCCAGAAATGCGCACAATAAACATTTCTTTTAAATGCTAGTGCGTGGCAGCCAGAGCGCCGTACGGGCCGTCAAGCGGGAGACAGAATCCAAACGCAATTTCCAGCAAAAAGCAGCCAGAGCCCTTGTTTGGGCAGGGCTGGCAGAGCGTATCGCTGCGAGCTGCGCTGCTGCGTCTGTCCAGTGCACGCCTAACGATGCCGCCTTCTCTTTCAGTCCGACATGCAGAGCTGGGAGGAGCAAAGCCAAGGAGCCATCTACACAGTGGAGTACGCCTGCAGGTACAAGAGACTCCTCCAAGCAGGAGGGTTGTGTTCGCAGGCAGAGGGGTTGTGGTAGAAGCAAAGCAGAAGCCGCCTGCGGTTCCCTGACGCCTCCCTGGTGTAAGCCAGGGAAAGTGCGTAGTTGGGGTGGGGGTGCGAGGGCGCGAGGCAGCGTGCTCTGAAATGTTACCGTGAATCTCGGGGGCTTCGCTTTGAGCGTGCCAGCTCTTCCCCTGTTCTCTGCGCGGTGCAGACCTGCCAGTCTTCTGCAGTAAATCCTCCCACCAGCTAGCTAGCGTGTGGAGGTGCAATGCACCATATAAAGTTGAGGTTTCTTCTTTACAGCCCTCTCTGTCAGGGGCTGTGTGCTCTAAAACCACGATGCTTTTGGAAATACTAACTAACCAGTCCTCTAACTCCCTCCACCCCCCCCTCTTTTCTTCTTTCAGTGCCATAAAGAACATGACTGACAGCAGTGTGTACTTCAAGAGCATCGACAGTCTGCTCAAACATGCCATAGCCATGAAGGATCAGCTAAACGCTGCTCAGGGCCGCAGGTAGCGAGGGGATGTGACACTGCCTGTTTATCTGAGTGACTGTTCTGACTGGCAGAGGCTTTGGTGATGTAATCCAGCCCAGTACAAATATGCCAAGCAGTTATCTCAATAATATGATTCTAGACTATTATTTGAAAGAGCATGCGGCTTGCCTTCCAGTGATCTTCTGCCTTTGTATACTGGGGAGCAAATGATCTTGTTCACAAAAGGGTAACTGGAAAATAATTTATTTCCTTATTTAAAAAGGGCTGTTTGGTTGTGTAATACATTAAATCTTTGTTATGCCAAAGGCATTTGGAGTGAGATGACGCTACTGAGATGGAGCAGGTGAGAGGTTGTGTTTGGTGTTGTTCTGTTATGTATGTGGCTCTTTTTGGACAGAGTCCCATAGAGATAAGTGGTAGCAGAACGATGATGCATTTTCGTATGTTTGCAGTTGAACTACAGCTACTAAAATATCTTCCAGCAGATCGTCTGAGTCTAGCGTATTTGTCTCTCTGGAGAACGGTGTTGGTATTGGACTCTGACTGGGTAGGAGTGAAGATATTCCCAAAAGCCCATCCCTGATGAAACCACCACAACCAACAGAGAGGCTCTGTCTCTGCAGAATGACTCTGCCTTAGACACGTCTGGTTCAGATTCTGTATTTTCCCAGTTGCCCACGTGGCAGGATCACACTCTGTGCAGCCCAGGGCGTTTTTAGTGGTTTTTGCGCTGGTGTGGTGGCGAAGGTTGGTGTCTCGACACCCATGGGGCTGGTGTGTGCTGCTCCATAGTCTGCACAGCACGCTGAAAGGTGTGCTTGTCTAAGCTGCTCTCCTGCTGCAAGCAGTGAGGTTTTATTTGAGGGAGCCCCTCGTTCTTCACACTCTTATGGCTGCTGGATGTGACTGTCTCTTTCTTTTTACAGCACTGTAGCCCCACAAGCCAAGAATCCTCCAGCCAGTTCCTGATTTCAGACAAGACTGGCCACCCTCTGCCAGCCTTCTCCAGCCCAGCTCTATGTTCTCCAACCACAGGGAGGAGTGAGAAACCACCTCAATCTGTGAAGCTGCGCAGAAGCATCTGCCCGCCTCTCTGTTCCCAGTAACAAGGTGTTGCACCCAAGCAGGCAAATCCTGCCACTGGGGTCAGGACTGCCTTTGGGGGTGCTTTGGGGAGCACTTGTGTCCCTTTCCACAGCACTCTGCAAAAGGGAAATGGGGTGGTTCTGCATTCGTCCTTTCTTTTCGATGGCAGACTGCTATGAGGCGTTTTTTCTCTCTACCTCTTGGCCACAGAAATATCTCAGAAAAACTAGGTCTTGCTTTCAGTATTTTGTAGATGGCTGTGTAAAGATGTAATGTAGGCACACTTCAGCTTTGTTCAGGAGGCATTCTGCAAGGAGAGTTTTTCATGTGTATGCCAGGGAGTTGCTGAATTTGGTTTTAGTGAGAACAATAATAAAAAGGAAAAACAAGAAAGTTCTGTCTAAAACCTTCCCCTGTTGCTCATTCGGGCTGGGGGGTCTTGGAGCCTGCTGGCTCTGCGTGTTTCAAAGGGCATGGGGCAAAACAAAGGCATGCAGAGTTTAGCCTTTCAAGTGAAAAAAGAAACTGTCCTGTTCTTAAAAAAAAAAAAAAACAAAACCCAAACCACTAACAAAAAGAAAGACTTTCTTCATCCCCTGTCAAGCAGTGGGAAGCAGAGCTGTGCACACGGTTTTGGAGGTCACTTTGAAAGGATGTAGCTTCAATGTTAATCTCTCCTGGAACCAACAGTTCTGTTCTGAAGAATTTACCAAGAATGCTGCAATCAAAGCAGAGCTAGACTCAGTTTTGCCACCCAGAGGGACCTGGACAGGCTGGAGAGGTGGGCCTGTGCAAACCACATGAAGTTCAACAAGGCCAAATGCAAGGTCCTGCACGTGGGTCTGGGCAATCCCAGCCCAACTCCAGGCTGGGCAGGGAATGGATGGAGAGCAGCCCTGAGGAGAAGGACTTGGGGGTACTGGGGGACGAGAAGCTCCATGTGACCTGGCAATGTGCACTTGCGGCCCAGAAAGCCAACTGTGTCCTGGGCTGCATCCCCAGCACCGTGACCAGCAGGTCGAGGGAGGGGATCCTGCCCCTCTACTCTGCTCTGGTGAGACCCCCCTGCAGTGCTGCGTCCAGCTCGGGGGTCCCCAGCACAAGAAGGACATGGAGCTGTTGGAGCCAGGCCAGAGGAGGCCACGGAGATGATGCGAGGGCTGGAGCACCTCTGCTATGGAGACAGGCTGAGAGAGTTGGGGTTGTTCAGCCTGGAGAAGAGAAGGCTCCAGGGAGACCTTAGAGCCCCTTCCAGTCCCTGCAGGGGCTCCAGGAAAGCTGGAGAGGGGCTGGTGCCAAGGGCAGGGAGTGACAGGCCAAGGGGAATGGCCTGAAGCTGCAGGAGGGGAGATGGAGATGGGATGTGAGGCAGAAATCCTTCCCTGTGAGGGTGCTGAGGCCCTGGCACAGGGTGCCCAGAGAAGCTGTGGCTGCCCCTGGCTCCCTGGCAGTGTTCAAGGCCAGGTTGGATGGGGCTTTGGGCAACCTGGGCTAGTGGAGGGGGTGGCACTGGATGGGCTGTGAGGTCCCTGCCAACCCAAACCAGGCTGGGATTCTGTGATAAATGTACTGCGCTCAGGACAGCAGGTGTCTCAGGATAATAGCGTGTGAGGTGAGAGGGAATCCGTTTGAATCGGTGGCTTCCCTTCACTCCCCGAAATGCTTTACTGGTTGCTGACTGATAAGGAATTGGGGAAAACCAGTGTGCTGCTGCTCTGGGCCTGGGCAGGGCTGGCAGAGCATGGGGCTGCGAGTAAATAGCAAGGTGTTCATCAGCGCAGGGACAGAGCGAGCTAAACCCGCTTGTGTTTCACGGAAACAGCTGCTGCCTTTAGCACTTGCGCAGAGGACTAGCCGTGCCAATGCAGACCCCTTCCTGGAGCTCAGCCTCGAGGATCAGCACTGTTCTCCTGGTGGCACCCAGGGAACTCCCCAGAGAGGTTCCTGCACCGCTGGGGTCCCAGCTGCACTGGGGCTGCCCCAGCACAGCCCCCTCCCTGCTCGGACCCTGCTTAGCAAGCTGTGTTCTGTGGATGTGCTGGTGACCAAGCAGCAGGTGCTCTGCCACCCCAAACCCACCCTCTGCAGCTTGCAGGCTCTTCTGGTTCCATCTCACTTGTTCCTCCATCACTTCCCTCGGTTTCTTACGCCTGCCTGGCTGCACGCTGAGGGGGAAGTCCTGCTGGGTCGGTTGTACGAACTCTCTCAGTGTTAATGCCGGCTCCTGGGGATGGAGGAGGAAGGAAGAAGGCAGGGGAAGGGCAGGGAGGTACAGAAATCAGCTGGGATCTGCTGGAGAAGGAGGGACGAGGTCCACTCGCTTCTTCTCACCCACGTGTTCGTTGGGACAGCAGTGGGGGTCCTGCGTGGGTCACTGCAGGAGAGGCTGGGAGCTCGGGGCAGGCGGCTGAGGGCTTTTGGCTTTGAGGGGAGGTGGCGTCTTCTCAGTAAAAGAAGCAAAGAGGACCCCCAGGCGGGAGGGTGGAAAAGCAGCCACCCCCCTGCTTGGGTGAGACGTGATCTATGTTAAGCTCTAAATAGAGATGCAAATCTTGGCCCTGGTGCCTGCAGCTCCCTTGGGACGAGACAGGGCAAAAAAAGTCCCACTTCCACTCACACCAGAGTCGAGTCCTTGCCCGAGGCTCCAGGTTTGCGTGACAGCACGTTCCTCATCTCCTGCGTGACGCCGTTCCAGGGCTTGCCCTGTGCCTGCAGCAGGCCTGACTCTGCCGACAGTGTCCTGTGCGTTCGGGGCAGGTTGTAGCTCTCCTTCTCGGAGCAAAGCCCAGGGCTGCCCGAGGACGTGAGGTTGCTGCTGGCTGGAGAGCCCAGCTGGGATTTACGCTCCAGGAAAGGAGGGAAGGAAAATTCCCGGTGGATCTCAGGTCGGGGCCGGGGCGCAGCCGCGTTCTTGTTGTTCAGATCGCTGGTGGAGGATTCGCCGTGCTGGGCAGAGTCGTTCTCGTACAGGGTGTGAGACACCTCGGAGCGGCTGCGGCGTGAAACCTGGGAAGCCCGTACCAGAGCGTGCGTCACCGTGATCAGCAGGACGATGATGCCAGAGGAGAGAATACAAGCGCTGGCAATGCCAGCCTCCAGTTCAAACAGCAGCAGCATGTAGATGGCGAGAGCTGGAAGGAAAGGAGAGTGCAGAACATCTTGAGGAACCAGGACTAAAGCGATGCATTTGATCTGCAAAGTTCAGGCCAGAGGAGCCCCCATGAGGGCTGGTCACTGAGAACAGAAAGTTCATGCTACGGGAATGAGCTGGCAAAGCCATTTGCAAAACAAACCCGATGCTGAAGTAGAAACTCAGCAGCTCACACGCACTAGTGCAGTGTGGGCTGAAAAGGCACGGTCCCTGCTGGGCTGCGCTGGTGGGAAATGAGCACTTGCCTGTTAGGTAGACTGAGACCCCACAGCAGAACAAGCCGATGGCAGCGTGGCGAACCGTCCGGCTGTCCAGAAGGAACCAGTCCGCCCTGCAAAACAGGTGAGAAAAACAGGGTTCTGTGTAGTCTCCTGACCCTGGTCTCAGCACTGGAAAAATGCTGATGCTCTGGCCCCTGCTGAGAAACTGAAACGCTGGTTTTGCATAGCGAAGAGGTTCAGAGGCGGGTCACAAGCCCAAGGACCTCTGCTGAACTGGCGTTTCCCCCAGGCTGCCGGGTGTCGCAGCTCTGGGCTGCATTCTTCCCACTCTGCAACAGAAGATTTTTGAGATCACTTGAAATTTCCAACTTTTCCTGCCTGGCTCCTGTGCTCAGAAGCCAGCTGGGGGCAGGGGCTCAGGAGAGACAAACGGCTGGAGGTTTTTCGCAGGTTTGCTGCCCCTGTTCAGCAAACCCTGAAGAGCAAGCGAGGAACAAAACTGAGTGCTGGCACATTGACTTAAGCAAGGCCAGGTTCTCTCTCTACCCTAAGGATTGGATTTCTGTGCTCAGCTCAGATTGCAAGCCTTTTGTCTGGAGGGGGATTGGTACTTGAATTGTGCTTAAAACACATGAAAAGACCAGCTCCTTTCCAGCAGGGCCTTTGTTTCCCACCCTGCACCGACCCCTGCGCCTGCTGCCTGCGCTTTCCCTGGGCACGCTCGCTGCCGAGTCGGCCGCAGCCCCGGCACCAACAGCTCTGCTTGGGCGTCTTCGGAGCCAGATTGACCTGGCAAACGTCAGTCCTCGCTGGGCTTTGGAGGCTGCTGTCACCAGAGGACGCCTCTGCTAATTGGGAGAGTGGGATGTGGTCGTTAGGGGATGCAGTGTAATGTGGCAGACGGGTGCCAGGCGACCTGGGGGGTTGGAAATGCGAGCGCTCGGAGAGATGCTGGCAGGAGTGTGATGCTGGGAAGCTGCAAACAGTCCCTTGAAACAAGTGGGGGTGCGCAGGGCATCACTGGTGCTGCTGGCCACCTTCCAAAGTCCCCAGGAGCCGACTGGAAACATGCCCTGGCTTCAGAGGACCAGCTGAAGGGGCAGCAGCACAGCCGTCCTCCTGGCAGGACCAGCCCTCGTGTTGCTCCTCTGCAATGCCAGCTCCTTCCACCCCGTGGGGTGAATTCAGCAGCCAAGGATGCTGTGCCCTGGCCCCATCTCCCGCCCGCCAGCATGGCCTGGCCCCCACCCCTCCTCCCGGGCTTGTTGTAGCCCCTCGGCCCTTGCCGCCCGCGTGGGGAGCCGTTAATAGACCCTGGACTCACTCCCGCTGCCGGCGGGGAAGAGCAGCCGCTTTGTTTTATTAATTACCTGAGTCGGGGGGGGGATTAGCAGGGAGAAGGACTTTGTTTGGAGCTGGCTCAGACTATTGAGCGCAGCGCTGAGAAGCAGAGCGGTAATTCAGTGTGACAGGCCCAACGTGGGAAAGGTCCCTGGGACGTGAGCGGGTCCCCTAATGAAACCGGCGCCCGGTGGGGCCAGGCCAGCTCGGCCACGAGGAGACAGCGGCTAATGGCATCCCACGTCGCGGTGGAGAGGGGCTGCGTCCTGCCAGCACCTCCTGCCTGGGGGCAGCCTGCAGGCCAGCATCCCCGTGTCCCAAGAACCTGCCCTTTTCCTCCCAAACACAAGCGTAACCCTCTGGTTGCAGCTGGGGAAACTGAGGCACGGCCAGACTAAGCGATCTCCTTAAGATCCCAGGCAGAGGAACGCCGACCCAGGACTCCCAACCCTACCAGCGCCTCGTATCGCCTGCAGCAAAGCCAAAAGCAGCCTCCTGCTTCGCCGGGGCTCTGGAGGAGAGCACAGAAATATTATTTAAAATCAAATTATTCAGGAACAGCTTCCCTGCCTGGTGAGACCTGCCAGCGGGGTCCGCAGCCGTGCGGCGATGGTTGCTCTGTCCTGTAAGTCCTTGAACAAGTCGCTGCTGTCGGAGTACGGGCTGTCCCGCGGCCGGCACGTTCCGTCTCTCTACCTGTGACTTTGCATCTGGCTGCCTGATTAGTCCTGCTCCTGTTTCATGTTCAGGATTTTCAAAGTTGAACCTCCCAACTTCAAAGTGGAGCATTTTACAGCCCAAATCAATAGCAGCTCTCAGCTGATGGGGAATTTTCTGCTCTAACAGTTTTCCAGCAGAAACTCAAGCTCCCACAGAAAGCAAAGTTTGCTACAGGAATTTTGTGTTTTGCAGAAATATTTTGCTCGCCGTTAATGAGCACACGAAGCGTCGGCTTCGCTTGGAAGATGCTGAGAGGAGACGCTGCTGCTTGCTGGAGAGCCTCCAGCCATCGTGCTCCATGCAGAGCATGAGGCATTGATGGGTTTGTCTAATTAGGGACAAAAGTAACTCTTGAAACATTATCATTTCCTTTAAATGAGTTTTGACTTGCTTAAGTCAGAGTGGTCCCAAAACAGTCCCATGGGGACCATTGCATGAGCTACACCAAAGGACTCCATGTACAGACCAGTTTCCACCAACGTGCTTTTAAATCTGATCATTCGCAAGTTGGGGGTTTTTAATTTTAACCCAGGAGTGGAGCTGGCGCTGGGCTGGACCGGCGCGGGCAGAGGAGCCACCAAGCCAGCCCAGGTCTCCGCAGAGGTAGGAGATGGGAATTGCTTTGGAAACGATTTTGCAAGTGTAAATGTGCTGGTAATGATTAAGTCAACACATGTCTACGGTTAATGATCCCAGGCCTGCCATCATTTTGGTGCTGCACCACTGGCCTGTGCAACCACCCCGGCAGCGACCCGAAGAGCCCAGCTCCCTCCGCTGCAAAGGGACGAAGCTCGGGTGCTCGTGGGCATCGTGGCCAGGCCCAGCACCTCTCCCCTGCCTTGGCCCCGGAGCTCAACTGGGCTGGCAGGCTGGTGTGACCCCACGTGCTCCTACAAACCCAGAGAGAGAGAGACCCTGACACACCGACTGGGTTTGCACGGGGATGTTGTCAGGGAAATTAGAGTGTATTAGGGCTGCTATAAACTTGCTCCTAGTCAATACAGCCACTAAACACAGCTACACCCCAAATTAAGGGGCATGTTTACGGTGGGATGCATTGGCCAGAGATAACCGTGTGTCCCGAGCAGGCACTGCAGAAGTGAATTTTGTGATACCCAAGTGCTCAGCGAGCGTCAGCAGCAACATTCGCTCCCAACTCCCTTTAGCAGGGGCAGAGACAGGGGGGCCCGGCAAAGGCTGGATCCTGGGGTGCAGGAGGGGTTGGCAGGGCCGTGCACGAGCCCACGCCGAGGGGACCAGTCCTGGGGCAGCGGTGCTACCCTGCACCCCTCACCCTCCTTGCACCCCTCATTCCCCCAATCCCTTCTGCACCCCCCCTCCCCTGCAGACCTCCTTCCCCTCCACCCCCCTGCTTCCCCCCAGTCTCCCGGTGCCCAAGACCCCTCTGAGCCTCCCCCGCACCCCTGCACCATCCCCGGGGCTCCCCTAACCCTCCTGCACCCCTAAGCTCCGGTGCCCCTCGCTTTCACCCGGCACCCCCGCGGCTCTCACCGGTCGGGCCCGGGCTGTCCCCGGCACAGCTCGGTGCTGAAGTAGCCATGGAGGAGGCAGAGCAGGAGGCAGCTCACGTTGAGCACCAGGCAGAGCGCGGCCAGCACGGCCGACACCGGCAGCAGTACGGCGGCCGCCGGCTCCGGCAGAGCCCCTCGACCGGCACCGGCACCGGTGCCGGCCCGCCCCGACGGCAGCTGGAAGATGAGGCTGGAGGCGAGCAGGGCCATGGCGGCGGCCAGCGTGCCGAAGAGCAGCAGCACCGTCAGGGCCCGCTGCGGGTAGGCGGAGGGCATGGCGGGGCCGGTACCGGTACCGGGAACCGGGGGGCACCGGGAACCGGGGGGGATACCGGGCCGGCAGAGCCGCTCCGCGTCCCAAAGTTGCGTGCGCTCCCCTCCCGGTGCTCCCGCTGCTGGATCTCGGAGCGGGAACCGGCACCGGCAGCAGGAACCGGCACCGGGCCGGGAGCGCCGCTCGGGGCGGCAGAGCTGCGGCCCCGCCGGGCGTCCGCCTCCCTCCCTGCCCCGCTGCCCGGCCGGGGCGGGCCGGTCCTGCCTCCCGGTACGGCCCCTCGCCGCGGGGGCTGCAGCCGAGCGGCTCCCCCCCGGCCGGGAACCCCCCCCCCCGCCCCGGGCAGCGCAGGGCGGCTCCGCCCAGCATCCTCCCCCCGACGGGGCCCCGGGAGCCTCTTCGGGGCCGGTGGGGGTTTGGGGGTGGACGGAGGGAGCAGGACCGGGGGGGGGGGTCCGAGGAGCCCGTCTGGGCTCGGGTGGACGGACGGAGGGTCGGGCGATGGAGGGACAGACGGACGGGCGGGTGCTGCATCCCGCCGCTCCCCTCGGCTCTCCCCGTTCCCAGGGCCAGCCCCGGCTTTCCTGCTCCTGGGAAAATCCTGGGATCGGCTGCGCCAGTGCAACCCCGGCCTCGGCGTGGAGCGAGTGAGGATGGCGGTGGTGAGAAGGGGACACCACGGTGGTCTAATCCTGCTTCCCCCCGGGGAGAGGCGGATTTGGCCTCCACCTGCCACGGGAGCATCCTCGCCAGGTCAGGAGCGAGCACCCAAAATGTTCTCAGTCCCACAAGGCTGAGAAAGGACCCGTGAGGTGCTGCCCTGCTGTCAGCCGCCGGCCCTTGGGGCCAGCACCAGTTTCCCATGTCTTATAAATATCCTGGGAAGCAGAAGCGCCTTTTCCCCCAGGATCCACCCCGCCAATGGGTCTCCCCTGGGAATCAGGGAGGATTCAAGGAGGATTAATTCAGGAAAATTCACTCTACCGGTCACCTGTCACCTTGGGAAAGAGCCTGCTCCTTGGGACCAGAGGGGAAACTGAGGCAGAGTTTCCCCACTTAAACCCTCAGCCCCCAGAGCAGCAACCTCCCCTGCACGTGAGACAAGGGGACATCGGGGTCGGGCCTTTCTATGCACGTCCCGGGCACCCTGCCAGAGCCGGGCCAGGGGACCGGCTGCGGCGCTGACTCCTCCAGCCTGGTGTCATCAGTGCCTGGGCCCGTGCCCAAGCCCGGCTGTGGGATCCGGATGGGGTGACCTTTCCGTCTGGCGGAGGAGCGCTGCCCACCGTGGCGCTGCCAGCCTTCCCATCCCGCGTGGGTGGTTCCCGCTGGCACCCTCTGCTCCGGCCGGAGCTGCGCGGGACACGGGCTATTTTGAAAGCTGGTGTGTTGGCCTTGGCAGGCAGCACGGGTTTGGCTCCTGGCTTGTTTCCAGCCCTGTTTGCATTTTTTGGCTGGGGGGGATGTCAGTCTCCGGGCCCGTGTCGCTGGCACTTGGCCCAAAGTCCCCAAACCAGCTCCCGGTGACGGTGTCTCTGCCCTTTCCCCGTGGCGGGGGGGTGATGGGGCTCAGTTGTGTACTACAGGCTGAGTCACTCGGGGTGCAGAGCACTGCGGGGCTCAGCCTGAGGCACCCAGCAGCTCAGGCTCCCCAAAACCCCAGAATTTTGGGGCAGGAAGGGCCTCAAGAGGGAGCTCAAAGCTTTTCGAGCTGCTGACCTGGAGCTTGCAGGGAGCAGCCAGGCAGAGCCCAGCCTGGGCACCCCCTAACCCGGGGGGTCCAGGTAGTCCCCGCGCCCAAAGAAGGGGTTCGGCTGCCATGGCTGGAAGTGGCTCGTAGCCAGGCCAAGCCCCTGGGCAGCCCAAGGTGACGGCGGGGGGGACAGGGCAGGGAGGTCCCACGCCCCGGCAGGCAAAGGGCCACGCTGCGTGTCCCCAGACCCTGGCCCGGGGCAGGACGCGGCATCTGGACGCGTCACCTTGGACTCTGCAGCTGCTGGGATGCTGCTCTGCTGATGCTCTCGCACTTCTGCTCTCCCTCCCACCTCCTCTTCAGGATCAATTAAGATTATGAGCAGGGCTAATTAACAGTCTGCTAATTGCACTCTGAAGCCCTCTGTAAATCATAAGCTTTAAAAGCAGATCTAAGAAAGATGTCATGTCCTTTCTGCCAGCGCAGCCTGCACCGAAAGCCTTGTCCAGAGAGTCCCTGTCTCTCCAGCTCCTTTTCCTGACCCCCCCCGGGGCCAGGACCAGACCCCCAGCATGGCCGGGGTGGAAGGATGTGTCCCCACTGCGGGGCTGCCGTGGGAGCTGATTTTCAGCAAGCCCTGGATAACCCCCTTCCCACCTGCCGCCCGGGCGGCTCCGCTCACGTAAAGGGAGCTTGGGAATTGCATCAGTTCCCCCTCGCTGCTGTAAACACGGGTGCTCCCCACAGGAGCCCCACGCGAGTGGCTTCCGGACAGCCCTTCGCCTCCCTGCCGCAGCTGGAGGGAGCGGGACCCCCGGCACGGTCGCCTGCCCCACGGCACACAGCACCCGCTCGGGGGATGCCCAGCAGGTTGTGGGCTCAGGGGGGCCAGGGCAGAGTGTGGTGGTCACGGTCACCCCTGCGCCTGCACTGTGGCTTTGCCCCACTGAGGCAGAGGTCACACAAGGACAGGAGATGGGGGTGAATTGGGCAGTGCCTTCTCCAGGGCTGATTTTGGGGCCAGGTTCGGACCCAGACACAGAGCCTGGGCACGTGAGCATCCCTTGAGCCCAGCTTCTGCTCCCCCTCCCACACCTTCTCATCCCGGCTTCTCTGCACCCTCCAGCTGAAACACCGACTCCCAGCTCCGCTGCGCTATCCCCTCCGTCAGACCCGGGCTGTCCGTGGGTCTGTCACCGTGTGACGGAGCAGCAACTGTCTCCCTTCACTCTGCAAAGTCCACTTCATGTCATCTTCACGGGCTTCAAACCACACGATCCGCAACCACCTGCATCCTCTGGTCCCCGCTGGAGATGCCCCGATGCACAGCGGGTTTCTGCCACCTTCCTGGGCTGGGAGCGGGGATGGTGCCAGGAAATCACAGTGCTGGATTGTCCCAGGTGTCACCGGGCCCTGTCCCCCGCTGCCTTTCCGTGCCGGGTGGGAGGACACAGCGGTGTTGGGGTTTGCAGTAAGCAGGAGTTGGGTTGCTTTTTGTTGAGGCAGGTCGCCGGCAGCATGCGAGCTGCGTGCGGAGGTTTTGCTCGGTGTCCCCAGCACTTCCTCGCAGCCTCCCTCAGGTTATGTCACTGTGGTTCAGCGGCCCCCACGCAGGGTTCCAGGGCCGCTCGCCTTGCTTGAAGCACAGGGACGGGCCAGGGGCAGGAACACGGGGCAGCCCACCCAGGGCAGGTCACTTCATTTATAAAAATTAAAAAAAAAAAAGTGAGAGGGAACGTGTTGGATGTTTCCTTTTGGAGCTGCAAACCAGTGGAGGGGGTTTGAGCTGATGAGGGTTGGTTTTTTTTTCGCTGTGGTTTTGCTGAGCCCTCAGTGACCCTGGGCACGGGGGGACCGGCACCCCCCCCAACCCTGTGGCCAAGAGTCCAGCGATGCTTGAGGGGGGTCCCCTGAAACCAAGGTGAGGGGTCCAGGGATCTGGCATGGGCCAAGCCCAGAGCCTGGCCCTAAACCTGCACCCAGGACCCCTCCATCTCAGCCCCAGCCTGAACCCCCCCGGTGAGGGCGCAGCATCCCCGGGACCCCTCGAACTTCACCTCCATCCGAATTCCCACAAACCCACCCACGTCCTCCCCTGCCAATTCCCCATCCCAGCCCCCTCAGCCCCCTCAGCCCCCCGGCCCCCCCCATCCCCCCCGATCTCCCCACTTCTCCCCGCCCCCGCCCCTTCACCTCCGCCCCGCCCCTTCTTCCCGGCAGAGGCGGGGCTATGCAAACAAACCCTGCGGCGATCGCCAATGAAGAGCGAGCCCGGCGGCGCTATGCAAATCTCCCGGCAGGGTGGGCGGGGATATGCAAATGTTGCCGGCGCGGCTCGGGCAGGCGGCGGGCAGCGCGCTGCTCCGGGGACACGCACCGCACCGGACCGGACCGGCACCGGCACCGGCACCGGCACCGGCACCGGACGGCGGCGGGGCCGCATCGGGGCCGGGCCGGCTCCGCTGCAGCACCGGGCACCCGCGGCTGAGCCGTCGGGGAGTTGCCGAGGAGGAAGAGCCGGTGTGCAGGTGCGTGTCCCGGGATGGGGAGGGGGGGGGGTCCTGGGCGCACCGGGGCGCGGCTCCGCTCCGGTGTCGCCGGCACCGGGCAGGGGGGGCGGTGGCAGCCGCGCACCCCCAAGCCCGTCCGTCTGCCCCGACGGGGGTCCCCTCCGCGGTGGGCGGCCCCGCGTATCCAGCCGGCCGCCCCGTCGGGGCGCACGGGCTGGGGGAGCCGTGCCGGCCCCGGGAGGTGCCGGTGTGGCCGGTCCGGCGCCCCGCGGGCTGCCCTGGGCATGGCAGAACCCCGTCCCCCGCCCCGCCGTCTAGGGATGGCGGGCTATAAAAAGCCTGTGGTTTGCGCCGCACTCGGGGCGGTTATTTTTACTCGTGTCTGTGCAGGGAGGAACGCCCGGGCTTAGCCCAGAAGTGCAGCCTGGATGGCAGCCGCCCTGCCCCGGCCACACCGGCCGCCTCCCCGCCACCCCCGGGCCCGCCGAGGCCTTTGGGCGCTGGGGTCGAGCCCACTGTGCAGAGGGGAAACTGAGGCACGGCACTGCGGGGCTGTTGGCTTGACATGGAGTATGTTGTAACGCTGCCGGCGATGCAGCACCGGGACACCCCGATGCAGGGCCGGGGCCTGATGTCACCGTAGCTTTGCTGGGGTGTTGCACCCGTCTGGCAGTTCGTAACATGTGCTGAATTGCAGCCCGGTTCCTTACCGCTCCCAGGTGGGGATGTGACCCATCCACGGCTCTTGCCAGCGCGTGGCATCTCCAGCATGTCCCAGCGCACGTGAGCCTCTCTCCATCACCCATCCCCGTGCAGAGAGCAAGGTGGATCCTCTGCCGGATCCTGCTGCCCGCTGCAGCCAATTGCCAGCAAGTCCCCGTCCCCAGGGCTTTACTCTTTTAATGAGAGAAAGTTTCCCAGAGCTGCTGGCTCTGGAGATGGGGTTTCGCAGGTAATGAATTAACGTGGCAGCTGGCGGGTGAGTGGGAAGGCAGGGACCTGTGCCGGGGAGACGACAGGATGCGTCCCTCGTCCACACACATCCCTTGGGGCATCGGGTACCAGTTGGGAAGGGAGCGTGGGCGACCTGGCCGGGGAGCCAGGACCTGGCCCTTTTCCATGTCGCTGGCTGCCAGCTGGACCCGTCACACACGGGTGACATGTGGGGGAGACCTGTGCAGCTCGGGGTGGGGTGGGAGTGTCGGATTTGGGATGTAGATGCAGGCCTCGGGTTTGGTTTAGGATGCCAAATGTTCCAGCTTGCCTCCGAGCCCGGGACACTGGTGATACCCCGGTGCCGAGAGTCAGCTGGCGCAGCAGCAGGGAAGGAAAATGAGTTTGGGAAACTTTGCATGGTGCAAGGGGACGGGGATTCCTGCTGACACCCGGGAGAAGCATCCCGGCAGCGAGGGGGCTGCAGAGTCTGGCGTGCCACGCCACCACAGGGCTGCCCAGAAGGATTGGGGGAATTAGTGTATTTAACACCCTTGGATTTCCCTCCTTTCCATAAGAATTACAGCAGGATTGTCAGGAGCAAACCAAGTTTGTAAACCATGCAGCCCTAACACCACGGGGATGGGCTCAGGCCAGCTGTCAACAACTTCTGGCTACGAACGAGCATCATTTCCCGTATTAATGCCCAGCTGCAGCGTGGGGCAGCCCAGCCCCGTGGGAACAGCGTGTTTCTTCCCTTGGCTGCTGCCAGTGGCATTGCCAGCAAAAAAGGGTGCTCTGGCCCCCGGTGGGGGGGTGGTGGTGCTGTGGTGTCCGTCTGTCTGTCCGTCTGTCTTCCCAAGGGCAAGAGCTGCCATGTTTTTCAGGGACGTTTCAATCCTTCCTCCTTCCACACAGTCATTTTAGAACCGAAAAGCCTCCACCCATCGCTGCGCTTCGCCCGATGGCAGTGGGGCCGCGGCAGTGACGGTGGGACTTTCGGTCTGTGTCACCCTGAGCGGGACGGAGCCGGGGCTGGATGGCGGCCGGGTGCCCCCCACCCCCAAGCCCGGCCAAAGCCTGGCTTTGGCTCTGGAGGGGTGCAGGGCAGTGCCGTGGCCGGGCCTCATGCTGCAACGGGGGTAGATAGATGAATTATAATTACCCCTGGGGATTTTGCTGGGTGCTGGGGTGAGGTGGGGGAAGGTGGTTAGCGGAGGCAACCCCCTCGTGCTCAGCACCCTGACACAGCCTCGGTGCCCCGGTCATCCCCAAGCCCCTGCAGCATCCCGTCCGCACCGGGCTCTCCTTTCCCCTGCTTCCCAGCAGACTCCTCCTGCCTTCCCCGCTCCCCTTCCCGCGCTGCCGGCCCCGCTCTGGTTTATACTGGTCAGTTGTTTAAACAACCTATAAAAAGCAGAAGGGCCTGTCAACCCCCGGCAGAAACCCTGGCAAACTTTGACTTTTCCCTGCGCCGGGCTCGGGATGCCGCTTGCACCACGAGGCCCCAGCGCTGCCGTTCCCTGGGGACCGGTGGGAGCTGGGGCCACATCCCCAGCTGGGAGCAGGGCAGCACCGACCAGGGATGGATGTGGCCCACGGTGGTCCCAGCACCGCGTTGCCCATCCATGACGGGTGGTCCTTAAAGCCCAGGCTCAGGGCTGCTGCCCTCCCGGCCCTGGCAAGGCAGCATCTGGCTGGGCCCCCTCCCCTGGGATTTTGCTGCTCCTGGCTCAGATTTTCCCCTCACAGCCAAGCTCGCTGCTTCTCCCTGTAAAAGATGGGATGGAAACTCTTTCTCCCACTTCAGTCATTGGTTTTTCACCAACAAAACAGTTTTTGGAAGTTGCTGAATGCTGACAGCGGGTACTTGCTGGTCACTCTCTTCCCCCCCCCCCCATTTCCACCCAGCCACAGATTTCAACATGATTTCAACATGATTTCAACGTGATTTCAGATTTGCAACAAAATCCCCATAATTTGGTGAAAATGGCCTTTTTCTCTGATTTCTACATCGATGCTGCTTTGCCCCATGGGGATGGGAGAGGTGGGAGGATGAAATGCTGGGGAGCTTGGAGACCCTGACCTGGGGTTATTAGGGGAGTCCTCGGATCCCGGAGCAGCTTCCGCCGCTCCGAGGTCCGGGAGCTTCCCTAATACCCTCCCCACTTTGACTTTAGGATAAACTTGGTGGATTTAACATTTCTGGGATCATTGAGGGATGGAGAAGGATGTAAAGGTGTCAAAGGCAGCGCTGGGACCCCCCCCAGTACCACACCGAGCATCCCACACCGCGCCGGGGCTGCGGCACACGGAAAAACATGTCACTCTCAAGGGGTTCACTTCGTCTCAGCACGCTAATTAGGAGCTGGGATAGGAAGTTTACATGCTCCGGCGTGATGTAAATGACCCCTAAAGATGTACAGGATCCGGGGAGTTAATTATAAACCCTGTTGCAGCCCAGGGGTCAGGGTGACACCTTGCTGCGGGCTCTGGCGAAGGGACGACGGGGACGAGGGACGGTGCCTGGGCATGGAAACGAGCCCGGTGCGTGCGAGTGAGCAGAGAGCCCGGGCTAAAGATAAGCACGCGTGGGAGGGAAGGGAGGCCGGCGGGATGCCAGGCAGCGTGGGAGCCTCTGCCCGGCGCAGGCAGGGGAAAGCGTCTCCTCTCTGCAAGTTTTTGAGGGCTCGAGAGCTTTGCTTGCGCTGGGTTTTGTTGGCTTCATTCGTAATGATGATGCTGAAGGGTGCTTCATCCCTGCAGCTGGGCCACGTCGGGAGCCCCCCGTCACGGCAACGCTAACGAGGAGCTGTTTGTGCGAGGTGGGACCTGGTGGAGACTGATGCGGGGAGAGGCTGCGGGGTTTCTCCAGGGCTGGCACCCCGACCCTGCTCCCTCCTGCTCGTGGGTCCCCGGCCACGAGCCCCCACTGGATTCCGGCTCCTTACGGGAGCCAGGCTGCTCCCTCGGTTCTGTCCCTGGCCACGGGGACAAGGCTGGAGGATGCCACCTCACTGGACCATGGGATGGAGGTGGCAGTGCCAGGCAGAGCTGCCCCGTTGTGCCTGTCGCCGCCAGCTGCGATAATTGCGTGCAGCCATAATGCCGCTTATCGCCTTATCGCCTGGCACGGCAATTAAAATGCACGGTGAAAGTCCCCTCCTCCCCTCCCAGCCCTTAATACCCGTGCGGGGGGGAACCGTGCCGCACTGCAGTGGCTGAGGCACCAGGACCCGCGGAGGCAGCAAGCCGTAACGTACCCCGCTCCTGGAGAGCACCCCTCCCCTGCCCCACGGCCAGGCCAAATCCTGCGCCCATCCTGCAAGACCCCGGTACGTGGCACGGCGCTGGCGGCAGCGGTGGCCTGGCCAGGGCTGTGCGTGTCCCCGCGTGTCCCACGGCCGAGGCGATGCCCCAGGAGGAGCGGAGCCGTAATGAGCTGCGTGGGGACGTGGCTGATGAAACCGCCCCGCGTGTTGCACGAGGCCTCAGATGGTTTCCCCGGCGGGGACACGAGCTGCCCCGTGCCCAGCCCAGCCCGCGCTGAGCATGCCGCGAGTCCGGCCGTGATGGGTCCCCAGCCCCCCCGCCCGACAGCGCTGCGGCTGCCACTTCCTCTTGCCTCCCACCCCCACCTGCTATTCTGGGCTGGGGCCCCCGCAGCATCGTCCCATGGGTGCTGGTACACCCCTGGGGCCCCCGAAGCGTCACCCTGTGGGTGCTGGTACCCCCGGGCCCCGCTTCTGGAGCACCCTGCCTGGACAGATGTGCAGATGTGGCTCCTCCGGGGCTCAGCACCGTGCTGGTACCCGAGGGTGGCTGCTGTCCCCTGTCCCCCCGGCCATGGAGCAGCACCGAGCAGGGGACACGGCCAGGCGTCGAGGCAGGCTGGAGCCAGGTGGGGGCTTGCAGGATCAGTCCCAGTGTAGGGACCATCTCCCTCTGTGCTTCCCACACAGCTACGAACTGGGGTGCTGGAGCAAGGCATCGGGGGGCCGCAGCAGCTGAGGAGCTGGGGGTGATGGCCCCAGCCGAGGGGACCCTTGGCAGCGCTTCACGTCCTTGCTGCAGACAAGGGGACACATCCTTCTGTCCCCAGCACCCTGGAGCCTTTAAGAATCCCCCTGGGGTGAGGCTGTGCTGGGATGCGGGGACTCGCAGTCAGGCGAGCATCCCCTGACCCGAACGGGCCAAACCCAGCCACGAACTGGAGCCCCCCCCCGGGGAACAGCTCTTCTTTCTGCACCCCAAAATAAAGACCATGGGATGGGGATGGGCAGGCGAGAGCTGAGCCCACCTGGGATTGCCCTGGCCCGATGCCGTGCCGCAGTTGTCAGCACCGGGAGGGCAGGAGCAGCCCCGGCCCCGCGCGGGCAGCAGCGATCATTGGGAAAACCTCTGCCTTTTCACCAGGGAATCGTTGGATTTTCGGGGGGGGGGGGAGGACGGGGACCGGGGTGGTCTCGGCACCCCCCGTACCTTGGTGTCGTGCGTGGGCCCTGGGACACAGGGTGGCAGCAGGGCCGTGGGAACGGCAGCACAATTTCCTTCCATAAATTAAAATTAGTTTTGATCAGCTAAATATAGCAACTGAGCAAGATGGTAAATGGCAACGTGCTTGAGAGGGGGAAGCGGGACAAGCTGGGGCGTCGGGGGAGCGAAGGGCTGGACGGTCCCCAGCCTGCACTCCTGGGGTGCATCCCTGTGACGGGGGGGCTGTTGGCCGGGCTTGGGGGGGCTGCCGTCCCCGGGGAGCCGCAGCGCAAAGCTCCCAGTCCCGCCGGCTTCGCAGCTCAGCTCTTGCCCCATGGCTTGGGGATGGTGGGATCCAAGCTGGGCCAGGTCTGCACCCAAATTGGGGTGGAGAGACTGGGGGCAAGGGTCCCATCGGGAGTGTCTTGATGCCACCCGTGGCTCTGCACCGGGCTGCGGCGACACCAGGGTATCCCAGAGGGGTTTTGGGGTGAGCGGTACTGGGGAATAACAAGAAGAGCAAGAAATGGGTCCCCGCGGTGGCAGGGGGGTATCATGGGGGAATGTCACAGCCCTGTGCCGGGCTGCAGTGGGTGCTGGCACCCTACAACTGGGGTGCCATGCAGGGTCCCCCAACCCCTCTCCCTTCCCTCCACTGGCTCACGTGGCCCAAAGAGGTGGGTGGTTTCGCTTTGCTGTCTCCTCATACAGCCACTTCCTGACCTGCGAATGGCGGAGGTCAAATTTAGTCTGTTCGCGTTAGAAAAGAAAAAAAAAAATTAAAAAACCCCAAACCTTTGAACCTAAAAACAGCCCTTTTGTTTTACGGACCCTCCCCGCAGCCAGCCCGCCCTCCCTTATAACCGCCCTCCCTGTCCGACAGACCCGCCGGTGAACAGCATCAGTGCACGGGGCAGGGTCGGAGCAGCCCCCGCAGCTTCGGGCGAGCGCTTGGGGATGCAAAGGCTGATCCCGTACTCCTGGCTAGGGACCTGGCATCGCGGCACTGCGGCTTTCCGGCCGGCACACGCAGGTGCTCAGGTCCCCGCGGCCGGTGTGGGGCAGGGGTGATGGAGCCGGCTGGGCAGAGCTAAGGGGGTTTTTCCCCTCGCCCCAGCAGAAATTCCCAAATTTTTTTTTTCAGTTTTTTTTCAGTTTTCCACCATCTTTGCTGAAAAAAAAAATGCTGAAACTTCCTCTGAAAACTTTTTTTTTTCATCAAAACTTATTTTTGGCGGCCAGAGGGGCGAGGAGGCGTGTGCGGTGCCGGGGCGGATGCTCGCTTGGGCCGGCCCCAGGCTGCAGGGGCTCAGGGGCTTCTCACTCTCTTCCAGCTCCTCCTCGAGTATAGGAGGCAAAAATGGGCCGGAAAAAAATACAGATCAGCCG
Source organism: Grus americana (assembly GCF_028858705.1). Classification (NCBI taxonomy): domain Eukaryota; kingdom Metazoa; phylum Chordata; class Aves; order Gruiformes; family Gruidae; genus Grus; species Grus americana. Next base: position 2,176,462 of record NC_072879.1, read on the forward strand.
AATACTGGATCAGCGGAACCGGCAGGTAGGACACATTCGGGGATGACGTGGGGACGAGGGGGACGGGGAGCCTTGAGGCCACAAAGGGAAGCAAAGCTGCTCCGCTCCCACCGTTCCCACGGGTGTGGGATCCTCTGGAGACGAAGGGGCTTGGGGACCCGGGAGGAGGGTTTGGGGCAGTCTCCAGGGGTCCTAGGTGCAGCATCCCGTCCCCTTCCCCGCTCTACAGGTGACCTTCACCAAGCGGAAATTCGGGCTGATGAAGAAGGCATACGAGCTGAGCGTCCTGTGCGACTGCGAGATCGCCCTCATCATCTTCAACAGCACCAACCGCCTCTTCCAGTACGCCAGCACCGACATGGACAAGGTGCTGCTCAAGTACACGGAATACAGCGAGCCCCACGAGAGCCGCACCAACTCCGACATCCTCGAGGTAGCAGCGGCGGGTGGCCGGGGGGGGGCGGGGCGGACGCGGGACCCCGCTCATCACCCCGCTCCTCGCAGACGCTGAAGCGCAAGGGGCTGGGGCTGGAGAGCCACGAGCTGGAGCTGGACGAGGGGCCGGATCCTGCGGAGAAGGCGCGAAGGCTGAGCGAGGGCATGGACCTGTCGGTGGCACGACCCAGGTTTTACGTGAGTCTCTGCCATCCCACGGCACGGGGTGGGGCGAGGGTCCCCGAGGGTCCCCGTCCCCTCCCTGTCCCTCATCTCCGCTTCGCCCCGCAGAGCCCGGCGCCGCTTCCCGAAGCAGCCTACGGCAGCTCCCCGCCGGCTGCCGATGGATCCCTGGGCAGCACCAGCGGTTCCCCGCAGGGCCAGGGCCGCCCGTCCACCTTCAAGCCGGCAGTGCCGAAGCCGTCAGGACGCTCGCCGGGACCGCTGCCCCCAGGTAGGCTCGGACCCATCGCCCAGGGATGCTGCAGGGAGCCGGCTGCAGGGAAGAAGGTCCCCGTGATGGGCACCCAGTCCTCGCTGGGCCCACGGGGATTTTCCCGGTTGGGCGCCACATGCAAAGCTCCTCTCGCAGCATCTCCCGGGGACTTACCAGGAGCGGAGCCGGGGCGGGTGCGTGGGCAGGTAGTGCTGCCACAGCTGTAGAAACACCGTCCCCTCCCTCCATCCAGCTGCTTCCTGCGCCCTGCCGGCACCTGGCGCACGGCTGGCCCCGGCACCCCGGGCACCCTGCACCCACGGCTCCCCCTCGTGTGGCAAAGCTCAGAGCTGGGCACGAGGGGCTCGTCCTACCCAGCGGGATGGCACCAGCCCGGGGTGGTGACAGGGACATGGGTGCCTCCAGGGCCACGCAGCAGAAAAGCAGCTAGAAAAAACGGTGCTGGGGCTCGACCCAGCGGAAACCCCCTGGTGGGAGGTGGCACGGGGTGGCTGGGCGATATTCCCGGTGCGGGATGCGGGCGTGCAGCATCCTCGTTCGCCTTGGATGGGCATGGCGTGGCGGCTCCAGGCATGCTGGACATCCCCGCAGGAGGTTCCGGCTGCTCTATGGGGAGCTGGGGTGAGGGTGCTCCCCGCGGCCGGGGAGGTTTGCAGCCTGCCGGCCCCAGGGCTGGATCCGGCCACCGCCTTCGCACACCGTTTCCGCTCGCAGCGTACGGCCGCTGCAACCCAGGTGCGCCGACAGCCTTGTGCAGGAAGTGGGTTTGCTGGAGCGTGGCACCGTGCACGCACGCACGGCCGCCCGTGGCCATGAGTGCACCGGGGCCACCGGCCACAGCCGTGGGGATCCCCCCGAGGACCGGAGCCCCCGGGACCCTCCATCTCTCAGGGCCACACCGTGCATCCTCCCGTCCCTCTGTCCGTCCAGGTATCGGCTACCCCCTCTTCCCTGCCGGCAGCTTGAACCGAGCCCTGGCCACCAAGACGCCCCCCCCGCTGTACCTGGGGGCAGAGGGCCGGCGTGGCGAAGCCCACGGCAGTTTGGCAAGTGGCCGGAGTGGTGGCAGCGCGGCGGTGAGTGCCATGGGGAGGACACCGGCTCTGCGGTATCTGTGCCTCGGCTGGCATGTGAGGACAGTGCTACTGGGGGGGGGTTAGCCCCATGGCTGGGATGTGTCCCCTGTGTGTGAGATAAAGCCCCCCCACATCTGTAGCCCCCCCCCCAGCATGGGCTGGCTCTGGGTCCCCAGGGAGGGGGTTGGGACCCCCTGGCCATGGGGTACCCCTGGGGATCGGTGGCCCCCCCCAGCAGTGACACCACGGGAGGGGACAGCAGGGCAGGCGGTGAGGGGGGGTGCGTCCCCAGCTCGCTGCAGCCAGGCATCTCCCAGCAAGTCACCGTGTCCGGTGGCCCTGGGGCCACGCAGGCGTCCCCCTCCCCAAATTCAGCAGGGAGCTCCTCCGATCTGCTCCCACCGCCTCTTCCTCAGCCCAATGCTGGGGCTTTGCTGGGGGGCATGGGAAGGAGTTGGGGAGGAGACGCTGCGTCATGAGCCCCTGGGGGGGGGCTCAGCAGTGCGAAGCCTGACGGGGGCCACCTCGATTTCCTGCAGCGGCCGCTGTACCCCGCTCTGCAGACCCTGAGCCCCGTGCTCACCCCGGGCAGCACCGGCGCCCCGAGCCACAGCCTCAGCGGCTTCCCCTTCCTCGCCCCAGCCCAAGCGGGTAAGTCCTGGCCCCTCGACCCCGGGACTCCCCCGGGGCTGCAGCCCCCCCGCCACCCCAGCTCCTGCTCACTCTTGGCCTCCTGCTCTGCAGAGTTTGGGGCTGGCGAGGCCCCGCCACCCCCCGGCTTCCTGCAGCCCGGCCCCACGGCGTGGCAGCACCCACGGGACATGGCAGCACTGGGGTAAGGATGGGGGGGACAGATGTGGGGTGGGGGACGGGGGGTGGAGAGGGGGTTGGAGATGAACCTGTTTGTGGGGAGCTGCTGCACCTATGGGTGCCACCTCCCAGCCCTGGGTGCAGCCAGCATCCAAGGTGTAGCCCCCCACCACCACCTGCCATGGTGGGGTCTGTCCATCTTCACCCCAAAACTGGGGTGCGCAGGGTCACCCTGGGAACCCCCCCAGCCACCGCTCTCAGTGGAGCCTATTTCCAACCAGATTTCCCCAGGGACCTGGCCCCCACGCCCCCCCCTGCCCCATCACACACCAGGCTCCCAGCAGCCGTGCCAGGCACACGGGGGGTGGCTGCCCGGGGCCCGGCTGGGTCGGAGCTGGTACGTGAAGTGAGTTTGGGGGGTCTCAGCCCCACTAGAGAGGAGGGGGGGGGTGAGCTCAGCCCCTCCCCATCCCACACACCTGGACGAGGGATGTGGGGAGACCTGGCCTCACTCCTCCTCCCCTCCTACCCCAGGGTCAGCAGCCGGATCGTCCCCACCGAAGAGCCAGCCCCGGCCCCCGGCACCTCCCCACAGCACCAAGCCATCAGCATCAAGTCGGAGCGGGTCTCCCCAGGGCTGGGCTGCCCCTCGGGCACCCCCCACCCCGCCCTGGGCAGCCTGGCCTCCCTGAGCGAAGCCTCCCGAGGCCCCGGAGACCTCCAGCCACGGGATGACTACGCCAAGGGGTACCCCTACCCCCTGGGACCCCCCCGGCCGCTCGCGGAGGAGCAGCGGAGCCCCGTCCCCACGCGGCGGGCACAGGCCATGGACACTTGGCAGAGATAGCGAGGCTGACGGGGTGCAGGGATTGGGGCTGAGCCTGGGGGAGCAGCCCCCCCAGTTCACCCCCATCCTCGGACCCCCGGGAAGCCCCCCCGTGCCCTTTGCAACGCTGCCGGGGGAGGTCGGCAGTGCCGCAGGGCTTTCCTGCGGGGTCCTGGTCCCCCAACCTGGGGCTGCAGCTCCCAGCAAACCCCCTCCCCACCCCGGTGCCCCCCACAAGCCGCCAGCCCCCCTTCCCTGCAGCTCTGACCCCCCAGCCCCCTGCAAGGCTGGGATCCCATGGGCGAGGAGCGCTACCCCGGTCCCCTGTCCGGTGCCAGACACTGTCCATCCCCGTCTGTCCGTCTGTCCCTGCGCCAGCATGTCCCCAGCGAGCGGGAATGCCTGAGAAGTGCCACGGGGTGGCAGCAGGACTGAGAGCACCAGCAGCGGGTCCAACCCTGCACACCCCTGGCCCAATCCTGCACCCAGCCCGGGGGGGCTGCCGGGGTCCCACAGCAGGAGGGAGGGAGGGAGGGATGGAGGGAGGCAGCCAGGGGTGGTGGGCACTGCTCCCCCAGCCCAGGGGCTCTTTTCTATTTATTATCTTCTCACCAATAAAGAGCTGGGGGTGTTGAGGTGTCTGGTGTGAGCTTCTCGGGGTCAGGCAGCACTGCTCAGGGTGCCTAACGAGGCAGCAGGTCATTAATGTCCCCAAGGGGAAACGTCGCCCATGTCCTGACCCCATTTAGCTCAGCGCTGCTGGTCCCCCGTGTCCCCCCAGGCTCGGAGCCGCCTCTCCGGGGTCACTGACCAGCAACGCAGGTGACAGCCTGGTCACCCCTGGCTCTGGCCAGGTCCCTGGGGCCCAGCCGTGCTGCTCCCACCCCTCAGCTCCCTGGGAGACCCCAAAACGCTGCTCATAAGGTTTCAGTGCTGCAGCCTGGTGCTGGGAACAGGCGAGAGGAGGACAAACCCTCCTGTGCCCTTAAGATCGGCATCGGTGGGGGGGCGAGTGGGGTGCTAGGGGAGGGTGGGACTGGCCCAGCTGAGCTGTGACTCTTATAGCTCTGGGCTGGGGGGTTTGCTGCTCCCTGGGGTGGGGGGACATCCCCTGGGTATGGCCGTGGCACTGAGAGGTGAGCGAGGAGGGGGACACCAGGGTTTGGTGGTGCCCATCGTCCTCTGGTTTTGGGGGTGGGGAGTCTGGGTCGGGGCGGGGGGGTTCACCTCAGCACTGCCCAGGCACCCACGGGTTGGGATCAGGTGCGGATGGGGGTCCCTCTGCACCGGCTGCTCATCAGCGCTGAACCCAGCCCCTTCCTTTGAGGGGGGGTGGGGAGTGGGGTGGTTACTGGTGGCCAAACCCCGAGATTAAAACATGGGCGGGAGATTAATCCTGGGCAGAGTTTGCCCCATTTAATAGAGCCCAGCAAATGACATAAATACCAGCTGGGATTAGGGGCTGTACGGAGCCCCCGCAGCCCAGGGCTGGATCCGGCCTCGGCCCAGGTCCCCCCCAGCTGGCGGGTCCCCTCCCGGGCCACCCTTGGGGCTGGGAAGGGGCTTCTGCATGGAAAGATGAGGCGAGACACCCGGGGAAAGTGTGGGGGCTGGGGTAAGAGACACTGATTGAATAGCAATGACTGCATGATTTATGGTTTGCATTATTGCATGGCTCATTTGAATATATGCTAATAAGGCTTTTCTCCTCGTTTTGTTTGTAAGATTTAGATTTGCTATGGCAACCCGCTGGCATGGAAGGAGCGCCAGGAAATGTCAGGGCGAGGTGAGCCCCGGGGAGGGGCTGGGGCTATCGGGGAGACTCGCTGCATCCCACCGCAGGGACACGGGAGTGGCCGGCGGGACCCGGAGGGCAGCGGCGGGACCCGGGAGCCGACCGGAGCCGCGCATCCCCCCTCCGGCTGCCTGCAGGTCCAGTAATGCCCTGTTGCGACAGGTCCTAAACTGGGGTGGGGGGATACCCTGGGGTGACCCCAGACCCGTTTTGGTCTTGCAGGGAGGCCCTTCTCACCCTCTGCCCCCAGCCTCACCCCCTGCCTTCCTGCCGAGCGTCCCCCCGGCACGGCGGAGATGGTGGGATGCCCCATTGCACTGGACCCAAAGATGGCACCTGGGGACCCCCAGCTTTGTTGTGGGGGCCAGTGCTCGGGATGACACTGAGAAGAGACAGAGCATCTGTGTTCACTCTGTGTCCCCCACCCATCCATCCTACGGGGTCCTGGTCCATGGTGGAGGGGTCTGGGCCATCTCCCCACCTCTGTGGCTCCGTGTCCCCTTCCCAGCTGGCCGGGGAGCTGCCCCAGTAAAGCCCGGTTACCTGCAGGCCCAGCATGGCGACGGGCTGCGCTGCTCCGGGAGGGCGCTGGGCTCTGGCGCTCGGGGCTTTGGAGCTGGTGGGGCTTTGTCTGCCGGTCGGTGCAGGTACCTCTCCGTCTGTTGGGGGGGGGTGTGCTTTCGGGGCTCTGCACCCCCATTTGGGGGGCTGCAGACCTTGCAGTCAGGGTGCTCCCTTGCTGGGGTTGGTGGATGGGTTGGTTTTGGGGGGGACCATGTCCTCTCTAGAGCCGTGGGAGAGCAGCCTCGTGTCGTTGGATCCCAGCCCGGAGCGGGGTGTGGGCTGATAGTCCGTGTCCCTCTGGGTCGTGGTGCTACCGAGAGGACATCCCGGGTGGGGATGGGGTCCTCCCGCTGCCCCCACCCAGGTGGCTCTGTCCCCCGCCGGGAGAGCGCCGGGCCTGTCCCGGGCTGCGGGACCCGGGGGAGGTGCGGCCCCTTGGATCCCCACGACCACGCGTGACCGTGGAGCAGCCCCGGGAGGGCGGGCAGGGCCGGGGCGGCTCCGGGCTGTCGCGGTGGCCCCGAGGCTCAGCCGGGGCTGAGCGCTGCGTATCCCTACAGCGACCCGACGGGACGGGGCTGGCCGCCCGCTCCAACCGGGGTCCCGTCTCTGCCGCCGGGTTCCGTTTCACGCCTTATAACGGGGCGGGAACGAGCCCCGGGCTGGGGGCGAACGAGCGCGGCCCCGACCCCGAGAGGACGGGGGTGTCCGGCCCCTCTTCGCCTCCCCGCCGCAGCAAACCGGGCCCGAGCCGGGCACCGGGGGCTGTCACACCCCCCCCCGCTCCCCCTCAGTGTATCCTCCCCCAAACCCCCACTTTGTTGTTTTGCAAAAGCCCTGAAATATTCATGGCGCTGCGCCGAGCGCCTCTTAATGAATTTTTGATCAAAACGTTATCAGGGAGCCAAAATATGCCGCCCCCTTCCCAAACCCACGCCGTCGGGGAGGGGAGGGGGGGGACACGACACTGGGCCCACCGGTACCGGGGGGGCTGGGGGACCCGGGCCCGGCTCGAGGGCCTTTTGCTGGGGGAGGCCTCGGCGGCGGGACTGGGCAGCCCGGGGGTCGCTCCGCCACCGGGGGCTCGCACCCAGCCGCCGGGCATGGTTATTCCAGGGTCGGCAGCAGGATTTGGGGTGTCCGACTTGCAGGCCCGGCCTCCTGCTGTCCCCTGGGCCGGGCGAGGCCGGGAGGGACCGGCCGGGCCCCCGCGAAGCCCCAGTTGGACGGGACGGGCGGTGGGCGGCCGGGGCAGCGCGTCCCGGTGCCCCCCGGCCTCGCCGGGAGAAATATTCGTTGAGGGGGAAATGCATAAGCGGAGCTCATTAGGGGACAGCACGGAGCCGGCGGCCTCCCCGGCAGCGCCGGGTGGGGGGATGCCCGTACCCGGGGCGGGCAGGGCTGGGGGGCGGGGGGGACGCCGGGGCAGCACCCGGCCCGGTCCCGGCTCCGCAGCGGGGACGCGCACCCTGATCGCTCCGGTGGCTGGAGCCAGCCTCGGCCCACCCCGACCCCGTTCGGCAGCTCGATATCGGCGGGGGTTTGCATCCCCCCCCCCGCCTCTCCCGGCCGGATTTGGGGGGCAAACCCCGCCGGGCTCTTCGCGAAGCCGCCTTTGCAGCCACCGATTTTTAACGTGCTCCGAAAATCCCGGTGCGCCGGGGGAGGGGGCTCCGTTCCCGGCCACTTCGGAGCCTGGAGATGTAGCACCCGGGGCGGGGGAGGAATTTTGTTTTAATTAAAAAATAACTGATTTCTGCTTCATTTCCACGGAATAATCCTGCACCAGCCGGGGAGCGGGGTGACCCTGCCGCCCGCCGCCTCCTGCCGCAGCCTCTGCCCCAGCCCGGGGGCAAGAAAGGCAGGAGGACACCCCACCCCCATCACCTTCCCCTCCGCTCCGGATTCGGCCCCGCTCCCCCCCCGCGCCCCGTGGGGTGCCCCGAGCCCTGACGGTCCCGCGGTACCCGCGGCCGGGCGGAGGCTCGGCGGGGAGGGGGCGGGGGGGGGGATTCGGATCCGGCCTTGCCTCGCTGCCCGTGCGGAGCCGCATCCGAGGGGGTCACCGGGATTATTATTATTAATATTATTTTAAATAATAAAATCCCCGTTATTTTTAGGTTCTGCTGCCAGAGCTGCCCCCGCCCCCGCGCCCCCCCCCAGCCCGGTGCATCCCCCCCAGCGCAGGGCTAACCTATCCTGCTCCCGACGTGAGGACGTCATGCCTTACGTAGTAAAATATGGAGAAAGCAGGGGAAAAAAAAAAAAAAAAAAAAGCGCATTTTTCCCTCGTCTCTCCCATCTCCATTTCCAAAAGGGACAAAATGGATGTTTGGGCGGAATCCGCTCCCCCCCCCACGATGGATCTGTAGCGGCGGGCCGGGGCTGCCCGGGCCCGGTCGGGGGGCTCCCGGCGTTAAAGCCCCGGGCAGACGTTATCTGTTTAACCCCACGTAAAGGCAACGTGATCGCGGGGGGCTCCGCTTCCCACAGCCCTGCTGCTCCTGGCAGTCCTCTCCGGGAGCCGCAACCCGGCTCCGCCGCGCTCCGCATCGGCTGGATGTCTCCGGGCTCCGCGTCCTGCCCGCTGCCGGTGCCGCGTCCCCCCCAGGCCCCCGCCCCGGAGGCTGCCGGTGTCCCGGCGGCTCTCGGCTCACGCTGTCGCTAAGTCATTAATGGATGCAGATGTGCGGAGGGAGGTAAATAACCCCCCCACTCCCCTTTTTGTCGCTGTTTTTCCTCTCCCTGCCCCGCACTGAACTCCCCGGGCCGGGGCAGCGGGCAGCAGCGGGCAGCTGCCGAAGCTGCCCGCCGGAGGGGCAGGGCTGTGCGGGCACCGGCAGCCGCCCCGCTCCCCCTCCCGCTTCTCCCAACTTGGAGGAAGTCTGCGAGGGGGGACCCCCCGCCTCCCCCACTCGGGCCTTTTTTGGGGGGATGGGTGGGGTGGGTTTTGCCTTCCCCCCCCCCGCCCGGATTAGCGGCTGCGGGTCCCGGCAGCCCGGTGTGAGTGTCGGGGCGGGGGGGGGGGGGGGGCGAGGGGGGGTACAAGGCGTGGAAAGCTGCCCTCCCTCCGGCTCCCGCAGCGCCGGGAACAATGGCCACGGGCTCCGTGGGGACAATGCCCGGCGGAGCCGAGCTGCTTGGGTTGCAGGACACGTCCACCATCGCCTCGGCCACCCCGGGCCCCGGCCCCCCGCTCCCCCGATACAGGCACCCCCCGCTCCCCCGGGGCTGTGGGAAAACGCGTGGCCGGGGATGGGGGGGAACACCAAACTTAGGGAAAAGTCGTCGTCGTTCCCCCCCGCCCCGGGGCCGGCTCCGTCCCCTCCCGGCTTTGGGGACCCCCCCGTCCCGCCGAGGCCGGCGGTTCCCTCTTGCCCATCCCGGCTCTTGCCGCAAACTCCACCGGCTGCTCCCGACCGGGGGCTCAACAGGTCGGTACCGGACAGTCCCCAGGTGCGCGTTTCTCCGCTTCACCCCACCATCTCCCGACCCTCCATCACTCCTCCAACACACCCCCTTCTTTCCCCCAAACCACCCCCCCTCATTATTCCTGTTATCCCAAGGCAGCCTCCGTGCCCAAACGCCGGCATGTGCGAGGCAAACAGAGCGCGATTGTTCCGAGCCTGGGAACGCGCGGAGGGGGCGCAGGGGCCGCCGCCCGCCGCCCCCCGCCCGGCCCCCGCTCAGACGCGATTGTGATGGAAATAGGCCTTTCCCGCATGCTGTTGAACTTGATGTTGACTCCTTTTCTTTGGGGTTTCACATCTCCTCGGCCACTTGTTTTGTGGGAAAATTTTCTCCCGAGCTCCGGTGTGAAATTAATTAATCAGGGCCTCTAGATGGCAATGGGACACAAAAGGGGACAGCCCGGGGAAACTCCGGCAAACTCACAAAAGCCACCCCCGGGGTTTATAGCCCCGGGCCGGTCGGACCGACTGCCCTGCCCTGCCCGGTGCCCGAGGTAAGGGGCTGCCGGAGCGAAGTTTCGGTGTGTGGAGCTATTTTTTTTTTTTTTTTGGGGGGGGGGAGGTTTGGGGAAAAAAAGAGAGGGATTAGGGACCAAGGGGTTTGAGGGTGCTGTGTCGGGGCGGTGTGTTGTGTGGGCATCCCCCTCCCAGCCCTGCGTTAGTGCGAGGCTGTATCCCAGCCGCAAAAAAAAAAAAAAAAAAAAACACAGGAAAAAAAAAAATTCCCCACGCAAAGGGCCAGGACTGAATTCGGCATTTCTGGAGAAAGGGAAAAAAAAATTATCTTGTTTTATTATTATTTTCTCCCCCCTAAAAAAGTAACTGAGGTTGTTCCTGTGGTGAAGCGCCTGGCTCTGCCCGAGCGGGCACGGCGGGGATTTCCACGCCGTTGTTTCCCGAGCGGGGAAATCTCTGCCGTGCGCGGGGGGGAAACCGTTTGCCCCCAGTTTAGACTGGGGAGGTGGTTGTTTGATTTCCAGTCACCTTCCTCGCTATTAGTTTCAGCGGGTGCCGCGTGTGTGTGTGTCCTCCGACAGGTTTAGCAGCGGAGAGGGGGGGAGGATATAAATATAAAACCAGATTTTCTTTTGAAGCACTTTGCAGGGCAGGATATGATTATTTTTAGAGAGATCAATCTTTGCACAGCGTTCGGGGCTTTGGGGGAATATTTCTGCACGGGAACAGGCCAAAAATACGAGCGTCAAATCCCCTCCCGCTCTTTGTTGCCACAACACCTTTGGGTGACAGCGGTTGCAGAAAGAAAAATCATTAAAATCTGTGAAATCTTTAGTTTTCGCCCACATCGATATTTCCAGCCGGGCAGGAATTCGAGTGGATTTGCCCGGGGATTTGGGGACCCCTTTTCCTCCGGGTCGGTCCCCCCCTCTCCGGTGCTGGTTGAATTGAGCTGCGAAGCGATGTGCAGGGGAACGAGTCGTTGTATTTTAAATGCAAATAATTCCCAGCGACAACGTTGGAATCAAACGGGAAAAAAAAAAACAAAACCAAAAAAACCCACCACCAAAAAAAACCACCAAAAAAAAAACCAAACGGGGCGGGAAAAGGAAAAGAAGGGGGAAAAAATCTTGGTGGGAGGAAAAGAAAAAAACCCAACTAATCAGCTGAAAAATCCGCTTTCGAGGGGCGCCGGGCCGGGCGGGCGAGCGGATCCGCTGCCCGGGGAGCGGCGGCGGCTGCCCGGTGCGATGCTCCGGTGCCCAGGGAGGCTCCGGTGCCCACGGCGCGGGGAAGCTGGGCCGCCCCGCGCCCAGTAAAGACAGACAGACACCGGGTGTGGGGCTGCCCCTCCGCGAGGGTCTCCTCTATTTCCCCGGCAGCAGAGGCCGTGTCCCGACTTGGCCCCCTTGGGCAGGGCCAGGGCTCCGGGTGGGTGTTCCCACTCCACGCGTGGAAGGGACCGGCTTTGGGGCGTCCCACGCCCTACCCGCCGGCGGCCCCGGCCCCGGCTGGCCGGGCAGGGGCTCCAGCGCCGCCCACCCCCCCGCCCCCGCTGCCAGCCTCGCCGGGAAAGTTGCTCCAAGTTGGAGCGATGGCGGTGGCGGCGGCGGCTCCTCCTGACGCCTCTTCTCTCTCTTTCCCTCCCCAGGTGGGCTCGGCCGAACGGCGCCGCGGGAGACCGGCACACCGGGCGAGGCGGAGGTAACCGCGGCTCCCCCCCCCTCTCTTTTCCAAAGACAGCCCCGGGATGCGGCCGGTTCTACCGGAGGGATGCGGGGCAGGTGCGGGACCCGCAGTTAGTGGCGTTACCGGTAACGGTGGGAAGTTCCCGGGCTGGCGGGGAGCGGCACATCGCGACAACCCTCGGTGCGATGGGAGAGGGGGGCCGGCGGCTTGCCGGGCTGCCCGGGCTTCGGTTCTCCGGTGGGAACCGGGGCCCCCGCGCCGCTTCGAGCCGAGCCCAGCCGCGCTGCCTCCCGCCGAGGCGGCCGGCGGTTCCTGCGGCGAGCGCCGTGCTCGCACCGGAGCCCAACATGGCTGCTGTAGTGAAGGTATTTGATTCACACGAGGGTGTAGGCGAGGGGAAGAAGGGGGGACGAGAGGCTCCAGGGCCGGAGCCAGCGCCCGCAGCCGCCGGGGCGAGGGGTACAGGCGGGCGACGACTCGGTAAGTGCCGGGGAGGAACGGGGCCGGGAGGGCCCCGTGGAGCCCCCGCCGCGGACACGCGTGGAGCAGCCTCCCTTCCCGTGTCGGAGCTGCCAAGCCTCCCCCGCGACCCCTCGGGGGCAGGGAGCCGTAGGGAGTGGGGACCGGCATCCGGCGGGGGCGAAGCGGGCCGCTGCGGCCCGCCCGGGCCCTGTGCGGCGGCTACCGGGCCCGCGGGCGGCGGAGGAGCAGGGCCGGCGCGGATGCTGCGCCCCGGTCCCGCCGGTGCCCGAAGCGGCCCTTCCCCGAGCCGAATCCGGCCCCGAGGGTGCTCCCGGGGTGCCGGAGAAGCTCCGCCGGTTCCGTTCGTTCCCTCAGCGGAGCTTTGGGGCCGCGGTCGTTGTTGGGGTTTTGCCCTTTGGGGAAGGACCGCGGCCGAGCCCGCCCGGGGAACAACCGGTTCGGTAGCAGAACCCACCGGGGCGGCAGAGCGGGACCGGGACCGGCGGTGCCCCGAGCGGTGTGGACGGCAGCGGGGCCGAGGCCGCCGCCGCCGCCCGGTGCTGGGCAGGAGAGGCATTTCGGAGCCCGGCTGCGGAGGTAACGGCACCGGCTCGGCCCACGCGCGATGCGAACCCACGGGGGAAAGCACGGGCGGCAGCTACCGGGGGGACGATCCGTTAATTTGGCAACCGGTTGCCTCCCTGGCACAATCTTCCCGCTCGGAAAGGTTGCCCGTGCCGCGGTGCACCGGAGTGACGGGAGCCGCAGAGATGATAACGATAATACTTAATAGCAATAATAATAATTAATTAGTGGCGGCTTGAAAAGAGAAGGACGGAGGAGGCACGACCCCGCACGGCCCCGGGGCGCGGCGGCGGCGGTGGTTCAGCACCACGGAGAGCGGCGAGGCCGGTGCCCGTGCCCGGTCCCCGGTGCCCGGTAACGGCGGGACCATCCTCCGCCCGCACCCCGCGATACCGCGGACGCCGCCTGTGGACGGGGCTCCTGCCAAGGGCTCCCCTGTCCCGGGGATTGCCCGGTGCGGGGCACAAAGCTCCGCTGCTCCCGGGGAACCCCCGGTGCTTGCGGGTTGGCATCTCTGCAAGCGCCGCCGTGGATCGTTCCCAGCCCCTTCAAACACAGATATTCATATATATTATGTATTTTATATCTATAGGTGTATATATAGAAAAGGGCGGGTGTGGACAGCGGGAGCCGGGACGGATCCGTGCCTCCTCCTCCCCGAAACCCGGAGCGCTGGAAGCGGGAGCCGGGCCCCGCCGCCCGCCTCGCCACGCTGCTCCCGCTCCCCGCTGGAAGCGGAGTCCGCCCGGGGCTGCCCACAGCCGGGGCACGGTCACGGCGCTGTGCCCGGGGCCGGGGCCGGTGCTATGCCCAGGTCGCCTGTTTGTTTCGTTTTCCGCCGTTTCGCCGGAGCGAGGTGCGACGAGGCGGCCCCGGGAGAGCTGCGGAGCCCGCCGGGCCGGCGTAAGGCTGGGGAGCCGGGAGCGTGGAGGAGGCTAGGGAGAGCCAGGGTGTCCTGCGTGGGTGTGGGTGTGCACGGGTGCGGGGCCGCGCGTGCATCAGGACGAGTGCGACCATCAGTGTGCGCGCAGCAGGGCGTGTGCGTGCATCGGTGTGAGCACTCCCGGGTGTGCACCGGGGGTTGTGTGTGCACCTGCGTGTGCTCCCGGGTGTGTGCACTAGTGCCCGGGCACCCCTGGGGTGAGTATATGCACACGGGGGTCACGGTTGTACCCACCGTTGCGCTTGCCGGTGTGAAGCGGCTGCGGGTGCAGGGGAAAGGCCGCTGCTCCCCCGCCCCTGGCCGGTGCTGCCCCCCCGTTGCCGGGAGAGCGGAGCGGGTCCCCTGCACCGGGCAGGGCCGGCCGGGTCCGGCCACGGGCGGCCGCACGGGGGGGACGTGGAGCCGGACCTCGGCACCGCGCCCGGGGCTCTGCCCCGCCGAGCCGCGACCCCGCTTTGTCCCGGGCCCGAGGGGACCCCTCCCCGGCCGGGGGGCAGAGCCGAGGCCGGGCCTGTCGGGGACCCTGTTACCTCCCGGGACGGGGGGGGGGCGTTTAGCCCGGCTTTACTCCCGACCAACCGCAAATTTTCTCCTTTGCAAGCGGAGGGGCCCGTGAGCGCAGCCTCGACGGGAAGGTCCGGCCGCCCCCGCCGCCTCCCCGCCCCGGGCATGTCGGGTTTAACCCCAGCCTTTGCCGGGGGGGCGGCTCCGCCACACAGCCCTGCCCGAGCGGGGTTACCCCTGGGGCACCGCCGCCTCCCCGACGGGGCGGGCCGGCTGCTGCCGGAGGCTGGGTCCGGGGAGAGGGGGCCGGGGCGAGCAGACGGACCAGCCCCCGGGGACAGCGGCGGCCGTGGCGAATGGCGGTGCCCCCCCGGGGGGTGTGTGTGTGTGTGTGACCCCTGCCCCGGCCCCACGCCCGGGCTGTCCCAGCCCCGCCGCTCGGGCTTTGTCCCCGCCGGCCGCCCCGTCCCTCCTCCCGCCCTCCCCCGCCCTCCCGCCATCCCTCCGCCACCGGCTCTGCCTCAACTTTAGAGGCAAGTCCCGGAGGCGCCGGGGAGCGGGAGCGGGACCCGCACCGGCACCGACACCGGCACCGGGCGGGGGCATCCAGTCTCCGTCCCGGGCTGAGCCTCCTCCCCACCCTTTCTGCCTGGGAAGAATGCGGCGACCCGGAGCCGACGGCGACCGCGAGCAGCACCGGCCCCAGCGGGGCGAGCAGGTACCCCCTCCCCGGGTCCCTTCCCCGGGTCCCCTCCCCGAGTCCCCTTCCCCGGGTCCCCCGTCCTCTCCCCGTCCCCCGCCGGGGCCGGGGGCAGCCACTCCGCCGAGTTTTCCTCCGAGCAGCCGCACGGCCGCAGCCCCCCGGCTCGGGCAGCTCCCGGCGAGCATCCTCCGCCGCGTCCCGGCCGGTGCTCGGGGCCGGTGACCGGAGAGTCCCGGCCGGGGCTCAGGGTCCCTTCGCGTTGCGCCTGCGGGCAAGGGCGGGCAAGGACGGGGCCGCCCCGGGGGGTGCAGGGTGTCCCCCCTTCTGGGGAGATTCACGGCCTGAACCCCCCAGGATATGTGGGATCCCTCCCGGGGATGCGGGCCCGGCTGCAGGGAGCAGGTGTGGGAAGAAGGGGAAGAAGAGGAGAGCAGAGCGGGGGCGCGGTGGAAACCCCCGGGGGGGCCCTTTCGGCTGGGCCCGTCCCTTCCCCAGCCACTCTCATGACTCAGCAGTTCCGTGCCAATAATTTACAGTAATTATGAAGTGGGAGCAGGCTGTGGGGTGGGTCTGGGGGCGAATTTGGGGCTGGGAAGGAGGCAGGTCCCTGGGCCGCAGGCAGCGAGGATGGATCCTGGGGAGCATCCTGCCCTGCGCTGGCTCCCGGGCCATGGGGGGCTGTGTGGGGCTGAGCCCTCTTTAGGGTGTGGGTCCCATTTGGGGTGCAGATGGCAGGTCGGGGCGCTCGGGTGGGCATCGGGGAGCCGCCGGGGTTGCATGTCGCATCCCGAGGCGCCGGGGCAGACTCCTGCTCTCCCACTGAAACCATTGGGGTTTCTTCATTATTGGCGGCGAGGGGACACGGATCGCGGCCGCCCCGGAGGGCTCCGATGCCAGAGCAAAACACCCCCGGGTGCGTGGTGCGGCCGAGGCCCGTTTTGTAAAGACCTGGGTTGGTTTTTCTCTTTGGTTATCTAGCTGTATGAGTGTATGTGATATCATAAAGCTAGAGAACCGAATGTAAAAACCCGCTCACTATTCTCCGGGAGAAGAGCCCTGCCCTCCCGGCAGGAGAGGGGCTCGGCGGCCACCGGCCTCCCCGAGGCACTGGCCTCGGTGCCTTTGCAAGGGGGAGAGCGGCTGGAAGCCAAACACGGCTGTGGAGTGAAAATTTCAGTGGGGTTTTGTCTTTAATCATTTTTATTGAGGCCCAGAGCTAGCGCCTGTGCCTGGGTGATTATTTCGATTCCAACTCGGGGGTCCTCAGGCTACCTACAAACCCAGCACCTTTATTTTATTAATTTTTTATTTTTTTCTGCCGTGGTTTTAATTTCCACGTCGACAATTAAGCTCGCTTGCGCTGGGTGTGCCAGAGATAAATGAAACGGGGCCAGCTCAGAAATAACCCCCAGAGAAACCCTGTTTATATAGAAGTAGAAGGAAAGTTGCTTAAATATATTACCGCATGCAAATTGTAATTTAGCACAAACCCGTTTCCAAGGCCGGTTTATCTGCTGGGGAAGAGAAATAAATCATCGTCGCTTGTCGGTTATTCTGCATCTGCAGAGAGATTGCAGCTTTGTTCTTTGGAGAGGGGGATTTGGGAGCATCACTCCAAGGGTGCTCCTGTCTCAGCCTCCCCCCGGTCCCTCTCGGACTCCCCCCGTGCTCCTGCTTTGCCGCCTGTGGGTCGGGGTGTTGCGTGCGGCCAGCTCCCTCCTTCCCTCCTGCTTCCTCCAGCTCCTCTCAGTCCCTGCGGTGCCCGGGGAGAGACGCCAGCGCGAGGGATGCGGAGCTGAGCCCGGGCTCTGTGCAGGCAGAGGAGTGCTGGATTTGGCCCCGATGGCTGATGCTGGAAGAGTGGAAAGGCTAGTGGTGACCCCAAATGCTGAGTGGTCCCCAGTTATTCCTGGGAAGCTCAGGGAAGGGGGGAGCGGTGTATTCAGGTGTGCGTTTCAGGGTGCAGCTTGGAGCAGTCAGCGAGGGAAGCCCCTCCGCAGCTGCAGAGTCTGGTCCCGCACTCTCGGGCATTCGGCAGTGGTCGGCGGGGAGGCTCCACAGATGAACCCAAGCACCCGTGTGCTTAAACCATTGCAGGATCAGGCCCTGACCATGCCGGACCAGCCGCCGCTGTCCTGCGGGAGGCAAGCATGGTGCGAGGGGTGCAGCAGCCTGAGCAGGGTGCTGGCACCGGGGCGCATCCACTCTCTCCCCTCGCTGCTCAGGTCTTTGGTGCATCAGTTCCCTGGCTGGGTTGGTGTGAGAAATGAGAAGAGGAAGAGCATCAGCTCCAAATATTAAAAGCTCGACGCCCCGATCCCTCGCTCCATCAGCTTCTCCCTGCCCTGCGTGTCCTGGCTTCTGCGTAGGGTTGTACCTCCTCTTCACCTGATGTTGCTGGAATCTGCGGCAGAGGAGAAATTTGGGGTTCGAGACGCAGGGGTGCACCTTCCTCTGTCTCGACAGGTCTTGCTTTGTTCAGGCAGGAGAGGGGCAGATTCCTCGTCCCGGATGTCTGTGATCCCTGGCACTGATCCTGCACCCCCAGCCTGCTCAGACACCCTGAGCTCCCCCAATTTGGGCCTTTTTCTAGGCAAGGAGGACATGGACCTTATATATAGTGTGGGATAAAGCGGGAACGGCCCCTGTACACCCCAAAATATGGTGTGGGAAAAAGAGGAGATGGTCCCTCGTATACCCCGTGCCCTGCAGAGCCGCTCTGCCCGCAGCTTGGGGACAGGGACAGGAGTGCGGGTGCTTTAGCCGTGGTGGTGCCGAGCTGGGTGAGAGCCTTTGCTGCAGCACAACGCGGGGCCGCTGCGGCATCCGGAGGCACCGGCTTGTCTCCCTGGCGGAGACACAGGTCCCGGGGGGGATGTGCCCCATCCGATGGCTGATGCCACCCTGTGCTCTGCTTGCAGGGCTGGCTGGCTGGGGAGGAAAACCTTCCCCCGAGCTCCTCCAAGGGACAGCAGGCTTCTGTCGGAGCAGGCTTTCCATGCCAGACCTGTTTACATCCCTTCGACCATCTCAGGCTCTCCAAGATCTGGATCAGCCGTGAACCCCGTAGCTTTGTGTACGGGTTTGGGCAGGGTTTGGGCAGAGGCTGCCTGCACCGACCTGCCCGCATTTCCGTAGTGTCGGCGGAGGAAGCTGCTGGCCGGCGGGAGAAGCGTTTCGGCAGCAGCGAGGCCGCGTGGGGACAGCCAGGAGGATGCAAAGCGGCGGCTGTGCAGCAGCAGGAGGGATGCACGGTGCACAGCACGGGGAGCTGATGCTCTGCATCAATCCTGCCATCACTGCTTGGGGTCCCAAGCTGAAGTGTACCCCAAAACACAACACAATGCACCCCAACATCCCGGCCGGGAGCGGAGGGAGAACCAGCGCAGGCTCTGCTGCACTCAGGCAACCTTCTTCTCCCTCCTGACTACTTGTAAACCATTCAGCAAGAATTTCTTAAAATAGGTTCCACTTTAAGGACTTATCTGCTGAATACCATTAATTTTCTGGGGTTCGTTAAAAGCAAACTTGGTATCATAGCAACTGAATCTATTCCAGGGAAGCAGCCAATTGCGCCGCGCGGTGTGTGCAACCGAAGGCGAGAGAAAGGAGCCTTTCAGGTTTATTCTTGGGCTTGTGCCTTTGCAAGTGAAGTTTTAATTTTCAATGTTTTATTCCTTGCAGAATATTTTATAATTTCTCCCGGCAAATCTGCAGGGAGAGGAAAATCACTGCGCTGGCAAATATTTGCAAAATCGCCTTCGTTTCGTGCCCTCCGCGTGTGGGCAGAGGCGGTGGCACAGGGACGCAGCGGGTGCTCGGGCTGGATCTGGCGCCACTAATTCGACCTGGTGCTCGGGACAGCCAGGCTCATCCCTCCAGGGTCGATACCGCCAGCCCCGACATCACCCTCGGGAGCGATGCCGAGCACGGGCGTCTCTGGCTGCCCCGGATGGATCCGGGACCGCCCAGCGGGATTGGGGGCTGCTGGTAAAGAGGACGCTAATCCCCGTCTCATTTCCCCGGCCTCGCTAAAGTAATAGTCATTATTTTCCTTTTAATCCCATCTCTTTCCTCTTTTCCATTAGGCCCTAAGCTGCAATCTTGTTCCCGGGGGATGTTATGCTGAGGATAATCCCAGGCGCTGCCGGGGCGCTCAGCCCGGCTACTTTGGGGCAGGGTGGTGGTTTACAGCCCCGGGCCGCTGCGGCAGGTTGGGGGTCTGGCCGGCCCCGGGGGTCTCCGGTCCTGGTCCTTGGCACCAGGAGAGGAGCCGGGCTGAGCATCGCAGTGCCGGCACAGCAGAGCGAGTCGAGGGCGATGGGACGCTCCCCAAAACCTTGGCCTAGCCACGGAGATGGGAACACAGAGCTCGTGGCCGGCTTGGCTGTTGGGATGCTGGGCTGGTGCTGCCGTCGGCCGTGCAGGTGAGGGTGGGCAGGATCCGGCCGCAGGCTCAGCGGTGGGACAGAAGGAGCCCTTCGTGCTGTGCTTGGTGCAAGGGATGGAGGGAGCCGGTTTTGCCCCAAGCCGGGGGGGGATGCCCGGGGTTTGGGGTGCTGAGAGGAGCCACGAGGCAGCTCCACCTCCGCCCCACGGCTGCCAAGCTCAGCTGGGAAACACGAAACGACGGGACCGGCACCTCGCCTGCCGGAGCCCTAAAAATAACACCGCCCAAGATTGCCTCCCGCCGCCGGCAGCACGACGTTCAGGCTTTAATTGGGGACGGGCGGGGGGAGCAGTGTTTGCAGCCATCCTGGCCGCCAGCATCGCACGCGTGTGCCCGAAGATCCCGGCTCCCAGCCTTGACCGTTATACCCAAATTGCCCCGGCCCTGGGCGAGGGGGTCCCCATGCCCCCCCCCCGCCCCAGCCCTGGCACTGCTTCCTCCTCCCACCACAAGCTGATGATTTTCCAACTTGATAGCGGGGAGGGAAAAAAAAGTCATTTATGATAAAAAGTATCACTTAAATAGACAGAAAGGGTAAAAGCCCCAGACAAAAACATATCCCCAAGCAGGAGATAATGAAAAACACTGATGTGTTTAACTTTAGGCCGTTTAAAAATGACCATTGAACAGGCAACAGTAAATAACAATTCCTTCCCATCAGGTACGTGTCACTGCAGCAGTGAAGCTCCCGTTTATTTACCCCAAGCTGGCGGAGGATGGCCCGGCCGGCTCTTTAGCTGCTCATTTTTACAGATGTCAGGCTGAAGTCTCCGACCTGGATAAATCAGGTGCTGGCGGTGGAGGGAGCGGTGCGAGAGCACTCAGCCCTCCTTCGGTGCCGGAGGGATGCGGTGCTCTCAGTCAGGGGTGTGCATGGGACCCCCACCCATGGGAGCCAGCCTGGGGGGGGCTGAGATAAGACCCCACATGCGGGACCGGGTGCCCTGGACGTCGGGTGCTGTTCCCAGCCCACGGGCCCCATGCTGTGCACTGGAGCCTTGCTTTCTCTCTCTTTTTTTTCTTTTTTTTTTTTAATGGAGAAATTATTATTTACAGTTTAATATCTTCATGTTTCTATGGAAACTCCATGGCTGCACTGGGTGGAGAAGTCAAAATCAGCCGGGGAAATGGCAATATTTGAAAGCGAGCGGAGCGGGGCGGGTGCTCGCCTGTGCCGGGGCGCGAGGACCGGGGTAGGGGACAAGCGTGGGACGCAGGGGGACTCGCAGCGTGTCGGTGATGCTCAGGGTGCCGAGGACATGGCCTTGGTGACCGTGCTTTGTCGCCCTTGCCAAAGCCAAACCCTTTGCCTGGGTTCCTCGGCAAGCGGTTTTTCAGGATGCTCCAACCGAGCAGCGTTTGCCGAAGCCTTTCCCCTTCCCCACGCCAGGAATCCTCCCAGTGCGGGGAAAGGTGCTTCGGTGGGCGAGGGTTGGCCGAGCCCCCTCACTGCGGGCACGCGTGGGCATCGCGCACCCGGGGAAAGCGCTACAGCCCCGAATGTAGGTCACGCACATATGTGCATCGTCATATACGTACGTTGACTTCAAAGAGCTGGGGCTCATCCTCGCCGATAACAAACCCGCGCGTGGCTGTTAAATACATTTGCATTTACAAACGGCGAACGCGGGGCACGTGCGTTACGTATCGGGGGGCCGGGGGGACCCCCCTGCCTGGCACCAGTGCCGGCGCTCATGCGGAAAGAGCGCGGCGGCAGCGGAGACCTTCTCCCCCTAATAGCCGGTGACAGGGACTTGCTAGTGGCGATGTCCCTGCGTTGGGTGCGGAGCAAGGACGGAAGGTGTGCGACGTCCCCGCTTTTGTCAGAAAGTATCTATCAGAGCAGCGGGGAAAGGTCAGCGGGAAAAGCACGCGGGGAGGCACGAGCGGGCCCCGAGGATGCTGTCCTGTCCGTCTGTCCGTCCTGCTGCGGACGCCAGCCAGTGATGCCCCCCCGCCCCCCTGGCCAAAGATAGCAGGAGATTAGCTTAAAAAATGCCAGCCGCTTCAAAAAATAATAACCGTGCGTTTCGCCGCCTTTGCCTTCTGGTTTTTGAGCCTTTGGGGATGGTGTTTTCATGCCTTCCTCCGCCACCACCAGAAATGTATTTATTTATTTTTAATGAAAAGCACGATCCCCGTGCTATTCTGGGGCTGGGCCTTGGCAAACGAGGGAAGATGGTGGGGCTGGGGCTGGCGAGGGGGGGGGGGGCTGTGTCTGTGCCGCTGCCACCGGCTTCAAGGACCGGCCCCCCGCTTCGGCGGCTGCGCAGCGAGCGGGACCCCCGGCTCCGCCGTCCCCCGTAGCTCCCTGGGAGGCTGAGCCCAGACTTTCTCTGCCCTAATTCCCCGGGAAACCAGGCAAGGGCTGATCCTTGCGCAGCTGTTTATTGTTTTCTATAAATCTTGGATTTCTACAGGGCTTGGAGGGGATTTTTGGGCAACCCGTGGGGGTCGGTGTTAGGGGAAATCAAGGTGTGATGTGCCCGAACTGCCCCATCCCCGGGAAATCCCATCACTTCGTGTATCAGGTGGGGATTTAACGTGGAGTATTTGTTCCCATTAAATGCTGGTTGTGAAACCTGGGCACGGCCAGGGCTGCAGAGGAGCTCGGGGTGGTGCCGGGGTGCTTGGGGTCCCCGTCGGTCCCCCCGGCTGGGCCGTGGATGGGGGTACAGCCACCGGTCATGTGTCCCCTCTGCTCGCCGAGCCTCCGGGGCTGCAAATCAGGGACGGGCCCTGGTACCTTTTGGCTCATTTCTTATATCAAAATGAAAGCATCCGGATAAAAGGGAGAGATGGGAGGGTCCGGGCTGGGGGGCATCAACACCGGCTTGGCTGCCCGGGGTGTGGAAAGCCCCCTTGGCTCCACATTTCTCCCCCCCGCCAGCAGTCACCCCTCTCAGAGCGAGCTTTGGGGATGAAACCCTGTGCCAGCTGCAATGCATCACCCTATAGACGGGCGCACACGCGCTCCCACGCATGCCTGGGCTTGCACACGCGTGTGCACGCGCAGCCGAGCCGGAGTTGGGGCCGGCTGCTCCGGGAGACGGGGCGCGAGTGGCATTTCAATGCAATCCAGGCGGGAACAATGAGGTGTGTTTTTAAGGGACTGTGAAAGGGGGGTTTTTGCTGAAGGACTGAAAAGGCGGCGGGGGGAGGAGGGAGCCGGGCAGCCCCTCCATTAGCTCAGTGCAGCAGCGAGAACAGCTGTGAAAAGAGCCCAGGCCTTTTTCCCACGCCCAGAGGAGCGGAGCGAGGGAAGGAGCCCTCCCAGCGAGGTCAGATCCCATCACTAATATATACACAGGCTGTGCCCTCATTCACGTCACCCCGGCGCAGGTTTGTTTAAGGCACACACACACTGACACTAATTTCTCCTCGCCCTCGCTCCCCCAGCCGGCCCCATTATGGTCCCCGCTGCATTAAAACCTCCCCGTGCCCCGGCGACGGCTGGCGGCACCGAGGGTTGGGTTGTTGGTTTTGTTGGTTTGGTTTTTTTTTTTATTCCCCCTCCCTCCCAACACCTGACCGGCAAGGTCAAGACGAGCTGCCCGCGCCACGGCGGCTGCGATCGGCTCTGTCCGGCAGCTGCTGCTCCGGGGCCGGCTCGCAGGAATGCGCCACGACGGCCGGGTCCCGCAGATGGGACCTGGTGGGGGTTTGACACTCGGGACTCAGCTGGCGGAGGTGGATGGGGGATGCTGAGCTTGGGGGGGAGCTGTGTGGAATGACCCCCCCCCAACCCGGCTCGGTGCATTCATGGGAGCGTGGCTGATTGATGCCGGCGGAGGTCTGGCCTCGTGGCTGCTTGTTGGGGGATGCAGTTGTGGGTCTTTGCTGGGGCCAGATTAAAGGGTTGGTTCAAAGTCCCCAGCCTGCAGTTTCCGGAGCCTGACCGGGCACTGATCCCAGCAGCTCCGGTGCTGCTCAGGAGGTCTCGCCGGTCTCGGCGTGACACGCGGGCAGCCACTGGTGCAGGGCGCTGGCGATGGCAGGAGCAAGCCTTCCTGCCTGTCCTGGTGCCAGCCGGACTCTGCTGTCCCGGGGGGTGGCAAGCGTGGGTCTGGGCAGCTCTGCCGCCCTCGCTGCCACCATCCCCATCCCGTGCACCCCAGCACCGGGGAGGGGGGGCTCTGGGGGACGTTGCATTGGGCTGCTAGGGGGGGGTGCAGGATGTGTGCGTGCGGGGCTGATCTGCAGCCCTTATGGGGGGGGTGTGCAGGGAGGAAGGGGGATGCTCCCCTCCCAGTCTTCCCATGCCAGGATCCGGCCGCAGCAGTTCCCCGTCCCCCCCTGCCCTGCAGCGCCGCTGGCCAGGCCAGGCATCTGCTGAGAAACAGGCAGCAAATAAATCAGTTCTTGTTTATTCTCGTGCCTGGGTTTGGTGTGTGAGTTCATTTTAAAACGTTCTGCCTTAAATTACAGCCTAATAAATCAATACCCACTTAGCGATGCAAGTGAGTGGGAGCAGTTTGCGCAAAGAATTAAAGTTGCCTCCTCAGCTCTCGGGCTTCGGGAAGGGCGAGGGAGCGAGTCCTGGCAGGACCCTGTCCTGGGACACGTGTATGCATGGCCGGAACATGCGTGTGCATGGCCGGAACATGTGTGTGCATGGCTGGAACATGCGTGTGCATGGCCAGGACACGTGTGTACGTGGTTGTGCATGGCCAGGACATGTGTGTCACGGCTGTGCATGGCCCAGACACGCATGTACATGGCTGCGCATGGCCAGACCGCAGGTGTGCGCAGCTGTGTGTGGCAGGGACACGTGGCAGGGTAGGCGTGTGCTGTCAGCTGCCCCATGCAGGAGCTTGGGCGGCCTCAGAGCTAATCCCAGCCCCCCCCCAGCTCCTCTGACATGGGGTCTCTCTGGATTCCCCCAAAAAAGGTGACAATATGTTTCCCCCCATTCAGCTCCCATCCGCCTCTGCCTCACCGCCCCCTCCCTGCTTGGGGCGCTTCGTTATGCCCCCGCTAACGGCTTTCCCTGAGCATCCTCCTCCCCTTCTCCCCTCCGCTCACACCTTTCACTTGTCTAATCCCCTCGTATTTGTCTGGGCCGCCTTCCAGGGCCACCCACCTCTTTAGAGGACCACTGCTAAGTAAACGCTGCCTTTGCTCTGCTAAACGGGGACTCCTCCTCAGCGCCGTCGGGGTTAGCAGGACCGGACCTTTCATGTGCCACTCGCCTTTCTCCGGGGCTGCCCTTCACCTCCTGGCATGGCACCCTCCATCCTCATCCTCCTCCTTCCTAGGGATTTGGATGCCCAGCATCGGGGCATCCGCAGCCCTGGGTGCCATCGCCGCCTGCTCCCACCAACACCGCCCTTGGCGACGCCCAAGGACCCTCGTTCCCGTCCCCCCGCCCTGCTCGTGTCGAGGCTGGTTTTATCCCTTCCCCCTCGTCTCCCTTGCCAAGCCCTGACACTTGATGGCAGCCCATTCAAAATGCATGGGCTCCCCTTTCCAGGCGCCCCGGTCCTTTTGAACTAAAAGGATTTTCTCAGAGGCTAAGTTCAAATGTATGGCCGTTATTTATTTATCACCCCGCTATGTATTATTCATTTATTTAAAAATGTATGGCAGCTGGGAGCCCCGTGTTTAATCACCCCGTGGATGGCGAGGGCCAGGTGGAGCCGGTCCCTTGCTCCGCCGGTAACCTGGCGCGGTGGCTGCCGCCGGCTTGCCGGCCTCACGCCTGATTTACCACGAACCCAGCCAAAACTAACCCTGCCCCACGCCAGCCAGAGCAGGGCGGCCGTGCCAGGCGGGCGCGGGGCTGGTGCCAGTGTTTCAGGGGGATGCCAAGGATGTGCCCCGATGCTGTGTGTTGCTGGGGAAAGGTGCAGGGGGTTGTCTCCCCCGCTCCCCGACATGGCTTTTTGGGGTTGGGGACGGGGACGTGCCCTGCTTGCCGCTTAGCTGGCCCATCCGGTGGCCCTGGCTGGCAGATCGCTGCCTGTCCCCAACACGAGGTTGAAGCGGCCAACGTGCTGCTGATGTGCAGGGAGGCTTGGAAGGGGCTGGCATTGGGCTGTCAAAAAGAAAAAAAAAAAAAAAAGGCAGAAAAAGGAGAAAACTGGCTGTGCTTTGCTTTCCTCAGCATCATGGGAAGGAGGGGACACATCCAGCCCTCCTGACATCTTCTTGTCCCTGCAAGGCTTAACACGGGGGTGAAGGATGAGTCCCCTCGCAGGAGGAGCACAAAGGGTTAAGGATGCTTTCCTTCCCTGCTAAACTCCCCGTGTCCCCCCCCCAGGAGCCCCCACCACACTCTTCCTCGCTGGGACACTCGCTAATTGAGACAGCTTCAGCCCCTGCCTCCCTCCTCTCCCCCTGGAGCTGAGCTGCCTCTTCCCAGGGGGAGCACATTGTCTGCTCCAGCCGGGTTGATGTAATCCCTAAGCCCAAACAATACTTCCCCACCCCGCTCCCGCTGAAAGGGTATTAGTTGCCCAATGAGATAATTACTCCACAGGCCACCCTAATCATCCCGTCGGCCCAGCCGCTTTCCCCGACAGGCAATGAACCACCCGGCTCAGCCCCGCAGCACCCGGGCTGCAGGTTCGGGGTCCCCCGGGGTGATGCTGCTGGAGATGCTCACCCCATGTGGGCACCCAGGCCTCAAAGAGCAGCAGGAAAATCTACTGGGGAAAGGGGGGACGTGCTGCTGAGATGCCACCTCCAGCCCTACGGTTGTTATCACCCCAAAATGCCACCCGGGCGTGGGGTGCAGGGTCCCGGGGTGCTGAGCCTGGGCTGGCAACGCCGCTGGCACCGTGCTGATGAAGCACGGGTGGGATGAATCCGCTCCCGGTGTGATGGGGTCTGGGGTTTCCTGAAGTCATGTCCCTGCCTTGTGTCCCTCTGGGCTGGCGGACGTGCCACCCCCGAGTGCCTGGCAGCGAGCACAGATCCAGCAGGGCATCGAGAAACTGATTATCAGGCAAAAATTTTGGGAAACAAAACTCCATGTTTTCATTAAATACCGGCATTTGCACAGACCTGATTTCAAAATACAGAATTTTGGCAATTAAAAACCCGTGCCCCAACCTACAGGATAAATGTGAGCGGTTTCCTGAATCGCTTTAACAGGAAATAATCCCGGTTTTCAGCCCTGCCTTGCGCAGGGTTTGCTGCCCGGAGGCGCTCTGCGCTTGCTCCCGTGGAGCGTGCGGGGCCGCGTGGCGCACGTGTGGTGTTAGCATGTACCCGCAGGCACACGCGTGTACCCGCACACGCAGTGCCGGCTGCTTGGCTAGGCTGAAATCCGGCGGTTTTCCCATCCGGCCAGTGCCAGGGCTGGCTTTCCCCTCCCGGAGCAGCTAGGATGTGGCCGTCGGCCACAGAGCTCCCCCGTCCCTTAATTGTCCGACGTGCTGGAATTGGGGATGCTGCAGGAAAGAGACCTGTTCAGGGCTGCTGAAATTAAAGCCTGGTTCTTATTAATCCTGCTCTTTGCGGCTCTGGCTACACTGAAGTCGGGGATTATCCCGTCTGCCTTCCTGCATGCCGGTACAGCGAGAGCCAGGCAGCCGGAGAATTAATCTCCTGTAGGTTTTGCTGATCCCATCCCCGGGAACGGTGGCTGAGGGGGGACCCAGAGAGCCTGGGGGGGACAGATCCGGGCAGGGGGACACGGACCCTCTGCCACCACGGATTTGTGTTGGGCTCGGAGAGGGTAACCGGTGTTTGGCGGGATGCTCGCCGGGATGCTCGCTGGGATGCTCGCTGGGACCAGGGATGGGGTTTGAGCGACGGGTCCGGCAGCACCACGGTCACCGGGCTGCACCTCCCCGAGTTCCCAGGAAGGACTTTCCCCCCTCCCCGGCACTGCTGGGAATATTGCCGGCGGCGCGGGGGCCGTGCAAGGCCAATGCTGCGGCGAGGGACGCTGCCCCGCTCCAGCCACCGCTCCTCCCCGTCCCTTTCTTGGCCGATCTCTTCTGACAGACAAACACCAGTTCTTTCTCCGCCACAAAGTCCTTGTCCAGCCAAGCACACAAAGCGGATCCATTATCCGATGGGGGACAGAAAGGAGGGGCCGGGGGTGGGGGGGGGGCCGCCTCCGCACAATGCGCACAAGTGGCGCGCGGGGCCGCCCCTATTGTGTCTGGGCAGGAAGGGCCGGGACCCACGGCGCGGCCCCTTCAATGGCAGCATTGTGTCTGAGCCCCCCCCGTCCCCTTGGGCGTCCCCTTGGTGTGTCCCCCCCTCCTCCGGCTCCCGCCGCCCGTCTGGGGCAGCGCCGTCAACCCGCCCCGCCGTAGGGAGACCCCCTGGCTCCGGCCTTTTTGGGGTCCTCTCTTCCCATCGGACAGCCGCGGGAGTGCCGAGGGGTGTCGGAGGGGCTGAGTTTTTGGAAGCAAAGTGAATCGGCTGATGGGTGCCCCCGTGCCCCCCCTGCCTCGGGCAGGGCTGTGTGGGATGGACATGAGTGCTGGGGCCTCACCTCCGCACCCCGTGGTTTTGGGTGATGAAAAGGCTGATCTGGGGCAGACCGAGGCATCCCCTCGCTGGCAGCAGGTGCTGGGGGACGGGGGACATGACCAAGGGCACACAGGGAGGGGGTTTGCCCCCCGTCATCTGACACAGAGGGGTGTCCCTCCCCACTGGCTCCCGGGAAGGTTTGGCTCCTCTCCCTGCCAATGCCATCCTGTCTGCAAAACGGGATGCGGGATGCAGCCCGGGGTGCAATCCGTGGGGTGATGGAGCCGCTCGACCCCCTCTCTAGACCCCAGTGGCAAGGTCAAACGGAAACCCGGCACCGAGCGGGGACCCGTGCAGGTATCCAGAGCCCGGCAGTGGCCACGTGGGATTTGTACATAGAGGCGAGCGCGGAGACCTCGAGGCCCTTCGGCAGGCTCCAGCGGTACCAGGAGAAACCTTTGCGATCCCCTTACAGCATCGTCTTAGCCACGTGGGCCTGCCCAGCGCGGCAACTGGGCTGGTTAAGATGGCTCAGGGATGAGCAGAGCAAGATCGGTGTGGATTTGGAGGTGATTGGTGTGGTTTTGGAGGTGGTCAGCGTGGTTTTGGAGGTGACGGCATTGCTCATTTTATTTTTTGCAGAGGAGAAATCCCCACCTTGCTTCGACCGCCGCGGTCCAGCAGCATCCGTCACTGGGGACGGGAAAGGGGCGAAGCGGCCAGAGCAAAGGGGAGCAGCGTGGGAAGAGCCCCCGGGGAGACCACCCACCCCACAGCACCCTCGCCTTGGAAATCAAAGGATGGAGGAGCCTCGTGGGGCACCGTGGACTGGGCTTTCCTGCCCGTGGGACCTGCCGGGCTGGGAGGAGGCTGCTCCCAGCGTGGGTTTGCGGTGACAAATTTGCGTGCGGCTGTCGGGGACGGGCTGTTTGGGTCGCATCCCTCCGTGGCAAGCGCGACGCCTGCAGAGCCGGGCAAGGGAAGTTGGCTTCGCTCCCTCAGGGATGCTCCAGACCCCTTCGCCTCTCCTGGACGAGGTAAGTTTGGGCTTTTCTTGCTTTCCTCTCCCTACCTGCAAACCCAGCCAGCCGGCACTGGGTTTGCCTCACAAAACCGCCCCTCCGGCTCTCTCCAGCCAGGAATTTGGGGGGACCAGGGAGCAGTGCCGCAGAGGGGGGCACCCACAATGGCTCTGCGCGCGGCTGGGCTGCTCCTGCCGTCGGGTCCGGGCAGGCGGCTGCAGTTGCCAGGCTGCGAGGTGCCGCGTTGATTTTTTTCTCATTGGTTTTGGGGAAAAAAAAGACAGCTTTTATCCACATTTTATTCATATTCGTCTTTGAAAACGTTTAGATTCCCCCTCAAAGCTGATGGAAGACTGGGCTATCGGCAACAGCTTTTGGTTGCCAAATAATCGACTTTTCCTCCTATTTCCTGTTTAATGTACATCTAAAAATCTCTCCTCTATGACTCAAACCCATCCTTTTCTATGACTAAACAGCATAAGGGGGAATCTTCCCCCCCCTCACCTCTCACTTTGCCCCCCACCATCCACAGATCCTTCTGCTCTGCCCCATCCAAACCCCCCAAACCCCATTTTTCCTGCTGGCAGACATTGGATTTAGCCGCACAAGCGACTTCCAGCCTGTTTTGGGGTAACATTTTCATCCCAGCCCCCAGCAGCGCTGGGAAGGGGGGGAGGAGCGCAGCCCCGCGGCAGCAGCATCGCATCCTTGGGAGTCAGTCAAGGGAAAAAAACCACATCCCCCGCGGTCCTCGCTCCTCTGAGTTTTTCACGTGACGGCGAAGCTGTCCGAAACATTAGAAAAATAACTTTCACCTTTCCCAGGGTGAGCCTGGCAGCCGGCGCGGGCACTGCCATGGTGCCCGTCGGCAGCCCGGGCTCTCGGGGCTGGTTTTCCAGCAGGGGTTTGGTTCACCCCCCGATGCGCGATGGGGAGATGAGGAATATTATCCCCCGTTTCCTCCCCGAACAACGCCTGTGCGGGAGGGGGTTTGGGTATCTGCTCGTCGAGGCTGGATTTTTGGCTGGTTTTCCTGCTCGCTGGCACCCCAAGGGGGATGCGGGGTACGTCCCCATGGGATCACCCTCTGGAGATGGGTCCGGGATGCTCCCATGGCGCAGGGCCATGTCGGCGCTGCTTTTTAGGGGAGCAAGGTGCTGCTTTTTAGGGGAGCGAGACGTACGTCTCCCCAGGACCGCCACCACGTCGCACTCCCCATTGCCCACCCCCTCCAGCAGATACCTCCGGGGACGCAAACCCCCCATGGGGACGCAACCTCTATCCGCACGGAGCCCCATGCTGTCCCATCGGGAGACCCCGGGATGTGGGGATGGAGCGGGAAGCCCCAACCAAGGGCGTGGGGTGCACTAATACCCCCAAATTATGATGCCCCGTTGCTGTAAACTCCCCTCCCCATCCATTTTTGCTTCATTCCTTCTCCCCCCCCCACTTTTAATTAGAGTCTTCTTCCTCAAAGCAGTATTAAGGACGGTTGATGGGGTTTCTTGGTGCTGGCACCCGGCGCAGCCCCGTGCCCGATGGGTGCCCCGAGCAGATGCTCGGCGCCGCAGGCGAAGCCGTCCTCCTCCTCCTCCTCGCTCTAAGATGGCCGGCGGCCCCAAAATGGTGCTGAGCATGAGACGCCATCTGCAAGGCTGGTCCCACGCCCGCCGTGGCCTTTTTATGCAAAGGGAATTAATTAGATTTGAATATGGTAATTAAGCCATCAAGCCCGGCCGGTGCTATGAGGTCCCTTCTTTTCTTCGGGCTTTCTTCTCACCCCTCTCTCCCGCCGCCCCTTAACCCTTCCCCCTCCGCTTTTTGCACCCAAAGTACCGCTCCTGCATCTTAATTAAATGCCGCATCTAGGCAATGCCATCGCTGCCCCCTTTCCTGCGCCAAATTCTCTCTGTCCTGAGGATGCCATCCGTCTGTCTTGGTCAACGGCCGCGTCCGTACCCTGCATGCCCCCGTTTATCCCTCCCCGCCAAAAAAAAGTGCCGTGTGCTCGCGGAGGGACGAGGGCAACCACCCAAAAAGAGAAGTGGGATTTTGGCAGGTGATGGCCGCAGCGGGAAATCGGTCCAAAATTAATTCCCCAAAAGCTGGGTCGTATTTTAAGCCTCTCTGATCCTCACATTCCCAATATTGTCTTTTTTTTTTTCTGGTGGCTACGGGCCGTGGGGGTCCTGGTGTCACCTGGGTGCTGCCCTTGGCTGATGCACAGGGACGGGCGAAGCCGCTTGTGCGTATTTTGTGATGGGAAGGAAAAGAATTGGGAATGGAAGGTGCTTTCAACATCTGTGGCCAGAAAAGGATTTTTTTTTTTTTTTAAACTGGGAATTAAAGCTTTCACCATTCCCACATTTCTTAATAGCATCCATCCGGCCACCCTGACCCGTAACTGCCGGGTCTTTATCCACCTGAGCTAAGTGATGGTGCAGAGACTGGAAAACTCCTGGAAAGAGGGATCTGCACACGGGAAAAAAAAAAAATCCCCAAAATATTTTTTATACATACATCTATATTTATAAGGAAAATATTTCTCTTTTTTTCCCCACTTACCTCGTAAAGCAAACGAAGGAAATTGGGAATACCTGCGGGAGCTCGTCAGAAAAGCCCCCGGGCACTTTCTCAGCAAGTTGCTGAGAACCCGAATCGGCTTCTTTAAAAACCGGAATATTTGCAAGAGGGTCATTTCTGGTAAAACTTTTAATTGTATCGGCAAGCTGCTGCCATCTGAAACAAGAAAAAAGCCAAGACTGTACATATAAATATTATATATACGCAAATATGGGTGTGTGTGTATATATATAAGGTGATATGGTGTATATGTATATTTTTTTTTATATATATATATATATATGGTGCTGGTAAGAGGCTCCCAGAGGTTTAATCCCAGCCGGCAGCTCAGCGGCCCCGGGGCTGGGCCCCTGCGCTCCCTCACAGCGCCGGCTCTGACCTACATAGCGGGTGCAGGATGCGGCCACCCCAGCAGCCGCTGCAGACACCCGCTCCCCGCGGCTGGTGCGCCTGCGATGACGGACACGGAGGGGCCAGGGCCCTTCCCTGTCCCCTACCTCCCCCTCGGCCTCAGTTTGGGTGAAATAAGGGAGAAACGGTGTTTCCTTCCTCCTCTGGCTCCTGCTGCGGGGCAGGCACGGGGCGCTTGGCAGTGATGCTCCGGGCGCGTTTGGGGACCAGTTCGCGGGCTCTGCCTCACCCCAGACCCGGCTCTGGCTCTCTCCCGAGACGCAGGAGGTACTGGTGGCATCTCCGGGGCTGTATTTCGCAGCTCAGCCTGAAACAGGAGCAGGAGACCCGCTCGTGCTGGCAGCCCAGGGACCCAGCTTCACGGGAACGCCTGCCGCAGGGCGCTCGTCCCCGCTGCCGTGGTCCTGCTGACCCCTCCCGGGATGGCAGAGGGGAGAGAAAATGCACTGGAGAGAGGGAAAAGGAGCAGAAGAAGGTGAGAAAGAGGAGGGAAAGCTATAGAGCAGGGGAGAAAAGAAACCAGTGAGAGAAATACAGGAAAAATAAAAAACATGGGGGGGAAAAGGGGCAGAGTGGAAGAAAGAGCAGATATTGGAGGGGCTGATGGGTTGAGAGACAAATCAGGGAGAGGTGATAAAGCAGGAGATGGGCAGATAAGACAGAGGCAGCGCGAGCAGGAGGCAGAGTGCGGTGGCCGTGGAGCCGGTACCCACAGGAGGATGCTTGAGGGTCCGGCTCACACCACGGCTCAGCCCCTCTGATGCTGGGACAGGGAGTGACAACGATGGCAGTGATGTCCCCGCCAAGCTGGAAAAACCCAAAGGTCTACGACCACGCGAGCAGCTCCGGGTGCCCAGATCCCATTAACCAGGTTCCCGGCCAAGGAGCCCGGCCCGTGGAGCAGGTGAGCCGGACCCATCACAGGCAGGTGGCTGCGGAGCGCGGGGCTATAAATCTCCCGCGCGGTGCGGGTGCTGCCAAAAGCCTTCCAGCAGGATTTATCTCCCCTTCCCACTTTCCCCGCCTTCCCGCAACCGCCACGTGGATTCCCCGCGGCAAGGGAAAACAAGCGAAGATGCTTTCTTTTGTCTCCGCCGCCTGCTCGGCCACGGCTCTCCAGCTCTAATCCACCTCGGCCTCCTCCCCTCCATTCATAATTTTCTTCCCATCCCTGCGGTGGAAGAAAAGGGACAATTTTATTTATTTATTTATTTGTAAATTGAAAAATAAATCAGTTGTTGGGGAGTGGCAGCAGCACGGGGGATGCAGACGCCCCGACAGCCGAGCCTGGCTCTGGCCAGTCCCAGGGTAACCCCAGGGATTTCATCTCCCCGAGCCCCCGCACGACACCCACCTCAGCTCACTGCTACTCGTTATTCCTTAGAGCCCTTACCAACCATTTCTGCTATTTCTGTGCAAAAAAAAAAAAAATTCATATAAATATAAGTGATGGATGCACTGGTGAAAGCTCTGCGTTGAGGGGGAGAGAGGGGGAAAAAAGGGGAGGGGGGATGGAGAGAGCTTAAAAATTACAGTGGGAATTAGCAGGAGTCTAAGCTGTTGTTTGCGCTGCCCATTAGCATCTGCCTATTTATCTGTCAGCAGATCCTCGTGGCATCTATCCATCCATCTGGATCCTTGTCAGTCTGGCTGCCTATCTAATTATCCATTAGCATGGCAAAGCCCCCCTGACAGCGGTCCCGGCGAGGCAGACGTGAGACCACCTCAGCTGCCCTTCACCGTCGCATGGATGCTTTTACGATCCTTACCGACGCGCGAGCAAAGCGCCGCTCGTACGTTTCGCGAAACAATACGTTATGGCGGGCAGGGAAGGTTCCGCAAGGCTGCGGGACGCGGATGCAGCCAACGGCAACGCGGGAAAGCCAGGCCGGAGCGGGCAAATGCCGGGGGTCGCATGGCGGGGGTCGTCCGTAGGTTGTTGATTGCGTAGGGGCGTGCGAGTGCATGTGACGGTGTACGTGCACAACACGGTATACGTGCACGCCACGGTATACGCGTGCGCGGCGCCACGCGATTTCGCCGCTCGCGGATGCTCCATCTCGCCCATGGGAAAAAAAACTGGAGGCCTCGCCCAGCATGGGCAACCGCCATGCCACGCCGCGGGCAGCTCCGGTGCCGGCGGCTCTTTGTGCCCGTGCCGCCGCGTGGGGTTTCTTTGTTCGCGGCGCCGGGCAGGTTCCCCCTCCCCGCCTGCCCACGGGCCCCGGCTCAGAGCGGCCGCCGAGGAGCAAATCAGCAGCGTTTGCATATTCAGAGCAGGTGGGGGCCCATATGCCTAAGATGCACCAGACAAAATTAGCCACCATAATCATAATCAAGTGTGCCGTTGTGCTGGGGGAAGGGAGAGCCTGGCAGACAAGCCTGATAATTATGAAGCTCAGCATGTGCGCAGCGGTTTTGCAACAATTACGCCTAGCTCAGCAAGCCGGCAATGATGCTTGTTACAACCACCCTCCATCGCCCACCCGCCCGCCGGTGGCTCGCTCCTGGGAGGGCTGCGCCGGCCCCAGCGCTCCCCGTGCCGCTGTTGGGAAGGAGGCATGAGGCCGGCGAGGGGCCGCGGTCAGATCCCGTCCCTCCGCCCTTTGCGAGCTGGTTTGCGGCGGTAGCCGTTGCTCGGGCATCCCCCGGCGAGCTGCCCCCAGCTCTCCCTGTGCCCCAACCGCCTTCCCGCACCCTCCTCTTGCAGCACACCCCCCCCTTTCCCACCTGGACTAAGCCCACGGTGTCTGAGGCATCTCCAGAAACCACCCCCCCCCCAGCCCCGTCAGCACCCGGCTGCTCTTGCCCCGCGTGGAGAGCAACATAAACCCTTTGCATAAAGGAGCTCTGGCACTCCAGCTTCGCTAAAATCAGCTTATATTGGCCCCCCAGGACTTTCCCTTTCCTGTCCTCCTCTGCTCGCCCCGCTCTTTGCCGGGGCTTGTTATCTCCCACGCATCCGCTCCGCAGGCTGGGAACGAGGGCGGTGGCAGAGGTGACACTCCAGATTCATGTCCAGCCGCCAGCGCTCGGGGGCCAGTGTCACGCAGCATTTCCCTGAACGAGCCCCGGGGACGGGGAACGGGAAGAAGCCGCGTGCGCGCAGGGCCGACGGGAGATGCTCTGTGGCACAGCGAGGACCAGCCCCTGCGCCGTGGCCTCGGGAAGTGGCGGCTCCGGGCTGCGCAGGCACGGCACGGCATCAAGCATGGGCAGGATGCTCCACGGTGCCTTCCAACCCACATCCAGCGGAGGAGGAGGAAAATAAATTGTTTTCCTCTTTTAAATAGGCTGGGAGCTGGCTCAAGCCAGGTCAGGGGGTGGTGTTGAGGGATGCTCCTGTTTCCCCGGGGTGCCGCGGTGCAATGAAGACAGGGGGACCGAGGTTGTAGCTGTTCCCCTGATGGATTGGCTGTAAAGGAGCTCAGCATACATGGAAATCACGGCTCTGCTTTCCCCAGCCTCCTCCTCCTCTCTCCCATGCAGTGTTTGGGGGTCGGGTCCCCCCCCAGCCCCAGGGAAAACCCTGCTTGAAGCACGGTGGTACCTGCAGCTCTGGGGTTAAACAGCCCAAAAGGAGGATTTCCCATGCAGGGAGGTTTGTGGATGTACCCGGCATCCCGGCACTTTTCTGCCCGTTACCTCCCAGCTCAGTTAACAGAAGGAAGCACCAATCCGGCACAGAAATGCCGGTTGGCACCGGGAGGATTGCTCTGCACCGGGAATCAGCCAGGGGCCGATTTGCTCCAAACTAGAGGATTTATCAGAAGATGATGGCAAAGCTAGGAAAGGACCCGTTTGGTTCATTTACCCCGGGGCATCTCCCAAAATCCAGTGAAACAGCCCCAAAATCCAGTTTCTGCAGGACGTGGCAGCATGTGCCTTTGGGGACAACCCCGCGTTGTGGGGGGATTTAGGGTCCCTGAAGATCCAGCCCGTCTGTTGGCAGAACCGTCGGCATCAGTCCCCGGCTGTCTGGCGAGTCATTTTGGGGGGGTTTGCCGGATCCTTTCTGGGCTGGTTTTTTTTTTTTTTTTCCCCAAGAAGTGAGGAAGGACGTGAGCCTTGGCAATTCCCTGCCACTCAGCATCTGATCCACGCCGAAAGTCTCTCGCTTTTATCCACGTGGGAAGAGCAGCGGTAGCATCCGACTCAATTGACCAATTTCCGTGCAGCTGGAGCATCTGGGAAACAACCAAACCAGCCCATATTGACCCAATTTCCCACCCGCAGAGATCCACCACTTCAGCCCCGTTTTCAGTAGCGTTCGAAATAACTCTGCGGGAACTTGGATTCGTGCCCGGTCCCTTCTTGCCCCGAATCACCCATCAGGGAGAAGTTACCCCTTATCAGGATTTTCCAAATCGCAGCAAACCAGGGTCATCGCCATGCCCTGCGCCTTCACTGATCCTCCTCTTTCTTCCCCAAATGTTAAGGTTTCCCCGGTTGATCCCTTCCTGAACGAGCACCTTTGGCTTAAATCATCTGCTTTGGAACCCGGGATGCTGAGGGAGTTTCCCAGGGACTTCGATGGGCTCGGGGCAGACCCGAATCCCCGCGCGCCTTGGGGGTACCAGGGCACCGATCTGCAGCATCTCTGGCAGAAGGATCTTAAAATATTCTTAAAATAGTCTTAAAAATATCTTAAAATATTCTTTGCTGGAGCTTTGGAAAGGAGCTTTCGATTGTTTTAATTGATGGAGGAACTGGACTGTGAGCAGAAATGCAGTGAAATAAATCAGCACTGCATTTTCCCCACCTTTTCCACCCCCCCAGAGCTGGTTTGGGAGCAGAGCAGCTTTGCAAGAGTTGGGAAAAGTGAGAAAATCCCCCCCACCTGTTTGCTTTTAAACAGGCTTTTTTTTTTTAATAAGAAAAAAAAAAAAAAAAGCTCGAAGGCCGTGAACAGCACCTGAAATCAAACCCGGGGTGCGTTATTCGTGTTACACACGAGCTCTCCGAGGGGCAGGATCCGCCGGTCCACACCCCACGGGGCGAAAGAGCAGCGACTCTCCGGACTATAAATCCCCAGATTCCCTGGATCTCACCAGCCCGGCTGTTATTGAGATGCAGGGAGCAGGGGAGAAGGTGACTGCCGACTCCATAAATATTATTGGGGGCGACGGGGCTGCGCGGGGCCGGCGGGCGCAGACAAAGCGCCCATTGAGCCATCGGCGGAGGCGCGACGGCCCAGCTGCCGCGGGGAGCCAGGACGGGGGTCAAGGTCAGAGGTGGCCCCTACCCGTATTATTCCAGCAGCCATTCCGCTCCCCCCCGCCGCAGCCCCTTTCCTCGTGCCCGTAAAATTAATAAAGTTCAGCGGGTATCGCCAGCTCAGCGTGCCCACGGAGGGTGCTGGGAGAAACGGGTGCTGATGGCGGCAGGAGGGGAAACTGAGGCACCGTGCAAGAGCCCAGCATTGCGCCCACTCTGAGAGGGCAGCACTGGTGTCTTTGTCCCTTGGGGGACCCTTCTGTGAGCCTGTTTAATAACATATATGCTTAAAGGGTTGCAGACTTGACATCCCCACCCGCAGGACCGTGCCAACGCCGCTGGGGACCCCATGCCCACCCCAAATCACCCAGCACCCCTGCCCCGAGCCCGATTCTCCCCGTGCCAGGGATTTCTCCATACGGATGGAGAACCGGAGCTTTCGGCTGCACACGGGAGCTGCTGCGCGGGCAGCCCCCCACAGCCCCATCCACCCCCAGGACTCGGGGTTCAATCCTGCTGCCACATAAACTTAGATTTTTAGAATATTTTACTCCCTATTAAGCAATCCCTTAGCAACGCTTGTTTCCATGGCAAAGAGCAGAGAACCTCCATGCTTATGCTGAGCTTTGCCTTAAACTATAATTCAGCTCATTTTATTTGGGTACTGCCCCACGGGCCAGGTCCCCAGCACCCATGGGGCTGCCCACCCTGGGATGGCCCATGGGTGCCTGTTCCGGGCTCGGGACCGGGCTGGGGATACAAAACAAGGGCAGTTTACCTGGGAACGGGAGGTGTGCAGCATGTAGAGCCTTTTCTTGAAAAAAAGGGGGGCTTGGGGCACGCTGCACCCCCCAAAAAGCTGGTGTCCACCCCCTGCAAGCGCAGCTCTGGGGCTCCTGGGGTTTCAAGGCAGAGCCGTGCCCCACTGCGGGGCAGCCCAGGCTTCCCAAAATCGTTCGACGGGGCTGCGGGCTTTCCTTCCATCCCAGCTTTCCCATGTCTCCAAACCTTTACAAACTCGAGCAAACGAGGTGCGGGACACCAGGGCGGTGCTGGGTGCTGGTGGGTGCTGCGGCACCAAACTGAATGGGGGGGCCGGTGCTTTAGAGCCTGAGCTGGTGGGGGCTGGCATGGCAAGGTGGGAACTGCCCTTCCAGCAGCCTCGCTTTTCCAAAGGGGCATGGGAGTCACTTAAAAATTGGGATTCCTGCCGAAAATCCAAACGGAAAAGGTATTTTTTTCATTTTCGAAAAATCCCGGTGACATTCTGTGCTCCGCTTGGCATTTTCAAAGAAATGGGTTTAATTCTGCTGTCTCCATCTTCAGTGGAAAAAAACTCCACTTGGGAGTGATGGCAGTTCCCAGACCGACCCTCCATGGGGACATTCCCTCCGGGAATCGCCCAGGGTCCCCATTTTCCACCCCAGAGCCCAAAGGCAACATTTCTGTGGGTGCAAGGCCCTCAGCAGACCTGGAATTGCTGAGTTTGTCCGTCTCCCTCTCCCCAGGAGGAGAAAGGAAACTCTCCTTCCTCGCCGCGCTTTTATTTCGCTGCAGCACTAACGAATTCTTGCAGCGGTTCGTGCCCTGAAGGAGCCTTAAAACCTCCCAAATTTAACAGCCAAAAATAGCTATTGCTCTGCTTGTTTCCAAGTGTTCACTAGCCCTGATTTATTTACACCGGTTATTTGAATCCGTCGCGCGCTTTGAATCCCAAATCCTAAGCCGAATGGAAAAAAAAACCCCTTGCGTCTGTCATTTAGATGCTCTTGTGCTTGTTTAACGGGGTAGGATTACCATTTCTCCTCGCCAAAAAGGGTGTCCCCTGCGCCAGGGGTCCTGCGGAGGGCTGGAAAAGCCAAAAAAACCATCATGGCATTATTGGCTCCTGGGATTTCCAAGCATCCGGACCATGCTGCTGCTCCAGGAGGATTTTTCCCAACCCTTGATATCCCCGTTTATGGTGGGGGAGGCTGCGGCTGAGCAGAGCTCGGGGGGACCCATGGGCTGAATTACTCAGTGGTGCGGGAGGGTTCGGCAACCAGAATTGCGGGTGGCATCCCCGTGCACCCCCTCTGCCCCGTGCCGGTGCTCCCCCCCGGTGCCGGAGCCCATCGGTGCGGATGGAGAAGACCCCGCCACGTCCCTCCTCGTCCCGGCCCCGCCGTGGTTTTGTGTCCGGGGTCCCGGTGCACTGCTCAGGGAGCACCAACAAGCAAAATGTGGATTTTTGGTGGAGGAGGACCCAGGCCAGGTGTCCCCAGGACAAACCCTGCGCCGGGATGCGGCCAGGACAAGGCTCCTGGTGTGTGTGGGGAATCCGTGGGCTTTCGATCACGGCAAATCCCGTGCATTTTCCTCCCACCGGCTTGCACAGCCCAAATCTCTCTCGCTGATGGTATTTTGAGCCCCCCCGATGCCGACTCTTGGCTCGCTGTAGATCTGTTTGGAAAGCTTTGAAATTTTGGGGCGCTGGATGATTTGCACTGGATGATCCTCCCTGCTTGGGACCAGCATCTCTGGTACCGAGCACCCGCTGGGCCAGGCTCAAAACCTTCCCGAAGCTGGAGACGAAGGGATGAAGGACAGCGAGGGTGGATGGGGCTGTAGGGAGAGGAAGGTGCCCCCCATACTCCTCCTCCCTCCAGCTCCCCCAAAACAGGCTCAGCTTTTCTCATGCACACACGCACACACACTCGCCTCCGCCGTGCTGCTGGGGAAAGGGGCGAAATTAATCCCTATGGAAATTTATTTAAATGAATTCCCCGCCTGGACACTCAAGCTGTTCCCAGCCTGGCAGCCGGGGAGGAGGGATTGCGGATCCCCCGGGCACCCCAATTCCCACATCACAGCCACATCTCAGGGGGTTATTGCCCCCCTCCAGACAGTTAACCCAGCGGTGCTGAGACACAAACCCAGGTTCGGCCAAAAAATTGCCCCAGGGCTCCCCGGGGGTCACTCGTGTCCTGCCCCCCAGGGTCAGAGCAGGGAGAAGAGGCCAGTGGCTCTTGCTGTGCCTCGGCGGAGGTCGGGGGGAACAGCCGAACAGGTCGCTTTGCGCCCCATAAGCCGTGGGATTTGGTCAGTGCGTTAGGGGAAAGAGAAAGTAGCTGCGCGTTTTCATAAATAAGAAATACTGGGTTTCCTGCCCCAAACACACCTTGGTTTGTTAATTAATTTCACACTGTGTGTGGGAGCGGAATGGAGCCCTTCCCGTTCCCGTTGCACCGGATGAGCCGCTGAGACCCTCGGCCCGGCCGTCCCTGCACCAGCTGCTGCACAGATGCTGGGCTTGAGTGGTCTCACCCCATGAGACAGGGGAAGGTGGGGGGCAGACGGGGACCCCCTTGGCTACGTGGAGGCAGATCAAGCACCACAGTGAACCCTAAGCTCCCGGGAAGCGTGAGTGGCCCTCTGATCCCGTAAGGAAGCAAGGCAGCCATCCCCGGAGAGGGGGATCTGGGGCATCCGCGTCCCCCGGATGAGGCTCCTTTGAGACGGGGCACAGGCGCGGTATTGTCAGCCCAGGCGAGGGAGATCCGGGTAGAGGGTTTGGTGTGGGATTGTGGTGGGAAAGGTTGGGTTTGCAGGGAGCCTGGCCTTGCAGGGGACCCCTCCGGCAACGAGCATCCTCCCCGTGCCCCAGCAGCTTTGCGGCATCCCAGAGAGGGAGCCCAGCCGGGCTCTGGCAAAGCCCAAGCCTAAAAATGTTGAGAAGGAGCTTTTCCAAGTGCAATATTCCTGCTGGAGCATCAGGCGGTCTTAGCACGTGCAAACGTGCTGCTCACGCCTTCCCCAGCCCTGCGTGGGCATCCGTGCGCACGGGTGGGGGGTGCACGGCCCCGCGTGCATCCCCGGTGGCATCGGTGTGCATGGGGTCGGGGGGGCTCGGGGAAAGGAGGGTGCCTGCACCGATCCCCCCCCCCACCCACCCAGACCACGGAGAGGGACAACCCCAAAGCCGGCAGAGTCCTCGCGGGGAATCAGGGCTGGGCGAGCCAGCGAGAACAGGCACTTCACGGGGATTTATGCCATGCAGCACTTGTCAGCGCAGCTTTAGCACCCCATAAAGCAACGCCGAAGGCTGAACGTGAAGGGAGAACACAAGGATGCCCCGACCGGCCAATTAATGAGCGAATTCGGGCTCGGGCCCTGCAAAGCTGCGTAAGGGAAAGGCTGGCGGAGGGATGCAGGCGTGGGGAGGAGGGGGAAAATGCAGGAAGAGACTGGAATTAGGGGAGGGGTGCGTGCACCGCGATGCTGCGTGGCAGCTCCGGTGCAGGCAGCAGCTAACGCCATGTATGTTCATCTGCAGGCAGCTGCCCGGCAGCGCACCGGGGACTTTGCTGACCGTGCCCCAGGGTCGGGGCATCAGGACCCCCCAGGAAGTGACCCACAGCAACAAGGACATGAGTGAAGAGGTGCCACCGCATGCCCCAGGGACGGCGTGAGGCTCAGCCTGCTCACAAGAGACCCGGTGCAAAGCGTGGCTCTCGGTGAGGATTTTTTGGAGCAGCCCGTGGAAACGGGGTGGGAGATGGGGACTCCGTGAACCCCACAGCAGCGCCCAGGTCCCCCTGATCACTCACTGTGTCACCTTAAAGGTCTTGCATGAGTTTTGCAGGGCACAACCCCTTCTCCTACCTGGGCAAGAGCTCTTCTCCCCATTAGATACCAGCAGCAACGTGTTTTTTCCTGCTCCTGCTGTCACCTGCCCTCTTTCAAGATGTCCCAGGGTGTCACCAGCCACTTAAATACACGCTGACCCCAAACTCCTGCTTGTCCCCGCCGCCAGAGGCTGGACCCAGACCCCAGCAGAAATGTCCCCAAGTGCACGGCAGACTGGGGACTGCGGTTGTAGGGACAGCAGAAATTATTTGGGCAGGGAGCTGGCGTGGTGGTGACACAGTCACCTCCCGGCCATCCTGCAGGGACTCCGTCCCACTTCTCACCGGGCTGAGACTGGGTTCAAATCAGTTTCTCCCATTAACAGGTGACATGAGTGGACACCACGCGGTCTGGGTGACCAGGAGAGAAGCCAAGGCTCGGTTGGAAGCGTGGGCAGGATCCGTGCAGACGCCCTTCCCATCCCCGGGGTAAGGGCTTGCTCCCTCTTTTCCCTTCAGCCCCTGCTGAAGCCAGACGTGCCCAGGGGATCCCACCCGGGGGTCCCCCACCCATCTCGGTGCCAGACCATGAGATGTCACCGTGGGAAGCTGGAGGGACACAGATCCACTGCCACCGAGCCCGAGGCGTCGGGAGGATGAGGTCTGCAGCTCGACGAGGAGAAAGGGGAAACAAAAAAAAAATCGCGTGCATTAAAGGTGTTCAAAGCCCCCAGCTGTGTCACAGCCTGGTCTCCCTCGTGCCACTGGTGTTGGAGCAGGATTTTGCCCCTTTTTCTTGCAGGACACCCCAAATCCCTGCGAGACCCAGTGTCCAGGGTGGGTTCCCTTCCCAGCATGTCAATCTTTTATCTTGCGAACCCTCTCCTTCCCCACAGCGGGAGGTGAGGGGTGCCCCGAGGGGGTCCCAGCGTGGGGGGGGATGATGTCCCGTCCCTTTTTTGGGCTGAGGGGGGGCAGGAGCAGCCCGGCTTCGGGCTTGGCCGGCGTGGGGATGGGCACGTCTCCTCACCCTCACTCCCTCTTCCTCTCCTCATTTCCACCCCAGACATGGGAACTGAGTCTGGCCCTGCTTTGCTGGTCCACAGGGCTCCCCGGGGGTGGCCCTGATGGGGGGGGGTGGGACAGGTTGTGCAAACGGGGACCCGGGAGGGATGAACACCCAGCCGACACCACCACTCCCAGTGCGCTGACTGGTGGCTCCAGCCCCAGCTTGTGCTGCTGGTCCTGAGACTCACTCCAGCCCTGCAGCTCCTGTTTTTCTGTCTTTAAGTCAAATTTCAAGGCAAAAACCAGAGCCTGGAGACCTGCAGCTCCAGAGCAGACAGGGGACGATGCACAACATCACCGCAGAGGTTGGTGACTCCGGTTGCTCACTCAGCATCGGGGTGCCGGAGTCGCCGAGCCAGTGCTGGGTCCAGCCGGGGCTGTCACGGCTCAGTCCCCTCCCCAGGGAGGGCTGTGAGGTCCCACCGGTGTTTCCGGTGAGCAGTTAAACACAGCGTGGGTGACGCGGGGCCAAGCCAGCTCCCCTATGGACGTGTTGGAAGGACATCCTCGCCGAAATCCCTGCCTCCGAACACCCCAGCATGCGCTCGCCCGCCCGCCCACCACCGCCAGCGACCCAGACGCCCAAATATTGAGCTATACATTAAATTACCCGGGGGGGAAAGGGCCGGGAGGGAGCCGGAGCACGTCGGAGGGAGCGTGGCAGTTTGTTATGCTAACCGAGGGGGGCTCCGCTCAGGGGACGTGTCGGAGAGGTCTGAAGAG
Organism: Grus americana; assembly: GCF_028858705.1. Lineage (NCBI taxonomy): Eukaryota > Metazoa > Chordata > Aves > Gruiformes > Gruidae > Grus > Grus americana. Next base: position 2,219,751 of record NC_072879.1, read on the forward strand.
CAAGGAGTTCACAGGCCCTCTCCTTTTGTCATGCTAAAAGTGCAACACAGAAAATATATACAGGCAGCTGCTCAATGGAGCGTGAAATACAAGTGATTTCTCCGGGAGCCCTGGGTAACGCGATGCAGCCCGGACAATGCCCGCCGCCACCCGCCGCCGTCTTTGTGCAAAATGGGAAACTTCTGCGGGGGGAACGGGCGCAGACCCGCTCCCAGCACGCCAGCTGCCCCCCAGCATCGTCCGGAGGTGGAAAGTCCCCGAGCCAGTCCCTGGCCACGGTGCCCATGGGCTCTCCCAGCTGTGGGACCAGCGGGAGCTCGGTTTTCGGCGGATTGGCCCCGGCTCGGTGGGCGGCACGTGGCTGCCAAGCCCCGGCCCTTCGAGGAAACGTCCCCCTGGTGCACATGGGGACTGTTCTGGGCCTGGCACCCCCTCACTGGGTGTGGGACCAGGAAGTCCCATTAATTTGACGCCTTTACAGCTGCACCGACAACCACCCGTCATGGCAGCTCCCTTTGCCGATGCGAATTCAAGCATCCCGGCAGGAGCGGTGTAAAATCAGTCCTCAAAGGGGCTTTTGTGTCCTGGGGGAGGGCTGGGGGTGCTCCAAGCATCCATCTTCCACCCTTCCCTCCTTTTTTTGTGTCTGGACGGAGCTGAAAGCTGACATCGCGGGGTCTGCGAGGATCCTGGGGCGCTGCATTCATTCCAGAGAGGCGCAGCTACCAGTTTGTGCAGGTCCCACAGCCAGCGCTGTGCTCCGGTGCAAGGGCTTGGGGGGGTCTGGGGGTTCTGGGGGGACCAGGACACAGGCTGCTTCCCCCGACCTGGGCTCGGCTCGCAGCCGGGAGCACCTGGCAGCCAGGACCCGGCCGCTTTGGGGGAACTGGGGGGATTTTTTGGCATCATAGCCCCTGAGTTCTCCCCTGCATTGGCAGAGGGGTTGCTCAGCTCCTGGCCAAGGCTGGCATGGGGGGCACACCGGGGGTTGCATGCCCAGACCACCCTGGCGGTGCCTGGGGGGGGGGATGTGGCACCCCCCCGAGCCTGGGTACCTCAACCTGCAGGGGATGCTCGGGGCACGGGCGGAAGCGACATCTAGCGGGAAGCGCATCCTGTCGCCCGGGAGATCGATATCCATGGCAACCCCTCGGGGCCACCAGTGCCCTGCCTGGACCAGGGACACCCACCAGCACCCGCAGAGCTCCCCATCAGCTCCTTGCAGGGCAGGGCTGTCACAGGCCTAAATTACCCCAAGTTCAGCTGAAATGCCTGCAGACCCCCGTCGTGACGCAGGTGCTGGCATTGCGGTGGGCCCCGAAGCTCCTTCACCCACCGTCAGCCTGGACGAGCTGCACCCAGTGGGCTCTGCCCTGGCCTCGTCCACCTTCGGCTCCTCCGGTGCTCGCGGGGAGATGCAGCTGAGCAGCGACGGGGGGATAGATGCAGGAGAAGAGCTCCTTTATCTCACCAGGAAGAAATGGGCAAAAGGATGTGGCAGGCGAGATGGTTACAGCTTGCCCAACGGCATCGTTGCTCCAGGGAGGGCACTACTGGGGAGGGGAAGGTCACGGCTCGGCCAGCCCCAGTCCCAGGGCGGAGGAGGACGGGGAGGCCACGGGGATTGAGCCATCACTGCCCAAACTCCTGTGCCCTCCTTCGCCCCCAAAATGCCGTGCCCGGGGGCTGCATGCAGGGATGGCTACGGCAGAGCCTCAGCTTGAGGGGGCCCTTCAGGTGCAAATACACACTCACATGTGTGCACATCTATACATAGGGGGGTGCAGGCATACACATGTGTATGGTTTAATTTATATACACACACGCGGCCACTGCCGGGGCTGTGCCGCTGTCCCGCACAGCGCAGCCGGGGCTCGAACCCATGACCCCAGGCCCGCTCGGGGACCACAGCTCCCAGGAGGCAGCGCCCACGGAACTCGGCGCCGCGGAGGGCCGGCCCCCGCCCAGTGCCGCCTCTCTATTGGTTGAAGAGCTGCCAATTAGTGGGAGATCGTCAGCGGATTGGCCGGCGAGGGGCGGCGGCGGCGGCCAGGCTTCCTGCGGCCGCCTTTGCACTGACCCCGGCATGGTGAGCGCGGGCCGGGGGGGTCTGCCCGGGGGTGCGTATCCAGGGTGCCGGGAGCGTGCATGCCTGGGGGTGCATGCAGGAGCTGTCCCGGGGGGTGCACCCCAGGAGGGTGCATGCCCAGGCTCTCCTGGGGGGGGTTGCACGTCCGGAGAGTGCCAGCCCGGCGGAGTTGCACGCTCGGGGGGGTGCACGCTCGGGGGGGTGCATGCTCAGGGGTGCATGCTCAGGGGTGCATGCATGGGCTGTCCCGGGGGTTGCACCCCGGGAGGGTGCATGCCCAGGCTGTCCTAGGGGGTTGCACGTCCCCAGGGAGCCAGCCCGGGGGGGGTGTGCCCGGGGTGACCCATAGCAGGGGTAGGGTCTGGGGGAAGCAGACAGCCCCGGCACTGCAGGCTGGTGGGGGGCTCCCCAGCTTCCCCCTGGCTCTGGGAGCTCGAGTGCCAGGATCGACCCCTGAGGGTGTCCCCGTGCAGGCGGTGATGGGGGTGCAGGTGGTGCTGAGCCTGTTGGCAGCCAGCATCATGCAGAAGATGGCCCCGCACTGCTCCTTTGCTCGCTGGCTGCTCTGCAACGGCAGGTACGTGGCCCGTCCCTCCTTGCTCGTCCCCATGGGGCCTTGGGGACACCCGGCACCGCTGACACCCAACTGCTCCCTTCCAGCCTGCACCGCTACAAGCACCCATCAGATGAGGAGCTCTGTGCCCTGGCAGGCAAGCAGCGCCCCAAGACCAAGCGGGACAGGTCAGCTGGGCTCGTGCCTGCGTTTCAACAGGCAGGAGGGACTTAAACCGATAAATATTTTGTTTTGGTGATAATGGAAAGTCATGCCGGCGTGCCGCGGGACTTCTGTGGGGAGGTGCGGCGCTGACAGGCTCGGGGCTGGTGACGAGGAGCCCCAAGCTGGGGACATGCCACCACGCAAGGGGCTTTCGGCATTGTGGGACACAAGGGACAAGCCAGCTCTTTGCCTACTGTCCCGAGCCCGGGTTTCCCTTGCAGGAGGATGAACGGCATGACAGATGACAAGCCCCTCTCCGTGCCCCGGGACATTGACCTCCGCCTGGATACCAGCCCCATCACTGCCGTGGATGCTCTCGGTAACCCCCCGTGCAACCCACTGCTCCCTCTGCATGTGGGACCCAGGCGTCCTGGCACCCAGCATCGCCCGGGACCCTTGGCCATGCCTGGGTCCCCGTGGTGCGGTGACATGTCCCTCTGTCACACCAGTGCTGCGTTATTTCCTGGAGTACCAGTGGTTCGTGGATTTTGCTGTCTATTCCACCGCCGTGTACATCTTCACCGAAGGCTACTACTGCCTGGCGGACCCCCAAAAGGAGACGAACATCGGGGTGCTCTGGTGCCTGCTGACGGTATTCTTCTCCGTGTATCCTTCTGCCAGCTTTTGGGGTGGGATTGCTGCCACCCGCCGGGTCCGATGGGTGGGAGAGGGAGCCCACCATCCTTGTGTTTTCCCCATTAGAAGCCTGTTGAGGTGGAAAATTTAAATTTATGGGTTTATAAACCGCTCACTGATGAGCTGTGAAGGTGCCCAGTGAGAGCCTTCCCCCCAGAGAAGGTGGCAGTGGCCCAACGACGTGGATGCTTTACCACATGCTAATGAGCAGGGGGTCCCACTGGCGTTGCGGGGGGGTCCCAAAGTCCCCAGTTTCCTTGATGGCCGCCCCCAGCAAGGTCTTCTTCATGGTGATGCGCCATTACTTCCGCTCAGAGGAGGGGGGCGAGCGCTCCGTCTGCCTCACCTTCGCCTTCTTCTTCCTCCTCCTCGCCATGGTGGCCTTGGTCATCCGTGAGGACTACCTGGAGTTCGGCCTCGAGCCTGGTGGGTGAGGGGGGATGGGAAGAGTTGGGCGGGCGGGTGGTCCCTGGGGGCTGCGAGCATCCCACTCATGGTGTGGGGCGGGTCACTCCCCGCAGGCCTGGCTGGAGTCAGCAGCAACCTGGAGAGCATCCTGAAGCAGCGGGGCTGGGACTGGACGTGAGTTGGTGGTAGGGCGGGGAGGAAACGGGGGGGGGGGGCGGTTTGGGAGGTTTTGTAAAACCCCTCTGGGGCTCACCGGGGACGGGGCCGACCCGTTCTCCCCACACTACCTTCTCTCTCCGCAGGCTGCCCCTTGCCAGGCTGGCTTTCAAGCTGGGGCTGGTGGCCCTGTGCTCCTTCCTGGGCGCCTGCCTGACCTTCCCAGGGCTGCGCCTGGCCCAGACGCACCTCGACGCTCTCCGGATGGCGGCTGACAAGCCCCTGACCCAGTTGGGTGAAATCTGTGGGTGGGGAAGGAGGCGAGGGGGTCGGTGCTGGCGTCTCGGGGGCCAGGACTGCCCCCCCCCCCAGCTCGGTGGCTGCAGGGTGGGGAGGAGGTTTGGTGGTGGGAGAGGGTGGAGGGGGCATGGGTGAGGACCGGTCCCTGCCCACAGAGGGATGGAGGGAGCGGGGGGCCCCAGGCTGCGTGGGGGTCTCTGACGGCTCTGCCGCAGGGTCCTGCTCCACGTGAGTTTCCTGGCGCCCGTCCTCGTGGTGGTGATGTGGATCAAGCCCATCTCGCGGGACTTCCTGCTCCATGCGCCCGTGGGCAAGCAGACGGTGCAGATGTAAGTGGGGCAGCGGGTCCAACTCTGTGCCCCGGCATCCGTGCTCCGAGGGGAAACTGAGGCACGGGTGCACCAGTCTACCTCCTCCAACTCCAGCAGCCCCCCATCCTCCCCACTGTCATCACCTCTCCCATCAGGCACCCTCCCTGGGGTGCAGGGGGGTTTCTGGACCCCAGGACCTTCCCGACGGCCCCTTCTTCTTGCCCCAGCATGTCGGACTCTGCCTACAACACCGCTCGCCTCTGGACCATCGTCGGCCTCTGCCTCTTGCGCCTGGCCATCACCCGCCATCACCTCCAGGCGTACCTGGGCCTGGCCGAGCGCTGGGTGGAGCAGATGAGGAAGGAAGCCGGGCGCATCACCGTCTTGGAGATCCAGCGCAAGGTCCGGACATGGGAGCCGGGATGGGAGCGTGGGTCTGGGCACGGCTGCCGGCCTCTTGCTGATCCCTGCTGCCCACCTGTCTGCAGATCACAAGGATTTACTGCTACGTCTCCGTGGTCAGCCTGCAGTACCTGGGACCCGTCATCCTCACCCTCCACTGCACGCTGCTCCTCAAGACGCTGGGTAAGGAGGTGGCAAGGGGAACGCGGGGGACATGGGGGCTCAGGAGGGGCAGGATGAGACCTGCAAGTCTTCATCAAGCCATCAGCATCCGAGGCAGCCCCAGGCTCTCAAGACATGGTTTGCAGTTGGCATGAACCTAGTGCATGCAGCGAGTGTGCTGGGACTCAGCCACCAGCACGGCTGCAGCATGGGGATGGGGCTGCAGCGCAGGGACCGACACCATCCCCCCCCCAGACTCGTCCCCTCTGTCACACAGGGAACCACTCGTGGGGGCTGTACGCGGAGCCCCCTCTCCTCCCTCCAGCAGCGACGGCAGCACCGCCACGTCCCAGCGGCAAGGACGGGGAGGATGTGCGTGCTGCAGTGGAGCAGATCACAGGCGTCTTGGGTGGCATCTTCACCCCCCTCTTCTTCCGCGGACTCTTCGCCTTCCTCACCTGGTGGGTGGCTGCCTGCCAGGTCGTCACCAGCCTCTTTGGCCTCTACTTCCACCAGTACCTAGCGGCCTCCTGACTGGGGGGGGCTGGGACCTGCCTCGGGGCGCAGTCGGTGCCCGGCTGCTGGTGCCCTTGCTCTTGCCTTGGCTGGGTTCCCCCTTTGCCCGTGGCACACGTGGACACACACGTGGGGACATTTCTGCCACCAGCTCTCGGCATGACGGGTTTTATGCATCCGGGCTGGTGCGGGCATCGCCTGCTCCTGCTGCCGATCACCACCGTGCCTGCTCTCGCCCTGCCGCTGCTCCGGGCCGCATCCCTCCGGCCCCTCTTCCCCTTCGCTGCCCCGCGCAGCGATGGAGGAGCCGAAGCCCTGCAGTCGGGTTTGCTGCTGCCCGCTCTGACCCATCGCGCCTGCCCAAGGCTCTGCTGCTGCTGCTGCTGCTGCTTTTCTCCAGGGCTGCCTGGGCGACACGTGCCTGGCCAAGGACTCGGCGGGGATCGCCCTTGTGTGGTAGAGACCTCAGAGGCAGGCTGGAGCAACAGCTTGCCTTGCCAGCACAGACCTTGGGGGTTTTTCTGCCCAGCATTTGCCTCCACCGGCTGAGGGTGAGTGTATTTTTGTAGGGTCGCTGCTCTGGCCGGCTGGGTTGGAGCTTCTTGGGGTCATCCCTCTGCTTCGTGTGAAATCCTCAGGCCCAGCAGCCTCGGCTGTTGGCTGGTTTAGAAATAAATAAGTAACCCAGAGTCTGTTTGGCATGCTGAAAGGCGGTGCTTTGTTTGCACTCTGCGGCCCCAAAGCCCCTCGGGCAGGGCAGGGCAGGGGGTCCCACGGCGCAAGGGCAGCTGCCTTTGGGCAGGCGGGCGAGCAGCAAAGCCCCGTACGCGTTATTGCAGCAAGGGGAAGAGGCTGAGCACTTGAACAAACCCTGCAGCCCGGCCCCATCGCACTCGAGGAGGAGACCTCACGTTCACCCCATCGCAGCCCGACTTGGTGCCTGTTCCCGACCCTTCCTCCCCCTCGGCACCGGGCTGGTAACACGCTGCTCGGCCCCACGGTGGCTGCGGGGGGGACGGACACGGGGAGACACATGGGGTACACAGCCCCTTGTCCCTTCCCCACCACACGGTGGGTGCTGGTCCAGCTGCATGAAAAAGGATTAGCAGGTCTGGGCTGCTCAGAGAAAGAGAGAGGGGATCTGATCCTCTTTGATAGCCTTGTAACGGTCTTAATTCCCTCTCGCTAAGGGCCGAGATGTGAAGGCAGCCCCTTGCCTGGCGATAACAGGGCTGAGCTGGACAGCCTTCCGCCTGGTTCCCGAGTACCCAGGCTGCGGACACAGTAAAAGCTCCTTTTGCAAAAAAATTATGGGGAAATTCCCTTTTTTTTGCAAACAGCTGGGGAAACCAGCGCCCAGAGCAGCACCATTAACCAGCACAGGACCAGGAGGAATTCGGCTCCAGCAGCACTGTCACCAAGATGTGGGTGGAAAGGGGCAAAGAAGCAGCCATTCCCCCCCGGGGCCGGGATGCAGAGGGACTTGTTCCAGCCTGCGCTGTCCCATTAAAAGCTAGTCCGACTGCCTTGATGGCTCATTTATCTAATTTTCCTTAAGCATGTGGAGGAAGCAGCCGGGGGCTGAGCTGGCAGGGAGGCCTTTGCGGCAGGAGGACGGTTGCTAGGGCCTGGGGTTGTGCTGCATTCAGACATGCAGACAGTTCCTCCCCTGAGATCTGCCCAGACGTGACCCTCTCAGGCGGGGACAATGACTGATAGACTAGCCAAGAGCAGGAGACAGATCCACAGGCACTGAAATTGGGCCACATCAAATAAAATGAGAGTGCCCCCCCATCTTCCTCGCCCCAGAATTATTTTTACTCTTTGTATTTTTGCTTTATTTAGAATAGGGTAGGGGCTGGGCTCTGCAAAGGGCCACGCTCGGGATCTCAGCGGAGAAGGGAGCGGCTCGGACCAAGAGGTTTTGTTGCTGCAGCGGTTCCGCTGCCACCAGGATTCAAACCGGCACCAGGAGTCCCTGCCGTGACCCAGATCTGGCCTCGCATCGCCCTGCTCCCCTTGTGCACACCCACCTTTGGTGGCCACCGAGCTGCACTCGGCCAGAAACCACAAGCTGGGGAGGAGGCTTGGGGTGCAGCAGCTCCTGGGGGTCTTCCTTCGTACCCCGGCAGGCAGGGAAGCACCGAGCCCTGCCTTCCCACCCCACTGCCACCCAGAACGAGATCCCCTTGCCGTCCTTACTGCCTGCATCGTGCAGAGCTGTTCCTGCTTGGAGCAGCGGGAAATTGCTAATTGCAGCTCTCCCCATGGGCGGCTGCCCAAACCGACCCAGGTGGATGCTCCCCTGCACGCAGGGAGCCAGAAAGCCGAAGGTAGGGATGCTAACCTCAACCGGCACCGTCGAGGGGTAGCTGGTCAGGGGAGGTGGACAGGGACCATTCTCCAGCTCTGCCACAGCCTTCCTGCAAGGTTCGGTGCGAGTCTTGGCGTCTGGGCCTCAGTTTCTCTTGGGGTACAAGCAGGACATCAGCTCTGCCCTGCCTTGCAGAGAGCAGCAGCGGGCTACAAGGAGGTTACTCCGCGGGCTGGATCTGTCCTCGCTGCTCAGACTCTCCTAGCGTGCAAGGCACTGCAGGGTCACATCTACGCTACACCTGCAACGCAGCTGAAAACCCCAAGGGCTGAGCAGGGGACCCCAAGTTCAGGGAAGCCGCCGGGCCATGCCTAAGCCGACAGTGCCACCTGCTGCCATTGCACACCCGTCCCCGTCCCACACTGACAGCACCGGACTCCTCTGGGGGAACCACAGGATTGGAGCCAGCTCCAGAGCTGCTTTCCTTCCTTCAGGCTTCTCCCAACTTCCATGCAAAGCCCAAAGCACCGACCGGTGCACTTTGGGGGGAGCTCCGTGCGCAGGAGACGTGTGTGGTTGGGGGCACAGTCACCCCACAAGAGGTACCCCCAGCCACAGGCCTCCCCCCCCCATTTAGTCCCTCAATAAATCCACTCAGATGTGCTGGGCCCCTCTCTCTTATGAGCAGCGTATGATAAAAGACACCCTCAGAGAGCCTGCAAAGTCAATTATAATTTTTTATTAAATATACATCTTCTCTTGGCACAAATCTTAAAATATATAAACATTATATAACAAAGTGTCTTCACTGCAATAAAATAGAACTCCAGATCCAAGAAAAGCAGTCAAAATTGACACACACGCATACACACACACATTGATGGTGAGGACACGTCTTGACAAAAGGCATTTAACAGTGTTTGTGCTAATATATGCATAGACGACACAGGCAGTGAACAGTGCTGGGAAACCCTGCATCACATGGCATTTAAGGGGGAGACAGGGGTAGCAGGAGGAATCAGCCCCTACAAAAAAAAAAAAAAAAAAAGGCTATTTTGTAGGAAGGCCACCTCCTCCTCCGGCCCAGTCCAGGCAGGGAAGGTCCGTAACACACGTCCTGGCTCCCTGCGGAGCCCAAGTACCCAGTCAGGCACCGGGGAAATGGCATGGGAAGTATCCCACCGCATTTCCTCCCCTTCCTGCCCGCCGAGGACTGGCACCAGACTCGCTTCGGGTTGCCACAGTGCTTCTGCTCAAAGTTTCCTTTTGTGCCTCATCTGCTTTCATGTTAAAGACGTCAGAGGGTAAAGACGATAGCGCTGGAGTCCTTCTGGGTGGAAGGCAATAAGAAGTTAACAGAAGTACCACTACTTTTCCACAGAAGCTATGAAACTGCCTTTGGAGAGTTTCCATGGAGCACCAATGCTACACCACAGACCCACCCCGTGGCTTGCAGTCACTTCGTGCCTCAGGAACCCAGAACTCCTCTCCTGATCCTTCCACCATGGTCCTGCCAACCACCAGCCAGCTCTTCAGCAGTTCTGCCTTCCTGGGGAATTGGCAGAGGTCTGCACGGGGCGTGCAGGGCAAAGAGGTTTGCAAGAAGCCAGCTCAGATCCCACCTCCCACATATTTAAGTTCCCTAAGGGATCCTCTGAGCCTCCCAGAAGGACAAGCTCTCCCCAAGCCAGCTACCCAAACAGCCACTTCTACAGAGCAAGTGGGCATCACGGGGAGTTACCGAAAAAGGAAAAAGAAGAAATGACACAAAGCAGCAGCATTTCACAGCTTGCGAAGGAAAGATGCTAGGAGAAGCGAAGGCTGGACAAGTAGTTCAAGAACCTTTCAAAAAACCCAAAAAACTTTCTGCCTCATCATCTAGTGACTTTAACGTTAGGCATCCCTGCCTGTGAGTGGGAAGCCTAGTTGGGCTGTTTGGGCATCGCTATCAAAGCCGCAATTTTGTCATTTTGGATGCATTTCATTGGACCTGATTTTCTTGAAGTGCTAGTGCGGGACTAAAGGTGCAGAAGCAGGGAAAGACAGAGAATAGACAAGGAAAAAAAAGCACAAATTAATGTTTGGCAGTAATGCATTAAGGAACAAATGAGAAACATGACTTGAAAATAAAAGCAAGGAATTTGAGAAGAATAAAATGGAAAAAAAAATAAGGAATTTGGGGTAGTAAAGAAGTTCTAAAATAAAGAAGGACTAGAGAATATTCCTGTTAGACTTGTCTCCTTTCTCAGAGCTAAAGGCAATGGACCTTCTAGGCCAGCACACAGGCACCCTCCCTTTCCAAATCAACATGCCCAAAACTCCTCGGGCACTCATTCCAGGCAGCAGAGAGATCTGGAACATGTCTCGATTCATGCAAGGATTAAGAGAAGGGAAGAGAACACACTGTTTCTCCTTTTCTACATTCAAATCAGAGAAGAAAAAAAAACAACCCAAAAGCAGCTATTTAAAACAACCCAAAGCAATAACACACAGTTACTCTGAACACTTTTGCCCAGGAAACAAAAGCACCAAAACCATTACAGACTGAATTCAAAGATCAGTCTCTGAACAAAACAGCCTGCAAAACTTGGAAAAACACATTTGGCTAAAATTCCATTGAATTAAAATCAGGTGCAGCTGCTAATTAAGGAACAACTTATCCGAGCCAAATGCTTCCAAGTCTGGCTGTGCTTCAGGTCTTGTTTCTCTTACTCAGAGTCCCCAGGCTCTAGATGAGCTGCCTGCACCGTGCTTCGGCTGCAAGGTGGGCAATGCCGGGGTCAGCCAGCCCGAAGCTGCCTCCTCCGCAGGCTTCCTGTTTGTTTAATATACTAGCTGCACTCCTGACGAGACAGAAGGTACCATGTGCAGATCTGCCCTCCCGTTCAGTCCCAAACAAGAGGCTAGTCATCCAGTGTAAATCCTTTCTCAGTCAGGACCCAGGAGGAATTAAGCCACCTCTGTTACCATAGGGGTTCAGCGATGCTCAACATCTCATAAGACAAGGTCTGCTGCGCTTGTCTCCAACATGACCTACCGTACTGTGGAGCAAAGGAGCCCGCTCTAACTTGGATGCCACAGTTCAGCTTCCTCTCATCTTCATATAGTGCAGGAATGACTGAGCTTTGAACTGGCAGCCTCCAAGCTGAGAGAGAACTCGGCGTGGGTTGTACACACAGTCAGACACACACACGCATGTACGCACAGTCAACTGCTGACACATCTAATTGCTGGTCTGTACCTCACTTTTGTGGTAGGATGCAACTGCCTTAGTATTTCCTCACTGGGCCAGACAAGATAAAGACAAGAGCAGAAGTAATTGGCTTCTCCATTGGAGAAATGAAGTCAGAGCTCTTGCAAAGGACTAAACAAAACTTCACCCAAATGAAGAGAACAGTTGATCATCTTCCATTAGCAATGGGAGCAAAAAATGCACAGAATCCATGGCTATCATCTCTAAAGACTCTTAAAACAATACCACCTAACGTCTCTTTAATTACAAGGTAAATCAGTGACTGCAGTTAAGTTTTACAACGGAAATCATCATTTGTGGGCTTGGAGGGAGAAATTACTGAGGTTAATACCCCACCCATCCACAACCATTAACATATGATCGATCCAATGTGTTCTGGGAACAACATGCATGCTAACACTTCAGTATGCTGGTTCTCCACCATGCCCACAAAATGGAAGTGTAGGTGCTCAATTCCTAGGGAAATATTTGGCATTAGAAGCAAGTTATGCTCCAAAGAACAAGTGCAAAGACAAAAGAAAGGAGAAAGCTATTTCTACCAATTGTGCAATTACCTCCATTCTCATTAATAAAGCCATGACACAAGGCTCAAACTACAACGGCTAAAATATATACAACAGAAAAGGATAGCTTTTAAATTATGCCTTATTTTTCTTTTATACGTTACAGACTGTATCAGCTGGAAAGGGATTTTTAATCTTGGTTTATGTAATCTGATTATCAGAGAAGTCTAAAGTTTGCTCTGACCTCTCTTGCACTCCAAATTTAATAGAGGAATGGAACATAAAACAAAACCACCCCCAAATCTCCATTTCCCCGAAAACTGATTTGAAATAGAAACACTGAAAGGTACTTTACCATTCATTTTCAAATTGTGACTGGAAATGATTGGCACTAGATATAATTTCTGAAGGGTCAATACTGACTGTGGTGCCCATTCTCCCAAGGACCCAGTTGGTCGAGAAGAACTCTAGGCATAAAAGCAAGTGGGTTTAGGTGTGGACTGTTGAATGGAGGCAACACAACCTACACAGCAGGCACCAAAAGACAACAAGGTTGTTCAGAAGCAGGGCCAGCAGCTTGAGGCTACTACCAGGCTGCATTCACCAGACGTGAACAGCCCTCTCAGGATAGCTATATCACACGTGCGTCTTTGAGATGTTTGTTCTTGCAACGTGCATAAAGCTGCGACAATAATACTGAAGGATAAAACTGCTTAAATTTTAAGTATGTAACATTTCCTTTTCTAGTGCATCAACACTACAGTCTGCCAAATCCCTCGGGAAACACTGCTTTTAAGATCATGACAACAACAGAAGGGTTTGGGTAGCCCGAAAGCATTACTGCAGTTTGACTCAATCCAGTTTGTGAATCCAGGCACGGCCCCTACTCAACAGCACTGACAACAAACATGAGAATTTGATTTACAAAACGGCTCAGAACTTTCCTTCCCTGCTGCCTGCAGTCTTTGGTAATCTCAGAGGGACGCTGCAAGCAAGGGATATTTTATGCAACTCAACCCAGAAATGAGAAGAACATTGGAAAAAGGGCAGCATTTCCAGCCAGAGCTCACATCCAGCTTGCAGAACAAAAGAAGTTGACCCAGACCTGTTAAATCCTGCTGCGTCCTGTTTTATGGAGACCCATGCTTACAGGTCAGAGGAATATGGAATTCCCTACAGACTAACTGGAATATTGCACTTGGCAGACTGCCTCCAGCTAACACGTGTTCAGTAACTACAAACTGCCTACCAGGAGCAGTCACTTCCCAGATTCAGAGGCTCATTGCGAGCACTGAGTCCTCTCTTTCATCATCCACCACTTCACCTGCCCACAGAGACCAGGTGAGGAGCCAGCAGCAGCACATGTTTGTTTGAGAGGCTCCACTCCTGGTATCAAAGAATAAAACACAAGGGTGAGGCAGCTACTTTAGAGGACTCAGTTCTGCAGAATCGTAAGAATTTTGTTTAGGAAAAGGTTAGCTTCAGGTCGAGCTTTCCACATAACTCAGAGGCTCACTAAAAAGAACAACAGAAAAAAACCAAACCAACAGGTAAGTTCTCAGCTGCAGGAGAGCACGTACAAAGTGAGGGAATGCTAGCATTGCTCTTTCTACACGTGTTGTACTTTTCCTCAGCAAGGGCTGTGGGGATTAAGCTACTACCTTTCAACATTAGTGCTGTGCTGTAATTTACGGAGAAGGATCTGCGTCAGGTCAAAGGTTGTGAAGCTTATTCCCACTGCAATTGGACCTTTGACCCAATTCATGCTGAGTCCTTTGTACAAGCCACGGATTAGTCCCTCTTCTCTTATAATCTCCTGCATGGTGAGAAGGATGGAACTGTACGTGTGTCCCATAACCCCCGCCGTCTGCATTCGTCGGCGAACCACATCCAGGGGGTAAGAAGCCGACTGGCCAATCAAGCCCGCACAGGCACCAAACAAAAGCCGCTCCGGAGGGGATGGCTGCAATTTCCCACTGTGATCTGGGAAAGAGAAAGTAGCAGAGTGTAGAAAGCTTTTTGTAATGAACACATGATTAAGGTCAAGTGGACGGAGAGCCAAAGAGGGTACTGAGTGCCAGAGCTCCTGAGATTTTGTTCCCAACTTGGTTGTTAGCTGACTTGGTATGTAACCACATCCTTCTGCACCCAGGACTTGCATGTTCCTGTTCCTCTGCAAGACAGAGATACTGCTTTTCTGCAGTTTGCCTTCTTCATAGTCTGGAATTGGAGAGAGGGAGGCACAAGGCATCCCTCACAAGCACAGAATTTTGCAATTGGCATCAGGGCCAGGAAAAGGATTTGTACCACTGAATTCAAACATCTCAAGTTGGCCAAAAGCCTACATCATTTTATTTCAACACAAACCAAGTTGCCTCACCTGCATGTAGTTTCTTCAGCGTCTCGTAGGTGAAGAAGCTAAGCCCAGCATATGGAATCACTCCAAGGATGGTTGGTGTAAATCCCCTATACAATGTCTTCAATCCTTCCTCTCGGGATATTCGGATGAAGACGTGAACAATATTGCTGTACCTAGCACGTGGACACAGGAAAACCAAATCTGCGCTGGTTAATGACTGTATACACCAGTAATATTTCCAACAGGACTTTCTGAAGGATCAACAATTAATTAATTTGGCTCCGAGCTCATCAAACGGCTCAGAAGGGATTTCAGAAGCCTGTCTGCAAATGGAGAAGCCAGTCACCAGCTCTCCTGTAGCCCTATCACAACATGCTTTCCTGGCTGTTAGATCTCTTCCGGAGGCATTGTGCCAGCTGGCCTCCTAAAGAACCAACACACAGGTTTTACTAGTGAGGTCTTTCGGTATTGATCTCCTTCCAGCCCCCAGACTAACCAGGGCTCTGCGCATTTAATCAGTGCTCAGACCCCAGCACTAAGAGGTTTATTACACCAAAGGCTCCGAGCAAGAAGTGACCCAGAAAATGGGAATAAAGTCATCTGACCTTAAAAGAAAGTTCTGCGTTTGTTCATGGTGCTTGCGCTTGCTTTCGTTAGGCACTTACATCTCCTTCGGCGTGACAGCCATTCGAGCACGGACCATATCCAAGGGGTAGGTTAACATGGCAGCCGTTGTGCCTGCCAGAGAGCCAGCAATGAATCGAGGAAAGGGTGTCAGCGCTCTAAAGTAAGGTGAGAGAAGAGACCAAACAGATCACCTGGAGATGGGAAATAATACATGGCTTTTGAGGATGGCTCTACTCTATCAGCTACCGAATCCCCTCCCTGCCTGTGTACTGAAGAGCGGTGGGTGGGTGGGGGTTGAAGCAGCTGTGGTTTGCCACAGCCATTCAAGACATAGGCTTAGAGAAATATCTGTTAAGGACAGCAAGCCTGACTTGGGGTGTCTCAGACACTATGTGCCCAAGAGCAAGAGGCTCAGGCCACACGCATGGCTCAGATAACAGCACAAGGCTGGATCCCGTTGCTTCTCCTGCAAAGAAAAGCTCTTTGTTTTGCCTGCCCACTCTCAGCACAGGGAAGTGCTAACTCAATGTCTAGGCCACTTCTTGCTCACGCCTCTAGAAGACAGGGTCTTCTCACAAAGATCTCCCCTGTGCAAGACTAGAAGCCCAGCCCTTTGCTTAGCCCCCTCACACACCCTGTTCTGCGAAGCCACCACGAGAAGGGCCGGCACAACTCTGTACCAACAGAGCTTTCAACTCAGCAGGCCTGCACAAAGCAGGGAAACGTGCTCCCTCCCTACAATCTATGGTCCCACAAACTGCTCCATCTTCCTCTGCAAGGATCAAAGCCATGTTGCATCTTACTTTCCCTGGAAGCCGTAGTAACTCCCCAGGAGCTGCTTGTACTCTTCGTGTGCACAGAACTGAATGGCAGCGTAAGGGATCACACGGACCATGGTGGCTGAGTTTCCTCGCCAGAGACTCCAGAAGCCTTCATTGAGGTAGGTGCGATAAATCAGCCTGTAGGCTTCCTGCAGGCAACCGATCAAAGGTCAGACAGGGAGATCATGATAAGAGGGAGTCCAAACAATAGAGGGGGAAGAGGTGACCCTATAGCTTAACCTCTCCAAATCCTCCATCCCACCCCAGCCACAGTAAGCTGGTATCAGCTGTTTATGCTCACAACCCTGACTCCAGAATAAGACAACTAAAATGTCTTCTCTGGGGAGACTGAATCAGATACATTAGAGTGAAAAAGAACCAGAGCCAGGAAGACAGAGTTTTACATTCAAGACATCTTCATTTTCCCTCCAAGAGCAAGGCACAGAGCTGGCTTGCTGTTTGCACAAACACTTCTCAACCCAAATTAATCTTCTTAGTATAAGACAGAAACATTTGGATTACACATATTAGCACAGCACACATGGAACAGCCGTAATGCACATGCATCAAAACGTTCAGCAAGCCACGACAGTGATCAGCTCCCAAATTCAAATATCTTAGGTACTCTGAAACAACTCCAATGGTGGTTGGGGGAAAGAAAACAATCACTAGAGGAGAAGGTCTAATAAAACAAAGCCCTGAGCGATGCTGCAACATTTACTGTCATGTCACAGGTAGAACCTGGAGCATGAACGAGGACTGAGGCCTCTCTGTGCTAAGCACTCGACAAAAACATGAATGAGCTTCCAGTTTTTCCCCCTCTATGCTTTTTCACTATAAGTGCTGCTAATAAAACCCAAGCAAGAAAGTTAAAATAAATACAAAGGAAAGATGCTGTTAGGGCTATTACTACCATTGGTCAAACAGGAGACAGACACATCACCTCACCTTGGCAGAAAATCTTTTTGAAGACACTAAAAAGAAAAAATGAGAATTAGGTCTTGCAATACATTTAGATGGATCAAATAAACCATAGAGGCATTTTATCTAAGGGATAAAAATAGAAGCAAAAGAATTAATGCAAGAGAAAAATAGAGATTCTTTACAGTAAACAAAGACTTTCCACAGGCAAGTGCTCCCAAACTCTCTTTAGCACATAAGTTAATTTTTCCACCTACTGCTATGAAAATGCTCAGTTTCTGTCACACGTCTTACTTTAAAGCACTAAAAATAAATAAATAATAATAAAACCCCAACAAACCCGCACCAACCACTTATTGTAGTAGAGCATTTCCATGCACAGGTTCCAGCCTAATGCCAGAATCCAGCAAAGAACGGGTCTGTTTAGCAAGGCTCCACGCAAGAATGGTTTCATCCCAGCAAAACTCAAATAAACACTCAGCTTCTTTTCTTGCATCCATTCAAACTGACAGCATCTCTTTAACTATGTAATACACGAGGCATTTGGAAGCAAGATTTATTTGGCATACAGCAGCTCTGTTTTGTAACACTCCTACAGCAGGAAGGAAACCCAGGCTAAAACCCGAACAGCAACGCTAATGAAACATGGTTCCAATTAAGTGTCTATTGCAGCTTCTCTCAAACTCCTTTGAGACTTGTAACCTCTCAAGTGTATCAAACAATCACATGCAAATACATTTTCACCATGCTGCTCCTTTATGCAATTCAACACTTTTTATTTAAGAAACAAAACCACCTCAATAACCAATTGCAGCTGGCTGTGCAATGGAAAAGAGGTCTTTTCCCTCTCGCACAGGAAAATTCTTCAGTCTCTGTTCAAGGGCAACCTTCCTACACTCACATGACCCAAAGATGCTTTCCCTTTTCAGGTAGGGAAGAGACCCCAGAGTAAAAACCCTTAGGAGAGCAAGAGACCATTAGATACCAAGAAATTGGTCAGAATGGGAAATTTTTAATCATATCCTCTGCAGCAAGTTTAATGGGCCAAACCAAACAGGTCTTTAATAAACATAGGCCTGTACAAATTAACAGTGATTTATACGGACAGCTGTTGACTCACCCCAGTTCTGCAGTTTCCATCTCACCTCTGATCCTGACATTTCCAACCTTAGATGAACTACAGTGTTTGTACTGGTGAGAAAGCACAGCGCGTACTCATCGCTGCACGAGCATCTGGTCACAGCTGCAATCCCAGCCTGCAGCCAGCCCAGGCTTTAGCTCCCTACAGCTCAAACTCCTTGATCTACATCCCCACTATTCCAGACCTCAGCCTCTACTACGCTGAGAATGAAAATCATGTCAAATGAAAGTCAATTCAAAACTAAATCTCATCCAGGGATTAAATTAAACCTACCCAATTAATTTAATCTGGGATGTCAACCAGATTTAAAATTCTTGGCCTCACCAAATGTCTACTGTATTAACAGCCTGCACGCTTCCCCTCTTTCCTTTGGGACAATTAGTGTAGCTGACAGCTCCTGCACCAAAGCAGGGGAACTGAACAGAGCCCATAATGGGGCTGAATCCCAAATCCTGCTAAACGTGTGAGAATTTTCTATTCCAATTAGATGAATTTTATTTTCAGTTACACACTTTAGGGGTTCCAAAAAGGGCTTTGTAATATGAAGCTAGGTATGCCGGCTTCAATGCCTCTTGCAGTACTTTTCATCATTAACTTCAACTCTAACCAAAACAATTCAGCTGCGATATAATGCAACTCAGAGTAGAAAAGACTGCACACATTTGAGCAGGCACAGCCTGGCATCCAGCCTTTAGCAAGAAACTCAAACAGCTCAATTACCCCCCTCCAGTGTCACCGCATTTCCTTATATTGCTCCTTTCCCCTCCCCACCTTATTTCTCCAAACCGCACAGACACAGAAACCCAGAGTGTTACCAATCATCCCCTCAGATGCTGCCTTTACAGTATCTACTCTGCACTCCAAACCTCTCCCTTCTGTCACAGAATACACATGGTCAGTCGACATTAATGAGCTGCGGGCATCGTCTCTAACCAGCAATACCTGCATCTGCGTTACACTGAAACAGCAAAACTCTTGCTGACTACCACGAGACTTTGATCCAATAGCATGGGCCAGTTGCACAACTGATGACACCTGCAATAATCCTACCAAGGATAAAACAATAGGTTTTTAGACTCAATTTGTTGTGGTAATGTCGCTATTCTGTCTGCATCCTGCCAGGTCTCTGCAGGCTGAAGAAGGGCAAAGCACTGGAGAACAGGCTGGCTGAGCAGATCAGAGAAGCTGTTTTGGATTCTGCTAACAATAAAATAAAAGCATGTTGCAAAAGCCAACGGGACTCACCTTGAAACATGATTTTTGTCCTATCCAGTGGAGCTACTGCAGTTTTAGCAACAGCACCAGCCAATGCACCAGACATCAGGGAGTTGAGTACTTTCTTTTTCTCCTGGTTACCCTGGAACAAAGCATTGGTCAGTACAGCACAGTCAATCCTAAGCAAAAGTTGTAATATTTTAACCTTTGCTGCAGCATTTACCCCCTCTCAAGCACTTGAGTCAAAATTCCCTTCAAAATTTCAAGCAAATTCCTGGTCAGATCACAAAGAACAAAGATTAGACTCATCTGCCAAGATGCAAAGTTCCAAGGTCTGCCAGCTCTTACATGTGCTGTTTTCTCTCCATTAGGATTTCCAAAAGCTAAGTCACTACCTCCTCACGATTTAGCCATGCACAGAAGGTAAGTTTCTTTCTTGCCCTTCCAGTAACACATAAACCCTATTTCTACATTGCTCCCTAGATCTTAAGAATCAAACAGGTTTCCTACTATGATAAATGGAATGGAAGTGTTTTTGTTATTGACATTCCTACCACAGCTCATATTTATAAAGCAGCTATCTTCTTGTAACACATGGGCAGAAAGCAAGTAAATGACTTGAAATCTAACACCATGAAGGTTACGGACTGAAAGACAAGTCAAGACAAGGCTTAAGAATGTTAACTTTTGATATGCTTTGTGTTTTCATGGAGAAGAGGAGTTAACATTTTTCTTTTTTTCAGAACATTTCACAGCTAAAAAGTTAATGTTTATTACCAAAATATATGGTTCAGTTCAATTTTCCATTCCAGTCTTTGCCTGTCTGGTGCTAAATGCAAGGGTAGCCATGCGAAGGCAGCACTGTGTGAACTTCAGCCTGAGTTTTGGTCTAAATCAGACCAAGGTTCAACATCTTTCAGTGTTTCCAGCAGGAGTCTAGTAACAGCAGCAAGAGCAGGGAAACCAAGACTTAGATTCTTCTTCCCAGCTCTGCCACTAAAGACATAACAAGACATAACCTTGAACAAGGCACGCAGCCCTGCCTGCCTGTCAGCTGTGAGCGATGCCCAGCCTTGTCCCAGAGGGCTGGAATTGCTCAGCTGTCCTCAGAGAAAGCAAAAGTTACACGTTACGTGCCTTGCACGTACACTACAGCTCTTTCAAGACTCCACAGCTCAAATCCCACCGAGCTGCTTACTTTCTACAGCAGCCACACAGCTCTTCTCTCAAATCCATTGCATATACCCAACAATCTCCTGCTCTTACCTCTGATGGGAGATGGGTTGGTGTAATGGGCTCCACATCCTGCCGTTTGAAATCCACTTGACCTTCTCTCACACCATTACCCATACCAGTTGCACTTACAAGCGGGCAGAAGAGCTACGGCTCCTCAATTGAGAACAAGAACAAAGCAAGAGTTAATGTCAAAAGTAGGAAATATGCAGGTAGTATAAAGCTTGTACGGGAAGGAAGAGCAACCTACTACTCCCAGGGCTGTTTTCAGTAGGAAAACCTCCATCCCAAGCTCCCAGCTGAGGAGCACTTCCAGGATCCTAGCGCCGTTTCCTTCCTTTAAGGCACAAGTGTATATGTGTGGGGTACTTTGGTGATACGTAAAAACTGCATCAATTATATTCACTCTTTTCAGCCCACAAGGAACTCAGCTGCAAGGTACACCAACAATATATCCATGGTTTCTAGAGAGAAGAATCAGATCCTGGCCTGTCCTCTTCCATCGCTTACAGTGAGGATTTTGGTTGATATTCAGTCTGACTGCTGAGCATCTAGATATTAGATAAGGCATGTAGAAATTTAAAACCCAGCCCTGGAAAATGGAAAAAAATAGTCACAGCAGTAAGTCCCAAAAGCCTGCCATAAGCAATTGGAGGTTATTTTAGGAAACGGATAGATCCAATGCCTCACACGTGCCATAAAGGCTATTTTGATGATGCTAGCCATTTGACTGAAAGCAGCACATCAGTGATTTCAGAACTCCCTTTCTTCACAGTTGCAATGCACATGTGCTTGTAGCTAGTGAATCTGTGCAGTTTGCACAGATGTTTCTTGCTGTGATACATGCTCTCATTTGCCTCATGAAAGGCAAGGTCAATCTAACCTTAGCTGCAGAGTATAAATGCAGAGATAATGCTTTAAATAGAAGCTATCACTTTAGCAGCTATCTTTCTAATATTTCTGGGGTTTATGATGCAATTTTTGCATACTTAAATATGCAGGAATGAAAGAGCTAAAGTTTGAAAAACTTGAGTTAGCAGAGAAAGGCAGCCTCTCCGAGTTCCAAATCTATTCCCAAATGGGGTGTTGTAAAGATCAGTTTTCCAAGCAACAAGCCTGCTCAAATAGCCACGTTTCCATTTTGTTAGCTTGCTTTCAAGGAGCGTGGTATTAGGAAATCTGAATTCCCAAACTGCTCCCCAGTTCTGCCACAGCCTTCTCGCACGTCCTCCAGCAAGTTTCTTCACCTCTGCCCCCCTCTGATGCCTAGGAAACCTCAGGCACAACAGCTTGCTTACTCAGAAAGGCCATCTTAAGACTACTTTTTCCCCCCTTTTAACAATCTCTAGATATTACATGCTTGTCAGCACCTTTCATACTTGCTGACCTATTTTTTTCCCCCCACATTGCTCTCATAAATTAGTGCCAGACATCACTTTCAAAACCCCTTGGCTGCGGCAGAGATATTAACGCAAAGCCAGAGACAGATCAGCTTTGTCTGTACTCGTGCATGACCAATTTGTGATGATGAAGCTCTGCATGACCCGTGCACTCAGTCTAAGGGAGGACAAACACACCTGGGTATCTTAAATGCCAGACATCACTTGCTAGAGCTTTGGGAAAACACATTATCAATGCGTTTACAACTCCTGAGGGTGTTTTCAAAAAGAGGAGCTTGCAGGATGTTGCTCAGAGAGTAATAACTTAAAATTTTAATGAAAGATAACATCTGATAGTTCAAAGCACAACCTAAACAGCATCAATGTTTGCACTCAAAAAGCTCTGTCGTGGAAGCTTGGTCACATCAGACCATGTGAACAAAAACTCCCATAAGGATCAAGACCAAAGATGATTCATAACACTATGGAGCAGAGCACTTCATTGAATTATTTTGCAGAACACAGACTGTTGATTACTTCTAATTACTACCTGCAGTTACTTCCTTTTTTCCTATCTCATGTACCTGGAAAATTTACTGTAAAACAATGCCTTTCAGCAAGAGCATGACAAATCACAGGTGGAGATATTATCCCTAGCTATCTCAAAGAAAGAAATGTAGGTCATAATATCAGATTTATCGCTATCAAAAATAAACCCACAAAAATAGCAGTCATGCTAAAGAGCTTAGGCATGCAATATGCAAATTTGTTTTAAAACATGATTTTGAAAGATGATTGAGAAAGAGATGACTAAAAGGAAATTTTAAAAACTAAACTGATGATATTAAGCCTGGACTTATTTTAGAACATGCACATGTGTAAAGATGATACCCATTTACTCAACAATATTCTCTGTGATCCTATTCAGAGATGTTCTTTATTTTTAGTGCCCAATGCCCTGATCTTACAAACACCTGTCTATATGCTCAATTTTACACATTAAAACTGCTCACATGCTCTACGTAAATATAGGCTCTAAACTTGCAGAGGCTTAAATGCAAAAATAACTTTTATTATTTTTATTCACATTTGCTCTCTGCAAAGCAAGGCAGCTTTATTTTATTTTGGAGTTGGGCTGGATTCTGATGTCAGTGAGTTATTAACTGGTCAGAACAGCCAGAATTCAGTTAACGCACACTGGAGCCACAGGGAACAAAGCTTTGCTTTAAAGTTTCAGTGTGAATTTGTAGTGCCTGGCCATTAGAAGCCAGACATTATTTTGCATAGATATCAATCTGACTCCCTCATTAAGTAATCCACTGAAACCCAACACGGAGCAGCTGGATATTTTTAAATCCTTGTATTTTGTATAGCCCCATACACAGTCATTACTTATGTTGATGAAGCCACAGGAAACAAACAAACAAAGCTGTGGATTAGATTTTTTTATAACACACTTCTGTGTTATTTATATTGTAGTTACACAGGTCCTTGTCACACATCTGGATCCACACTCCTCAGTACTACATGCTACAGAGTAAATCATTCCCCTAAGAGAATATATAATCAGAAAGCAAAATTGCTGGTGAAGGCGAGTTCAAAAGTTAAAGAAGTTTAATGAGTAACATACGCTGTGCTTTTATGACAAAATTCGTGATAGTTTATCAAAAGTACAAAGCACTTACTCCGGCATCCAGTTTCAAGTCCATCAGAAAACACTGCCTGTAACTTAGCCATGCTAATTCACAGTCACAGATTAAAGCTTATTTACCAAGCTGCCAGACAGGGAAGCTCAAGCCCTTCGTTTCTGGCAGCGGCACCTTAGACAAAGTGATGAACTCAGCAGCCACAGTCTGCTTTGTGACGGTCCAGAGCCCTGGGACTCTTTCTAGGTATCCTGCCCGTGTTCTAGCAATTGCAGAAACATCTGTGAGCTAAAACAAGTTTCACTCCCTGCATACCAGGAGATACACAGAATATGCTCTGCACATGAAAAACTAGAGCATTGTTAGTCTTTCCTTTCCATTCTCCCAGCTCTCTCTAGCAGCACTTAATGAATACCTGAGCAAGTTCAATCAAGCTGTCAAATTGACTCTCTGACAAGTTAGACATTCTGCTTTTCTTGGTGGTGATTTTGATTAAAAGGACAGGCGAGACAGAATCAAGTTATTCAGATGATAAAAGCAACCTACTAGGAAGAATATCTTACAGGCAGGTGCCAGTTCATTGCCCAAAGCGGGTGGGGGTTGAGAGAAAAAATAGCTCTAGCTGTCCAAGCCACTTGTGAATCCAATCATGACGCTATGCCAGCTATTTCATTTGAACATATTTTAAATTACACAAACTTAAGATAATTAGTTCCTCAGCAGAAGAGCCAATGACTTTCAGAGACCAGCATCACATCTAAGAGATAAACACAAATTCTCCAGTTAGGGCGTGTACAATTAAAAACATATTGCTAAAGTAATGGCTTGCAGATTATTATACAGTTCCATATTTCAAAATTAAACCTCATTTAAAAGTTCGGCTTCACATCATTATGCTACGACCTGCCTGAAATTCCTCCTTCATGTATTTTAACAGCTGTGCACACACTTTCCCATGGCAGATCAACACCACCAACTTCCAGGAGCAGCAGGAAGGGAAGGAGAAAAACTGGTTGGGTTTTTGTTTTGGTGTTTTGTTTGGGTTTTTTTTTTTCCCCCCCACAAACCTCACAGCTGGAGGAGGTAGAAATCACAATGCCCATCCTTTCCAGGCTTCACTAACATCCTAACCACTCCCACTCTGCCAACACCCAGGCAGACCCAAAACTACCTGTTAATAAGAAAAATACCTTAACTACAAAAGCAGTCCTTGTCATTACAGTTTTCACATTACTACATAGCCAGAAAACCGGAGAAGCCCAGGCATCCAGCTCAGAGACTGGCTTGCAACGTGTCATTACTGAAAAACAAGTTTGTCTGATATTCTCCAGTGGAATTTAGACCTGTCACAAACCACTAAGATTCCTGAAAGAACATCATCTATCCACCAAGAACAGCAGATACACTGCAAAGCAAACAGCACCATCAGCTATCTGATCCAATGGCAGCTATTTGCTAAGAAACGTTGCTTTTTCCTTGAACAACCCCAGTAGTAATTTTAGAAGTCGTTTAGAGCCCTGGACGTAGGAGTGTCCTGACAGACAGGTAATGGCAAACCCACATAGTTTCAGCAGGCAAGAGCTGCTGTGACTTGATGCCCACAAAATGCACCGTGTTCATCAGACAGAAGAAACTTAGTCCTGCTATCCACTTCTTTCTAACTGCTAGCAAAAACAAGGATTGATAACTGCTTCTGAGGAGACAAAACAAGGTGCGTACAGGCACACAGAAGACTTTTAGTCAATACTTGGGAGTTGTGTACAGCAACTTACAGCTCACAGGCATTGCTGTTACACAAGCTTGGATGAAGTCACAGTTCACCTCCGGGGCAGAATTTTGATTTCATTCAGGTAAAGTCACTGGTATAACTCCATTCGGAGATGCCAGCTTCCCTCATTACTCAAGAGCTATCCAGTTCCTAATTCTTCTTTTTTTATTGTGTTGTTAACATCACTAATGAAAGCGTATAATTAAATTAGGAAAAAAAAAAAAAGAAAACCAAGAGAGTTCCCACAGAAATTTTCACACATTTTCCCAGGCTGAAGTTAAACAGTACCCAGGGAAGTTGCTCAATTAGGTTTCCTTCAATTGTTAAGCTGAGCAATTGAGCCTGACAGAGAAAGAGATGTGGTAAGAGCTGAGATTACTGCAGCCTTAAATTCACCCTTGGAGCAAAAGCATCACAGAAAATCCCAGAAAAAAGGGCTGAAATACTCAGAGCAGGGGGGTGAACTATAACTACATGGCCCCTTGAGGTCCATCTTGGCCTTCCAGTTTGATTAAGCCATTAAAAATCAAAACCATACATGCCCTGCAGACTCAACTCTCTTCAGTCACATTCATCCTTCAGCTGCATACAAATCTGATCCCAAAACATTAGCTATGAATAGTCCATTGCACTTCTTCCTTTAAAGGTCTGTACAGAAACTGTTAGTAAGGTTTTAAAAAATCATCGACAATTTAACTAAAAGACTCACTATACAACAGTATTTGGAAGAATTTAATTTTTTTTACATGCTTTCTTAGCTCCAAAGTACAAAATAAATGCTCCTCCTGCCTCCCTAAGCCAGAGACAACTCAAGTCTACCAATAAAACTGAGGATAAAGATACAAATTCTTTGCGTGGTTTTACATTGTCTGACTTAAGCCAGTTGCTGAACGCTGGGAAATGGTTAAATCTAAACCTCTACAGCAAGGCCAGCTGCATTATTCAGAGCGTCCAGGAGACTCACATTTTGAACTAAGCTTGGAAGGAAGGAGTGAGCCACAGAACAGAGAAAATCTTGGCAAGAAAGAACAGTGCTTCATTCTTCAGTCGCTAAAAGAAGACTGTTGCTGGGAACACCTCAACTATGCTTTCCACAGCCAAAAACTGAAGACAAGGTCTTACCTGCAAGACAGATAACAGCTTTATCTGAGGAGGGACAGAGCACTTAAACAAGGAGACTGAATCACAGGGGCCCTCTGCTCAACCCACTCCATTTGTCAGACAGCAATCACCTTCCTTCGGGAACAGAAGGCAGAAAAATAAACAAGCAACCAACCACACACACACAAACCCCAGAGCATCCTCCCAGCTTGAATACTTCTCTCAAAAATTATTTCTCAAAGGTAATGTCATAAAGGAATGACAATAAAATATTACATATGACCTCTTGGTCAGCAGGCCTATGCAAATGCAAGCTTCCACAGGCACACATGAGGTCCCAAAGTGACAGATCTCAGCACAGATGATTTTTTTTTTAATTCAAACTGAGATTATTTGGAATACATGCACAACCTCCAGTCAATACACGAGCAAATCTTTGCCAGGAACTATTTCAACACAATAACGGATAATTACAATCTCTGCTCTAAAACCCCAGCAGTTTAAATTGCCTATGATAAAAAATATATAAATAAAGAACTAAAATCTTCCATCATTAAGCAGAACAACCCACAAGCGTGCCAAGCAGGTGTCATTTCCTAACAGCAATGCTTTCCACACTGACTGGACAGAGTCATGCTAGACCGCAAGTTACCCACCCCGCTGTCTGTCATACTCACTCTAAATCATACAAAAATTAACACAAAGTTAAGCATCAACTCTGCTTAGCCAAAGCATTGCAGATTTCAATTAAGTTTGATTACCTTATGGTAACTCGGGCCTAGCAGCACTAACACATGATGCAGACACGCCTTCATCATTAACTGCACAACAGCAAGGAGTAGCGGATTTAAAGCACAACTAGAGAGCAAAGGACTCCTCTAACACTCATTATTTATTGTGTACCTGGAGTAAGCTGTTTGCATCAGTTCACCTTTCCACACAACACGAGAAATAATCTCCCTTCGCAAGACAACTACCAGGAATACTTACACATCACCTGGAAAACAGAGAACAGCACTGCAGTGTGAAGTATCGGTATCAGTTTCACGTAAGGAAGGTACAAACCCAATCGCATCTTCCTACCATTAGCTGCAAAGTTACTAGAAGAAAATTATTCCTGGTTCCTGCGCTTTTTTTTCTAACAGCAAACCTGTCCGACCTGTACCAAGCCCATCTGCTTCATCAGGTAACCGCACACTCAAAGCTGTGTTGGTGCTCACCTTATGTTTTATGCAACCTCTTGAAGCAAAGTTTAACGCACCAGATATGCCCGAAACACGCACCCTCGATGGGAACTGCTTAAGTCAGTGTACTAGCTGCAGGTCAAGCAAAAAGAAATTACTGCAGCTCCTGACTCATACTGCTGTGCTATCAGGAGCTAAAATTCCCCTGCCTGAAGCAATCACTGGGGCCAGAGAGTTCCTGCTGAAATCCAACACCCAGGACAGCCCCAGTCCCCTCTCTGCAGCAGCTCTCCTCAAGACCAACATTCAGAGGTCCTAAACAATGATTTTGATTTGCTGAGGGAAAGAAAAATAAGTGTTGAGTATCCACAGCTCTAGAAAGATGTAAAGATGCTCAGAGTTACCTAGAATTCAGCCCTTGTGTTTTAGACACCCAATCATAAGACTATTTTTAAATCCATTCACCCACAGGTTGTCGGTATGATTATACCAACCCCCTGGTACCCTTATTACACAGTCTCTCTTCCCTCAGCTGTTTTCCAACACCCACAGACATCTCTTCCGTTCCTTTACACACGCACCCTTCTCCCAAACTAGAGCCATTTAAAAAACCAGAATGTTTTCAAAACACTCTAAATTCATCAAACCACAGGAAAAACATCGGAGGAGCACACAACCTCCAAAAAAAGCTTGGCTGTTAATGTGACCGTGAAGCATAAGAACCCAACACAAAAAAAGCCAAGTGACGGCAGACTCCAAACTCACTTTACGCAGTTTGCTAAATTAACAGCCCACAGGAAAATGATAGTCAGCAAACACAAACACCTCTTCAGCTCCTCCAAACTTCAGGGCAGCACAGGTTTAAGGTCAACAAAGCAACTGCAACACCAACTGCCATACCTGCGGTACAGCAAGTTACACGTTTGCGTGCAGCAGAGAAGGTGGAACGGTGTTTATTAAGCCTGTGCAATCATTTCCAGCATTTTCCATGTGTCCTTCTGTGTTGCAATTTAAACCAAATCCGAGACGCTTCTTCCGTTTCCACACCTGAAGGCAAAGCAGGAAAGTCACCCCTGCTCTGCAACTTTTTGCTTACGCTGAAGTAGGACAGAAGCAGAAGACATCGAGAGATCGGCATTTAATGTCTTCCACACCCTCTGGTACCTACCCCTCAGCGGAAAAACACAGGTTTGCCTTATTCTCAGGCTCACATCAACTTAAAAAACAAACTAAAAAAATCACATCTCTCACCTAAGCGCGCACCTGGAGACACGCGCTCATCTGAGCCCGGCTCTGATCAAAAGACTTTGCAGGGAAGAGGAGCCTGACGCGTTTGACACAGACACTCGCCTCACACCTGAGAAGCGGGACTGGCTGGCAAGGCAGCAGGCAGGAGACAAGCAGGAGGGCCAGAACCAGGCAAGAGGAGCGGTGGGAGAGGCTGGCGAGGCAGGCAGAGGGCCAGGCAAGGTGTCTAGCGGGGCGGGCAGGGAGGCAGGGGCCGGGAAGGCAGGCAGGGCGGGCAGCGGGGAGGGCAGCCCGCAGGCAGCGCGACCTCGGGGCGGGCCGGGCCTCCGGCGCCGTGCCGCAGCTCGGCGGTGACCACGGCAAAGGCCGGTGCCGCTCTCCCGCAGCGCGGGCCGGCTCCCAGCGCGGCTCCAGTCGCTTCCCCCCCCCCCCCCCCCCCCCCCCGACTCCCGGGCAGAAGCGGGCGGCGGCGAAGCCCGGCCGGAGAAGCCAGAGCCCCGCCGGCCCCGGCAGGACCGCTGGGACAGCACGGAGAGCAACGAGGGGCGAAGCGGCGGTGACCCCACGGGAGGCCGCAGCAATGTCACCCCGCCACGCACGGCGCGACATGGCCCGGGGCCGCCCGGCCCTCAGGAGCGAGGCCACGGCGATGGGCGCCCGGGGCCGTGTCAGCGCCCGCCGCGGGGCGGAGGGGCCCGGGGCCGGCCCGCACTCACCGGCTCGGCTCCACTCCGCGCTCGGCACCGCCTCAGCCGCCGTCTCCCCGCGGCCGCCAGGCCTCCCCCTCCCCGCTGCGCCCCCGAGAGGCGGGGCCCGCCCTGACGGACGGCCAATCCCCGCGGCAGGGGCAGTACCGTGCGCGGGGAGTGGCTGCAGGGCCTCGGACAGGCGGTGGCGGCAGCCAACCGGTGCTGGGAAGGGGCGGGCTTCGCGGCCGGGGGCGGAGCGCGGTGTGTCGGTATGAAGCGGGCGGGGGCGCTGACCCGCGCAGGGTCCTGCTCCGCGCTGCCGCCTGCACCGGGCCCGGCCCGGCCCGGCCCCGCCCCACTTGCCTCCCCCCCACCCGCGGCAGCGTGCCGGGCCTGACCCCCGGCCTGCATGGCTGTGTGCCATGCCCGGCCCCGGTGTCCTACAGGGCTGCGTGCCACGGCCTGGCCTGCAGCTGTGTGCCGCCAGGGCTTTGCCCGTCCGTCCCTTCCCCGTGTCCCGTCAGGGGCTAAAACCAAGAGAGCATAGCTGCAAGCAGCTCAGCATTACACCAACGCTTGTTTAAAGCGGAAGGAAAATATATCCAAGCTTTCCTGCCGCCGTGGGGGAACCCCACGTTTGACTCTCTCACAGCACCACATTAAGCTTCGGTGCTGCTCCTCACCCATCCCAGACTCACCAGCCTTCGAGAGCTATGCTGCACCAAACGTGCTCCCCAGAGCAATCAGGCTCTCTTTCCAATGCAGAGCACCCCAGGACTGGGGACCTCAGGGTTTCTTCATCAGCCCTTCTTGCCCGCTCTGCCACAAAGGAGCAGGACACCTTCACCAGAGGATCTCGGCTAGGAGGCCAGAGCAGTGCACCAACACACCAAGCTGCTTACACAGCGGGAAGAGAGGAGACTTGGGCAGCCTCTCCGCCTACAAACACTCTCGTGGGCTTAGAAGCCTTTGAAGACCATAAGCACCTTTGCTATCTGCTGGCAGATAGCGCAGGGCTGCAGGAGGCTTTACTTACAAACTCATCAGCAAGGTGTTTCCACCACCTTTCTCCTCCTGTCTCAAAAAGGCTCCATTAAGAGCCAACCACCCTTGTACATTTTTATGTTTTATAGGGTCAACATTTCTACAGAGAATATCACATTAGAAAACATCCAGTCACATACAACATCAGTAGCAGTGCAGGAGGAAGGTTCAGCACCCAGAGCAGAGCTGGTAACGACACAGCCCAGCAAGAAATAGGAACCACTTGGCTGGGGGCACACAGGAGCTTTTAGCCGAGACTTCAGAACCTTTCTGGATGTTTCACTTCTCCTGTTTTGCCCCAAGTCCACAGCTGTCTTCAATCCATGAGGCGCACGGCCTCTCCATTACAATTACAGCACGCTTAGATTCAGGGAAGCACTGCCCTGCTAAGATATAACCAAAGCCTGGGCTCCCCGGTGCGTGGCACCACTGCCAGTGTGTCCCTGCTTTGAAACCACCACCCTCACTACCAGTCCCCGACTTACTCATCTCACTCAAAGAGAACATGAACTTTCCTCCTGGATGCAAATGGCAACATCACAAAGATTTGTTGCTTTGGGCCATACTATACAAAATCCTTACTTTGTTTTTGTTTAAAATGTTACCTTGGCTGAAAATCCAAAACAAAACAGCAACATGGAATATGGTCAGCAGTAAAATAACAGTTAGTAGAACAGTACAACAGGACAGAACACATTCACAAATGATGGGATTCCTCCTCATCCATCCCGTTGCCAGATCAGGCTGCTAGCCTCCATTGGCAGAGAGCAGAGGAACAGATCAGAACCAGCTGCCACCATACGTACCAAACTCCTATCAGAAAAGATCCACTTTTGCTCTTACGGTATAGAACAGCACGTGGGAACGGTCCCGTTCTGTACGCAAGTAACATACATAACAACAGGGGGGAGCAGATCATCTTCAGGCATTAGATGATTCGGGGAATGATTACTACACAGAGTGATCTGCAGCCTGTGAACGCATAAAGCCATTTCAGCTGTAGCTCCCAATAAAAAGTTCACTGCAGCCTCACAAGCCAGGCATCTGCTTCAGATATTCCAGTTCAACGTTAACTGCAAATTAATCCATGCCAGTTTGTTCCCCCCCCCCCCCTTAGACTTCATGTACACAGATGTCTTGAAGCTCCACTGCTCAGTGGAGTGTCGATTCATTGAGCTAGGCTTCCCTTCTGACCTGTCCACAGCTCTCGGAGCTCCACTTTGCAGCCAAGATCCCTCAGCGCAGCTTTGGCCACATCATCGCAGTCCTTGTGTGTTGCACGAGCTTCCGTTATTAGGTTCTCAGCTCCCATCTCTAAGATGGGCTGAGAAAAGTCCCGGCTCCGGGAGACTAGGTTGCGGATCAGCATGCAAGCTTGTTTCTGAGGAGAGAGGTAAATGAGAGAGATTAGCATCTTTTGTAGGGAAAGACCATTCGCGTAGGATGCTGGCATACACAAAGCAGATCTGGTTCCAACTAAAGAACCTTTTCTGGGCAACCAAATGTGAGATGCTGTAGACAGCAACAAAGTATTTCCTGGAAGAATAAAATCCATGGACAAAAGTATGGCTGCTATTTCACGTTGGAGTTTATACAACAAAACCTCCTGCTTCTGTCAGGACAGCAGCAAATCTCAAACACCAGCCAGACGATACCAAGTACTTTGTTAAATAATGCCAAGACAGACTTCTCCAGTTACAGCAGACCTACTTTTCCACCCCCTTGTATGCTGTTCCAGGCACCTTCCCTGGCACTTCGCTTAAACTACTCTTTCAGAAAATATTTTCTATGGTATTTTAATATTCTGGAGCATAAAAGTGGACATGGGACCTACTGAGACCTGCATGAGAAACTAGAGGCTAACTTCTCGCCAAGTAGGTGTTTTATTCAACTCTGGAGAGTAGATGGCAACATCTGCTAAAGGACAGGTAACATCGTAGCACAGGCTGGGTCTGAAAGAACCTATCCTCCTCCTGCTCTTTTGAGCAGCAGCAGAAGTAATGCCTGGAAGAGAAGGACAGCATTCCACCATCTCTTGAACCTGAATTCAGGTGGATTTGAAACCCAAACTGAAGTTTTGCTCTAATCACATCAGGGTGACAGATGTAGGGAGTCCTGCATTTAGATGCTGCGCTCCCAACATATTCAGAACCTTTCACTATTTGTCAAGTAAAGGACAAAATCCCAATGAAGCAGTGAACACAGCCAACACCAATCTGGCATAAATAATCAAGTGCTCTGAGGCAAATACCTGTACAGCCACTTCTCGTGGGTGTGCTTTCATAGCCTGAAGAGCTGCCAACGCCCCTCCACCTTCCATGATGACATTACAGTTCTCAGGTTTGCGCAAAGCCAACATGCACAAGGCTGCACAACCTTGCTCACAGATCTGCAAGTCAAAGGGGAGACACAATCACTAGCTGAAAATGTTGCTTTAAGGAAAACAAAAGTGTTTGGAGTTTGTTTCCTTTTTTGGCAATTTTTAAAAATTTATTTTTATTTTTTTAAGCCTCTTCCACTGAAACATCCTGCTTCTCTGGCATGTAAACCAGGTTTTACACCCCAGAGGTGTAAAACACTGCATCTAGTATCCATCTGATTCAGGAACAAGAAAAAAACCGAATATAGTAAAGGGGCCTTATCTTTACATTTACACAAATATTGCCAAAGCACACACTTAACCACTCTACAACAACTGGATGTTAAAGGTTTAATACATTGCTCAGTTGCCATGGCTTAATAACTGTACTTAGAAGGTACCTGCTCTCAGCATAAGGTGTTTATTACAAGTCAGAGCAACGCTGTGGGTTGTTCCCCCACACAAGACGAGTTACACTCATACATTGTGCAGCCCAAACCTGATCTCCATTCCCGGCCCTGGTGGGACTTCATTGGCCACTTCGGTGCGTACCTGAGGGTTGGCAAGGTGATGGCTTATAGCAAGCACAATGAGGTCCGTTCCCCCGGCGTTAACGATGGCATCTTTCACGTCATCATTACCTGCAACCGCTCGGATGGCACTCAGCACCTGCTTCACCACGTCCTGCATTCATCAAGAAAAAACAGCTTAGAAAGCTGCAGAGTTTTACAGACTTTTGAAAGCAAACCAGAACATCCCCCAGCGACTCCATTCAAACAGCTGTCATTTCCAGTTACAAACAGCAATGTATTCTCAGTCACTCACATCTTGGGCACGCTTTCTTGCTCAACAGAGTAATAAGGAACCTTTTTAGTTCGGCAGAGGTTTTCAAAGATTAAAGAATCAAACATCAATCCTGTGGGACAAGCATCGAAATCCTCTTGAATATCTTCTAGCTAGAACGGTGGAAAACCAGAAGCTAGGCTTTTCTGGGACCAAGCAGAGCTCGTGAAACATGGAGAACAGAGGAAGTAACCATGAACAAGGGGCTCAGAATTACTGCAGTCTTACCTGATGGAGCACCTGTAACCTAGTTCTGTAAACATGGCCACAAATAGGCATCCATGGTTGGGTTTCAACTTTAATTGCCTCCAAAACAATGCATAATCTAAGGCCCATTCACAGCCAGGACTCTAAAACGAAAGCCCTGCTACATTACCTCGGCTCCCAAGTACATTTTATATCACTCACTGGATGGTCGATGCAGTCAGCCAGGAGAGCCACCATAAAATTTAAGCCACCGAGGTCCACAATTTCTTGACAGAATTCATTCCTGACAGAGAGGCGAGAAAGGGTGGCACACAGTTCACTGAGAACACTGGAGTTAGCTGTGAATGCTGTAGAGGAGAGATGATGAATGGAGTAACTATGAGCAAGGAGGGCTGCTGCAGAATCAAGGTGGTTTTCTTTACTTCATTAAAAAAAGAAAACAGTAAACAGTGTATTTCACTTCATATATTAAAACAGCACAGATGACATCCTGTTCACTCCGTATCTAGACTGAGACAGAGTAACTTTTCTTGGCAAGAATGCAGCACCTTAGCAGAGATAATGTGCCTGTAAACCTGCACCGGGCAGTAAAATACTTCCTCGATAGACTGACGAATAGCTTTGATAACTGTCACCCTAGTGCTGCTGATAGCCTCTGGAGCAGTCATATTGTTTTTCTCTCTTGGGGCACATTTCATCAAAAGAATTAAACATCATTTTAGTGGTAAGTTTCTGAACCATCTCTGGGGAGCTTCAAGTTATGACAAAGCACGGTTTTGAGATAAGAAAGCACAGATGACTCAAAATTAGGATCAACAGTCATGGGGTTAATTTTACCTTTTGCAGCTTCAATGAGGACTCTTAACCCATCATTTTCCAACACAATCATTTTGGCATGATCATGAGCATGACCAAAGGGCACGCGGATGTCGTCATCAAATGTCATGATCCTGAGCGCTGAGGAGGCCGTTCGGACGACATCAGCACTGTCTCCGTGCTGGACTATAGCTCCAGTCAGAAGTGGCAGAACCCCACCTTTGACAAAGTCCTGACGATTCTGCTCGTGTTTCAGACAGGCATGCCGAATGCATCGGATCCCAGCCAGCGTCATTTCTGCATCCTCCCTATATTCTTTCAGTGTTTTTAGCAGCAGATCCTGGCCAGCTGAGTCAAGTAGGTCTGGCTGCCCATCCAAGACAGCAGACAGAGTATAAAAGGCTTTCAGCATTAAATTTCTGTCTCCTGAAGCCAACTGGCAGGCAGAGAATACCACAGAATAGGCACCATTCTGCCCAGCTAGGTAGCGGAAAGCCAGCTGTTCTTTGCACTGATCAGTGAAGACCACTAGCTGCTCGGCCATCTCAGCAAGATCAGAGTCAGCAATGGCTCTCCCAAGGGAATCTAAAGTCTAAAGAAGAGAACAAGAGTTAATTTTCCATTGAACTGTGAAGGAACAAGAGCAGTTCTTTATAGCCAAAGTTGTTTATTTATAATAATAGTCTTGTTTGAAATTCAAAATGAGTTGGGTATATCTAAAAAAGGGCTGCCTCAAAGAGCAGCATTTTGTCTTTCATGCACAGGACCCTTGGAGGAATGGGGGCTTCTCTGTGCTTCTGCCATCAATGTCGCTCCATCACTGTACACCAGTCTGACCAGCAGTGGGTGAACTGGGTCCAACCAGCACATTTCACAGGGGTCAGTGGCGTGCACGAGTATTTTTATATTCTTGCTGGTGAGGAACCGTATTCAATCTTTTCATCTCCTCTCAGAAGGCCTAGCTAACAGCTACCACTTAGGCTACTTGTATTTCTTTCTTTAAAGTTCTTCTGTGGTTTGACTTCACCTGACAACAGCAGAATCTGCTTCTAAGTTACAAAAGGCAGTCTCTGCATTTCCTAGGCACTTGAAAAGTGCCAGTTAGCTCTTTCAACTTTTATATTATTTCTGTCTTGCAGAACAGATGGGATTAACTGCTTGCTGAAGAGCTCACAAAGAAACGAGACAGAGGCAGACGTAGAAGGTATGTCTCATTCTTAGTCTATTACTTAAACTATTATATAACCCTGATCCTTAGAAGGCAACGTAAATTTGTGCTCCTACCAGCAAAATTTCATGCTTTTGCTTTTGACCATTTTCAGAGGCAGGCTGCCGCACAGCTTTCACGATGTTGCTTAGGTCAACACCTAAAAGGAAAAACAAAAACAAGATTAATATTAGCTACAGGAGCTGGGGCACAATTTGTCAAGTTAACCACAGTGAACAATGATAAACCTATTGTAAAGTGTAGATCAATGCACAAAGATGCTGAAAGGTTGCCAAAATTCTGGCTAACTATAATGGTCAAATATGTCTTGGAACAAAGCATCAATTCTAGCTAAATGTCAGTTGGGGGGGGTGAGGGGGGAAGAATTCAATTTCATTCACCAAACTGAACCCTGCAGCTTCACCTAAAGCAGATTTTCAGTCATAGTTACTCCATAAAACTAGGTTAGCATTACTAGTGTCTACATTCCACTTCACAAAGGCTTCTTCTCAACACTGGATGATCAATCTTTGCATGCAGGTTCTCTTAAATTTTAAAGGTATGTAAAACCCGAGTCTGTAATAACCTGAACTGCAAAAGTAGATGAATTTACAATACCTTGGGACTCAAACTGCTGCACGGCTTCTCTCACAGCCTCTTCTGGATCCATTTCAAATTCTGTAATGTTTTCTTGCACTGCATCATCAAACGTTTCCTGTGCAATCTGTTTCGATCCCATTTTACTGGAATGAGATTAACTACCTCCTTGTCCTGTCATTAAGACAGTTCACAATTAGTTTTGGTGCAAAACCTTCTAAGGTTAATCAGAAACAAAGGAAGTGACTTGCTCTTTTCCAAAACAAAAGCACTGAACTTGAAACCAAAAATATATAGCCAAAGGGATATTTCTGGGTTTTTTAACGGGCAGAAATACATCAATTAAAAGAACTAAGGAGGAATTTCAGAATTTGGATTGGGAGGTTGTGGCTGCTCTGCCGAGGATGGGTGTGCTGCCGTGACACGGCTCTCGCTGTACCGCGCCTGCCAGAGGGGCACGGCGGGCAGCCTGTCCGGACCCACAGGGCCCCGAGACCCAACACGGCGCGGAGCCCCTTGGCCTGACTCCCACAGCACGGACCGGTTCATCCCCGCATCCCCCTCAGCAGGCCCTGCCGGCCAGGCGGGCCCAGCCCCTCAGCCTTTCGGCGAGGCCTGCCCCAGAGAGGGCCCAGGAACCGGGCGCAGGTCCTGGAGGAGCTCCCGGACGCACAACGGGCCTCGGTTCTCCTTACGACCCACCTCTGTCCCTCGCCACCCGCAGTGCCGCTCTCTGACGGGCTCCTCCCGCCTGACAAAGAGCAGCGGGCTGAGAGAACCGACCCCACTCGGCCGCCGTACACAGCCGGCGGACACAACTCGCTCCGACCCCGCCCTCCCCTGGCCCAGCCTTCCCAATGCGCATGCGCCGGTGCAAAAACTCACGCCAATCCCCTTCACCAGAAAAAACGCGGGGCGAAAAAGAACCCGGGGTGTGCAAGTCCGCATGCGTCCTTCCCCGACCGTGCTCCCTCGCCACACACATGCGGTCAGCCGCCTTCTGCGCATGCGCGGTATGCGGCCACTTGCTGAGGGGCGCCTAGAACGCGGCGGGTGTCTCGGGGCTCCGCCGACGGAGCGGGAGGTTGCGGGTTGTCTCCGCCCGTTTCCTTTCTGCTTACCGCGCCGTCCGACCCGGGACCGCGCCCTCGCCCTCGCCGTTGGTACCGGCCCGCGCCAACGCAGCGCTGCCCCGAAACTACCCGCCTTGAGGGGATGAGGAAGCCGCGCGTGCGTCGCGACAGGGCCCGCACTGCGCCGGCGCGGCGGGGAGGGGGTTGGCGAGCGAGCGGCGTCCCGCGGGGTCTGCTGGGAGATTCCCGGGTGGCGGGGAGGCTGCGGGACCGGGGCGGGGGGCGCCGCCTCGGTGAGGGCAGGGCCGGGCCGGCTCCCGGCGGGGTCGGGCCACGGGGCGCGGGTGTCTTCTCCTCGTCTCCCTCCTCCCCGTGCCCGCGCGTGTGGCAGCGCGGAGCGGGGGGCTGCAAGCTGCTGGGGGGGGGGTCGCCCGGTGAGGGGCGGGAAAGCGGGAGGCGCCAAGGGCCGCGGCTCCCCCTCACGCTGCATTTCACCTCAAGCTGGACCGCCCCGCGCGGGGAACCGGGGGAGGGAACTGTCCGCACCCCCACGGCGTGCTCACGGGAATCCGTCCGGACCGAGCCCAGCGCGGGGCGGTCCGGGGCGCCGGGAAGGTGCCGGTAGCGTTAGCGGGAAGAACCTTCCCCGGCGTCCGTGCCCCGGTCAGGGACGGCATTGTGCTGTTTTCCTACAGGATAAAAATGGCCTCTCGGCGGATCACACGGGAGACGTTTGATGCTGTAGTGCAGGACAAAGTTAAAAGGTATCGCATGGACCGGAGTGATGCTATAGAGGACACAATCCATCATTTTAAAGGTAATGACACCCGGGTGTGATGTGCCGTGGGTTCTAACAGCTCTTCTGGTATCAGGGATGTTAGATTTCTTGCCTTCCGTTGACGTATATTTGCCTAAAATGTGTACTTGTGCTGATGTTTTTCCACATCCACTTTTATTTAAGAGGCTAGTAGCTTGGTATGACTGACACTGTTTTAATGCGGAATGGAAATTCCAGGCAAAAAAACCGAATTTCAAACAAAGGAATTCTGTTCAGGCTGCATCAGAGAGTGGGTCCGATTTCAGGGAGGTCTCCGGAGACGTCACTGCAGGATGGAATTCTGTTGCTGTCTGATAAGTTAAATAAATGTAGGAGTGCATTTGAAACCTTTGAGTCTTTGTATTTCATATTGTTGTTGGAGAAAAAGCAAAAAGCAGGACATTAATCTAGTGAATGTATACAAAACATGATCTGTAAATTCTTTTATCTTCTAAATTTGATATTTAAAATGTCTAGAAAGATAACTTGGATTACATTCATAGGAAATTGAGAGTTTTAAAATGAGATCTATTTTCTTAAAGCTGTATAAGCTCCAATGAAATAATTTCTTTTAAATACTCAATTGTTCAAGTAGTCTTTACTTTCTACTTTAACTTCTCCAATTTAACTACTGGAATTAAGGAATAGGGATTCTTGGATGCTTTGCAGGGAATGGTAGTATTTATGACTAATGTTATGTTAGATAATTGTGTATGAGTTTGTAGAAAATGTTCTTCTGTTCAACTGTGGAATTCCGACATCCAGTGTGAAAACAGAAAGTGCATGGTTTTGATATTTTTACATCTGAGAGATCCGGGTAGAAGCATTATGAGCACAACATTAGCATCTTCCAGACTGAGAAAGTTGTGAGCAAGTGGAAAATGGGGTTTATAGCAGAACTTGCGTTTCAGCTTCAGTGAGAGCAGAAGTTTTAATAAATTGTTTTGTTGTCTGTTTAGATGTTGTTAATCATTTGTTCCTTTTGCTTATTATGATTTATTCAATGCATGTAAGAAAGCAAATGGGAATATCCTAAAGTTAGATATGTGTACTGTTCTTCAGAAGTTTTGATATGTGGACCTTTGTAAATTCTAAATGTGTTTATTAAATTTTTTTCTTAATATTACTTGCAGTCCATTGGTCTATTTATGATTTTATCATTACAGCTCATTCAAGGCTAGTCCCAAGACCAAGATATGAAGACAGTTTTCATGATGATGGAAGATATACTCATGACAACGCTCAGCACCATCCCCATGATGACTGGAGTGAAGACCCTAGAGATGACTATCCAGGACCTTCTTACAGATCTGCTAGTCCTCTCGTGAGGAAGGATAACTATTACCATGAACAGTATGGCCGCCCAGCATCTCATGACCGGGAATTTGGCTGCCCAGCTTCGCGTGACCGGGAGTACGGGCGTCCGGCTTCACATGACCGGGAGTACGGGCGTCCGGCTTCGCATGACCGGGAGTACGGGCACCCAGCGTCTCGCGATCGGGAGTATGGGCGTCCGGCTTCCCATGACCGGGAATATGGACGCCCAACTTCCCATGACCGGGAGTATGGCGGCCTGGCTTCTCATGACCAGGACTATGGCCCTCCTGACTCTTGGGAATCCACTGGACCACATGAAACTGATTTTAGTTCTTCAGATATTTTAGGTGATTTTAGATCACCAGGACTCATGGAAGATGAATATGGCAACATGGAAAACCAGGAGTATGATGCGGACTTTGGAATTCAATCTGACAGCGAGTTCCGACCCCCAATACGGAGGGGCAACATTGGCAGGGGAAGAGTTCTGCGAGGAAAGCGTATTACAAGGGGTGCTATTAAAACTAAAGTATTCAAAGGAGATATCAAAATGCCCCTAAAGAAATGGAACACTAAAAAACTGCAGCCAGGCCCTGATCAGAAGCCAGCTATGCAACCTGATCAAATGCCAGAAACAGCTGAACGACCAAACCAGAGGCCGGTGACCATCCAGCGCCCTAATCAAAAGTTGCCTCTGCGACCTAATCAGAGGCCAACTATAACAACCCAGAGACCTATTCTCAGGCTCCCAAAGCCTGCACATGTTTTCAGAAATCTCAATTTTGACCTTGTGGACAAATCTGACATTTTTTCAACGTTTGGAATAGAAATTATAAAATGGGCTGGGTTTCATGCAATAAAAAACGATGCAGAATTTTCCCGGCTCTTTGGAGCTCTCTTTGAGTTAGAGACAGAAACCTGTGCAAAAATGCTTGCTTCATTTAAATGCTCCTTGAAGCCAGAACACAGAGATTATTGTTTCTTTACTATCAAGAGTTTACAACATGCTGCTCTGAAAACTCCCAAAGTGGACAATGAGTTTTTAAATATGCTATTGGACAAGGGTGCTGTGAAAACAAAGAACTGCTTCTTTGAAATAATAAAACCTTTTGATAAATACATAATGAGGCTACAAGACCGCCTCCTGAAAGGTGTTACACCGCTGCTTATGGCCTGCAATGCTTATGAATTAAGCATTAAGACGAGCGGTTTTGGTAATCCAAGAGAAATGGCTAGTGCTTTTGAGACCACTGTTTCTCTTTGTCGTAAATCTTTAGCACTTCTGGGTCAGACCTTCGCGTTAGCATCTGTTTTTAGGCAAGAGAAAATACTTGAAGCTGTAGGGCTCCAGGAAATGGCTCCAGCACCAACACTATTCCCCAACTTTGATGATTCAACATTGTTTGGAAGGGAGTACATTGAAAACTTGAAGGCTTGGCTGGAAAAGAGTGGATATCCAATTCAGATGAAAAAAACTGAGCCAGAGTCCACAGTACAGCTTAAAAAACCCTCTCCTGACACAAAAGTTAAAAGTGAGTCAACTGTTGTAAGATACTTTGCAGTATATAGTTTATTTGTCGCTAGCATTTTATCTTAATTTTTATGGTTTCATTAGGTCAGGAATTCCTAATTCTGGGAATTCCATGTAAATCCGTAGCAGTGCTGAGGCAGATAGTAAATACTATCTGTTGTAGCAATCGCTTTCAGCTTTGTGGATGAAAGCATGTCTCCTTCCTCCCCTCTCCTGCTCGTGCTTATACTTTAAATCTAGGATGTTCACCCTGTGCCCTTGGCTGCTTCAGCTGCCCTACCCTCCAGCTTCACAACTTCGAGGTAGGGAGGCCAGGACCGCAGCTGTAACTGGCTACATCACAGAGTAAGTATTTGCACATAAGCAAAGTCAGAGATGTTACCATTACCGTTTTTATCAGATGCAGGCGTATTTCTTTGAAGTTGTTTATATACTACCATCTCTAGGAATACTATCTCTTCTACTGTACTAGGCCATCTAGTTCCTCCTCTCTAAAGCATTCTTACTCATTACTATACTCATCTTTTTTTTTCCTAATTGACCTTCTGATACTTTTGCAGGGAGGTCTTGTAACACTGACACTGAATGGCTAATAATTTGGAACACACCCCTTCAGAGTAGTGCTCAGATACATTTATTTTGCACCAAATCCTTTTGGTGCAATAAGTAATTGCCTTTTAAAGGATGGCTTAACTTGCCCAGGATGGCAAAGGATAAGTTTCTTAAATCACAGTGCTTCTCGTAATAAACTGTTCTAGAATTTAAGTTGAATTGAGAAAACGGTCAGGAAGTTTCTGAGGTTTCCTTAATTTGTTCTAGTAGTAAGTGCAACCTTTTTTGTATTAATACATTGAAAAACTGCAAATGTGTGTCAAAGAATAAAGATGACGACATATGGATATTCTGTTGATGAGAATAATACGATGACTGCATTTTATTTCTTCCTACAGTCCCACAGCGAGCTGACCGGAAAGTTGTAGAGACAATTGAACAGCTAGTGAATAGCATTGTTTCAGGAACCTTGTCTGCCAAAGAGAGAAATGCTCAAAAGAACTGTCCTGAATATTGGTAGGTGTGTTTGAACAGTATGTTGTAATACTACTCTCTGATGAAGCTATGTGGAATATATTCTATTAAATTCAGGATTTCATTTCAATGGCTGTAAGATCAAAGCCTATTCTATATTTAATCAGACTTTTTGAAAATGTTTCCTAAGCTAATTGTACTTCCCGATATCCCTGGAAATTGTCCTGTTGCTTCTGTTTTGTCTAGTAGATCATGTTCCTTTTGATCTGTTAATAATGACTGCATGTCAATCCAAATCCAAGAATTTAAAAGCAATTTCAGTTTACGAGCTGAAAATAGTAAGCAAATGTAGTTAACATAAACACACAGTAAGGTAACAGACGTATGGATCTAGTGTTTTGTGAATAATGTTGGAAAAGGAAAGCTGAGACACTTCCAAGTGTAATGATCTTTTAATATGACAGTATCTCTTCATGTGTGAATTGCAGCATAGCTGATTAATTATTAGCCAAATGATTTATGTCAAAACCCTCCATCATTTATTTGCTTGGCATGCTTTACTTACTGCTTCTGAAGTGGAGTTAGCCGTTAGTCTGAGAAAAACCTATGGAGGCTAACGTTAATGTAGCAACTTGTGTATACCCCTGGAAAAAAGGATCGGTTGCTACTGAGTTTCTGATCTGAGAATTTGAGATTAGTTGTGCTTTCATTTTATTTATATGATTTTTATTTAGGTTCTTATCTGATGAAGATAGTCTAGAATACAAGTATTACAGACTGAAGTTATCAGAGATGCAAAGGCGGACATCATCTGGAAAGGAAGCGGGTGGTGAGGGCAGAACACTAGAAGAATCCGCAACAGAATCAGTCAGGGCTATGTTGTATGCCAGAAGAGTTGCAAGTATTAAGAGAAGGCTGTTTAAAAGAAAAAGGTTTGGAATTATCATGCAACGTAGTATTCGAGGAAGGAAGGTGAGGAGAGCGACCATAGGAACGCAGACTGTGCTTTCAGCTGGTACAGTGCTGAAGCACCAGGACAAGCATCTTCAAGGTTCAGTCCAGTCAAAGTCTTCTGTATCAGAAACCAGCCTGTCAGAGAAGAATTCTTCCCTGGATACAACCTCATCCTCACAATGTGCCACCAGTTCAGAGGGGTGTCTGCCAGCAGAAGAAAGGGCAGATTCTGAGGATTTATTAGCATCGCCTGAACTTTTCCCACCATTGTCCTCTCACTTTCCTGATGGTAAGTGAAGATTCAAGATTAGATTTTAAATTGTAAGTTACATGAGAAAAGAATTGCATAGAATGTTCTGCTGGAAATTCTAAAAATCATTTATGCTGCTAAAGTAGAGAGTTCTCGACTGTATTGACGTTCCGGTGATGCAGATTTTCATGAAGCCGTAGATAACGAGCATTCTGTTTCTTGCAGTGGATGCTAAAACAATGCAAACTGCTGAGAAGCTTGCCAAGTTTGTTGCTCAGGTAGGACCAGAAATTGAGCAGTTCAGCATAGACAACAGCGCAGATAACCCAGACCTTTGGTGAGTAATGTACGTGTTTATCTGCATGAATGGGCTGATAAGAAAAATCAAAATGCATCTAAACAATTACTAAGGAGATATCTTTTTATTGTTTGTTGAGAAGTATGCTTTTATTCAATGTGTTTAGGAACAGAGGATTTTGAGCAATACTCCCTGTTGTCCTTCTCAGCACCCCCATTAATGGTGAATATCTGAAATACCTAAGAAAGAAAAACACTTCTCCCAAATGCATACATGCACTGTACATGCATTTTTTTTCTTTTATATCTTAAGTAATCAGCTTGCATCTTGAAACAATGTTCTGCCAAAGTATTTTCAATCTCGGGGGGTTTTGTTGTTGTTAAGCGAGGCTTTGATTACAATGACCTAAGTGCTCTAGTGTAAATTAGCACAGGTTTTTCTGTCTTAGTCATACTGTGCCAACAAAAATGGAGCCCTATTATCTCTTCTGTCTCTCAGAATCAATACACCTATTTCCACATAGACCCCGTGACTGAAATTTGGAAGACCTGA
The DNA here is from genome assembly GCF_028858705.1 of Grus americana. Taxonomy (NCBI): domain Eukaryota; kingdom Metazoa; phylum Chordata; class Aves; order Gruiformes; family Gruidae; genus Grus; species Grus americana. Next base: position 2,263,802 of record NC_072879.1, read on the forward strand.
ATTCTCTTCTGGGGTCTGTTGTTTGCCTTCTGGGTCATCCAGAGCTAGCATCGTGTCTTAGTTTCTCCATCTATGTAGTGAAGATAATTTTACTGAATTCTTTACAACACAGTTTGAGAAGTGCTGATAAAAAGCAGTCTGTAAGAATTGAGGAGAATGCTTGCTGTTCTTAGTACATGTTGTTGGGGAATCCTACAGTTTTTGAATGGAATGACCATTCAAAAAATTAATGAGAGATTTTTCTCATGTCTTGCTTCATGCTAGCTAAAGAAAATCTCTTCCTGATATTATTTTCATTGTATTTTTTGCTCAGGTTTCTACAGGATCGAAACAGTTCTGCTTTCAAATTTTACCGAATGAAAGTCTATGAGTTATGTCCATCTATTAACTTCAGTGCAGTGTCAGAAGCAACTGATGCTGGGGAAAGTGCTAAACCTGAAGAGAGAAATTTGGATATTTCGGAAGAGGAAGAGGATGAAGAAGAGGAGGAAGAAGATAACGAGGAGGAAGCTGAGTTTGAGGAGGATATCTCCCAGCCTTTGGAAGAGATGGAGCAAGCAGAGGAGAGAGAAGAGGATGACATCTCAGCAGGTAGAAGTGTGGAAAACCTAGCTGAAGAGATGATTTCCAAAACAGGAGAGGAAATTTCAACAGGTGAAATGCAGCTAGCCACATCATCTGATGGTGCTATACCAAATCTGTCGACACAGGCATCAACTCCTGCCCCTGGTACCCTATTTCCTCGCAAACGAATCAGCAGCAAGTCTCTGAAAGTTGGTATGATTCCTGCATCTAAAAGGATTTGCCTCATAGAAGAACCAAAAGGTGAGTGTTACTTAAAAGATATTTTGTAGGTATCAGTAGAGAATTCCTGATTTTTATGTACTTTGTTACTGACTGTTATTGGCTAAAAGAATTACAGCTCTTTAATAAAAAAATGAATACAATGTTCACTTTAAAGGTTCATTTAACTGACAAAGGAGAATCTGAATAAATTGTGTAACAGTTGTTGGATTATAGTACAATAGCAAAGTGTGTGTCAAACGTCATTCCTCAAATATTCTCTAAGTATATGTGAATGTTATCCTTTCTCTGCTGCTTAAAAAACTCACAGTAGTAGTTTTTGCAGGGTTTATTGTATCAGTGTATGAAAGGTTTAACAGACTTAAGTGTAGCACTGAACATATTTTGAGTGTTTTGCCAAATCTATTTAGACTTTGGATTGGCCTGTCAAACTTTGTCAATATGGCCACAGTGGGGGTGGATCATGATATTCTAAGAATTTAGAGATAAGTAGCTTAAATCTGATTATATGTGCTTTGCAGGTACTTTAACAAATGTCTTGTCTTTGCATAATGATTTTTCTTGCTGAACATTGTCATTTGTGCTATTGAAATGATATAAAATAACCTCATTTAAGTCCAGTCTGAAATTTCTCTCAGTATTACAGAAGCTCAGGGAAATGAAAGATCGAAAGTCCTTATAGTATATCATCCATCAGTGTGTTGCTGGCATATGTCCAAAACTAAATACATGCATGTACTAATTACCTTTTTTTGTGGTGGTGGGGAAAAATCTTACAGTTTCTTTTCTTTTTTCTTTATTCTGATCTATCTTATTGGTTCTGATTTTAGGCCAAGGCATTGAGTTAGTCCCACTTGAGATGTACTTTTGGAGTTCTGTATTAAAAATGTTTTTCTTTACAGCTGAATTTTTGTTTTTGATTTGACTTACAGTGCATGAACCTGTGAGAATTGCTTATGATAGGCCTCGTGGTTGCCCAGTTACAAAGAAGAAGAAGGTAAAGAAGTCTTGTGGTTTGCTACTGCATTCAGAGGCTGTCTCTCTCCAAGAGACAGCCTCTGAAAACGTGGCGTTGTCGTAAAACCAAATTAAAACCTGAAAAGGCCTGATCCTGAAAAAGGCTAGGCTAAATCTGAGGAGAGCCATGGCTCCTGTTGTCTTTTAACTACCTGTGTCAAAATTAAACATTTTTACGATCAGAGCACTATTGAACAGTGCTGTGTTAATCTTGTCTTCTATTTTTAAAAAAATAAAGAAATCAGTGCATTGCTGTCTGGATAATATGTTGTAATTTTCCAAAATTGGTGAAATGTGATTTGACCCCTTCTGTAATAGGGAATCAGTTATCAGATCACTCAGTACTTGTTATTAAAAATCATAAATAAATTTTAAAATACGAAGGTGTATTCTTTACTATTTTAATAATGTAATTGAACAGTTTGAGAACCTGAAATACTTTTTTTTTTTTAAACTAGCAAGGCAGATATTTACTCTTTGATAGACTTTTTCTGTGTCGCTAGTGAACCACTGCTTAGAAGATACATTTCTGTATATCCAGAAATTGAAACACGCTTGTCTTACAGGGGGGCGGATTGAGGGATTTTAAAAATGTGATTGCCCTGTATAACAAAAAAAACCCCTTTGTTTTTCTCTTTTTTTTTTTTTTTTCCTCTCCATAGAAACCAAAAGATTTAGAATTTTCACACAAGAAACTGACAAACAGGAATGTGGGCTTCCAGATGCTTCAGAAGATGGGCTGGCAAGAAGGACATGGCCTTGGTACACGAGGAAAAGGAATCAGAGAGCCTGTAAAAGTGTATGTAATGGGAACACACTACAGAAATTTGACAGCTCTGGAAAAGGCTGGGATTCTAATAGTAACTATGTTTATCTAACCCACCTAGATGCGGCCAGTTCATTGTTTTGTTTCCTCCTTGACATTAGCCTCTGGCCTCAGCAAAGTTGAGCGTGGAGACTTCCCGCATTTTTCTGGCCAGGCTGGGCAAAGTCTGGTCTGGAAGGTGGCTGTTTTTTGCCATCCAGTTTGACATCACTGAAGGCTGCAGCATGAATGCTGCAGTGTATGGACAGTTTCTAAAGATATATGGGTGCCCCTGTTCTTCAGGAGGTTTTGTTTAGGGTATTTAGATTTTTTTAACACATAGTATTATCCTGGGAATCTTCTTGCTACCATGCCAGGTACATAATATATAAATAGACTTTAGGAATATCATACACAGTACTCCTACGTTTAGGCAACAAATTTATTTTCACTCTAATTATGTGATTCATTCCACTGCATAGTGGAAGAGGTAAGTGCATCTGCCAGAAGGTAAGTGTGCTTTGTCCTTTAAAATACACTTTTGTTTTTGAATCTTCCATTTTGTCTTTCAAAGTTGCTGTATCCAGTGTCCACTGCTGCTAGCGCAGAGAATGGTTAGTATCTCCTTCAACTCCCTGACTGAATAAGGAGGCAGAAACTATGTGTTTTTCTCTGAACCCATATGACAAGCTTTCTAGTCCACACACATAGTCTGTGGTTTAACAGTTGTCTTTCTCCAGGGATTTCTTTGTTCTCTTCATGCCGTGAACAGTATTGGTCATTTTAGTTGGTGGGATACTTCTGGTTGTTTGCTTTCTTTTTTCCTTAGTGGTCCCTGTGGTCCAGTGGCCATAACTATATTTTCTATATTTCCTTCTTCAGCCATAAATGGACAATGAGAAAGCAGCTTATTTGGCCTGTAGCTCTCTTGTGTTTGCCAGTGTTAAAACCTTGGTTCTTGACCTCAAAACTTGTTGGGACCAAATATATGAGTAATTTTTTTGTTTCTGTAGCTCCTGGCACAAGTTCTGCTGCACAGCTAACCATGAGCTATTTAATTGTATCTGATCTGACAGTTAGCCAACCACATTCTAAAAGTTTCTGGCCATCTTTAAGAACTGCATTTTTAATGTGTCAAAACACAGTTTTTCCAGTTTTTTTACCCTTGTAAAGACACCTGCCAAGACTAGTGAAGAACTGCTCTCTGTACCTCTTACAAAAATTTGTTGGCCTTTTCTGTAGTGTAGAGAGAATTCCATATTATTGATTATTGTCATGGCATGCACCTCTGCTTGCTTTCCCATCCAAGTCCTTCTTTGGGCAGTACTTTGGGACAGTCTCGGTGAGGATGAAACCGGTGCAATTTAACATTTTGCTTTCTCTTCTTAGTTGCTTTGATACAGTGCAGGGTTGGGGTTTTTTTAATTTGGTAATTTGTAGCCTCTACTCTTTCCTGCTCTTTGAAAACTACCAGCTCTTTTAATGATGACTTGTTTAAAAGTCCACGTGCTGTCTAATTTCATTCTGTGAGCAAAAGGGGATGGGATTAATAATTGGAGACACTCCAGTTCTAGTGTAGAGCATATCTTGATCATTATAGAACACTGATATTTAAAACTGATGTATTCAGGCATATCAGTTGTTACACAAAGAAACGTGAGGCCCTTTTTTTTGTTAGGAAAGCTTAAAGCTTGTCTTTGGCTGTGAGAGCAAGTCATATTTGCAAGTTTGAATAGATTTTTATTTACGTTACTGTAAAAGATACGTGGTGACTCCTTATGGAAGTGATGGGTCCAGAAATTTTAAATGGAGTTTCATGTTAGTCTTGTGAGCTGTTCCCTGTCTTGAGAACTAATTTGTCACAGCTATGGGTCTGACCAATTTCATGGTTCAAGAGACATTTAAAAAAAAACAACAACAAAAAACCCAACAAAACTAAAACACTTTAACTGTCATTTAAAATGTAACTTAACTTGATCATACAGCTGCCAAGTCAGACTATGTACCATTCAGAAGGAAAAACAGCACCCAGGGTTTCTACTGTGGACTGTAAAGTTGAATTTGCTTTTTAGAGCCTGTGAATATTCTTTTAGAATTGTGCAACAATCTACTTGGCTTAAGTGGACCTATTCTTACAGAAATTGGATAAGAATAATTTTTCTTATTCTACTTAAGGTTCTCAGATTTTTACCCTGATAGCACGACAATCCCAATCTCAGTACATGGGGGAATCTAAATTTTCTTACTTCGCATAATGAAATCTTTAACAGATAATACTACTGTAAGTGACCTGGTGGATAAAACTCATACAGAGGATCATTCCTGTGGTAGAGTTTTCATTAATCTTAGCTTTGTAATGCCAACGTTCTATGCACATAGCCTGGAGCAAGAGATGGGTTTTAATTATTTGTATCTCTGCATTCCTGTGTCATCCTCTCCATCCACTTCCAGGGCAGAAAGTTGTTTTGATATTGTTGAGGCCTGTCTGCTTCTGTTCGCATGTTTGGATGAAGAGAGATGAGTTAACGATTCATTTTTCTTGGAAGGGCAGGAGCTCCAGGTTTTGTCTATGGTACGCGTCCTACAAGACTTCAACTTGCTTTGGGTGCTAGAAATTTTAAGCAAGCAGTGTTATGGTCCCTTGGTGACAATTCCATCTTTTATCCCGAGCTACGTGGTGTTTCCTACTCATTCCTCAAAGTCTCTGACTTCTGTCATTTCTTAAATGTAAGAAATAAGGCAATTTTTGCCATCTTTTCAACAAGGATCCTCTCTACCATGAATAAAGTGGTTAATACAAGAGTTCATGTAAGAATTCAATTTGTCAGATGACTATTTCTTCACTGCTCCCTTAATATCATAGGAGCGTTTTCTTCTGGTGGGTATTTGCATGGGTAACGGGAGGTGGGAATTGTTTTATCGTTGATCTGGTGTGCCAGGTACCAAGCCTCCGCTCCCCTTCTCCCCCAAATGAAGCAGAATTACTCTCCACCTGAATTGTGTCTATGTTGGAAGCTATTGTTTAGATCTCTTCTGCACGTTGTCAAATGTAATGGAAACAGAGTGTTCTAACTATTCATTTTACTCCCTAGGGGTGCTACCTCTGCAGGGGAGGGCTTGGGTGTTGCAGGGGAAGAAAATAAAGAAGATGCATTTGATGTTTTCCGTCAAAGAATGATACAAATGTACAGGCAGAAAAGAGCAAGTAAATAGGTATGTGCAATGGACACATCTGGTTTGAATTCCTGCAAACATTAAAATACCAGGGGTTTTTAAGTCTTCCTTTACCAAGAAAATATTACTGTTTCCATGAGTGTATCTGGCTTCTTAGCATTTCATGAAAATCCAGACCTACGTTGAACTGCTTTGAACTGCTGAATTACCCCAAATCTTACTTTCTAGGTTTGGCATAAGAGACTCGCTCACTAGGAAGTGCACGGATATGCAAAGGCTGCTGTGTGAAAGATCTTCAGCAGAGTATGCCAGTATGAAGAACACTTTGTTCTATAGTAGTGGACTTGAATACTAATGTATTAAAACATTTTCCAAGATTGAAGTTAGTCTTGTATTTAATTGTGCAAGCTAACAACTTGAATGTCACCTTCTGAGGAAGAAACAACTGATTTTGTTCTCGGAAGTGCCTGTTTACCTCTCTCTTTGGCCAAATTTGCCTGTTTTGTGATGAGATGGCTTACCAAAAAATGGAATAAGCAACATGAAAACTATGACTAGCCTGGTTTGGCTCTGATCCTTTCTGAAGCCAAGAATCTTCTCAAATTCAGATCTTCTTGCAAGGCAGTTCAGATTTTATTTTACTACATTTTATTGATGGGCTAATCTTCTGATCTACTTCTGGAGTCTGCATAAAGCAATTTCCTTTCCTCCATACGCCATTGTAAGAAGAGTACCTACGTGCTTATTTTGTACAGCATTCTAGACTTTAAGTGTAGGATGAATAACTGAGTTCATCTGAGTCTGAGAACACTAAACTCTTCCTTGAAAACCTTGGCTGCTCAGGTTTTTCATTGTAATGAACAAGTAGTACATGTTTTAAGTGTACACAAATTTGCAGTTCTTCAACAGATTCTTGAATAATTTCTTTCCTTCTTAAAGAAGTTTAAGCTGCGAGCAGGTGAAATTCATATGTTTGCAGAAAACACTGAAGAAAATACTTGGAAGTCAGATATTCAGAAGTCATCTGGAAGTGGATCATCAGTTTTATAAGACCATCAGTTTAGAGAGTCATTTCTGTTTCTATTAAATATTCGCTTTGCGGAAGTTCTTTTATTAAAAAATCCCAAGAAATAAGACAAAAAAGCTTGTACTTTCAAGGGACTATTCCAGAACTTACTGAAAGAGAAGACTGGATTAATCTACTGTGCATTACCCAGCTGCTTGGTGAAGCAGTTCTGAAGACATGAAAGATTTAGCAGTGTTACCACAAGTAAACGTTCACGGTCTGATCATTCATCTTTTCCCAACTTGCACATTGATAAGGGATCTGTGACTGGATTACTGAAAGTGACACAGCTTAATATCGCACTTTTTAGTGTACTCATTCTCCATCATTACCTTTCTAAAACTAGTCAGAAGTCTTTACTTGAATGTTACAGTACCAAAACCTACTTCACTGAAGTTCTCTTTAAAGAGTTTATCTTGAGCTGATGCATGTTTTGCTTACTAGGAGTGAGTGCTGTCTTGCTGATGTTTTCATCCTGCGCCATGCTTCTTGTAGAGCAAAAAGGTCCGTGGTATACCACTAACAGCACCCCACAGTAATGTGGCAGCATCTCAAGTTCCTAACTGACAAATATGTAAGAAAATGTGTTCTTCAGTTATCAACTTGCCTGTGCCTGCTGTTTAAAAGAACAAAATGATATTCTTTCTTCATTAAAAACCCTGCTGGTTGAAAGGGAGTGTCTTCATTTTCATTCTGTTGCAACAAACTTTTCCTTGCTTGTAACAACCAGTTTTAGTTCATGAATGCAAGTTGGTTTTATTTTTTTCTTTTCTGTATGGGTCTTTGAAACCATGGAAACAAAATCATGTTGCAGTGTAATTTTCTGATCACTCAGTCTTAGTTGCCTTGAAGCACATAATCACCAAATAAAACCACGATGGCAGGTATAGAAAAATATGCTGGTAGTTCTGTTTTTCCATGAACATCATGTGTGTCTTTGCCTTTACACTACAAGAAGTTGAAGCATGAAGGCTATAAATACAAATAAGTTTATCTGTCAGACTTGATTAAGGACATTTGATAGCCCAAACGTTTCTCTTAGGCTTCACTTGGAGATATTTAAAATCCTTAAATGTTTTGGACCGCAGGCTACTTAAAGATCATCAATTACAGTATTTGGCAGTGTGTGTGCACTTGTTAAGTTCCTATTTGGGTGTGTTCTTCACTGCCCCTCTTTCCTTCCTGTGCCTAATTCGCAGTTACGCAGTGTAAAGCTTGAGCCTTTTGAAAAGATCTCTCAGTCACAGTCTGGTTTGGAATGACACTCCTGAACCAATATTGTTGGTCTCCGATTTATTTCTCAGACCCACTCAAAGGGTTTAGCTTTTCTTTTAGTTTCATTGATGAAGCTGCCAGTGTTGCTGTTCCCAGTTTTTATTTCCCTGCAAACTTATGGTTCACCTTCTTCGTTCACATTTACATTTTGGAAGGATTCTTGATTATACGTTACGCTATTTCCAGAAAGGCACAAGGCGAAGTGGAGTTTCACACTAGATTGAAATCCACTCTCTCGGACCCAGATCAGCACTCTGTGCTGATTTAACTGGAGTTTGTTGGGCATAGTACCGTTCGGGGTGCATTTGCTAAACACCTACTCACCCAATCTGGGAGAATTGTTGGAATCCAGATTGGAAAATGGTACTGTCCTTTCTGAGTGCAATTCAATTTAGAGTATAATGCTGTCTTGAGAATAAAGGAGAACAATGGGAAAATCTTAATCTGCTACCCTGGATGACTGTAGTATGGTCTGTCTTTCTTGTGCCAAACTTTAATTTTGGACAAGATATCAGCAGAGCAGTACTGGTGCTGAGATTCCAGTGTTGCTCTCAAGTGGGTTACCGTTTGCCACTTTTATCTTGTTTTACCAAGAGATGACCTTACGTTCCTTTTGCAAAAGGAATTTCCTTTTATTTTGACCTGCTTTTGCAGGCAGCTCTGATTTGAAAATTTTAAATACTTGTACATGTGAAACATTTGTTATGCAGATACATTGCCTTGTTTAAAGTTTACTAGCTTCTTTTCTGTTATTTTAGTTCCAGGCTCTCTTCCATGAAGACTGCAAGCTTCAGTGAACATGTTAACTAACTTCAGTGGTGTGTCTACTGTCTTTTGGTTGGTTTTTTCGCTATTAATCTTGTAGAGCAATTCGCTAGTTTCTGTTCCGTGCAAATTGGCAGTAGTGCTAAGCTAGTAACAATTAGACGCTTATGTTATTGGGTAACTGACATTTCTTTTTAGTGTAATTAAACATGTTAGCATTGTTAATCTTTTAATATCTGCAATAAATGTAGAACTAAACAATTTTCTGGTTTAAATGTTTTGCTTGTGAATTTGGCCATTTGTAAGAGATATGCATCATTTTGGCACTGACAAGTGGAATTGAGATTATGCAGTGTTCTATTAGCGTAAAGCAGGATTTTATAGTGTATGAGGGAAGGAAGGTCCCTCTGTTTCCGTGCTGCTAAATGTCTCTGTTGAGAATACGCACTAAATCATTTCTTAGTTACTTTTTCATGTGGCTTCTAGTGCATTAAGTCCATCCCCAACAGCATTCCTTTCCACATGAACGCCAAAACCGTTGTGCCCCAGTTAGAATGCAAGAGTTTTTCCCTTTATTCCATACCCAAGGAGTTAGTTGTCTTTCTGATTTTCTTGGTATACTGACTTTAAAACGGCAAAACTTTCTCTTTCCATTTGTGCGTGGTTTACTGTTGCCTTTAAATTCAAATTCCTTTTTTAGACAGGATATGAGGAGGAAAATTGCAACGAACTGAAATTTAACACTGGTGCAGCCGCCTTCTATCGAGAGGTAAAGTGAGAGTGTTCATTTGCAAAAGTTACCAGCCAGGTCTGCCCCTTGCTTTTATACTGACAACTAGGAAAAAGCTTTACAGAGGCAACTTCAAGCCCTGGCTACACCTTTTTCCTCCTTTTCCTTCAAAATTTTACTATATGTAAGGACCTGGCTCTAGAAGAAAGGATGTTTGCTCTCGTTGGAGAGAAATGAGGAGATCCCCATTTTGGGGGAGGTGCCCTAACAGAGTGAGAGAACTTCAGTGATAATACGCTGCTTGGAGTAATTGTGTTGGACTAATAGAGATGTTTTCTTTTTTTTTTTTTTTGCCTTTATTTGGTGTAATACCAATGACATTCTTCCTATTTATTTGTTTTGTTTGTGTTGCATTTTTTTTTAGAAGACACTACAGTATACAGTGTGAACACTTAATCTGTGCTGTTACTTTTCAAAATCATCGTACAGTATTTTTTCTATTGATACTTTGTTCTGCTTTAAAGTGAATCCTGATTTATTGTGCCCAAAGAAAGTCTGGACTCAGAAATTCAAATATTGATATTTTGCATTGTTTTCTATCCTACAAGCAAGTATATTTTCTAATTAAAAAATGGATTCCTGAAAGTCCTGTATCACCTTTAATTCTGCATATCTCATGACTGAGTGGCCAATCACAACCAGACTCTAGATTTGAGCAATAATAAACACCTTAAATGAGAATATGCTCAAAGAACAATAGGGTACTTCTGGCATAAATAGTTTTTGTGAACCTTGTTAAGTAGGTAACTTGCTGAATTGCAGCAAGTGTGGAAAATGTTTGCATTATCTGTGGGCAATAAAGTTACTGCTGTTTAAGAAAGCGCTAGCACACAGTGTGTTCTCTTCAGCTTTTTGTGCCTAATTCATGTCGCTGGAAGGTTGTGCTAATTTCCTTGGAAATTATTTCTTAGGCAAGACTTTGCTTTGAAGGGGAAGTCATATTTCATTATCCTGCCACTAGGTAGTAAAGCAATAGTAAAGCAGCAAAGACAGAGCAATAGAATCTCATTTTTAAAACCGCTGCCTCTTTGGCAGAAGTTCGTTACCAACAATTGATTCGTGGGGTTAACAAAAGTTCTGTCTTAGAACAGTTTACAAGACCCATTTCAGAAACTGCAACTCTTGCTGGATGGGAAATGAGACTTTTGAAAAACAATCTGAAGCGCGACATCATTGTGAGGTCACACAACACATACATGCAAAGAGAATCCGTAAGTTCTGGCTCTATTTGATGCCTGTGTGTTATTCACCCATGGCAGCGGGAGGAACTGTTAGCAGGGGGAGTTCTGTGAAGTTCTGCTCTGGGCGTACCCCGAGCACCGCAAGCCCAGGGTTCATTTTGCGGTTCGGTCCTGGGGATGAAGTCACGCAGAGGATGCAGCTCAGTGCTCAGCTGCGTGTGCGCTAACGTGCGTGCATCTCCCTAAGTCACAGAAAATGACTAGAAGTCCTAAATCTGGTAAAGGGTTTACGGTGGGAATCTGACATGGGACAGTGGCGGGGGGGGCAGGCTTCCCCGTGAGGCTTCTCCGTAGGTCTCGGTGCAGCCCCTACCCTCGGGGGGGTCCGCACCGCCACTTCACAGCAGCCATCTCCCCCGCGAGTCCCCGGTACCGAATGCTCCTTCCCCCACGCGTGTGTCGCGGCTCTGGCTCCGGCCCCCGGCGGTGGGGAAGCGGCGGGGGGGGCGGACGGACGCAGGACCGGGGCAGCACCGTTCCCCGCGCTCGGCTTTGCCCCGGGGCTGCAGGACCCGCGTGCCCCGGCGGGCAGTGTCACGTGGGCGCGGGGCGGGGTGCCTACGGCCGCTCTTCGGGCGTCGTGGGGCTGAGGGAGGCGTCGCCATTTTGGGGGCGTGTGGGCTGAGGGCGGCGGGCTGTGTGCGGCCTTGGGGGCGGCAGCGGTGGCTGGTGGAGCCCAGTGGGGTGTCCCCAGAGGGGTGACGGGGCTCACTGGGGTGGGACGCAGGTTGGGGAGCACACCACCCGTCCCTCAGGCCTGGGTCACCTCAGCCCTGCTGCGCCGAAGTGCAGCACAGAAGTGCTCATCGGGGAAGGGGTTAAAGCAAAATGTGCTGTGGGAATCCGGGGTGGAATTAAGGTTTGTCCGCTGAAACAAACGTGGTGGGACAGGATAGCTGTGAAGTGGTGTCTGTTACTGCCAGGACCAGCCGTCCCAGGTGCTGCGAACAAAGCTGGTCACAGGAAAGTATAGAACAGGACTGTGGAAAAAACTGTTCTCAAATACCCCGGTCACATCCGGGGGGATGTGTGCTGTTGGGCAAGGAAACCTCCTGGCACATGGGCAGCATCTGTCTCTGCAGACACCCGGGGTTACAATACAGGGGCTAGCAAATTATTTCGTAGTTTTCTGAAGTTTCCAATACGTTTACTAATTAGAAGTATTCTAACCCAAACAATATTTTACTTGGCTTATGTTAATGCAAACGGTTTCCTCAGCTGTTGGCATTTGCCTACAGATGAAAGTCCAGAAAGAACAGAGATTCCCTTCTTTTTGAAAGCAGATTTGGAATCTGGCTTTGTGGTTTCTATAATTGCAGATGACAACTACCGAGCTTTAATTTTGCTCAGTTTTCTAGCACTGGCTGGAGGGCATATTCAGTTAGATGGACTGCCAAAATGCCAGGCATAGAAGTACCTGATTCTAATTAACTTAATAAAATGGAAATTCTTTTTTCATTACATATGGTTTATTTGATATGTATATATATTATTTTTTAATAACATAGATATAAAAAATGGGCAAATTACTGTAAATAAAGCCATTTTAGCTGTGATTTTTCTTAAATACCTAAAATAGCTGACCGCTGCAAAATGTTGCCACTTGTTCTTACTGTTTGTGAAATAATATTTAGATACCCTGCAGAAAATCTGAAACACTGCAGCCTGCAAATGAGAATCACAGACTCGCCACAAAGTTTGGTTTGCTGGTAATAGCTAGGAATTGCCATCAAAGCAGTGTCTAATTCTGATTAGTATAAATATAAGCAATAGCTACAAAATCTTGTAAAAGGGCATGGCTGTCCATCTCTTATAAAAATGAAGGTAATCAAACATTAGAGTGAGCTTAAACTGCTTTTAATTTTAGGGCGTCTGGAAGCAGTTACCTGAACGGAAAATGTAAGAGGTTTCGACAAGTTTCAGAAAATAGTTGAAGACTACAGATACTTTGGAGGGTTTCTGCAGGGCATTTTCAAGAACCATGAAGAAATCACTGTCTGTAATTATTTAATGACAAGGACTAAAAACTGGGAAGAACTTATTTCTAGTTGAATCTCTGAAAATGGGTAGCACTGCTGTTGTCCTTTATCTTGTTTTGCAATTAATACAAGAGACAAAAGCATCTGTTGTGAACTGCATTCCCAGAAAAACGGTAAAATACCAAAGTAAGTGAAAAATAGTAATTTCACAAGCAGAAAGAAACATGGCACAGTGTTGGGAGTTTATTTTTTATTAGGCATAGTAAGAATGCTATGGACTGTTTCACCTCAAGTGGTGAAGATGCACTCATCCAAATGACAGTGAGGAAAGGTTCTGGCTTGTAGGTAATAATAACAGTGTTGTTTATTTTCCTGTAATAAATTGGGAAAAGAATATCCATGCATTTATTAAAATACTTTCATATTGTTTAGAAAACATTCTGGAAATGTATATAAGCTTTTACCTTTTTTCTGTTACAATTTGTTTTCAATTTGGGATTTTTATTACATAACAGTGTGATTCTAGTGATAAGTTATTTTAAAAATATTTATCTTTTGTGTTTTACAGCTGGAAATATAAACACTTTTATGAAGGAAGGATTATCCAATGTTTCCACTCTCCTTGTGAATGAAGAAACCGATACCTTATTTGTTGGAGGCAGAGATGCAGTATTTGCTCTTGACTTGAATAATATTTCTAGAGAAATAGCCAGGGTAAATTAAAGACTTCCCCCCCCGCCTTCTTTAAAAAACCCCAAAACTTTGCCTGTGCTGTTCTTAATTTGAACCTAATGTTCTGATTTTAAATATGTAAAAACATTACTATTTCAAGGCTTGAAACATTATCACAGAATCTTTTAAGCAAAGCAGTACCTCCATTCAGGTTATTTATTATGCCTTGTACGTTATGGAGATACATAGAAAAATGCTTATTTACCCAATAGATTGAAAGTTAGGATTATTCAGGGATTTTTTTACACGTAATTTTGTGGGAAAAAACCAACATTGCAACATATGACCTTACAGGTATTTTTGGCTTTTAGGAATACTGGTTTGCTCCACAAGACAGACAACTGGAATGTATTCGTAGAGGAAAGGACAAGGTAGGAACTTCTGTTTCCCCCTCTAAGTTATTAACTAAAATGCACATGGCTACAGTATGAAGCTTCTTATTAATAAACAAAGTCAGAGCAAGTTCATTTAAATCTGTTGGGGTGGTTTGCTTGCTGCTAAGACACCAGGAAGTTTTCAGATGCAATCCACTACACTGTGTAATCATTTTTTTATTTTCTATTTTAGATAAGATGCCAGAACTACATTCTCTTCCTCCATAAGATAAATAACTCTAACTTATATGTTTGTGGAACCAACGCGTATCACCCAACTTGTGATCATATGGTAATTATGTTTGAATACAGATTTTACTGAAGATATTTGAGTCGTATGGCAGATCTTTAAACACTTTTCTAAAAATATTCCTGTTGAAAATAAGAAACTTTCCTAATTCTTTTATAAAAGTATGAAAGACCAGAAGAGTCCTTACCAAATGTTATTCTTTTCATCCTGTTAAATGATTGTTTGCCATAGGTTATCCATGGGATGAACATAAGCTTGCAAGGAAGAGCTGAACAGAGCAGAGGAAAGTGTCCGTTTGAACCAACTCTAAAGTATGCGTCTGTTTTTGTAGGTATGTTTGGTCTGACGTGCAACCTGAAATGGGTTTCCTCACCTAAACTAAGTTATCAGACACTGTTGTCCTAATTCTATTTTTGCACGTCAACCCCAATTTGTTCCTTATGATATGTCCTTTGCATTTTAAAAATAACTACTTTATACTTTTTATTCCAAATCTGTATAGATGGGGAATTTTATTCGGCTACTTCAAATAATTTCTTGGGAACAGAACCTATAATACTTCGCAGTATGAGAAATCCTGTAAGAACAGAGTTTAAAACATCATGGCTAAATGGTAAGAAGTTTTTTTATATATTTCAGTCTCTTGAACTTTAATTTGGTGTGTGAGTTCTCTCTAGAATGTAATAGTATGTTACGTATTGATTTTGTAGTGTGAGCATTTGAACTAAAGACAAAATTTGAAAGAAGTTTGTGACTATGGACTACAATGATGAGACAAGCCACAGCCCCTTTCCATTTATGAGACCACAGTTCCTTCTCTTAATGTTTGAGAGATTTGTAAATGCTTGTCAGCCCTTTCCTTGTCCACTAGTCCACAAAAAAGCTCAATTAGAATTAATTTTAAAATAATATTTGGCATTTATGTTTTTCTTGGAATAAACTTAAAATGTTTTGTATATTTCTGTGTTTCAGAACCAAGCTTTGTCAACATGGAAATAGTGCATGAAAGTGAATCTAATCCAAATGGAGATGATGATAAAATTTATGTGTTCTTCACTGAAACAGCTGTTGAATTTGAATTCTTTGACAAGCTTCTGGTGTCGAGAATTGCCCGTATCTGCAGAGTTTGTATTTGTAGTATAAAGATTTTGTTTAGTGTATTTCAGATGAAGTTTCATAGTCGAGTGATTAACAATGGCTAAGCAAACAAAATTCTGCCATATACATTTTAATTCTGAACTAGCTTCCTCTTTTTCCTGCTAGGACAGAACCAGGTGGCATTTGACATTTAAACTTTTTTTCTTTGCCTTGGAACTGAGATTTGTATTGAAAGGCCAACAATATTCTTCCCCACAGCATCATTATTAGGTGTAAATTACGTCTATTTCTTTATGCATTCTACAGTCTTGATGTTATTCCTTCATGTAGGGCGATCTTGGTGGAAAACGCATATTGCAGAGAAGATGGACATCATTTTTAAAATCCCGCCTTTCCTGTTCCATTCCGGAATTAAACTTCCATTTCAATATTGTCCAGGACATCTTTTTACTCAGGAGAAGGAAGTGGCAGGACAGCATATTTTATGGAATTTTTTCCCAGCAATGGTGAGATAGAGGGCTATGTCTGCTACTAACGTTTGTAATGAACTGCGTAAGGGTTCTTGCTTCAGTATTAATAGCCTGAGTACAGCCGTTTGGCTTTAACTCAGAACAAGAAGCTACCAGCTACTTATGCTGCATGTTTTAATGGACCACATTTGTTTCTCTTACAGCGTGATCCAACTGAGCGCATATTATCATCTGACACAAAATGTTTTTGGTTCCTAGGCCAAAGCCTTCAATTAAAGACTAACCAAAAGCTTCTCCTAAGCCAAGTTTTTAGAGTTATGTTTTCTCTAGTCGGATGGTGGGGCAATTAAAACTAATTACATATAAAATTACATAATTACATACACAAAGCCCTGGATTCTTCTGGTCTTTATAGCACTAAAGGAAATAGCTGACATTTCAAGGCGCGGAATTATTCTCCTGTTCCAAAAGAAGTATCTGTCTTGGCCTGCTTCTCTAATGTAATGTTCTGTGAAAATGAAAGCAGAACTCTAAACAAATACCTTACAAGTTTTAGGGTGAAATAGCTTTTTCTTAATGCTCTGACTAATGAACAAGACAAAGTGTATCAAAACTTCACATGTCAAAACATACCAATGACAAAGTAGCCATGAGTAGATAATTGTCATGTTTTATAAAAACATCAGAATTACCAGAATGCAGTACAGACAGCACTGTCCAGCTTAACCTGCTGCCTCCTATTTACCTGTCAGTTTATACTCAGTGGAGCTTATGTGAGTTTTATTTCTGGTTATGGCAGGCTGGGTTTGATGTGTCCTCAAACAGGGATTTGTGGAACATTTATTTCTTTGGGTGGGGCAAAGAGACTTGGACTTGGTAGAACTGCAATCACATCGGTGTCTGATCCAGCCGCTCCTAAAAGTCTACCTAAATTTTCAGTCATCATTTTGAAAAGCATTGTAATTGGAGGCAAAGAGGAAAAGTATTGTGTTTTTCAATAAGATGAGTTAAAAGGATTAGAAGCATGAATGGTCTGTGTCAGAAGCGTGGAGCTAAGGAGGAGAATCCTGTCAAAACGTAGATTGCCGTAATACTTGGGCTCATCTGCTTACAAGAAGGGTTGTCAAAAGGTCCTCATTCAATTTATTTGAGGGCAGTTATTTGATTTTTAACAAGAACATATTTAATACCATCTTTTATGAGTGTTTTATTCTCTTAGTGTATCATGAAAACTGCAACAGAGAAGTATTTTTACTGTTAGGTATCTTTTGACTAATCCTGGAAAAGACACAGCAGTGTGCACTGTGGAGATTAGGTTATTTTACAGTATTTATTTCTATATAAAGGCCAATAAAACTTGTTTTTATTTTATGTGTTGTTTTGTTTTGTTTTTTCTTCGAAGGGGAAGATTAGACATATCAGCTGTTTGTGCATACAGTATGAAAAATATTCAGGAAGTCTTCTCCAAAGGAAACTACAAAGGACCAGTAACTGTAGAGCATTTCCCTGTTAAGTGGATGGTATACAGGGGAGAAGTGCCAGTTCCACGTCCTGGTGCTGTAAATATGAATTTACTTGTTCTAATTAAAGAACAGCCTCTGGATTATCTTCTTTTGGTAGCAAATCTTTAACTCATGTTTTACCAATATAAAAGCAGTGTTTATAATCAGGAAAGAGATACCTGCTTTCTCATTACATCATACGAAGGTTCCTAGAAAAGGTGCCTTGTTTCTTCCACAGGAGATGTGGGGTTATTAGCTAGTTCGAAAAGTGTGAGGAAAATATTCTTATCTCTTGAACATAAGTAGAAATAACTGAATGTTTAGAAGGAAATACACCTTTTTTCTATACCTTGGTGAAATGTTAAAGCCATTGTAGTCACATTCGTTATGTTTTGTTTCTAGTGCATTGATAATTTTGCCCGGAGTATTGGGTATAATACTTCTTCTGACTTGCCTGACAAAGTTTTGCAGTTTGTTAGAGATCACCCTCTAATGGATACTTCTGTAAATCCACTTGGTGACAGACCAGTGCTACTGAAGAGAGGTTCAAACTATACCAGGATTGTAGTAGATAGAGTCACTGGCCTAGATAAACAAGCATACGATGTTATGTTTCTAGGAACAGGTAAGTGCTTTTATTTATAAGAAAAGATACTATACATTTTTATGTATTTTGTTCCAGAATTTTTTCCTGAGACTTCAAAAAAGTAAAAGTATTCATTAGCTCTGTTTGAAGTTTTGCATTCAGGAGCTGTCTTGCTAGTCTAGTATTTTCATCCCAGTTAGATTAAATGTGTTTGGCTTGTTGGACATTAAAAGGCTCTCTTTAGAAACTTTCCATATCAAAGGAGACTTGACATAATAGTATTTGCAAATGCAGGGATTGTTTGAGATCTTTTTTTCCCCCCTGAAAAAAAAATCATTGCTTCTCTCTTATTGAAAGAAAAAATGAGAATTGCTTTGAAGAATTTAAAAAATTCCCTATGCCCAGGAATGTCTTCTAAATCTCTATCTAATTTCAACATGAATTATCAGGCTAAAATGCTATGCTATGTTTAAACAAGTTTATCTTTAGAAATACATTTCATTTTATGTAGATGATGGATATTTGCATAAAGCTTTCAGTTGTGATGGGGAAATGTTCATTGTGGAAGAGCTACAGCTGTTTCTGTCTCCTGAGCCTGTACAATCTCTCCAGCTGTCTTCTGAAAAGGTAGAACTTCTGTCCCTGCATATGGGAAGTGACTGCTGTAATAGCTTGCCTCAGGCCTCGCTCTTCAGCGGTGTTCTTCTGGCTTTTAAATAGCCTGTAAATGTCTCATAATTCTACTTCTATCATTTATTTATTAATAACAGATGTACAAAATATCTCTTTTCTGTAGAAGAAATTGTGTGTGTCAAAATACAACTGAAGCAAGCCTTTATGTTAATTAAAAAATTAGGGAAGGAACTCTGACATTTTACACGCTTTGGAAAGCTAGGTTTTTTCCTCATTCATATCGCCATCTATTCTTAAAAGATTTTTACTTTACTGATATTTTTAATAAATACCAGAAAATCTTACAATCCGTATTAGAAAATAACAGCTTAAAATCTCACTCACTATTGAAAAGAACTCCCTCCGGCATTTCTAGGGAATGCTCTATGTAGGGTCCCTGTCTCAAGTGGTGCAGCTTCCAGTTTCGGAGTGCCACCGATACAAGTACTGCTTGGATTGCATCTTGGCGAGGGATCCTTACTGCGTGTGGTCTCAGTCTGCAAATGAATGTGTCCTGTTGGCAAACCAGGCTGGTCGTACGGAGTAAGTAAAAAGCTGTTGTTTCAGCTGCACACCTGATGTGAGATTCTCGGTGCACTCTTAATGTCCGTAACACTAACCTAGGATGATTCCCAGAAATGGAATGATACAAGCTGGAACACTTCTTGTCTGTGTTTTCATCTGTTTGGGTTGGGGTTTTTTTCTGTTTTCTTTTTTTTTTTTTTTTTCAGGAATTTAATTCAAAGTGTGAAATATGGGGATGCTTCCAGCTGCCTTAGTGTAGGTATGTGAATGTTTGTTTTAAGAAAGAATATTTTAACTTCCTGCGATCAAAATGCTTTGTGCTCACTGGAATTCTTGCATTATAGAAAACCACAGAATTAAAATCATGTTGATTATTACTTTTGAACTAAGACCAAAAAAACTCCCCACACTGAGCTGGTACTGCCTAATGTTCTTAACCCTTTCAATCTAAATGTCAGAATACTTCAGTTCAGACTGAAACTCTTACTCTCAAGTGACCTGGTGGAAGTTACTGGTGTCACTCCCGCACCCACTTTGCAGAAATCACACAACACATCAGCTGTCTTATTGAATCTGTCACAGCTTTAGGACGCTGTTCTGCAGATACATGACATACTGTTCAAGAGGACACTTAAAAAGAAGGCTATTTGTTATCAGCCATTTAAAATTATTTTTCTTATTTTTAGTGGGATTGGGAAATTAATTACTTTTAATGTCAAGGTGCAGGTCTGTGTCATCTAGTTTTATTATGCAGTGACTTCGTAACGAGTTGCAAGATACATTGCTTTCTTCAGTGACACAAGATGTCTCTCTTACCTCCACTTATGTCCCTTTAAAGTCAGAGTTGTCTTTAGTCTTGTATATTTTAGACTGCACGACAAATGGTAATAAGGCAATCAGTGGACAATTAGGGAGCTTTTACATAGCTGATATAAGCATTGTGCAGACATCAAAGCATTTCTGTGAAGAGGTGGCGTTAACCAATATAGAAGTTGAGGCATACAAAGGTGAATTTGTTTATGCATGGCTATGTTTACGGGTGAGGCAAAATCAGATTAAAATCTGGAAGTCTAAAGCTTCTAGTCCCGTATTCATTCTGTAACACATCAGTGGAAATAAGGCCAGCAAGATGTCACTGATAGTCAGACCTGTTAGTAATGGGATTCCTTTGTCTTTACCCCTTACCTGTTTATTACCCATGTCAGACCAGTAAATTAAATTTTATATTTATTTGAATATGTATTTGGTTTTGTAACTTAAACAATCTTCAGTATTTTTACTTTAAAAAATTATCTTCATAATTTCAGAAAGTAGTGTGAGAAAATGTCTCTTTACCCTTGGAAACAACGTTCATCTTAAATGTGTTCCTCTGTCGAATCTGGCAAGCACAGTGTGGAAGTTTAACGGGAGCAGACTTCAGGCCGAGGACTCTAAATATCTCCTGTATGACGGAGGAATAGCAATATTTAATGTAACAATGGATGCGGCTGGATTCTATGATTGTCTCTCAGTGGAGAAATCCAAAGGGAAGGAATTCCTTATCACTGTGGCCCGCTATGCTCTTTATGCCCAAGAAAAGACAGAGGAAGCAAATGTTATTGCTACAGCAAATAAGCATAATGAAGCAGGAGCTGAGGGTTTTCAGTCTTCACTACCACATTCTTTACCAAACGAGGCAGCAGAACAGAAATCTGTGGACAGCCAAAGGGAGAAGCTTGTTTTCAAACTCTCAGGAGCTGGATTTGCTCTTCTTTTCTTTTTCTTGTTGGTTTGGAACTTCTACAAGGGTCATTTATCTCTGCCTTGGAAGAGCAGAGAAACCAGCTCAAAAACCACTGGCGCAGTTGGCTTGGGAAGTCCAGCACTGGCTACAGAGGGATCAGGCAGTGTAAGGCAGAGTTCAGCCACACAAACGAACGTGTCTTGTGTTAATGAATCGATGCTTGTGAGCTTTTCTTGAGTACAACGGGAACGCATAGCAGTGCAAGTTTCACAGGGAGCTCTGGGAGCTTGCGGCTCACAGTGCTGTTTGGTTAAGATGACATGATGTTTCCTGTTAAGGAATGTGGAATGTAAATTTGGGTAGGAGTCAGAAACTCTGAACTGAAGATGACAAGCTGCATTGTGTATTACATAGATGTGTTACCAGTTACTACTTTTAAAAGCAAAATTCCTCGTTTGGGTATCTTTTTGACATGATAGAACCGTAAGAATAAATTTCTTTCAAAAATTGACACTGATCCACTTTTTTGTAGTGTTGGGGTTGCCCAATTACAGAAATTAATACTTCAGAAGCTAATAATACTTAGCATTTAGTGCTTTCACCTTCAGACTTTCTGTTTAATCTACGAATAGCAACTAATTAAGTCTCCCAGTGCCTCGAGAGGTTGCTACTATCCTCATTTTACATGTGAGGTTAAATTACTTGTCACTGACCATAGTGAGTATTGGTGTCAGATCTGGTGCTTTGTTAGAAGTTTCTGAGTCATCTTCCTATATTTTATCTTTCTCTATTTTCCTCTCCTTTCCCTTTATTTAGGCTTTCAAAACATTTTCCACATATTTATTTTTCTAATGTGTTTTTAGTGACCTTTATGATACATCTTCCTCTGTCCAAAAATGTCATGAATCAATTTATGTACTTCATTGTTATTCTGAATATATTTCTGAGGTGTGGTCAAAATTCAGACATTGTATCTCCTTTTCTTAAAGGCCATTGAAAGTTGAGCATTTTTTCTGAGGCACTTTTTTCTTCATTTGCAAATAAATGTTCTCTTATGTTTTCTTGTTTGGAAAATAACATGGGTTATTCATTTATCACAGAAATCCCTGAACACAAGGCTGTGCTGCCTCACTCTGTCTCTTGCCAGACATGCATAAAGTACAAAGTTGATGCTCTTCTAGACACGAACAGCTCATTTTTTTCCAGTTTTCACATAGGAAGGAGAAACTTGCTTGGAAATGGATTCTCCTGTGTGGAAGTCTGTACCAGCTGTAGCAAGACACCTGGTTTCAAGTTAAACAGGAATGCTTGGAAATGAAGATGATGTGTACAACATAGATACCTGGATGGGAAGAAAGACCAGATAAGCAGCTATTCAATGTTTTTTCTCCCTCAAAACATAAATAGGTTAAGCTTCTTTACACAGTCTCAGGATGCCTTCTTTCTCCCAGGATCAATTATTCTGTTACGTTTTGTAACAACAGGTTCTTGTGTATTATGTGCAAATACCATAGAAGGAAGGTGAGGCCAGTTGTTGAACTCAGAAGCAGCAAATTCAGGGATCACTGTGTGCGTCTGTTATGCTGCTACTTACCAGCACAGCAAGGTTTGCACTTTCCATGGAAGGATGTAAAGGTGGGAACAATGTCAGCATTTCTAGCAAGGTGAAGCTATCGGTACGAAGTGTGGACAAGGGAACTATATAAAACGGACATCTGAAAATCAGAAGACTGGATAGCTGCTGGCAAACCGTTATGCCAAGACCCGCCTGGCTGCATTTCAGTGACTGTACCAGTGCAATGCAGAAACAAGATCTGAGGTGCATGTCTTGTCTCACAGTTTGAAAGGGAGTCTACTTCCTTGGAGGGTTCCTTTACCTATATTCCTACTCCCTATATGCAAAGGGCTATATGGAAATGAGTGATGCAGACTGGATAGTGGTATGTAACTAGTAACAGAGGAAGTGATTGAAATTTCCATTCTCATCTTTGGGGACACTTACTCTCTTCCCTTAGTGGAAGGAAGTACAGATGGAATACAAAACCCCATTTCAGAAAATCCTCACAAGGCTACCAGCATTTGGGTTTAGTTCAATTCCTGCTGATCTAATTACCCTAATTTAAATGTGTAAAATAATTAGCTTCTAAGAGAAGTGGTAGATAAGTTACAGTTAACAGGTCGATATGAAAGATACTGTGTCCTACTTTCAGTAGATCTTTGGTGCAGTTTTAGTCCTTTTGTCATTGGTTGCCACGTTGCTCATAGGAAGGACAGAGAATATGGGGCAAGAGGACGGAGCTGCGGTAGTCCTTGAGCTGCTTGTTCAGCTGCCAGCTCAGAACAGCCGCCCAGAGCTGCTCCGACATGCACCCTGCAATGACTTCTCTGAGCGTACACCAATATGCCGTGAAAACCCAAACCTTCCGCATTACTCCTAACCTTGATTCAGCTCTCTTGGTGCCAAAAATCTTTTGTGCTGACAGCTGCTGCCATTGTTTCAAACAGAGCGTTACCTTAGTGTGCTCAGAATACATCTTAATGTCACACTTAAAATTACCGGCAGCAAACCCTAACCCCAAGCATAGGGTGATAGTAATGGGGACACTGGAGACAAGGAATTATGCCTGTCTCAGTAAATCTCTCTTCCAAACACATTCCAAAATAGGGTGGAGGTAAAACGTGGAAAATGGAGTGTGAGAAGTGGTGATATTGCTAGTGGTTTTGCTGTTTATTGAACTCTGATATGAATATTGTGAAATTATGAATGCTACTTCCACCTTTTATTGTAAAATTACTAGTGCAGAGCTTACTATTTTGGTGTGAGTTCTGAAGTTATTAACACACGGAGAAATTAATGCGCAGAACTGTCTGGGATTAACAAAATCTCTCTTGGGAAGATTTCCTATTAAAGTGTCCTGATAAGTAAGGGAGCATAACAGGGACTGGGATCATCCAGCAGCGATGTAACTCAGCACCACTGGGTCTGCTCATGGGAAGCTTTGTGTTAGAGTAGTGGCATATTTTTAGGCAAAACTGAGGCACTTCTGGGAATGAAGTGAGGAATATTGGTGTTCAGTCAGGATTTGAGTGTACTGGTAGAGGTGTCTGGGAGGAAACGTGGAAATAGTTTCCTGCCAAAGCCAAACTTTAGGTTCTTTACTAGGTATGTTTGTGCAAGAAGCTTGCACAGTTATTACCTGCTCTAGAAACTCTGTAAAACTTATCTGTGGCTTCAAAGTTACTGACTTAAAGCCAGAATAACTGCAGGCAGTAGAACTGATTCACCTTGCAGTTGATACTGGTCGATTTTGCTTTTTGTCACAAACACTTTAGGCAGTGTTCAGGGCAGGCCCCCACCCTTGTCCTTCTTTCGTGTGGAAACACCAGGGTGGATGCACATCGGGCCTTGCCTACAGAACGTGAGCAGCGCCTGTAGTAGCTGCCATTTGCAAACTCTCTACTGCAAACCTGTTGGGTATAATGCAGAAAAGGAGCAGGCACGAAGAGATCCGTTCCTGGCCTGGCTGCCTCTTGTCTTCATGAGGCCAGGCTACTGGTGCATCTCTGCCTGCATGATGAAAAATGAATCTTACTCCTAAACCGGCTCTGTGTCTGCTTCCAGCCCTTGGAGTGTGTTACACCTGTGCTGGCTAAACAGAAAAGCACTCTAGTATAAAATTTCTTTCTACCAGGAAGTTTTTTATGGTTATGACACTGCATCCTTTTCTTTGATGAGCAGATAGAGCACTTTTATTCTTTCAATACAGAGCATGGTTTGTTCTCTCTCATGGCTCTCCCGTGAGCCCTCTCCAGTTGTTCAGCATCCTGAAGGTGTGGGCACTAGACCTGGGCAGAGGGTTCCTGGGGGAGCAGAGGTCCCTATCCCTCTCCTGCTCCATGCTGGATATCACAGCTGAGGAATGCATAGCTCCTCTGGCCACAGCGGCACGCCGGGAGTGGCTGATTGCTAATTAACCCACTCTGCTTCCCCAAGCCTTTTCAGCCTCTCTTCTTCCCAGGCTACTTCCCCATTTCATAAAAATGTATTCCTGGCCTATGTAAATTTTCCACTTGTATAAATGACTTCATAAAAGACAGAACAAAGAGCGCCTATTTCCCATAGGAGATGTCTAGACTATGATTAAAGAACACGAGTATTTATTTTTTTTTTCCGTGAGTAACCAGGATCCCCGGGCAGGCTGCAATCCAGCACGCCGTAATCCTCCGGGTGTCCCAGCCGGCGGCCCGGGGGCGGCGGGCGCAGGGCCGGTACTGCCCGGCAGGTGGTGCCGCCGAGCCGGCCCCGGCCCCGGCCCCGGGAATAAAGTCGGGAGAAGAAGCGGAGAAATGTGACCGAGATGGGGCAGTTGGTAGAGGGAGGAAGCGGATAGGGAAGAGGAGGGAAAAAGAGAGAAAAAAAAAAAAAAAAAAGGAGAACAAAGAAATCGCGATCCAGAAGGTGGCTGTACTTCTTGGGCTGCGGGGGAAAACTTGAGGGCTGCCGGAGGAGCAGCCAGCAGACGGCTTTGTCTGAAAGGGCTTGCAAAAGCACCACCTAATCCTGCTGCTCCCCTCCCATGCTGAAGGGAAGGAGGGATCCTGGGAGCCAGAGAGGGGGAACTGCCGGGGACTGCAGCGTCGCGGCGGCCGGGGGAGAGCTGAAGTTCCCCGCCGAGCGCTGGGGCTGGTGCTGGGTGTGGGCGCCCGCAGCCCGGGGCGGGGGGGTCCGGGCGGCCCCTGCCCTCGCTGCCCCGCACGCTCGGGGATTACTGGGCGTTTCGAGCCAACAGCAAAACTAGCAAGATTTCAAAGTGAAATTCCGGAGGAAATTTAAAGAGCATCCGGATCCGGAGAAAGAAAGAAAGAGGAAGGGAGAAATAAATCAAAACGTGGAGAGAATCTCAGGCAGCTGAAGAAAGGACGGGAGAGAAAGAAGCTGACACCCAGGCAGAGATGGGGTGAGACTGGCAGTTTATTATTCTTGAATTGCTTTTATTATTCATGGCCGCTGAGCTATTTTAAGGTAATGGCAAAAGAAAGGAAGGTTTTAAATTGCATTTTTTCCCACATGGCAAGCTTTACAGTTTAGACTTGCCATTTATTTTGTGCGTTAGAAAGTAGGTAATTGCAAGTGTCTGCAACTTCTTTAAATAAACTCGTATGTAAGGGAAGCCTCTAGTGATCTATATGTTGTATGAAATCCAAACTGGGAGGCTGGGCGGGAGGACTGGAGCTGGGTTATGTTCACAAACTTTTCTAGAAGTTAGAAATTAGGGATTTTGTTTGGCTGTTGTGACTTTGGCATTCAGTAAAATGGATCCTGTTTGCATTTCTAAATGGATAAATAGCTGATTGAAAATCCCCTGATGACTTAGTTTACGATCCCCCTCAGATTTTCCCAGAGTGAAATAATGCTGCATGGATGTGGCAGTGGATTTTGGCATGGAAGTAGGAGCTTAGTCTGGTATTTAGTTTATGTGCTAGTTATAAGTCTCAGTCGTGTAACTTTAAGGACCTGATGTGTTGTTGTGAGTTTCTTGTGCAGTAAGCTCTTTGTGGCTGTCTAAAATCACAGTGGATCTGTAGGAAGCCTATCTGATCAACTCCCTCCAAACGTGTGGGCTTGACAATGCAAGAGAAATAAATAACATTCTTTAGGGCTTGTTTTCCGTTTGCTAATTTTCCTCTTGGACTACCTAGATAAAATCGAACAGTCAAACACAGATTCAAGAGGCAGAAAAGGTAGAGGCGAAGAATCAAAAGTGACAGCAGTGTAAATCTGGCATAGATCCTTTGAAGTTGGCAGAGTGTGTGCTGATCCAGGTTAAATCAGAAAGCGTCCCTATTTTCCTGTAACTTTTCCTGTGATCCACAAAGTTACTGTAAAACTTCTAGAACTGCCAGGAAGGGTTTAACAAGCAGATGGCTTGGGACTAGCACTTTATTAGAGTTAGTGGATGAAGCCTTCTTGGACCTACCACAGGTACACCCAGCAGCTACGTGATCTCTTTAGAGGGTTGCCAGCTCCCGTGGAAAATGTTGAGGTAGTGTCACCATCCCAGTCTGCTTAGACTTCACTGTGTAATTATAGTGATGTAGTAGCAAAACTATTGTTAAGCCAGAGATGACATTTCCACCCAAAATTCCTTATTTCCACTTAACTCCTGAGATAAAAGTGTCTTTTTGCTTGTACATTGAGCACGTGGTGATTTTGAGTAGCTCTCAGCAGTGTTTAGATTACTCTGGATACAAAAGAGATTAAAAGCACATCACCTCTTACATCGCATTCTGGCAGTTGATTTTAGTTAACTTATTTTTAAAGCAGGGATTCTGGTCTCATTCCTCCATATTAGATTTCTTTGTAACATCATGTTCTGGTTTTCATGGATAAATTCTCCGTGGACTTTTCTGTATCCACTGCGCTGTAGGTACTAATGCATTAGCGCTTCCTCTCTGAAGAGGACAGTTGTAAATAACACTTGATCCTGAGGGAAGTGAATTTAGTTAAGTCCTACCTGAATCTTCAGTGGACACTTAACATTTCTCTGACTCTCTGCTGATAGCATTGTCAAATGTAAATACAGGTAGATGCAACTTACGGCTTCTAATTTGAGCAGTATAGAGTTTACCCACTTGTCACACACATCAAACACACAAATTTACCCACTCTTACCTATACTGTCATCCCACTGACCTCTGCTAAACCAGGAATTTGAACTGGCCTTGTCAGAGCGGCTGCTGGTTGTGCCTTTGGAGCTCTGGCAAGGGCAGGTCGAAAATAGCAGCAGATCTTGGGGACTTCTTCTAGTGAAGCTGAGCAGGCATCTGTGCCTGGAATTACTATGGGTCCTGTAGATGATAATGAAGATGCAGAGGCAGAATGTGTTGGAGGCATGGAGCATTTTGAAATGTGCATATATCTCCACTTCTCTGGTTCTAATTATTACTGGACATATTTTCTGGAATGTATAAAGAATTACTTAGCTGCAGTCTGAGTCTGCTGGGTTTTTTAACTTTAATTGCTGTACAGACTTCCATCAACAGGGCTGTGTGTCTGAAAAGAGCGAGCTGCTGAAGTTTAGTAGCAGAAGTAACAGTTGTCCCAGGAAGGTGAATGCACAGATTGTGTTGTAGACACCCAGTAGCGTAGTGTTCAGCAGCCAGGATGCTCTGTAGATGGAGACTGGTTTCCAAAAGACGAAAAAAAAAAAATCTCTCTCAGCTGAGTTGCGTCTTTAACTGCCCTTGATCTCCTTTTTCTGTGCCTGACCTTGCATGCTTGTCGCTGTTGCCCACGCCGATCCAACAGGAGCATATTCAGCTGGGATTCCTTTGCTGCCCTTTATCTGCAGACAGGCCGTGAGGCAGCTGCTTTTCATTCTTGTGCTAAGCCCTGCTGGGTAAGCTCTTGGGAGCTGGGGGAGGCAGAAGGGAAAGCAGCCCCTAGCCAGCTCCCATTGCTGGAGCTGCATTACTGCACCTTCCCTTTGTGGCTGTGGGGTAGAAGTCTGGCCTTCTTCCATCCCATCTGGACACTAGCAGCATCTATGCATTTTCCCCAAGGTGACATTATGCAGCACAGAACAAAAGCAAAGTTGCAGCTAAGAGGGCTTGAAAACCTGCCTGGTGTTTAGAACAAAGTGCTCCCAAACTTTGTTCCCCAAGCAGTTTTGCAGTTTGTAGTCCTGGGGGTTTGTGCCCAAATCCGGGGTAGGCAATATCAAAGCACGCTCTCTGCACCCATTTACAGTGCGGCAGTAGTTTCCACAGGCTCTGCATGGAGTTACACCCCATCCCTGGCTCAGAGGAAGGGTTAGGCTTGGGGGAGAAATGCAAAGGGAAGGAGATGAGGTTTGACTCTCCTTACCCCACACTTCTTCCCCAAACAGCATTGACACACAGTCAGCAGCTATTCAAGCTGTGGAGGGAAGATAAAAGGAAACAAAGCCAGACAGCAGTGGAGGAGGAGATTGGTTCTCATGCCCTCTCTGTGCTCCAGTTCTGCCTTTTGAAATACTGGGCTCTGTCTGAATCATACTTCTCCCCCTCCGCCCTGGCCACCCCCCTCCCTCAAATTATCCCACACCGTGCTGCTTCATAGGGTTTCTCACACCCGAGTGCCCTGGCTGGTGATCCAACAGAAGGGAGAGCCCTGGCCCTGACGCAGCCAGCACGGCCTCCCAGCTGACTCAGCATGGCAGTGGGCTGAGCGCCAGAGCCGAACCACATATCTTTCTTGCTCACGTGCTCTCACGTACCCCTTTCTGCTCTGCACAAGCTGCCCTGTGAACTGCCATCCAGGAAACCAGACCTTGCAGGGAGAAAGGACTTTTGGGAAGTTAGCAGTGAGAATTGCTATGGTCCCACCACAGCAGCAGAAAAATCCTTACCTGCTGCTGTGGCTGGCAATGGGCCTTTTATCAGAACACAACTTCTTTTTTGGGGGCTTGCTCGTTGTGGCTGCATGTTGAGCCCAGCCACAGGGCACAGTGCAAAAATAGGCTCCTAGGTCTCTGCACTCTGAAGGTGTCCTGCTGCTGTCAGCAGGAACAGCCCCAAAGCCCTTCCTTGCCCTTGTGGCTGGGTACCGTTGTGCCCGTGGTCCACAGGAACAAATGATTCTGCTGGTCTGGTACTTTGTGATTTCTTGCAAGGCGTTTTTTGGTTTGGTTTTTAGATGAAGGGGGACCACAGACTGCCTAGATGCAGAGCAAGGTATTTAAAGCGATTATCCTCTCTGTGTCCAAGTGCAGAGAAGCTCCTCTGTCTGACAAGTAAATGAATATCCCTGCAAAGAAAAGCTGCAGTGAGCGAGAGGA
The DNA here is from genome assembly GCF_028858705.1 of Grus americana. Classification (NCBI taxonomy): domain Eukaryota; kingdom Metazoa; phylum Chordata; class Aves; order Gruiformes; family Gruidae; genus Grus; species Grus americana. The sequence continues at coordinate 2,293,469 of NC_072879.1, forward strand.
GGTGCAGGCTAGGGAACAGCACATGGACTTCCTAGTGATGCCCTTGACTGAACCCCATCTGGGAGCACCAAGGCAAATGCAGTTAATGAGGACCGAGCTCAGCCTCCCCAGTGCATTCCAGCTGCTGCCGTAAGTGGCCAAAAGACTTTATTCTAAACCTCAGACCTATTCGCTATTTGTGTCCCTGAAGTGCTTTGAACTTGGAATCGCCCACCAAATCTCTCTCTTAAAACTCTATACTTAGGTCTAGGTTTGAATCCTGCTTTTTTGTCACACACCTTGCTTTGGAACTGAAAACAGGACAGAAACATTAGTATAAATTTGGAGAATGGTGACAGAAGGCTTCCCTCTTCAGACCAAACGTAAGGTTTCTTCTCTCTGGTCGTGCAGCAAAGGGTGGGGGCAGGTGAGCAGGATGTGATAAGTAATTCAGTTAACTAAATGGGCATGTCACAGGCAGGCAGACAGGATTGTGAAGCGAGAATTACTGAGAACAAAAAAATAAGAGGATCTCAGTGGGAAAAGTCTTCCAGATTGCACAGAAAATCGGAGGAGAACAAGGACAAAGCCTAAGTCAAATGCAGCTGTGCAGTCGGAAGGAGACCCCTCCCCGCAACCGGTGTAGGAGCTATCGAGCAAAGACATTGCTGGATCCAATAGAAGATCTAAAGCAAACAATAAAAACCTGATTTCTTCCTCTCCATTTTGAAGAGGTCTGGCAGGAGGGCTGTGTTTTAGCAGTTGCCCTTTAGGTTTAGGAACCTGCTGGAGAGAGTGAGCCTGTAACTGTCAAACAGGATTTTCCTAAAGAGATGTGCTATTTGCATTGGAAACACCCTGAGAAAATAAAATTAATAAACCACGGTTTCTCTGAAGTGTAAAGACCCCAACAGGCATCTGAAGTTGGGGAGGGGCAGAGAGAGAAGGTAGCGAGCCTGCAGTAAAATACACTGGAGCTGCCACAGTGCTACTGAAATTTAGACATAAAGATCAATGTTTTGCTGAACAGCTCTTTTGAAGGTTGTCCGTCCCTTCCTTTAACCTGGGCTGTCCCTTAAAATGGGAGATGTTTCTTTAGAGGATTGCAGACCATTACCTTGTAGTGGGAGGCTGGAGGGTGCAGTGGGGAACACACCCTGTTCCCAGCTCTGTCTGTGACTCCTGTGGCTTAAACCAAAAATCTCTTCACCTTTTTATTTCTGTTCTGCTATTAGACTCATCTGCAGGTTTGAGTTTTTCTGGTGAGGATTAGAGAGAGGACTCTGAAATCGTCCTCTTAAAGATGTGCCTAGCAGAGGGATTAAAGGTGGCTTGCTCAAAGTGTAGGTAGATGTTGAACCCTCTGTGCAAGATGGGCTCTGAGGCAGGGCAGGCGAGCTGAGCTCCCAGCAGCCTGGTGGCAGCAGCTCTGCTTCAACTTGGACGCTGTTTTACTGCAGCACGGTGGGCCTGTGTTACTGCGATGGCTGTGTATGTACCGGTCCATACGATCCCACACATTGCAGGTGTGTCAGGGACAATCCTGGCACTGGTCCCCGGTGCTGTCTCCTAAACAGGAGATGCTGCAGTCCCCCCTTTGGAGAGGCCACTCTGGGAGGTGGCTCATCTCCCTTTCTGTTGCGTTCTTGTTGTAGCGGCACTGGGTTGTTTTAGAAGATCACGCTTAGGAAGAGGCCCGCTTGCCTGTAAAGAGGAGGGTAGAGCCCACATCCAGGCAGGACACTCAAGGACAATCCATGCGCCCAGTGACATATGTGTTCAGATTACACAGAGCAGAGGGGGCAGCGCTGGTTTTAGTCTTCTTTTATGCCCACTGTTCTCCTGCTAGGTAGAATGTGGTGCTGGTGCAAGGGTCTGAATTGATGCCATCTGTACCCCCTTGGCACAGGGTGTGCTTCTCCTCCAGGGCCTTGGCAGTGTGTCCTAACGTCACAAGGTCCGTCATCCAGCCTTAGCAAACTCAGTCCCTTTGGCCTGCTCGGTCCATTGCTGCTCTGCTGAGACCATAAATTAAGAGGACAAATGATGATTCGCTCGCCTGGAAATGGTGAAATAAGCAGTTATTCATTAAGAAATCAATTTGGATGCTGTAGAGAGAGGAATAATGTAAGAACCAAGGTGGAAATGAGACCAGCGTGCAGTTTTACATTGTGTTAATGATCACTGAGTCAGAGACTCCAGTCAGTGAGCAAATAGGGAAACAATTGATCCACTCCCTATACTCACGTGTCCTCCCCAAACACCCAGTGACCTCCTTCCAGCTTCTCTTTAAGGAGAAGCCACAAGAGGAGGAAGTATTTGGGTCTTTACTCAGGCAGCATCCTGGAGCCAGTTGCTTTGCTGATGTGAAGACCACGTTAGGAATAGCTAGATCGGTTAGATCATCTCTTCATTTCATTTTTAGCTATTTGGTTTTCCCTGGTAGCTGGAAGCCTGCCACTGGAGTGTTAGGGAACGTTCAGTGGGGACGGGTCATTTTTAAGCTATCTGTGGGACATGGGATATTGAATTTTGCCCTTCCCCCCTGGGCTGGGAACAAATACTGGCAGCAGAGAGACCTGGATCCTTTCCAGTTGCCATCAGGCAGTTGCTGATCGTGTCTGTGTCTCAGCCAGATCTTTGTCCTTTCAGTCATTTGCTTTGGTTTTTCTTAATTATCTGCGAAGGACAGCCCTGGGGGGATGTAAGTGGTTTTATTTACACATGCCCTTTTTCACTGCTATGCCTGTATTGTTATGGGGACTCCCAGCTGGGAGCAGGAAAAGAAATGTCAGCATTTAGGGATGTGTGGCTATCCAGCATATACACTTAAAACACAGGGGAAAAGAGGGCTGTAGCGGGAGAGGGAACATGACAGTTTGAATCCTAGGCACTTTCAGGACTATTTTTAAATGCTTTGTAGTGTTTTTGGAAACAAGAGGTCAGCAGGTTGGCCAGAAGCAAGCTGAACGCAGACGGATGCTCCTCAGACATTACTCTGCTCATGCACCTCAGACCTGGCTTTCAGCACCTGTGTTTTCCCTGCTCTGAACTTCCCTTGGCACGTACGCCAGTGCCCCGCAGTCCTGCCAGTGTCCCTGCCTTGCTGATCCACTCAGCTGTGCTGCGCTGTGTCAAACCCTGCCGTGGTCCTTTGCTGCTAAAGCAATCGTAGAAAGGGTGAGGCAGAGCCATTTTCCATTTAATAAGCCATTTGTGAGTTCTTGGAGATGTGCCCTGAGATTTGCAGACTTCTTGCTTCTCTCTTGGTTTGCATTGCTGCCTGCTTTTTCTGGTTTTTGTTGTGCTCCAGCACTTGGACTGTAGGAGAGCTTTTGTTTTGTAGCATTGGCTTTAACCTTGTCAGACAAGCGAGTACTGAAAGGCAGGTTTCCAGGCTAGCCAGCATCCTTGACAATGCAATTCTTGTACTAGCTGGATACAATTTGTATCATTTGATGGATTTAAAACAAACAAAGACTTATTTCCCCTACACAAGCAATGCAAAAGGAGCACGAACAACTCTGTGCTGTTCCCAAGCGGAGCATAAAGCTCTTCTTGACCATTACCTGCAGAACTTAAGCAACTGCTTCCTAGAAAGCCCTGTCCCCATGCCAGGCTGGCACTATGCTCAGGGAGTTGAGAAGGCAATAATGTGCTGGCCTAATAAAGCAATCTCCAGTTGCCATTATTAGGGACGTGCAAGTTGGCAGCAACTGTTCCATTTGCAGTGAGAAAAAGAGGAGATGTGAAAGATAATTTCAGGAGATTCCGCGTAGTTTGCTTCCCTCGGAGGGAGGTGGGTGCAGGAGTTCCCTCCTTGGCACCAGGCAGGCAGGTGAAGTTGCTGACAAGCCCTGCGGCTGTTGGTGCCAGTTTGCTGTCTGTTGGAAGCAAAGCACATCTGGTGTAACTGGCAGCAGGCCTGTTCGGAGAGTCTGTGAGACTTTCACGTTCGTAACTACAAGGGATAGACCTCTCGCAGGCAACGTGAAGTTCTGTTGCTCCAGGGAAGACCATAAGGCACAAACAAACATATGAGGAGTGTCGAGACAGCAGTGATTATGTGAAGGCAGGAAAAGTAGAGTGCTCTTCCACATCAGCACCATCGGCGGCGCATATTTCGGTGTACCTGAGACTGGGAAAAGAGCATGCATGCCCAGGGGCCGTGTGCTGGGCAAGAGCGCAGCCAAATCAGCTTCATGTGAGTAGAAAAAGCAAAAGCTAACCCCCGTGAAGATGGGCTTTTCCCCTGTCTGACAGGCCTTCCAGTGGCATTTTATTTTCCGCTCCTGGCGCTCAGAAGGAAAGTAATGCTAGCTTTTGTGGTTAGTGACGCTGTCATTACAGGACAGTTGGCATCTGGGTGGCCTCCTGAGCCTCCCCTGTCTTGGAGGGATCAGTAGGAAGGCAGTGGGGTTTTCCAAGTATTAAGTCACTCTTAGCTGGAGAGCTGGAGGCAGACCTAGCAGAGAGGCTCTACAGGCATCCTTCGTCATGCAAATTCACTTTCTTATGCTTTTGCTCCCCTTTGGAGATGTGCAGTCTCAGTTGATATTGGGGAGAGCAGGGTGGGGACCATTTACTGGCGAGACTAATTTACAAAGCAAATGAAGAGCGCGGCTGTCCCGTGTGTCATGGGGAGATAGCACAGGGTGGCCGCAGGGGTTCCTCCATGCTGGGGTCTGGGATCCTGCCTGGCTCTGTGGAGCTCAGGGCAGGGACTGCACATGGTGGGTGCATACCCAGGTGCTGCTGCAACCCCATCTCTGCGGGCAGCGAAGGGTTACCTCCGGGAATGTCAGAGAGCTCCGTCAGGATGCATGGCAGGGGGCTGTTTGAAATGTCGCTTGGCCTGAAACCCGCTGCAGTCAGCAGGATGTTTGCCATTGACTCTGGGTGCAGACCTCGCTGATGAATTGTGAGCACAGGAATAGCTGCTGTGCGAGGGGTGATGGCTGAGGAGGGTTTTCCGTCATGCAGCCAGCATCATGTGTGCGTGACTGGAAACACTAGAGCCATCCAGGCTCCTCTGTGGCCCTGTCCCAACAGCCAGTGCCTGCTGCCAAAGGGATTTACTCCGGTTACACAGCTCACCCAATTATCTCCCGTGACAGGGAAGAAAACTTGTTTGGTGATGAGAAATCATTACAAACTACAAGCTTTGTGAGTTTGGGACAAACGAAGCCCCTAAACGCTGCCTGGTTGAACGCTCTGTCTGTGCTCTATGTGATAAATAACAGCTGACTTTTCCATCGCTAGGAAATGAATCACTGTGGAGACAAAACCAAAAAGGAGCCTCAGTCCAGCTAGGAGACCTGAGAAGGAAGCTGTTGGAGGAGAGACGCGTACTAACTCCACTGGCCTGTAGTCTGTCTTACCCTTACTAACAAATGTCAACAACTAGGTAACGTCCTTCCTCTCTTCTTTCTGACACCAGCCCAGGACCTGGGGGAGAAGCATCAGTTTTTCCCTACTCTGTAGATAGTGTGTTTCAAAGGATAAGTCGCGATCCATGTAAAATTTAGTATCTGTTAGTGGAGCCTGGAAAATTTAAATCTCATTCCAAAAACAGACTGTGAATGAATAAAACCAGTCAGAGAGGATACTGAGAAGAGGCTGGTTTAGACCCTCGTGCAGTCTGCCTCTGAGCTAGCAGGGAGCATTTAATTTCCTTCCTAAGTTTTGGTGACGGGATCAGAAAGCACCAGGTACAGTTGTCTTTGGATTGATGGGAAGGTCTGCTCATTGCAGCTGTGAGGACTTGGAATGGGGAGGAAATGTAGATGTCTGGATTTTGGGAGCTCGCACGTAGCAGTGACTATGCCTTGTTTGCAGCTGTCATGGGAGTGTGGGATGTTTCCAGTCACATCAAGTTTCACTAGGTTTGGGTAAGGAGTGTGGCAGTGGCCAGTGCCTTGGGTTTTAACCAAAGTCAAATGAAGACCCCAAGCCCAGATGCACCTGGACTGTTGTGTCATGGAAACATTCCTTCCTGCCTCCTGAAACGCTCAGTTTGCATCCTGATGCCCGAGATTCATCTCCTTATTTCAGTTCAGATATTACTGGTTACATAATCCAGGCTGTGCTTGGTTTAGTGCTTTCTTGCAGCAGCTGCACATTGTGTGGTGAAGTGTTTCCTTTAATTCATTGTTAAATCACTTGCTCTTAATCCTGCGATGTGACCTCTCGCTGCAGGATGTGCTTCCCAAGCGTGAGTCAAGGGAGGAAGAGCTGTGCTGAGGGGAAGGCGCTTTTTGTGCTCACATCCCAAACACATCCTCCATCCATCCCTTTCCCTAGAGCTCCAGCTTGGAGATATCCTGTGAAGTACAAATAATACAGCAACCAGAGAAACCCTGTACCTCGGTGAAGTTGCTGTGAACTGATCGCTAAGGTGCCGAGGGATGGTGAAAGAATGCTTCAAGTCGGGCTAAAAATAATATAACCCCTAATCATTAGCATAACTCCGCCGCGCTGGCTGTGTTGTGCAAGGCCATCTGATACTCCCCAGACACGAGGCTGTGATGTCCTATTTGCATTTCTGCTTGCAAATTTTGTGCCCATCCTTGGGTGAACATGCATATAAGATCTACTAACCTGAGGGCATAGTCTGTTATTGCTGGAATGACCAGGCTGTGGTCTTTGGAAATGTCCGAAGACTGTAGAGGAGGACAGAGAAGCTCTAGAAGAAGGTAAAAACCTGTAGTTATGCGCCCTTGGTAGCTTTGTTATTGTGCCAAGGGTATTTTCATAGACCAGGGTCACTAGTGTGCAGTGAAAACTGCTGTCATCGTACTGCCTAGATGGTGGGCAAGTAGGAGGCATAAACAGCTGTGGGGTTTTACTTTGCAGGGGCATCAGCCAGTGGTCCCCCAGCTTCTAAAATGTGCTTTAGAAGAGTGCCAGGGATGTGGAGGGCTCCTGTGAAGGGCACAGAGAAGCCCAGAGGTCTTGGAAGAGCAATTCCCAGGAATGTTGGAGAACTTGGGTCATGAATAAGAAAGGACACTAGATGATATCAGCCCAGACAGTGGGGAACTGCTGCTCGCTGCACAGAGGCTCAGTGAAGGGCTGCTGGTTGAGAGATGCTGCGTCCTTGGGGGCCGCACTGCTTAGCACCTTGCGTCTCGGATCCCGGGAGAGAAGGCGAATAGCAGAAGTGCTGCTGGCGGTGCATAATGCAACACAAGTGCCAGGAAGTCGATGCTCTTCCCCCGTTGCTTAGCTTCCCCTCTACCCTGACAGCCCTGATCGTTTCTCTTGCAGGGAGCAGCCAATCTTCAGCACCAGGGCACATGTTTTCCAGATCGACCCTGCCACCAAACGGAACTGGATCCCCGCCAGCAAGCACGCTTTAACTGTCTCCTATTTCTACGATGCCACACGCAATGTGTACCGGATCATCAGCGTGGGGGGCACCAAGGTAGAGGGCGTTTGCTGACAGCACCACAGATTGACAGCAGGTTTTTTTCCAGCCAAAGTCTGTTCTAGTGATGATGGTTTTGGTGTTAAGTTGGTCAGTTCTCAGCAGGGGCACTCTAGCATCTTCACTACAGAGAATGGAAGGTAAAACACGGCCTCCGTGCTCGAGTGTATTTAGTGTTAGACTCTAGAATCCATGATGTTCCCTGGGGTCTGACGTCATCCCTCCCTGCCCCACTCTCTTCTCCCCACCTGCTCCAAGCATGCAAAAGGGTTTTCTGAGAGCCTTTATCCTGTGCTAAAACCAGCCCCTGTAGATGTAATGAAATCACAGACAGAGGTTGAGGGAGTCTCAGAGGCAGTCTGTTCAGTCACTTCCACGATATGTGATTAACTCTCCATAAACTCTTCTCGATAGACATTTTCCCGACTTGTTCTTGAAGACCTTCAATGGCGGAGATTCAGCAATCTTCCCAGGCAATTTATTTTGTTGCTACCCTAACCAGCAGAGAGTGTTTCGTAATAGCTAGTCCTGACTGCTGTTGAAGCCTTTTTGGTTTTTTTTCTTACTTGCTATGAAAATGGAGAACACCAGAAAGTTGTTCAGTCCCCAGAGACACGCTGTCTCTTATCTTCTTTTCCAGCAGTGGAGGCCCAATGGAGCTGATGATACTGAAGCTTTTTTTGGAGGGTGGAGGTTTTTTTTTTTTTTTCTCTTCTTTTTCAGTAGACAAGATGATTTAGATTTGTTCATGTCATGTAGCCAGACTAGAAAGCCTTTTGGTCACTGGAACTCTGAACTGTTATCTTATAGATTAAAAGCCAGAGCTTCTAGCCCTAGTTCCTAGAGTGCAGAGGGATTATAGCGGTCAGTCCCACACCACCACCCCAGGGCAGCAGGACGGAGTTTTCTCTGACTCTCATTGTTGCCTCTCTGTGCAGGCGATCATCAACAGCACTATTACCCCCAACATGACCTTCACAAAGACGTCCCAGAAATTCGGACAATGGGCAGACAGCCGAGCCAACACGGTGTATGGATTGGGCTTTGCTTCAGAGCAACATCTGTCCCAGGTAACGCTGCAGCTGCTGGGCAGGGGGAATGTCCCTGAAACCCTGAAGGGGAGATCAGCCCCTGGAGAAAAGATTTTAGGAACCTGATGTAATGCTGTTCCCACTGTACTAAAATCTAATGCAAGATGCAAAGATGCTAGGAAGAGCTTTAAAGTACTATTTGAAGAGTGTTTTGAGCATCACAAATGAAATTAGGACTTTGGGCTCAATTTCTGTCATTGCTACTTAGCTATTCCCACAGCCCTAAGTAACAGAATTATGGGCAGGGGCAGGAAGGGGCTATTCCCTGAATTTTGTTATTAATTGAAGAGACATGTAAAAACATGTTGAATGAAGTAGCAAAGGGAGGAGGAGTAACCCAGGCATCAATTCTAGTTTGTTCCTCATTTCAGCGTAGCACCAGAGTTACTTTTCCGCTCCCTTCTAGTTTGCAGAGAAGTTCCAGGAAGTGAAAGAAGCAGCCCGTTTGGCAAGGGAGAAGTCCCAGGATAAAACAGAGCTGACCAATCCTGCCCTGAATATCACATCTCACCAGGTAACACTTGGAAAGGGCCGTGGGTAAAGCTCACTGCAGAACCATCACAGCTAGGGGAAATGGCCACTGCGCTGATCTCCTCTAGTAACTTCTTCCTTTTGTCCCTTTCTCTCCGAGAGCTTTCTTGCCAGACACTGAGGTTGGAGCTTCACGTTTTGATGACACCTGTGGCCCTGAGGTCACTCTACTGAAACACATGAAGTAGATTAAGTAATTAGTGCCTAAGTGGAGCTCCTGGGAAGGTTCATGCTCCTCCCTCTTTGCCAGTTAAGCTATCAGAATCATTTGATGTCTTATAAAGCCATGCTGGAGGAGTTTTTGGGTTTTGTTGTGGTGGTTGGGATTTTTTGGTTTGATGTTTTGGGGGTTTTTTTTTATTTTTTTTTATTTAGAGCTGCTGGGTGGGCTCTGTGTGACAATAACAGGCAAGCAGCATGCAGGAGTGCATGTCGCCTGGTTGAAGATCATAGGAAGGAAGACACGGGGAATTTCCAACCATTTTTCTTCCTCTTCTGGGGCTGCAGAGGGTTCTTCTCCAAGTGTCTCTGATAGGTGATGGTGTTGTCCATGGGGGGCTGTGGAAAGAAAAACTGATTTCTTAGAGCTGGTGGCTGAGGAGTCCTGGCCAGACTTCTTCTGTTTCTGTCAGGTTTCCACTGTGGAAGAGAAGCTGTGCTCTGAGAGTAGAAATCACTCCCCCTTCCTGAGAACTCTCCCCTAAGGTAGAAATGCATGCATGACAGCCAGTCATTAAATTTTCTTTCCCCCAGGAGACCAAGCCAGAAAGCTTAAGCCCATCACAGATCATTCTCACGTGTGTTGCACTTGCAGTTGTTACTTTTCTCCCTGTATAGCTAAACCAGCTCCAGCAGTGGTGGGATGGAGGGGAGAGGATAAGCTGTGGAGAACTCTACCCTGCTTTTTCCCATGGTGAAGCAGTTCATGCTGATGGTGGAGGTGCCCTCCCAGATCGTTCACTCCAGAGGTGACTCTGCGTTTCCCAGAGCTCCTGGCAGCAGGAGAGGAGCTGTAGGATGGAGGACACTGCGTTCTCTGGGCTGAGTACAGATGGAGTGGCAGCAGAGGAGGAGGAGGGAGTGTGAACAGTACCTTGGCCTGCAGGAAAAAGAGGGGGAGGTGGAGGCGGTGGCTCTGCAGAGACTGGAAATGTTATGTGGGGTGCAAAAATGGGGGAAATCTGCCTAGCTTTTGGCTCCTGCTAACTCTAAGCCCCATCCTAATGGGTGGCAAATGAAGAAGGGAGTAGAGTAGAGCATTCATAGCAGAACCAAAGTTTTAGGTAAAAGACCCTGGTCAGTAATAATTGTCCAAGACAGAGATTCATGGCCAGCTGCAGGGTCCAGCTCCCCTGGCCAGGAGATGGAGGCTGGGAGTAGAGATACTCCCTCTTGTTCTATTTACACTGGGCAGAACTCATCAGGTGCCACAACAGGACATGTTCATCTCCCCTGTGCTGCGATGGCAGCTTGCAGCAGAAGGGCTGAGGAGGTCAGAGGGTGAAGGTTAAACACAGATCAGGGGAATGGCCTGAGGCTCTGTTCCTTCTTCTTACCTGACTCAGCAGTGCTAAAACTGCCACAGTGGGAACCCACGCTCGCTCTTGGTGGGAGAGCTCGGACACAAGTATGCACGGCCCCTGCCTGCAGCCATCTGGCAGCCAGCATGCTGACACAGTGACACACGCGGTGTCCCCTGCAGTGTGGGCATGCAGATCTCGTCCTGCCTTCCCCAGCCTGTACATCCATCGGCCCATCATCCCTTCTCCCACTGCTGATTCACAGTCTCTACATTAGTAGAGCTTCAAACATGACTTTTGTCCTTGAATAATTGATTGTGTTTCTGTTTGCAAGTGAGCAGAGAGCAGATCTGTCTCCTGAAATTGAATCAGGGCTCCCTCATTTTCTGCATCTGCACTAGTTTACTTGGGCTTCAGATTTTCGGAGCTGGGGAAATCCCAGGATAGCAGCTCTCTTCTGTCCTCTCATACCGTTTAGGCCAATCCCCATCACAGAGTTTGTCACTGTGGATAATGTAAGCAACAAACCAGTGTGGAGCATCTTCAATTGTTAGCTGTTTCAGTTGGACTCACAGGGACTCAACACACCAGAACAGGAAATTTCTGCCCCTTCCCTGCCTCAGTTTCCCCACCCTGTGGAAACGGTGAGGTGGGGTTGTGTTTTGCAGGTCTCACTTCTCAGTCACTCTCTGGAAGGCTTCTTGAAGCTGGCGTTCAGTACATCTCATGGCCCTGTCTGGCTCTATTTATAGATGTCAGCCGACTCCGAAGGCAGGTGGCTGTCCTTACCGCAGGCATCGAGGGCTACCTACCAACTCCAGCAGGCTCCCCAGCCATCTGGTCTCACAGCCCCCAACGTAGGATCCCAGAGACTCATTGCTCAGAGAGCCTTTTTATAGCTCAGTTTGCCCTGTCAGTGCCAAGCTTCTTCCCTGCTGGGAGAGGAGACCATGCAGACAGGGTCTTCTGGAGTGGCTGGAGGATGTAGAGTCTGCTTTGGCTTCTGCGTATTCACCTCTGCTCCACTGTCAGTTCGCTCCAGCCGCGTTGTTTGTCTCTGCTAGCTCTGATGTGCGCAGGAATATGGAGCCATGGAGAAGGGTATACTTTGGTGCAGGGGCTGTGAGTTTCTTCTCCCACACCTTTGGAAAACGGGTGTCAGAGTCATCTGAGCAATAGCAGAGCTTCCCTCCCTTAAGCCTGAGAAACACGGTCCCAATGGCAACTGGTGTTTTCATTTAACGTACAGAAGCTGGACTTACAACTGAACCCAGGTGGCCTGGCAGGTCTGTGTTTAGAGTTTACGAAGTCTTTCCACTGCTCTGAGAACTAGCAAGACAATCTTATTAAGATTGCAGCAAAACCCTGAAACGGACAGCTTGAGCAGCTCGAGTGTTGTGCACAGCCGTGGGACTCGAGTTACAGGCTGTAACATCGCTGGCATTTGTCAAGGGGAAGTTGAGGGCCAGAGAATTCAGTACCTCAAGTCGGGTGGGAGGAATAGCTGGTGTGTGCAAGCTGTGAGCCCACCTGCTCAGGGTGTCTGCGCGCTGGGATCGCTGCCCCAGCGTGACATGGAGACGGGGAAAGGGAGGACGCGGCAGTAGGGCAGCTGCTGGAAGAGCTAAGCGCTAACCCACCTATCCAAGAGAAAGCCCTGTGTCTGCATAGCTTCCAAAGTCATTGCTGTGCTGTGACGGGTGCTGCTGTGCCATACATGAGGAGCGGCCCTTGTCGTGTAGACAAGCACAGCGCTACCTAGGAGTTAGGATCGAAAGCCAGGGTTTCTCACGAGAGTGCAGGGACTGAGAACTAGCCCTGTGAACGAGTCTGCAGAGATCGTGTGGCCACACGGCCTGTCTCCACTGCTGTGTGGTGACCACCTCTTCCTCATCCCCCAGGTACTTCCCAGCCCCATCATCAGCTCCAATGGGCCAGGAGAAGATAAACTATTCCGGAGCCAAAGTGCCGACGTCGAAATAACAACAGAGAAGGAGAGGTTGAAGAAGATGCTTTCAGAAGGGTGAGGCTGCCACAAGAGCTCTCTGCTTCCGACTCCTAAACTGTCTATTCTGGCAGGATTTGGTGCATGTCCCTGTCATCCCAGTGCTTGCAGAGCCCTTCAATGACTGAGTGGCCTCATCCCAAATGTTTTTGACCCAATGCCACTTCTTTAGGTAGCTGAGTAATTCCCCATGTCCGCTGCTGCTCAGACCCTCCACCGTACCAATTTCCCCTCTTCCCCAGTAGAAAGTTATTGCAGCTTGGAGGTGAAATCTGCTGTTCAGGCAGCGTGGGAAGGAGAATGCTTTGTGCCCGCAGTGGGGATGAGTTGATGCCAGTTATCTACAGATCAGTAGTTTGTGATACCAGAAGATGTTCACACTTTTCCAGCTGGCCCAGGGCTGCATTTGTGTTAATTCCCCTGATGATTCCAGCAAAGTCCCTGCTGCTTCTGCTCTTTGTCTGTTCAAAAGACTCTGGGCTGGATTCTGCCCTGTGGCTCCTGTTGAGCTCCCAGCTGAACACTTAGAATATTTTTAAATCAAAAGCAAGTGTCCTTTGCTACCTTCTCCTGAGTCTGGGGTGGTAGGGTTTTATTCAAAGCAAACTCAGATCTAACAAGGATTTTAAAAATGGATTCACAGTGCTACATTACAAAACTCCATTATAGTAGCTGTATCTCCCCCACCCTATTAATCTCACATTGTGGTTTCTGCTGTTTCAAGCAAGCACACGTGGCCTCAAAGTCAAATATTATCCGGGTATAAAGGAAGGAGATGCAGATTCAGGGCTGGAAGAAGCATTTAAATTTGGAAAACGATATGAAAGCCAAACAGAAAACTGTGGAGGAGCAGGAGCTGCCTGGCACTTCCAAGAGCATGATGTCAATGCATGTTAGCGCTGGGGGAAGAAACCTTCCTGCTGAGACTCTCTTATGCTCTCTTGCACACTTCTCCTGTTCTCTCCCACAGTTCAGTGAGTGAGGTCCAGTGGGAGGCCGAATTCTTCAGCCTCCAGGACAACAACAACAAGCTCGTGGCTGCTCTCCATGAAGCCAATGCCAATGTGGACCAGTGGAAGAAGCAGCTGGCTGCTTATCAGGAGGAGACGGAAACACTGCGGCAGCGGGTGAGCACAGGAGGGCCCTTGCAGAGCAGGTCAGAGGAAGCCCCATTCCAGAGCAGATGGTGCCCTTGACCCCATTCTCCCATCAGTTTCCATGGGTGTCAGCAGGAGATGGGATGGAAATCCAGGATGCTGCATGAGCCTGGCAGGGAAAACATGTCAGGGAATAAGGCCATGTAACTGGGGAGCTCTCAACAAGAGCTCCTGTTTTCTGCAGAGCAAGTTGGGGGTGTGTCGAGTCCCTGTGGATAAAGGGAGGAAACCAGAGCACAAAGTCAAAGAATACCAGCTTCCCTTCAGATTTTCTGGGGGCAGTTCCCAGCTGCCAGCAATACTGAGTAAGGCCCATGCTTCCCCCCACCAAGCCGGGCATCAGGGCAATCTTCTGGCTGCTGACAGGAAGGATGAAGATTGCTTTATCTGCTATAATTAGCTTGAATCCAAGCTGCAACATCATGAAACCCGGGTGACACAGTACAAACAAGCCCTTGTTCGGTTGGGATAATAGGATCTTTTGACCTATGTAATGTCAGAAAGGTCACAGATCAACTGAGGAGGCCTGTGTGCATCTGGGCAGAGGAGTGACAGTCACACGGTTGGGTATGTTGGGAGAGAACTGCAGAGTACTTGGGAAAGGTTTTAGGACAGCTGAGGTTTGGCTGGGAAGGGACTCCGGAGCCCTGGAGAAGGCAGCATAAAGCCATTTCACTTCGAGATAGCTCATTCAAAAGACAGCAGGGGTTTATAGCAATTAACGGCTGTTTCCACTTGATGGCTGTTGTGTGGCCGGTCTGTGCAGCAAACAGCCGTCCCCCAGGATTCACTGTGCCCATGCTAATTCTCCGTGCTGGAGTCAGACAGTAAAAGAGCTGCACGGAACAAATTTCTCCTCTGCAGTGGGAGGCTGCCCTAGGTATAGCAGAGATCTTGGTTGTGCGTGTGTAGATGTGTGGTTTTGGGCTGGCTGGGACAGGCTGTCGCTTCCCTGCCATTGCTCTGTGCTTACTCAGCTGTTTGGTGGCTGTTCTCACAGCCAGGAGATAGGAGTGAGGATTTTGTGAGCCGTGGGTGAAGGGCAACCGCTGGGGACTTCTGCAGAATCACAGAAGAACCTGTTACTCAGTGAAACGTCTAGATTATTGTCCCTAAACCAGAGCATTTTGGGACCAGAGCTGGTTGATTCTGGCCATGACCCCTCAGTCTGACAGCTCCCAACCACTGTTTACGTGGACTCCCAATCCAGGTGGTGTTGCCCTGCTGCCCCTGCTCGTGGGAAAGTGTCGCACCGGGGTCCGAGCCCCATCTACGTGAGAGTACCCATCACGAGCTGCTCCTGTAGAGCTCAGTGCAGGCCTTGTGAGAGCTTGGGCCCCAGCAACAGCTGCTGCTTACCTTCTGACGAGCCTTTAAAAATGAATCATTTTCATGAATAATCTAAGCCACTGGGCTGAATTTTTCAGGAATGGGGAGTACACTTGTGCAAACTCTTCCCCCGAGCTCTGCTGTGGTTGAGCTGCACTCCCTCGCCCTCGGCAGTCTCTGCCCAGGGATGCAAAGGGAGCTGGATCTAGCGATCGCTTTGGGTTGTAGGCTCGTGTGCTTGATGTCAGCCAGTCGAGCTTTGCTGGAAGTGCAAGACTGCAGGAGAAAACAGACACGGAGTCTCTAGACCAGGTTTCACCACAGTGTGTTTCTGTGTGTGATCTAGGCAGAGCAGGAGGAGAGAATTATTTCCTAACAGCCCCAGGGTGGGAGCTGCTATCCTGTTGTAAGCCCAGTTGGGTTTGCAAGGAAGCCAAAACATGATGGAGAATGACTGTGGGTGATGAGATGTCAGGACATTCCTGTATCTCTGAGCACGCCTTCCCTGTGCTTGCTTCCATGTAGGTAGCAGAACTGGAGTCACAGGGGGCTCATGATTCCTCCAGCGAGAACAACAAGGAAGAGCTGAGCCAAACCCTGGAGGAGCTGGAACTACTGATCAAGGCTAAAGACGAGGTAATACCCCATGAAGCAAAGCCTGAAGCTGGGTGGCCTGTCAGTCACCAACACCCGGTGTGTCATTACAGCTCGTATGAGATCAGAGGGCACCTCGTGCTGTTGCATGTGCTGCCTACGCAAGCCAGGAGCCTCTGTAAGCCAGTGCAGCCCCCTCAGTGGTCTCCCACCCAGAGAAGCAAAGCTGACTGAGAGTAACGTGCTGGGAGTTTGCCATGCAAATAGCCTTGAGTGGAGAATCTCAGCCACTGCGCAAACGGCAGGGCTGTGTCTGACCCCTTCTCCTCTCAGCCATCCGCAGCTGTGGTTAGCCTCTAGTGTAGGAATTGCTTCTCCCTTTCACTGCATTTAAATGAATGATTTAAAGCAGAGTTTTCATCACAGAGGCTGTGATGCAGGGGAGATGTGGAGAGAATCTCTCTGATTTGCACATCTGCAGGCGCTCTGGTGGCTGTGCTTCAGCAGAGTGGGTGGACGGAGCCTTAGGGTTGGCGCCACAAAGCAAGGATAGGGAAGGGGGAGGTGTTTGTTTTGGGGTTCCTGATCCTTAGTGAGACGAGATCTCTCCCCCCCCCCTCCCCAGACCTGCTGAGGCAAGAGTATGCAGAGGCTTTCACCCAACAGCTGAGCAGGGACCCTGGCCCCAAGAATCCAGGATCTCATCTTAACCAAGGATGCAGCAGGGTGCAGAGACCACTGAACCTTGCTGGCACTCCACTGGTCATCTTGATTAGGGACTAGGGGCTTAGAGGGAGGCAGCAGGTACAGCAGAAGTAGAAGGTTAGAAAGGGAGATATTAAAAATTGGAGCTGAGTGTGGTTATGTGATCCTCAGAGTGAGGGAAGGAGCCTTGGTTGGGGTATGTGGTGGGAGCTAGCCCCACTGGGACAGGGGTGGATCTGACATGATGCTTTTCCTCCTTGTGTTTTAGGAGATTCAGATGCTAAAAAGCCAGAAGTGTGGCCGATGGGAAGCAGAGGGTGAGCGTGAGGAGACACTGCAGAAGCTGCAGGTAAGGATGGCAGATCTGGGACACCTCTGCACTCAGAGAGATCCATCCCCATTTCTCCTTTGAGCCAAAGAGTGAATGCCGCAGAGCTGCGATGCCTATCTCTGCCTCTGGATGACGGGAACAGGTCCCTGCCTATGTCTCTGCCTTCTTCCACCCTCCCTGCATCTCTGAGATATGACGTGGGGCACAGTCAGCAGGCAATAGCAAGCCCAGCCTTCACGTACTCTGCTCTAGCGCTGGCAGTAGCCCCTGACATGGGAGTGGAGCAGGACCCGTGATGGCCCGTGACCCTCCATCTCTCAGAAGTCCTGCTTGGCTGGCTGGCTGGCCAGGGATGGCTGGGGAGCAGAGCTCTGACGCTGGCTGGCTGGCAGGAGGGATGCAAGCTGTGCTGCACCTCAGGGCAAGGACACAGATGGAACCACGGTCTGTTGTGCAGTCTCTGGGGGCACTGCCTGCCTGTGTTTACCTCCAAGCTTCTGAACGAGGGGATCTGCTGCAGGACTCACCCCCGTACACAGGCACTGCCTTTCATGGCAGAATAATGTCTCTGAACATCAAATGCCATCAGACCTGGAGATGATAGGCATGTGAGGAGATCTGCATTTCTAGCACCTTTGCAAACTGTGGGCAGATGCCTGGGTCAGGGGAACACGTGCTCATGTGCGTGTGTGTGCCAGGGTGCTGTGGCTCAAGATAGGGACATCCCTTGGTGAAAGAACTGATGGAGACCTGGGCTGGCTGGGTTGGTACCCCGGAGCTGGGCTGCTAGCAGGGCTGTTTTGTGAAGATAAGGGGGGGTGGGTCTGTGAGCAGCCTGTATCAGTGCTGGGGCAGCCACCTCACTGCATGTGTGTTCTTTGGCAGGAGCTGGAAACACGCAATGCAGAGCTGGAGCAGCGTCTTCACCTAGCTGAGCAGACGCTGGCAGAGACCCTAGCCGAGAGGGAGAAGATCCAGAATGAGGTCACCAAGGTGGCAGAGATAATGGATGTGAAGATATTTGAGCTCAGTGAGATCCGGCAGGGACTAGCCAAGCTGGTAGAGAGCAACTGAGCAGCAGCACGCTCAGAGGAGACACCTCCGGAGGAGGGGAACCCCAGCTGGGACTGGTCACTGACAGCAATTACGGTCACAGAACAGCCTCGAGGTCTGTTTGGGCAGGATACGCCAACATACCAGCAGCTGCCTGGACAGTGTGGAGACCAGCCGCAGCCACTTACTGCCCGCTGAACACCCAGACAGCGGGCAGAGAGGACCTGAGCTCCTGAATCCTCTACAGGGAGCATCTACGAGTCACAGCCAGACCTCTCTGGACCCTGTCATGGCTGTGGCGTGGTCCAGAGACAGCAGCTGTCCCCGTGCTGCCTTCCCAGCCTCCCTGCTGCCACACTGTGTCTCCCACGTTTTTACAGTTTTCTAAGGGAAGGGGCTGAGCAGCCTTCGCGGTTTTTTCAGTAGTTTTTTAGGAAACCACTTGCCTTTTGCAACTAAGCTGCCTGTTTCCCTGCCTAGGGAGGGAGGGAGAAGTTCTAGCACACTGAGGACAACAGTTGCTCCTTCTCTTCCCCAGCCCTAACTACATCGCGTCTTTCTAACAGGATCCGGTAACACTGGTCACTGTCAGGAGCTTCCAGAGGTAGCAATGTCCCCACTGCAGAGAAGGGCGCTTGCCTGCCCGTGTGTCCTTTCCACTGTTCAGTCACACCCTCCAGAGGAAAAAGAACTGCAGGTTTTAAAGCTCTTATTAGTTTAACACAGTGGGATTTGATGACTCGTTAAAACTTTAAGCTGAGAAGAGCAGAGGCTTGGTTGAGAAAGGGGCACTTGAGAAATGGGACATCCCCGAGGGGATGGCCAACAAACTGCCAGATTGGCATCTCTCCCGGCCTCTAAGGGCTGCAGTTAATTGAAATTAAATGGAGCAAATCGCAGTTGCTCTTGGTTTCTTTTGTTCTCTTTTTTTTTTTTTTTTTAATTGGGAAACAGTCCACAGAGATGTCCTGCTCGGTGTCAGCCGTGCAGTATTCCTTGTGAAGGGTACAGGTCCCAGCTTGCCATGCTTGGCCAGATGAAACGAGAACAGGAGGCGTTCAGAGCATGCTGAGACCGGTGCCCTGCAGGGCCTGTGGGAAGCTTGTGAGTTAACATAGATGTTGTCTAGTAATAAGAATTGAGCAAGGCCCGAGGGAGGCACCACAGAAACCTGGAAAGTTGTGTGTGTGTCCCCCACGGCACCCGCTGCGCCCCCGTAGTTACCTAGGAGCATGCTTAGCCCTGTGCTGAATGACGAAGCAGTGTCTGTGTAGAAGTAGTTAGTAACCTTACAGGAGTGTTGATGGATTTGGATTTTGTTGTTGGTTTTTTGCCCTCTTTGCCGCTATAAGTTAGGCAAAGACAGCAGTAATCCTGGGAATGTTTCGCAGGTCTGCAGAAACTCCGGTACTTAGCAAGGCCTGGCTGCCAAGTACTGCCCTCTCCGCACCCAGCCGAACCTCGGCAGACCTGTGGGAAGGCGGTGCGGCTCCTCGGAGCCTGCCTCTCCTTTCACTCGCCTGGTGACCATGAGAGGAACCCACAGCTTCCACGCGCTGCCTGCAAGTCAGGGCAGGATTAGGTCTGGCACCTCGGGTATCTGCTGGAGTGGAGAACTGCTGGTGACTCTGTGCTGGATTGTGTCTAGGCAAAGCCCTTCCCTGTGCCAGGAGTGATGAGGAAACATTGAGATTTCCAGACCTGCATAGCCATGGAAAGGTTTTTTGTTTTGGGGTTGGGGTTTTTTGGGGAGTTTGTTTGTTTGTTTGTTTTTACTTCCCTTTTTTTTTTTTTTTTTTTTTCCTTGCATGAAGCGTTCTCACAACTGTATGAGGCTGGAGCTACTGTAGTAATATTTGTTTCGGGGAGTTTAAGAAGGGAAGGAAGTAACTGGGTGGCAAAAATTTCTAGGGACTTGTTTACCACCCCATGCCAATGTCCATATTCTATTCCTACAGGAGCAGCCTTCTTTTGAAATAGAGATCAGCTCCAAGAAAGGTGTGTTTGGTTTGCATCTCCGTCACTCTAATATGGAGGGAGGAGGGTGGGATTTGGGAGTATGGGAGAAAGAAAGTTGAGCCAAAGTTTCTTATGTTCTGTACTCCTCCTCCTCCTCCTCTCTCACACTTCTCTTCTGGGCTGCGACCCACAAGGAGGAGCTGGGTATGGATCCTTAAATTCTGGCAGTGCCCGTTTCATAGCCCTGCCTCTTGGCCAGTGCCTGTGTGATGGGGCTGGCCAGACCAGCGTGTGCCACGCCTGGGCGAGTCATCCCTCCCCAGGGAGGCCACGCTCGGACCCGTCCCAAGAAGTGAGAGGGAGGACCTGAGTCAAGCTGCTGCACATCCCAGCAGGACTCGGCTCTGAGTGGGGGAGAGGCAGCCAGGGCCAGGCTCTGTTTAAAAAATACCAAGAAAAAAACCCCACAGTGCTATGAAAAACCACAACTTTTAGGCTGCTGCTTATCCTCGTGTCCCATATGAAGCCAAAGCCCAGGTGCAACTGTGCACAAGGTGCCTGTGGAAGCAGTCCTAGCCCCCAGGTCTCCCATCGTTATGGTGTGTAAAATCGGCGTTGAGAGTGCTGCCAGGCTCAGACTGTGGACAGGGTATCTGGGTACCAACAGGAAGGGGTGCTATGCACTGGTCACGCAGGGATCCGGAAATAGTGTCTCCTGTCACGACTCAGCAGCTCAATATCTGATATCCTGGGGAGGTGTGACCCCTGGGAAGTCGTGTCTCTCTAGTGGGGGAGGTATTACGCCCCGTCATATCGTTAAGTGCAAATTCCTCCGCTCAGCCCTTGTGAAATCAGCACTGCTGCAGTAGGAACAAAGAGGGCCCCTTCGCTAAACGTCTCAAGCAGCCTGTTCATTGCAAACAAGCAGCGCTGTCCGTGTCTGCAAACTTTGCCATTGGAGCCGCCGTGTCCCTGGCGGGATGCTGGATGCTGTTTCCTCGCGCACAGCCTGCCTTGAGGCCGGCGGTACTTTCCATGCATTTGCTGTGCGTCGCTCTGTTGGCTAGTCACAGTCCTGGCTGTGCTCCTTTGCTCTCCCCTAGTCAGGAGCCAGGAACAGAGGCCATTTTCCTTTGCACTCTTCCCCACGGGTGCTAGTTGCAATTCTTTTCCTTGCCAGAATAATCTGAATAGTGGCTTTATGATGAGATCTGTCCTGTGCTCAGCATTTGTTAAAAGTCTTTTATTGAGGCATCGCAGGGCAGTGTGATGGATGGTTCTGGGCGGCACTTTCCGTTGCAGTCTTCCCCTTTTCTAAACTAATGAAAACCCATTCATCACCAGCTATTTCCACAAATGCCCTAAATCTGCGGTTAGCAATGAGACAACCCCACTGTAGACAGAACAGCAGCAAAGCACTAATTCCATCTGCCCCACTCTACTGAGCATTTAAAAAGGATTTCAATTGTGTTTCAGAACAGCAGCGCTCTAATAACACATCCCCACCGCGCACCTTCCAACCCTCGCCCCTTCCCTGTTTACGCTTCTCTTGCTTCAAAAGGGGAAAATCTTGTGTTACAAAAACCAGCGATGAAGGGCAAGGCTGCAGTGTTATGTTTGCTTCTGTCTCGCAATAACAATTACTGTCAGCAACTAACAGTGGCTTCCTTACTGGAGGAGAAATGCTACTGATTGCAGGTACCTCGAGAGACCTAATTCTTTTGGTAAATGAGGAACTTAATTATTCATAGAAAACCCAGACAGAACATTAGTAAAGGGAAGATGGGGAAAATGGTTCACGTGTGAGATCAGGATGAACAAATAAAAAAGTCTTCCAACCTTCCCCTCTTTGCACGCCCTTCTGATGAAGAGCAGCAAGGTGTGATTCTCTGCTCTGAGTCCAGACCTGAGACAAGGTCCTT
This sequence comes from Grus americana, assembly GCF_028858705.1. Lineage (NCBI taxonomy): Eukaryota > Metazoa > Chordata > Aves > Gruiformes > Gruidae > Grus > Grus americana. Next base: position 2,315,074 of record NC_072879.1, read on the forward strand.
CTGGCCAGCTCAGCAAGAGGAAATGGAGCTTCGCTATTGCAGGACGTGCCAATAACAGAGCCTCAGAAAAAAGGATGTGTCCAATGCAAACTCCATCTGACATGCCAATGCAGGCCTTCCAGGCTGAAGAGGAATGCAAATCCAGTCCAGACCTAGAGCTGACCTGGCAGTCAGAGTGGCAGACCACCAACAGCTCTGCCACTGCCTTGCTCTGCAAACTCCCTCGCCTCTCTGGGCTTTGATTCCTCCTCTTTCACAAAGTAGATAATTACCCTCCCTGAAGGACTGTTGCGCTTCAATTACTCACATCTACAAGGTGCCTGGAGAGCCAAGAGAAGAAAAGGCTAGCGCAGGCCAGACTGGTTAATATCTTAAGTCCGTTGAGTGATTTTGAACAAGAGGTAAAAATCTTTCTCTTCCCAAAAAGCTGCTGCAGAGCCCCCTGGTAATGTGTGCTGTGTTGTTAGGCAGCCTCACGTCAAAGTTACTTAACGGATTCTCTTTGATATCTGTATTTTTTGTGAGAACACACTGAAGCAAGTTTTTGGTGGAGGGGAAGCAACTAGGCACTTTGTTTCAAATCTCCAAAGGATCAAACTTGGGGGAATTTGTAATTAAATAGCACCATTAATGAAAAATAGGTGACCTAACCCTTTTGAGCTCCTGCATCTGGGCTGCAGAGATCAGCTGCTCTGTTACTCAGAGGATAGGTTATTTTTAGTTCAGAAATGGTCTGTTTACACTTGACAGCACAGGCAAGCGTACTCTGCGAGTGTAACACCCCCCACACACACACATGCACACACTGGAAGACAATTTCCGTGTGCACCAGAGAAGGCAATTAAATGTGTGTTTTGGAAAATGGCTGTGAACGCATAATAAAGCCCCAAAAACCCAGTGAGGTTCACAGTCCCCTTTCCCAGAGTAATTTATAATTATTACCGTTATTAGATTGTGGTGTGTAAAGGCAGTTTCTGCTCCGAGGGAAAAGAACATGAGCTACAGCACTAATCATCTCTGCACAAGGTCCTACCTCCTCCGTCGGCTTCCCTCCACCCTACCAAAAAAGCAGCAGCTGCAATAATGCTGGAAATGAGACACTTGTGGTAAGAGCAAGCGACACTTCAGACACAAGAGATGTGGCAGCTCCAGAAACAGGTAAATGTGAAGGAGCAACACTTGCACACTCCAGTCGGCTCAGCTGAAGCACCGTTTGCATCCCCTCAGCTCCCTGGGCTCTGCTGAGCACGAGCCTGGGAAGTGAGAATTGATGGTACCAGATTCCCTTTCCTCGGATAACACTGTCAACTCCAGCTGTAGGAGGCTGCAAGGTGAAAAGGGGCAGGAGGCTGGTGCCACCTCTGTCCCCACGGTGTGCAGGGAAGGGCTCTGCAGGCTGCAGCGCCGGCTCTCCAGGCAATACGTCCCCTTTGTAGTTCCCTGGGACTCGCACAGGCTGCCACAAAAATGAATCGTCACCCCTTTCTCACGCACCCCAGCCTGCGCACGTGTGACACTGTGTGCTCCGGGGGGAAGGCGGCAGCCTCTCTGCCTCAGCACTACCTCCTCACCCTGTTGCTAGCTTATTTTTTCCCAAGGGCTTGTAGAACAACAACTGACGGAGGATGCTGTAGATAGTCTCTGCCTTCTGTTTCCACTGATGCTGGGCTAACAGGGTTTCAAATCCCAGCAGGCAACAGATGGAAAACATTTCACTCTAGCCTTACTGGCTGGAGATATTAATGTCCAGACCTTGTTATGGGTAGATGAAAATGGTGTCTGACCTAGAGATTGGTGGCGTGTCACCTCTCCTGTGGCCTCAACATGGGAGCAGCACAGCTTACGCTGTTTGGGCTTGGGAATTCAAGAATGATACTGGGAGGTACCGAGCGGAGATGGAGTGGGGATGAGCCACTGCTGTGCTCAGAGCCTCGCTTTGCAAGGCCGGAGCACACTCTTCTGCTCCTTGACAACTGCTCTCCCTCCCAGAGGTGACAGGAATCCAAAGCAAGTCATGCAGAGATGCATTCCCAGGAGACAGAGCTGCTGCAGGGAGTGAGAGATGGGTATGAATTAAACAGAGCCAGCAGGGAGGCTTTCTTAGTATAGAAGGAAAAAAAGATTCTGGGTATTCCTTCCCTCTGTCCCATTTTTGGAGTCCTGATGCTGGCAGGGAGGAACTAGGGGAGTTACAGTGTCAAGCATGCCATACCCAGAGTGAAGACACGTGTCCGGGCAGCTGCAGTCAAGCCTTGAATGAGGGTGTGCCACGGACGAGGAGTTTAATCAGCAAAAACTGGCAGGGAAGGTGAAAGTTCAACAAAGAAACTGCAAGGAGTTGGGAGGAGAGCCCTGGAAGGGAGAAGCAGCCACAACTACGGAGGAGCATTGCAGGGTTCAGGATCAGCCCTGCCCTGCAAGGAGAGGGAAGATGCTGAGGCTTGAAGCACTGACCCAGGAGGATCCCGCCAGCAGCAGCACCCAGCTGGGGCCTGACTGCTGCACGGGCAAGGCTTGGGGACAGGCAGCCCTGTCCGTCCCCCCCCCGCCATCTCCCTGCTTTCTCAAGCTGAATCTTTACTATCCAGCTGCCCGGGCAAGAAGCCCCGTGCTGTATTCCGCTCTGAACCAGGCCCAGAGCCAGCAGCGAGGGTGTCCAGAGCGCACCAACTGCCATCTACCGGCGAACCTGGCGGCGGGCCCCCCCGACCCCGAGCTGCCCCCGGGGAAGGGCTTGGGGGGAAAAGGCCATTCTTGGTAGAAAAGCTTGTTAGGCAGCTTTTTAAAGCTTTCAAATCAGCTGAGCGCGTGTTTGCAAAGAGGATCCAAAGGTAGAGCAGCAGCTGACACAACGCAGGCTGGACCAGTGAGATTTCGGACAGTGTGAAGGACCCACACGGAGACAGATACAGCTGTGTTAAATGCACACAGAGATGGCGTGTGCGCACCCAGCGCAGCCCCTGCGAGGGGAGAGCTGAAAATGGCTGCACCCGCAGCCACCAGAGCTAGAACATAAGCTCCAATGCAGCGCTACTGTCTCAGCAGAGAGAATTCAAAAACCTGGCCCAAAGATTACCCCAGACTATTTAATTGCAGCTGCCTTTTCTTCACCATAGAGATCCAGAGCTTTCCTGCCTGGTACAGCATCCATAGGTGAAGGGGATGCCAGCTCCTGAAGGTGACTGCCGTGTTACCAAACCTGTCCCCACTTCCACATTTCCTTGCTCAGCAAAACTGCCAGTAGGGAGGATTTCGCAAATACTGTATATCTCACCTAGGAGGATCCCAGCCTCTCCCTTCTCCCTGCAAAACTTCTGGGAAGCACTCCTCAGATGTCTGTCCTCCCTATAAGGGGCAGAAATGATGGAAAACCCTCCAGGAACAGACAAATATGTCCTTAAACACACACAAAACAGCCAGGCTTGGCACGTGCCTACAGACCCATCAGCGTAAAGGGCAGACAGAATTGCCATGCAAGGTGCGAGGCGGAGGAGCCCACGCTTGTAGAGCCCCAGCGAGACTGGGTGATGGTTTCACACCCAGAGGAGACGGGAGGATGAGGAGGGCTGGCACGGGTGCAGGACCATCCCCTCCTGCACACCCCGGCACAGCCATCGTGCCAGCGTGGTGTTCAGCAGCTGCACATGGTCCGGGCGAGAGAAGAGTCGGCAATCTGAGATGCTGAATTGAGAAGAGTTTCCATGGCAACCCAGACAGGGAACCCCCCCTCTGGGCTGGGGAGCTTGGGCTGAAGGCAGGGGGTGAGCAGCGCGTGTGGAGGGCACACGGCAAGAGGTGATGGGCGTGCTGGGATGCAGCGGGACATAAAAAGGCAGCCGTGTTCTGGCCAGTTCTTGCACAGCACAGACAGGGAAGTGTGTGAGCGCCTGCTTGGGGGCTGGCAGGCAGAGCTGCATGCAGAGGGGGTGGGTTTACAGCCAAGACGCAATCTAGGCTGTGAGGAGAAGGAAGTCCTTATGTTCCATGGGGATCCCATGACAATGCTTAGAAACCCCAGAATGGAATATCCTACTTGGGGGGCAGTACTGACAGAACGTACAAAACCGTCACCCAATGTCCTTTGGCCCTGGGCAAGATGTAAATTCCTAATCTGGGACTTTAAGGCATCTTTCTACATCCCAACTAGCACAGCAACCTCTTTTTCTACTCAGCCACTCCCAAAACTGATTATCTGAAGCAAGAACATCTCGTCAGCACTACAGAGAGCTCTTATTTCCAGCACGTGTCCTACCCTCACAGAGAAGGCCGCTCAAGACAGACAAGGGATATATTAAAAGGAATTTTAAATAAAGCTTCAAGACAAGAGCCTTGATCAAACCCCACGTCACACGTGGAAGGAGACAAACAGTGAAACCCCCACCAGGCTGAAGCAAAGAGACTTCAGACAGCAGGTTAAGAAGTGTCTGTGAGAGGGAGGGGAACAACTGACACTCGAAGGCAGGATCAGCACCCTCCCCAGGAAGGCAGGAACAGCCTGTCCCAGAGAGGATGTCTTTTTAATCTACAGCTAACAAGCTTGCTCCACAAATTAGCATGCACGAGGCTGTAGAAGCATTTAGTATTCAGAAAGCATCGGTCTGATACAAACATATTTGCTGGTGCTGCAGCAGCTGCCACGGGTGACAGCGAGCTGTGCCACAAGTCAGACTGTTGAGTGTTTTTTCCTTCCTGGAGGGCACCCAAGAGGACGAAGCAAGGAGGAAGACGTTCAGGCATCTCGGAGCTGGTACCGCTCCCATCTCACACCAGGCAGCAGCTGGACCCGCACCTCCCAAGCCTGTGTCAGCGCTGCACTCCTGCACGGCCCGGAGGCACCAGGAGTTTCCCCCAAGGGAAACACCAGCTTTTCTCTGCCAGACCTCACTGTGCACAGACCGTGCCCGAGTCAGGCAAAGGCACCGCAGGGACTGCCTGCTCCCAGGAAAGGAGCTGCGCTCCCGATGAGGGGACTGAGGAATAGAACACCCACAAGAAGCTCAAGCTTTATCCAACTCATCTCTTGAAATAAAACTGGTTTTACCTCCAAGCTGTTTACCTACACACATTCTGCTTCCCACCCCTAAAATCCCACAACTCCTCCCCTATGCTGGAGGTCAAACATCCAGTCACTTGTTGCAATAAATATTTTATTTGGCGCTGACCATAGAAACTATTTTTTGTAAGCCAGAGGACAGAAGTAACAGATCTTCAGTCTCAAGTCATAGAAAGCTCTGACCGTTAGAGAAGGCACTGAGGATCAGACCTGACATCTGAATGGAGCTGCCCAAACTCTGGCCTCAGTTACTTTGGGATTTTAAGCTCCATAGGGAAACACAACTGTTTCTTAGGAAAGCTCAGCCCCCTCCAGCCTAACCAGCCTCCTATTCCAAACATACACGATGCAAAGCTACACAGAGAGGCACAGAAACCTACAGAACAGACCCAGATATAATCCACTCACTTGGATGGTACAAGAAACAAGGCAATGCTACTCCTGGGGCTGTTCTGTGCCAGAAATGGTCTTTGAACTTACTGATCAGCTGGGAAACCAGAGTCCCCAGCAGCCCCGGTCTCCAAACCATGACTGCTATTGCCATGGGTAGCAGCCCAGGCCTGGAGTCTGAGCCAAAGCAAGAACATCACTTAAATGTATAAAGCAGAATTATTCCAAGAAGACCCCAGGACCAACCACACAATACAAACTCCCCACTTGTTCCAGGAATTTTCCTCTCTGAAAACTCCGAGCTACGTCACGGATAGGGGCTGAGCTCATTTGGTCACAGTATTTTTAGATTCTGGCTCAGGGGAGAACCTGTCAATATAAACAAGTGTGAGTGGCAAGCACCAGCCCTTGAAAGGGAAAGAGCAATGACTGAATGAAGGGGGAAGAGAGAGAGGATCTTTATTTCTCTCCACATCACCAAGAATTCAGGTCTGGCCTCTCCTTTGCTGGAGGAAGGAAACCTGCTCTTGAAGGACATTCTTCCAGGAGACTGATCCAGCCTGCCAGGAATGGCCCAAGCCAGCAGCATTGTGCAGGAAGGAAAAGTAACAGAGACAGTTTATCAAAGCGTCCCTTCTCACTCCCCTTCCTCTACTCTCCAACACTGACGTAGGTCAGCAGTGTCCACATTAAAATGCCTTAGATCCCTGTATTCCCAAAGCAGCAGCAGTGTCAGGGCAGTCCGAGCCAAGAGAGTGAGGCCAAAGGATGTTATTTCTCCTCCTTAGCGTGCAGTTTGTTCCGCCGCTCCATCTTCTTCTGCAGTTTCCTCTTCAGCTGCAGTTGCTTTTTGTTTTGCAGTGTCTGCTGGATCTTCTCACGACATTGCTTGTTTTTCTTCTTGATCTTGGCTAGCTCTGCCTTCCTTTTTGCCTCCAGATCTGGATCCTGCAATGGCAAATGCCAGGACACTGGTGACATGCCAGCCCCTTTGCCTTTCCTAGATGCCCACACTGCTTTTTAGCCTGTGACCAAGTAGGCTGCGAAAGTCAGACTCTACTCCAATGTGCTTTTTAATATCAGTCATCCTTTCAGGTAAAACTTCACCACCCTGAAGGGGAGCGAGACAGACACACACTGCAGCAGTGAGGGAGGAACTGTCATTCCTTTTCCACACTGACGGCATTACACCAGCTACTGATCAAAGTATAGTTTATACAGCAGCAACTCTCACCTTCCCTTCAAGGATCATTTGTTTCCGCTTATTTATTTCTTTCTTCTCATCAAAATCCATTCCCTCCAGTTCCTGTAAAAGCAAAAACATAGCAGGACAATCAGTAACCAAGCACCAAGGCTGACCCAGAGAAAAGCAGTACAGCAGAACCCCACCAGCGTGCACACATTTGGTAGCCTTCTCCCCAAAGTACCAGCCTCAACACTCAGCAGCATAAAAATGCTGCAAAAATGTGCAATAACAGACCAAACCTAGGGAAGATAACTAAAACAACCGTCCACGCACACACACATTCAAGTGCTTCCACTAGAAAAAGGAAGAAAAATTCTTATTTATGTGCTCAAGAGCAAAGCTGCATATCCAGAGCTGCACATTAAACTGCAACGCATCTCCTGGTTACACCCAGCTGCCCAAGATCTCCAATCCTCCGAACAAAGGGGCTTCGTGTTTGCACACTTACTATTTCACACTCCCTCCTGGTGACGTTCACTTGGGTGACGATGTCAAGCACAAACCGCTCCTCCACAGAGAACTCCTGCAGCTTCAGTTCTAAATCAGGGTGAGACGTTTACAGACCACAGTTGGTTACAAAACAAAGCCTACAACAAAGGATTAAATCCTCCCCGCTGCCTACAATTCCCCGTAGCACAAGATGTCGTATTAATTAGGTCTACTTCCTAACAACAAAAAAAATGAAGTCTGAACCTACGCAAAGCAACCTGTTCTTTTTGTCCACTTCAGCGTACACAGTAGCAAGGAAGTAAGGAAGAAGCTGGCTGCTTTAACAAAAATGTTACAGAGAAAGTTCGGCACACTGTTTCTCCCCCACTAGAAATGGAAGACAAACACCTTCACGCCTGGCACGCTCAAGAGCAGAATCAACGCTGATGGAGATTCAAGCGCTCCTGCTCTTTTCCAAGCCTTAGCCACACAGGGGAGAGAAACCACTTTACGCTGATATTCTGGATCATACACCCTGCACTGATGAAATCAGGGCTGAGTACCACAAACACAAAGGAACAGACGTGGTCCTACATTTTAGCAGCATTAATGGTGCTCCACTTACTGATTTCCTCCTCAATAGCATGTACGAGATGGATGTCATATTGCGTCACCAGTGTAATAGCTATTCCTTTCCGACCTGGGTGATGAAAACACAGTGATATACAAATTGTGACAAGCAGAGGGAGATGAAGCCTGACCCATGCCAAATTCCATCCGTCCCCATGAGACGGCCTAGCACATCACAGTGATGGGGTACTCAGAGGGATCTTTATTTCCTCTGAAAATTCAGTTAACTACTGGTGCAGATCAGACACCAGTCGGGGTGAGCCATCGTTGCGATCTGAAGGCAGGATGCCAAGCCAGCGATCTGGCTTTAGTAGATCTGGCACTGACTAAAAGGACTGCGCTGCAGCTGCTGCGAAGCCTCCTCGCACCCGCTCAGGGATCACACCAGCACTGGGATCCCAGTTTTAGCCAGCTGCAGCACTGCCCTGCCACAGATGGCACCTGGTTTTCCCTGCTTACCCGCACGGGCTGTCCGGCCAACCCGGTGAATGTAGATTTTCGGCAGGCCAGGAGTGTTGTGATTGATGACAACTTGTACTGTAGGAATGTCCAAACCTCTGCAAAGCAGGGAAAGAGAAGTTGAGAAACACTGTTTTGATACATGCAGTTTAACTTCCCATCCTCTGCTTTACCAGGAGCCCCATATTTTCATGAATATAGTCTTTATTAGACTGGGCTGATTCTAGGACAAACCCTCTCCTTGTGCAACTCTCCAGTCACGAAATACAACGTCACCTTGCAGCCTGCCGCTCCCTCCTAGACCCAGAGAACACACTAAGAAATAGAAATCATTCTCCTCCTAGAACACACCCACCCCTGCTGCAGCAAAACGAGCCGGGATCAGAGCTACATCCCACACAACTGGGCTCCAAAACTCAGCTCAGAGATGTTCTACATTGGAAGCAAACAACCCACTCCTTCCCAAGCAGGGGGAATTTAAACCCAGCCTAATCTCCACGGTAGTTCTGGTCCTTAAAAAGCAGGCTTAACACCTCTGGCAACAGAGATCGCATTTTTCTCTTACCTGGCAGCAACATCAGTGGCAATGAGAATCTTAAAGATGCTGGACTTGAACTTTGCTAAAGCTGCAAATCGTTGCCGCTGTAAAGAGAAAAGTCTGTCTGAGGGATGCTGTGATCCACAGGAGCCACAGGACTTGGACACACATCTGGCTCAGGGATGCAACTGGAAGTATCCATCTCCCAGATCTTTCCTGTCACTCACCTGTTTCATCATGGAATGCAGAGCTATAGAAGGGAAGTTGTATTTCCTGAGTATCATGTTCAAGACCTGGCAGTCCCTAGAAGAGAAAAAATAATAATAAAAAAATCAGAATGTAACAGGGACATTAAAGGTGATGGATCAGGACAGAGCTGGGGTTCCTGGAGAAGTCCTCACACCACAACCACCACAGCGCAGTCAGTTACAGAAGCGTTCCAACAGAGGCAGGGAATGGGACGCCAACCCCACACCCCCGGGATTGCTCCCAGAAAAGCTGTTCCTTGACCAAATTTCACAGTAAACTAAGGAAGCAAATACCACCCCAGCCTAACGCCTAGAATTTGGAATCTGAACCAGAAACGTAAAGGCACATCTGCATTAAGAGTGATCAGGAGGAACGACGTCACTCACTTGCAGGTTTTAGTGAAGATAATAATAGACCAGTCTTCATGCTCGTCCTGGAAGGTCTGGACTAAATGGACAAGGTACGCATCCTTGACCGCTTCGGGTACAAGCAAGTAGCGTTGGTCCAACTCGTCCACTGTCCGCACCCTGTCAGGAGGGGAAGGCAAAACACCAGGAAACACCAGTTTGGCAAGAGAAGATGGAACAAGGGAGGTGAAAGACAATAAGGAGACAAGATAAGGGAGGAGAAACAGATTGGAGGCAGAGTAGAGCGGATGAGGACTTACTCGGACACAGCCTCCCAGAAGAACGGTCTGTTCGCTGCCAGGCTCTTCAGCTCGTTCAGCGTATCGGTCAGCGTGGCGCTGAACAGCAACGTTTGCCTGCGTGCCGGAACAGCCTCCAGAATCACCTCCAGGTCCGCGGTGAAGTCAGCACAGCCCTGCTCCAACAACCGGTCAGCTTCGTCCAACACCTAGGCAAAAATAGACGAGATCATCTGCATGCATACCTACAAAGCTAAAAATCTTAAAAGCATTAAAGAAAATTAACAAACCTGGAAAACTGCCTTACCAAGAACTTCAGTTTTTTAAGGCTGAAAGTGTTGGAACTGCGGAGGTGATCTGCCAGCCTGCCGGGCGTAGCGATGACGACGTGGGGTTTACGTGAGAGCTCCAGTGCCTGCGCCACCATGTCTGCAACCAGAACCGTGGAGGTGAGCTCTAATCATTAATCATTGACCCTAAAACAATCACGGGGTCAATAATCATTGACCCTAAAATAATTCAGTCTGTGAAGCTGGAAAACGCCTCTCTCATTCCCACCACCCTCTGGAGCCTGCCCACTGGCTAACAGCTCCGCAGCATGCGGAAAACAAACGGCGTGGAAAGAGAGCCTCCCCGGCGCTCGGCTCCGTCCCGACCCGACCAGGGTGGAAGGGCAGAGGCTCCGAGCCCCCCCCGCAGCGGCACTCACCCAGGCCGCCCACCACCACGCAGTCCTTCAGGCCGAGGGGTTTCCCCAGGACACGGAACTGCTCGGCGATCTGGTACGCCAGCTCCCTGCCGGGAAGGAGAGAGCTGATACGGGACCGACCGCCACGGCGGGGCCTTCCCAGCCCGGCTCGCCCGGGCCGGACCCTCCCGGGGCCGCTCCGTACCGGGTGGGTGTCAGCACCAAGCAGAAGATGCCGTAGGGGTCCTCGGAGAGCACCTGCAGCACGGGCAGCACGAAGGCCGCCGTCTTCCCGCTGCCCGTCTTGGCGCAGCCCAGACAGTCGCGACCTGCGGGGGAGGCACAGGGACGGGGACCGTGAGCGGCCGTTAACACCGGGCCGGGGACCGGGCCGGGGGCCGGGGAGCACTCACCCTGCAGCACGGGCGGGATGCAGGCGGCCTGCACGGGCGTGGGCCGGCTCAGCCCCACCTGCCGCGCCTGCTCCGCCAGCCACGGCGCCAGCCCCAGCGCCCGGAACTCCGCCATGACCGTGCCCACCGCCACCCGGCGCTTCCGGCCACGCGTCACCGAGCGCGCCAGCCCCCTCATTGGCTGCCCTCTGCTGACCCCACTCAGCATGCCTTGCTCGGCAGCGACTTCCGGCGCTGTGGTGACGCTTCCGTCGCTTTGCGCGCCTATTGGCTGGCGCGGGAGGTCTCCATGGAGACTGCGGCTCCCGGCAGTCGCTGGGGCTCAGCTGCTTCCGGTGACGTGTCTGAGGGGCGGCAATGGCGGCCGGGGCGGGTGCGGGCTCTGCTGGTCAGGGCGGCGACTCCGACGAGCTCTTCGACGTCAAGAACAGCTTCTACATCGGGGCCTACCAGGCCGCCATCAATGAGGCACAGCGCGTCAAGGTAGGGGCGGTTCGCAGGGGGGGCAGGGTGTCCCTTGGGCCGCGGGTCGGCGCCTCTCCCCGGAGCCTGCCTCCCCTCGGCCGCCCCGGCGGGAGCCTGGGGCTCCCCGAGCGTCCTTCGTCCCTGCCCGCCTCGTCCCGGGCTGTTTTCGGTGCTCCCCGCTTCCCTGCTCTAGCAGGGGGACACTGGGGAGGAAGGGGGGCTCCCGTGGGCACCGGGAGTGTGTGTGTGTGCGGGGGGGGAATCGTTTCTCCGGGGGAGCCTCGCGTGCGGAGTTGTGGTGCGGGGTCGGGTTATGGCTGTACGGGTCCTTGAGAGAGGTTCTTGTCTCCTGTCGTCCCTTCAGCCGTCTAATCCGGAGAAGGAAGTGGAGAGGGATGTGTTCTTATTCCGAGCCTACATCGCCCAGGTGAGGTTGCGAGTGCTGCGTTTGCAGCAGCATAATCTGACTGCAGGGCTGGAGTCGAGGAGGTCGTGAATCTGAGTCCTGTCAACACAGCGTTGTACGCTTTGGTAATAATTTCTCCTTCAGCCCTGGAACATAATGCATTCCCTGACAGGAGTGAACTGTAGTATGTGCGGGGTCAGGACGACCTGAGGAGACCTCTGAGAGGTACTTTTTTATCGTTAAAAAGGCATACGGACAAAGAGGCCTCTTTGGCAATAGGAAATTTGGCCGCGTTTGTGGAGTATGATGTGAGACGTAAAGCAGAAATTTGCCATTCCTGTTTTTTTGTTGCTGCTGTTCTAACTGAGGTTGTGGAAAGTAAGCAATTATTTCCTGTGTTTGGAAAAATTAGTAAGTCACAGATTTTTCTTCGTTGCCTTCAATAGAGAAAATATGGTGTTGTCCTGGATGAAATTAAAGCCAGTGCTAGTCCTGAACTCCAAGCAGTGAGGATGTTTGCAGAATATCTTTCAAATGAGAATCAGAGGTAAGTCTGATAATAAGTTGGAACTCAAGCCCTGTCTAACAGAGAGTATGTTTCCACATGGAGAGTTTCTTGCAGAAGTTTGGGTTTTATTGTGATTTTCTGTGGTCTTGCAATGAATCTCAAAAGGCAGAACCATGTGGAGGCAGGATCTTTTTGTCTTGTTTAGTAACAAACCACTCCCAAATTCTCACCCTTGCTCTTCTTAGGGATGCGATTGTTGCCGATTTGGACAAGAAAATGGCAAAAAGTGTTGACGTAGCCAATACTACTTTCTTGCTGATGGCTGCTTCCATCTATTTCCACGACAAAAATCCTGATGCGGCTCTGCGCACTCTGCATCAAGGGGAGAGCTTGGAGTGGTAAGCGTGACTTTGCTTCGTGGAGGTGTGTGCTAGCAGTGCCTCTCTCTTGTCCAGGGAGAGGTGCTGTAGAAATGGCTGAGGTCTGGCTTATCTCTAAAAAAACCTTGAAACCGTTGAGGAACTGCTTTGAGGTTTGTCTTCGAAGTAATAAGCGATTTGGTGCTCACCCTACAATATCAGGTCTATTGCTCCCTTGTGAAACTTAAGAACCTGGTTTATTGATTGGCGTCTGTTCAGAATTGCTGAGATGAGCATTACGTCGATACAGCGCGGGAGCGCTTGGGAGCTGGGAGCAACCTTCCCCATTCTGGGCCCAGCTCCGAGAGCCGCCTGCTCCGTTGGCTCCGCGCGGCGGGGAGGCTTGTCCCTGGGTGCTGGCAGTACGTCTCTGCTGAGCAGCAGGCACCCAAGCAAAGCACAGGGAGCTGTAAAGCCTGCAGTTGTGAAAATCGCTTTGCCCTTATTCGTTGCAGCATGGCCATGATGATACAGATTCTTCTGAAGCTTGACAGGCTGGATCTGGCTCGGTAAGTAAGTCTGTGTCCCTTTGGTTCCTAACGGTGCTTTTGTGGGGTGGGCTTTGAGAGAATTCTCATCACCCAGCCTCCCCCAGGGTGAAGGTGCAGCATTTTAACACAGAAGAACTTGTGTGTAGGTATGGCTGCGCCACAGAAGATTTTTATTCTTCAAGTTGCAAAAGCTGTGGAGATAACAGAGCTGGAGACAGCTAACGGAAGAGATGGACCTCTAGGTTTAATCCTACCTTCGAGAGAATGTGATTTGAATCTCTAGTCCTGGGTTTCTGACTTTCCACAGGGAAGTAAACCAGGGAGGTCTTTCACAGACTTTCAGTAAAATATTAAGAGGTGTTTGTGCCACGTTACCAACTTGCTGTGGCTGTTGTGCTGTGGTGATGGAAGAGCTGAGAGAGGAAACTACAACCTTTTGTTCGTGTTGCCTTGTCTTCCTGTTGTGTGACTCCCACTTTTGCTTCTCCAGCAAGGAACTTAAGAAGATGCAGGAGCAGGATGAGGATGCGACTCTTACTCAGCTGGCAACTGCCTGGGTGAACTTGGCCATAGTGAGTATCTTAAATGGGGATCCCTAGCCTGCAATATCTGAGAAAAAGGTTCTGAGAAATGTTCTTTTTCTAGCATTCGCTTAGTTTTGTTCTGAAACCTCTCAAGCATGGCCCGTGTGTGGCTAGGTTTTCCTTAAGATCTCAGTTTCCCCAAGGGTTCCCACCTCTGGTGGAAGTCGCTGCATGTAGAACCTTTCTGAAGTTGGAACTTTCTGAAAAGCCAGGTGTCTATATCTGCATTTAATTATAAAAATCTCATTTCATAATCCTTTACTACATCAAACATCTGAAGTGGTTCTTTTGAAGTGGTTTTTTTGTTTTTGAATGGAAACCTGGATCTTTTGATCATTTAAGTGATTCTTAATATTTAATATTTTTGCATTTCTTTCATCTGCGGTCTGACAGTGATCTGTTGTGGTACAGGAGATCGTGTGAATGCCAACAGCTGTTAGCATTGGCTCATACCTGTGCTTTATAACCCTATTAATGAACTTTGTGCCCAGTCCTTCCACCATGGCAAGAATGTACAGGCTTCTTAGCAAGATGTAGTGAAACTGTGGGTGTTCGTCTCCTCCCTTCGCAGGGTGGCGAGAAGTTACAAGACGCCTATTACATCTTCCAAGAGATGGCAGACAAATGCTCCTCCACCCTCCTCCTCCTCAACGGCCAAGCAGCCTGCTATATGGCTCAGGGCAAGTGGGACGATGCAGAGGGAGTACTTCAAGAGGCACTGGACAAGGTACCTCCTGGTTTTGCCAGGCAGAATCGCTCTCAGGGGAATAGAGAGTAAAACAGCAAGGGCTTTCGCTGTTAAGCTTCATGAAAATACCAATACATTGATATATATCATTATATATATCTGCCTTTTCCAGTACAGTGAGGTATGGGTTTGGCAGAACTTGTTCTTGCAGAACTGCTGGGTGTTACGCTTAGTGGTGGCAGAGGTAAGTCAGATAGATCAGGTGATTGTTCTCATTTTCAGGACAGCGGCCATCCTGAGACCCTGATCAACTTTGTTGTCCTGTCACAGCACTTGGGCAAACCGCCAGAGGTGAGGCTTGCTTTATCGTACTTGGCAGACAGATACGATCAGCCCGTTCCTGCTGCTGAGGGCAGGTTGTGTGTTCCCAGTGCACGTGGTAACTTGGCGTTAACAGAATAGAATAGCTCTGGGGTGCGGGGAGCTCGCGTCTTCAATATTCAGTCAAGTGTTTATGGAAAAACAGATGTTGGAGACGATGGTATATACTTGGCATCTCTTGAGCTCCAAGTTCAGTTCTCACTGTTTTCCTGGACCCACTATTTAAGGTCTAATTTTTAAGTGCAGAGTATGCACGGGTCTTACTGGTTTTAATTGGGGCTGCTGACATTTAGGACACTGAGAAAACCAGGTCTTTACTCTGTAAACAAATACCTTGAAGTGTGATGTTTTAAACTCTTGGCTTCTCCTCGTGTTATCTCAATATTTAAATTTCTATCTCATCCCATCAGGTTACAAATCGCTATTTGTCACAGTTGAAAGATGCGCATAAAAATCATCCATTCATAAAGGAGTATCAGGCAAAGGTACTAATTACTTTCTGATATGAAATTGAATTTATCGTGCCTCATACCGGTGTCCGATGGGGTGAGTGGATTCTCTACCAGTAAACGTGACTGCAGTTCTGAGGGGGCAGATCTGTGTTATTTCTCCGTCACGTCACTTGCCAGCAAATTTTCCAGCCCTGGTGAGATGTTGGGAAACGCAAACCAGGCGTTAAATGAAGGAGCAATGTGCCTGAAAGAATAGCTCTGTGATGCGGGCTCTTAATCTGACTCAGAAGTTCATTACCGTCAGACACTATGCTTAAATAGTGGAAATGTCCTTCTGGAAGGGAGAATTTGGGGAAGGAGAAAGAAGGATAAGGATAATAGCGAAGGGAAAATGGAATAAAATGGAAAGAAATTGAGAGCTGATACAGGTGATCTTGCTTCTTAGAATTCCTTTTGCCTTAGTGAGCTGCGATAGTGGTGTTCTCTTCAGCTAATGCAGGTTTTATTAAATTACCAGTAATTTCAAGATTTGTTCATTGTATTTTTGTTTCTGATTTGAAGGAGAATGACTTTGACCGGCTAGCCATGCAGTATGCCCCCAGCGCATGAGGAGAGGGGAAGGAGCCTGTGGCCTGTTCTCTGATACCTTGGGAACCGGGGCTGATCCGCAAAACCTTTCTGGTAACATGGAAAAATGCCCTCTGCGAGTCAGCCTGGCTTAACTCACTGTGGCAGGGTCTCGCAATCCAGCAGGCCGGTGCTAAACCTGTATATAACGTGTAGCTACTTCAATTTGGTAGCCGAAAAGCCTGCGTTCTGGCTTATCTGGGTCCTGAACGCTGTTTAAAATACAGTGTGAATCAAGAGTATGCAACGCTGTACCTTAAACATTCCTAATAAAGCCTTTTCTTGGATCTGTGTGGCCCTTAATTTCTGGAATTCCGGTAATTCCACTCTGGGACTGAGCCCTGTCACCTGTACCAAGGGTATACTTGTGGGAAGAGTATCAAGGTTAATTTTAAGCATCTGCATTCAAGTACACGGATGGATCCTGAGTTATGGATCTTCTTTCAGTCTGATGACTCCTCCATTAACCTCAGCGTCCTCTGGAAGACGTGTGCACAGCTTGTAGGGGTTACTGCTGGTGAGAGGGAAAGCTTCCCCAAAATAAAAATAATCCGTTTGTAATAGGCTCAGGCTTAATCTTCAGTTGGTAAAATGCAGTAGCTCGTGTCCCAGAACCAGGAAAGCGTTAGATCTTCGCTTAACAATGTCCCCCCTGCAGCGGGTGTGGAAGTGCACGTCACCAGTCGCTTCTGTGTGGTGGTGGTGGTTGAACCTGATGTGTCGTGGAACATAGTGTGGTCTGGCACTACGTGATTATGCTTTTCTGTAGCCTCGGACTCCTGTCCAGCATTTTGAACTACCGTATGCGTCAAGCGGTTGTGTTTTATCAGCAATGCAAAGAGCAGATGTCCGAGTGGAACCCTCGGCTGGGACCTCCCAAACTCTAATACTGAGATTATTTTTTGAATTATCTTTTGGGTTGTGTTTGGGGAGGGGAAGAAGAGGGGTTTGTACTACACTGTAAATGTGTCTAACTGGCGTTTCCTTTGTGCCCACCTCAGCCCTGGTAGCTCTGAAAGGGCTCATTGTCTCCTTCCTTGGCTTGTTCAGCGAGCAGCTATTTTCAATGAGGGGTTATTCATGGTCCAGCCTTGGATGAATGTTTCCTTTGTGGAGCTGTCTGAGGGAGATGTGAAAGGGGCTTGTGTGTTCAGGGCAGCCATTACCCACTTGATGGGCCATGATAAATTGACTTAAAAATGTAAACAATAAAAGCAAGTGGCATAGTAGGAGCCAGCGCTGTCAGTGCGAGAATGGGGGAACATGTTGTTCGGACCTCCGAAAGGAATGAGTTTGTGTTTTCTCATTGCTGCCCCAGACCAATTAGAGAGGTCCCAGAGAACTTGGAAGGCAGAATGGCTGTGGTCAGAGGAGTGACTTTAAATGACATAAAACTCATTTATATTTTGTCTTTTTCTTTCCCGACCAAGCTGGTTCCAGCTACAGTTCCATGAGTGCTTGTAATGATAATTATTCTCTCTCTCTAGCAGTAAGGATCCCACAGCTGCAATTTAGCCGATAGTTTTGTTGCATTAGGACACAACTGAACTCCATTTATTCCTCCATGGCTGAAACCGAATACCCCTGTGCTGCTCCAGCGCCTTTGGTCTGAGGTTCCTGTTGTGCTTTGCCATGAGACAATTTAAGTGTTGGCATTTTAGGAGAATCTTCATCTTAAACTCATGCTTCTTCTAGCAAGCCAAATGTCTGACTGTATGTGACTGCAGATGTATCGCTTTTAATTTTAAACATACACATAATGAAATTGCTGTTCTAGGAATCGGCATCTAGCTGGAGTGCAAGCTGCCTGCCTTCTGGAGGAGGCATTCAGTCAAATCTTTCATCAGGGGTGACCTTTTGGGAGTGTGTGTTTGCATTTTTCAGGTGCATCCCATTATTCCAGAGCCTTCTTAACTGCAACAGGTGAAGAAGTTCAGCTGTTGGTGGTAGGGTGGAAACACCTGACTACACCGGAATGCTTTGTGAGGAAGGATTGAATCTTATGCTTTTGCTGAGAGGTATGGAAAAAAAGAAAGAGCTGGAGAAATCTTTCTCTTTGCATATCAAATGAAAAAGAAAAAAAAAAAACCCAAAAACGTTGAAGGGTGAATTTTGAACATGGAGAGCTGTAGGAGCTCTGTGGCGGCAGGCAGCATGTCCAAGGTGCTGTGGGTAACTTTGAGTCCCCACGGCTGCCCGAAGGGTGCCCCTTGGCAGGCGCAGCAGTTTTCCACTGTTATATCGTCGGTTGTCATCGCTTGATACTGAAATATTAGTATTTGTCTATGGTTCTTGCTCCTGGAGTGACCCCAGCCTGTTGTCGCGGCTCATCGTTCAAGAGAGCAGTCGCATTGTTTGGTTTTGGTTTGGGTTTTTTTTTTTTGTGTAAGAAATTATGCTATAACTTCATTCAGCGACTCTCCGTGCTGATTAACAAGCACTTAATGAGCCGCTGCTCCACTCCGTGCTGATTAACGTGCACCTAACGAGCCGCCGCTCCCCTCCGGGCACGCTGCCCTGGGCCCGCCGGGGGCCAGAGGCTTCTCCCGCTGCGGATCTCTCCCGCCCTCCCCTTAAACTCCGCGGCGGGGGCGAGCGGGGGCCCGAAGGGGCCGGGCCCTACGCGGTGGGGGCGGCTCTTAGGGCCCGGTACCGGCGGGGAGGGGAGTCCCGTCCCCCGCCCCGCCTGGAGCCTGCGCGGAGCCGCCGGGCAGCGCCGGGCCATGGGCGGGCAGCGGTGAGCGCCGCGGCGGGGAGCGCCATGCCGCCTCCCGAGCCCATGCCCGGCTACGGGCAGCTGCTGCGCCGCGGTTACGGCAGCTTGGCGGCGGCCGTGCGGGGCTGCGGGGACTGCGGCTGGGAGCTGTCGCGGCGGACCTGGGCCGAAAACGCGCACCTGGGCTGGGGCGAGGTGCTGCTCTGCGGGCTCTGCGCCCTGGGATGGACCGCGCTGCGCCGCGCCGCCGCCCGGAGAGTCTTTCGGGTCAGTTCGTACCGCCGGGGAGGAACGGGGATGATGGGGGACGGGACGCTGGAGACCGCCCGGGCTGCGGGATGGGGGCGCCCGTGACACGGGAGGGCTCGTCCGCCTCCATCCGGGGCCGCATCCCGGGGGCCTGGGGAGCTCGTTGTGTGGGAAAACACGTTCTCCTTCCCCCGGGGCTGCATGCGGGGGGTGTTGCATGAGAGATCCACCCCCCTTCACCCGGGGCTGCATCCCGGAGGACCGAGCATCCTGCTGCACGGGAGAGCTCTCCTCCGCACCCCGTGTTCCCTTAGCTGCATCCCGGGAGGGATTGGGGCAAAGGAGAGGACCACATTTCTGCGTGTCATTCGTGATTTGCATGAAAAAAGATCTTTCCTCACTTTCCCTCCCCGGTGCGGTGGTGGAGAGGATGGCGTGGGGATAGCTGCCGTACTGCGGTGCTGGGCTGACCTTCCTCAGAGCGTGGGGGATGCAAGGATGCGAGCATCCAACCCTCGCAGCCCCCAAACGAGTTTGCTGGCCGTTGTCCCCTCCTCAATAATAAGGTACTTTGTAAGGGACAGGACGAGCAGGACATCCCCGAGAGCAAGAACGGCTCCGTTTAATTTCTTGCTGTGAAAAGCGTATGTGATGAAAGGAGACCTCCCCTCTCTTTCTGATGGCTCGGTCCCAGCAGCGGCGATTTCTTCCACGCTGCTTTCCTAGAGAGATGCTGTGCGCTTCGCTCTGCGGTTACCCTGGCCTTGAAAGGCAGAAGCAACAGACATGCAGTGTTTTGGGTCCGGGGATAGTACTCAGCTCTCAGGGATGCAGAGACGACCCTTTTCTCCCCTACCCGTGAGTGTGGTGGCACGAGGCCTTGAGTAGCTACACGAGCGTGTGTGGTTCTTTGCGGCTCCATGGGGCAGGCCTCATTTCCTGGGTGAACTGCTTCCTTCAGAGGCTGCTTCACAGATTGAAGACAGCTACCTTGCATCCTGTAATTAGATAATTAGGCTATCAGGAGCTACTGCTGTCCTCTCTCTGTCCTACCCACTGCCAAGCCTGCCTTTAAAGTGGCTCTTCCTTAGCTTATCTGGTAATGCAAGGTGGATCTTGACCTTGCACAAGGTTCCAGTCTAAGTCCCCTGGACTCATTTGAAGCTGCTAAAGTGGCAAGTAGGCGAGGTAACATGCTGGCTTTGTGCGTAGGACTGAATTTCTCCTTGTTACCTTTACCCCTGTCTGCCTGTGGCTACCAACGGGCGGTGCACAGCTCCTGGGAAGAGCGGGACTGGGTTGAACGAGGTTGGAGGTAACCCTAGGTCTGTCCAACAAATTGGAGGCAATTTCCTTTGTGCTTCATTTCCTCCATGCGTAAGGCTCGCTTTTACAGAGTGAGTGGTGATCAGAGCGTGAAAAAAAGCTCTTCATGCTGTGGAGTCTGCTCGATGCCTGCGGAGGATGCTTGGCAGCTTGTACGAGTGCCGAGGCATCGTTCCCTCGGAGAAATGGGTCACACTTGTAATTGCAGAAGAGCGAGGGGGGTTGATCAGACCCGGTTCTTGTGGCTACATCTGCATGTGTTACAGTGATGCTGAGCGAAATTGCGATAGCATCGGTTTTCTCCCAGCAGATAGGTAGAAGGGTAGCAAGAGGGAGAGACAACTCTCCCTATATATGTATTTTTAAAGGATCTGAAGCTTTTCTATGTTTACTCTGCTGGACTTGCTATTGGGAAAGCTGGAGGCTGCGACTTTCCTCTGAAACCTCTGGCAGTATTTAGGAAATTGGTTTGTATTGCATGGTCCCTGTACGGGCAGTGGTGGAGTGGGGTGGTTCAGGAGGAAAGTCAGCAAGAAAAAAGCCCTCCTTTTTAACCCTGGGAGGAAACTTCTCCTGTGGTCAAGACTCTCTGCTTCCCAGTGCAGACTGAAAGAGCATCCGTCCTCGTTTTGAATCTTCATGTTCCCTGCGAGAACTGAAACTCACGGTTATAAAAATGAATCCACTCAGTGTCCAGAGAACTCTACCTTCCTGCATGTTATTTATAAATAATAAATCTTGCTGCTTGGATTGTGATTCTTTGCATCTGAAGAGGAAGTGACTTTTACCGCAAGACCTTGAAGCTTGCCGCGTAAAGTGCACCTTACTTAGCTCTGGCCGTGACCTCCTCTGAGAAACCAGTGCATTAAAAGCCATATACCTCTTCCTGTGCCATCTGTGTGGGCCTGTTTTGATGATGCGAGGGCTGGAGCATGTCTCCTATGAAGACAGACTGAGAGAGTTGGGCTTGTTCAGCGTGGAGATGAGAAAGCTCCAGGGAGACCTTAGAGCCCCTTCCAGTCCCTGCAGGGGCTCCAGGAAAGCTGGAGAGGGGCTGGTGCCAAGGGCAGGGAGTGCCAGGCCAAGGGGAATGGCCTGAAGCTGCAGGAGGGGAGATGGAGATGAGATGTGAGGCAGAAATCCTTCCCTGTGAGGGTGCTGAGGCCCTGGCACAGGGTGCCCAGAGAAGCTGTGGCTGCCCCTGGCTCCCTGGCAGTGTTCAAGGCCAGGCTGGATGGGGCTTTGGGCAACCTGGGCTAGTGGAGGGGGTGGCACTGGATGGGCTGTGAGGTCCCTGCCCACCCAAACCAGTCTGGGATTCCGTGAGGATCCTATGACTTTTATCAGTGGGTTGGAGAGAACGGGAGGTAGGTTCCTCGCTCTCTTCTAGGACCAGTGCAGCATTTATCCTGCAACATCTTTGTCGCAAAAGGTCTCACAGTTGGGTTGGAGAAGTGGTAAAGGTTCTGCCTGTTTGGAGGGGTTTGGCTGGGATTTGAAGTGTGGACTGTCGCCTGTTACGGGTGCCTGTCCGTTAGATGTGGTTTTCCCATCATCCTTAGACCAAAGATAATTTCTGGCCCTTTGCTGCTTCTTCACAGAATCCCTGCTTGGTGCAAATACAGAAAGGAGTTGTTTTGGTGGGGGGAAGGTCCCAGTTAGCTGAGAAAATGTGGATTATTGGGTAGGGAAAGACCCCCAGAGTCAGCTATGCTGGGGGCACGGGCATCCCTGCAAAGGCCTGAGGGACGTGTCCTTCCTCTCTGGGGTCTGGCCTGAGAGTCTCTGCTCCTTCTCCTGTTCGCTTCCGAGTGCACAAATTTCACTGATACTTGGGGCACGTCTGTATGAGCTCTCTGGAGCTGCAGACTGCCTTCGGGAGCAAAGACCAAGCTGGTTCTAGGCAAGTGTTCCCATCCCTGGAAGCCTCCTTGGTTTGAGTGCCCCTGTCCTCCTGCCGCAGTTAGTGCCTGAGCTCCGTCGGTCTCTGAAAGCTGCCGTCCTTGGGGTGTCCCCTGTGTGGAGAGTGGCTGCGGCCAGGCTCTGAGGAGTTTGATTAAAAAGCAGCAACCTGAGCAGATATCTCTGCATCAGTTAAACATCCTGGAGGGCAGCTGAGCCCAGCAGCGCCGAGGCCAAGCGCCATTGGAATAGGACCAGGCAACTCCACCTGGGAAAGGCTTGGTGAAGCGCCTGGAGCTCACAAGCCCGTGCCAGCAGTGTCCTCTCCCAAGCAGGTCTTGAGCAGTGCGGGGAACTTGAACAGCTAAAACTAAGAGCACACCTGGATTCACGCACAGAGATGATCCAGAATAGCTGTGGCAAGCCGAAGCAGACACTTGCAGCCCTAAACTACCCTGAGCCATCTTTGCTGCTGGGAGTTAAAGTCCCTAAAGTCAGCTAAGTGTGAATCCGTAAGCGAACAAAAAAAGTATAAAAGTTGCCTCTGAATCTGGTGGTGTTTGTCAGGTGTCACCTCTGTCCTTAACGGCTGCCTGCCTTTTCTCTGCAGTGGGTAAATGTTTTCCATTTTTGGCCCAGATGCTAGTCAGCTCGCTGTCTTAGGGGTGTCCAAATTTGTAGGGCATTGCAGTGTCCTCTGTGAGGAAAAGTGTTGTGTAAATTGGAAAATGTGCTCTGGAAAGCAGGGTTTCTAGGTGATACGGTATAGCCTCAGGAAGGATGTGGAAGCTGGAAAGAGAGGGTCCCTGTTATCCCTTTCAGTGATTTATGCAACTTTTCTCCACCCTACGGTATTGTCAAGATTTGTTTTTCCAAGCCCTGGTCGCTGTGTGACTTGGGAGGGAATTATCCCTGTCCCCAAAAACCCACCACCCAACACAATCCCTGCTGAGAGCAGAGGACACCGAGCAAGCCCAGGGGTGGGAGGATGCTCTGCCTCACCGCCGCCTCACCGCCATCTCCCCGGCCCGGCCCCGCTGCCTTCTGCCCGCTGTTTGAAGCACAAACTCTGGAAACTCAAGGGGAGAAAGCCACAACAATGGGTCTGTTCTTCACCCCGGGTGAACGAAGCTGCGCTGCCGCGTCTCGGAGCGGGGGCTGCTCTCCCCGTGCCGCTGTGTCAGCAGTCAGGCATGAGGCGGTTATTCAGCCCCCGAGCACCCTGTGGGCAGCTGTGTCTTGTCTTCAAAGAGCGTCCTCTATTGCTTTTCTCTCTTAGGGGGGAAATTTTACTGCTTGCAGAGGAACCGAGGAAGAAATAACGTCTGTTGGTTTGTCACTATTGTCATAGTGCTTTTTTCTACACGTTTATTTGGAAAGCGTTGTCCAGAGCCTAACACAGCTTCCCAGTATCCCAGCTGCTGTGCGGGCAGAGAAACAGGCGCTGTGTTCCTGGCGTAGGGACGGAGCAGCGAGAGCTGGAGCTCTTTGTGCTGTGCTCAGTTCGTTCCCCTCTCCTAGTGGGGCCACAGCCGCTGCCCTTGGGTCCCCAGGCTCCGGGGGACTCGTTGCTTTGGGTTTAGAGAGCAGGGACGCTTTACTGCGTCTTCCCTTCTGCAGGCTCTGCGCCCCGTCCCCGATGTGGCGGGGGGTGGCAGCCGATCCGGGAGCGGCATCCAGGCTGGGTACGGAGGGGACGTAGTCCCTTGGGGTGGAAAGGACGTCGCAGCTCTGAGCAGCAGCACACCGGGCTGCGGGGAGCTGCGCCACCGCCGCGGAAGGGGCCGTAGCTGTTGGTTGCGGCCAGGTTTTGAATTGGAGCTCTGCTTGATCATCATCATCATCTGCATTGAGTAAAAGCTGATGTAAAGCTGCCAGTTCCCCGGGCTGAGGATGCTTCGTGCCAGCCATTCCTTTGTGTTCCTCTGGGGAACTCGTCGTGCCCAGAAGCCAGACGCGTCACGGCTGGGATTTGGCCACGTCCCTGTCTGTAGGCTGAGGGGGTGGCAGAGGCGATGAGGACGGTCTGGGGGATACGATTCCTCTGTAACAAACCTCAATTCATAACCCATCACTGCAAGCCTGCCAGGTTGCTGGAAGGACTCATGTCCTGCTGCTTTAGCTGGTTGTAGATTTAAGGGCACTGGCTGCTTTCCTCTAGCACCGGAGGCTGTAAAAAGGGAGAGAGCGTGTGTCTGCTTTTTGCTACGAGTATTTTTCTGACACTTCAGCAGAGCTGTGGGCAGCGACAGTTTCCATTCGGTTTCTGTTTCCAGCCCGAAACCGCTCTCGCAGTGTGCTCTCACCCGCTGCTTTGCTCCTTCCCTCCCCCCCACCCCTCAGGTTGTGCGGTGCTGCGGGGGGACAGGCACGTCCCTCAGACCGGATAATTTTACAAGTGAATCAGAAAATGCCTGTGAAGGTTTGCGTGGGGGTAATGAGGAGGAGGAGGAGGGAGGAAGAGCTGCTCGCCCTTTAAGCAAAGCTCCATTACATCACTTGCCAAGAGCCTTGGGCTCTTTCAGCCCGAGCCAGATCTGCTGTTCCCGCCGCAGCACCCGTCACCCTTAGCAACAGGCATCTCTGCACCGTTGCCTTGGGAACGGCAGCCGGGTAATGGGAGGACATCCCCCACCTTGCGCATCTCCCACCCCCAGAGAGGGAAGACGTGCCTCCCGCCTGCTGTGGGCCGCTCTGCACTCTCCTCGGCTTGCGCTTCCCCGTGCGAGCGGTCCAGGTTTTGGTGGGGCCTCCCTGGGGACATTCATTTGTGTGTCCCCCTGGCCCCCTGTGTGTGTCGGGGCTCTGGGAGATGCTGGGACATCTCTGTGTCTGCTCCAGGGCCAGCTCCCGTTTCTGTAGTGCTGGGGGTACGGCCTGAGATGCCCTGTGGCTATGTAAGGGAGGAGGAGGGCTCTCTCCAGGGCTTGTCGTGAACCGTATATGCAGCGAGGGCTAAAACCTCTCTGAGCGTTAGCTGCCGTGGGCTGGAGTGGGGTAACCCGTCCCTGGGTTTTGCTTTTGCTCCGGACTGGGAGCTGCTGCCATGCCTGCAGTGGACTGGTCATCAGGCCGTGACTGCGGGCTCACGGGGGCGATTTGCCACGCTGCTGCCATCTCTGCCGAGGGTCCGAGCGTCCGTGAAATGCAGCATGTGCCTGCCCCATGGGTGATGGTCCTTGTCATCAGCTTTGCCTGCCCGGGGTAGAGACGTGATGTCCTTCACCCTTTGTGGGTAGGGAACTGAGGCGCAGAGAAGCAGCGAAATGACTTGGCTGGCGATCGGCTGCAACAGGGATTTGAGGCTGAGCTCAGCATCCTAAATTCAGCCCCAGCTGAGGAGGGCAGGGGCCTCTGCAGCTTGGTGGCGTGGTGAGCTGTCCCCATATCCGAGCTGCTTCTGTGCTCCGCTGTATGGAGACACAAATAATTCATGCTTTCTGGGCTCAGGACTTTCTGTCTCTGCATTATTTATTCACCCTTCAAGCTTCCTTCTCTTTTTCCTGCCGTGGCTCCTGTTGGAAGAAGCCTTGGCAGCGGCACGTTCCCGCTCTCAACGAGGACAGCCGTGCTCTGAATGCGAGATGCGTAGGGGAGGCCAGAGCTGCCCCTCTCTAGCTGGACGGGATACGGACAACTTGGCAGAGCTTTGTGGGGCTGGTGCTTCCAGGTCTGACCAGTGCTGAGAAATTCAGAGCTTAGAACAAAGCGCTTCTAGGCTGGGACAATGCTTGGAGTGGAGTCCTTTGAAAATCTGATGCAGAGAGGGGCTAAAAGCCAGAGCAGCCGCTGCCTGGGGACAGCTGGGGCCTTAATATAGCCCTTGAGCATCGAGGAGCTGAGCGCCAGCTGCAGAAAGTGCTGACCTGGGGCAGGGTACAGTTACGTTGCAGGCATTTTGTTTTCATCTCGAGCTTATCTGCTCTCTCCCTGGGGACCTCTCAGCCAGGGGCCTTTGGGTGTTATCTGTGTTTCAGGCAACGAGTGGACCTTCAGCAACGCTCGCCCGTGTCAACCGCTCCCCTGCAGCTGCGGGCTGCGGAGCTTGGCTGGGCTGATACGGCTCTGTCGCTCTCGTGACGAGAAGCAGAAATGGTGCCTGGTGTTGCTCAGCTGCCACGGAGGGAAAACATCCGTGCCCGGAGCCTGGCCGAGCTCAGGGCACGCTCGGCGTGCAGCATCACTCGCTCTCCGGCCTGAGATGAAGGGTAGCATCAGCTGCTCCATTTTGCTCCTGGGGAGCTGAGGTTGTTTAACGCTGGGGCTTTGCTTTTACTGTGGTTTCCGAGTTGTCCCTGGCCTCGGCGCCCCAGCTCTCTCGCCGCTGCAGAGCGCGAGTGTCGGGAGAGCTGGGCAGTTGGCGCTCATCGTCCGCGGGAGCATGGGGAACTCGGCGTGAGAAAGTTTCGTTCTGATTAGTGCGAGCAACCCGCAGAACTGGTGGTTCTCCCTTCCCTCACTTTGGCCATATTTGGGGAGGCTTTGCCTCCTATTTCTAAGTCCTGACCGGTGGGAGGGGCGCTTCAAACCACAGTGGAGGGGAAAAACCAGCAGTGTTTCAGCACTGGTCAGCTAGAAAAGCTGCTGGGAACGTGAGTGAGCGTGGGTAGGTGTGGGGGAGCGAGAGGATCCAGTGCCTCAGCCTTTACTGACTTGTCACCTGCGAATCTGGCCCCCTCCAATGCTGGTTGCACACACGGAGGGGGTCTTGTGCCGTGCTGGTTGGGGAGCAGCAGCGGCTGTGCGTTTAGGACTCTGCAAAGCCTTTGCTTCCTCTATTGAAAGAGTCTTTTCTGGGAGTTGGCAGCGCCGCAAGGTCCGTATGCGCAGGATACCTCTTCTGGGTTTCCTTGTGCAGATCGGACTCGATTTTTATTTTATTAGTTATTGACTGTGTTCTGCAAAAGCCAGCTGTGGTCAGCCCCGCTCCTGGAGCGAGGGTGATGGAGCGGTGCCCAGACTGTGGGATGCATGCCGTAGGCTTCTGCCTTCTCCGCGAGCTTTCCAGCACGGCCAAGGCTGAGCGGAAGGATCTCCAGCCTTGCGTTTTTCCCTGCTTCAGGCTCTGTCTAGAGCCTCTTTCACCTCCTTATTCATGCTGTAAAGAAGGAAAAATGGGGTTTGGGACCCTGTCTGGTAGTGCAAACGGCATGCAGCGCTCAAGGCTCTTGGAGATGTGGTGGGCTCTGCCCTGGGCTCCCCTGGGCCTGTCCTTCTGCCCTGTGTGACGATCCTTCTCCCCTCTCCTTGCAGCCCTTTGGGGAGTGGTGTAACTTGCAGCCGAAAGATGCTGCCAAGATGCCCGAGAGCGCCTGGAAGCTGCTTTTCTACACGTTATCCTGGTCGTATGGCATCTACCTGCTCTTCTTCACCGACTACCCCTTCTTCTATGACCCACCGTCTGTCTTTTATGGTACAGTAAGAATGCAGGGAGAAGCGGGGATGGATTAGGATGTCCGTAGGTTCGCAGGACGTCTGGGTGGAACAAGGGAACGGGGCTTGGGGTGAGCGAGAGAGAAGGCTGAGCCCCTGAATTGCCTTTTCTGGGATGCTGTGGGGACAGGAGGGGCACAGCAGGCTGGCTCTGCTCATTTCGTTACCGAGAGAGTCACCTAGTGGCTATTGCACACAGCGGGGACGGGGATGTGTCCGCTCCGAGGGCAAGGGGATCCAGTAGTTAAGGCAGGAGAGAAGTAAATCAAGGCTTCCCCCTGAGCTCTAGGGGAGAGAGTGGGTCCAATGCCAAAGGCAGGGTTCTGGAGCCAGGATACCTCGGTTCTCCTCCAGCCTTTGCTTCCTCCGCATCTGCGAGGTTCTGGATGGGAGCGCCTGAGCACAGCAAAGAAGCGCGGGGGCTGCCTGGGGCAGCTCTGGCTGCTGCGGGCTCCCCGCTGGTCGCGCTCCTGTCTCTGCTGCTGACGGAGGCTCCGTGCTCGTGGCTGTGGGTTCACCCGGGTGTCTCTTGTCCCACCCCAGACTGGAAGAAGGGCATGGACGTGCCCACAGACATCGCCATCGCCTACCTGTTGCAGTGCAGCTTCTACGGGCACTCCATCTACGCCACCGCCTACATGGACACGTGGCGCAAGGACTCCGTTGTCATGCTTCTCCACCACGTGGTCACGCTGACCCTCATAGCCTTCTCCTACGCTTTCAGGTGAGGTCCCTGGCTGCGATGCTGCCCCTCCGCACCGACCAGCCTTGGGCAGCTACGCAGCAAAAGGTGCAGCCTTTCTGTGCTCGCGTGCATCTCACAGGCACGTCGCTGGAGTCGGCGCGGGTTCTCCCCTGCCTCCGCGCTACCGCAGCAATCCCGGTGCCCGTGAGCCGTCGCACAGTGCCAGACCCACCCTGCAGCACATTGCCGCGCAGATTATTTGGGGAGCCTGTCTGCTCCTGGCCTGATGGACCCTGGGTGCTAATATCGACCCGCCTCCCCACGCGTCTCCCTCCCTGCTCCCCTTTTTCCTGCAGGTACCACAATGTGGGCATCCTCGTGCTCTTCCTGCACGACGTCAACGATGTGCAGCTGGAATTCACCAAGCTCAATGTCTACTTCAAGCACCGGGGGGGAGTCTATCATCGCCTCAACGACGTCATCTCCAACATCGGCTGCCTCACCTTCAGCGTCAGCTGGTGAGTTTGCCTGCCTGCCCAGCCCTGATCCCGCTTCCGACCGTCCTTGCCAGCTTTTGCAAACCCCCCCCCGTGCCCCCGGGGTACAGCCGGCTGCGCATGGGAACAAACCCTTTCAAAAACTGTTTGGGAAGAGGTTCCCGCAGAGCCTGACCCCATGCTGGGCTTGGAATCCTTCTGTAGTCACTTTGCCGTCTGTCACCACTGAAGTGCCTGTGAAATCTCGCTTGCAGCATGACAAATGACCCCAGGGGAGGGGGAGCTGTTTCCATGTTCCCACTGGCTTGGTTTTAGCAGTAAGAAGCGCTTTTGCAAGAAGGAAGTAGGACGTGGGGCTGTCCTAGATTCCAGCCTTGCAATTCCTCTCGGGGCAAGGCAGGAGAAAATAAAGATGAAGAGTAGAGACGAGTAACTCGCAGGTCGTCACTCGTTTGTCCCTTTGTCTCCTTCCTCCCCCTCCACAGGCTGCTCTGAAAGGGGTGGCAACAATTTGAGGGGAGGGAGAACGGCGAAGGTTTTTAGGGATAAACTAGGGATGCACAGGACTGGGAAAACCTCCCAGCTGTATTCCCATCCTGTCCTCCATCCAGCTGAGAGAATCTGCACTGACACCTGCCTCTCTACCCTGAGAAAGCCCTCCTCTGCCCACAGAAATCACCTCCCTTCGGCAGCTGCCCTTTCACAGGGTCTGCGTGAAGTCCTGTCCAGAGCCAGCCTGGAAGCCCAAGCCAGACCCAAGCTCGGGGGCTGCAAGGGGAGCTGGCGAGGGCTGTCTGGAGGCAGGAGGCTGTGCCGGGGGGAAGCTGCGCTGGGTCTCACGCCTCCCTTGAGGACCATTAAACCCACCCTGCTCCCTCTGCCCTGGCAGGTTCTGGTTCCGTCTCTACTGGTTCCCCCTCAAGGTGCTCTACGCCACTTGCTACTCCAGCCTCCAGTCGGTCCCTAATATCCCCTTCTACTTCTTCTTCAATGCTCTGCTCCTTGTCCTCACTCTGATGAACATCTACTGGTTTCTGGTGAGTAGGGGGAGCTCAGCAACCCCTACGCTAGCTTCTCCCTCCTCTGCCGCTCCTGCATAGCGCCCGCTGCCTGCCTGTCTTGGGGGCACTGCAGGGGTGGGGGAGACTTCAGAGAGCTGGGGGATGGTGCGGGGGGGAGGAGAGAAACCCACGGCAGTGCCTGGGGGGCTCCTCTGTGCTGGAATTCCGACCGTCTCGGACCTTGGGGATCCATGGCGGGGGGAGCAATGATAGCGGTTGGGGCAGGCTGGAACTTGATATGGGTGTAACTGCTCTGGCGTCCCCCGAAGCTTTGGGGAGGGGGTGAGAAGGGTGGACTCGGGGGGCTCATGTCAGCAAGCTCGACCCTGGGCAGAGCTGAGTAGCATCTGAGTTCGTCATCCTGTGGGGATGAAATCTGTTGCAGGGGTGCTGCCTCCCTCTGCTGCGGGTCATCCACCACGTCCCAGGGCTTTGGCCATCCCTGAGGGAGCTGCCCTGCCCTTCTTGGGGTTGGGGACAGCAGAGAAAGGTCCCACTCAGCAAACGGGAGCGAGTGGGTCGGGTGGAACAGCTCTAAGCCTTGGCTTTTGTGGCTGACAGCGTCTCTCCCCCCACAGTACATCGTCCTCTTTGTGGCCAAGGTGCTGATGGGGCAGATGCAAGAGGTGAACGATGTGCGGGAGTACGACGTGGAGGACAGCAAGAAAACCACAACGGCCAAGAAGAAAGAGGCTGGACTCCAGCTGCCCAATGCTCTGAAAGAAGGGTACGTGGGCAGGGGGGTGACACGCACGTACAGCACCCGTGGGCTAGGGGAGGGGGATGCTGGTGTGCCCGTCCATCTTTCTGTCCCGAGAACCCTAACCCGCCCCTGCCCCTGCTTGCCACACAGGACCGGCTCTTTGCTTGAGGCTGTTCTTTCCGAGCAGCATCTGCGCTTCATGCGGTGGGCGCAAAGTCTGGCAAGATGCTGGATCCCACAGGGCAGGTTTGGTTGATGGGAACAAATTGTCCGCGTGAGCCTATCGAGACAGATCTGACCTCAGCGGCGATTTGTGAAAGTAAGGGAGGGAGAGTCGGTGCGGAGCGTGCGCTCACTGCTGTGCTCTCTTTCACAGGATGCACCTGAAGAATGGACTTGTCAAAGACAAGCGGTTATAAGGGAAGCGTGGCTGCTGCAGCCCGGGCAGCCTGGCTGGCTCTGGGGACTGACCCAGGACCCTGTGCTCAAACCCAGCGAATGAAAGGCACAAGGAGAACTTCATCCCCGATACCCCTTCATCCCCTGCCTGGAGCAGGGGAAGAGATGCCACTGGCAGGATCGGGCCCCTCCTGGGGCTTGCCTATGACCAGGCTTCACCTGATGCTGATGTGCTTTCTGTAGCCAGTCCGTGCTGGTTCAGTTGAGAGGCTGGTGACTTTGCTGGTCCAGGTAGGATTTGGAGCTGGCTTTAGGTCCCCTGGTGTTTCTTCTGTCACTCCATTCCTCGGCTATTTTCAGTCTCTTTGTGATTTCCTCTGTCTTTATTGTTGGACCCTCCGACCAACCCTTCCTCAGCAGCCCCGAAGGGTCCTCTGACCCAGCGTGAGACTGGGGAAGGAAGCGTCCTCTCCTCTGTTGGCATCGCCGTCCCAGGCGAGGGGAGCCCAAAGCCAGCTCTTCTCTAGCTGCCAAGCAGGGACTAGAGAGGTGATGCAGTGCAGCTCCGAGCCTTCCTCCTCAGGAGGGATCGCCAGTACAGAGCTGCCCACGTGTATCTGGAGGCCCAGCACGGTTCTCGTGAGCAGGTCTGCCTGGAAACCCAGCTCTGGAGCATTATTGCAGCCTCCTGTCCTGCCGGATGAGGGCCAGGAGATTTAATTTGCTTAAAAAGCTGATGTAAGTCTCATAGTTGCTTAAAAAGCCTGTCCCAGTCCTGCAGGGTCCCCTGCCGAGGGATCTCTGGCTCTCACCCAGCGATGTCCGCTTGCTCAAGCGAAGAACAAAATAGTTTCTGCTCCCTGTGGTGGGTTTCCAGGCAGCACCGGCCCCGGGGCTGGGCTGGGCGGTGTGTCCCTGTGCTGGGCAGCCCTGCGGATTTTACAGCCGCTCACGCCAAGACTTGTCCCATCGCTCTCCCCTCCTGGGGCCGGGACACGCAGCTCCTGCGTCCTCCCAGGGAAGGGAAGCTCCCTCCCAGCTGGGGACGGCCGGCAGTGGAGGGGGGGACTCGGGGTGTTAATTCCAGGCATCGGAGGGTGGTTGTTGGGTGGGGTTTGTTTTTTTTTTTTTCTTGTTTGGTCTGTCATATTGATTCAACTCCAGGCTCATTGCATGAACCACGGGGGAATGTTCCTTGGTAAACAGAAGGCAAAACGTGACTTGGGCTGGGGGAAACTGTCCCGCGCTGCGGCAGGATCTGTCACCCGCTCGCTCGTCGTCGCCTGGCAGGGTTTCGGGTGGGGGGGGGCATCTCAGTGCTTTAGTTCCTTGGCTTTCAAGGAAGGAAGAAATGAAGGGAACCAATATCCCAGGCCTTTTTCAGTCGTAGCAGAGTTGGGGCAGCGCCGGTGCCAAGTTGGGGTAACGGCAGCACCTGGTCAGCACGTGCGCAGGAAAACTGAATTTCATAGAATCGGCTTGCCCAGGCTTCGACATTTAGCTGGGTAACTCGGCCAGCGGCACGTGTGTGTGTAAAACCGGGTGCGCTGCCCGCAGCGGTGCTGCGATGGCTAGAAGGGGCTGTGCAGACAGGGGGGGTCGCGGGGCTCCTCTGCCTGGCTGGGGCAGGGACGGGGTGCTGGGGGAGGGTGCTGACGGCTTTCTGTGCCGGCCCTGGGGCTGGGTGTCTTGTGGGCAGGGTGGCATGCGTGCGGCTGGGAGCTGAAGCGAGAGTTTAAAGATTTGCTGCGCTGGAAGTAGGGAGGTGCCAGATGCCGTGATTTGGGAGGAGGGAGCGAGAGGAGACCCTGGTCTTTGTCTGTCCCTGGGTCTGGGTGGGATGTCTGCAGCGGATGGGAGCAGTGCTTGACCTGCTGGCAGCTCTGGATGGGGAGGATCTGTACAGCAGTCCTTCCCTGCCTCTGGGGACTCTGTGGTTGGACCTCGATGGCGTAGGGATGTGGGAGAGACGGTAGGAGCTCCGAGGGCAGCTGCCCTCCCGCCACGCAGCCTCAAAGGGTTAACAGGTCCTGGGGAGCCGTTCACACCCTCTGCCCAATCCTGGGAATCCCTCTGTGCTAATTGAGCACTAACCCGATCAAAGGCTCCAATCAGGCAATCAACACCCCCCTGGCCCCTGTCTTCAGGTCCCCAGCCCCAGCCGCTCTTTGTCTGCGGGAAGGAGAGCAAAGCAATGTGGCTTCTCCCCACGCACGCCAGCTTTAGAGCAGGCCTTGCCTGGGCTCTCCTCAGCGTGGTTCTGGGGATGGAGCTGAGTTTGCAGGAAAGTTTACTGCTAAAATCCTTGGGTCTGAGCGCCAAGCCCAGCCCGAAAACCCCCGTTCCTGTGCCGTCCGTGCTCTGGCGGATCTTCCAGAAGAGAAAGACGCTGCCTTCTACAAACAAAGACCTGGCGGATGCCTGTAGGGTGGAGGAATTTAATGTCCCTGGGAACATCATCCGTGTCTTGGCTGACCAAGGTACAGAAACGCCATGGGTTGGGTCCTGCCTTTTGGAAGCCACGCTGCTCTCTGGGCTGGGAGATTTGCTCCGGTCCTTCCCTTTCTGTCTCTTGGGTGTAGGTAGGAGAGGCTGGGGGAGGACGGGGCAGTGGCCAGAAGCGGTCTCCAGGAGAAATCGCTGCTGTGTAAACTCTGGTCCCTCTGGATGTTGTAGATAATTATTTACGGTTTAGAAATGCATCGGTAGACAAGGTGGTGGGTGAGGGTGTGGAGCTGTGTAAGGCTCTGTCCTGGAGTCACCTCCTGCAGTCCAGAGATGCTGGTTTGATCCCAGGTGACTGGTTTGACCCGTCGGGGTGGTGGGTGCAGCGAGTGAGACCAGCACCCAGCTTTGGGTGGGGATGGGATGCTCGGCCCTTGGGCTGTGTCGTGTCCCCCCCCTCCTTTTTGCCCTCGTGCCTCTGGCTGACCACGCAGCACATCTGGCTGCTTCAGCCTGGGGCCTCTCTGAGCCGTTCTCAGTTACGTGGGAACTGTTTGGTCGGTGTCCTCTAGGTCTCAAGACACCATGGAGCTCGCTTCTCTTGTGATTGAAGGTTTCCAACGGAAACCTTGGGCTGGCTTCAACAGGCAGCTTACCAGTTCCTAACATTTGCTGCTATTCGCCCTCCTTTCCCCTCCATCCCAAATATCTGGCACCCACAACCACCCCCTTGTACTGGGGGGAGATATTTACAGCTGAGGAAAAAATAACTCACCAAGACGTTAAGTAGAGGAGATACTGGAATGGCTGTAGCATCCCAGGGCCACGGGCTGAAGCCCAGGCTAGTGTTTGTGCCTCCAGACCTTTCTGAAGGCCATGCCATCAGGCTGATAGACCCTATCGCATCATTGTCATCTCAATCTGATGACTGTGGGTGTGCTTGGCTGCCCGCCTCCATCAGCCCCATCTTTGTCTCGCTGTGCAGCCAAGAGCTTAAATTGGAGCACTGGGAGGCTGATCCTGCTCAGCGTAACAGGTTTCAACCACCGCTGCCTCTATTTCTCCTTCTTTGTCAGGCCACTTCATTCATAACGGGCAGCCCCAGAGGTTGCTGTGTCTGCAGAAGCGTCTGTACTTTAATCTCTCGGTGCTGGAGGAGGGCGAGCGCTTGACGATGGCTCAGCTAGAGATCAAATTCAGCCACAACTCCTACCACACCTCCGGCCAGGGGCAGGTTTTTGAGCTGAGGCTCTACCAAACCTCCCAGATTTCTCTACGGGGGATGCCCCCCAACGAGCACGGCCGAAAACTGCTGGTGGAACAGTCCTTCGCCCAGCTGCACAAGTCTCTTCTCTTCAACCTGAGCAGGGTGGCGAAGGACTGGAGAACATACAGCAGGAATCTGGGCTTGATCCTGGAGATCTCGGTGAGTGGCAGAGATGGTGCATCAGCCCTGATGAGCGGGGAGCTGCAGAGCCTCTGTGCCAGCATCGACTCCTTCCTGGACACCTCTCTCCTGGTGGTGACCCTCAGCCAGCAGCAGTGCAAGGCTTCCAGGAGGAGGAGAAGCGCTCACTACCCCCCCGTCACTCCGAGCAACCTCTGCAAGCCCAGGCGGCTTTACATCAGCTTCAGCGACGTCGGCTGGGAGAACTGGATCATTGCCCCGCAGGGCTACATGGCTAATTACTGCCTGGGTGAGTGCCCCTTTCCCCTGACCGCGGAGCTGAACAGCACCAACCACGCCATCCTCCAAACCATGGTGCACTCGCTGGACCCGGAGGGGACCCCCCAGCCCTGCTGCGTCCCCGTCAGGCTGTCCCCAATCTCCATCCTCTACTACGACAACAACGACAACGTGGTGCTGAGGCACTACGAGGACATGGTGGTGGACGAGTGTGGCTGCAGATAGCGGAGCGGTGGGGGAAGCGTGTGCCGTGGGCTCCTGGCTGAGGCGGTGGATGAGTGATGGAATAAATCCAAGTGTGTTAAATCCCCTCTGTGCTGGTGGTCAGGGAGGGTCCCGTTGGGGCGCTGAGTGTCGGAGCTCCCCCCTGGAGTCATGATTTACTAATAGCCGGGTGCTCGGCCCTCCCCGCGGCTGTCTGCTACAGCCAGCAGCTTATTATGGGATTATGATCAAGTCTGATGCTGGCTGTTTAGTTTGTTTATGATGCTGGCACCAGGTTGTGAATCCCAGACCCCTCGTGCTTGGCCAAGCTGCCGCTGGTCCCAGCGAGGGACCCGCAGCAGGGCTTGTGCTTTTTTGGGTAAATGCTGCAGCTTGCTTAGTGCAAAAAGAAATGATGGGTTTTTTTTGGTGAAATGATGGTGGTGGGGCCCTGCTGTGCCGGGAGGAGGTGACGTGGCAGCTCTGGTCCTGCTGCAGGAAGATGTATGGTGTCACAGCACGAGCTGCATCGCTGCGGCTCTGTGTGACTGAATCCCTTCCCGCAGCGGTGTCGGAGCCTGGAGGGGCGCGGGTTTCGTTCTCTCTTGCTGGGGGAAATCGAGCCTGAGCTACTTCTGTTGTGCGGTTTGGGGGCAGGGGCTGTACATGGCTCCGAGCTGCCGAGGGGCAGGGTGCTGCCGGAGGGGTGGTTGTGGCTGAGGAAAGAAAAGGGGGAGTGGGGGGGGGGGGGGGGGGGGTGCGGTGCCCCGATGCAGAGGTGGGCACAGGGTGGTACGGGGGGGGGGGGAGTCGGTGGCATCTTGTTCCCTCCCAGCCTGCTGGGAGTCAGTGGTTAATTTACCTCATTTGCAAATTGAAGAGACCGGGGGTGGGTGTAGCCCTGCCGGACCAGCCTGACCCGCAGCTGGAGCCAGATGGCAGCCAAGCATCAGCAACGGCAGCTCCGCACCGCGCAGCAGCGTACCCAGCCCATTGCAGTAGCATGGCCATGCTCTTAGCAAGTGTTGTAATGCCGCTAACAAGAGCGAGCAGAGCAGTGCGGCAGGGACCCAGCCCTGCACCGTCTTCTCTGAGCAGCGGTGATCACCGATGGAGGAGCTGCCGCTTTTCTTCCACCTTTCAGCAGTCACGGCCCTGGGGCAGCTGGGCCTGGGCGTCCCTGTGTCGTGCTGGCTGGTGTCAAACAGCTGATGGGACCCGACGCCTGGCCCTGGACTGGGGTTTAGCACCAGCCTGTCCAGCTGCAGCTTTCTGGATCCAGCTTTGCTTTGCTTTTTTTTTTTTTTTGTGTGTGTGTGGGGGGTTTGCAAAGGGGGAACAGAAAAGGAATCTGAATTAGACTTGAAATTGTTTTTTTGTCTCTTTGTTTTACTGTGAACCTGACACCATAGCATAGATTGTGGTGGTGTTTGTTTTTTGCTGGGTGGGGGTTTTTTTGGTTTTTTTTTTTTTTTTGTACCAATGCTGTGTTGTCTCCAAGCTCTGATGAAGTATTACCAGGCTAAACTGGGCCTTCTCCCTCTGGGAAAGCACTAAAGGTTTAACCACTGTTGGACTTGCAGAGGAACTGTCTTCCTGTCCCCTGGGACAGTTTTTGCTAACACCCCTGAGCTGTGTAGCTGCAGAGCAGGACTGGAGTAGCTGAAGTACTTCAGCTGTGTAGCATACTAATGTTTTTATGTTCAAATGTTTTTCTTGCCTAGCAGAGGGCTCCAGCGCAGACCAGCCCTGTGTTACTCCAGCAGATGACCAAGCGTGATGTTGAAACCCATTTCAAGCACTTAACTGTTTTAAGGGCTTAGAGTAGGGCTTAACTAAAGCAAGCAGGAGTCAGTTTTTTCACATTTAGGATAGGCAGGATTAAGAAAACCTTTAAGTATTAGTTAGTTGGTACCTGTGGCAGACTAAGGCTCTCCTTCACATAGGGTGGGGATGGCAGATGCCATCCCTGGTTCTCCAACATGATGGAGGGTGACTGCCCCCCCCCGCCTCACCCCCGACACGGAGCAGCTGCAGTGAGCTGATACACAGGGTGGTGCCAGGCCCAGCTTTGCTGAGCCAGCCCTGTACTGCAGGTAAATGCCATGTTCATGTTTACTGCAGCACAGGGGAAGGAGGAAGAGGAGGAGAGCTGCCAGGCAGGACCTATCACCTCTAGTCCCAGCCTTTCCTAACTCCTGCAGCCCCTGGGATGGTGAAGCAGAGGAGGGAAGAGGGGTAGGGCACTGAACAGAGTTTCTACAGTTCATTTGCTTACCCATGTATGCTATGCACACACCT
This sequence comes from Grus americana, assembly GCF_028858705.1. Lineage (NCBI taxonomy): Eukaryota > Metazoa > Chordata > Aves > Gruiformes > Gruidae > Grus > Grus americana. Next base: position 2,352,444 of record NC_072879.1, read on the forward strand.
CACTTTTGTACTAGTCTGTTTAAAAAAAGAAGTAATAAACTTGACATTTATACAATCAGACTAAGTTTTAATGAATGTTGCATGGTTTCATCATTGAAAGTTAGGGGCCACCTTGAATGCAAGAGCTGTTTATTAATATTTTATTGATGACAAACAGGTTTAAAACAAACTGAGACAAAATCAAAAAAGAGTAACACCGTGCTAGCACTGATGTCTGGATTTATAAAACTCAGAGTAACTCTACAAAGGAAAAAACTAGCACAAAGCAGAGGCAAGCATTCCCATCAGTGAAATAAAGGGGGTGAGGGCAGAGGAGGGGGGGTTACATTACTCAATGGATTGCATTGCACAGAGGGTTACAGCTTAAACCTATTGGAAAAGTCTATGCAACTACGCAGCCTACAGAAGGAAAAAAAATTAAAAAGCCCTTCGGCAATGTTAATAAATAAAACAGTCCATCTTACAAGGAAGGAAGGTGGCCTGTGTCTCCATTCTTTCACATTTTAGAAGTCTTAACTCTGGAGGCTTTTTATAAGAAAAGAATGGGTTTTCATTTCCAGAAAGTTTCTTTTGCAGTTCTTGAACTACGTTCACTGCAGGACTGAACAAAAATTTTGAACACCTGTTCCATGTTTATGTGCACGCTACTCACGGTTTGTGGGTATGCTACACCAGGTCTGCACTGGGGGAGAGACACTCTTGAAAAACTACAGCAAATACAGGTTATGAAAGTGGGTCAACAATCTACAGAAAGGACAGTAATGAAAGGGCTTTCCCCCCAGTTACAAAAAGTGGGTTTTACATCATTTAAGTACATTCATATGAGAGGTATTTTTTTTGAGTTCCCCCCAAAAAAAGACTAGAAACACTTGGAGCCCTTTGAGTATAAAGCTAACTTAATTCAAACTTTAAAAACACCTAGGTTAGTGAATCACTCTCTACTGTTCTTTGCCAATTAGGAGGTAGAGGTTAGTCTAATTTAGGGATCCAATAAAAATGGGTCTGTAGGAATTTTAAATTCTCTGCGCTGTTTCTAAAAAGGTTTAGACAGAAATAAAATGCTCCCAGTGTTCCCATATGACTTATTTAAGACATGGGTACAACTTAGAAATTGGATGGCTTCTCTTATGTGCTGTTTTCAGTTTTGACTTCCAGCTATTTCTCAAGCCAGCATTGATGGCACAGCCGTGTCCACTACCTGAAAAATAGGCTCCGGGTTTGGTTTTCAACACCTGAATCTTTCAGCTATCTGCATTAATCACCGAAGAAGCCACACAAAAGCCTAACCCATTATCTCTAATTATACCCAGCTATCAGAGGCCACCTTCCAACAACCGCCTGCTTTGTCCATTTTTCCCAACCTGCTTCAGTAACATTGTAGAGTCTTTACTTCAAAACCAATATAATCCCCAGTTTCCACTACTTCTTCCCCAGATCTGAGGGAGCGAGTAAAGCAGGCCTGTTAGCATCTTTTCCTCCAGGGCCGAAGGGCACAGGAACCCATCCCCTTTCAAGCGCAAAGTTCATCTTACAGAAAGGCTTGTTTTTCACAGAGTAGAGTCCAGACAGTAGCCAATTAAAGCATACAGAAAACACTTTGAAACCCTCCTCCTGCTCGAGCGCGCAGGCTCCTTTCACTCTTAACTGCTATCCAATGTAGGAAGAAGAGGCTGATTGCTGCAACTTTAAATCACACTGAAAGTTCTCAAGGTTGGTGCTCTAATTTAGTTTTGTTTTAAACTTTTTGTAAGCTTCTCAGAACAAGGATCTCCCAGGTCCACCACTAAGAATTCAGAGACAAACTTCTAAAAATTCAGTGCTCCTTTGAAAGAATCTCTTTAAAACCACCTTGTCACAAAAGACCCGTTCAGAATGTGGGCGACATGATGACACTAGGATTTCAGAGCCAGTGTTGGACAACAAAACCTGCATCTCAGAGTTGAGCATCAGCTGTGTTCTGCTGGATTTCTGCTTGGCTTGCTGTCACTTAGTCAGGAACTCTCTCTCTCTCACGATACTCTGCTTCTAAAATGTAAACAGTTACTGCTAAAATATAGTACCCCTTTAAAACGAGAACAACTCTGAGATGAGGGTTTTCCTCTCCCCATCTGCTCTGAAAAGTAATGCCCTGCTCGCAAAGAGAAGTATGGAATGAAGTGAAACCTGCTTAAGGCCCTTCTCTCGAGCTTGTTTGACTGGGGGAGCAGGGACTCGGCTGACCACTCATTTCGGGGCGAGTTGCCTTCCCAGTGAGGCGCCAGCCAGTCCTTTGGTGCTCTCTCTCCTCTCCGGTCAGTCTCCTTGTCTCAGTGAGCTAGCAGTGGGCTCTCTCGCGCGCGCTCCTTTCTCTCTCTCTCTCCTCTCCGTTGGTTGGTTTCTTTCTCCTGTTGCTCTCACACAGTGGTGCTTCAGTTTTAGCAGTGGAAAACAGGTATCCATTTTATTTTATTTTTTTTATTACCCAGAATAAAATGCTGATGAACTAAGCTCCACACAAGCTTAGCTCTTCTTCCTCAACCTGAAAGCAAGAAAGCAAAACAACAGTTGCATTAGGAATGTGTCACTCTTAAGACAGACACTGTGTTCAGGAATTTAAATCGGGGAGTAAGAAGCAGAGGAGTGAACCTCAGGTGCCTTACACTCTAATACTGTGACAGTCCCGTCACTCCGCCATGTTGATATGCACGTTCACCCTGGTAAGTAGAGTCCTGTGACAGCGCCACGTCAATCTGAGATTTAAACTCATCACCAAGGTAACTGTCCTGAAAATGAAAGTGTGTGTTAAGCCTCTAACTCATTATCAAGCTCAAGTGTTCCCCTTACAGGAGCAGAATACCTGGCGGCCAAGGTTAATGATAAAGTCTGAGAAGTTTTGTTGGGTTGGGTTTGTTTTGTTTGGGGTTTTTTTGTTTTGGGTTTTTTTTTTTTTAAATCTACTCTTTTTGCTGCAGAATTTCCACAAAGGTTTTTGTGATAGCTGGCTGTTGAACAGGCAAGCAGCTCAAAGTCAGGGCCTGAGCTGACGTCTATGTGCGCAGCATTTCACTAAAAGTAAAATGCCTGAGTGTAGAGTCCACCAAGTGGAGGAGAATGAAGTGCTGAGGCTAAGTCATAGAAAATGGTTTTAATTCCTATTTTCCTCCATACTAGGAAACAAGTATGTGCACGCACACAGATCGCAACATAAAACCCAGGAAAAAGAGCAGACTGTACATCAAATGCTGCTTACCTGTGATAATTCTGGCTGGGAGAGCCCAGGCTGACTCATCTGCGATGGCTGACTCATGGAGATATACCCCTGAGTCAGTGGACCCTGGGAGAAAGGCTGGGACACCACATCTTGGCTTGCTTGACTATTTGGAAGGTTTGACTGACTAGTTCCAGGAATCCCAAAACGATTTTTCTGGCGCCCACCACGACCAGTCTTTCCTTTTGGCGCCCCACGTCCTGGAAAAGCGTGTATTCCAACCAACAGTGAGAAGTCTTACACATACAAACCTGTGAGAATTAACTGTTCCTGTAAAGACTCAACCACTCACGAGATGCAATGTTTTGTATGTACTCAGCATAGCAGGTGCAGAGAAATCAAAAGACAGAGCCACCAGTGTAGACACGGCAAAGGGCCACTCACTAGAGGCTGCAGCGCTATTGCGTTTGTGCTCCATACAACTAAGATTTATTACTGAAACATCATTATCTGCTCTCACCAGCACTGCTGCAAGAGTAGCAAAAACCATTCTCCAACTTTAGACCTAAAATGTTGTTTCTGTAGCATTTCCCCCTTGCCCCCATACCTGCGGCTGGTCCGTTAGCCTGGCCAAAGTATCCTGGCGGTGGCATCGGTGGCATCACAAGGTTGAAAGGGATAGGAATGTTCATCGCAGTGACGTGGCTGGGGCCAGCACTAATCATCCCGATCTGGTCATGGGTTTGGAAGTACATGTTGGATGGGCGCCCTGGGGAGGGGAGGAAAAGCCACAGTGATTTCAGACATACCAAATACTTAAAAATCAATTAACGTTCCTGCTTTTAACAGTAATGGCAGACATTGAGTTAGACTACAGGGGCTTCTACATACAGAGAGCAAAATCCAGGCACATCGTGAACATTTTCACTTGTTAAATTTCCTATTTTTCTGTAGTGGCTCTTCAAACATTTAAAAGTTTGAAGTCTGTAAGATACCATACCCCAAGGACTAGTTGGGGGAAAGAAAATAGATCTTTAGAGATGTTAATTTTGATAGCTTCCTTTACCTTGGCTGCTCCGGTCATAGACAGATCCTGGAATAATAGCCTCGCGTGCATCATACATGGCAGTGGTCATGAAACGGGCACCCTGGAAGCATTACAGGAGTTAGACAAAGCCTTTGCATAGAAAACTTTGCACTGCAACTTTAGTGTAAGTTATTTTGGATAAAAATCCAGTTAAACTCCACAGGTCATGCATACTGTACAAGTGCTAAGGAAACTAACTATTTCTAAGACATGGAAAACTATCATTTCAACATGACAAGAAAAAAATTCTACAGGCAACCTATCTCAAACTGCGAAACACTTCAATTTTCAGTCTATTTTGAGGTTCCGATGATAATTCCTCCCTTGCTCTGTTCCTGCCACTGTTCTTCTGTGATGGCTGACAAGCTTCCCCCAAAATGACTACTTATGTTAAAGGACTAAGTATAAAACTTGCAGGCTGAGGATTAGAGTACAATGCTATTAAGTTCACGTGCCTAGTGATCTTGCCATCTCACAGAACAGTTACTTTACGTTTTGTTCACCTCAGAAATTACCCCCTCATAAAATTTTGCAGTAAATAAAGTGCAATAAAAACAGCACCAAAAAGGCTTTTCTACAAGTGCTCAACTTAGGAACAGCTGAAACAGCAACTTACTTGGGTCATACTGCATTAACTAGGCAACAAAAATGAAAGTTACGGATGTGTGAGGGTACGTGGGTGACTGTTTATTCCATCCATTTGTACTTGATCAATTAACCCCCAGTTGCTTCATGCCACAAACATCTGAGAGACAAGAAAGGTCAACTTACCGGGTTGATCGTATTGACAAGTTTCCGGGGCTTGCTGAACTGCATAAGGCTTTCCCGGAGGTTATTCAGTGGTCCCTCCACCAGAACCTTCTGCTCCTTGTAGTAATTCAGCAGGTGATTCCAAAGTGGTTGTTTAGACAGTGCTTTTGGGTTCCCAACAATAATTACTCCATACCTACAGAGCAGCAGACAAACAGAAACTAAAAATAACTTTGAATAAAAATAAAGCCATCTTACGCATTAGTGTCAGAACAGCCTCGAGGTCAATCTCTGTTGCAGTAAAATCAAGGCATCTAATGGAAACTCATGACAGCAGGTGCAGGAGACCCTGATGCAACTGTTTTGTTTACAGCAAACAATTTCTGAAGTATGACAAAACACTTGAAAGGAGATTGCTGCAGTCAGTTTCTCAATAATCACAAGCTTCCTTTTGCAGGCTTGACAAACATGTCACTGCACTTGACCAACCGCACTGTATTGGTTTGAAAGCTTGCAGGAACCGAGGAAGCCAACCGATATAGCCTTGACTCCACACCACCCTTCTCAGTAATCAAATCCATTTTAAGAGAAGGAAAATGGTAAAAAATAGTTGCTGGAAGGAGTAAAGAAACAGATGAAAGGAAGAATTCTGTCCTGCAAACGAAGGGGAACAACATGCTGGCATCTACACACTACTGATGCCAAATGGTAACAGTGCTTATTTTGAGGTTGCTCTTGGTAAACTGTAGGGAATGTGGAAATCACTCAAGGCTCCTTTAAACTGGGTGGGGAACAGGCCTGCTACCCACAAAACACAGGCCTCTTGTTAGTTAGATTGTACCAATGCTTGAGCAGATCACATTAGGTCTCTAGAATAAAGAGCTGTCCAATTTGACTTTACCTTGCCCTTGTAAGAGCTACATTAAGACGCCTGGGGTCATTCAGAAACCCTATTCCTTGGTGTTCATTGGCCCTCACACAAGAAAGGATAATAAAGTCCTTCTCTCGTCCCTGGAAGGCATCCACACTTGCAATTTCCACTTCCTGAAACAGAGGAAAACATGTAAATCAGGGAAGCACAGTGCAAAACAGTTATGCTACCAACAGGCATTACAAAACACATTGGCTATGCAGTAGCAGTTCCCATCATTTGACAAAAATGTTATTTTTTTGTAATGATGAATGATTTGGTAATTCCACTGGTCACTAAATAGTTTCCCTAAAGGAGAACAGTCAGTCTCAGTTTAGAACAAATTATTTTTATGTTCACTGCTTTACGGTTCTCATATTTCCCCAAAACTGGCATTTGCACTATGGAAAGCATCCCTTTCCTAGGTATGGTGCCAAACAGAATTCTGGCTATTCCAAAACCTCATAGTAAGACAGCTCCAAATTAGCACTGCTGCTCCCACCTACCGAGAAACCTGAATCAGAAGGACAGATCATTCCTGGCAGGAGTAAAAGTCTTTCCACCAAGTCTTCCTTCAGTGAAAACACTGACCAAGTTCTCAGTATTGCAAAACAGACTATATTAAACATAGAACCACCTTGTTTGTAGCAACAAATTTTGATGTTCGGTAGAGGAGTTCCACTGATGGGAGGACATAATCCCAAGCAAATAAATACTATGACCATCAGAATTTATGGAACTTGGTTTCCTGCGTGTCTCTTGGCTTGATGCTTTTATCTAAGACACAAGCTGACTGAAGCTTTTCCACAGCTGAAGCACTAGTGACCTCTCCCTTCTGTGCCTCAACAAATCCTCAGAGGATGGACTCACTGAAGCCTTCCTTTCAACAGGGACCTTAACAGGGCTTTCTCCTTTATCTGGCCAACTGCTCCCCTGACACTTACTGGCATTTGATACCTCCTTAACTCTTCTCCCTGGTCTACGTTAACTACATTCAAATAAAAAACTCAAAGATCACTCAAGAATAAACACAGACTGACAGCTAAGAAGTCAGACTAAAAATGAAAATATCATGAAGTTTCACCATGTCTGACTCCTCTAGCTTCTCTGCAGCCAAGCATTCTCACATGTGCAATGACTCCATACCTGGTAGAGCTTTGTATGCAAGGAACCACTGAATTGCATGTACTGCACCAGATAGGATCGTTGACCTTCATAAGGAGTAATAATGCCAATCTGGTCTGGTTTGGCACCAGCTTTCAATAGCTTTGTAGTTATCTTCTCCACATTGGCAGCTTCCGTCCTAGAAAGAGAGATTTGTTTATCTAAGGAGAATCAAGGCATTAGGTCTAACTTCTTGCAAGTTAATGGGTCTAAAAATCACTTGAACAGGATTGCTGTGCTAGCCTTTTGGCAGAAAGGCTACTTCAAGAAAAAGATCAATTTTACACTGCATTGCTCAAGCACTCCGACTAATTCAGTTTAAGCTTTGCAGGAACATTTACCACTATCACCTCTTGACTTAGGCCACGCATAGATATTCTCAGACAGAGGAGTACGTGCAAAAGCCAACACCTCAAAAAACATCCTAGAATGACAGAGAAATTTCTCCTTACATACACTTCCATCCTCATTCTGAAACAGAACTTCTTAGTAGAGTTAAATGTACACGTGTACTTTTGAGTGATCATTAGAAGTGTTCCAGCCTGCTGTGCAAGCAGGTCTTTCAGTTGCTTTATCTTAAAGTTTTAAATATAGAATGTTTTTAATGCCAATCTCCCTGTCAGCCAACTATTGTGCCATTTGTTTGTGCACAATCTGGCTTGCCGCATTCAGCAGTCTTGCACATGCTGTTCATGAAACAGACTGAGATTAAAAATATCACAGCAGATATTTTTCATAAGTTGGTCTGGTCTCCCTTCCAGGCACATGAACAAATGCATACCACCAGGAGGAGCAAAATGTTTTAAGCTCACTCTTTGAAAAAGTTGGAATGTGCAGGAAAAAAAGGACAGAAAAAAGAAAATTAAATTCCCATCCCTTTCACATCCCAACAAAAAAAATCTAAGACTTAGGCCTCTGCCTCAGGAGCTATTGGAATTCTGACTTCGAAATGGGACTTGACCAGCATTTCCTGCTGCAACTGCAGTTTACTTGCTGGCCCAAATTCATCCCACATATTAGGCACTTAATTGTCCCATGCTCCTTATACTACCAGTGAAGGAAAACACACACCTCCACAGAACAATTCAAACCCACTTAAGATCTGAACTGCTCCCAGTGGAGATGCCTTTTTCTCTTCATTTACTGTAAAGGAAGCCTAAGGCAAATCAACTCTGAAATGTGGCTCAGCCTGCACTATTCTTTGATGGCAGCTCTTATTAAAAAAACCATGCAAGCAGTTTCAATCAAAGCTGTTAATACGAAACAACATTTTATTAATTTAGAAGAACTACTCTAGAGCATAAGCATCAATAGCACTGAAGTACTGTATCCCAGCACACATTTGAGGTCTGTGGGTTGGCTCATTTGAAGTACAGATACCACCTTCACAGAAACAAAGTACCTCCTCTCTTTGAAAACACAAGCCTTTATTTAGCTGTTAGGCCTTTAATTCACATCGCAAGGCACCACAAGTTATGGTGAATACAGAATACTATAGATTTTGTTGCAGAGATTCTGAAGGATAGAGAAATGCTTAGATATTTGGTTTGCAGTGGGAACTGTATATTGCACTTGCCTTCGACTTCATTAACTGTGACCATCTCCAAGGGATGTCGCAGGATTATTAACAGATTCATTTAAGAGTCTCAAATGTATTTTTAAATAAGTTTATATCTCAGTGTTGAATTTTGTTTACCTGTTCAAGTAAGAGGTGCCTGAGCTGGCAATTTCTTCCTGTCCTTGTGTAACATAGAAAAACATTGGCTTATCTGGCTGTGGCCACTGGAAATCAAAACCTTTTTTCACACGGTCCGCTGAAGTGCACAAAAACAGTAAGTAAAAGAAGTTAGCACTGCTTTACTAGAAAGAACACTGATTTTCATATCAAAGCACCTTAAAGACTCAAAACTAAGTGCAGTGGCAATTCTCTTTTTAAGTGACTATATTAAAAACCCTCATCTAGATTAAAGAATCCTTCCTTTTATCCTTAGTGGAAAAGAAAGTAATTTGCAGAAGTGCTTTTCTTGCTTACCTGCAGTAACGCCGTTCTGGAGTGAACCCTCATAGAAGATGTTGGATGGAAAAGCACTGAGCGCAGGATGCATGCGATACTGTACTTGCAGGCGAATTGGACGAATCCCCAGCACCACAAGCCTCTCAAAGAGAGACTGAGATAGACCAGCCTTTGCAGCTTTTTTACACATCACAACAGGACCAAGCTGGCAGTGGTCACCTACAAGAATAAGCTGTAGAAAAGAAAGTTTGACCCAAGTTGGTATTTTCTCAAGCTTGCTGAACAGCTAGAAACAATAGCAATATCCTACTATATTTGGAACTAATCAGTCTGGTTTGTAATAAGCTTCAGATCTAACCTAAGGCTTATAAACCTTTAGTGTCAACTAGCTATTCAGCTGATCATTTTCAAACAAAATCTTATTCAGTCTCCAGATTGTTCCAACAGGACCAACATGTTCTATGCAAAGATTATGCCATGGAAACAGAAAACTAACAGGACTAACACAAAAATAAAGTCATTTAGATCTGTATTATGGAAGTGCCTTCCATGAAAGGAAAGGATTTTGTATCCCTATGTGCCTACGCTGCGAATGTTACTGCTTGATGCTACTTCCTCTATTTATACTCTGTTTTCTTTAATGGAATCCAATGGCTCCTACCTGTTTTGCTCCCAGGACAACTGGCACCATGCACTCTGGCTCAGTAGCCTGGGTGCTTTCATCAATCAGAATGGAGCGGAATTGCATTTTTGCAAGTCTTGGATCACCAGCGCCCACACACGTGCAACAGATCACATCTGCATTCTGAGACAGAAACGCAACTGAAATTAATCAAGTAGGCTATCAACAGACAAGACTTCTACGTGGAAGAGTATTCAAGACTATTCCGCGAATTGCCCCCAAAGTTAACCTGTACTCTGGTCTCCACCAGAAAATTGCAACTAAGCCTCAAGTGGGAGAAGGCAATTATTTAAGCTGCTAGAACCAATGGAACTTTACCATAAGTAATTCACGCTCTGCTGTTCGTTTCAGTGCACGGTAGCGTTTCTCATCAGCAGATGAGAGTTCTCCAGTTTCATCTTTAAGCTGCTGCAGTTTCTGAAGCTCTGGCATGCTGCAAAAAAAGGAATTTTGCTTTATGGCCTAATTAACAACTTTGCAGGATTATAGCGGAACTAATTTGTAAAACTAAATGACACATGTACAGAACCAAAAAAAGCTATCACATCAAGCAAATAATGTTGTCATCACTACACAGTTAATCAGTTGCATCCATTCACAATATTCAAGCCGTTTTTTTTGTTCCCCTGCCCTCCCTCAACCATTTCTTACCTATCCATGTTTCTGATCTGGTTGTGCAATGCCAAGAAGGATACAGGAGAGTCAATTGCCTCACGACTTTTAGCACACAGACGAACCACTTTCAGTCCAGTTTGATGGATCTTCTCAGTCAACTGATCTACAGCTATATTACTTGGAGCACAGACTAACACAGGCCTTGAAAAAAATTAAGCAAAAATCAAGTCTCAATGAGCTGTGAATTTTTTTCCACTAGACTTATAATAAAATCATGTGTTACGACATATGTCCCCTAAAAATATGCTGGGGAAGAACATTTTCTGAAATAGCCACAAGTCTTCCCAGAAAAATATACTTCTAGAAAACCTTTTTGGTTCAAATGATACAAATTATTTTGATTTTTAAAATCAAGTTGATTCTTTGACCATTAACAAAGCGACCTCATAAAGATTTAGAGAGAATAGTTCTTACCCATTGCCCTGTCTAGCCAGATGATAGACGATTGTGGCTGATGTCACTGTTTTTCCGGTACCAGGGGGACCCTGAATAAGGCTCAGAGGACGCTGCAGGACAGTCTTCACAGCATAAACCTATAAAAACATTTTTATTGCTATTTAACATTCAATGCATAGGAAGTTACAAAGTTGTTCAACTCCTATTCATAAATCCTTTATCATATTCTTTGCATGTAGTAAAAAGGAGATGAGGTTACCTGAGAGTGGTTGAGATCAGGAAGTCCTTGTGCTGTAAAGCGCTTTGGCAACTGGCATTTAATAATTACATCTTCTACCTCGTGACCTAACAGTTTGTGATAGATGTACCCAGACACTGAAGTCTCATCGACAGCGAATGTTTTTAAAGCACTCTGCATTCTGAAATTGAGGGAAGGACAGAAAAAAAATAAATCAGTATGACCTCAAATACAGCTATCCACAAGTGTCCTACACAAAGGTTAATCAATCATCAGGTACAAATTAAAATATACTTTGGGAAAAAGAGAACAGTGTAGAACACTTACTAACAGAATTAAGAGACAAAAATTAGACCCTGAGAACACAGATCTTGTTTCTCCCTCATGTGAATACTACAAAGTATTATATCCAGAAAAATCTGCAGAGAAACATCAGTCTTTGACAGAATCTGCAATAGTAATTTTGGGTGCAAGATTTGAAGAAAATTTGTACTCAGTACAGCCCTTTTCAGGGTAATAAACAAACTCCTATCTTACAAAACACAGTACAGACATTTCTGAAGCCTACTGACCCCACAGTTGATCAAATGCCTTGAAATTTCAGCTAAAGCAATTCAAAGCTTAGGAAGGCCAACTAAAATCAGGGAGCACTTCATGATGAAGCAGCGTGAGGAAGATGAACTACAAAACATTCTTTCTTCTTATATTCCAAGTATTACTAAACATAAGGTAAATTCCTCCCCTTCGGTTTATGCATTACCTTCATGTATTTGTGACAAACCTTAATTGTGCCTTCAAAATGAGAAAAACTGTAGACAGTTTGCTGGCATTCAGATTAATTTCATTTCTAATAAAAGTTAGGCCTGTTGCTCTATGAAGTGGATGTCCCGTGTTCATAGACTTGAAATATTTGGCATAATCAGATTTCTGATTGCTAGCTTGTTCAAAAATTCCCACCGAAGGTAAACACATACACCAACTCCACCCGTTATCTGCCAAGTTTTGAAGTGCCTTCTGAGTACCTGTCAAATGAAGTAGACTTCCATACAAAATCCACTTGGAAGTTATGAGTAACTTCCACAGGCGCTCCAACGCTGCTCCTCAGCTCAATGGCTATCTCATCACCATAATCTGTAGAACCTCGTTAAGTAGTAATCTATAGCAAAAATTTGAATTTTATTTTTCCCAATTTTGATTTTTTTAGCAGACCCCTGTGACAGATTAAAATAATCTCAAAATTACTTTTATACACATTTACTGATTTCTCAGAGAGATCTCAACCTTAATTAAGCTTTCCTGAAGGCTCATTAAGTAAAGGATACTATCAGGAACTTTGATAACATGACCAATTCCTTTCCATAAAGGAGCCAGGTCTCCTTTATACCTCAAGCAGATCTCATCTCCTTGCATAAGACGCATATCTACAAAGGAAGGCAAAAATGCTCTCAGAATATTCAAAGAACAACTATTCCCCGACACAAAAACCTTATATCTTATATCCCAGGCGAGATCATCACAGTTCTTTCTTTAAGCACCGATGTTATTCACCAGGCATGAAAAAAAACCAGACAAAACGCACAATCAAGCTGTCATTACCTGAATCAGTCTTTGGCAGAGTGAAATAAGCAATTCTTTTCTTGTTCAAGCCCAGGTCCCATCTGACTGTGATGTTATCTTGGGTCTAATAGGAAAAGAAAAGACACCTATTATGTTCTTAAAGAGCTGTTCACCAACTACCACAGTCCTCACTGTCCTCTACTTCAAAATAGGGGAGAAATACAAAACTTGCCATTCCAGTGTCACAGTATAGACAAATATCTGTATTTATTCTTATGGACTGAGTTCACACCATCTGCAGAAGATAATTCTGTTCAAGAGAGTTACTTAGTTAATGAGAAACAAAGTCCTAATCACCACCTGTGTTATCCTCTCCCCCCACCTTTAAAACATTCATTAAGTGCTTGCATGACCTCATATAATTCAAGTTTGACTGGAAACTCTGACTGACAAAGGTAACTGCAGGTTATGAGGATAACAACATAAGAGAAGGTGGCCAAGTTGCAGTTCTACGATAGAGTATGGTTCTTGGAAAGATAAACTTTGAACACAGAAAAGACTGGAGTCCCCATGTACTTCAAGCTCTTTAAAACTTCAATTTGAGGATTTTTCTTTCCTCTCCCTGCTATCATACGTCATCATTACCACTGTAACTACTGTGATGTAACAGTACTGTAATAAAAATATTTATTTCACTCGAGCCTTCTTTCTATGCTGTTAACAGTGACCATGTGTTTGATACCAGAGAACTGGTCAGAAGCCCCCTCAGCCAGCCAAATTTCAGACATACTACCTGAGACTCCTTGAGTTTCTTGTCATAGTCTGCCTCAAGCTTGACTAGAGGACCAAATATATTTTGGTATTGATAAGCATCTTCATATCTAAGCAGGACATGTTGCGGTTCTTCATCAACACCAGGCTTTTCTAAGTCCTCAAGGGTTGCAGATGGATTTTCCTAGAATTCAAAGCACCAACATTGTTTCAAAGTCTTAAGCATGAACAAGTGACAATCTCTCACTGTGCAACAGGACTGATAATGCTGTGTTCTACTACTACAGGAAGTTGTATCAAGGTATAACAACCTGTTAAAACTACACCAAGACATTCTATGGCATGCTCACTCACATGACTCCAGTCATGTTTGTTATGCATTAAAGGATGTACAAACCCCCTCAAAAAGAAGTGAATACCAAACGCGGACCAACAGTTCCCTAACTCAGCTAGTCATCATGTAAGGGATAAACAAGTAAAAGACTTGATATGAGGAAGTTGGTTTTTTTTCAGATTGCCTGACAGTGCAACTTGAACAGAGCTAAGAAATCTAAGCATGAAACTTTCCTACTTTGATAAATGATCTCCTGAATCCTTTGATCAATTCTCAGTTGCATTGCTTGTCAAATCTGCCAGATTTAAACCTTGTGATTTAAGTTCCCTGTCTTATACAGTTGCTAAAACAGTCTTGTCCTTCATAAAACCACAAAATTAACACTTGGTACAACACAACCGGTATTTGAAAAGCAGCGCACACCTTCCAAAGTTCTTCCAGTTTGTTAATCTGTTGAGCTGTAATCTGACGTGCTCTCAACTGTTCCTGTTCAGATGGAATCTTTACCAGCCACGAAAGGAAACAGCGATCTTGGATAAGAGGCTGCCACTGTGAACTGTCCCAATTTATATCCTTTAAACTGCTCTGACTGGCACATGGCTGCCTGCACAACCAAAATATTGAAAAAAATTATGAAATTAGACAAGTGTAAGAACAAGTCTGTGTGTAAAGTGTAAAAATAGGTTTATTATGCACTTAAAACAACTCAAGTCTCAATTAAAAGGGAAAAACAACCCTAGCCTGCTGTGTCAATTCATTTTTTAGTTCCTATATCTGCTATTTCAACACTGGGAAGGCTCAGTATCCTAAGTAGTATTTCTTGGGTGTGTCTAGAACTGAAAATTTCAGCATCTAAAATATTAAATATGACACTCACCTTTGAAAGTGGTTACAGTCCATTAAGATTATGCACACATATAACGTATCTGAAAACACTCGGGATTACTTCCTATCTGTTGTTTAAACAGATAGAAAAACTCATTCCGTAGAAACGCACCTTCTACTGTCAAATACATGGTTAAGCATTTAATAAAAATACATAGTTATAAAATCATGACTTCTGATAAATCCTGTCAGAGAACTATTTCCGATTTACTGTCGTCTTCAAACGATTCTACAAGCTGACAGAAAAACATACTCTGTAATAGAGTTACTACTTCAGTAGGGCTCCAGAGTAATTTCCTGAACTGATCTGTTACTCTTCCAAATCTGGAAAAAATCACAGTTTAACAAAGGGGAAAACCACCCTTCTTCCATTAAGGACTGCTTAATTTGAGAGAAATACTTTTCTATAGAACTAAGACATTTGTGCAGCATAACAGAGTGTTCCATTATTGTATTATCTACTTGTATACAACGCGTGAAGTCTATACAATCACCTAAAAGAAAACTGGTGGCAAATTAGAGTATAATATATATATTTGTACAAATAAAAGCAAGCATTGCCCTTTAGAAATAAGGTCATGCAATGGACTTGACAAACATGCCAGCAAAGGCATTCTCTCACCTGCACAGCAAAACCACCACAGAGTCTGCCTTAGCTGGAATAAAGCCAAGGAGAAACACATTACGACATCCACAGTTATAACATTCCAAGACAGTTTCTCCAAGAGGTCCATCTTTATGGAGAGTCACCTCTTTGCACTTCGCTCTCACAAGATGATTAACAATGTGGCTGAAACCAGAGAGGACATACATTTAGATGAAGTTAAGAGGAAAATCAGATTTAGTCCTAACTTAATATATTAGCTCAGTTATTAAAAGACACAATCAAAATCTATTTACACTGTGGCAGACATTGCTAAAATCTTGCTCTTTAAATCTAAGCAAAGATTCTACTAACACAGCTTCACTGGTTTCTCAGTGCACAAATGCTTCAAGATAGATGAGTGTGAAAGAACAGGTAACATAAAAAGAAATTCTTATGTTACTGACAATTGAAAGAAGCCTATCAAAGCTCCACAGGTCAAGAGCATCAGTTCTACTGCACTTTCTAAGAACATGGATGAGGTTCTTCCCTCACAGAAGTAATTCAAGTTTTGCTGAGATCGAGGTCTAAGTTAGTAACAGCAGAAAAGTGAAAGTGGAGGCTGGAGACTCACAATTTAAGTCACTAGACTTCAATTATCACCAAAATAAGTCACAGCCATCATACCACTTCAAAATAAACACTCTAAAACAAGTTTGTCATTGTTATTTCCATCATTTGACCATTTACCTGCCAGATGTATTTCCACGCCCATTACAGAACCACTTTTTGCTGGTGTTACAGTAAACCACACAAGCAGGGTCATGGATACCACAGTAACTGGAATTAAAAATGAAAAAACAGGAAGTGATTGGGCACTCACTTATAGGAAAATTCAAATACAAGATTTAAACTACCTAGTGGTGTACAAAAACAAGGGGAAGTAAAAATTAGGGAACACGAGTGTTGGTGAAAGTATCAAACACAAGCTAAATTTCTGTTCTGAGTCATCAGTATTTTAACACTTCCCACCATTACCATCCCTCCGCAGGTTAGCCTTTACTCCTCAAGGGAGGTCAAAGACCTACTGGACATGGCAGCTGTAAGCGTATACAAGAGCTCACCAGAGGGCACCATTTTCCTACCGGCACGTGGCTATCTCCAAGAAAGCTGTTCTCAAAATCCAAAAACCCTCTAAGCATACACCTTTCACTCACACAAGTGCTCCTGACCTCTGGAAATAATAAGCCTGGGTCAAAGATTAGGTCTTACCTGCAAGCATGCACAGGAAGATCCTTTGTGTAATAGGTATCTTCTTCATCTTCTTCAAAATTCAACTCTGCCAGAAGCTGGCTGGTTTTAGCCACATTATCATCCACAGCTCCATTCTGTAGAATGCCATCAGGTCCATTAACCTGAAATACAAGGTCAGTGCTTAAGTTATACCATCAAAACAGCCTCCAAAACATAAAGCCAGGGACAGTAATCCCTACTCCTCAAAAACTTGTGTTTAATTTAGAAAATCTCAAAAGGAAAGAAAAATACTGGTGAGAGCTGAAACACATGCCAGTTACAGAATCAATACTTGCTTCGTTAGCTCCTATTTTACAGGATTATTTAAACTCCAACTGATAAGTAGAAAAAAGTTAACAAAAGGAGATTGATTGCAGTTCTGCAGATTACATTTTTCCATACAGTCTCACACAACACACAAGACTCCATTTAAACAATTCCAGCAGTATCAAACGTTATTTTTTCATCCTTTATTTCACTCCAGGAATCTACCTGAAAACAGGATCTTTATTGTATAGGACTTTCCCCACCTATTTCTGTTCTCTATCCACCAAATCAATGTTCCCCCCCCAAAGTGTCAGAAGCATGACTTCATCACACTTGGACAATAGAGAGCAGGTAATCAAGAAACCTGTTCTCATATAAGCCTAACTTAAAAAAAATAAATTTGAAAGTGCAAGAAATAACAGAAACTGGTTTTCAGCAGAGTATCTAACTCTCCAGGCAGTATCACTCATTCAAGACGTACTAACCATATTACATTCTGAATCAAACAAACATGCTTGCAAAATACATCAGGTATGACAGCCACTGTTGTGTTACTTACATTTGTTTTAGCTACAATATGATTTCCTTTAAAAAAAATGAGGCCTCTTCAAGTTATCCAAGAAAACTGCAGAAGTCCATCAAAACTAGTAATGCAGCTCGAGTTTTCAGAACACCACACTTCAGAGTTCCAGCGTGCTAACACAGCACATAAAACGAGGTGTGCTCTCTTTCCACTGAGATACACTAACTGCCAGAACCATGAAGTTCTGCAACATTTGGTGCTGCGTCAGCCACTTTTACACACCAGGTCTTACTCACGTTAAAAATAACTCCTTTTTGGCAACACTGAGTACAGTGTGTTTACCACCAGGAAGGAGCATCAAGAAGTGTGAACATCACAAATCAGATTTTGGCACAGCTAGAGCAGCCGCTGCCCCTCAGGCCTCACCGGTGCTCTAGTTTAATTCCACTGCTGCACCCCTACAGACTAACAGCCACGGGGAGCTTCAGCACCTTAACACAATGCTGCCAAGAACCCCCAAGATGGCTAGATCCCACACTCCCAAAACTTTGTGCACTCCATCACTGGATTCTTTGACCTGTTCAGCAAGATCCCTCTCAAATCTGAGAGGAGATAAGCATATGATAATCCACATTAACTTTGAGTGGAGAAAGGCTGTAAAGGGACCACCAAAGTGACTGATTAGCACATAATGATTAGCATAATATTAACAAAATATCTGGGATGAGTGCTGTGATGCAGAGACTTCCTGTCAGAGCAAAACCATCAGATGTATTAAAACCCCCAACTGTTTCTAAAAGGTATTGGGTTAGACAAGATGAGAAATATTTATTTCTGAAAATTTTGATTAACTAATAAATAGGAATTGTCTATCAATATAGTAAGCTAGTAACCCTTTTGCACTTAGAAATTTAATACAATTTATCTAGCATCTGTAACTTAATTCTGACAAGAGATGAGAAAGCTGTCCACAGTGAGAAGAACACTAAATCTTTTATGAAAAGAAATGCAATAAAATTGCCGTAGCATTTTAAAGCTACAACTCATAAGCAAATCAAGACAAGCTTACTTCTCCGAAAGTCTCATTCAGATTCCACTCAAGCTAGTTTCAGTATCGCACATTAAAATTTAACAGCCAATTGCAAGAGTTAAATTTAAAAAGAAGTGTAAGCCACTTCACATTTGCCCTCAGCAGTAAGGAACTGGACTCAATGACACAAGCTTTGTTTCATTATCTTCAAATGATATGAGGTGCATTTATAAAACACAATCTAAATGGTATGACTTTTTATTGATGTTACCTCCAAGTACTGGCTTTTAATAGAAAGAATCAGCCAAAAGGAACCGCCAGCACAGAATGTGCAAAAGAAGCAGAGGGAAAAAGGAAAAAAAAAAACCCCAAAGAAACTGCAGTAGCATGCAAGAACCCATTAATATGATGAACTCAAATCCAATCAGCTCACTGTGTAATAGCATCTCCACAGATGTTTGAAGATAAATATCCATTTTAAATAGATAGTGCCATTTTACAAAATATGAAGATAACTTATTAACTGATCATGGAACAGGTAGAATTCCAAAGCCTTAAATTAATCTGAATTTCTTAGAAGCATGAATACCAGGCATTCACAGGTGCATGTCTATCAGCCTATTCCAAAGAACCATAATACATTATTATACACATCAGCTGACAAGTTTAATCAAATTTTTTGGGTGCTCATAAAAAAAAAATCAGATTGCTGAGTGGTAGTAAAATTGTAAAGCTTTAAGGCAGAAAACCAAGAAACTACAACAACTGCAAGCTATTTGTACTTCTGCACCAGGTGACTGTTAGTTACACCCCAGGGAGCTCCTACCCTTTCAGAGAGTTAGGCAGCAATGATGTCACCTGTTACTATGAAAATCCAGCAGTGAGTACGAGGCCTTGGCAGGCACACAATGAGGAAGTGACTCAACTATTGTTCTGAAACCTACTGTGATGTTAGCCTATGTGCATATTATTAAAAATCTGGCACCATTAACTGTTGTATAAGGGTATGGGGGGGGGGAGCTTCTCTATTTTAAAAGTGTTGACTGAAACTTCTGGCACAGCAAGTTTAACAGCTACAACAATCTGAACACTGAGGTGCTCTGAAACTATCACCAAGGTACCGGTCCCTCCCTTGCTCCTTTTTTGGCTTCTAAAATATTAGTCAAGAGATAACAGCAAAGGTCCAGGGAAGCGAGTTACAGAATAGTAAACCAGATGACATGATTTATGCAGTGGTTTCTATTGACCATGTAAGAGACTCCCCAGATCAGTGGTAACAGAGTATTACCATCCCAATTTCTCCCGGTGCTTCTAACATACCCCACCCACATCAGTAGCTGATCCACAGGAGAATGCAGCTATATCCTCTTAATGCAGTTCTACTTTAAAGTGGTACATTTCAAGCTGTAACAAGAAAAATAATTGCAGTTAAGTAGGTATTTTGCTAGAGGAGTACTCTTGTTACAGGACTGCGGTCCAATCAATTGTGGCAACGCACTTCAACGCTGCACAGTAGCCACAGGACACCCAGTCACACTGTCCCGATTCAGGTAATTTTCCCTCATGCATGAGAAAAAAATACACACTTTTGGACTTGCACGGCTAACCCAACTATTTGTTGTTTGTAGATTCTTTACATTAAAGCTAAAGTCTATTTACCATACCTTATTATATTATTGATTTGCTTTCCCTTTCAAAATAAGGAAGGGGATATTACTGAGAACATTCACCCCCACACCACCTCCAAAGCAGTGTGGAGTAAGCTGTATTTCCAGATGGGGACCTGAGCAACAAGGAGTAAGTCATTTTGCTAAGACAAAAAGACTTTGTTAGAACTGGAAATTAAATCCAGCCCCCATAGTCTTGACCAAAAAAATCTAATAGCTGATCCAGCCTCCTTCAACCACTGACTCAAACAGCTTGGCTAACACCTTAACACAATATGCCTTGTCCATTACAGACTTGTGCATGTGAATGCTTCCTAGCATCATAACTAAGTCCTTGCCCGGAAAAGTGAAAGAAAAATAAGGCAGAAATTAAGAGTTTACCTTAAAATACTTTGAAAAATCTATTCCTATGCTTGATTTTAATTATATGTAAACAATGGAAATACAGTTTTCTGAAGAGAAGACAGTAAACATTGCTTCTGCACTACTAACCTCTTGCTATCTTTTGTCAATTGGCCACTAATCAATTCTAACAATATCCTCTTAAACTATTAAATATATATTGAGAAAGAAAGCTCTTATAGACTGCCTAAATAAATCACATTTTCTTAATAAATTAGGTGCTCTGTATTGCTCAACTAATCTGTTTAAACATTAGGACACTAAGAAGATACCAGAATATAAAATAGCAGAGTAAAAGCACATACCTCCACTGTTAATCAGCTCCAAATAAAGATTATTTATTCAAGTAGCTTTAATTATAATCCCAGTGACAACATTTAATTAAGCAAGATGTGATCAATTTTGGGGCCTTAGAAGTTATTATTTAGTATGTTTCCTGCCAAAAAACTTAATAAGTTTAAATTATTTGTTGAAGGCAGCAAAATGTTCCCCAAAATCTTTAAAACACACATAATTTCTGATCTTATCACTGATGAAACTGTTGAAACATGCAAGTCTGAACAGATCCAGGGATCTGGGTTTTGCTGTACTTCAGCTCAGGAGGACACTATACTTATTACACTTCTGAGAGCTCTTGTTGCAATCAGTCCATTCCCTCTCCCCATCCTCCCAAAAAACCTACACTTCTAAGATCAAAATGAGGATCAGGATGAGCGCAGGAGTTTGCAGAAACATCATAAACGCACTTGGTTTAAAAAAAAAAACCAACAACAAAACCCACAAACCCTTCCTTCTTGGCAGGACAGATAGCTATAGACATACTAGTACCTGAATGTGCTCTCCAGATATTTTTTTTTCTTTTTACTTCAAAGGCTTTTCAAACATGTTTAGACAAAAAAAGACAAACTAATCCTCTTGTCTGGTCTTTTAGCTTATGAGGCTTATTTTGGGGTGATTTTTCTTCTTCTGGCCACATATTCTCCACTGTGAGTTCTGGGATGATCACAACCCATTAAAGCTTTAAAAACTAAGATTTTATTAAAACTGTCTTTTTAATCAATTAATGTTTAGTCTGAGTGTACAGAGACATTTTACTACTACTAAATAATTCTGATATATCAATGCTCAAACTGGATAAAGTCTACCAAACCCAAAATCTGTAAGTAAACAGAAAATAAACAAACAGCCCATGAGGGTCACATCTCTAATTCTGTGTTATGAACACACTAACCTGGAGCAAGTCACACCACAGCAGCTACACCCAGCGTGCTGAGCACTTTCAAGCACAAGAAAGTCATTCAATTCGTCCTGGGATAAACCCGATACAGCTAGGATGGGATAATACCACCCTCAGTCGTGCACTGCACACCTGTGTTCTCTGGACACACTGGCCTGTTTTCAGTTTGCTCACTTATATCCACAGCTCTATCATTTACAGACCCTGATACATCAAGGTTTGCAAGTAAAAGTTAAAATCAAGCCCACTCAAACTATGTTAGATTCAAGATTAGAAACTTATCTAAAGCATTTCAACTCCTCTTTAAATTCATCCTTTAAAACATGGATAATTTACAAACATTTAATTGTTAACAATGGGAATACATAAGTATTTATCTAAATGTAACGAAACACAGCAGAATATTCCATGATCTTTATATGGAGAAAAGTCTGACTTTTTAACAAACATGGGAGAGTTCTTCAGGTTGGTTTTTTTTTTTTACTACAGACACAGTGAGGATGTAGTACAGTGACAGGTAGTATCATTTGCAACACTTCTCCACTTGTGAGCACATAACTCTAGTTCCCTCTTTTCTTTTGCTTTTGTGAGTTGTTAAATAAATACAATTAAATTGTCACATATGTACCAACCATCAACAGGCTATGTATATATATTTAAAAAAAAAAATCACCTGTTTTTAAGCTATCAGGAACCAGACCTCTGAACTTAAATCTCAGGCCATATCAACTGTCACTCCCATACAAACCCAAAACAAACCAGCCTAGCAACCGTGCAGCAGAAAAAGTGGCCAAAAAACCCTTAAAAGCAAAATATGCTTTTAGTTGTAGAAAGAAATTAAAAGTAGTAGTACTGAATTTCCACCGTACTCAACTACCTACAGCCATATCTGTTGTAAAGAGCAAAAGAAACTAAAGCGACATCCAGAAGCATTCCTGATTTCTTACTTCAACATCGCACCCAAAGGCGACACAACTGTCACGATACAGCCTTAAAGTCCGCCGGGCTCTACCAGCGGACAACCGGCCGCAAGTTTTATCCTCAGCGAGCTCTCCCTGTATTTCCAGGGCAGAAGCAAAGCGCCCGGCTGCCAGGCCCGTCCCCCGCTACCGGCCAGGGGCCGCCAGCCTGCGGTGTACCGGCAGCGGGCGGCCCCGCTCCCCAGCCGGCAGCCTCCTCTACACGGGGCAGGCCAGCAGCCACACGCGGCTTCCACTTCCCCGTCCGGCGCTGCCGGGGGCAGAGCGCCCAACCCCGCATCCCGCCCAGGGCTTCCCCTCGCCGGCCCCACGGCCGGGCCCGCCCGCCCCTTCCGGACCCCCCCACCCCGGCGGCGGAGACGCCCCGATTCCCCCCCCCCCCCGCCCCAACGCACACCTCGCCTCCGGCCGCGGACTCACCTGTGCTTCGATCGGTCCTGGCGGTCCCTGCCCCGCTCCGGGGGGGCCTTGGCCCTGTCCCGGCCCCGCCTGCCCGGGCCCGGGCGGGGTTTGGGTCTGGCTGGGGAGAGTGAAGTCGGTGAACTCGAACTCGGAGCCCTGCGTGTCGGCGCCGAGCAGCTCGGCCTCCTCGGTGTCCAGGAAGGTGAGGGTTTGCGAGCTGGGACCGTACGCCTCCACGCTCATGGCGGCGGCGGCGGCGAGGAGAAGCGGCGCTTCCCCACCCCCTCCCCTCGCCCGAGCCGGCCGGGCCTCACCTCAGGGAGCCCGGGCGCCGCGCTACGCGAGCGGCGGGATCCGCCGCGTTCACCAGGCCGCGCGCGCGAGCCGGCCACCAACGAGTCCGCCGCCGCCCGGCTCGGGCGGTCCCACGCGGCCGGAGCCAACAGCGGAGGGAAGCGGCCGAGGCGGCGGGCGGGCGCCGCCGGAGAAGCGAACCCCGAGGCGCTGCGAGCGGAACCGTCCGGCCGCTGCTGCCGCCGCGCGCCAGGCCAGGAGCGGTGACGCGGAGCGCACGGAGGACGACGACGCCAGCACGCCCCGTACGCGTGGGAGGGGTGACGTAGCACGCACACACCTGGGGAGGGCAGGCGAGGGGGCGGAGCTCCCGCGGAAGGCGCGAAGGGGTTCGCGCCGCGGCGTGCGGGGGAGGTGCCGCGAGCCACCTGGCTGGGCGGCGGGGGGGGGGAGCGAGCCTTCCCCCCCACCCGACACCCCCTCGCGGGCAGGGGCGGAGCCTGTTTCTGACTGACTGCTCTGTCAGCCAATAGGACCTCGAGATGAGGAGGAAAGGCGGGCCGTGGAGGCGGTGGCGGGCTGTGGTGACGGTTCGGCCCTGAGGTGGCGGTCGGCACTTGTGGTGGCGAAGGGCCCTGGGGCGCTTGGAGGGAGGAGAGGGGCTGTGGTGGTCGTCGACCCTTGTGGAGGCGATGGAGGGGGCTGTGGTGGTGGTGGGCTCCGGTGGGTTGGGGGGCTGTGGTGGTGGATGGGCCCTGTGGAGGCTGCGGCCTCTGTGGTGGTGGTGGGAGCCCTGTGGTGGTACCGGGTTTGTGTGAGGGGAGGTGTGGTGGCAGCTGCCCCTCCGGAGGCAACGTGGGGCCCTTTATGCCCTTGTGCCCGCTGTGAGCCTGGAGCTGCAACTGCTGGTTCTGTGGCCTGCCTGCCTCTTGTCCTGGTTTGAAATGAGTGTTTAGGGTGTGGGCTAACAGAGATGTAGCCTGGGTGAGGGAGTTATGCAGGGGCTTTAGGTGTTTTGAGACAGACATGGTAATTAAGAAGGATCTGGTATTATAGTAATACCTGCTCTAGCTGTAATACCTATTATACCTGTAATACCTAATATAACAATGTGATAGTCAGAAAGCTGAGTTGCTATGAGGTAAGGGTAGTGGAGCTGACCATGGAAATTCTCTGAGGTCAAGGAAGGTGAAAGACCAGGTTGTGCACTGAAGGTGCGTAGCACATGTTTCTAACCATAAATAAACAGAAAGTTTTGGATTTGGAAGCCCTCATTTCAACATCCTTTTATTAGCACAAAACAAATCTCTTTTAAGATAACTTCTGTGTGCTGTGAAAAGCATTGACATGAAAGGCTAGATATTCTGTCCCTCTTCCCTACTAAAGCCTTCAACTATAAGATGCAAATATGTGTCTTCTTTTATAAGTAACTTTTATTCTTGCTTTTGGTGTAGGATAAAACCTGGAACTGAAACAGCATGTACCAGATTTGCAGCTGTTAGGCTGAAAAGATCTAGATGAAGATTGAAAAGCATCCCTGTCCTAGGAATATTATGCTCCCAGGACAAAGGGGAAAAGAACGAGTAGAGAGAATACAGGAGTCATCATTTCTGCATACAGACTGTTTGAATGAATCTAGCTTTAAGCCTCTATGAAGAAATAGACTGTACCAATAGTTTATCATACCACAACATCATAAATACATAATTCAGGATTCAGGTTAAAGTAGGTTAATCCAGCAAGCCACTAAAATCAAAAGGCAGAATGGTAAATTGACTGTTGAATTATGACTGTCACATCAGTTTAACTATAGTTGTTACACCTACAGTTTAACATGGTCAGCGTATGCCCATACATAAGTTCATCAATGTTAGAAGACAGTTTAAATGTTGAGACTCTTGATTCCTAAAGGTGAAACGTGACTGAATTAAAACCCACTGAAAGTTTGGTTGGAAAGCATCCATGGATGACCTAAACCGGTGCTTTCTTAAAACAAACCACAAATTAACTGTTTCGTCGTTCAGAGAAAAGCAAAACTGTGATGAGAAAATACAAAATCCTACTTCAGGATGAAAGCAGAATTAAAGAAGAAATTTCTAAAACTAGGTAGGCTGCTTGGTATGAACACTTATTTATTAATAAACAGAATGTCCTTGCAACATTTGGCTGGTTTACAGAATCCTCAGAAGTTTTGGAAACCGATCAAAGTTTTAATACACTGCTGCGTTTCTTTCCCTGCCCCCAACATAATACACCAAATAAGAATGCTTTTAAAGAGATGTTGTTTGGAAAACTCACTGAAAATTACAGGTCCTTAGCTCAGAAGGTAGATTTATCTTCTGATATGGAGGCAGCAACGAGGGCTGGTGATCACGGAGAAGATGGTGCTGCTGTCTGAGGTGCTGAAGCTGGAGGGCTGGGAGGAGATCCCCCACTACACCGGACGTTCTGCTGCCCCGTCACACAAGGCAAAAGTAAAACCACAGTGAGTCGGGTGTGAAAAGCCTGCAGTTCGCTTTGATTTATTTTGACAAGGGATCAAACTGACAATTAGTTGTGGCCGTTGGGCTCCTGGCTACTGTGTTTAAAAATGGATTCTGTGATTAGTCTTTATACCAATATAGAAGCATGGCATGTGAAGAGGGTACATTTGAATTTCATGACATTATTGCTTAATCGTGGTTCTCTGCATGCTGGAAACTCTGGACTACTTTACTGCTTTTAAAGATAAACATGGAGGCACATATGCAGACTACACCACAAAGCTCCTAGACAATATTTTTTGTGTAAGTCATGTTTCGTGCAAGTTTTCTCTTTTAAGTCTGGGCTAATGCAGAGAAATGGCACTCTGACTCATTGGTTTTACTGTTGTGTATCCAATATGAAATTTAAAAAGGTAACACTTCAGAAAACTGGAACACATTCTCTGAAAATGTTGCTGCTTTACCATTTTTATGCATGGTTAGAAGCTAGAATTCACAGGACATACTTAGCTGTAAGAAGCTATCCAAGACAACAAATGTGGGTGAATTTAATTTTAAGAAAAGATGCTTTCTGCTTGCTTCCATGAGCTAAAAAGTTTAAGGTGATTATCTTGAATAGGTGATAATAAAGGTTCCTGATGATTATAAGTGTAAAACTGATGCATACAGCAGTTTAGGTGTTGGTAGAAATAACACAGTCCTGATTCAAAATAATTGGCTTTGCCAGAGGACTTTCCTTGAAACTCATTTCAATTCCAAGACACAGTAGTGCTGGTATTTGATAACATCCTCCACTCAGGACTGCACAAGAGAGGGCTGAAAACAAGCTGCTATGAAAAGGAATGAACTGATTGGTCTCTGCAAACTCCAAGCCATGGAGATAGTGCTAGAAAGTGTCATCATGACGTGAGGGGTTCAGAGCCAATCAAACTGAGTGTGAGGAATCTTTGCAAAACTGCTACTTCAAATGAGAGGGTTGGATTTAAAAAAAAAAAAAAAAGTGTATTTTTATCCTGGGATAAAACAATTCAGGTTAGAGGAAAATGAATATGAAGCAGAGATCAGATGTTCTTGACAAAGAATGCTTAAGGAATGCTCACACATTACACATCTAATGATCATGCGTCTTTATCATTAGTACTGTTGTTAGCGATACATTAACATATAGAACAATAAATGCAGTCAGTAAATTTTTTATGCATTATTAATCACTTTACCTTCTTATCTGCTCTGTCACTTCACATCTCTATTTCTTCTTTTTTGTTTAATGTTCAGGTAGCTCATATTGTTTTAAAAGTTCTTAATTTTCTGTCTCTGTTTTTCCTTTTGCTTGCCTCTTCCCTAAAACAAATCTTCAAATGAAAATTCTATTCAATTTTACTTCATTTACCTAGCCAGAGTACTAGTAAGTGGAACAGCAAAGAATACCTGTTGTTATTCTGCTGTATACTCACAAAATTTCAATAAAGGAATTTTTTTTTTTAATTTAAACAATGCACCAAAAACACAGCAACAAAGCAAAAATTTTTGAAGGCTATGAATTAGCTATTCCATTGCAGGTGTTACAATTCTTCTCAGTTGCCACAAGAGGGACATAGAAGGAAAGCTAATGCAGCGCTGGGGGGAAAAAAAAATCAAAAGAACAGCTTGATGCAAGTTCATAGCAACATAGATTTTCCTTTTGTTTAGGAAGATCTTCTGGGATCATTACATTTCTATAGCTTCCTTCATCCCGTATAATCTTTAAAAAGCTTTATAGACCTTAGAAAATGGGATAATAAGCATTAATAGCTAAAATGGATCTTTTCCCAGAACTTCATAATCTTTCCTCAGCTTTTTCCTATTGGAACGTCTGTAGTAGTGTCAGGACAGGGAGCGGTTATGCTGGCTCTATTTTTTTCCATCTCTAGCTACTGGACCAACAAATATTGCAGCATTTAGTAGGGATGTGGAGAAGAATGTTATGGAGCTATTTTTGTTTATTTCTATTTAATTTTCACAAATGAATGGCTGACGATGCAAATGTCGTAAGATCAGAGCTCATATAAATGCCTTCACGAAACAAAAGGACCATAAAATCCCCTTAAGTAAATATTGAAGGGTTTATTGGGCTCATGTGGAATTAAAAAGCACAGTCCTAATATGCACTAGATTGAAAGTAATGCAGCATGTATGTTTAAGGATATGTGGTCTATTAATCCCTGATGTCAGTAAAGCTTTACTTCCAGCCGTGGTGAGACAGAGGCATCAGTAGTTGGACATGTGGCTTTATGGGATCTGAACAGTAATGTTGGAGAAAGGGCTGTTCTGAATAAGGTGCAAATAAAGACGTCTCTTTTTTTTTTTAATTATAGCTTTATGGACTTCAGTCTTAATGCTTAAATTTATATGACAGGTATTTTAACATCACATTAAAAGATCTCTGTCAAGTGGTACTAGATTGAACGGTCATTTTAAAAAAGCCTTATAAAGCACAGAATGTTTTCACAACATAGCATAGCAGAAAAGTATTATAGTGTAAATGTAAGAGTTTCTCTAAGGCGCTAGAAATCTAAGTGCAACAGTAAATGCAACCCAGCTTTGATTTCAGGAGTGTGAGTAATGTAGTACAGAGAATTCACAGAAAAGGGCTATTACTCATTATCAGGGGAATCTCAATGCTTTTATCCTTCAGCAAGTTGTGTAATATTTCTCTTTCGACTGCTTTACCTGCAGGTTCAATTGTGGCTATAAAAAGTATTCCTGAAGCAAATCATGGGTAGGTGACTTAAAACAAGGAAGGAAAAGGAGGAGAAAATCTTGACATTTCTTCAGTGATCTTGAATGAAGAAGGCACTTAGATATTTAAGGTGATGAGTGACATAAAAAGATAATAGCAGCATATGAAAGTCAGTAAATGAAACTAGCTGTAAACTATGCTATAAACCAGTTTTCTTTCACTGTCTAAGCTAAGTGGATACTAAAAAGCTAATAAACTGTTAAAAGGTAACTTAATATTAAAATACTAATTAAAATACTTCATTTCGGTATAGAATTTGAAATCCTTCCTTCCAAAAATATATTAAAATCCTTTGTAACTCCTACTCCTTGAGAATAGCTGAAGTGTGTGTTCATCCTAAACAACGCCACGTTAGCATAGAATCTGAATTCAAGGAACTAATGTAGGGGGAAAATCTTTTTAAGAACAGAGGTGCTGGCTTTCTGCAGGTTTTTGGTTGCAGAAGTCCTACGTGAAGTGATCGACTTCTCTTTAACTGGCCACAGAAGTTAAAGATTGCTAGCAAAAAGGCATAGTTTCTAAAATCCAAGGAAAAAAATGCTGGAATTGATGGATATATTCAAGAAGATATTTGAGAGTATCTGTTACCTATTAAATCTGTCTTTGGTAGGAGTTCTGGAAGGAGCAGACTTGTTAAAAATATTCAGTTTCTAAAGGGGCATCAACATTTCTTTAAGTGGGAATTCTTCAAAACAGATGTTGTTGTATCTGAGCTTAAAAACAAATTTTGAAGCTCTTGATTGTCTACAAAGAGCGTACATGTTTCTTTGTTTTAATTTCTGGCAGTTATCCTAGGCAGATGGAGAAGCAGTGAGGTTATTTTGGTATAATGTAAAATCCAGTACTTCACAAAGGGTTTTGATGTGTGTTTGAATCTTGCGGACTGGTGTTCCTCCCTCTGTTTTAGTGGAGGAAAAAGAAGAGTGGTGAATTTTCAGGTTATCCCTGGTGTCTCATTTAAGTTTATAAATACTTTGAGTTTTAGCAACACAGCTTCTAATATGGTAAAGGCTTGCTCTCTTCTCAAAGTATTAGTGCTTTACAGACATGTTTTTAGCTTTTGGGGAAGGTAACATGCACAGGGTTAAATATGAGGTTGTTTTTGTAAAGAGGATCTTAAGAGAACAAATAATTTGAAAACCAGTATTTTTTTGAGTCCCACCCTATCTTTTTCTTTGCTTTTTGTTTAAGTGAATAACATACTTGCATTCTCTACATATAAAGTAAATCCTTCCAAGTAAATCCTTCTTCCTGCTGTGGGAGAAGTCTGTTAATTTGGCACTTGTCTTAAAAACAAAATAATGTAAGCGATCTAATAATGATGTGTGTTGCCCTTTGGCTTTTGCTGGGGGGGTAGGAATGTGTGTTTTGCCATACATATAATGTGGCTACATGACCTATATGAGTGGTTCAGATTCCTGTTGAAGTAAACACCTGCATCCAAGATGGTCCTTGTTCTGAAATACGAACCATTTAATTTTCTGGTCTCTAGCTCTCAAGAATTATCCTCTCTGGCTTTTTTCTTTTTGATGTGAAACACAGAATTCACCAGCTAGGCCTTATCTTTTCATTGCAAAATATTAAAGATTCAGAAAACAATGAGTGCAAGAACTTTCATACTGTAGTAGTGGCTATAGGTAGCACTAGTAATATTAACAGTTGCTTTTCCTTCATTTCTTGCCTGAAAAAACCCCAAAACACAGATCTAGAATTGAGGGAGCCCAAATTATTAGGTGTCACCATTGCTTTGCCATCATGGAAACCCTGTATTTTTGATGTCTGGGCGTGAGTGCAGGGCAAGAAGAGGTTGGGTGCCTGAACCAGACTGGTTTCAGGATGGAGAAGCTTACTTGAAGTGGAAAGAATGTTTTCTTTGCAGAATGCTGTGGATTTGAGGAGGAACCAAGCCAGTACTGAACACAGGTCATGAATGGTTACAGTGTAGCTTTGTAATGCTTTCCCAGAAGTCATGAGTTCCTTGGAAATGTACCCAGGCCACTGTGGAATTTCATCAAACAGCAAATGAAAAGATCAAGAGGACAGTGGGGTCCCAGATTTTGGCACTACTCCTGAGAGTGAACATTACAGTTGATTTTACCACCAGCTTCTTAAACACAGTGGGCTTAAAATACAGTAGATTTGCCCCTACTTGCTTGAAACAAGGTTTCCCACTATCAGATTGATGTTAAGGAGTGTTTAAGGTAGTTCCTTTGCTAAGGGTTATTGGTTTTCCCTTTCTCAGTATGGTTACATAGCCAGCTTCTCAGCTGCTAAGCCAGGGCAGAGGTGGAGTGATTCTCTCACCCCAAGTTGGTGGTGCTGGTTATTGAGACTTCCTCAGACTGGCCAATTTAAGACCCACTGACCTGCCCTGGGAGCAGCAGCAGCCTGATGGTAACACCTTGGGACCTTCTCTGGACCCGATCCAATCTGCCTTCTACCAGGCTTTCAACAGCACCTCCAAATTAACTGCCTAGCTAGCCTTTGCTTTTGGCATTTCCATGTGCTATGTGAGGAGGCAGAGGTCCCACTGTGGAAGGCAGCCAGCGTGACAGCAAGTAAATAAATGGAAGGGTGCAGGAAGAGCTGTGAAAAGATAGAGAATGAGTCCTTCCACGCAGCCCAGTGATTATGAAGTGGTGCCATTTGAGATTCACGTTGCCGAAGCTGCTACAGGTGCTATAATGAAAATGGAGTCTGCTTGAATTCCTGGACCCTGAGCAAGGCCCATGGCAACACTACGAACCCATCGTGGAGTCTGGAAACTCCGAACTGGGGCTGTTTTCACTAAAAAGGTAATTACTGGGCTTGATGTATGATCAAACAGCAGTTTTCAAACAGCTTCTCAGTTCTGGTCCAGAAATCCATGAGCCTTCTGTCATGTGGAGGAAACCCAGAACACAGAATTTTTTTTATGTAGTTGTTAGCACATGTTATTAAGAGAATGAAATGTTGTTGAACTAGATCCTACAGCCTTTATTTCAGCTATAGTATGAAGACAGAGCAAAGGTGCTACGAGAAACTTTCTGGCAAGTAAGTGGCATCCCAATCTCAGACAAGATACTAACATATTAGGCCACCTTCCTGGCAGCAGATCAGTATGTGAATTTGCTGGAAGAGATGATTGCAAAAAGGTTATAAAGAAGGTCTGGAGAGCAATAATTCTAAATAGCGCTTTGGTAATGATGTCATTTAAACAAAAAAAGTAATTTTAAACATTGGGCAATGAACTCCTTTGGATCAAGAGCAACACAGGGCCACTAGCCAAGATGCAGAACTTCTACAGCAGGAGAATTTGCACAGTGTAATTAAGAACTTGTGGAAAGTCCAAAGCATGCAAGGTCATGATGGAAAAGCCATATTAAAATAATAGTGAGGAGCAGCAGGATAAATAACCCAATATTTTCTATGAGTGTGATGGCTTACTAGGGAATGGAGGGGAGGAAGGTATTATAACTCTAGTCAAATAGTGTATTTGCTCATGATGGGTCCATGTGTCTTGAAGGCAGAAACCAAATCTTGGGCTAGCTGGAGCACTGGAACAGTGTGAATGATTGCTGTAATCCCAAACTGATCTTGAACTGCTCTCTTGGGGCTCAAAACAAATCCAGTTATAACGTGCATCCATCTCCTTTACTGAGGAAGTAGAAACACTGAAACAGAACAAGGGATATTATTCTTGTAGACTTGACAACTTGATGAACATCAGGAAACATCAACAGTATCATTTAAAAACTGTGTTGTTATAGGGTTTTTCTTTATGGGATGACTCATTATGGTGCTGCAAGTGGTCTGAATTGATGGATCACTCTCAGGCTAGGGTTATAGAGGTTAGCCCTTTACTAGCAAGTACATACAGTTTTAAACACATTCCCACTGAATTCAGCTATGAATAGCTGAAGGCCTGGTCAGCTTCGTAGGAGGCTGCACATGCCTTGCTCCTTTTTTCCTTTTTATACCATTTGTTTCACATTCCACTAGAGGCCACCACAAACCTCATCAAAAAAAAAAAAAAAAAAAAAAAAAAAGAGGGGGCACCTGCAGTATTAAATGGCAAAAGCTCCTGTTTTATAGGGAGATTTAGAAGTGGAACTTGGATGTCCCTAGAAACAACTTCTTTTCCCGCTGTTAGGAGTAACTCCCAGATGTGACTTGAAGCCAGCAAATGATCTCAGGCTGTGAGATCAGATTTTGCTGAGTATACAGGGTTAGACATGTTCGTTACTCTTTCCAGAAGATCTCCTATCCAAACAATGCATTGATATTTGATTTCCTTGGGAAATATTGGCCATCATGGTAGCCTTTACTGCGTTTGTGTATAGAGGCTTAAAAGTTTCAACATTGTCTCCTGCCTTGCCAGTAGAAAGTTGCTTTTGTCCTTGCTATTCACCTGAGGCGCGGGCTTCCTGGAATTGTGTGCGTTTTCCTGGAAGAAGTGTTGAAGGGTGTAATGGCTTGTGCAGAAAGCATTCAAAGGCTGAAAAGATGTCAAGGAGAGACAAGGCAGCTGGAGTTTAGGGAGAGCTCTCGGATTCCACTCTTATGATAGGTATTTCTCTGGCCGTCATTGTCTCAGGAACTGAATGTCACTTACACCCAAAGTGTTTTGGCTTGAATAAAGGTTAATGGAAGAAACTGACTGCTGTGCTAGCCAAAAGCAATTGGCCTTTATTGAAGGAAGCATTGCAAATACGGAGGATCAAACTTCTGGTTTCCATGTGGAATTAAAATTAGAGTAATTCTGTGACCATCACAATTAGGCTAAATATGTATCCTTGCAACCTTTGGATGGGAAGAGCAGTTTAGATGAAGCAAGGACTTACTCTGAATCTTTACACAGACCGTGATACTGAAAAATATTGTGAAAAATATTAGATTTGCTTTTGTGGCTGTTTTTCAGTTTTGGGTGGGGTCAGGAGAAGGAATTGCCAGAAATCTCCAGAGCCAGTTCATTCCTGTGAGATTTTTGGTCTGATATTTTCTTGAAAACTCAAGAGGTTTGGATTAGTCTCCAGACTCCATCTTTCTGGAGAGCTTCCCACCACTTGTGAGCCTGTGTACACGACATTTTTCCATTTCTCTAGGGGTGAAAAAAAAACCAGCCCATAGTCTGGATGATGTTAAATTTTCCTCTGAGTTTATAAATGATGTACAAAGAAGCACGATTTTTGGATAACGCCAGTAATCTGTAATGTCTCAAAGCTTATGAAAATAAAATGTGCATGTGAAAAGAGATGTATGATAAGATGAACTGACAGTATGTGCACCAGGAAAAGCAGGCATTTAGTAGCTAGTGGCTTCTTTGTTTCCACAATCCATGACGTTGGTGAAACAAGCAGTTTCACAAATGAAGCTGTTTACTTTAAGGCTAATAGGCCTCTTGAATTGTTTCTTTTGACTTGCACCTGTCAATAACTTTCTAGTGGCCTGGACCAGGTAGCACAAACATTCCCTTCGGCTTTGTGAAAGCTGCAACTTGAATAACATTTTTGAGTCCTACCGCTATGCTTTCAGGCCTGAGTGGGGAGATACTTTTGCATGAGAATAGCTGAGCATTTAACGTTGTTATCTAACCAAATGTGAGTGAGGGCTTGGCTGCCTGGCTCTGTGCTATTATTTCTGTTTGAAAATTCATCATCATTTTGTATGAGATCTCTCTTTTGAGAGAGACAAAGTGCTCCTGCTTCTGAGGACGATACCTGTCCTTCCCCACCCCCAGAGCGTGGGCCCTGTGAACATCTTTGTCTATTCATTCCCCTGACAGCCGTAATTATCTTTGACAGAAAGCCTATGGAACACCTCAGGCAAACACTGGAAGGGGGACAGCAGCGTGGAGAATATACTGCCTTGTGATATAATGGGGTCTGTCTAGAAGATACCAGGTTTGTCATTCTCTACTCATCCTTGACGACCTGGCATCTTTCTGTGGTCAAGATTTTGGGAACAATTAATAAAGGCATAAAAGGCAGTTTCCAGGAAGAAGATCCATTTTTGTTTGCTCAAAATCTAACAAAAGTTATTAATCAGTTGAAGTGAGGTATAAGCAATGAAGATTGAGACGATATTCTGCTCTACCACCATCATAAGAGGAAGAACAATTTTTGTGGAATACTAAGGCTCTGCTGTAATAATAAACCCGTTTTCTTTTTTCAAATTCAAGATTCTCATTTTACATATGGATAATGACACCACTTGAGAGAATAGCCTTGACAATCTGCTGGTGCTTCCTATATTCCTCTATTCTTTGTGCTCTCCATGAATCTGCTAGTCATCCTGATTCCATGGCAATTGAAGAAAGCACCTACACTTGAAGAATTTTCATTGTAATTCATAAAGGCTTTTTCCCCCATTTCCCTTGTGTAAGAAAAAGTCATATTTCTGCATGCAAGTGTTAAAGTACTCATATTAAAACTGAACTTAAGTGCGTAGTGTCTTCCTAAGATGAGACAAAATGTATTTGATTTAGTGATCAACTTCTTTCCCCCCTTTCTCTGTCCCATCCAGTATTTTGAAGAGTTGAGTTGGGAGAAAGCAATGGTCAGGTTTCTGACCTCATGCTTTCAGCATCCCCATAGCCAGTGAAGATGTGAGAGGGGATTAATACAATGCGATCTATCCTTTCTTCGTCTGTATTCAAGATAACTCTGATTTTCAACACTGAAAAAGTTTGTCTCTTGCAACAACTGACTGCAAATTGCAGTTTTACAGAGTACCTCAACAGTGGTCTTTTGATCACTGGTGTCCTGAAAAGACCCGATTGCTTGGTGTTGGGTTTGCTTATTTCCAGCTGTTAAATCACACCAGATATCTTCCTTCTGTTTTTTGGTGTGTGGTGTTTGGTGGGGTTTTTTTAATGTAAGCGGTAGAGCTAATTGCTATGGAGAGGTTATGTAAAAAAGAGCAAATGGGAAGAAAAAAAATGGCCCCTGTTGCAGTCAGTAAGAGAGGAAATGTCAAGAGGACTATCATTAATCTTGAATCAACACTTAGTAAAAAGCTACAGCTTTTTGCTGCATGTATCCAGGAGGCCTGAACAGGTTTGCTTAATATAACTTCTGGCGTGGAAAATTTCTTGATGTTCCCTTGAGATGTCCACAGAAAGGACAGCTTTGTGGTCTGTCTGAACACAGTTATTAGAACTACTGGTCCAGCTTGTTGGGAAAGGTATCTTACCACTTCATACTTCTGAGGCAGAATAAACTGTGAAGTTCAAACTGTGTGTCTTTGGGATGTGACCATAGAAAGCACAGTTCTGTCTCCCATGAATGGATGCTAACCATTTCTTGGCACTCTCTATAAAAAGCAAGGTTTTCTCTGCAGCCCCAAGCCAAATGTTTCCCTTTTTTTCTGCTGTCCTGCCCTCTGTTATGTATTTGGCTGTGCTCTCTGTCCCAAAGGTGTCGATGTTCTGGTGGTATTAGGTATGAATAGATTGTCAAGTTCCTTGGGATCTTCCTTGCTGAAAGGCACGATGGAAACTTCATCTTTTTCTTGAATCTGCATGGCAAAAGGCTAATGGCATGTGCCAGCTTGTGGCCAGAAGGCAGTAATTTGAGGACAGCAAATACTCATCTATGTAATACTTGTATATATGATACAGAAATAGTATTATTCATACACAGTATGTGCATTTATGTATGGCTACTGGACTAATCACGTGCAGACAGCTCCAGCAACATATCAGAGTAGATTTCCAGGGTCCCTCAGGTTCAGTATTCTGCCTATGAAGGAGTCAATGCCAGATGTTTCTTTTGAGTTAATAGTCTTGGTACATGATCAAAACCAAGTCAATGCTCCCTAAGAGAGGTCCCTAGACTATTAAAAAGTGTACGTGCTGTCTGCCCACCTACATGTGTGATCTCAGAGCATTGAGCACTTCCAGTCCCTTCTGTAATGAGACAATTCCTGTTTACACTCTTACTGAAGACCCCTGGATTACACAATAAGAAGGTTTGACCATTGAGATGAATTATATACATCATTTAAGGGAAAAGAAAACCCAGTCTGCTTAGAAAAGCTTTTGTTTTTAAGGTTTGCCATCCCTAAGAGTTTTGGGAAGTGACTTAGTGCATACTGAGCAACGAGTGAAAGCAATCAGTAAAACTGTGTTATTGTCATTATGACTCTGGGAGGTGTCTTTTAGTAGCAAAAACCAAAAAGGGAGACCACGGCCAAAGCAGTTTTACTGAAAAAAACCTGCATACTCTAAGCATTAATGATACTCCCAACAATAATTCCCAGCAAGATGTGATGGCTTCACCATTGCATCAGTTTGCATCTCTCTTGGTCAAAACAGCCTTCAGTCTTCTCCTTTTTTCCAGTACAATTCAGTTAATTATTCCCAGTTCCCTCAATGAGTCTGAGCTCCTGCTGGCTCCTGGAGCAATAGTAGCTTATTGTTGCAAATGAGCTTAATCCAGTGTTAGAAGTCTTTATTG
The DNA here is from genome assembly GCF_028858705.1 of Grus americana. NCBI lineage: Eukaryota > Metazoa > Chordata > Aves > Gruiformes > Gruidae > Grus > Grus americana. Next base: position 2,389,472 of record NC_072879.1, read on the forward strand.
TCTCTAATAGAAAATGGCATGAATAGTAAAGGAAAAAATGTGAGATGTTTCCTGTAAGGTTTTAACAACCCTCCTGGGTGTATGATTATGACATATGCTGGGGAATAATTTTGAGCAGGGTGGTGGTGGGGAGAAGGAGCTCTGGCAGCATTTTACACCCTCATTTGTAAGCCTCATTACAGCAAGCTACTTGAAAGAAGGGAAGGATGGGAGACAGCTCTTCTTGATCTGAACATGCCACTGCTTTTCAGCCCCTTGGGCTTCTGATTTGTCATAGTTTGGTTTTGGAAGGCTTAAATGAGAGGCAGAGCAAAACTGAATGATGACCAGTAAGAAATTTGTGGGCCCTTTGACTGGCCTCCTGCCCTCAGTTTTTTTAAAAAGCATTTCAGTTCCAGGTGTCTTAGTTCTCTTCAGACAGGATTATGTTGACATCATGTCTCAGCCATTTTGGAAGGGGTAGGATTATCAGTGTGGGACCCAGGAGTGTGGAACATTTGACAGTGCTGTGACCTTTCTAGAGACAACAAATTAGATTATCAAAACTCAGCAAGGCATTGGGAAGTTCCATATTTTAAATGAAGGACAATGTTCAGGGTGATTTTGTAGCCCTGTCTCTGGATAGACCTTGGACCTATATTGCAGCTTTGTCACCAGTCCTGTCGCTGGCTTCGTCTCCAGCTGCTCCTGAGCAGACTCCCTGGATGGAGCTACTAGTAACCAAGTAATTTAGTAACCAAGACTACCTGAACAGTCTAGGTTAGCTTCACTCATGCTTCCTGCTGCTCTCTGAGTATTGGAAGTTCAGTATCACATCTGTGATGAAACTGAACTGTGATGTTCTTACTGCGTACTTAGACACTTTTTATTTGTTGCAGGGTGATAGTTGTTTGATGTTTTCTTCTCTTGTAAAAGTACAGCTTTTCTTGCTCCTCACAGTTCCTATACCACTGTGTGTTGTTCTCTCAGCCAAGGGGGGCAGAATATGTCGCTTCCAGGAAGATCAGCCACTTACAGTGGTGGTAAGGCTGCCCAGACAATATGTTGTATCACTTATTTTAGATGAATGTGCATTTTCTTTTTCTTTTTAAGTATCTTTCCCTGCCAATGTTTGTGAATGAAGATTCCCCTTCTTCAGAGAAGGAAGACGGTTTAGTCTTTCACAGTGCTGGCATGAGCTTTGGGCTTCCAGGTTCACTTTACTTGCATGGTGTGACCTAGTGCAAGCTGCTTAGCTTCCGAGTGATTCCATTCCATGTCTGTAGAGCAGGATTCTTCCTTCCTCAGAATAGTAATGTGGCAATAAAAAGTCAGGCCATTTAGCTCTCTCATGGTTGCTACAAATTGGTTATCTTCTTTGGAGTCTAGAGAGATCAAGAAATAAAAAACCTTGTGGGACAGGAGCTTCTGATTGTTACTGGTAGCTTCCTAGGTCAGGTCCAGAGGCGCAGGGAATCTATCCTGATGACACACTTAGAAATTTTGAGACTAGCACCATTTTTCCCCCCACCTACCCTAGCATTCATTGAATTAAAAAAAAAAAAAGAGGCAATAAAGGCAGCAATTTCTTGATGTGGGTTTGATGGCTTACAAAGGTCTCCGACTTCTGAAATGTGCATTTGTTGTGTTGGCTATTCAACAGCAAAAATATTGGAAACCCCCTACTCAGGTCATACTGGTTCTGGTTGCTATTTTTGATTGGGGTTAGGAGCTGAGGATAAAACAAAGAGTTTGAATGTGTTCTCAGCTCATTGGTCTCTTTTTTGTGGGATTCCTCCCTCAGACATTGGAAGGCATCTCTGCGCCTTTTTTCAGAAACCATTTTGCAGCTATTTTTATCCACTAACTTTATGGTGTTTGTGTTTTGTAGCATTCTAAAACAAAGAAAATGTTCAGGGTAAAAACTGATGTTCCCTTGAAAGTCAGCCTTTCTCATGCAGAAAAGTCATCAAATAATAGTGTTGGAGGAAAACGGACCCTTGGGGAACTCTAATCGTACTTCAGTGAAGGCCCCACTTTCTGTGGCATGAGGCAGTAGCTTCCTCCCAGGAGATGTCTCTGTCACAGTGTGCCAATGCTGTGATACTGTGGTTGTGACCCAGTGTTACATTATTCTGCCTATTGCCACAGCGAGTTGTGTCACTTATTTTTTTTAGCACGTGTAAATGGCTTTGCTGACATTAGTCAAATTCCGTTAGTAGAGTAGAAAACAAGACGAACGAATGATAAAGTTAGCATAGCGCACAATGGAGCCATGTCCATTTATTATATTTTGCAGGCTTGATTCTCTGTCATTGCACTTTGCCATTGATTAAATTAAAAAAACCACTAAAAGTACTTATAAAAGGTCTTCGGTGCCTTGCTTTCCTGAGGAATTCAAAGTTAGAGACATAAACCAGACTGCAGCAAGCTGTAACTCTTCAAACATGTAACAAACCACAACCTGTACTGGATTATTCCATCTTGCAATGAATGAGGTATACGGAGAGGGGATGAGGATGTTCTTGCCTATTGACTGATGGATTTTGTGTATAATATTTGCATCACTTCAGGTGTTTATGTTAAATAATTAATCTGTCTTCCATAAAGCATTGGTGCTATTCTTTACATCAATTAGTTAATACCTAAACTTTGTTACCTCAGGACTGCAAATAGCTCTAAGTACAGATCATTTAGGGATCCTGTTTGTTGAGATTGTGTTTTAGCAACGGATGAAATAAGTATTTGTACATAATCAAGCTGTAAAATCATGTTTTGCAGACTTTTGAAACGTTTTTGTTTTGCCTGGGAGCACGTAGTAGAAAGGTAGGACAAGACTAAAGATTCTGCTGGCAGCTGGGCATCAAACTTCAGTGTCCAGTCCTTTTCACAGTGTGTATCTTTGGAATTTGCAAATTTTAGACAATAGCATTCAAAATAAGTACAAACGGGAAAAAACTGTGCTGTGAAATTCTGATGTACTGGGCTTCTTACTGAGCTACTTATGAGTGAAACAGAAATGAGTATTGCATAAACATGTCAGGTTGGTTCAACTTCAGTTGTAGTCTAGCAGTTCACCACAACAGATAATGTATCTTCTGAGTCATAGTTTATGTATTGTGACAATTAACAAAATTCATGACTGATTAAGATTTACTTGAGACTTCAAGACTTTTATTTCTCTTTGAACTGCGTAACTGCTGACAGTCTGCAATGACTACCATCATTTTTCATCTCCACCTTTCTATATTGATTGTATAAAACCTGGAAGCTGCATACATTCCCAGGCTCTTTTACAAAAGTATAGAATTGAAATGCAAGTTTTCAAATATATAGTGCTACTTCAAAGAAGGGACTAATCTGAAGCAATGGGCTTAAATAGCATCCCTCAGAAACATTTTCTAACAGTGGGAATGTAAAGCCTGGGGTGGTTGTGGAGTCTCCATCGCTGGAAGCACTTAAGAACAGGGTAGAGAAGGCTTTGTGAAGAGTGCCATAGATACTATTGATCTTGTATTGGGACAAGATGGATGAGATGTTTTTTGAAATCCTTACTCGTCATCTTTTATATAATTCGGTTTCTTACGACCATAAATGTATAAGAAACATTGTAAAACACTTAGCATACCATTTCAGAGGGTGTAGGTGTTTTTCACTTATTTTTAGAACTTGACCTTACAAGACTGAAAAATAACTTTTTCCTTCTGACTTTAGTTGTTCACTTGGCAAAGATTAGTTAAAAACAGAGAGATGGAAAATATTTAAACTTTAAACTACTATGAGCTTTTCTTTTTGTTGTTTGTTTGTGTGCTGGTTTCATTTGTGATGTCAGCTCCAGTCAGGGAAAAAGGTGTAACTAACCTGGCACTGCACAGAGTGCAAAAACACTTTTACACTGAAGCCCAAATAAACACTATCCACTGTTCACTTTTTCTTTTTTTTAATCAGTAATGCTTAAAAAATGATATTGACAAATCTGGAAGATGTTTCCCCATCAGATAATAACATGTTCAGATATATCAGCTACTTTTTAATTTGTCCTTTTGAAACAGACACAGGCACCCAGAAATAACCAAGTCATGACCAAACACCCTCTGATCTGCTACTGTGTGTTTAAGCTGTGTTAGAGTAGTGATTTACAGGGATTTCTTGCCCTCAGATCTGAATATAGAAAGGTATGAAATGAGTCCAAGGAAAATAAAGGTAGGAATGACCTCACCCTGTGGAGACACCGTGTCTTGCTCAACCTAAGAAAGCTCTATAGAAACTAGCTATGTTTTAATTTGTACAGTGATTTTCTTACCGTAAATGAATGGAAATGATCCCAGGAACTGTTGCAGACTAAAGAGACATGGCTTCAGGTTTCTAGAAGAATGTAAAGATATATTGATTGCTTCCTTAATATGCAGAAGATTTACTTGTTCAAATATTTAAAATTGGTGTAATGCAGATTTAATATGCTTTCGTTCATTTAATTTAGAATAAGTGAGCAATAATAAGCACTATTCTGTCACCACGCTGTTCTATACCAGTTGTTGCTGAGGGAAATAAACATCATTTTTCATCAGTGAACAGTCCTGACTTTACTGAGTTTGAGAACTTTCATTGTCTAAGTACATACTCACAGTTTTCCTCTTGTGCTGTAACACCACAGCTAACTGCAAAGTTACTTAGAACTCTGTGCTCCTCGTGAGCCAGTTCAGTGTAGTCTCCAGTCACTAATAAATTCATTATTAGTGACTCTCTTGCAGAGGAGAACAGACGGTGATGTAGTTGCAGATTGTCCCCTTTGCAGATTGTCCTCTTCCCTGTGAAGAGATCCAGGTTTGCTGCTGATAGCCCTGAATGTTTTAAGTACTTTGGTGACTTATCCATACAAGGTATTCTTCAGAAGAGAGGGGTTCACTCTTTGCCTTTTGTCCTTTGCAGTGACTCCAGGAGCCTGGGAGAGTTTCTTCTTTTTAATGTCAATTATTTGAGTTTCTTCAGTCCATAGTAAAAAACAAAGAAAATTATCTAACCTCTATAATACGGTTTTGATGAGTTCATTTGGATGTTCAGTAACAGGCATATTAGAAAATATAATGAATGATACATATAACTTGATTACCAGTGTATAGTATTATAAAAGGGCATGTGATCCTGGGCAGCTGCAAGTGTTCAGAAAAATGCTGAACTCTGCACAGAGGAAGCAGGACCCTTGATAGTCATCAACAGCTCTTCCTAGATACAAATACCGCTCCTGTGCTGGCTGCGGGTCACATTGTTTTACAAGCCAATTTCTCATGGTCTCAGAAGTGGTTGCTTCCAGTCAGCCTATTGTCTCTCCTCAAAACCTGGGGGGGTGGGGGGGGCATTGGCGCCTGAAAACTTAGAAACATAGAAGCTGGATACTAGACTTTCAAGCAACTTTTTAATTAGGTGTCTGACTTTAAGGTGGGTTTTTTTATGTGGGTTGGTTTGGTTTTATGTACTGATATAATTGAATAATACTTTACTTAGCAGAAAACATCATTACTGCTCATACATATTTTATTTGCCTTGTATTGAATAGTTCCTTTTTTCATTTCTTTTTTGTAGTACTAGGATTTTGATTGTCTCATCATTCTATATGGACATATATTTCTCCATACAAAGCAAATATGATGTCAGTCGTTTCCGAGGTGACCTCACAAGCGACCCTTGTCCATTCTTCATTCCATGTGAGTTACATTTCTTTCCTTCTGGAGTTTTATGACTTCTCCCCATTTGGAAAAAAAAAACCCCAGATTCTTTCTGAATAGTTGGCAAGAACCTTCCTTTATTAATGACCTATCGGGCTTCTGTTGAAGTAATGTGCTTTTCCCTTAACACTCTCCACTATCAGAACAGGTACTAATGGGCTTCCTTGCTTGCCATCTAGCAGGGTCCTGGACTGAGCAGTCTGCGCAGTCTGAATGTCTCTCTCACCTCTTGACAACAGCACCTTCAAACGTAAGCTGGACAGACATCAACTGTCACTGTTTCAGGTGAAAGACTCGGTCTCTGTGGGGTGGATGACAGGGCATTTTTCATTCACTCCCCATTTGCTGCTCTAAAATAAAAATTGTATATAATATTTCCCAGAACATCACTAGAAAAACCAGTATATTTTCTCTATACTTTAATAATCACTTGCCATGGTTTTGATTTGTCCAGAAGGACCTAGAAATGCTAAAACCTGGGAAACTGAGTTGTTTTGAGATCCAGCTAAACCACTTTTGCTTACCACAAGTATCAAACACTCAAAGCTGATTTACCTGTGGGTTGACAGCAAAAAGTCACTTGCTGTCTGTAACATGAGATGGCATGTGCACCAGACAAGCAGAATCATACAAATGCTGCCTAGGTAACACATGCAAATTAACTTTATTTTCAGTATAAATTTTCTTGGTGCAAGAAAGTGTAAAATCTGTCTGCTGCACCATTCCCATAATATAAAACTAATAATACTTATTTGCTTACTTTAGTGATCATGCATGCTCCCCAGCGCCTGCAAGACTGCACCCAGTTACCTTCGAGAATTGTGCACAGCCACAGGGATGGGAAGTTTTTTCCTGAACACGGGAGGTCTGAGGTAAAAATGAGAAAAAAATCCTTTATATAAATATCCAAGGATCCTGCTGCTATAACACTTTAAAGACTGACCTACTGTTTCCTGGGGCTTTCCTGTCTGTGTCCTCAAGGGTGTTGTATGATCAACGTACTGACAGATTTCACAATCTAACAGTGAGAATGTGTGATCAAGGATTTCACTGGTCTTCAGACTAACCTTTTTTACAGGTCACAGTTTAACTTGCAATTTCCTTGATGTAGTAGCTTTAAGATTTTCTTTGGGCAGGTTTTCTTTGGCTGCTCTAGATGCGTTTCTCAATCCGCTCTGTGTCTTCTGATGGAAAGTGCTGGATTGAGACTGATGGAAAATGCTGGATTTAGACTCATTCCTTCACAGACAAGAAACAGCAAAGTCTACCTTCCTTTCATGCCGTCACTTCTGCACTGCATCCTTCCTTTAGACAAGCCTGGGTGGGGGGTAACAAGAACATCAGCCTCTAAAGGCTGGTACATTTGCCCGATCCCTCTCTGAAGTAGGATGTGATAGCTCCTCTTTGGAGTTGGAAGATGATTCAATAATTCCACCCCAAGTGTGAGTGGTGAAACTGTCTTTTGGGAGTTTAAAGAGCCTTTTCTGAAACTCTAGTGAAGTCCAGATGTCTCGTAGCTTTTGTGATCTTGTGAGCACTTTTAGAAGGAAAATCTGTGAGGGATAGGGCTATGAATCATCCATCTATCCTGTGTCCGTGAAGAAGAAATAAAAACCCCAATCCAAAAAGAATCCATTTAATTCTGGAATTTTCTGACCTATTTTGGTGCAAGCCGGTCTAAAAAAAAAAAATTAAACTACTCTCCTGATGAGTTTCTCATATTGTTTACTTTTGTAACGTTCTCTGTGGACTAGCAGCCAGAAATGACGTCCACCCCTCGTCCAGCATCAGAGAATAAGAACTTCAGAGGAAGGAATGCAACTTCATAAATAGCAAACCACAGACTCTAATGGGGAGCAGAGGCAAACCTGCAGGTTAAAAATTTGTTGCAAGAGAAGCCCACACATCCACACTGCCTGGAGATTCAAAGATGAGTTCAGCTCTAGCATTTGTTTTTCTCCTCTGCCTCTCTTGTCCTTTTTCATCATGTCAGCAAAGAAGAGCAGGTAAGTCATTTTAATTATCTCTATATTTTCTGGACTTGTATGCTTTCTAGACTCCTATGAAAATTCTGTTTTACAGAAGGGAACGAGGAAGAAAATAACATTTCGACTGCATCTTCTGAAGCCTAAAAGCAATGTTTAGGAATTTTGTAGTTTCATATGAAACTTGAAGCTTAACTGTGTAAATGTTCAGTCTTAGATTTTTCCCTAGTTCCCTTCCTGAGTAGTGAAGTTATTCCAGGGCAACTGGAAATTTTGTTGTGCTTTGTAATGACCTGCAAAAGACATTTTACATTAATCTCCATTTTGCATGTGATTTAAGTTAAAAAAAAATCAGATCATACAGCAAGTCCTATAGCAGTATCCTTAGATATTCTCTCTGCTTGTGCACATAGAGCTCAGGGAAGCCCTGAATTCTAGGGACGTAGCCATGCTAAGTTCGTTACAAAACTTCCACCGTTAGGGGAATGCTTAACTCCACAAGGATCTGTGAGATCCAGCAGACTCAGACTGTGTACCAGAGATTCAGGTGTTTGCTTGTGGAGACAGAACAAGTTCACGGAGAAGGATGCATGGTAATGGAAATGTCTGCAAGTGCGGATTTTCTTTGGAAATAGTGCCTGAGAGGTTGAATCATTATTGTGAATTTGAATATTAAAAAAAACCCCCAAACTTTTATTTTAAATTGCATCTTGCTACTGGGGATGGAAAATTCTTCCCAGGAATAACGGAAGCTGCCTGAAGCCTTCATGCAGAACTTATTCAAAACCTCTGTTTGAAGTTAGAAATTATATGTTAGCTTGTTTCAATAAAATAAGAAACATCACTTTAATTCAGTCTTTCTGTCTTAGAATGACACTTTTGTGGTACTTTCAATTGAGTTCCCAAACCAAAATGTAGTGGAGAGGTTACAAATATTCATAAAGTCCTCTTGGTTTTGTGCAGGGAAGACCCTTGAGGCTTTCAGGCTCATTTGTCACATGAGAATGCTGAAGTTGCACTGTCAGTAGCACAGGCTCACATCCTGCCTTTGGCACTGGTAAATTCTTCATTCTCAAGGAGGCAGACCCCTAATTCCAGCTGATTTTCCCCTGAACACACAGCGCTGTTTGTAGAAGATACTGCTATTTCTCTCTTCAGAAAGGTTTGCTTACACTGTAAGCAAGGTGTGACTTGTGTTAGAAGATCGATTAATCTAGAAAAAACTAGAGAAATGATGTTGTACTTTCTCATGGCAGACAAGAGAATACCAGAGTTGAACTTTGTGTCCAATTGTTTTTAAATGGTTCAGGTTTTCTTAAAACTTACATAATTCTAGAAACAATGAGCTACTTCCATTCATTCTTCTTGAGCGAAGCTGGAGTATAGACTAGATTTTAGCATGTCTCAAAGGACTAGGCAAGTCTAGAATCTAGCAGATGGGAGGGAAAAGTCACGGTAATCTGCCCTAGATGACCTTATAGGATGATTTATGTCCTCTGTTCAGCATAGCTTAAACAGGATTTTGCCATGTTGCATGGCTGAGTGGATGTATCCTTTGTGCCCCAAAGCCACTACATGGCAATTTAAAATTGCCGCTACCCAAAAAGAACCCGTCTCCAGCAAGAAAAAAGTCTGTACCTTGAGAACAGGCGAGGCAACGGCTGATGTGCCAGTTCTCCACGTTCAGTGCTTGGCAGCACGTTTGGGATAGACTCAGCAAAGAGCCTTACTTTAGCGGTGCCCTTCATAGCAGCTTCCACAGCACTGAATTATTAATTTGCTTCTTTTGGCAGCAAAGCCTTCCTATGTGTGAACTGCGGAGACCATGCCAGATTAACAGCTACCACAACTGCCAGACTGCCAGGCCAATTTGTTTGCTGAGGGGTAACTGTTACGTACCTGACAGGCATGGCTGATTATCACTGTCTGCCCTGCCCGGGGCAAATTCTACCCCATGTGCAAGTCTCCGTTACTTCCAGCAAACTTCTTGTTAGGAACTAGGAAAGACTGGTGTGGAGGAATCTGTATCTTCAATATTAAGCTGAAGTTAATAGTATCAGTTGGGTTTGTACTACTAATGGCTCTTCTGTGTTTCTCCCAACCACTTTGGGTTTTTTAGGAGGTGAAGTTGGGCCAGAAATGCTGGAAGAGATGAGAGAAACTAACCGTGTGCTAACAGAAGTTCGAGACTTGTTGAAACAGCAGGTAAGTGAGAAAGGCACCTAATTCCTTATATGCTGCACAAGAGAGATCTCTGAATCCTCTACCTTATGTGCTGAGTTCTGGAACTGGGGGAGACTTCTTTTGCATTAGGTGAAATGAGCAATAGAATTATTGCTCTGGAAGCCAGATCAAGCAGTGGTCTCACAATTAGATCTGTAATTCTGAGATAAAGTGGATTCATTTGAATTCCAAATTCTGCTGCTTAGAACTGTGTCTGCTGAAAAACAGCATACATGGAGAATGAGCTTTTAAAAGACACGCACACACAGTGGATATATATTTAACTGGAAAAACAAGTCACTTTTTCCTTGGTTTTGTGGGCTCATGAAATCAGTAGAGAGTCCAAACTTGGAAGATGGAAGAGACCTTTCAGCCATCTATTAGGGTCCTGGAAAGGGAAGTCATATGGAGTCTAAACAAGCTCTGTATTCACTCTTTCCCCTTGTTTTAATCCTAAGCCTTTCTGGCTCCAGTTGTTTCTTAGGGAATTTGGAACTTCTTGGGTGCTTAGATCTTGTCCCATTTTAATGAGGAGATGGTGGTTTGTCTGGTCAACTCTCTTTTAAGTATAGAAAAAGGTTCCATTCTCCCTTTATCCACTCTGGGAGCTGAGGGCAGCAGCCTCTGCCTGCCAGATAATTGGAATGGCAGACAGGTCTCTGTGCCAGTGCAAACTGGGCGGCCTCTAATCTGCAAAAACATCTGTTGCATTGAGTTACTCTCACATTTCAGGCTGCTGCATAAATACCCAGTGTTTACTAGGAATCAGGTCAGACATGGTTTCTGGCAGCCTGGAGCAATGATTTCCAGTGTTCCCTTCCAGCTTAGCACCGCTTCTCTATACAGGTTTTCTATTTGTTCTTTCTCTCGCTCTTGCCACCTACTTTTTTTTTTTTTTATCCATGGCCTTTTTCTCAACAGCACTTTCAAGAAAACTCTTCCTCAGAAGACAAGCTTGCATATACCACTGGAGAGCCAGGGTGGCAGTTCATAATTTCTTCATCTGTGCAAAGATTTTCTAAAACCTAATTTTCCTTGATTCAGCATCTTGGGATGTTGGCAATAAGGATGGCAAAAGACATAACAAAAAAAGGCCAGATCTACTCTCCTGAGCCAAAGGCTGAAGGATTCTTGGCCGAAAGAAACCACTGATATTCAGTTGCAGTGCTCCAAATTCTCTGCTCTGCTCTCTGTCACTCACTTCTAATGGGAGATGTTCTGGGGATTTGGGTTAGATCTAGCTCTGCATTAACTATTCAACATACATGATCCCAGGCCATGTTGGAGGGAAGAGAGAATCTAACATAGAATGAAAGCTTACTCTTATACCTGGGAGCTGGCAGAGAGACATGAGTAGAAGCTTTTGTCAAAGTACAAAGTGAAATGACTTAATGGTGGAAACATGAAGTCCACAGGGTGTGGAAGGGTGGTCCTGAGCATTGGTTGTAGATAGCCCTTTGCAGGAAAGAGGTTTGCTAGGATTGCTATCTAAGATACTAGAGTCATATAAATGTTAGCTTGAGACTGACATGCTTACTTGTGCCTGTCCCATATTCCTTCTTCAGCAAAGGGACGGCATCTTTGCACTGCCAATACTACAGATTGCCTCTTTACTGAAGCAAGCTTGAAGGAACAGGAGCCTAGAGGAGATCAGAAGGAGTCTGGAGGGAGGAGTTTTCGTGAATAGATTCTAAATATCCTCATGGCGAGGGCATTAGGGCCAAAAAAATGGCATAAGCAACGTCGGAGATTATTCATATATCTGCAAAAATGGCTCACAGGGGAACCTCCTCCTGACTTTACTTATGCCTGGACTGCAGATAAAGCAGACCTCTCTAGGACTGCTAGTTCAGCATCTTCTAGAGTAGAAGACCCAAATAAAGTAGATACCTCTTCATGGCACTTGTTTCTGTGTATCCAAGTCAAGTGTTTCCTGCATCTGTGATGGCCTGTAGAAACACCACTGTAGGGAGTGACTTACAGCAGGGAATACAAGCCACCTCAGCTTCCAGAAAGACTGCCACATAGACATTGGGGTAAGAGTTAATTTGTTTGTAAGTAGCTATGCAGTCTCAGAGAGACACCCTGTTTTCTGGCAGTGGGGCTATTAGTTTGCGTGGGAGCACAACTCAGCCTTTGGCTAAATGGTGGTTCTTGTTTTCTTCTAGATTAAGGAGATAACATTCCTGAAGAATACAGTCATGGAGTGTGATGCCTGTGGTGAGTTACTGAGCTGAGTCCTATGTTCAACTGCCTCTTCCAAGTCCTTCATACCTTTGTGTCCAAAGAAGTAGTAAAATGCCATCTGTGACCATCTCCCCAAAGGAAATAGCTTGTTTCACAATTATTCTGAGTGTCACAAGGTAATACTCAATATTAGTGATGCTTTTTTTTCCTCCACAACATTCTGCATGCATGGACCAGTGTTCCATGCTGTTCTCGTGGTTCAATGGCAGCTGAAGCTATTACCCCTTTCCTCAGCGTGGGGTGCAGAAGTAGCCTTAAAAACCTCATCTTTCCTTCCAGCAAAACCCCAGCATTCACTTACCTTCACTATTTCTGAAATAAGTTTTGTTAGTGGTTTTGTGACATACCACACTGTACTTCTCAGGGTAGCTGCATTCTAGTGCGGAAAGCTGCCCAACCACGTCTCCTAATAACCCAGCACATGGCCGATGTTAGAATTGCCTGGGAATGCACGCTGGGTATCCTGTGGGATATGGTTGGCTACTCCTGAGCTGCAAGTGGAAGAGAACATCACCCCCAAGAGGCATTGCTCTGCTATTCCTTCCATCCTAGTGCTGCCACCATCCAAAGAGATTGTTTACAGAGGATTCAGGAAATAGGGTCATAAATTTTCCCATATAAATCTTGCCCTCTGCTCCCCAGTAAATGTTTTTTTCTAGACTGGAACTTACTTCCAGTATATCTGGCTTTCAGAAAGCATCGTTCTTGGAGATGCTTTATTATTTGCCAGTACACTCAAAGGGTGGAGCAATAACCATTTCTGCATTTGGAGAGATTGTACTTCTGCTGGAAAAGAGATTAGCCAAAGCTTTTGGGACCTGCAGTACAGAAATGCATTCATCCACAGAAATTGTTTAATAATTTGCTCATAAAACTGTCCTGAACTTTCTCTCTGTTACTTGATTTCTGCCTTCCCCACTTGCATTCTGCTTTATATGTGTTCTTCTCCTGTGCTCCTTACTGTAGAATTTCAGCATTTTTTAGTCATGCACTGAAAAACGTGACTCACAGCAGTCATGTGCTTCTCATTATTTCTTAGAAAGAGAAGCATGAAGAGAGGAGGCCATGAAGGTTTTGCTGCTGGTGGTAGAGTGTTGGTTTTGTTTTGTTGCAGGTTTTTCTTATATTGGGCATTTAAGCAGGAGAAAGCAGGAGCAAAAAGTGTCCTGGCCACTTAGATTAGTGGGTGTGGGAGACTTGTGACAAATCTAGTGTCTGGGAGGGGTTATTCACAGTCTTGAATTGGCCTTCAGTGAAGTTCTGCATCCCATCCAGATTAATTTTGCAAGTTGTCTTGTGCTGTGTGTCAAGTCATGAGGATAAGGACAAAAACCTGGCATTTGGCCTAAAACTTTAAGGGAAGCTGGTGTGCAGCAGTGTGGGCACAGGCTTGATGTGCACAGAGTGCTTCTGAATAGCACTGCAGTAGCATTTTATATGGGTTAGAATTTCTTACACATCACACGCTTCATGCTTAGATAGACCATATTGCTGTATTCCAGCCTAGAAATGATGACTGACTAAATAACAGATTGATTTCTCATCTGCCATACCAGAACAAAGTGAGGTTTCCTGGCCCTGTGGAGCTAACAGGTAGCATGTTTTGCATAACATCATGGCATGAGAGCCTTACTGAGCCTGATGTAAGTGTATTCCCGCTACAGACCAAGCTGGCCTGTTTAACATTCCTGCCTTCTACAGCGGAGGTTTTGGCTGACAGCCCTCTGCAATGCTTCCCAAATTTAAGCCTGTGCTATGTGAGGTGTCTTGAGTCCATACCATCAGTGAGGTGTAGTTGTAGAGGAACCAGGGAGAGAACTGATCTCAGTGGAACTCCAAAAGCAAGGGCATTACACCAACAAGGAGAGCAGCATGACAAGAGTTTTGGACTGGGAGCTAAGACTTGTGGGGTTTCTTATGGGGTTTTTTTTTTTGGTCTGGTCTGACTCAGAGATCTGTCAAGCTGCTGCTTCTGGCTTCATTTTTCTCCATTTACAAAATAGAGCTACAACTGCTCAACCCTCAGAAAGGATGCAAGGAAATCGAAGCACACTGCTATCTTCTGAGCCGACGGGACCGCCTGATGATAGTCTGTGGCAGCGACAGCTCTGTTCTTAATGTTCCTCTTGTCCTCTAGGCATGCACACCGAGGCGACAGGCCCTGTCATCACCGTGACACAGTTTAACAGATGCCTCCCAAACTCCTGCTTCCCTGGTGTGGCCTGCACTGAGACTGGCACTGGCTTCCGCTGCGGACCCTGTCCCCCAGGCTATTCAGGCAATGGGTCCCATTGCACAGATATCAATGAGGTAAAAAACAAGTAGGACAGGCTGGAAGTTACAAAACTGGCTCGCTTTTCTTGGACTGTCGTGGGTTTGTCTTGTGGTTGTAAAAAAAAGTCTTGCAATTCCCCTAGGAGCTGAAGTTCAACAGAAACATAATTTCACTGGAAGAAGTCTGTATCTCACCCTCCCTTAAGCTCTGTTGCATGTTAGTTTTATATACAGTCTAGCTAGGCACTTCTTTCTAAAAGATACACAGGCTCTAACAAAATAAATCTTTGGGTTTGTACCACACAGGAAGGTGGGTTTGGAAGACGAGAACAGTCCCTTCTGGTCTTACAATCTTTTGAGCTAATGGCTGATGAGTTGTTAGAGATAAGATTTATTATGTGTGGAACAGAATCAAATGCTACCCGAATAGTCCTTTATACAATAAATCTTACCATGCTACTTGTATTGCTTTACTTCTGCCTTTAAATCAAACCTTGCTAGGCAGATACTGTTTAATTTGGGGTTTTTTAGAAACTGTGGCATTCCATCAAGTTTACTGTCTTGTGTGTAGGCAAAGCTTTACTCTGCCAATAATGTTGCGTGTCCATAAGACTCCTTAGTTCCGTGGTTCCCAAACCGTAGTCCTGTACTTGCTGATTAGTCCACCGAGCACCTGTAAGTGGTTTGCAAAGCCATATCACCTCGATAGTGTTTCAGTTTAAAACCCTGCTGAAGTTGAAAGGGTCAATGAGACATTTTAAGATTGATGATAATTTATTAGCCACCAAAATGTGGGAATCACTGTATTAATGTAATGCATTTGCCAGTACAGAGCGTAAGAATTCAGGGAAAATAATGAAGTGTTAGAGAAAACAAAGCAAGCATTAATAGCAACTTTGGAAAGACAATTGCTTCCCAGAGTAGTAAACAAACAACTGTTCTTGTCTTTCAAAACCAGTGTAAGAAATTATCCAGTTCTCTGGATTCAGAGACTGCCAGGAAGGAAAGTGTGAAGTGAAGCCAGCTCTTTGCCTGGGCAATTGATGTCACCTAAGAAGAATTAGTCCTGAAAGTTGATTTGTTTTACTTGTCTGCACATACTGGGACTTGGGAGAACAACTGAGATGGGGAAGCTACATTTTCCACTTGCAAGGGAAGCCAGGAACTTCTATGCATTTTTGGTTTATTCTTTAAAAATAAAAAGTACAATAGCTGGATCTCACCCAGTAAGGCCTGCTTTGAGAGCTGCCTTCACAGCTGGCCTCGAATGAGCAAGCCTGCCTCACGGTTCTGCATAACCTCTTTCTTGTTTACAGTGCAACGCAAACCCCTGCTTTCCAAAGGTCCAGTGCATTAACACCGTCCCTGGCTTTCACTGTGATCCCTGCCCTCCCGGCTTCACTGGGCAAATGGTCGAAGGGGTTGGACTAGCTTATGCCAGGGCCAACAAACAGGTAAGGCCCAGAAACTTTTCTGTCTCCTTCAGATTAACTCTTTCCCCTCAGTAATTGTAATTCAAAGGTCTTGGAACCCTCAAAGAAATGGGAGGGAAATATGAGATGACTGCATTGTATTGGTGGGAAGACTGAGGCAGTGAGAGGAGAGATTTGCCAAGGATGTCCTAGCACATCAACAGCATAGCAACCTCCACTCCAAGACCTTACCTCTGCTGAATTTATGCTGGACAGAATGTTATGTCTCTGACCCCTTTGTGCCTGTGAAGCCAGCCTGGGGAATCCTTCATACCTTCATACTAGGACACAGAAGAGTTGATGCAGCTACTGCCCCCCCTGCTTCCCTGACAGCTATAGACAGATTAAAGTTTAAAAAAAAAAACCCCACACCACCTAGTCCTAGTATGGTTTATAAGAATATATTGCCAAAAGCAGGAATGGCATGTGGTTTGTGTTATTTAGAGAGCTGCTAGGTGGTCACAGGACACAGTCTTTGACCTTCTTGCTCCATTGACTCTCTTCTATCCTTTTACAGTAAGGAGATACTCTGACAGCTCAGCTCAGAGCTAAGCTATTTTGCCAGGCTAAAAGCTCTGGTGACACTGTAGAGGGTGAACAGCTTGCCTGGGGTCAGGAGTGTTGCTGGGATCTGGCTCAAGCTTGTCTGAAGGAAAACTTTGAGCTGTGGGTCCTAGTAAGGTGTGTCAGGGGCTTTGCTTCTGCATCTAGCAATGCCCTAATTCTGTAATCTGATGTGGTATCTGCTTAAGAGTGAAGTTAATGTCTATTTTGTTCCTCCTGGGCAGGTTTGTACTGACATCAATGAATGTGAAACAGGTGCTGCCAGAAACTGTGTCCCAAACTCCATCTGCATCAATACACGGGTAAATATTACTGGAAAGCCTCATGTGGATCTCTCTTCCCCAGGCTCTGGGGCCTCTGTTAGCCATGCCAGTCCAGCTGCTGAGGAAGGTTACAGCAGAAGTTTGCCAAGACTCATGTAGTAGTTAATCCCCTATTGTTTTTTCTTGCAGGGATCCTACAAGTGCGGGGCTTGTAAACCTGGCTTTGTTGGGGATCAAGTCACTGGCTGCAAGAGCCAGACAGTGAGACGCTGCCCTAATGGTGAAATTAGTCCATGCCACGAGAAAGCACAGTGCATCGTGGAGCGCGACGGGTCCATCTCCTGCGTGGTAAGGTCCAAACCTCCCTGCGACTGGGGTCTGCCTGCTCACTTTGCACTGTGCTTGCTCTCCTGGGTCTGCCACTGCCCTCTCCTGGAGAGCATGCCTTCCCGACACAGACTTGCTCTCCATTAACACCTGAGCTACAGCAGCATCTCTTTCAGTGCTCTCTGGAGAAGTGGACTGCTCCTGGCACCTCAGATCCACTGTTGGTTGTTTGGGGTTTTTTTTGCCTGAAGCACTACAAATTTGTCAGTCATGGAACATTATATGCAGCTGAGCAGGGAGAAGCACTGTTCAGCAACCAGCTGGAGCCAAAAAGTTTTGCTGCTGTATCTGTCTTTATAATGTCAGGAACAAGCAGAGAGCTTGTGTCTGAGCTATTTAAAAGACTATTTACAGCACAACTGTTTGTCCAGACAATATTTTTCCTGTAGAGTGTTGTGTACCTGGGTTTGCAATGTTTTGTGCTGGTTGTCACGTAAAGCCTTCAGTTTTGGAGGCATACGGCCATTGGGGGACTCACTGGCAGCCTCATTTTGTTTATCATCTGCTGTCTTCCAGTGCCTTGTGGGGTGGGCAGGGAACGGCTATGTCTGTGGGAAGGACACGGACATTGATGGAGTCCCTGATGAGAAGCAACGCTGCTCGGACAAAAAATGCCGCAAGGTAAGATGCAGTTGTCTCATGTTTAGCTGGAAACAGTACGTCAGAGGAATGCCTAACCGGAACCGGGCAATTCTGATCTGAGGGCAGGCCTTGGGCGCTGGTGAGACCCTGGCCAACCTTCAGAACTCTGACTAAATGACACGCAGATCTTGCTAACAGGCCCTTTGTTGCTTTCCTTTCAGGATAACTGCATGACTGTCCCCAACTCTGGCCAGGAGGATGCAGACAGAGATGGAATTGGAGATGCTTGTGATGATGATGCTGATGGAGATGGAATATTAAATTCTGAGGTTTGAATTCTAATGCTCAAGCCCTGCCATACTTAAATGTACCCAGAGGTCCTGCAAAGCAACTGCCTACACCTTTAGTATGAATTTAGAGAACCTGCAGATCACAGCATGCAATATTTCTGTTTAATCTGGATGGTCTGAAGGACTCTAAAAACGAGCAGCCAGGAGAGAGCATCATGACACTGAAGGGACTTTACAAGTCACGGTCCCCTGAGAGTTAGGGAGTCTCTCTCTCTCTCTCTTCTCTCTCTCTCTCGGTCAAGTGCTGTTTGGCGATATTTTCAGGTGCTACTGGTATTCCCTGAACAGGCAGTGACTAGGTGGAACAGAGGAAACCAAGACTGGCTGCAGACAGGCTGCTGGGCTTCTCAGAGCAGCTGGTCACACACCTCAGAACTTTTGCTTTCCTTGCACGCTCAGTGCCAAACATTTCCCCTCAGCCAGTCCCTCTCTCCCACAGGACAACTGCATGTACACACGCAATGCAGACCAGCGCAATGCAGACAAGGATAACTTTGGTGATGCCTGTGACAACTGTCGCCAAGTGAAGAACAACGATCAACGGGACATTGATGGCGATGGGAAGGGTGATGAGTGTGATGATGACATGGATGGAGATGGTAAGAGCATCCTCAGAGAGGTGCATGTACACTGAGCTAAGAACTAGAAAGCTCTTCAGCATGCAGGTAGAGATCTTCATGGCACGTACCAGCCTTCAAAGGCTTGAGCTCTACAGGAGTAGAACTGATTTCTGATGAGCTGAAGCACAGCTCAGTTCTTAAGATGCAAAGATGAGCAGTCAAGCCAGCATCCTTCACAGTTCAGCTCTCACAGGGTTTAAAGATCTATCTTCAGGATAGTGCTAACAATTTTTATTAACACTCTTGCTATGCGCAATCACACCAAACCTGTGTCGGACAAGACAGACAAACTGATCTCAGGCCAGACAAGGACACTACTTTGTGCTGCAGTTTAAACTTATGAAGAAGTACGGGAATATCCAAGTTGTTAGCAGCTGCTGGCTCAAGGCAGTATGTGTCAGGGCTGTCTTCTGGGGGAAAAAACCTGGCTGGCTTTAGAAACAGTCTGTGTGCTAATGGTGCTGTATATGCACAAAGCCTGCTTTCAAAAGCCAGAAATCGCAACTGCTGCTGGCCCGAGACATACTTATTTACAGAGTATTTCCAGTGCATCTAGCGCTGTTTGGGTCTGGCTACATCCTGCCAAGTAGCTCCCTGCTGGCATGATTTGCTGGTGTAGTAGGTAAATACAGAGAAGTGGGAAGTGAAGTCATACAGGTTGCCAATTAGAGATTGTTCCTGTCCTGTCTCAGACCTTGAAAAGGCACTGTCTAAATCTTCCATGTCAAGTAGCCAAGATTAACCTTGACTTATTTTATAATTGTATAGACGTCTACTTTAGAGGAAAAAGACTCTGTCATGGTTTAAGGAACCGCAGACAGCTTCATCTTCATCCTCTTGGCCACTCACTCCTGCACAGATATGATGTCAGTTTGGAGACATGGGCTTCAGTTCTTTAGCTTTCTGTAAGGAATGCGGTTAAGGACAGTTCCTCTCAGGTTCATGGGCAATAGCCGATGATGCAGTCTGGAGTATGTTTTAAGATCTGTTGCTGCTGATCTCTTCCATCCTCTATAGCTACTAGGATGTAACTTAAATTAAAAGTTTGCAAAATGTACACGAAAATTGAAATTGTTGCTTTACTACATGAATTCAGCTGTCCTAGGTTTTTTGCCATCTCTACATCTAAAAGAGATCTTGCTGCATAGACCTTAATAGCCCTGTTGCCTTGATAGGTCCACTTTGCATCTTTTACAGGGATCAAAAACCAAATGGACAACTGTAAGAGAGTTCCTAACCCTGATCAGAAAGATGGTGATGGTGATGGAGTAGGAGATGTGTGTGACAGCTGCCCAACAGTCAGTAACCCAGACCAGGTAAGTGAGCACTCCCAATTTTGCAGTCCTACGGGTTCATTTTTCTTCCTCAAGACAGTGCTCGTGTCACCTGCCTAAGGTGCGAATACCTGGTAACTCACCAACACTACTGCTTGCAAATTTTAGCTGCCATCCTGCCCTACAAAAGTATAGCCCCTCGAGATCAAACGTCCTGGGGTACAGAAGAGTAAGTCAGAGAGGAAGCGTTGCACTCTGGACTTCTTTCTTCCCACCTTCTTCATCTGTGTTTAGAAATAGCGCTGCTTGAATTCAGCACGGCAACTTGCAAATACTGCAGAAGGAACTCTCCCACCGTTGTCAGCTCTGGTTTCAGTCAGAATGACCACAGCACTGAGGCTAACACCTCCCATTGTTCTCTTTATTGCCTAATTCTCCTGTTGATCTATGCAAAGTTTAAATGGTTATCGCTTTATTTTACTAGAAAGACACCGATCATGATCTAGTGGGAGATGTCTGTGACACCAACCAGGACAGGTGAGAGCTTGCTGCAAAAATTATACTTAGGTTGCATGAAATCTTGGGGATGGAGAGGGAAAAAGGCAAGCATTGGCACCTCCCTGACAACCTGGCTTTGCCTTACCCAATAAAAAGACATATTAAGGGAGGTGGAATTTTCTTCAAACCTCAAAAAAAACTTGCCAGCGGAAGCATAGCCCAAAGGCTAGCGGACGGATGTACGCTCGCTGACAGCAGGCTTGCTCATCATTAGCTACCACTTACAGATTTGTTCATACACTACAGCTGGAATATTTCTGATCTACTGTTGGTGTAACTAATAGCTTAAGAATTTACAAAGCTAAAATCACCAACTTCTGCTATTTTGTCAAGGATCCCAGCTCCTAGAAAGGCGTTGCGTGCGTATTTTAAAAGCACGTCAGTGGATAATCTTTACCTGCAATTTTCTCCATCAGTGATGGGGATGGCCACCAAGACACACGGGATAACTGCCCATCAGTGCCCAACAGCTCCCAGGTGGACACAGACAATGATGGGCTGGGAGATGAATGTGACGATGACGACGATGATGACGGGATTCCAGATGAGAAACCTCCAGGCCCTGACAACTGTCGGCTTGTCCCTAACCCTGGCCAAGAAGACTCAGATGGTAAGGGAAATGGCTGCACATTAGCTCTGCTTGGGGGTCTTCCATTCCTGGGCACCAATGCCTGTCAGTTTGCCCTCTAGAGACAAACAGGAAACAAGATCGCCTCAGTACTGACTTGAGACAGTCTGACATCATTTTCAGATCTCCAGTAACGGTGACATCAGGATCTTATTTGGGAAAATTTCTCCTCCAGCAGTATCTACAATGTGAGGCGTTTCTTCTGTTCAGAGCATCTCTGCAAGCAGAAGCCTCAGGGTTTCTTTGCAGCTGTCTTAAAGGAAGAGCGTACCAGTGCTCTGAACACCTCTTAACTTTGCATAGATGTAGCTGCCTTAAATGGTGCTAGCCAAAAGCTGGGCAAGTAAACCTCAGGTGCAAGGGGTAGGAGAAATTGATGAAAGCTCGTTACTCCTTTTCTCCCTTCACACTCTCAGGTGACGGTGTGGGAAACCTTTGTGAAGATGACTTTGACAGAGACATGGTGATTGACAGAATTGATGTGTGCCCAGAGAACGCAGAAGTGACACTAACAGACTTCAGGGCTTTCCAGACGGTTGTATTGGACCCTGAGGGTGACGCACAGATTGACCCCAACTGGATTGTCCTCAACCAGGTAGGATGCTGCTCCAGAACGGGCTAGTGAGTCAGTAGGAACAGGCCTGTACCAAACTAGATGCAGTTTTCATTAAAAGACTTTGCAGGCTTAATGGTACTGTTCAACACTGTCCTAATCCTGGAGTCCTGGTGTACCTCTCTCCTGATCGCTTAACAACAGTAAAGTTAGTGCGTTTGGAACAAATTTACTAATGAGGCAACATTCATCTTTCTCAGGGCATGGAAATTGTCCAGACCATGAACAGCGACCCTGGCCTGGCTGTAGGTGAGGCACTTTTTTTTGTCCTATTGGAAAATCACCACTCCTTAACTGCATACTTCTCAGTGCAGCTTTTACAAGTATTTCAGACACTACTTAATGATTCCATCCACCTCTTGGGAAAATAATTTTCTGTAGTAGGCAGTGTCTTCAGATTTGGCTTAGCAAAATCCACTTACCCCAGATGAATCTAGAAAGAAATGGATCTACATTTTGTCTCAAAAATACAGATAATTGTTTTCCTACCTATTACAGGTTACACGGCATTCAATGGAGTGGACTTTGAGGGCACATTCCACGTCAACACTGTCACAGATGATGATTATGCTGGCTTCATATTTGGCTACCAGGACAGCTCCAGCTTTTACGTGGTCATGTGGAAGCAGATGGAACAGACATACTGGCAGGCAAACCCCTTCCGAGCAGTAGCAGAACCAGGAATTCAACTGAAGGTAAAACCGCCATTGAAAAAAGAGTTCAGTTGTGGATTTTTGCCTTTTCCTTAGCTGTGCTGCTGGGAGACATACCGTGGGGCAAGCAGCTACACTCAATCAATCCTTTATCCACACATTTTACCAGTCTCTTCTCTGTTGCAGGCAGTGAAGTCTAAAACAGGCCCAGGTGAGTATCTCCGGAATTCTCTCTGGCACACCGGAGACACCACAGACCAGGTCAAACTGCTGTGGAAGGACCCTCGCAATTCTGGCTGGAAGGACAAGACATCTTACCGCTGGTTCCTGCAGCATCGGCCTCAAGTTGGGTACATCAGGTGAGGGGGTTACAATTTCCTTTGCACGGTTGAGTGGAAGTTTAACACATAAAAGCAGCATCTCTGTAGTAAAGAGGAGGGAGAGCGTCCGACACGGGAACAATTTCTACAAGGGTGTATCACTCTCACGTTCTTGTCCTACACACGCTTATTCTCTCCTAGAGCTCGCTTCTACGAAGGCCCTGAACTAGTAGCAGACACTGGAGTGGTCCTTGATACAACTATGCGAGGAGGACGCCTGGGAGTCTTCTGCTTCTCCCAAGAGAACATTATTTGGTCAAACCTGCGTTATCGCTGCAATGGTGAGTTAGTTTTGAAAGTCAAATACAGACATTTTTGCCATTTTGCTTTCAAGATGTTAATTTGTTCTTGGCTGGCTTACACGTACAGCTGTAATAGGATGTCATGCAGTAGCTTATTCTATTTTTTATTTTGGGTTCTACTCCTAATTTGTATTTGCTTTAATCTCATCCTCCTCAGACACCATTCCAGAAGACTATGAAACATTTAGAGTTCAGCAAGACTAACCTCCGCTTCAAACGTCTGTCCAGCCAAACTTGCTTTAAAAAAAAAACGTGCTCAGCTGCCCCACTATTGTTCTGGTATAAAGAACTGTAAGTAACGTACCACTGCACTCCGCACAGCACCGACTCTCAATGCATTATCTGGCATCTTTTCTACAACAGCAACTTTCTTTAAATGCTATTGGAACGGCAGAGGTGTAGACAGTGAGCATGAACAGAAGCCTGTGCTGCTGTAAACACTAGTTCTCTACACTAGATGGAAAAGGATGTGCTGAGAAGCTACCTGCAGTAGCTGGAATTGTTCGAGTAAGTTTAGCATGGATGAGTCCCAGGAATCTTTTCCCTACTCAAAGGCTCTCAAGTGTGAATGTTGTTCTCCTTTTCAAGACCTACTGCAAAGCAAACCCAGCACTAGTCTGAAAAGGACACAGAGAGCAGCCTATGTACAAGTTGCTCACAAAACATTTAAAAGAAAAAAAAAAAAGCACTTTAAGGAGAGTATCTTTGTTCTGGAATTTTGGATAATAAATACTTGGAATGTTGGATAATAAATACTAGACTTCTCCATGGTCTCGTGCATGTTGCTTTTTCCTCTTCTGAAACTTTTCCAATACAAATGTGTAACAGAGAAACCCTCAAAAGCTGAAAGCAATAGCACTGCTAGAGAGCCCTCAACTGAATTCCTAATTTTGTTAGCAGTACAAATGCACAGGGCCACTTTTTCATTCAAGAACCTTCCTCTAGTTAGACTGTCCTACCTGGTTCCTGTAAGCAGCAGTTCATTTTAGAACGATAAATGAAGGCTTTGAGCTTGATTTGTCTTATGACACCATGCCAGGACCCCCACGGACAGTCGGGGAACTGTGAAAACTGAAGCTGGTAGTATCAGGGGTGCTCACCTGAGCTGGGAACAGCGGCCACTCACAAAGGGCCTCCGTAGTCAGTAATCTGGAAAGTCTGAAACCCTGCGCCCCTGTAATGCCCAGTCTTTTCCAGGTAAATGATAACCTAGCAGCATGCCAGTCTGCCTAAAGAGGTAATAAAAGCCAGATTTTGCAAGATGCTTCAGGTAAGCAGTTCATGTTAATTATACTGAAACTTGCTCATGGTTTCAGGAGACTTGCTCATGGTTTCATCAGAAAGGCAGTTCCTGGCGAATCCTGAGCAGTGCAGCTTTGCAAGCTAGTTTGGAGTTCCACTCCAGACTGAGGCCGTATGCTACAGACCATACACTGGATGTGCTGCTTCTGTGCACCGTTACCAAACAAGCAAGGTGCGAACACAGCTTCCCCTCTCCTCTTGGAAAGCTGACAGCAAATGCTGCACTTTATACCAAGCACAGGTCTCCACAGCTACGCGCATTTGAATTTCACGTTCCAGAGGCAACAGCGTAAGCAGAGCTCTGCCAAGAGAACACTAGTTTTGCTAATGGGCATGTTTAGAGATGGTTCATTTGCTGATCACAGCACAGAGAACATCTCCATTCACCATTCTCTTTCCCCAACAGATGAGGTAGTCCCAAGTACAACAGCTACACAAAATGGCTTTACGTGCTGAAGGGACATTATATAGCTTCTAAGAAACTGATTCCAGAGCGGATATGGCCAGAGACGGAGCATTCCCAAGCTGAGAGCAGAAATGAACCACCTTTCACTTACACTGGTCACCAAAAAGTCAGGTGCACTCACTCGGCCTTGCTGCGGACCCACTTAGCTACGCTTCCCCCAAAATATTCCAGCAGAAGGACAGCTTTCCCCCTCAGCACCCCGTCCCTCAGGTCAGAATACCAATCGCAGATGAAGCTTTCCCATAGACAAGCATAAAACTATCAGAAAAAAATGAATGCCATTCAAAAGAGTGATGAAACAACTGCTCAAGCTGAGGGGGTTGGTCCTCCTGTCCCGGCTGCCTTCGTACCGTAAAACGTTTTTCCTCCCTGGCTCCACTTACCTCGACGACCAACCTAATGTCAAGATTTACTGTGCTGAAAGCTCCACCCAGTCGTTGAAGCACGCACGTATGACAACCTCATCAGGCAAGTCCCGACATTTACACACTCATTTTCTCTTTCAAAACTCCAACAACTCAGACAGACTCTCCTTACCCCGAAAGCTCCAGAGCTCTGCCGCAGTCCAGAAACGGGACGGAGGCTCTGACTGGAGAAAAGCAGAGACAAGTCATCACACCATCACCAGGAGACCTCAGAGCTCAGGGGCTGCGTCTGGAGATGGTCTTCATTTCAAGACTCAGCACAATGCTTTGCATTTGAGATCAGTCTGCAGTTTCCTCTTGAAGAGTAAGAGTTCAGTTTTCATAGCTGTAAGAAGCCAGCTAGCCAAAATAATTTGATTTAGCTCTTTTTTTTTTTTATAAACACGACCGTTGAAAACACCAATATTTCAGCACAGAAACCCCTTGGTTGAAAAGCAAACAAACAAACGAAACTAAGAAAAAGCTAAGCAGCCAGAGACAAAAACATTTGAACTTTTATTACATTTCATTTACAAATAATGCAAAGATACAAAGACAAAAGCCTTCACACAAAAAAGAAAAGATTGAAAAGAATGTACATTGAGTTGAGCTGCTTTTTCACATCATTTCTCAGATTGCAAACACTTAAAGCCAACTTCAGTTTTCCACTTTACCTATAGAAAAACACAATAAATAAAACTTTTATGTCGCAGGGACAACTTTTCCAGAGTTCCTGTGCCACCAACGCTGTAGCTGAATATAGGATTGCATATATCAGTGAAATAATCCACAAATTAGTTTAATAGAAAAAGTTTAGCTTGTAAAGAACAGTGTATTATACTGTCTCTGAAAATGCATAAATCTGACATTTTTCCCCAAGCTCAATGAACTACATAAAGTTGTTTTTAGCTGCCAGTCTGTGAGAGAAGCTGCCAAAAGCAGCTGTATTTAGTTTTATTAAAATCAAACTTTCCCTTCATGACTACTAATACTAATAACTTCCACCACATCTACAAGGAATCCTTCCACAGGTGGGGGCTCCGTTAGGGTCAGAAGAAAAAGTATCTAAAAGTTCTAATTCCTCCCCAAAATCAAACCTCAATATCTACTGTCTTATTAGTTAACAGCTGACTGAAATACAACATTTTAATTACTACGCTGTATAATGCTGACTGAAGACCGGCGGACACGTATGTGGTACATTTATACACACAGTTACCTTCCGACTGCGTCGATGCTCATGCCATGAATATTCAGGATCCAGTAAGAACGTTTTGTTTAAGCAAGCCCTATACCCCCCCAACATTTTGCCCCATAAATATTATAACTTTTATATTCACCATCTACTTTGCAAGAACGGAAGCTTTACCTATTTATCATCTCGATCTTTAATTCTTAGAAATTCCCAACCTAAGTCGAGTTTCACATTTTCCTTTCAAACAGAGACTCATGACATGAGACATTAGCACGGGTATTGGAGAACCGCTCACTTTTCTGACTGGACAAACAGCCAGAGCAGATTTTGTTGAATTAAAAAACGGCCCTTCGCATGGTATAATTCAACTCGGTTTCTATGAGCAAGTTTAAGCCTGTAGAATTTCTGAAGGAAATGCTGACAACTCCACTACTCCAGTTGCAGGAACCAGTTCTTAAATTAGATGTATAAATGGAGACCTTTCATCCCTTTTTTTCCTAAACCGCGGTATAAAAAAGCTGGATTGAATAATCCATAGAAATGAACTTTACATTTCACTGCACAGATACAGCAGCTCCGAGGCCGAGTGAGATACGGCACAAGCAGAAGTCTCTCCTGAGAGCCCACAGCGCGCGCACGGCGCTCTCCCGGGACATCACCTCCTACTTTGCTCTTTAGAGGATCCCAGACAACCGCCTCCGCACCCAAAGTCCTGCCCTGCTTTCACAGATTTACTCGAGATTCACTACAAACATAAACCTCTTACCGCCAGCTGGGGCCTCACCCAAGGCTTCCCTTCACTGTTAACTCAGTTCTGACAATTTAAGCTTATTGAGGGAAAAACTCCTATTGCACACTGAAGGAAAGAACCAAAAGGCGGATGAATCTGCACAGGTCTCACGCTAATCCTTAAAGATTTAGCAAAATTTGCATCTGGTAGACAATAACGCTCCTGGGGGAGAATACACATTTCCCTGTAACTCTGCATCTTCCTAGTTAAAAATCTCAACCGCAATTAAAAACCTCTCAGCTTACTTGCAGCACAGGGCGCCCTTCGCCAGACGTTAAAGCCTTCTCTGCAGGAGGTTGTAACCATATTCACTACAGAAAACCGGAATGAATCAGAGCTTATAGCCTGGCAAATTTACATCCCATCTATGTGCTGTCACGCAGCGGTTCCACCAGAGAACCAGAGACCAGCAGCCTCAACGTGCCGCGACACGGATCGATCCCGGCAGCGTCTCCCAAAGGAAGGGGTAAACACCGGCTCCGGAGACATTTAACATACGTGAGCAGTTCTGCTCTAGCAGAAGGTTCAGCCCCCTGCAAATGACAAAAGCGAGATTTATTTATCGAAGGATTCTCTCATGTCTAAGGCAGCCCGGGAGATGAAATCAAGGTGCATTCGCGTTGTTTAACTGTGTGTGTGTCCCTCGGCCTCTCGGGGTTTTGAAAACATTGAGCAGAAGAGTCAAATACCATCCGACAGCAACTGCCATCTGCCAGCATGTTCAACACCCACCGGTTCCCAGCGTAGGGAGGCCCGCTTCGTTCTGACTCATCCACTGCACAAAACGAAGAAAAATACTATAAACCAAGAACTCGATCCAACATAGATTAAAACCCAACAATTTTAAGACCGACAGAAGCCGTGCTAACGCAAAGACACCTGGTCACTCAAAGCCAGGGCAGGGCTGCCTGAGCTCCCAGCCTTAACCCAGATTAAGTTCCCTCCTTGAGAAGTTTCTACCACACCGTTACCAGCACGCTAGTCCAAAGGTAGCTCAGGTCTTACTAAAACTGCAATTAAAGCAAACCTCAAGCTCAGGTTTACACTAACGCAGGAAAAGCACCGTCCTTATTGAAAATCGATCTGTTGAAGAGGAGGAATCCTTACAGCAGCTCGGGAAATGCCGTCCCTTCTGCAGACAGACAGAACGGTCAGTTTGCAGCGCAGCCGGTGGAAACGGGTCATTAACATCCCCGCTAAGCGGACTGACCACTCAAGTTATTTTGAATTTCAAGCTCCTTTAATAAAAGGAGACTAGAGCCAGCGACAAATTAAACATCAGCACGTCCTCATTCCAAACCAGACCTCTGCACCATGTGCCCGCCTGCAATGGCAGATCCCAGTTTCCTAAAAACCGAAGGGCCGAGGTTGGCAAGAAAATGCAATTTATCCCTAATCCTGTGCAGTCCTGTACGCGGCTCCCGCAAATCCTATGAGTAGTTTTTCCGCTGGTAGGTTTACTGCTCTTCCCTGAACAAATCAACAGCCATCAGCTGCTGACAGCCGAACTGCTCTTGGTAATCTGCTACCAAGGTCCACCAGGCCTACGGTGACAGCAAACGTCGAGAACTGTCAGCGGTTTTCCCTTTGTCTCTTAAAAAAAAAAAAAAAAAAAAAAAAGGTGTTTCTGCCATGTGGGTTTTCTGCCCTGAATTATGTTGCCTTGAAGCTGAACCAATATACTAAACCGAAACACAATCAACAAAACGGGACCTTTGTACACACCGGAAAACACCAACATGAGATCGCTGTGATTCTCCAGCAAGCAGAAAACGTACATCAGAAAATTCAACATGTAGCATTTGCTTTATTCTCCTGTAGCTACTTAACAGCCAAATTTAAAGTAAAAAGAACAAAGATAAACCAAAACAAGTGTTATTTAGGCGTTTCCCTGCTCACTGCTGTTACGACACGTGCAGCCTTAAAGCAGCGGCAGGTTGAGCTGGTTACGAGGAGGCAGCCGGGGTCGGAATCCAAGCAGGGAGGAAAAGCAGCCGCCCCACTGCCGATGCGACGGCACCGTCCTTCCCAGAACCCAACCGCCAGAGCCACCCGCTTCTCCCCACCGACACACGGCACCCGCCGCCAGCACGGCCCCGCGGTCCCGCACCGACACGTGCGAAGCGCGTCACCGCGACGCTGTTCCCAGACAAAAAACAGGGAGGCAGAAGAGGTTCGCTCTATTTGAAACCCGAGGGGCGAAGGATCTGCACCGACTCTGAGCACCAAACTGCAGGTGGGAACTCAAAGTACCAGGGACAACCAGAATCACGGCGCCAGGGACGTTCCCCCAGTGGCCGCGCGGCATCTGAACCGGAGGAAAGGGGTGCAGGCGCCTGTTCTTGCTCTTTTCTCTTTGGCCTCGTTACCTTCAGAAACCTGCAGCGCTCGGACTGATGCTTCCCGTTTCCCAAGCAGAAAACCTGTGACAGATACAGAGCAGCGGGGGTCTTCTAAACGCACCTGCGCTGCTGCGTGGGCAACGTTAGGATCAGAACCGCAGGACTAGTTTGGGGTAAGGTCGCGTGAGAAGAAATTTCCACGGCCGGTCCAAAAGACGGCGACCGCGTCGAGTTTAACAGAAATCGGGACACACAAGGGTCAGACAAGGTTCCTCAGACTCGCTACACGATTACCGATGTCGGATTGCCACGTAAGACTCAAACCACTCTCAGACGAGCTCCTCCCTACTTGTAGTTAATGTATTAATTACACAGCCGCGTTTTCTTTCTGCACAGATCCTCTACGCTACGGATTTGCTTCCCTTCGTGCTCTCTACTGCAGAGTTTTCCCCAGCTGCCTCTGCGGCAGCCACGGGCCAATTTACTGAAGAAAACAGTAAACGTATTTTACCCCTTTAGGCCTTTATTTTGATAAAATTGGTCAAGCCCACATAAGGCAATATACACCACAGGTAAAACCACCCCCCTCCCCCCCAACAAAATAATAAAATAAATAACACAAATGAAGATAGTACGTAATGTAGTGTTTTGTTTTGCAGTATAGAAATTCCACACAATGATTCTGTTTAAAAAGGTAAAAATGATTTATAATACACAGTTATAATGTCATCATGGTGCCCGCATAGAAAACTGACATGCAATCCATGCCTACACTGCGCAGTATAAATAATATGCAACTAAAAATACAAAGAACAGGAACACTACAAATTGGTTTGGGTTTTGGTTTTTGGTTTTTTTTTAGCTTTTTTGTTTTTTAAAAAGAACAGACACATGTAACAAACGCTACCTGCGCTTTCACATTGCCATCACAGTGACGGGGGTTCCATTTTTCAGAGGAATAAACGCTTTTTTTTTTTTTTTTTGCCTTTTTTTTTTCCCCGAAAGCACAGCGTACATTGGAACCTACGGGACGACGAGGGGGCTTTCCTCTTCCTTCTTGTACAGAGGGGGTTTCCAGGGTGAGTACCATGCTCATTAAGGGACAGATCTCAAGCCTTAATTATTAATTCTACAGAAATCCAAGCTTTTACAAACAAGCACAGTCAAGACCTTATTTTTGAGGGAAGTTTAAGCAATTCTGTCAGTTATCAGATGCTGCTTTTACGCAAACTCAGAGGGCAGCTTTCTTTTCATCCATAAGCGTTCTTGTTGCATGGGTTCGCGCCAGGGTTTTTCTCAGGCACACTTGTTTAAAGAAAACCCAATTAAACTTAAAATAAGGTAGTGAAATGTACAAATAATTAACAATTTCTTAAATTATTTTGCAGCCTCTTTCTGGAAACCTTTTTCCCTCTTTTAAAAAAAAAAATAAAAAGGAAAAAAACAACCCAAAGGTTCTCTGTACAGGGAAGGTTTTGCACAGTTACAGACCGCTGGCAAAGTGTTCACTGACATGCAGAAGCAGGTTCGGTGCTGCCGCGGTCAGTCACGCATGCGGCAGAGGGACCGGAACTCGGCCCGTGCGGGTTCGTTTGACCAAGGATGCAGCAGACTATGTACAATGACAAGAGCCTCCCCCCTCCCGCCCGCCTGCGCTGCAACCAACAGCGGAGTTCTGGTTTGCTTTTGAAAAATCACAGTATTTTACAGACTGAAGGTTTATTCCTATTATTTCCCCATTGTATTGGCAGATGCAACAGTCTCGCTTGGGAACTTTTTTTTTTTTAATGTATATATATATATATATATAAAAACACATGTAGGGAGGGGTAGGGTTCACTCAGCAGGTATGTTTGGACAGTAACCCTTTGAGACACCAGACAGTTTCAACATCATTTAACTGAAAAAGTTATAAATAATACTACTTCTGGTTGGTTGGGTTTTTTTTTTTTAGTGATCTTTTTTCTTCCCGCCCTCGTCCATCCCTGGACGGGAAGGACCAGCCGCTCCGGACAGCTCTCGCCCTTACGTGCACAATTTAAAATGAAAACGCTAGTAGATTTTCAAATGAAATCAGATTACTTGTTCCAAAAACACTGGGGAACTGCTCCACGCTTAGATCTGACAACTTAATAGATTGGTTTTGCTTTAAAAAATCAGCCTTATGCACACACAACGTTACAAAAACATAAATTTTAAGGGGAGAGGGGGAAAAAAAAAAATCCCTCTCACTGTTCAGCTCCTACATGATGCTGTCAAGAAACCGGCCCCCCCGGGAAGCAAAATGCAAGAGCTGTTGAAATAACTGCTCCGGTTCTCAAAGGGTCGGGACTAAAAGCAGCTTTTGCCTGCCCGCTACCGGGGCTTACGAGATGAAGCACATCTTGTCATCCAGAGCCGTCATCTGCTTCCCACGATGACTTCATCCGCCTCCTTCCTACTCCCAAAGCACCCTTCTCCATTTGCCCCGCACGAAAGGAACAAAACCTGGATTTCTCTCAACTAGATGGTCCCTAATTTTGACAGTTGCATCCAGACATGTTATTTCTTAAATTAAGGCCATTTTAAATGTCTACTTACAAGTCTAATAAACAAGATCTCTTATATACACATGTAGTTTAAAAAAAATTAGAAGGTAGCATTTAGCAACAGCTCCCTGTAAAAGTCTCCAGTGAGGAATCTCATCTCCTACTTGGATGCTTCATTCGGAAGTGACTCTGGTTTTAAAAAAATAAATCACAAACAAGAATTTACACGTTGAACAAGAGCGCAATACAGGCAGAAATCCCATCAAGGAACTACGTGAACTGCAAGAAGCGTATTCGACTCACACTGTACCTGTGGCTGTTTCAAAGCAAAGGATCCGAGTCCCCTATGCCCAAATTACTCCCGTTCTTTTAGGGTATCCTCCTGTCTGAAGCTACCTTTGTTTTGGTTTTTTCCCTCCTTAAATTGAAAAAGCATTAGCAATCTGAAATAAGCAGACACCAGGAGTTAACACATACTATCAGGCTTAAATCCTGACACACACAAAAAAGATGCAGGATAACCTTTCAGTTGCGTGGCAAGGAACAAAAAAGACACACGCCAGCTAAGAGATTGAAAGAAAAAAAAACCCAACATTTTTTAGTGCAAATGGTCAACGAATGGCACAAATGTGAGCAAACACGCACCCAGGTTAGAGAGATCCCAACAATGATTCTGCTCAGCAGTGTTTGCACAAGTCCCAGGACGGCATCCCACCGATTTCTGGAAGCACACAGAAACCTAGTATAACTCATTAAGAGAAGGCCAGCTCCTCTGCCGACCTTCATCACCGCTTGCTGAAAACAGCAAGGAAAAAGGAAAAAAAAAATTTTTTTTCGAGGGGAACAGGACGGGAAGAAGTGCTGAAGGTTGGATTTGGGTTTGGTTTTGGTTGAAAGTCATGACGTCTGAGAAAGAACAGACATGTTTTTAGAGAAAAAAGAAATCCAGCTGATGCAGACCAAGTCGAAAGAGCAGACGTGGAACTACCATGCCGGAGGGGGGGATCAACAAAACACAACTCATCTTGAAATGAAAACTCAACCGGCTCTTTTATTGAGGCTCTATTGAACAAAAATAGGTGTGGATGTTCAACCCCTACCACATGGAAATGCTTTCCTCTAGCAGGTAGTGGTTCAGCTCACGTTCGGGCTGTTAGGCGCAACGTCGCTTTTAATTTGTTAATAAGACTCAAACATTAATTCGTAACTTCTACTGAAGAGAAGGGTCAGGTACTTCTAGGTTCTGTTACTGTGCAGACTATAGTGTAACGAAGGCAGCGGTTTAACAATAAGCCCGTTGGGCTCTTGATCGATCTTTAAACGCCTTTTTAAATTTGGGAAGAGTCCCAAGTCCAGAGATCTGGGAACCATCATCAATCCAGCCATGACACGTAGGTGGCATCACCCATTTGGAGTCAATGGGCGGCCTGTGGTTTGGGGTCGGGTTGGTTTTTAATTTGCCATTGATAAAGTGTCATTCACCGGTCCGTTATACTGCAGCGCAGAATATTAACAAGGACTAACAGAAATAGTCTATTATAAATTTAACAGAATCTCAACATTTTTGAGGGTACAGTGCTATTCACTGGAGCAAGCTATTTTTTTCCCCAGGGTGAAAGAAGGAATATCTAAGTTCCTGCCACCCTATTTTGACTATATAAAAGGAAAACATCTAGACTTGCCTTAGGCTTCCTTACTTCCGCTCAACATCTGTTTAAAATTCCAGTTAGTTAAAAATACCTATATATATAATATATATATAATATATTTCTGGAATAAAAACACAAAAAAGATGTACTGTACAAGTATTATGTAGAGTGCTTCAATTGGCTGTATGTAGTTTAGCTACTTTCCTAATATCCAAATACTTAAATAAAAAAAAAACCAACACAACCAAAAAGATCATAAATAATGGTAACAGAATAAGTAATGAATAAGAATAAAAAATAAAAAATAGTCATCATGATTTGAGCCAGGCATTGCTATAGAAATGCCCTTCCTGTTGCCCAGGAATCTCTCACAAAGGAAAATTAGAAACATGCTCTGCAGGTTAGTCTCCTATATTCTTTTAGCTGCTTTAAAATGTTCTGATCCTTCCTCCATGCTAATCAAGTAATGAATTATAGTACTTTTTTGTGTGCTCAGAAATGCTATATATATATGTATACATATATTTATAAATATATATATTACATATATATTTAAAAAAAAAAAAAAAAAGCTTTGAAAATAGTGTTTACAGTTGCCTTTTTTGACTAGCTGGCTACAAAAGGCCATTGGGCTGCCAGGCTGCTTTTTCTGCTTTGCCAAGTGGGCGAGTTTGCTCGGGGCACGAGAAGGGGCAGTGGGTGCAGGACGACAGTCAAGGAACCAAAACCTGAAAACAAACACGGCAGATCCATAAAGGAAGAAGCGTTTTACTCTACAAAGCAGCTGTCACAAAGCAGAGTCAAAACGGCCGAAGCTCCCCCAGCCCCTCCCGGAGGGTGGCAACACAGATTTGCTTTCGAATCGGTGTAGGGGGGGAAAGGGGGAGCCGTAATCTGCACTTCCCCCCTCCCCGTCTCAAACAGCAGCCAACAATTTGGTACATTAGAAAGAATCTCTTTACCCTCAGCTCTGAACCTGCCTCGCCTGCCCCAAACCGCCCCCTTTCTAGTGCAAAGGATAAATCGACAACTTAACGCTGGAGCTTTGGTGGGGGGGAAGGGGGGGCTCTGGAGAGGAAAAGGCTGATGGAAACTCCTTACTCATTAATGGCAATGAGTGGAAAAAGGGGTGAAATACGGCGCGACAGGGAGTAGGGGTCTGCAGCGCTGCAAGCTTAGAACGACAAGCTTTACTCATTGTACACGTTGTACAGGACAGAGCTACCGCTCTCAGCAGCTCCTGTTCTGACACGACTGACCCATCGGACTCTCCAGTTCGGCTGGGCGCCAGGAACAAGCGTCATTCCCACGCTCCTGGTGTCCAACGCTTCACAGCCGGTCCATCCTGAACGTGTCCTCTGTGGCGGGGTCAGTGAGGACCATGTCTGGGTCGTTCAGCATGTGCAGTCCATCCAAGGTTAAAGGGTCAATTTTGAGTTCATCCAGAGGGAACTGGGAATCCGTGTCAAAGCTGACGTCTCCCACTCCTGCCAAAGAGCTGGTCAGTTCTTTTGATAAGCTGGGAGGAGATTCTCCTGTCACTGCAGGGAAGAGGAAGAGAAAGATGTCAGTAGGACTGAGCAGATACATATTCTCCAGGCGGATGAGTCAGAAAACAGCTTGCAAAAATTCTGGAGTAATTTATGGAACTAAGTTCAGATGGGAAACTTCTATCCTCATCTCCAGCTGGATGAGTTGCACGTCTGTCAGAGCACCTCAAAGCCTAACACAAACCAAAATCCATATATACACATTTGTGGGGTCACTTCAGTCTCTCTTCTCCCTTCAGTTTACAAGCAACCACCTTAATTTACATGACTCTAATCAGCAAGTCCTTGGCTGAAATATGGACTGAACCACAGTTTTCTCAGTGACCTGTGCACAAATTGTTTCCAAACGTCCAACTGTGACCAGATTCGCTACCGTATGTGACACTAAAAAAATCCTTTGCTGGTAAGCTGGACCAGAGCAGCAGAGGAAGAAGTTGGGCTTTCGCCTCTTCTCCCTCGCTGAGTAAATTCAGAGGCGGGGAAAGTCTGTAAGACAACTAGTGCTGCTGGTGCTGCTCTACCCGTTTGCTGGGATTAACGAGAGCCGTCAGGCTCCCCGGCACTGGGGGAACACAAACATCTACACAAGGTGAAACAAAACCTTCAAAGGCAACAACACCCTTTTCCTTCCTTGGCTCACTTCTAACATCGCACCACGAAGTAGAAACACCGACACGGGGATGGTTTTACTTGTGATTTTCTTACCTGTAAGAATGATGTTGGGGATGTTTCCATGGCTGGAGTAATTCAGCTGCTGCGAGTCCTGCAAGCTGCCATGACTGCCGGTAAGTCCCATCATGGCTGCCTGGGAGTAGTTAAGGGTGGAACAAGGGCTGTACAGGCTGTTGGAACTAATGGCGTTTTCTATCATATTAAACTGTTCAAGCTGAAGACCAAGGCACAAAGGAATTATTACTTCTAACCATCAGGAAATACAGCAAAACAACTTACAAAGCTCAAGGACGGGAAGTAATGTTGAAAGAGACAGGCAAACAAATTCATCTTTAGGTTCCGTTGATCAAAATGCGGTCTATTCTCACTTAACTTTCCAGAATAGTTTAATGCCAAATTCAGAGTGGGGGGGAATGAGGAGAGGGGGGATGCAAAAATAAAATTGTTGCTTTCGATATTAAGAACAAAAGAAAAGGCAGCTTTAAAACAAAGTAAAAAACCCCCATAATTCATGCTACTAACTCAGGTATCTGCCCATCAAGCATTGCCTCTCAGAAGCGGTCACTGTTTTTCCTGCTACCAGAGCAGATTTCACGGTGGAAGGAGTCCGTGCACCGGTTGGCCAAACTAAGGGAGGCACGGATGGGTCTGCTGGCTAGGTTTGGTACCATGCACGAGCTGTTTGCCAAATTCAGGAGTAAATATTGTTACCACCTACAAGTGAATCCTTCCCAAATGCAACTACGGCCAGAGATGTGGGGTGTTTTTTAAATTTATTTTCATTATTTTTAATCCAATAAACTTGGCAGAACACCTTTAAAACCATCTGCTACAATGGCTAAGAGGAGGGAAGGGGAAGGAAGAGTGGAAGGGGAAGAAAAAAAAAACCAAAAACAAACAGAAGAAAAGAAATCCCCGAGTATTGCAAACTCAAAATAACAGAAGTAAAACTATACGGACAAAATGTGATCTCACATAAAATAATCAGAAGTTGAGCTATATTTATTTTAAGCTGAAAGTGGCCGAAATATAGCTGAAAATCTGAGATGAATTTGCTCACCTGATGGGATAGGGCATTAGCCTGCCTAGCTGTCATCTGCTGATCATAATAGGAGTCACCAAATACACTCCCCAGAATGGAAGAATGCTGAAAACAAAACAGAGTCTTTATGGTGCAAAAATCTCACAAACAGACGTACCCACGGCGTGAGAGTGTCTCGAGCCTTCCGACCAATTCTTCTCAAAGTTAGTTAGCAGCACCCGTTATTACGAACCACCACTAACCATCAGCAAATTCGTAAAACGTTCAGTAATGCCCTCCGACACGCGAATCCTTCCGTGTTACGCTGCCTTTCAGTAAGCACAAAAATACAGTCAAGTAAACCAAACAAACTTCCTCACGGAGGACGTACAACACATAAAACTTCTGATTTATGCATACAGACGAGTGCACTAGGTAACACAAGAGATAAAAATCACTCTGCAACTTCAGCTTTTTTGTGAACTACTATTTTTTTTTATGTGAAAGACAAACCCCACACTGAATTAAACTGCGCATTAAATGGTGACTAGCTCACAATCTCTGCAACCTCGTGTTCACAGAACAGCCAGGTTCACCGAGACAACAACGTGCCAAAATAAAACTGACATTTTAAAGTCATTTCACTTTAGCTGCAGATCAGAAAAGTTAATGAGAAAGCCCGGTAAAGCATTTTATCAGCAGTTCGAAGGCAAGAATCTCAGGAAGAATTCCTCAGCCTTGATAATTTTACTGTCCCTTCTAGCACGACAAGCATTTATCAGTTATTCCCCATCACTTATCAATTATTCTAAAAGTGACCAAGAATTTGAGGTCACTGTTTTAATATTATTCAGTACTGTCTCAAAGAATTGTCAGATATAAAAGAAATCACAGAGAGATCGCTTCTTATTTAAAACTGTCACAAATTCTGATACTCCAGCTGGGGGGAAAAAAAAAAATCTACTGACAAAGAGAGCACCTATAAAAGATGGTGTCTCTGAAAGACAATTTGCATGGAGAGTTTGTATCAAACGTGGGAAAAAAATTCAGTACCCTGCATAGCATTTTCCAGCTGTTTTATCTACGCATTTAAAAAGGAAGGCTACAAATTTTCTCCTTAGAAACCTAATCAGCATGTGAAATTAAGCAAAAGCCCAGGAAATATCAGACTACCACAGTTAAAAGCACTGACCGCAGCCAAAGATTAAGGTACTCCAAAACCACAGGATGATGTCCACTACAGTGAACGTCAAAGTTTCAGCAAACATCACATTCTAAACAGTCTCCCTCCTACATCAGGAGCGTATCTCAGCGCAGCTTCTTTGCAGGTTGCATGCAAGGAAAAGAATGGAAATCTTGCATTAAAAAACCCACATCATCTGAATTGCCCACAACGTCCATGAAAGGGGACTATCAGGACAGAAGCAACCATATATTCTTTGTAAAGCAAACAAAAACCTTCGCACCTTGAACCAGAATCCTCGGCTATCACATTACATGGATGCTTTTGGATAAAAGCGGCATCAAGGGAAGAATTCACAGCCTGAGAACGAGACTCCGTGGGGGAAGGTGGCCGAAAATTCAACACATGCTGCGTGTGCTGCTCAACTCCTCGCCGAGCAGATCCCGTCCGATCCAAGAACTGCTCCGAGCATCACTGCAAAGCTCTTCCCACCCGCTGCATGCGAGGGCACGGGTACGATTTGAATGCGCTTGGAGGAGAGAGAAATTTGCCGCAGAACAGCGCTGCTGGATAACGTCAGGGCCCTGGAAACACAAGGACCTCCACGGTGCTGCATTTAAAGCATGATACTGGCAGAGTCAGACACCTGCCTCCAAATCTTTGTCAGAGAAGATCATAACGGTAACTTCTCAGTAAGAAATGGTTTAACGAAACGAAGCCAGCTCATCCTCGAGACTGATTAAATAGAGCCTGAGCCAAGAATAGGGTTTTACGGACAAAAATAACATTTTGATTCCCTTTCCTGGGCATTTATGATCTGTCACAGCAAGGAGCACAGAACAATAATGACATCTTTGCAGCTTAACACCCTACTTGATGCCCTCCTTAGAAGCAGATAAAAATGGAAAATGGTTGTAATTGGAACCAGTCTTCCAATTTATCATCCGGTCCTCAAAACTACAGTGGCTGCTCTCTCTCTCACATGAGACAGGGCTACGAGGAAGTTATCAAACATCACAAGCAAGAGCCACGTTATAACTGATAAGAACAAAAGCAAAGCACTACTTAAATTTAAAATAAACCCCACACTTTTCTATAAACCACTGGTATCTTACTTGCTGCCCAGTCACACTTTGCTCAACTACTCAAACTTCACATTATTCAACCTGTTACTTTCTGGTTTAATGGAGTCAGGACACAGAGCTAACCCAAACAAGCAGATCAGGACCAGCCAAGCTTAACTCCATCGTGGAAAACTGTTCTCATCTTAAGCAGCAGGCCTGGCTTCAGAACCATGTGATGCTTTATAACGATTTCTAATGACAAATTTGCACTTCAGGGTGTCACATCCTCGACGTGAATCAAAGCCAGTTTGGACCGGCACTAGAAATACAATTGCATTCCAGAGCTCCAAAGAGGATCAAGATTTTTTTTTTCCTTTAACTTCTGACACTTCATTTTTACAGGGGCTTTTCAGAAGTAGGACTAAACCTGAAATCTTTGCGTTCCACTATGCATTGTTCCCATCCTAAAAAGTTTGGGCAAGATGAAAAATAATAAACAGGAGACCAAAATCTATTTGTGCAAGTCTACGTTTGTAACTCCTAACAAAACATACAAGCCCGTATTTATTCCTCAGCTCTGAAGTATACCGGTTATTACATCTGTAAGCACTGAAACTCCCAAAGGAAATCAACTGGAAATGTCATTACTTCAACACTTCAGTCCTAAAATAATTTATTGACAACTCTGTGAAAAAACATCTTGCTAACACCATCTCCTCCAGAAACACTAGATGAGGTCTGTTTTGTCAACAGTACATCTTCTTGGGTTAATGATGTGGTGACTGCAAGGAAAAAAAAAAAAACCAAACCCAAGCCACAAAACCCCTGGCTTAAATTATTAATCTAAAAATACATACCATATTATCCAGTACACAGCCATTCTACTAAAAAAAAGCAGATTTCTATCTAATTGGAGCAGTATGCCAGGTGTTAGAGGAGAAAAGCGAAGTAGTAATAAACAAGCCATTGTCAATGAAAAGCCATGCAAACATAAAGCTGAGAACTACAAGCAGAGCTTTTCAATTCATGTTTGAACAGGAAGACCTTCATATAACAAACACCACAGCTAAAACACAAGAGCAAATAGATTTGGAGATGTGGAAAGATGAAAAATAACTTCTGGTGAATGAACCGTTACGTGATAAAAATCAAACCACAGATTGCTATTTTTAGAGCGTGTCACTCATCATACTGATACCCTACAGAACAATTTAACCTAAAATTAATCAGAGAAACAGGAGCAAGTGGGGGACGCCTACCCGGTCACACCTACTTTATTCCACTCTTGTCAGGCAGCGCCAGACTGGTCCACAACGGGCACGTTCTGCTGTTGGAACCTGCCTGCCTTGACTCTCGGCAGATTACCTACAGCCTAACGGATCCTGCTATTTGGGAGCTGCCCCCATAATCACAACCGACCCAAATTTTTCTTCCGAACTGTTTTTTCTTCCCCCATTGCTTCATCTCCATGCTTAATATTTGCAACCACCACCACAGACTGCTCCCTCACCACTACTAGCTTTTTGGTTCATCGATGGAGGCAGGAAAGCTGTCTCATTTTTAATTTAGCAAAACACAAAGAATTATGTGGGTATTTTTAAGAGGCCAATACTAAAGTAAGCAATATTAATAAACTCTCTTCCTTTCACGCGGAGTTATGGTGTCCCACTTGAAAACAGCAAAACCTGAGCAAGCGTTTACGGGATAAAACAGGCCCAGTAGGAAAAATTATAGTTGAGTGCTTGCTGCACTCCAGTACTTTGGACTGACCAGTGGCAACAAGGCTGTGGATGAAACCAGGAAAGTGTTATCTGAGAAGTCAAGGGGGAAAGAAAATCAACGCAAAAAATCAAAATCAGATGCACTGCCCAAATGAGAACTGGGCCTGAGAGTTGCAGCAAGACTGGCAACAGCTTTGCTCTACATGACAGCCTGGAGGACTAAGTGTTTGTTTTCTTTGAGCCACACACAGAACACAGCAGAACTGGCAGAAGCAGGCAGAAGAGAGAGAAGTTAAGCAATTAAGCAAGGGTTAAGAAAATCCAGACAGTCCTGACACTCGGATCTAGTACTGAGCTTACCAGTGACCTGTCTCTGGCTAATGGCAAGGAGAGACGAAGCTTCTGCTTTGGAACCATGAAGGGGCAGCACTTATTTAGAAAGGATCCTCCTTACAGCCTTAAACGTTAAACGATGAAACAGAAAATGTATTTTCAGACTCCGTTGTGATGCTCTGTAAGAATTTCCTGCACCTCATTTCTACAGGGGGGTTTAGGAAAAGGGCAGCCATGTGGAGCTGGTTTAGCAGCACCAGATTATTTCCGTACTGAAAATGCCCTCACTGCCCTACATGGGGGCAACCCCAAAGACTGCCTTGTTTTTAACTGTCTTGCTGCTGGCGGATAAAAATTCCCCTTCATAGGATTACACACACCCCCAGCCACGACTTGTGTATAGGATGTGGCTGCACAAGTATATACACACACAGGAAGAAAAACCAGCTAGCATGCAAGAAAGCGTGTTTACTAACCCATTACTTGCAAGCCACAAGATACAATTGCTAATTTTAAGATCATTTCCCCCAGTGTTTTATTTCTTTCCCATGTAAAAAGAAGGTCCTGATGTAAATGCATTTGGCCACACAAGGGTATTTAGTGCCCCAGGAGTTATCCTGCTGCAGGAGGCACTTCAGTTTCCCCCCCTCTCTCCCCTGCCCTCCCAGCCTTATCCATCAGCTCCTACATGATATTGCTAATTGAAAGGGGTCTACCTGGAGGTTCTGTCCACGGTACACCCCCATGAGTATTAATAGGGTTCAAATAGTAGTTTTGATCAATAAAAAGGCAATTCACCAGCTATTGAAAAACTCTGGAACTGAATGAAACTGCAAACAAGATGAGACATCAGTAATGCATGAAGCACATACAATTACAGTGAGACAACTATGGGTCAGTAATGGAGAGACTCAACTAAAAACAAACACAAGAAGCAAGGCCTGTGGAAGCACAGAGTCCCTTACTTGAGGGGAGCTGCCAGGAGAGAAGCCTTGATTGGAGACAGGAGAGGTGGGAGACTGGTTGGCTGGGGACCCAGCATTACTGCGGTACTGCTGGAGTGAAGCCTACAGAACAACACAGAATTAAAGACCATGGGATTGATGGAAAGCTGGAAAGTTATAAATTTCTGGTGTATACAGCTCGAGGAAGCTGGGAGAAACCATCCTCTTCAGCAATTCTTGGCTACGTATGAAGACATGATTACTGTGAACAATGCCGCAAAAAAGGACAGAGTTAAGATATCAGCATGGTATGGTCTCATCTGACTGAACGGCTGAGAGCAGCGCAGTGCTGTTGTATAAGCAAAACTCTTGAAATATTTTCTCCCTGTTCTCAGTTATGCTCAATTGAAAAAAAAAAAAAAAAAATCTGGTCAGCCAATGATTTAGGGAAAAGAAGTCTTGAAAGCTGGGAATAACTCAAAAGTAATGTAATTTATTCTTGAATTCAACTGCCATACCCACACATTCTTAACCTGTGTTTACATTGCTCTGGAAATCCTTCTTGTATTACTCTGCCTAGTCTCAAACAGCCTGGGTGTGCTACCGAGACTGAAGTGTATAACCATGCAGACTGAAATCCTTCTCAAAGCTGCATTTCGCCCCAGGGCGTGGAACAGACCACGTCTGAAAATTCACACTGTGCTTTGCAGGCCTGTATCAGTAACATTTACGTTGTTCTCAGTCGCCTTGAGAACACATCTTCAAAGATTTACCTTTTTTTGGTCAAAAAGAACCCTGGATTTGAACAAATTAATAATCTTAGTGGCATTTAAATAGAATGTTGCGCTAATTAACATTAGTAGTAAGTATAGCTCTTCTCATTATACTTCCTTTGGAAATTAACAGATGATTGAGGAAAACCTGCAATCCAGTAGTTCTAAGAAAAGGAGTAATTTAATCAGATAGCTTTGCAGTGTGGCAGAATGCTGTCTGACACCCAGTTCTGCAAATCTCCAGAAAGTATGTCTTAACCCTTTTTGCTATGCATTGCTACTTATGCGCTTTAAGCAGACATCCAAACTACAGCAAAATTAATTTCAGTATTGCTTTACAAAAACTGCCTAATAGTTGTCAGTGAGAGTGTAACACAGCCCAAATGGCTTTCTGATAAACTAGCTTTAAATTTATGTTTATTTATGAATTATTTCAGTTGCTTTAAAAGATAAGCACAGCACCCTAAAAGTTAAGGTCATAAAGAA
This sequence comes from Grus americana, assembly GCF_028858705.1. Classification (NCBI taxonomy): domain Eukaryota; kingdom Metazoa; phylum Chordata; class Aves; order Gruiformes; family Gruidae; genus Grus; species Grus americana. Next base: position 2,432,972 of record NC_072879.1, read on the forward strand.
GTTTAGGATGAGGAAAGCAACACAGAAAGCAAAGAATGAAAATCAGAATCATCTGTACTGGCAACAACGTGAGCATTAGAATCAAAAACCTGGGACACATTTTGAGTGGGTCGGTATCCTTTCCACTGCTGGATTTGTCCTTCCCTTTTCCCCTTCCAACCCTGAAAGGGAAGCAGCTTCTTTCAAGAAGCACTTAGCACCAACTGTTAAAAATTTCATCCACAAATTAAATCCACAATCAAGTGCTGCTAGATCAATAGACAATGATTTCTTCTCATTCTCAAACCAGGTACTGTCACTACAACACTGCCAGGAGGACACAACAGGTTGGACAACCAAGATCCTGCAGAGAACGAGCTGTGACGTTCTTCCCTCGCTAGCCTCTAACCCTCATCTTGCTCTGCATTTTGGGTTTTCATATGCAGAGAGAGAGACCCAACATTTTGTAACAGACCACGTTAAAAGAAGCAAGAAAAGAAATCTGTCCATAAATCATAGCTATATATACATATACACTCCATTTCTCCTCGGCATCTGAATGCAGGCACAAATCCCATATTTGAAGATAACAATGTATGCTTTACAATTCCTTAAAATGAAAGGGTTCTAAATATAGAAAGCATAGAAAATACCCGGTTATCTCCAACTTTTGGAAAATGCTTGTTAGCAGGTTTCTTTATCAAAGTTCTGTTAATTCCTCCAGCCTACAGCACACTTAGTAATACACGATGTGTTGGGGGTGCATTCCGTTTAATCCTGAAAATGTATCAATGCAATGGCAGCAGCAAGGTATGAAATAAATGCTGATATATTTAAGCTGGTCTAATCAAACACAGGATTCATAAGGGACACCGTTTTATGAAAACAGGGCCACCCTAAGCACACATTAAAACCAAATTTTCCTCTATAAAACATTGAAGCGTGGATTCAATCAAACCCATTCTACTTCAGACTCTGCCTAAAAGAATACTTATTCCAAGGGCTGTCCAGCTTGAACTCTTGACACTAAGCTGCACACTACCACGTTTTCTGAACGAAAGCTCATTTTCGGCAGTGCCCAAGCTTACCGAGTTGATGTCTATTCCCATTGACGGTTGGGTCTGGCTTCCTGGAGGGGACTGTGGGATGGTAGAAGGTACCGTGACGGAGAGTGGGGGGAGTTGTGTTCCTCGCTGTAAACCAGAGGTCTGCATTAAAGGAGTATTCTGAGGCAGGGTACTCGCCACCTGGGTCTGCTGCTGTTGCTGGGAAGTTGTCTGGGTAAAAAACGGATATGGGGGAAGCTGCTGCTCCAGAGACAATGCGTCCATAGCCACGGCCTTAAAAAGAAGAATCAAAATCATCCACGCTGGCACGTAATTCCCCTTAATTTTCAAGCACATCAAGTTTCACACCAAGTAAACTGTACTAAGTCAATCTCATCTTGCATTTTAAAAATGTTACCTAGAGGTTCAGAAACAGTCAGGAACATGTTTCAAAGGACTTAATATCACCTCCACTGTACAACAGACACACACTCTAAAAGCACAGTTGAACGTCCAGGTCAGAAATTGATAACCTAGTCAGTCACAGAGTCACCACACCTATGAATTCAATTTAAAAAAGGTAATTGAGCTCCTCTCATGAATTAGAGAAATGCCTTTCGAATTTCACAACTAACTTTAGGACAATACCATTACAGAAGAGTGTCCTAATAGATGTTTTTTTCCCCACGGTCTAGAAAAGCAGAAGTAAAATCTGTGTCCTCTACAAACCTCTCCCTTTTTACAGCTCTGAATTAAGGAACATACTTAAAGAAGAAAATTACAGAACAAGAGAGATGAAGTTACAGCCAGCTTTTCCCTAGGTAAAACAATTAATCTGTGACTGAAAATGTTTAATTCTCTCCAAGTAAGTTCCTACCTGAGTAATCGGTGACAAAGGGGAAAGCGTAGGAGACATCTGCTGTGACTGTGGTCGTCTTGAGTCTGCACTCAACGAGAGAGGACTGACGGCTGGCTGACGGTGCTGCTGGGAAGGGGCTGGCGTCGTCGTCATTCCTGCCAGGAAGAAACAAACCAGCTTAAACGGGAACACAGCAATGGTTTATTGATACTCATATGGAGGTAATTACCTAAACGATGAAAAATGAATGGCGTTAAGTGGACAACCACTTAAGGCAAAGTGCTGAATGTGCCTTGGCCAACCAGGCTGAAACTCGTTAGCTAATTTGCAATTAATTTTGTCAGGCTGAAGAGCATCAGGATGAGAGGAAGATCCCTGTGGTTTATCCTGGACCAAAACCAGTCACAGTTGTTCAGGTTTGGGCACAGATACTGAATTGAAATGGAAACAGGCAGAGCAGCTTCAGCGGTTTACAGAAACCATAGGTATTGTTCTCGCACACCTCCCAGGTTGCACACGTTGAACCCAGGAGAAGCACATTCTGCTCTATTTGCAAGGGCTCAAACTTCAGGAAGAAGATAACAGATCATATAACAAGACTAATCAGAGGGCACTTGCGATATTATAAAAGCGAGCACCTATTTGATGGAAAATGCAGAAGAAAAACTGGTTACACAGGAAGTTCTCCATTTTTAATGGCATACCAGTGCACAAGAAGGCAGGAAATATTCTTCACACTCTAAAGAGCCATGACCTAGCAGGGGGTAGGGATAAACAATTCAAGTATTGTAATTTTGTTCAAGTTCAAGACAAAAATCTGGAAATTTTGAAACCTCCCGTTTTCTGCCTCACCCTAGAGGAACCGAGACACCCTGAAAAGTGATTTCAGGACAATCTAGCTAGCGAGCTGTTCTTCTAGAGCTGCCAGAAAGGAGGAATTCACAAGAGCCTGAGAGCTCCTAGGCACTTGGCAAACATTCAAGGCTTCCAGGCAGGCTGCCAGGGAGCCAGGAAGTCCGGGCTGCCAAGGAGCCAGCAGGCAAACTGGCTCAAACTGCACGGATTCTGAAGACTGCCTTGGCTTCCCCTGCGATGTTTTCAAAATCAACACCGTCTCACGGAACATGTCAGCGAACCGACAAACTCAAATGCACAAATGCGTAGTCTGAAATTGCTGGTAGTTCTCTATAACCCGACAGGTGCTTATTTCCCCACCTTTTCTTGGGGCTGCCGAGGGCATGCCTGTGCAACATGCAGAGCTCCTGCAAAAAGTTGAAAAGCCTTTACGTTTTCTGCTAAAGAGCTAGAAGATGAAGAGAGGCAAGGAAGGTTTAGAAAAATCAGTTACAAAAAGCACCAAACACTGACTATGCCAATGATTAAACTATGGGATAGTCTCCAAAGAGAAGCAGGAAAATCATCAGTGAGTATATCTTTTTAATTTGTTATGTCTTTGATAGATCAGGAAGTGTTTTCAAAGCAATTATATACTTACTGGTTTGGTTTTATACCGTTTGCTTTGCTAATTATGGATACAGAAAAAAATTTAGCCACCAAATCTGGCCTAAATCCACGCAAGTAGTTTGTTTCTTTCTATACACACAATAGCTCTCTTCGCACAGACTCGCTGAGTTCTACTCGAATCTCTGGAAACTGTGTACAGTCTCTTTTGAGACCAGAAAACTGGTTAAAGGATGCTGAAAGCTGCTGACCTGCTCTGCACTCAAACGGTTAAACCGTCTTCTTGCTTCACTCTTAACTAGAACTGCTCAGACATAACACTACATTACCCTGATTATAATTATTTCCTCTTCCCAACATGTGAGAGGATTTTTAAGTGGGTAAGGGAATCCTGCCTAACACAGGAAATACACTTGTATTTTTGGATATGGCGCCTTATTTCTATTCTAGGAATCAACTGGCTGCAATTGTCACTGACATTAAAATAAACAAACACAACTGTTACACAACTGTTCACAACTGTTTGAGTGTGACCCAGTCAAATTATTTAAAAAATAACAATCACCAGTTTAGGCAATTTGCCTATAAAGTTAAATTTGAGACTGAAATTATCAGGTGATCGGTACACTATAGGTTACCAGCATGGCAAATAATGTTTGTGGTTTGTTGTTTTGTTGGGTTTTTTTTAAATAAAATTATCAGTATTGCCAAAGTCCAAAAACCCCAACAAACACAACTCAGACTCACCACGCTGAACAGCTCAAACAGCAACAGCACTTGAGAAGATCTTGCAACAAAAACTGCACTGCTAGGAAGGCAACAATTTCAACACAAAGGCACCATAGTGAGAGCTGTTAGAAATTAAGGTGTGCACTTGATACTATTTCCCAAAGCCCTGCTATATTCTGCAGCGTGAATATTCAGGGTATTTTCAAAACTTAAGCAGTCAAGCTTAGAAAAACTAGCACACCTCGTTAAGGCTCCACATCATTCTTGATTGCTCTAAAGAGAAAATTTGCTTCAGATGAAGCAAGCAATATTCTTTCTCCAAAAGAATCCTCACACTGAAAAAAAAAGACATTCTAAACAAAAGATCTACTGAAGATATTTCCGTAACACAAGTGCTGTTGGGGTTAAGTACAATGAATTACAAGGCTTTGGATCCTGTCTCTCCTGTAGTCTTATACAGAAAATTAAAAAACAAACAAACAAACACACACCCTAAAAAGCAGATTTGGGCACCAAGAACATGAGAAAAATGAAAGACAATTTGTAAGTCATATAACTAAATACAGCTTTCTCACTTTTTCGTACAGAAATGGCTTGATAAAACTTGTTTATAAAGAAATGTCAATCAAAGGTGAAGTGCAATTACCTCTCAGACAAAACAGTAATATTCAGCAATGCAACTTCCATAATTTTAAGACAAGCGACATGGACAATCTGAAAAAACACCTCAGAGTTCTGATCTTACCCTGACTGGCAGTGCTGATGCCCAAGTGAGTCAGATTGGCAGCAAGATTCCCGGTACTATTGGAGCTACTCAGGGCTGGGAATGTGGATTCCTCAGGATCTAACGGCGTAGGGAGAGGGGAAGGGAAATGGATGTTTGTCAGGTCTGGCAGGGAGCCACCCGTGTTATGCGTAGCAGGAATCAGTGTTGTAGTGTTTTCCTGGTCAGCTGATGGAAAGATGCTAAATAAGGGAGAAGGAAGGGGGAAAAAAAAAAAAAGACAAATCTCAATTTAAATTTGAGCTTGGACAGATCTTTATAAAATCTTTTTAAATAAGGAAGGTGCCATATACAGAACTATATATTGTATTTCTGATAAACCAGAGATGTAATAGCCAATGGGTCACTCAGAGTTTCTGGCTTGTCTTGTATCTATTGCAGTCTTATACTATCTAAACTGAAAACTCAAGGGGACATTCAACATATAACATTCGTTCTTACAGATCTCAATGCTCTTTAAAAAAAAAAAATAAAAATTGCTCAAAACTTACTTGATTCCTGGAACTTCACATGATTTAGGTCTTGATGACCCAGTCTAAAATAGAAGGATGACATTTTTAAAGGCAAAGATACTGCCAGAGATTAATGCTTAGGATATATTTCAATTATTAAGTTTTATTTAATTTAATACATTTCTACAGAAGAGCTGTTCTTCTACACAAGAGCTCTGTGAAGCTCTAAGAAGATATTTGTCACTTTTGTTGCTTTACTGGCCCAACGAGGCTCAAATTTAAAGAGTTTCTCCTGATATAATCAAACATCCGCATGCACACATACATATCAAGTGCCTTTCTGACCTAATCTTTAGTGATTTGTTGCTAAAAATAGCATTTAATCTCTAATCTCTGCAAGGAGTTTGGTTTGGTTGACAATATTTAGAGCATTAGTTTACCTTAAAATTTAACAAATTAAATCTCTATACTTTGAAATGTGAGATTCCTACCTTTTTAGTGTCCCAGCCTTGTTTAGAGAGGGTTTTGTCTGCCTCCGAGGTGGTTTCCTCCATTCCAGGGACAGTCAGTAATAAAACTAAAAAACAAGAACAGAAGGAATCATATCATAATATTATCTTCTTGGTAAGAATTTTCAGACTGGAAGTTTAGCCATTTGAAAACTCTTAAGTAACCTATTATCAATTAATATGAAACAGTGGCACTCTACTGTTACGAGATCAAAATTTAAACAAAAAAAACACCAGAAGAGAATAAAATTGTATTTAATTAGCAAGGAGACATTATCAACTTAAAAAAAAAAAAAACAAACCCAAAAAACCCCAAATAATACTTCAAAAATTTTGGCCTCCAATGTAGTTTGCTTAGATCTAAATGAAAGAGTGTATCTTGGGAACTAGTGTTTCCTATCTTTTGCAGTTTGCAAAAGTGATGTACACTTGTTACAGCTAACGGGTGGCCAATAGGACAATTCGAGGGGGAAAAAAATCCGGACCATCTCCCCTGGGATAGAGAAACGCTGTAAAGTTGTTACTTCTCCATATTCCAGGCACGTTTCTTTGTTCAAAGTAATCGACTGTTTCATCATGGTAATAGCAAGGTGACAAAGAAACAGCAAAAAAAAGCCCAGTCAGAGAGATGTATCAACAGAAGCCTTTCACACTGATGACTATAAATCCATATTTATGCAATACTGTTTAAATGATCACTATTTAATGCTTTACAGCGCTGGAAGTATATGGAAGAGCTGCAGAACAGCACATATGCATTTGAGTGTTGCGTGTTCATCTCTGTCTGGGTGGTTGTTTAAGAATGAAATTTCTCTACACAGATTTAAGAGGTTTTCGTGTATTTCTTGAACTGACAGCAGGAACAAGGGCCAGCAGAGGGCACCAGAATTGTTAGTGCCGGAGGGCTGCGCTGCTCCAGCTTGTAACCACAGATGTTATCAGACTACTGTTTGTCAGCATTGCCTCTGAGGGTATATTCACTATAAATAAAATCTAGATGAAGTCGCAAGACGATATTCTATCACTGACCATGAAAAGCCTGTGATCTCTACACTTGTCTGGAAGTTACTACAAACTGCAAACCTCTAGTACCGCTGAGAGCGGTCTGACCATCAGAGTCCCACGAGCCCAGATTACTTTTCCCTGTAGGGCAAGGTCTTCGAATAACAGAATACGAGGTTCAGGAAAATGCTCTACCTCAGATTTCAGTACCCAGAAGAGTAAATATGGTCCTTTGTTCCCATGTAACTGAGTCTTGAAAGTGTTATGCATACATGTATTTATAGAAGTAGATGAACACCAATACTTGTGCATATAATCTGAAGTACAACACTTTGAATGTTACAAATATTTTTACTGGTTTTCTCTGTTTACCTCTTTTCTGCTGCATGTCCTGTGACCCTCCTGAAAAGGATTCCTGTTGAGCTGGAGTCATAGTACTCTGGTGCAAGGCAGAATCGGAATTTGTCCTGAAAGGAAGGCCAAAAATAAATGTTTTTATTGTCAGTTTCTCTAAATAAAAGAATGCTTAATCTCAGATAAATGTAACCAACTCAGTAAAACCTGAATACTCTGCATTAAAAACCCAAAATCTATATATGGCATGTACCAGGCACAATTTCCTTGTGAAACAATCAATTCACAGAACAAATTAGTTCAAGTTTGAAGAGCAATTGTTTCAACAATGGGATTGAGAGGAATACAGGATAAATTGGTTGCCGTAGTTAGAAGATAATTTGATATGCTTTGTTAGGATTATGCATGATCAAATAATGCAATTTTTAAGTTGAAAGATGCTTATACATACTTCTGTTCTACTAGTCTTTGAAAAGAAAGCATCCCTGTTTTATAGGGAGGGAAAATGACTGGCATCTTTTATAACTCAACAATTTTGGGGTATGCCTTGGAACACCTGGCAACATTTACCCTTAAAACGATCCCATTAGCTGACACACTTTAAGTTTAAAAGCAGGTCATCTAAAAGAATAAATATAATGGACAAAAAAAAATGCATTTGTAAATTCAGGAAGTCATGGCAATTCAGATGCCCAACTGCTGTGGGGAACAATAAAGGCCTTTGTAGTACCAGAGAACACAGTCCAACTACTAAGACAGGCGTACGATTATGCTACTAACCTTCTCCAGCTTGTGTCTGATGGAGGTGACAGATACACAGTGCCATACGGACAGCTGTCCACGTGATTCCATCAGTTAAGGGGAAGAACACCACTTTCTCACTTAAGTAGGAGGCCTATATAAAAACTTTTCCTAAGAAATAATTCAAATTACCCTGTCAGAACCATTAAGTTCACATAAGAAAGCCAAGCAGACCCCCTACAGGGAACATACATACGTTAAAAGGACACTCAAAACAAAATATTATCTGGATTGTTGTAATGTTCGAGCAACAGGACAACCATCCTCCTCCTCCCTTTCTGAGCATCTAACTCCTCAAGAAGCCGTCACCTCTCCATGCCCCTACTCACGCAGCCCCTTTAGCCCCATCAAGCCAGTCTGATTGCGGCACATTTTAAGCCAGTCAGAAATAATAAGCTAATTCGTTTTCACAAATGGCAAGAAGAAATAGTGCTTGGCAAATGCTAAACTGATGAATCAACTTGTAATAAAATGCACAATGAACCGCAAAGAATTATTCTGGTTTGGATTTACTCAGTTCTGAAGGGAAACTCAGTTTCACCAAGACTGCTTTGCCTTTTCCATCAAAGGATCTCAATCCCTCTCAGCTTCACGTGTATCATTATCCCACTTAGAGCTGAGGGAACAGAGAAAGGTAAATGCTTACTTTACAGAACAGTAGGTATTTATAGACTAGATCGCAGTTCAGAAAAGGCAGATGACATTGACTGCACGGAGACGGGAAGCAACTCCGCTGACAGGCGAGGAGGGGAGGAAGAAGGGAACTGTAATAACTGAAAACTGTGATCTTGTTGAAAAGGTTCCCTGGCAGCTCATAAACCAAAGGATATTTGTCTTCCATGTTTATCCACAGAGAGAGGGCGTCGATGGGGGGAGCCGAGACGGTTTCTGTCACGATACACTCTGTCCACCAGACCATGATGCCGAGTTGTCCTGCTTGTGTCCAATCCCGACGACTGAAAAGGAGTCTGAGAGAGACACGTGAAGTTACAAGCAGAAAAACACACGCACGAGCACCCAGAACCTATTCATATCGGATGCAAGGCTGTCTTATTCTAAAGAATAAAACTCAAAAAAGATATGGACAAGTGTAACCATGTAAATTTTTCCTCCAACAACATTTTCACTACAGCCATGGAAAGCAATTACCAAGGCTATCTCTTCCAGACAGAGACTAGAGACAAGTGAAGGCAGACCATGCTAGATCTGCCCTCTCATAAATCAGCACTGCTCTCCAACCTTCGTAATCTCTAAAATACCACCAGTGAGTGTGGCAGGGAGCCTACTGACAACTGCTGTTTACATTCCCTCAGTGTAGCATGCAGCATGCATCCAGAAGGAACATGCTGACAACCAGAGCTTAAACTACAAGGGCAGGAGATGCAGGAAGAAGATGCACAGTGAGCCTAATGTTCACCGGAACACGCCACGTTCTCTCAAAACTTCCTTTCACCCCTCCTTTCAGCATAATTGTGTTAAGGGGACACTGATAGAATTAAAAGAAAAAGAAAAGCAGTTTCCTTCCTCCTCTGTCTAGAAAAAGTTACAGCATCCAATATTTTTAAAGTGATTTTCATTTTGTTCAGGTTGTGTGGTGAACCTAGGTGGGTTGATTCCACTTTGAATCTTATTGGTGCCGCTATCTTGAGAGCGTTTACTTGTCAGCAACTGATGTCAGAGAACGAGGATGGCAGAGAAAAGACAGGGAAGATAAATTCCCAGGCGAAACTGGAAAACTTCTACATTTCCAAAAGCCCTTTTCAGTATATACCTGCGGGGGGGGAGGAAAGGGAGTACCGAATGGTCAACCTCTACTCGTACTTCAACAGCAATATATGGGTCTCCGGGGGAAAAAAAAAGCTACACAGTCTTCCACTCCTTGCCAATGTGAACAGCTTTGCTGAGTCCCTCAACACCATCTGTTTGGAAATCCAAAATTTCCTCCTCCATTCAGGTGCTGCACGTGGCAAATGCACTGTCCTGTCTGCCAAGCCATGAAACCATCTGGCTTCCACATTAATCTTTCTTCCTTTTCTTTTTTTTTTTTTTTTTTAAAGTGTCCAGCTTTGGCTCTTTAAAAGATTATTTCTAAAAAGTTTTACATTTATTTTTAAATGTTTTGTTTGTAATAACTTTTTAAAGAGTCTTTCTACTATTTTAAACTCTTTTGTATTTAGCAAATATTAGTCTCCTCTCCCTCTATGCACACACAACCTGTCTTAATATAAATGGATGCAAAGTGGCTGTGGTGTTTATTTTCTCGTTTCAGGGCCAACACTTTATATGCAGCAGAATATTGCTTAGGTCAACATGGGAATAGCAAGAGAGCACAGTGACTTCTTACTGTACTCTCAGCCATTAAGAACATGGTGTTTTGCTTCAGTTCCTTAGTAAGTATGATTTGCACAAAGACTTAGAAACCTCAAGTCATAGCATCTCCATTTTAAGTAATTCAAATTAAAACAGGTTGGTTTAATCTCTGCTGCAAACACTAAACAACAATCTGGTTCTACCTAACAGGCACCACGCAGAACTGGGAATATTCATAATTCTAAAACACCACGAAAAAGGTCTCAAACTCTTCTTTGCGCTGTTGATACATCAATTCTACCCCAAGAGGCAGCAGAATTTGCAAATACATGCGTGCTTGGAAGGTCAACAGGAGAAGCAATTTCCTATGTCAGTGGTCTCAACCACAATGTACTAAAAAAGGAGAAGCCTGTCTGAAGCACAGAGAATGCAGACCTCACCTGGAATTTAAAAGGAAGCCAATGCATATTAGTTGAATACAAAAATAGTTATGTTTTCCCTTTTTTTGGCATAACTTCCATATGAAAACACAACAAAAATCTAATTTGAGTGCAACAGTGGCACAAGTAAACATGGACCACATCCCGGCACAGGGCTACAATTTACAGAGCGAGGAATTTTTGGGCAATGCTGTTCTCTGGCTTTCCAGGAACAAAGATCCCAAGTGAATCCCTAATTTGCTTAGGGAAATGAGAAAAGAATACAAACACCTGAGAAAACGGGTATCACCTCCAACAGGTCTGGCTTCTCTCGGCAAGCATCCCATGACACTTACTCTGAACCAAATACCAGGCAATATGTCGTCATTAAAATCCCCATCCCTGCAGGGCACGTGGTGTTTAACTATAGTAAACTGGGATTTTTTTAAAAAAAAAAAACAAACCACCAACCAGATCTGAGCATCAATTTTATGTGGAAAATGAAGAACTACAACCGTTTCGCTTCTCTGAGAAACATTCAAGGATTTGAGATGAGAACCAAACCTCCACAAAACATTAAAAACCCCCTAAACACTCACAGACAGGAAGGAAAAAGCTCAGTGCTCTACAGCAACAGTGTCCCTTTAAGATTTATCAAGACTTAAGAAATAAAAACGAGCAAGGTGGATGAGGGGGAAAGTGAGGAGTTGTACCTACTGACAGTTTACATTTCAGTGCCTCCTGGTGACAAGCAGCATTTGGGTAATCATTCTGCCTTTCCCGATGGAGTTTAACATGCAGGCTAAGTGCACATGCTCAGAGATTGCTTAAATCACAGGCCAAGACAGTGCCAAATAAACCACCGTCTGCATCAAATTAATCCCCCGTAAATCATAAGTAATCACATGACAGATCACAGCAAGTCCAGGGAGTCTGTACAGGAATTATTATGCATGTTCCAAACTGGGATGCATGGCAAAACCTGTATTTATGTGACAGACCATAACTCCTTTGGAGCTGGGACGGTGAATCAAATAAATACTGTGCATACCAGAAAAAGTGTAACATGTGCTAAAATACGTATCTACCTGGGCAAACAGTACACCAGTCCTAAATACGTATTTGCACAAACCTAAATACTTGTTTACCAAAGAGACAGGAACTGCTCCAAAGGCTTCTGCCAGAGCTCCGTTGTGCTGTAAATGCAAAGAACCAAGATTCTCAGACACTAACGCTCTCACCAGAGACAACCAGACAGGCTTCACCTCATTGGCACATCGTACAAGTATCTTTTGGCAATTTCATCGTTATCTTAGCTTAAAACTGAAAAACCTGCAAAGCATTCATCACTGATACAAATACACGGGTTTATTTTATTGCTTGTCACCACTTGTTATCTGTAACAGTATCAACTTTGGATTTTTGTGTGTGGGTGTGAAAAAAAAATACATAAAAACTTGGAGTTTAAGAACAATTTGTTTCCGTATCCTCCTCTAGTCATTCACAAATTTTTGAATACTCACTTTCAAGCGCTCCCTTAGTTTCAGGACTAAAAAAGTCTTTGTAATAACCACTGGTAATGGCCATCAAGCACAAAAATACTGAAATACTATTGCTTAAAAAGAACAGGAACTATGAACCTCCTCAATCTTGAAGAGACCAGACACTTGTAGAGTAGTACTAAGGACTTCATAACATTACAAACCTCTGCACTGTATTCCCTAAAGGCAACCAAATTAAAACAGACGTTTGCTGCTCCTCTTGCACAAGATTCAAGCTGTTAACCTCCACAAATTCAGCTGTCTATGTGTATTTCAAAATGCATAGAGGATGTTATCAATAGTTTATCTGTATTTATTAAGCCAACCTTCATCAGAAAACCACAAACTGCAAAATTTAATTCTTACCACATCCTTGTGAGAGAAAATATAAATGTTTCTGCTCAAAAAAAGGAAAACTAATACAGAAATTTTAATTATTTTGAGCACCCTAAATCAACTAACTACAGAAATCAGGAGTCCCAGAAGTATCCATCACTTACTCCTCTCCCCTATACAACACCTTCTGTCCAAACATGCTTACTAACAGCAAAACATTCATATAAAACACTGATTTTCTGTTTATAGTGCATTACCCCTGGAGTCACAACTGCAGGGGGAAAAAGCAGCCAGTACATCCCTACATTTACTCTTCAGCCAGCCCAAAGAAAAGTGACTATTCCAATACTGGCCTGTGTGCCATTCCCCCTTCTCCTCTCCTAAATCCCATGCATTACTCCCATGGAACATGCACGCTGCCGTGGGGTACCTTCTTCCACACCCCCATCTCCCAGCACTTTCCACATCCCCTTGCATTATTTGCTTCCACTTTTGCTTTGAGTCTACAGTATCGTTGCAGAAGATTTCATGAAGAATTTGGTACTGAACAAAAAACCCCACCACCACCATGAACGTTTGCTGACAAAGAAATTGCATCGCCTCTGCATATTCTTGACACAAAAGCATCACAACCAGGGACTAATATCTAACACTAGATATATACAATACAAAAATATCCACACATCCCATACATGACTATGTTCCATTACAAAAGAGCAAAAGTTTTTAAAACAGGGTGATGTGCTGAGGCCACAGTGCTACGTCCTGAACTTGCAGCTACTTCATGGTCTCCTGTGAAATTAAAAATAGCATACAGGCACAGCATTAATCAACAAAAAGAAGGAAACATCCTATGAAACTCACCTGGAAGGGCAGATCCATGGCACTGTTTCCAATTTGATTCACATTTGGCAGCGACCCACCGTAGTACTGGCCACGACTCTGTCCCAGCTGCAAATATTGGGTTTTCTGCAGCTGTAACTAAAAGAAAAGGAGGAGGAAAGTGTAAGGGCAACTCATTTATTTTTCAACTGTTTTAACTGACTCAACTTGACACCGTATCCGTTATGACTGAGAATGGATACCGTCTATAAACAGAACAAATTCAACTTCTGTGGCTGCATGGCAACCTTCTGTGGCAAACTGCCACACTAGGTCTTGTGTGATAGCGTAAAGCAATGGAAGAAAAATCGACTTCGTAGTTCAATTTCCAACAAATAACCACCACGCGGTTCTTATGTCACCTGTTAGTCTGAAAACCAGGATGTAAACCCTCATGTCAGTCTGATCATGACTCTAGTATCAAAATTAGCCAAGCTGTTCATGTGTGTGATGTACACATTAAAAAAGTCATCTTCCTTTAGTATATCGAGTATACCTTTTATCCATTCACCCTTTTAGCTATCTAGGTAACAGAGATGATGTAGCTTTCCACCATTAGATAAGTGTTCTTGTTTCTTGCACCAGGAAAAGCTCTGTAGGAAGGGCAGACACAGGTTTTCAAAGAGACACCAACCAAAGAAAAAAAAACAGCAAAGAATTCCTTACTGAACTCAGGTATACATGAAAATAAATGTGACAGTCTGCAAAGTTTCAATAAATGCCAGATATCACTCTTCAGTTCTGAATGACACCTCTACACTGAAATATCCTAGTCTGCTTTCCCATAGTTGTATATGTTTCTGGTGTACAAAAAGTGTGCAAGAAAGTAATTTCTTTTCTACTCAAACGTCAACTTACTTTCATTGTCACTTCTTTCAGAAGACTATACTGTCTCAACAGCTGATTAATAAGAGCTACGACTTTTGATTAATCTTTTGTCAGTGGCCTTTCTCAATTTTTTATTTAGTAGTACCAATATTTAAAATAATTTCTCATTCAATTCTGTAATGTTCCCACTCAACACATCGAGATTTAATACCACGCTGCCTCCAAAGTCCTATTTTAGACTGATAAAGCAGAATTTGCAATCATCTGAACACAACAATCCTGCTCCCAGGGATGCATCTTCCAAAGACTCAAGAAACTACAATTAAAGCAGCAAAGAAATGAGCTTACATAAGTTCCCTCTCCTCCCACTGTGGAGGAGTACATATTTTATAATGTATGTTGTTCCTCACTAGATGTCAACTGGCTGTTTTTGCACTCTGCAATGCAAGAACATTCCTAGATTGGTAGCAAAGAATTGTTTAAAGACTAAATGTTCAGATCTTGGACTAGATGCAGGTTGGTTGCTAAGGTACTGTAGTGTGTACATCAACAAATCTGGTTTAGTCTCATTCAAATACATCTGAAAGCCTTTGCCTTGCAATGCCAGAAGTCTGAAGAGCAAAGTTTGGAAAAGTACTAGAAAACACGGCATCCCCAAAACTGGATGTTTACATGGTTGGTTTTGTTTGTGTTTTTTTTTTTCTTTACACTTTTCTTGAAGAAAGGAAATGGCAGGATGGAAAGAAGCAGCCCTGCCTCTACACCTTTAGCACAAAGGCCCTCAGGTTGAATGAAGATGTTTGTAGCAAGGCAGAGGAAGAGCCAGCGCCATCCGTGGTGACAAGGTGATCTATGCAGAGTCCTCTGATAAAACGGTAATAGCATGGGGAGGGATGCTGAGCAGTGTTGACAGTGAAGATACCACACTGCACACTGATAGCACCGAGACAGGACAGAGAGAAAAGGGACCAGTCTGCTTCAAGTGTCTATCATGCCGACACTCAGGCATATATATATATTCAAATAGTCCCTGAATTGAGGAGGAGAAAATGGGATCACCCCAAGGAAAACAGTGCGTGCATTCTTCCAACTTTAAAACTATCCCTAGGAAAGCAACTCAAATACCCTTTATTTACAGAATCTCCCCTAGAAGCCACCAATTTCCAAATACACAGACAGCCAAAATCTTTCTGCTTTAGCTGAGAGACCAAATTAATCCCAAACTTATGAGACAGTGCTTAGAGATGAAACCTCTACGAAAGGGCGCTCTCAAAAGCCTCAACTGTTCGGGCAGGATCCCAGTCACAAAGCGGCTGATGGGGCTTTTTCTAACCAAAGGGCAGATAAATCCCCTCAGTCTGAAGACTTATAAAATATTCACAGCATGTTGTATCAAACAGTTCAACAAGATCCCATCTCAAAAACAGGAAAGGGCCCCCCCCAGCTTTTCTTTTGCAATCTTTTGACACGCAATTACCATCCAGCGCTCTCCAAGCAATACATGAAATTAAGAGAAATGCTCTGCGCCGGTATCACTTAATGAGTCACAGCCCCTCTAACTCAGAGCTGCAGATCGCTAAAAGCACAATATCAGAACTAGCTGTGCTTTTTGCCTGGCCCGTACATATGTTTTTGTTGTTAAAAAAAGGCTTGCTTGGGATTTGTGCCAAACATTGAAGTAACGATTTCAACAGGTGTTGGTTTCTTTTAAAGAACCTACTACAAGGCACCCAGCATGGGGGGAAGGGGGTGCTGCTTTATGTTTTTTAATGTTTTGGCCTCCCCCAGTACATACCTACCTCAAAGCATAATGTAACTGGGAGGTCACCACTGTTTGTCTTTCCACTGCAGTTAAAGTGGAAATGAGGAAACACAAGAGAGCGAGGACTAAAGTGCTTCTCAAAAACGAGCTTGTTAAATGGCTTTGCTGTATCATTAATTTTAGTAACACTACCTTCGATAAACACTTTTGGAGATCCGTGCCAAAAATAAGAAAACTGATTGCTTGTTATTGCTCTCGTCGATCATTACACCAGTGTGTAGATCTGTATTTGTTCCTCTCTCCAGCCTCCTGCCTTCTAACGGCGAGCGGCCCCCAGACTACGCTGTTTATAGGAGACCATCAACAACTGCCACTCGCAATCTATGAAGATCAAGTGTAAGCAGAGCAGGCCGGTTTGCTGAGCGCCTCAAACGTCCAGCTTTTTACCTGGTAAGACAGCAATTTTAAGTTCTGCAACGTTAGACCTTGCTGTTGTTCCGATGGGAGACGTCAAGTGTTTCGAAGCAGAGGATCGGCAAAAAAACCCTGAAAATTTCACTGTCGTGCTTTGAGATAACTCAGGAATCTCTGGGCTTGCTAAGAGGACCTGTGCACAAAGAAAAGCAGCGCTGAAAATGAAAAGAGACATGGGTTGCAACTAAAACGAACACTTCCTCCTTTTCCTGTAAAACTACCTTGTGAGGTAAATTAAGTATACTGGGGATTAGGTTTGAAGAGGGGGATTGTGGGGTTTTATTTTAAAAGTAAGAAAAAAAAAAAGGTCTTTTCTTAATAGAAAAATTCAGATTACTCTTAAAATGTTAAGAAGTCTCATGACAACTCTAGCTTTATCTCCTGGGGTTAGATTCAATTAGTGGCAACTTGCTCTCTATACGAATTTAGATAGTGAAGTACGATAATGAATTACTTAGTGTTCACCAGATATATTAATTTCTTGAACCACGAGAACTTAGTGACTGTACATTACAGCTTTTCTATTTATGCATTATGTGGCCAAGATAACAGTTCCTTGACAGTTGAAAATATTGCTAAATATTCCAGTTCTTTCCTGAGAAAGCTTTTGGTAAGGAAAAAGCTTTTGCTTGTTAAACCATTTTATTTCTGCTTGGCATTCTTGTTCAGAAGTAATGTTTCCCAAACAACAGACCTTAACTGAATATGTAATTTTCCCCTCCACCAGCATTTCTCTTATGCTACTTAAAGAAAAAAAAATTATTTTAAGTTAAAATCCCATTTAATTGTTAAAAATCAAACACTTCTGCATAAGCAGTTTTCTAGAATAGCTGAAAATGTTCCCCAAATAAAAGGTTGATACACAGTTGGTTCGCCACATTTGAAGTTAAGTTAAAACCAATAAATTTCTGCAAAGCTGCAAGAGTAACAATCTGTGAGGCAGGAGCAGCATCTGTACAGCAAACAGGAAAGGAATCATTACCTTTCCACATAGTAATTAGGAATTTGCAAGCAATCACATTCTTAACTCAGCCAGCAGTTGAGTAACACGACATGACCTTACTCTGGTTAATGGAGCTGGACACACACAACTTTGGTAAGAAATCAAAAATATTAGATTTAACATAATTATTGACTTGCTAACAATGGAACATTCTTCCAGATACTAGTTTTTATGTGAATCCATTTACATGAACTACTTCAATTTTTCCATTTAAATTGGGTTAAAATGTGCTGGACATACAGCTGTGTTTGTAGGGAGAGATTCAAGTTATACAATAAAAAAAAAATTAAAAAAAAAAAAAAAAAAGAGAAACCTATCCCTAAAAGCATATCCAGTTTTCCTACAGACATTTCTAAGTGTCCAAAATATGCAGATGTGAATCAAAGGAAGCATTTATTAAAATTCAACACTTCAACTTCTCTAAATTCTTCTCCAAAAATTCTGGGCAAATTACAAACTTATGGACAGAACTCAAAATTCAACTGTAATCGAACAGCAAAATTGATACTGGAATGAAGTCAATCAAAATCCACTATAACCATTTCATTTTAAATGCCCTTTTTAATACATAAAAATTTGATTCCCATAAGTGTAATAAAAGGGTGGAGTGACCTTTTTGATGAAAAAAACCCTAAGATATCTGATGAATACAGGAAGTAAGATTTCATGATAACTGCTCTTTTGCTGGTTTGCAGTTTCCATACCAAGCTTTCTTATAAATTTTAGGTTTTCACTTTAGAAAGCTTTCTCTTTAGCATGTTGAGGCTAATAAGCAGCAAAACAAGTGCAGATTAAAATTAGAAATGTCTTATGAAAGCTTAATTGGAAATTAAATTCTGTTTAAAGGATTGACTGGAAGTTTTAGAGACTGCATTATAGGTAAATCCTGTTGTTCAAATCAGCTCAAAGTTTCCCAGTTGGATACGTCTGAAATTTCTCAGGAAGGCTTTCTCCTCAAGCAACCAGAGGCTGGACCTGCCACAGGAAAGAATGTAGAGTTGCCTGGAGTTTTTGAACAGACTGGGATTGATTTGGCATCCTCAATAGCAAGTCACTGCTATTTTCTGATCTCTCCCCAGGAATGAACTCACAGCCCAGCTCTCGGTAGAAATGTCTGCCTCAATGAAAAGGCACTTTTAGCACTATTTTTGGCCTCTCTGCAGAAGAGCCAAAGACAGACAGTAGAGATCAAGTGCCCTTTCATCCTCAGAACTGGACTTTTCAAGTTACACAGGTAAGGGCAGCGAGAGAGAAACGTTCCAGGTCGAGTGTGCACGCTCTGCCTCTCCTGTGAGCGAGCAGAGGGCTGAGACTCCCAAACTACTAATCTGGCTTCTGTCTCCAGCATGAAATTAAACACGAAGTCAAACAAACCCTCAAGACAAGTCAGTGAAGTGTTTTCTTCAAAGGCAGATTTCTTCCCATTCACAATCCTTATGTTGATAAGAAAAGCAAATACACTCTTAAAAAGAAAGATAAGTTAACATCAATTTAATGATTCACAGTTATTGCGTTTAGACTTAGTGGCAATATAGCCGCTAGCTAAAAAATCACTTAATTACCCATCTAACTATTAAAAGTTCTTTATGTTTGTGTCCAAGTTGCCAAAAACTATCCAATAATTAACTAACTGCTCTGACCACCAAAAGAGTTTGGCTCCTTCCTTCACCTCAAACTAACCCTTTTCTGTTAATATTCTGAAGTTTGTATTAGATTTGGAATTTTAAAAACTCTGTACTTGCTACCCAACCAATTTCTAAAATTAATATACATCAAAATAGCTGCTCATTTACTAAAACCACCCTCCATGAAAGCTGTCTAGAATTTATTTAATTAAATGAGGACGGATTCATAAATCAATAAAAGAGAATCCAGGTAAGTCAAGGAAAAGAAAATTTAAATGTTAGCCACAATTTCATGAATTATAGCAGGTATTCAGCTGCCAGTCCCTCTCTACATCAACAGACCCAGACTCAATCTCATTAAAGCCAAGAACCTAAAATTAATATCAATAACGAGAAGACACAGAAAGTTATTAGCAGAAAAAAAGTTTCATGAGCCACGGAGGATGTAGTTTTATAATCCAACCAAGCAGATCACGCTGCGGAGAACATGGTCCCAGTGCTCTGGTTGCCTCGTCTTTCCCGGGAAAGCTGTCTAACCTTGCCCCTCTCCTTGCCCCAGAACTCTTATGACCTGAAAGAAATCTGGTTAGAGAAGCTGAACCAGCAGAAAAACTTTGTGGGTTGGCTTGGTTTCTCTTAACTTGCTCACCCCACAACCAGATGAATTTTTGATAGCAGAAGGGAAACAGGAGAGAGCAGCGGAAGCCAACAAAAGGACGAGTTCTTCAGTATTTGGACTAACTCAGCTGTATGGTCCAATCTCACGTTATATTTCAGGGCTGCCTACTGAAGCTGATGTCTGAGCAAACCTCACCTTCACTCTCGTGCAAGCTGGAAGGGATGAAAAGAATGAGTCAAGCGAACAACGAGAGAATGGGGCCTGGCGTTACGGCAACCTGTCATTTCTGTCCTCCTTCTGCCACCAACGTTCCCCAGGACACTAGATGAGCAATTTGTCAGAGGCAATTGCTAGTTTTCAGGTTACTCAACATAAAATACGAAGGGTCTATCAAAATTACCAACTGGGGTCTGAAGTACCCCTTCCCCTCGAGTCAACTGGACCTGTGCTATGAGTGTATAAAGCACTTTAAAAACTGAAGAGCTGCTGTTGGGTTCCCCCCACTCCCCTGACTACCGAGTGTATCAAATTGGACATTCAAGGCATCAATCTCTTCTATTTTACTGCTTGCATCTTAGTTATCCTCCCATAAAATGAGAGTAATCACACCAGAAGACCATTGTAAAGATTAAGTTGGTTTTGAACTACTCAGACTCCTTAACAGTGTAAGGCGCAGAGCACTTCCCTGAGGGTTTAATTATCCTACCAGCAAACCGAAGTTTGACGGGTGCACTCTGAGGCCCAGAGCTACACACTGAACAATGCAGATAAATCAAGATATTTAACAGTCTCCCAGTAAGCCACCATCATCTATTTTTGTGCCCAAAGAGGCAGGGGTCTCAGTCTCACTAGGGGAGAGGTGAATATATGATAAATTAATTAATACTGCTCACGCAGGAGATTATGAAAGATTGGAAAGACTTTTTGGAATGCTTGACTTTTTAATCTATATAATGCTTTTATAGTTGGAGTACAACTGATAAGTTAATACTGACTGTTTTTATAGTGCTATCAAGTTTTTGACAATTTATTGCAAATAATTAAAAAGACTTCCATTATTTAGATGTTACAGATTAAAATCCACCCATGCATTTTATCTAATAGCTGAATAGGTGGCTAAGGAAGAGATAGGTGTCTATTTGCAATTTTAGCCCTTTACTTTTGTTTTCCAAGTAATTAAAAATTAGATGATCAAATCTAACAACATCAATACTTTCCCTTTCATCTGAGCATGCACCCGCAGAAGCATGTACATGATAGAGGTTTCTTTTCAATCCAAAGTATGTCCCGATGGTCAGGGGAAGTAAGTGTTATGCCGTAGATCCACTTCTTTTAAATTGTCTTTCAGAGCACCTAATGCTTGCTCTGTCTAATATAAAGAAAAAGGTGCAGCATCAGAAAACTAGAGTTCAGGTTCTTTTATCAAAAGACACCGATTCTCTAGAAAAGGCTTGGCCACAGAGCTAGATTAAAAAACATCTAGAATTACACAGAAGTATACAGTCTATCAGCCCCTTAAAGCTAATGCACGTTGTAGATATAAAAAAGGAACTCTGAAAACTGTCTTCCTCTAAAATTCAGAACACATTTAAATGTGCCTGCTGTAAAGCGACACTGTTCTTTTATTTCTGAATAATCGACCATTCATGGCAACAACGAAAAGCGAACACGGCGCACAGAGTAACGCTAGAATAGAAAAAGCATAGCTAGCTTCTTCACAACTCTTCCTGGCTAATGGAGACAGACTACACAGACTAATTTATCAAAGAAAAAGAAAAGAGAATCCCTTGCATTTCTCTCTCTCATTTGGGCTGTCACAATCAGGAAGAAACACCATCAAGCCAGATTTCTAAAGTAACCTATTTCCTGCAGTTTCAAGTACCGATCCAACAGCAGCGATGGATCCAAATGCACAGCTGTTCCTCCCAGGAAGACTGGTAAAGGAAATGAAGTCTGAAGTTTAGAGGAAAGGTATAATCCGCAGTGATAGCAGCTGCTCTGTCTGGGTCACTCGGGATTTAAAATATTCCATCATCAGCTTTGTAACAAAATGTGTTGCAATGGTGTGGGGTTTTTTTTTTAATTTTAGTATGGTTTTATTTTCATAAAAGTGAAGAGTTTAACACTGGCTACAAACAGACAAGTGCGGACAACCCAAGCAAAAGTTTCCCTTGTTGCCTCTGCCAATCATATTTGGCCTTCTAATGCTATTAGCATCCTAGCGCAATAGATATTGCAGAGAAAAGTACTACCAAGCCAAAACAGGAAGCCAAATGTCTACTACAAACTAAGTGAAAATTACCACGAAAAAATCCAGACATATGGTATGAACTGGATTTGAACCCATGCTTTTAGAACTGCTACATCATTGTTTACTCTTCCATCCCCATAACTGCCAATTAAGTCACTGTCAAGTATTTGTTCCATTATCACATCGATATGTCAGGACACAAACAGAAAAACTCTGCAGGCCAGCCAAACACAGTCATTAAGAATAAAAATTCAAGAAAAGAAAAAAATGCGTTTTTCCTGCCTTTTTTTTTTTAAGGGAAGGAATCTGTTGTAATATATTGGAATTTAGCCGCTACAAAAGAGCAACAGCTTTGTTTCTGCCACACTGAAACACTTCACAACCAACTTTTTACTCATAGCAGAACTGCAAACACAAGGCCAGCACTGCACTTGATTTTTACCAGTGGATAGCTACAGTATGCCACCAAATACACTGTTCAAGGATCCAGGCGTTTCCCAATCCACTAAAACACCCAAATTTTCCCAAAGACTTCAGAAACAGACAACAAAATGGGAAGCGACACATTCAAGGACCAGAACCAAAGGCATTCTGCCACAGCACGTGAGCATCCCAGCTCACATTAACTCAGTGCGAGGGTCTGCACGGAGGGAAGGGGAAGCAGAATGCTCCCCCTCTACCTCACGGAGCCAGAGCTTGAAAGAGGAGCTCTCCCCACACACCATGAAAAAATAAACTGGGAATCAGAAGAAGGGGTTTTCATCATTAATGATATTTGCTAAGCAGAGCAAAGGGGAGAACAACATAGCTAACTGCAGATTTTATAAACCTGATTAAGCTTAAAGGTTACCTGACAGCATTACATGTAGGCTGCAATTCCAGTTGCTCACCAGTAAAACTGTGAGGTCTCAAAGGGTGTGCATCTGCTGGAACACCCGCGTGGGTCCCTCGCAGCTGCATAAAAGCGTCTACAAAATTAAGGCAGTCGTGAATGATTCTGTGCTTTGAAAAGGAGAAAGGAGATGATGGAATAAGTTCTTATCTCTAGTGTTCACGACAATGCTAGTCATTTGAGGAAGGTATTCCTATTAGTTTATTTTCGGGACTATCTAAAACCATTTAATTTTTGCAGCTAGCATGTCCATAAAGCAAAGAACTACAATCACCTTCTCTCTGTTTCAGGAGGTGCAGCCGTTATTGTAAGTTCTTCCTCATTGAAAAACAATCTTGGTCACCTGGCTGATTCATGTAGCAAAGAGCAGAGAACAGGAGAAAAAGCAGATCGAAAAGATTAGACGTAACCCCAGCCAGCGCAGCTGAGGTGCAAAGCGTCACTTCTATAAACCAATTTAAAATAAACTTCTCCCAACTGCTAACTGTAATGCTGCTTTGCTAAAAGCATTATAGTCCAGTCAAATAAATTTCATTCATAAGAGCTGAGATATATATTGATCAGCAAAGCTTAAACAGGAATCATCTGAATCCTGGCCAACTAGCGATCACTGCACTTTTAGCACTCCAAGAGAGCCAATTATTACTCATGAGTTCATGATGTTTTCTTCACCTTCCTGTTGAAGAGATTATTTAAGACCTCAAATCACTTAACTGGATTGTTTTGTCCTGTTATGAGTCATCTACAAATTCCAAGGCACCATTACATTCTCCTTCAGGAGCTGCAACCAACTCCCCAGATTGCCTCAGCTATAAAATTCTGAGGAAACGGGGTTATAAAAATTACACACATACTCAGACCTCTGCCCCCAGATGTCTTCTAGAATTCATGTGAAAGTGAAAAGATCTCACCCCCTAACGTACACTTACTATTTATAAACCACCCCAAATCTGCATTGCACTCCGGAACAAAAATCCTTTTTCTTGTGCACCCAAAGAGAACAAACCAGAATGTTTAACTTTTGCGGAGAAAGGGGAAGGGGAGAGGGAAGAAGGTAGTTGGTTTTCATGCTGCAGGTTTTTTTATTATTATTATTAATTTCTGCTTTACACCAGCAGAACTTTGCATAGTGGCAATTCTTTAGGCATTAGCTGCATTTAACTTTCTCCAAAAAATGAACTAACATGAACTATTTGATATTTTGGGGTTCGGGGGCAAAGAATTGGTAAGAACACACCTTGCAGAATTTGAATAAATGAAGTAATAATAATAAATAATAAACAATAAAATTTAATACACAGGCTGTCAGTCTGTGTTTAAAAACACTTTGCTATTTCTGGTGAACAAAGGTTTACTGTTTAAAACTTAACAGTCACAACTGAGTAGCAAGTAAAAACAGGATACAGCACAACTAGAGACTTAAAATAGTGACTATTCTTCAGAGTTCTGCTCTATCACCGGGCAGAGCGCCAAGCTAAGCTACAATATGAACCAAACCTGATTTGCACTGCTTTTAAAAACAAACCAGCTCCCGTGTCAGTTCTGCAAATGCCGCCCTTCTTTTCTGAAAGGGCTTTAAAAAGAGAAAGGCATTTATGTTGCTGATAATTCAATATAATACATCAGCGAGGACTCGTACTTGAAGCTCATAGATTATTTGATAGCAAAAAGAATTCTTTGCCTCTCTGATATATTTAAATCTAGCGCGACACTCTCAAAATCTATTTATTTTCATGATCATTATTAGCTAACAGCATACTTTTAAGAAAACACTCGTTCTGAGCAGCCCAACGTATGTTTGCTGGTTGATGGACAACGCTTCAGAGAACAACAGAGAACGAGCGTCCAGGCTAAAAAATCGTTCCTAAACCATCCCCATTCCTCCTATTGAAATGTCTCAGAAAAGATGAAATAAAAGCAGAGATGCCCTCATTAAGCACGATAAAAATAGCTTTTATGTTCCATTTTTTATTTTTAGCTAAAGAATGAAAATTCAGTTATGTAACCCTACAAGTTTCGTAAATTAGGAGACAAGCAGGGCACGTTTGCGCTCTTTGGAGTTGATCAGCGATCAGGAGAGCACCTAACTCTGTGCCGACAGTAGCCACAAGCACAGCTGGTTCAGTTAAAAACATATTGGTACAGAATAAACATGTGATTTAGCCGCTGCCGAGGCAGAGAAAGCCTTTTCACAATGACCTTCAGTCCATGATACCATTTAACACTTCACCAGTCCCCAAAACCGCCATGGCCTTTGCAGCATGTTCTTCTCTCCAACAGTTCCTCCCACTGCAGCTCAACCTTAAGCCCTCCTATTACAGCTCAAGAAACCATTTGAAGCTCTTAAGATGAGGCATCAGACAATTCTCTAGGCATTAATAATATCTGCCATCAGAGTCAAACTTCTTTGAATGCAAAAGACTCGTCCAACATAATCATTTCACTGCACAAGAGAAAAAATCTAATTACAATGAGAAGGTCAATAAGACATTTGAATCTGAGTAGGCTGGTGGAAACTCGTGCAATATTTAAGATAATATTTTTGTTCTTCCTTCACTAGAAGAGAAATGCCACAGAGGTGGCGAGGGGGAGCAGGGTCTTGTGGAATTGTGATTAAGACTGCAACAAGGACAAGCCTTGTCTGTTGCTCGTACAGAGAGAACAAGGAGAAACCCAGTAATGCCACTCCAATAACTGGTGGCTGCTGAATGGATGCCATGAATACGATCTACATAAGACTTTGCAAGGAAAGAAGAAGGTGAAAAGTCAGTATATTAAACAATCACTGTCTTCCCCCTGGCCACTGAGGTCGGGTTTTTTTTCCCTTAATGCAGCTTATGGGTGTTGAAACACCACTTAAGGACTCTAGAGATAGAGAAATCTTCTGCACAGCTTCTCATCGTTACGAGATGCTGCTTCTACAACGGGTCTAAAGAGGCACCAATGTACAGAAAGGCAAGTCACAAATAACTGATACGCTGAGTTGAGAACTATCACCATCTGCCTGAATATACATATATTTTGGAAAACCAGCTCACATTCCCTCCCCTTGGAGACCTCAGCTGTCCAAGGAAAATAATACTAACATAAATAGTAATAGCTGGGTATCAAAATTAATTGAAAATTCATCTAACAGAACTGCAGTCTGCCATTAACACATCTTACTACTATGTAGTGATAAGTAACCATACTAAAAAACACGAGCAAGTAGCCCAGCAGGGATATCACAGAGGATATTTTCCCAGTCATCAAGAAAAGTGATAGACCAAGCAGGCAAGAATGTAAAATACACATTAAGAAAAATCTGCCTGTAAAATACAGACTTTTAGACAAGGATTGTGAAGTGCTGTAGAATTAATACTGAAGCCTAAAGCCAGAACACATCGTTTCATTCTTCTCTACTTCATTATTTAAGACCTATTTTTTGTGGGTGTGTGGTGGTGTTGTTTTATTGCAAAGGATTGTTCTCGTACAAGGGGAAGAATTTTCAGTTCCCAAGAAATAATTTGCAAAACAAGACTATTATCAACACTCAGTTACAACTTTATAAAGTACCAATGAGATCATACAAAAACATCCCTGGTTGACAAATATGCACTTTTGCAACGCTCGTTTGGCTCAGTAAGTACCAGTGGAGATCTTGACAGAAATCTTATTCCTGGATATCACTTACGCAGCACAAAACATGCTATGCAAACCATTTAAATCAAAGCACATTTTAAACATTAACTCCTACGCACTATCAGATACGCTGATCTTAGCTAATGAGTTAATACTCACAAGTTTGGCTACCACCTCAAGTTTACACCACAGCCCTTGGGACCGCGTCTGTTTATTGAAATGCAAGTAGTTTAGACCAAAAGAAAAAAAGGGAAGGAGCACCGAGGTTGCAATCGGTTGCTGTCACAAAATGAACACTACTGCAAGCTTATGCTCACAAAAAAAATCTACCAGATTTTGACAGTTTGCTTCTTTTCACCCACTTACTCCAATCCTGTCAGCTACCATATATCCTCGACTACAAAGCAACAGCTACTCCAGCACATCTACGAAAACACCAGGGTAAAATTCCAACCATTGCAAGCAGAAACGTTATTTTAAAAAAGAAAAGCTTATTTTATTTTTTTACGATACAGTATTACATTTGCTGAAAAGTGCCCTGAAGTATACTTGAGTTTCAGATCCTACAGTAGGCACAAAAATACTGATGCCAGCGTGGAACGTACCATTAGAGACTGATCGATGCTGTCAGGGAGACTGACAAAACCGTTACAATGCAGCCCAAGAAAATGCTCCTTTGCAATTAGAGGTAGATAACAGAAACCAAAGACAAATATTTACCCTTTAGGACATTTTGTTTAAATCCCTGTTGATCAGTTTTGAGAAGATGCCTACTTTTTGCCATATTAGCATTTTATCACCACTACAACGAAAGCCTCTAGAAATACTTGATAATTTCTTACAGTACAATTTAGACGTCTAGTCAGAGCAGGAAACTGCTAAAGCACACTTCAAAGAAACCCCAAACCCATCTGGTTTAATACGGTCAACCCCTGACACAACCCACTGTGGGCACAGCCATGCCGGAGCTTGCACTAGGACGGCGCTGGGCAGCCACAGGAGTAAAAGAACACATGAGCTTAAACGCGCATAACACTGCTGTCTCAGCAAAGAATCGGGGTCTCGATGCTGATAAGGCACGGTATGCTTCATAACTAAAATCAATGACATTGATAAATTGATTATAAAACTGAAAATAAATGGTTAGTGCTAGAAGTAGCGGTTTGATGAGCAGCAGATTAAAATAAGCGTTGTTTCCAAATTAGCACAGGTAATCCAAGATGGTTAGGAAAATAAAAATGTATTTTACATGATTAAAAAAAAAATCAAATAAAAAGTCATCTAATTGAGAAACCTAACTACAGTTAAAACTGCTTTTCAACACCGCATCCTTACACAATCACATTATGGGCTTTCCAGGGCTTAGGGGTTTCCCCTTCCTTTTTTTTTTTTTTTTTCCTTTCTTTTTGCACTATGCAAAGAACAGCTCTTTTCTGTTTCATCTAACAGGTACCAAAGAGAGTTTGTGCATAGGCCACATGGCTACTAAAATCGTTTTTGCAATACAACGTATTCTTGAAAAATACTTTAAGGAACGAGTCCTGTCGTACCGTTTTGTGGTTTAATGCTTTCCTTACGCAGAGGATACTCGTTTACCTCTGCCCTTCTACTGATGCCAGCGCATGATTCAGATTAACACAGCATCAACTCCTGTTGACTGATGGTTTTGCCATGTCTGTAACTTCTACAGGTTTGCAGCTCCTCCATTTGCAACTATAACTCAAAGTCATCACAGCTACATACTTCAGTTTGTAAATACAAGACCAAGAAAATCAGTATCTAGACCTAAAACTTTTCAGCATCTTAACTACAGGCAAAGCTCCCCTCTGCAAGAATGGCTTTGCAGCTCGGCAATTTTCTTTGAGGGAAAACCCCAAATCACCCTCAAAGAGTTGGAAGAGCTGACTGTACATAACCTCAAGAACATATTGTTACTAAATGAGTAGCATCTATAAATGCACATTACTGCAAATGTTCTCCACCGCTGAAGTTAAAGAAAACTTTGAAATGCAGCACACCGAGCTGAGTTCTACACATTCATCCTGTGAATTACAATTTATACATTGAAATATAGCAGTTGTACGATCACAGTTTCACGTGCCTACAGATCCTTCACAGCTTTGCTACATCATCAAAACAGACGGACTTGGCCACTGCACAGAAAAAGACTTTGTCCGAGAGCTCAAGCAAGCAGCTGTAACGCATGGTAATGATGGAATAATAATTTTAAAAGTCATTGTCTCCTTAAGAAACCAAACACAACAAAAAACTGATGGGGTTTACCAGAAGGAACATTACACTGCTGACTGAAGTATGCAAGTTCTCCAGCATGGCATATCAGAAGCCGACTCGCGTGTTTACCTTGGACAGCTCAGACGAGTTAGGGAAAGCTGACTGTTGCACAAGAACAGAGATTCTTTGTGCCCCTGCGGGTAGCTCACCTCTGCATTTTCACTCTCTGATTTACAGTATTTCTTTCAAAGAATTAACGATGTTGCATCGTTACTTCAGCACGTTCAATGCAGTTACTCGCCCAGCCTGTGTCTGTCAAAAGAATGATGACGGCCACAGCCAGGGGTACAGATGCTGCGATGTGGGGAGCGTTATTTGGCAGTATGGAAACCAACCGACTTGGTTCTGTGTCCTGCTTCACCAGAGAAGTCAGAGGGAGATCACGGATGAAGCCTAAGTGACCAGTTTCTTGGCCTGGAAATGTGCAAATATAGGGGCCAAACCCTGTATTTGGGAAAGTAACAAAGAAGAAAAACACCGTCTAGAGCTTGAAGTCAAAATTAACACTTCTGTTTTGAGAGAAAATCACAATACTATTAAATTGACCAAAACTACTTCCAGCTGAAAGCATTAATCACCATGCTTGGAGGGCTCGGTCCTGATTTTGATGCATTTCTTTAATATCTTTCAGACATTCAAAAATACTACATTACGTAGTCAGGAATTTCTTTTTTATCAAATTATTTAATGAAAACATGCTGAAGATATTAGGAAACATTGCGACACTGTGTCATCAGCAGCAGCTTTTCTCATTTTTAAAACCGCAGATTAGCATTCCCGATGTAACTGAGCTTTTAAATACTGTTTTGCATATTATCTACATTGAACGATGATCTGTGAATGTACAAAGAGACATTTTGATCTCTTCTGCAGCCAGCAGGAAGAAGTAAATGAGTGACTGTCTCATACCTAAGTACAAATTTTGTTACAGGGAGGCGTGCCCCGTCTATGTTTCACACAAAAATACAAACTATGGGGGTTTTACTTAATTTTTATTTAATTTCACTTCAGTTAAATGGCCATCTGTGGATAACTATGCCATTACAGTATATTCCAGTTGAAAAAATTAAACTAAAATTGGATCTTCATATTAAAAATATTCAGGTTTAAAACATAATCACTGACTTTTTACTTCACATAGTTTTCAAGAACTTGAAAAAGCAACACAAGCACACACAACTTTTGGTAACACCTAAAAGTATGCAAGCAAACCCTGTCACGGCACCATCATACAGACTGACAAAGCATTGAATTATGTACTTTGGAACACAGAAAATAAATTTCGGATCACTGAGGAAGACGGGTTATTACTAAAAATCCTCTTTTGAGAAGTGCTGTTAGTAGTAGCTCACTGAAACACCTTCTGCAATTTGTCTACACGGGTGGCTTTGTGTGCAGGAAAAGACTGGAATTCCAGTAGTGCTGGAATTTCACAGAATGTTTCCAAACACCACCATTAACCTGTTTTTTCTTCCATTTTCACTCCAGTAACATCAATATCAGCGCAGGTCTCCAGGCAGGTGGGGCTCGGTGAAGTCAGGTTTTTTGGAGTTAGGGTTGGGGTTGGTTTTTGTTTTTGTTTTTTTTGGGGGGGGGGAATGTCTTTTTTTTTATTTTTTAAGGTAAGACTGCAGGGTCCATAAGAGGGAGCTCAAACACAGCTCCAACTGAAATCCATCAAAACTAAGTGACTTTAACAATATATATTAAAAAAACAATCCTGGAAACCTCAGAGCATCTCCAACTGAATAAGAAGCACCTTTAAAATGCAGGTCACAAGCTATGCCCAAATTTTCTTTAAAATCTTCTATTCTCTAGCATTTGAAGAGCCTTACATTGAAGAGCTCAGCACTATCTGTGTTATCCTGCATGTTAATGTTTTGTTAAATACAATCTTAAAGAGCAGCAACAGCCTTGCATGAGCAAATACATGCAACGCAGCAAGCATCACTGGGCTGTATTACAACAGAAATTGAGAGAAGGCCCTGGTAAACAACCCATCCTTAAACCACAGAAATCAGTGCAGCTCTAAATTTTCATGCTTCACATAAAAAAAGGAAAGCAGCAGAACCACAAGGAAAATAGAGGAGTCAATGTCACACAGAAAAAAAAAACCCCTCCTCTCACCCACTTTGTTACTATGGGACTCGCAGAAATCTCTGGATTATAAACACGAAGGTCCCACTCACAAGACAATTAAGCAGCTCCAGTGCTTCTATCGGCCACCCACCTCCACGACTCTTCACAAGGTCTGTGTCTCCCAGAAAAGCTAAAACGCATTCTTGAATTTGCCAGCTGAAAGACAGGATTTTGTTGCTCCTGAGAATAGGGGAACACTTTTGAAACCAAAACGATTTATTTTTCAAGGGAATTCTTTTTTTCTTTTTTTTTTTTCAACTGAATGGTGAGCACAGTAGAGAAAGAAGGAGTTAATATCATGCTCTGTTTTGTCCTGGGCAAGAAAGATGTATCATAATTTAAGAATCTCAGACCAAACAGCATAAACAGGTGGAAGATTACCAAGTCAGAAAGCAAGCTCAGAAACAGCGTGCGTATGCACAAGAAATGGTGGAACAGTAGTTCTCTGCCTCTGCTACGATCAGTAACTAACAATAATACAGACAAGATGGTAAACATTGCAAAAAGACAATTACTAATAACGAAAAGGCAACAGAAATTTTGGGCTGCTTCCACAAACTGAGTAACGCATTTTCAAACTGACAGCAAAGTGCTGGTTGCCAAATGAAAATGAGAGCAAACAGCAAAGTTGTGCTTAACCCCTTTTTGCTTTCATACTGCATTTTAAACACAGATGAAATCATGGAATTTAGAAGAAAAAGTCTACAAAGGAGACATTTTACTCAGCTATTTGGTCAGTGTTTCCATCACTTCAGTACCCAGAATCCTCAGACAACTTATTCATCTTGGGTCCTTTTCTCAGTACCAGGTTCTTGAAAATAAGATGGGTTTCCATCTGCAAAACCTGGATTAGGAACACTCAGATTTGCAAGAAACTGAATTAGGATTCCGACTTATCTTGCTGAAGATGAATGTTAAACGTAAGAGTTAATCGAAGGACAACCTGTAACTGCAGACTTCAAGAACACCCAGCTCTGAGTGGCAGCCAAGGACTGACCATCAAAAGGCAAAACCCCGGGGCACCGACTTACACAGGCAGACAGAGGTGCAAGAAACAAGACTCCAGCAACTGCAAACATCTCTAAATCGTCCTCACTCTGCTCTCAACTAACTCTAACAGCGACTCAGACAGCATCTTCTATGAAACATCAACAAATAGTTTAGCATGAACGAAGCTTCGGCCTCACACCTTGCCAGGCGAGAGCTGACAGAAGCAGCATGCCTTTCTATTACATCTGACCAGCAGCAACAATTCAAACCAAATATTTACCCTATCCTGACACAGAGGAATAAAAGGAAACATTTTACTGCAAATCTAACTCTATGTTCTCTTGTTCCCATTCCTGTGAGGGTTCAGCCACAAACAAGATCGTAGATTTTCTTTCAACAGTTAAAAGAAAAACAAAAATATTGACACAAGCAGGTGAAACAAGAACCGTACAGAAAAGCTCTGACATCCCTATACCTAAAGCAGAAAAGGCATCTGATGTTCGGAAAGCGCATTCGTTATGCCCTTAATTTCTGCTGATGGGCTTTGCAGAGACATCAGAAGGCAGGGAGGATTTGGAAGTGCAGCAATTTGTGCCTACAACAACTGGAGTATAACAGGAACAACATTAGTGACACGAGTCCAGCAGCTCCCGCCAGGTCTCTGCACACCCATGGGCGCTCCGCGCCCACATGCCCCCGCAGCGGGGGAACCGGGGCCTGGGGCCGGAGCCTGCCCCGCCGCACTTGAAGGAGCGGGGGATGCTCCGCAGGGCCCCGCGGGAAGCGCTCCTTAGGGAGGCCGGGACCCCTCCGCCCCAGTTTGGGCCTGGCCCGGGGTGAGGAACCGGGACCCTCCCCTCAGACCTTGGTGAAGGAACCGGGACCCTCCCCTCAGACCGGGCCTGGGGAGAGAGGGGTCCCCCAGCCCCGCCACAGAGAAGCTCCCACCCAGCCGGGCCCGCTCCGGCGCAGACGTGAGGGGGGCTGCCCCGCCCCTGCCCCGGCGCAGAGGCCCCCCCCGCCCCCCTCCGACGGGGACACTGGGGACTGCCCCCCCACGGGGCCCTGCCCCGGTGCCCCGCGGAACGCACCTGCCCCCCCGCCGCCCCGGCCCGCCTGGCGGCAGGTGCCGCTCTTCGGAGGATGCTCCGGGGCGCGGGCTGGGCCCGGTGCCGGGGAAACGGGAGCGGCAGAGGGGGGGGGGGGGGGGGAAAGCAGCGGTGGGGGCGGCGCGCGGCCCCCCGCCCCGCACCGAGGGCGCCGCCCGCCCCCGCCAGGGGGCGCTGCCCGCCGCCCCGCCCGCCGCGCGCCGCCGCTGCCCCAGGGCCGGGGGGCTCCGCGGGGGGCGCCGCCCCTCCCCCCCCCGCCCGCCTCCGCCGGGGGCGCGCGCGCCGGGCAGCGCCGGGGGCGCGCGCGCGCGCTCGGTAGCTCCGGCTCACCCGGTGGGCGCGAGTCAGGCTCAGGTCCTTCATGACCTCCTCGAAGGCCGCCGTCTCCTCCGCCTGCTTCTGGTTGTGCAGCGCGATCTTCTCGCTGAATTTCCGCGGGTTGTTCGAGGCCGCCATCTTCCCCCGTCCGCATCCCCCTCCCCGCGCCGGAGGGGGCGAGGCGCATGCGCCGGGCGGGCCGACCGGGCGGGCGGGGGACTACAGGGCGCCTGCGCGACGGCGGCGAGGGGCGGGAGGGGGCGGTGAGGGGGCGGAGGAGCGCATGCGCGGCGCAGCCGGCGGCGCGCGCGGGAGGTGGTGGCCGGCGGCGCGCCTGCGCAGCACAGGGGCTTCCCCCGTCGACGTGAGGGGGGAGGGGGCGCGCGGCACGCATGCGCGCTGCCGGCCGGGCGTCCTGAGGTGGCGGCGGCGGCGGCGGCATCGGTGTCCCTGCGCTCCTGCCGCTGCCCGCCCCTCTCCCCCACACCCCTTGTTATCGCCTCCCCGGGAGTTGGTTCGCTTGGGACCGCAGCATCCTCCCCCGGAGGTGGCGGGCATCCCCGCCGTCGCGCTGTCCCGGCGGGCTGGTATCTTCGGGCAGGCCCCGCGCGTCGCGGCTGAGGGCGCTTCCCGCCGAAACTCGACGCGGTCCGTGGCGTCGCCTCCGGTGTCCTGCGCGGCACACCGAGAAGGCCTGGCAACGGGGGGGGTGTGGTGTGCGTTCGTGTGTTGCCGCTGGGCACTGACATAGCAAACTCCCGATCCTGAAGTGGGAGGCAAATCCCAAATCTCTAAAACGCCAGGTATTTTTCAACCACCGAATTTAAAAATCTCAATTTTACTTTTTTTCTATCTAAAGTTACTGAGATGTTAGTTGGCTTCTTGCAGAGGTTTTTTTTCCCCCACTTCTGAAAACAGTTGGGAGAATTTCCTGAACAAATCTGTTGTCCCAGCACCTCACACAGAGCTGCTGGGCCCTGCTGAGGCTCGAGGTGAAAAAGGTAGCCAGCTCCTGCTCCTCCACTGCAGCAGGGAAAGACAGGGAGAGGAAAACAAGCTACGAATTCATTTAGCAAGTCTTCAGATAAGCAACAGTTCCTACTCTGCCTCTTCCTGCAAGGTAAGATGTGAAGCTACAAGACAGGCAATACCTGTACATCAGAAATCTAGTTCCAAGATACCAAGTAAAGGCATTATTTCTGGGAGAGGTTTAGGAATTGGGAGTGTCTCCTGTTTTCATGGTCCATTGAGGTGTGGTGCACAGTGAGCAGAAGATGCTACCACAGCTGTTCTGAACAACACAGAACAAAACGGTGCAGTCATCCCACACGAGCACGTCTTCACTGCCAAACTCCCTTCTCCCTCTCCCGTGGCGTTCTGCATACGCAGGCTTCTTCGCGGTGAACCCTCAACTCTACATCAACACCGTCAGAGACTTGTTTCCTCTCCCCAAGGAGTAAGGACCTTGGCCAACACAGCCAGTGATGTGCGTGGGACGCAGCGTATCTGTCACGGGGACGGGATGACAGGCAGAGATGACCCTGCTGGGATGTGAGTGGGCAGTTCTAGGGAGTACAGCCGTTTCAAAACACAAGCTTAGGCTGCTAAGCCATTGATTCCAGCTGTGTTAACATCAGATTGGTGCAAAGCACTGCGATATGCAGGACACACGCATTAGGCAGTAATAAATCCTGACAGTACTGTTTCCCAACACCCACGCGTTGCCCTTTACACTTTCCTTTTTACAAAGTGACAGAGATAAAATGGACACACTCCTTTTTTGGTGCTTGCTCCAGTAACCAAATCCAGTCATGGTTGAACTATCGGATCAAAGAAATTAAACTCTGCTCTCACTTCCACTACAGATCACCTTTGTGGCCTTGGTTTAGTCAGTTTACCAGTCATTTATAAGCGTTTCCTGCCCACATAAAAATAAAGAGATAATTATCCACCGCTGCAAGGCTGTTTGAGATGGATGGATGAAACTCAGTTCAGCAACTGTCAGGATTAGCGTTAGCCACAAAGTCACGTCCCACCCTAAATTCTTGTTGCCAACTTGCACTTAAAGTTTATAACGTGGTGTGAGATACCATCGCAGAAACACAGAGCCAGGACTTAAAAGATCATCCAGGCCCTGGCAGGATCAGCCCTTCCTCTGTCATTCCTGACAGATGTTAGTCTAACCACTTCTTGCGTTTTTCACCAGGAATAAACAACCAGCACACACATTCAGTTAAATACCCTGTAGCTGTGCACATGAACAGCATATGACCTACAAAATTGGCCTGTCATGCTAAAAGCATATAAATCATAAAGATTTAAAATTAAGATACCTATTATGCACATTGTTTTGGCTTGAGAAGCGAGACGATAATTTGTTGAGTTACCCTGGATTTAATACCATAGGTGGTAATATCAAACATCTAGAGACCCAGCTGCCACTCTGCCTCTTCTATAGCACCAAGAGATTAAGTGCCTGAGATGAAACTTGATAAATTTTCCCCTCTTGGATCTCCCAAGATTGAAGAGAGTGAAATCTCCCCTCCGACGGCTGCTCCTGCTTGTGGTTGGCAGGGAAGGAATGCAGATGGCCAGGGAGGTGGGGGGGTTACATCTTCCTCCCTTTTCTTACTGTTTCGCCTGTGCAGCTTTATCAGATTGAATTCCAGTGTGCAACCCGGACCCTGCTTCTGCTCTTAAATTCTCCAATTTTAAAACAGTTGGTGTAACAAACTTCTCCTCGATACAACATTTGTGTTTGCTGAGTTGCTTCTGGAATTTCTCACCCACTCACGGCTCCACGTTTTGGGGTGTGGGTGGATCTGAATGGCTGCTAAGTGCATGACCTAGCAGACAATGTAAATCTTGACTGCATTAAGGCATTGGCAAGGAGACATTTGAGACGGGTGCCAGGTTTCCTTCTTCCTCCACCGAAGGAGATATGCCATGCATTTGACAAAATTATGAGCTCATACCATAAGTATTATTTATGTCTCCTGCCGTCTTCACCTTGAGCACATATGGGACCATGTGAGAACAACTTGATCTCACTAGAAAGCTGCGATGGGATCCCCAGAGACAGCAGTCCTATCTCCCCCAGCCTTCCAGACGCGTTTTTAAAAAGTTTCTTGTAACTGAGAATCAGAGCTTTGCTCTGAAGCAAAGAATCATCAGACAACCGGGCTGTCGTGTTCACATCTGCTTTTGTTGCAAACAAACTCCTTACTGAGCAACCTGCAGCTTCTTAGAGCAGATGCAGCTGAGAGCACGCAGGTTGCGGGGAGGAGGTTGTGTTTACTTACCACTTGTTTGTTATCCTCCAGGTCCTCTGGAATTGCTCTGGCAGACGAGATCCAGCTACTTCCGTACTCTCCCTTAGAGGCTTCAGAGGAAGGTGTGAGGTCGAACAACTTGCACAACAGCAGACAGCAGGAGATTGCGCCTTGCTTGACAAATAAGCTGACATTTTTTTGCCTACAGACACAAAGATTTTGATCTCTCACACTTCCTACTTAATGTTCCTGTTGACGTTCCCATTATCCTCAGAGAAGAATATCCTCTGAAGTCCACAGAGTCCCTAGTTCCAATGCTATTTTGAACTGAGCTCCAAATCATACTTTCAGGGGGAAGACATTCTCTTGTTTCACTTGTAATTTGTGACCATCTCTTTAATTGAAGATATCCTTGTTTCCAGAGGGCAGATAAAAGCACCTGAATTACCCTCTCTACACCGCTCATCAAATCTGATGAGCCGTCCAAGCAAACCAACTCAGAGTCACACAGAACACTCGGTTCTGCCCTCTATACCAATATTCCCTCACCATCCTTCCAGTTTAGTTTCTCTACCATTCCCTTTAAATTCTAAAATTACAGAAAGCAAGCAAACACCGACTGCTAGAAGATATTACTCTCATTTCTACGAGTCGTATCTTCTGTTGCTCTGAAATACTTTGGCAACCACACAGAGGATTCTGTTACGGTTATTTTTCCCGGAATCAAGGCTTGGCTTCATGCCCCACTGAAGCAAGACGTATTCCCATGATGCTCAGGTGATGTGGTGAGCCGGTAAAGCGGCAGCCACTCTGTGTCCTTCTAAAGATAATGCTTGAATGGTAGGCAAGGTCTTCTATGCGGGTAAAGTCACAGTCAGCACTAAAAAGGGAGGCACCAGTGAGAATCGTGCACTTTATTGAAACAAACAGGAAAC
Organism: Grus americana; assembly: GCF_028858705.1. NCBI lineage: Eukaryota > Metazoa > Chordata > Aves > Gruiformes > Gruidae > Grus > Grus americana. Next base: position 2,470,566 of record NC_072879.1, read on the forward strand.
TGGGAAATACTTTTTTTACCACTAGGAGATTACAGCATTGCAAATCAAATTGTAGATCAGGCAGAGAAGCACGGCAGAGCGCAAGATGTTTCCTTCCATAGCCGTCTGTCACATCAAAGTTCAGAGATTTGGTGATATTCTATACAGAACATAGCAGAAAATATTTTCTTTTTAAATCTCACGGTTCAGCTCTAGAGACGTGTGCTAAAAGGGTGACAAGTAACAGATTTAAAATCCAAACTTTTTTTGCAGACGTTTCCTGAGCACTCAGGTATAATAAAACAGCTACAGGGTAGGCAACAATCCCTGGCGTGAAACCGCACAACTTCTGGGACAGAGCCGTTCTCTTTGCCCTACGCGCAGCAACTTCACTTGCACACCAAACGAATAAGGTGTGCAAATGCAGCACAGGTTACGTCTCTGCGAGGATTGCTTTACTGGGACAGGAACAGTGGTGTGTCCTATCAGCAATTAATTTCTTCTATGATGCAGCCGTGCTTACAAACTCTTTTGTAGCCGTAAAGTATAAGCGCCTCCTTTCTCCCTCCCTCTTCCTGCTACCAAAGCAGAACAAGCTGCATTGATAAACCCGCTGGATGGGATCAGGGACAGTGGCAGTTTTCTCTTGCAAAGTCTGTAGCGCAGATCTGGCTGTAGCCATTTTAAGGCTGCAGTTCAGCAGAGCACATCAGTGCATGGCGGTTATACCCTATTTCAGCAAAATACCTACGCGTATATTTAACAGCAAACTCTGCACTGGACTGCAATACCATCTGAAGTGCCTCCCAGAATGTGTGCCTTGCGCTACTTGCAAGCCTCTGGGCTTTGCAGATGAGGGAACTGTGCCTCGAAAAAAGTGCATTTCTAAGAAGTTCCTTTCGGGCCTCTTGGATAGCAGCAGCAAGTCATTCGCTCGAACTCTAACTGGTGTCCTGAAAAGTCCTCAGAAGGAATGTAACAACTTATTTTTCACTGTGAAAATGGGAGGTTCTCCACTGCAAGCTATAAGCCTTGAGCTGAAAACCTGCCGAACATCTGGCCTGGGATCAAGGTTTGCTTTGATGGTCATTCACGGTACAACGGGTGGACACATTTCTACAACGGGTGGACACTTACTACCAACAAAAGCGGGAAGGACAGAGTCGTCCTTCCTTCCCTCTCTTACCCCCCATGTAACTGCAACAGCTGCAGTCCAACAGAACGCACCAGGCTTCCAGAAAGACTCGGATACCACAAGGAAAAGCCTCAAGCATGGAGCAGCCCCATAAAAGCAGAGGAAGGCTGCAAGAAGCACGGGACAGCTGCCCTAGCCTGCACAACTCATGGGCAAACACACATGTGCTTGCACATGGAGAGCATCTCTACTCATCCAAGGACTAAACGTGACCCCCCTTCCATGGGACATGCTCTGATTTTCTTCCTAAGAAATGGCCAGTACACGCTTTTGGCATAAAGAAGCTTTCATCACGTGAGAACCCTGAAGCATGCAAAATTAAGGTCCAGACATGCTAACAGCACCATGGGGCAAATTTCTCTCTTCCAAACCTCAGTGAAATTCATACATTCCTTCTAAATCCAGTTGTAAACCACTATCCTTAAGGCACTAATACTGAATGCAAGTATTGATACTGCCAAAGAGTAAATCTGCATCCATAAGGAGGATCACATGTTTAAACAAGACCCCAGGCAAGGGGGGGGGGGGGGGAGGGAAAAGAAGGATGAATTTAAAGCTAATAATTGCAAACTTTGTAGGGAGACACAGATTAGCAGCCTGATTACAAACATACATGTAAAATAGTTTTTAGTACATTTTTCAAAGCATCGTGACCGGAAGATACACATCAAAAATATTAAACTCAGCTAAATGGATAAATTCTGCTCTAGGTACTCCAGTGTTAATGTAGTGCGACTCCAGTGACTTCAAAGGAATTGCTCCAGATATAGAGCAGTGTAGCCAGAAGCAGACTGGCTTGTAGCCTGCATAAACAAGCAAAAAAGATTTTCATTTTTTAAGGAGCCATACAAACTAGTTCTAGCTAATTACGTGACAGGGGCCTGGGTGTGAAATAGCAACTGCAAAGCCTCAGGGACCAAGCCAAGAACCTTTGATTTGCTCTCTACAGCTTATAAAAACCTTCTGAAAAACTTTTGCTCTCACAGCTTTTCTATTTTCCATTGCAAACTGCACACACTACTCCACCGCTGCCCTCCTGCAGGCCCCCACCATCGCTCTCTACTAAGTCTTTACCCTTTGTCTTACAATCTGAGGCTAATTTCAGGTTGCACAGCTAAACCAGCAGCTGTTTCCAAGCAGAAAGCACATTTCGTGTTCATTTTATGGAACACTCGATGTTGGAGCAGTTGAAATCATACCCACCCCACAAATAAATTTTAAAACTTCTCTGTGAAACTCCCTAAAGTTGAAATATTAAACTGAAAAGTGCTAAACTTGTGTTACTGAAACTCAGTTATTAGTTTGGAATGAGAAACAAAAGTTCTGGAGTCTGTGGGATGATACTGTGCCTACTCACTATTAAAATGCAGAGCAGAATCTAAGCTGTGTCTGTAAAAAATAACTTGAAGGGAGACATGTCTATATGATATATATATATGCTCCCAGGTGAAATTCAAGATAGCTGAGCCCTCTTAGGAAGGCAACGCTAGCCGGTTCTGCTCCCTCACTCGCCTGACATGCCAACGCACCCAGGCTAGACTGTAAATTTATTCAGCCACATTAACTTTTCCTGGTCCTTAAGTCACAAGTGATGAAATCTCATTCATTTATGCAAGCAACTAGAAGATTTATTGTAAATAAAGTTCTGCACATTACACAACTGGCTAAAAATCATAATTAGAGTTGCACTGGGAAACATGTTTTATTTATTCTGACAGTAGTCTGGCTTCAATAATCCTAGCATGATAAATGTCCCTAAAGTTTGCAGAGTTTCAGCAACTAAAGACCTTATCACAGACATGGAAGTGGAAACGTCTGACGAGGTTTGATGTGGCTTACAAGAGGTCCCGAGCAGTTCTGTTGCATAGCATCGTTTTAAATCAGCACCAGGGTACTAAGAGCTAGTGGGAGTGCCTTCATTCATTGTAAATCAAAGAAATGAAATTTTCCGCTGCCATTAAACTTCCAAGACCTCAGTATGAAAGCTAGGACATGTCTGCGCGAATTAGCGAGGTTCTAGGATAGGGAGAAATGACAGTCGGCTTGCTGAGCCGACAGACCCTCTGGAAAAGGGTCAGTGACACCATTAATAGGATGCAGACATTCCCAATCTCCAGCCATTCTGCACCCTGCCAAGAGTTCTAGTGCTTTCTTTCTTTATAGTTTTAAGTACAATTTCAGGCCCATAAAACATCAGAGAAGACAGAAGCTATTATCCTGGCCATGACAGGAGTCCCTAATGGGACATGCATACTCTGCAAATACCTAGAACTAATGATGCTGTGCTTTTACTGTTCCCCATCTGTTCAAGGGTATTTTAAAATGTACCAAATCAGGTTTACCCCTATAATGTTTATTGCTGCTCTGAGACTAATAAATGACTCCGAGTGCAATCAAACATTTATCTGGCTTTGCTCATTCTTGAGGAAGAGAGGAGCCCAGGCCACTTGCTTTTCATGCGGGGCATCTTGCGAAGCGTTTTCCCCAACCCACGGAGCACGATCACTTAGATATTTATGTGAAGACCTTCATCTCGCTGTCAAGTCGTTTCAATACAGCAAAAGAATCAAATCAGTTGATTTTCAGAATAACAGACAGGTTATGCACAGAACAGCCCAGAGCCACAACTGCATACTTCACAGGGGTAAAACAAACTTTATTATCAATACAGATGAGATGCACTTCCACAAATATTTTAGCTAAATTTAGAACAGCTAGAATATTTCTAGCTAACGTTATGAAAAATAATTATTTATATTGCTATAAAAAGAACATTCCAGTAACAAAGAGAGGTGGTGCACAGCAGTGCTTTGTCACAAGCCTCAGTGAAAGAACCTGGAAACCTTTCCCAGGTTCCTTTTTTCCAAGGATTTTTCTTTTTTCACCCCCTCCGACACGCACACGTACCTTAGAAGCTTGAAGGGAAAAATAAAGCACGGTTTCCTTACGAAGAGATGCCAACTATGGTCATCGCACGGGTTCTCCAGTCATCTGATGTAGTGTGGCTTATGAGCACTACGGCTGCACGTTCAGAAAAACTCAGTTATTAGAGAACACCCAAACCATCAATTCCTGCCATAGAAATGCTTTTGGTAGGAAAATTTAAATAAAATAGGGAAGAATACTTAAGTGTTTTAAGAAGGCAATGATGAAGGAATGACACACTCATAAGAGGATTAATCGTATTTGCAAATAGGAAAGCAAGTAACCTTCCATTTGTTACTAACCTAAGAAAGTACCCTTTTCATAAACATATGGAAGCATTAAAAAAGAAAATCCATTATTTTGTAACTTTGAAGCTTGTATTGAGTTACATTTCATCCTTTCAAAATGTGCTTGTTATCTGCCAAGATTGTTTTGGAGTGTTTCTAGCTTCTATGCCAGACCAAATGAACAGAGAATGGAGTGAATTAGCTGCCTAAGAGCTAGAAAGTGGAGCTTGCCCACTGACTTTAGCATATTATACAACAACAAGTACTTTTCATTAATTTATTATTGGCAAACCAGGAAATAGATAGGAACAGATGAAACTATGCCATCATTTTATCTAAAATTTAGAATGGAGAGCTTAACTAAGGAGCATGCGCCCTCACCGTAACATACCCAAAGGTGCTTTGATTTTATTAATAAAGAAAAATATCTTTAAGTGAATCTGAGGTATGGAGTTCATGCTTTCCACAGACCTGCTCAGTGATTCGTTAGCAGAACAGACATTACATATTGTCTCTAAAGGTTACAGCACAGTATTTATTTAACAGCAGAATGCAACAGTTTCTCTAAAAAGAGGACTGCATACATCAAAATCAAACTTCTACAGGTACAAAACAAAGCCCTTGAAACAGAATACCTGATAAAAGGAGAAACTTTCAATTCATTAATCAGTCAAATTAATTAGAAAAAATGGCTTGGAGGAAAGGAAAGTTCAGGAAGTAACAGTATTCTGTGCAGTAAACACAGATTTTACAAAAATGGCAGAGTCATCTTAAAATGAATCTCTTCATTTAAAATACCCACTGGCAACAACAAAAAAACCCATTCCACTTTGACTTCCATCATATTATGATGCCAAGTATCTTATTTACATGTCAAGGGAGAAAACCTTCAAGCGTATGAACAAGGAGCACCCACCTCCTTCACGGTACGAAAAGAGTTTGGATGAGCGTGTATTGGTAGAGCGATCGGAAAGGCGAAGGTCTTAACCAGAAACTCCGGGTGCTCTCTGCTTTAGTGGCTCAGCCCAGAGGAACAGCTGCAGAGCTCTTATTGCCAGTAAAGCCAAAGAAATGTTTGGCAGTTATTAAAAAAAATATCATGCCCGTTTACATGTAATCAAGCTATCGACATGGCTTTAGTGTTGCAAACTCTGGATGCCCCGATTAAGGGAGAATTTCTGGACTCGAGTATCATGCTGCGATCTGGAGGGGGTGAGGAAGGGATCTGGAATTGCAGCGCAATCCAAGCAAATGAAGAACCAACGAAGACCAGAGGTGTGCAGGGATAAGTGTTCCCCTTTTAGGAGGGCGGAGGAAAAAAAGAGTCACCTTTGAAAAGCAAGAATATGATTTCATAATCCAAGCACCTGAGCTCTTCTAGCTCCCACTGTCCCTTTATTGCTTCTGGAGGTCAGTATGTTACACAGGTTTTGGTTTTTTCGTTTGCTAAAAAACTACTAAGTGACGTACAATGATTTTTGGAGCTATTGATAAAAATCACACCTGAACTCTTTGAAACATACCACAGTAGTTAGTTACTCCTGAGCTGTCAATGTTTGCAATGTGTAACATTGTTAAAAAAATGAAAAGCTGGCAAAATGCACCCCCCCCATCAAAAGAAAGAAAAAAAAAAGAGAAAAGCTTTTTCCAGCTGTAACATCTGTTAAGTCTAACTAGCTGACAAGTGCTTCCGATGAAACACGCTTGCCAGAACACTACATAAGAGGAGGAGGGACTTTATGGAGGAGGGAACACAAGCAATTTTTCTCCTTCCCTCACCCACAAAATGCACAATACCATTTGCAAACAACAAAGAAACAACACAGCATCCTGATAACATGCAACACGAGGTGATTTCACGGGCTGACGCAGTCGCGCGTAGTTATCTCTGGGTCGTTACCTGCGGTAGTATAACAGGAGCACATGCTATCCCAGCAAAAGATTCTGGAAAATGCAGGTCCCTTTCCCATTCATCAGTTTCTGTATTATACACCTGCACAATGCTTGTAACATTGTTCAGATGCCAATTGTACCCTCCTACAATATAAATCTTTTTTTCTAGTAAACAACAGCCAGCTTCCGACTGACCTGCGCGCATAGGGCTCACCGTTGTCCATTGGTCTGTTTCAGGCACGTAATATTCCACAGCCAAAACATCAAAGCAACGGTCAACGTGGTCCATGCGGCCTCCCAGAGCATAAATCCTATTATTGGCACTGACCATGGCATGCAGAACTCTGGGTTCATTCATTGGGGTTTTAAACTCCCACTGATCCATGGCGGGGTCGTAACAGTGCAGGGCTTTTTTGTCTTCCACTGAAATACCGTACCCACCTGATATGTACAATCTGTCTCCCACCGTGGCTCCAGCATGCCCCCACGTCCTGCGTTTCAGGGAGCACACGTAAGTCCACTCGTTATTTTTGGGGCAATACTTCTCTACGGAAGCCAAGCTCCCTGACCGGTTCCTCCCACCAGTGGCATACACCATGCCGTGGAGGACGTTGAGCTGGAACTGGATCCTGCTCTCCTGCATGGCCTGAATGCGCAGCCACTGGTTGAGGTGCGGATCGTAACGGTAGCAGATATCCACAGCTCCCTCGCCGCTCCGGTACTGCAGGTGCTGCCCTCCTACAATGTAGACAAAGTTGTCGAGCACAGCCACGCAGGAGTGGCTGCTGCCCACCTCCATTTCCGTCAGCTCCTTAAACTGGCGCACGCTGGCATCCGGCAGGTAGTAGACTTTGCAGCTCACAGTGCGGTCGTTATCGGTGTAGGGAGTGCCGCCAAAGGTGATGAGGGACAGGACATCCGAGCGGATGGTGGTCCGAGGGGACTGCATCTCGTGCTGACGAAAGGGCAGGATCTGGTAATTGAAAGCCTCCAGCAAATACTGCCGGCACAAGACATCTTCCACCATGATGTCCAAGGTCTGGACACTGTCTACCAGCTCTGAGGACTTCATCAGCGGGAAGCGGATGTGACAGAGGACCTGGCTGGCATTGGCACGGCGGGTCGGGTCATATTGCAGCCAGCGGACGGCAGCACGGAAGAGGTCTATTTCACTGCAGCTTTTCAGCTTATTGCTCTGCAAGAAGAAAACAAGGCGCTCCAGCGGCAGGTGGAGGAAATCCTCTTCCTCGGAGATCTGGAGGAAATGCCTAAAAGTGAATGCATCTACTGATTCCTTCAAGGATGCAAGGCTAAAGGTGGTGGCCATCTGCCCGATATTGAGACACGTTTCTACGCTCATGGCAGACTTCAGAAATTCTTCGCAGAGCTCCACGACAGGCACCATCTGGAGGAAGACAGCAGCTCCCAGCACATCCTGAATACAGTCAAGATCAAGAGTCACTTCAGCACTGTACGCAAAGTCTATTATGTGTTTCAGTCCTTTTGCAGATACACCTTTCAGTTCAATCACATCTTGGCTGGCTTCTCTCATCCCGCCTGTGAACATTGCCCTGGAGGTCAAGAACACAAACAAAAATTTTCCCCCATTTTAAATACACGTAAAATGATGCATCACTTCAGAGTTTTATTTTATTTTTTTAAACATACTGATTCTCTTAGGGAGGATGGGGAAGGGGGGAAATAAATCAAGGCTAAATCTCTAAAAGCCAGGAGAAATTAGAGTATGCAATTACTTACGTAAAGCTTGCATAAACAGTGCACTGAGAAGTAATATTCAGCTATCAGAAAGTTAAGTTTTTCAATCTGGCAGCATAAATAAGAGTGGTCCACAGGACAAAGCTTCAGGAAGTAGGTACAGCTACCAGAGCAGGGACCGTAGTACACTGGACACAGATGAATCCATGATATTCAACAACCAAAGGATACAACGGGATCTGCACCAGCAGAGATCGGTAACCAGACCCTAAAGAGTTAAAGTATGCAGGATTTGTAAGCACAAAGAAAGAATACACTTTGGAAGAAACCTGTGCTTAGATCCTCTGAGCTTGCCTGCAGCACTGCCTTTAAGCAAAGATTTCAGCCCGTTATAGCATAGGCTAGCTATGAAATGGCTTAAATACTGCAGATGTAACACATCTTAGGAACAGCTTTGGTAAACACAACAGAACCTCCTCTCCAAGGTTCATTCCCAACGCCTTAAGAAAATAGGAGTTGCAGCCACTTCAGAAAACGTCTGTCATGTCACAGTATGACAGCAGGGGGCTAACAGGCAATTAAAAAAAAAAGAAAAAAAAAAGAAAAGATTTGGTTACAGCACAGCTGCAAGCACATCAGTTGACCAGGCCACGCAGAGATTAGGCCCTAGATCACCTCCTTGGGAGGCTTCTAAATTCCACAGGAAGCACACACCACGCCAAGGACTGCGCACAGACATCTCGTAAACTGTTCTTCTAGAGCGGCGCTGCATTTCCCAGCTATGGGGCCTGTGGGCGTGATGGGGACATAACTGCACATTTGGCTTTTTTAATACGTTTACATGAAATTTCAGCAGGTTTTGTTATATATGGGTAGCTCGGGGGCAAAGGTTTGTGCTCTGTGTAGTATAGAACAAGCGGTAGCAGTTGTGGGGAAACCAAAGTCAAAACAGGTTGCTGGAAGAACCATCACATGGAGTTTCATCATTCACTGCCATCACACGCACATCCCAGCAAGGCTATGGACCATCATACAAAAGGCCTTTTAAATTGCTGGCAGCTGCCTGCACATTTTGGGCAGGTTTTCCCACCATCGATAACCTATTCTTTTTCCATCGGAAAGGTAAATTGGTTGTGAAAGCACTGTGTCATTAGAGCTGCCTTAGGAAGCTGCAGTGACTCTAAGGTGCAAGAAAAAATGCTGAACAGACCCTGCTCTTCTGCATCAACACAGGAATAAAGGAATATCTTGGGAATACTGTCAAAAGACAGGAGTTCCAAGTTTCCTGTCCAAACCAGGCTAGAAAACCTGCTGCTGTCCAGCATAAACCCAAGAAATCCTAAATGACCTAAATAAGGAAATACCTGCATATGAAATCAGCTTTCTGTAACTGAGTGACCAGGAATACTGTTCGCAATTATTTGTCCATACAGCAAATGAGAGCATTCTGCTAAAATCCCCCTGCATATCCCATGTCACAGAACAGTGCGCTGCCCTGATCCCTTGCCCCAGAGGATATGCAGACATATGTGTACTCGTGCATTAGCTATACAGAGCTGAACGTGCATAAGGAAAGAAAAGCATTATTGTTGCCATGATGAAGACAATTCATCAGATAGAATGCAATTCCTTTAAAAAGTGTTACGGTTCTAAACTGCTGATTATATAAATGCCTCAGTTTCGCTCTTTTCCCTCCCCCCTTCTGCATAAAAACAGCATATTTTCAAAAGCTAGATTATTCTGTCATTGTTCCCCAGGACAACCTTCCTTAGCACCACAGAAGTTATAACAAGAAACCTACTCAGCAATTATAGTTCGACAGTGAAAACACACTAGCAGTGGCACTGCATACAGCATTTATGAATACAAATAGTGCTATTAGCATTTGGTGGGAGATCAGCTCCATCATTAATTGCATGCCCATTAGGGAGAGTGATAAGGTTGGGAGGTTTATGTTACCAAAGGGAGAGAGAAGGGAACGGCCTAGAAAATTTGTGCGTACGTAAGACAGACATCATGAGAGCAGCTGAAGAAATGGGCGAAGGGATCCAGGAGATATGCCAAGGGACACTGAAGTCCCTTGCTCTTGGTTACCTGCTCAGCAAACCAGCCTGCTCAAGTCAGGAAGGAACCTAGACAGCAAGGGATTGCAAACTCCCTTGAACAGCCCTTCTCCACCCTCCCTCGGTATGGCCTGCAGTCTAGAACAACACCCAGGAGGAGTTCTCTGTTGTTCTGAACCTCCACTACACCCCTCGCCTCCAGCACGCCCCTCACTTGACGCTGCCGCTGGTGCTGCCAGAAAAGATCCCCAACTCAAAGGAGAAGTCATTCCAAGTCAGAGAACCATTACAAAGGAGTTTGACAGAGGCGAGATGGATGAATACCAATTTTCACTTAAGACTGAATTTCCTGCTCCGCAATTGGCTCACTCTGCATTAATTTGGCTGAGAAAACTCCTCTCCATGCTTCACAATAGGACAATTCTCCCCGATGTCCTGGGGTTTGGGGAATACACACACACACAATGCATCACACTCTTCAGCCTGTGAACAGCACTATAGACAGATCAGTGGTATTTAAAGATAACATGAGTGTATCTACAATGGGCACCATCGTTCAATGGGATGACTCATTTCAGATTGCTGCCACTTTGCAATCAGCTCAAGTAGCTCCAGGGCAAAATCCTGTTTCCTTCAGCAGGCAGAGCACCTACCCGTGCTGCCCAGGTGGGTTCAAGACCTGGGCTTGAACTCGCATCTTGGCCCAGCAGCTGTAGTCAAACAAACCTCATCTGCGCGCAGAGGGACTGACTCCGAGCCTCTACATGCCTGCAGGTAATCCCACCAAGGTCTGCGGGGCAAACCGTACCTCCAGAGGGTTGTGCGTGGGTGTGATTTTGGGGCGTGGTGGGGAGGTCAGGGTAGGGGAGGATGGGGAAACAGAAAACTGATGGGAAAGGTAAAAATGCCTGCTTCCCTATCAGATTCTCACCTGAAATAGTCACTGCAGGCAGCCAAGACAACTTTATGAACCTGAAACACTTCATTATTTATAGTGAGGATGACATCAAGCAGCTGAGCCTGAGCTCGGAGCGAGGCCAGTCCCTGCAGTAGAGTGGTGCTGTGGCCAGGAGCAGAGAACGTGCATTTCAGGGTGCTGTTCTTGTCAGCCATGCTAAAAACAGAACAAGAGAGACAGGCTGGTTTTAAATTAAAACAATATGTGGTATACCTACAAAGCATGCTGGGGAAGATACTGTAACATGAACAGTTGGAGCGCAAATTCCCAGCTCAATAGCCACACAGAACATCATGACATCAGTACCTCAGTTGTATTTCCTTCTCCCAGTACAAAAGAGACTTCCAAAGTTTTAAATTATATTTTCGCATTACTGACAACCCGTCACGCTGCAGCACACAGGGGCTTCAGAGACCATGCAAACATCAGCTAGTGGGGCCAAAAGCTCCAACGAACATTGGTGTCCCCACACTACAACTACCCCAGAGTCCACCCTGACCTTGACTTCAACCACGAGACTGAATCACAGTTGCTTGTTCTTCTCACCACCTATCCTGCCTGCAGCTGTTAGATACTCCGTACTGTCCAAGGACAGCCCTGCTAGCCCTATTTGATCCTTTCCTGATGCCTGACCCTCATGAAGAGCAAAAGCAAAATATTACATAGGACTGGCTGCTCTAAATAACATCAGCTGTTTGAACTGCACTGTAAACAGTCCCCTCCCAGTGTAAATATTTCCTTGGTTTTCCCAATGCCTCTCACACGTATTCCCCAGCGCAGAGAGCATCATTCTTAGATTCACTTGGCCTCAGATGCACTTGTCAATGAGAATGCTGCATTTGGAGATGAACCTCAGCAGTATCTCTGCACAAGTGGAAAAGACTATTAGGTGCTCTGTGCTCCTCTGAAAATAACCACAATTATGCTGCTGATTTCCTGAGTAAGGCAATAGTAGGCCAGCATGCCCTGCCCACTGAACGGGGTCCACTCACGCCAACAGAAGCATGAAATCCTAAATTCATTTGCAAATTTAATCCAATTCTGAACTACTTTTCAGGATCAAGATCCGAGTCCTTCTGGGAAGAAAACATGCACAAGAAGCAGTATTCAGGATGAGTTTTATGTTTTCAGAAGCACCCTGCTATCTGGTCTCCGCATTTTAAGAAATATTTTATGGAAGCATGACATAACAAAAATCCCAAGCAGATCAGACCGAATCTGGAAAGCTGCATTACTTGCTCCCAAGTCCGCAGTGGGAGAGCACACTGTGCTTAAAGGGTATTATTACTATAGGTAGCATAAACCAATAAAGCCAAAAATAAATAGTACAGAGACTAGGTCCCAGTGTGCTAGGGGCTGTATTATCCCATCCTTCGCTAGCAACTGTCCCTAAAAGTTCACTACCTAAACAACAACAAAAGCCACACACAATGGATGAAACAAGTAGGCAAGGTCAGAGAAGAGTCAGGGAGATGGGATAACAAAAAAGGGGATGTAAACAGTCCTCAAACAATAAGGAACAATGGTCAGGACTTGCTACTTGCCTAACTTATCGGATTGCAATTTCCTGCTAGCTTTACAGAAGAGGCGAGTTAGGGGAAATCTGTGATGTTCATCAGAACACTGAGAGGGAAGCCGCTTTGTGTGAGTAGCTCTAGAGCTCTTTGGGATGCTGCAGGATGCAGATATCAAATCTTTGCAGTCTGTTTCAAAACTCCTCAGGCTTGGGAACGTGCCTCAAAATTCATACAAGTTCCTACTGGAATGACTGATACCGGTCAATTGTGCTTCTTGTAGCACAGGTCTGAAATTCCTATCTTAAAGTCAAAGCATACTAAAAAGTCTTAGTTCAGAGAGCGGAGTCCAGCTACGACATCCTTCCTATAATAAGAAGGATTAGCAAAAAGTCAGTTGCTGACAAGACCTTTATCCTTTACTCCGTGAGCCAAGAAACATCTATCCACTCCAGCTCTTCCCACGGCGAAAGAGGAAGGAGATTGGAAGGAGCGAGTACATGAATATTCATCACGTCAAACTCATTTTACTCTCCTCTCTGGAACAATGGCTTTGATTCGCTGGAGGAAACATCGAGCATAAGCAAGGAAATGATCTTGCCTCTGAACACAGTATCATTCACCGAGCAAACCCATTTTGCTTCACGCTGGACAGGTAAAATACACAGAGAGCTCCGGTGGCTCATCTGGGAGATAGTAACTCCTGAGTTTACCGTAACTTCATTAGACTCGATCTCCTGCAGGATTCTTCTCATGGGAATTTTCTTCAGCTTTTTTTTTTTATATATGAATTTTAAATATTCCTTTTCCCAGCCTAAGGGCTCACCCATGTAGGATTGCTTTCACTATATCCACAGCGTTCCCATCGCGGGTGCCTCTTCAAACAACAAGCTTTACCTGAACAAACATTTCTTTTTTTTTTTTTTTTTCCTTTTTCTCAATTAACTTTTACAGGCACTGTTGATAACCAGAGTGTAAGTTTAAGGTAGATGGAGGACTAAAGCTGGGTGGGTACATATTTCTGTGCTGGAATAAACATGTTTGCATGTGCAATTCATTTCAATAGGTAATTGTGAACAGCTACCCCTGAAAAAAACTCCCTGTACTAGTTCCTTTGTCTATTTACAGGTATAGAATAAAAGGATCCAATGATTACACAATCGGGGGGGGTGGGGGGGGAGAAAAGACAAAACAAAACAAAACTGAACAGTAAGAGAAACACTGATAATGTCCAGTTTTCTTCAGTCTGGAAAAAAAAAGAATTTTTAGAAGAAACACATAAGCTGGAAGCAAAATAAAATCTACACAAAGCAGAAGAAATCAAGTAAGAGACTTTACAAAAACCAAAGCTGGAGGGAGGAGAGGTGAGAAAACAGCAACAAATGCTGTTTGCACCACGGTTAGTAAAAGGGGTTTGTGATAAAAGCAGGCTTGGGTCAAAGCAGGCTGCCGTACCACGGGGCACACCATAGCAGCGGCGTGCATTATGCTGCATGGCCTTGCTTTCCACTCCTTGCGCTGAGTTAGGAAGAGATGAAGAAGAAAGGTAGCAGTTGGATGTCAGAGACTGAAAAAAATAATAAAAATAAGCACAAAAGGAAGCCTTGAACATCTGAAAGTGCCTTTGTGAGGCTGTCCCTATCTTATTTGAGATCTGAATATGCCGTGTACTTGTTGGTTAACAATTTGTTACAGAAGAAACAGCCTTGCAGACAAACTTCGGAAGAGTTGCATCTACTTCTCGGCAGTTCAGAACATGCCTCCAAGATAAAAGCCTTTCACCACACAATAGTGAGAAAGTGTTTATTCTGCTCCTTCCCCCTTCCCTTTCTGATGGAGGCAGGGCTGGAGAGCTTCTGGAATTTTCCTCAGTTTTTTGTCTTTGTCCTCAAAAGGACGGCACTGAGTGAAGTCCTTCCTTTGCCGCAGAGCTTTGCGGAGGTTTCTGTGGCCGAAGCATCCTTCGGCAGGGGCTGAGCACACTAGCTCAGAGTGGGGTCAAGTGTGTCTGGCTGCACCCAGTCAAATTTATCCTTTGAAAAAGTGTAAAACATAAAAAAAATCATATTCACATCAAGCAGCACTTCCACTGCACGTCCCACTGTGATCTGCAAGTCAATGTTTACGTGATCGGGGCCTCTAACATGAATATATTGGTATAAAGGTGACTTTACCGGAACAGAAATCCCACTTTCCATATGGAAATAGCTGTAGCAGTGAAAGGCACCTTTATATTCATGTAACTGCATCCATTGCACAAATGGTGGGGGCAGCTAGAATTCAATAGTCACGCTGATTCAGAAGGGCGATCCATTTTGGGCAGCACCCGCAAAGACTCCGATAACATCGCCAGTACCCAACTTTCAAAAAGGGACTGCCAGGGTACAAGTAATAGGACTGAGGATTTGTCTCCAAGCTGCTGCTCTGAAGCCAGCTTGTTTTCAATCCTCTCCAGGCACTGCAGGATAGAGTTCAGCATGGTGTATTTGACCGTAGCTTGGGGAAAATCAACCCAAAACTGTACACACATTGCAGGCTTGTGAAAATGTTAAAGCAAGGGTTAAGGGAGTGGTTCCAGCCAGACAGCAGGTAGGGAAGACAAACAAACAGGCTCAGAAATCCTCCTCCTGCTGCTGTACCTATTGCAGGAGCTGGGCCATGTGCTCATCCTTGCCCCAAGCACGCTGAGCACATCCTTAGCTGACATGTTTCTGAGCGAGGACTGCTTGATTTTTTTGACCAGAAACAGATGCAGTGAGGAGGCATCTGAATGCAGGGCTGGGCACCCAAAAGGTGAGGGGCTGAGACATATTTCAGGGCCATACTTCAAGAATCAGTTCAGATGAGGCCCAAAGAACAAGTGTCCCCTGTCTCTGCCTCCTCAATTCTCCACAACATCATGTGTAATCCAAGATGCATTTCAAGCTAATGAATCATTTTTACCAAATCTGTACTGATGATTAAAAACATCAAAGCTGGAATTAAAGGCTTACCAAGCATGAGTTCATATTTCAGCATGTTTGCAACTACCGCACAAGTACAAATGGAGAGAATTATACCAGGCCAGATTATAACATTTCAGTGATTGAATAGAATAAGAAAAATCTTTTGCTACACAACTGCCTGTCATCTTCCTACTCTTCTTTTATAACATGGGCCTCCTTGGAAGGAGGGATAGTTCGGTGCTAGCGAGGCTCGCTCTCCATCCCAGTTCAGCATCCTTGCTAATATTCACCCGCGTTTTACCACTCTCTGGGCAGGTGGTGCTTGGTAATTTTTCATATGGGAGAAACTCAAGGGGGTTGGCAAGATTTCTAAGCAGGGCAAACTTCCAACAGCCAGCCTCTACAGTAAACACAAGCTCTAAAGGTAGGACCCCGCGGGGCATGGCTGGGGTACAAAAGAAGAGGGAGGAAAAGCAGCAGCAGCGGCGGCGGCGTGTGTGTGTGTGTGCGCGCGCGTGTGTGTGCACGTGTGTGTGTGTGTGTGCACGTGTGCGTGTGTTCCCATGCATCAAGTACGTAGTGCCACAGCTTTTTGGTGGATAAACAAAGGACTCGGGATTGCAAAACACCCAGGGAGGCACCTTCTGAGCACTCAAGCCTGCGAGAAATTTTTTCTGGCGAGAGCAGCAGAACTAACATAAAGCTGAAGAGTAACTTTATTTAGAACATAGGGTATGAATATTAAGGACCTTCTTTAAGAACCTTTGAAAGGCAGCATTATAGATATTTTAATAATGCAAATCATTTAATGCCTTTAGTTTCATGCCTAAGTAAAAAACACATTCAGATTCTGATTTTTAAACTACAATTAAGACACTTAAAATCAAAACAAAAGTCAAACTCCCTCAGATAAGTCACTGGTAGCCATGGTTACTATAATATTTCAGATCCTGAGGCTTTATATCACATGCTCAAACGATGAAAATGAGTTTTCAGCACCTCACACTAACAAATGTTACGTTAGGGCAAAAAGGCTAAACCCTTTACTCTAGCTTTGCTGTTTCACGGACTCGTATTGGGACTTTCGGACAGCACACTCGTGGCCTTTGCACCCCCCTACAAAAAGGCATCGAGAGGTTTCCTTGAAGTTTGGGTGCAAGGAAGATCAGATGCTGCCAGGCAATGAGACTTAAAAATACCTGCCCTGTTAACCTACTTACATTCCCAGCAGCAAGCAAGATTGTCACCAGCAGCCCATCAGAAACACCATTTACCATTGCTTCCCTGTCCAAATTAGCAACAACAATAAGCACTTAATGATCAGCAACTAAATAAATATTAACACATCGAATGAGGGGATGTTTTCCAGAGAAACGTAATCATCCTTAGGAAAGATATGTGAGCAAAATCATATAATCGATTTCTTTGTTCCCTTTTCCACCTCCTTCCCTTAATTTCTCCTATTCCTCCCCTCTGCCTCCACTCATTTTCCTCTCCTGACACTCTCTCTTTCATCAAAGGCAATAAACACAAGTAGAAAGCCTGAGACTAATATCTCTATGTAGAAGTGACTAGCAATTTGAAGTGCTCAAATAAAGAGATTATAAATCGGTCTGAGTTTTCGAAGAGGTAATACTTTGTGTGTAAAAAATGGTCTTCTGTAAAGTGCCTGAAGTTGAATAGTGAAGTTTGACAAGTCTTGCCTTTAGTCTTTTACACTTCGAGTCTCAAAATTTAGGGAAAGTTAGCATTTGGCAAAGGGAGAAGAAGTAACATTCACTATTTTAAAGAAAGAACAAAGCCCAACAAACCAAGCTTTTTTATTTGCATTACAGGGACCCAGTAGGCTTGGCCCTCTCACAAAGAGGGAACTGTGGTCTCAAAAGATGGACTGCCTGATGCTGGAACGGGACTGGGCACCGCTGGGCTCCCACGCTCTCCACTGCCACACAACCCACGCCTGATTCAGCCTTGCATTTAGTGAAAACGGCAATTAAAGACATATTTCACAGAAGCCAGGAGGCATCTTAACGTTTCATTTTTAAGTGCCTTCTGAATCAGGTCCTGCTGATCCCCTTATTTGCTTATCTGCATCCTGCCTCTCCCAAGCTGGAATCAAGGAAACCCTATAACCCAAAGGTAAGGCAGCAAGTTGAAGCAAGAGGCTTTTCAATATTTTTTTTTAATATTATTTTTTTGTCCCCTGAGAAGTCCCAGACACATTTCCAAATTTATGTTTTTATTTTTTTCCAAGCTGGACTCACACAGGGCCCAGCAGACACACACACACGAATAGATTTTGCTCCCAGGCTTCAATCGGTAGGTTGTTTGCAAGCCAAAGGAGGTGGGATTTTGGTTACTGCTAAAAGCACTAATAAAACTGGATGTCTGTCAAAAGCTGGCTGGCCTGGTAAAATGGAGCATTGGAGCACGGAACAAAGAAGTGGAGGGTGAAATATATGAACACATTAAACTCTGTGCCACCTCATGGAGTTTCAACGTGAGGCACTGGTCAGTACGTGCTATACCCGGGACAAATTTGGGGCGGGGGCGGGAAGAAAGAACAAGATTATTAAAAATGTTTGTCACAGAGCCAGAGTCATCTTTATGATGGTGCAGGGACAAATGGGAAAAGCAGTTTGGTCCTCTTCATTCAGCAACCAAAGTGGCCAATGCAACTCTCAGGTAGGGGCTCCACAAGACCAAATTTGCACACTGGGGTCTTGGAGGGGCACAAAATGTTGGGCTGAGATCATTCCCCAGGATCTGCCATTTCTCTTCTGTCTACCCATATCCAGAGCTATCGCAGAGGATCTTATCCTGTACAGGGATTTTCCTGGGGCACCCTGCCCCAAACCTCTTTCGGCAGCAGAGCGCATGGAGCCGGCGCAGGCGACACACATCACCCATCACTAACAACATCCCGCCGTTCCACAATCTCAACCTGTATTTTTACAATGAGCAAGAACGGGAAGATACTACCCCACCCCCCCAAACTTTACCGTGATTATATTCTTGTCAGCCCCAAACCTAATCCCGCTGAGCCAGGAACAAACTGAGCAAATATAAAAATCACTCTAAGCATATAAATTACTCTGGCAGCCCCAGGCGGTATCACAGCAATGAAAAAGTCAGCTGTTCTCTGTTGCTCCCAATCTCAGCCAGGCACACAAGGACCCCCAGAAGGACGGTGGATTTTACACCACGTAAAATTTGCCTGTGTATCCACGGTACACAGCTAAGCACAGGCTCTTTATACACTCAATACTCCTGATGACGGTGCTG
Organism: Grus americana; assembly: GCF_028858705.1. Lineage (NCBI taxonomy): Eukaryota > Metazoa > Chordata > Aves > Gruiformes > Gruidae > Grus > Grus americana. The sequence continues at coordinate 2,489,326 of NC_072879.1, forward strand.
CTTTAAACAGTTCCATGTTTCCCCCACCATATGGTCAAACCCTGCCAACCCCGGCTCTAGAAAAAGAAAAGCTACAACGATGTCGGATCAAAAAACTGCAAAAAGCAGAACCATCCTTTTACAACACACCACCACGGTCGTTTTAGCAGCCAGGAGTTGCAGCGGGTATTTTCTGTGCCCGCCATCCCCTGCACACCTCTTCCAGCAGCACCCGTGGCAGAGCCGCTGTGCAAAGGCCGAGAGGCACCTAGTGGTGTCGGGAAGCACAGCAGAGCCACCAAGGCCACCCCAAAAGTGACACCCAGCCCAGCGCCAAGCACTGCTTCACTGCTGGCCTTCTAGATACCACCCTGCTCTTCCCTCCACCCCTGTTCTTCCATCCGCCCCACTCCAGCATTGCGTTTTTGCCTTCATAAACAGAGCAAAGCTGATCCGTGGCGCAGCTACCACCACTTTAATCTGAAGACCCGTCAGGACCTGTCTCAGCTTCCCGGCTCGTCACAAGTCAGCAATGGCTGGGTCACGTTCCCCCTGGGGACGGCCCGTTTCAGCTCTGGTAGCAGCCCCTGGCAGGGCAAAAAGTTCCCCCCACTACGCAAATCACTCTGTGACCTTCTCCCACACAACCATACCGGGCTCTTTGCTCCATGCCTTGGAAAAACTTAGAAAAAACTTCAAAATCAGAGTACGAGGTGCTCGGACCAGTGTTTGTCCCAGCCTGTTTCTGTGGCATCCGATTGCATCCTCTGGGCAGTTTTGCAATAAAAACGACGGGACTAGTTACACGCAGAGTAGGTACTACAGCATGCAGTGACCCGCAGCATGCCTCTCCTCTCCCTGCACCTCCACCCTCCAGATTATTGCCCCTGAGCAGCTAGGGATCTCAAGCAAAAGCAACATAAAATGATGAAACAGTGGATGACAGAAGAAACCTACCATCACTTTAACTCAAACTAAAGAAGTCCTGTTTTCTAGCAGATGCTGCAGCTGCCCCAGCATTTGGCACTGTAACACCAATTCCAATTCAGTTCCAGAATCAAATCCTCTTACCACTGCAGCTGCTTGTAGCCCCTTTCCCTCGTTACCTAAATCCTCTGCACTTACCTTCTGACAGGCTCGTGCCCATTCTAAACATCATTATGTTTCTCAGCTCCTTGGGCAGTTCAGTTCTGCACAGGCTTCGTGCCACCCTCACTGTGTCATCTGAACGGAATAACCCAAGACCACCAGAAGCACAGCAGCTTTTCTTAAAGCTCACTGATTTCTGTGCAAGTTCAGCATTTAGCTTCCATATAAATGAGAAACTGGAAAAGACTCCTTAGCCATCATCCCGTGACGCGAGGCTCTTCCTTACAAAGCAGTTAATGCTATGCAACACTTGGAGGTAAGACAGGAACCTTTAAAGAATCACTGAAGTTTACTTTTGGTCTAAATAAAACCTCCAGCTCAGAAGTCTCCCAATGTTGAAAAGGAAAGCAGCAGTTATTTTTACAGTGATTCAATTAGAGTGTAAACATTTACACCACATCTACCAGATCTAACAACTAAATCTGTTTTAAAATTGCCATGTGGCAGAGTATAGAACATAGAAACCACACAAAACTAAACTTTGAACAGTTTAAAAAGAAAAAAGAAAAGGTCTAATTGAAGATTGAAGCTATATAAGATTACAGGAGGACAAAACCAAGGCACACTCACAACCCTTATCATTATCTTCCCCCAACGTGGTTTTACTCCATCCTCCTGCACATTTGCTCGCTCTCTCCCACCACTTTCTTCAGAAGGAATAAGGTTAGAGGAGTTCAGGTCAACTTTCTCTTGATGTGAACCCAGATGTATGTACTTTTAGATAAGGAAGACCTGCAGGTCTCCCTCACCCATTCATTCTGGTTTTGACAGGTGGGACCGCTTTCAGCAAACACGCCAGCGTGTAACAATATTAGGGAGGTTTTTGAAAAGTGTTTATACAACCTGGCTGCCTTCCTTTCTTCAAGGGATTATTCCCGATTTGAGAGACACGCAGCTCTCCTCCACAGCTTGTCTGGACACCCCGATTAATTCCTGCTTAAAGGCCTGCCCGATAACATCCTTTCCAGCATCTCAAGAGATGTTTTTCCTAGATCTTTGTCATTTTGCTTTGTACAACCCTACCTAACCAACACTGCAGCGGAATTCACGTGCCTTGCTGTCTAAAGCACAGAAAACTTCTCTCACCGAGGGTACCGATGGATTTCACTGTTTCCTCTGTACTTACTTGCTCACCAATCTCAAAGCACATCTTCAGGAGCAGCGCAGTATTGCACAGTGAATTATGTAGCCTGAAACTCTCCCTCCACATGATACTGAGGGCTGGGAGTAAAATATGAAAGCCGTTTGTAACTCATGAAATTCTATCCATAGAGGGGAAAAAAAAAAAAGCAAAAAAAAAAGCAAGTTTATTTCAAAATAGAAGATTTGGGCCATTTGCTTTTCAATGCACAGTAATGGCCTTATCTCATGCCATCAGTGTGCCAAAGGCTTTTGCCCATACCATCTGGTGCAGCATGCTCCTTATCGAAAGAAAACGCAGGATCCCCAGCAGACAAGTTCATTTTCTTGCTTTGGGGAAGCTAGCACACTTACGGGTAACTAGCAGCAGCCATGCGGTAGCAATTCCAAAGATGGAAATTCTGTCCGTGCTGTTTGAGTAACAGCGCACCACCGAAATGGCATGTGTGTAACAGCAAGAGAGGACTTTGTCCTTTTGCCTTAGAGAGTAAATACTCAGTAAGTGCAAAAAAGTCACAAGTGGAAGCACCTAACAAGGAATCATTGTTGACAGGGAATGCCCTTGAAATTCTCCTCTTGCTCTACAGACACGACACAGCATGTCCAATGTCCCCCATCGGGTTTCTCCCCTATATTCTCCAATAAATCCATCCTCTAAAACACAAGACTAACGACCAACAAGAAGCAGTATCCAAATTTCAACAGGCTTTACTTTAAAACTAACAAAGAAAATAAACACGCAGCAATAGGGAACACAACAGAGCTACAGCTCAGGGAACAAAACTGCTGCAGCTCCAGTCTGGGTGATTTATCACAGCCCTGAAACAAATTACTTCCATTTCTCACTGCTACACACCCAGCACCAAGAAAATTCCAAGCGCCGAGCAAGCAGTCCTACCGACACCCGTGTGAACGAAGTGCTGCTGTTCCTGTTCTGAGAGGGAAGAAAAAGAAGGTGCAGAGAGATAAAATGAAATGCCCCAGGCAACACAGCATATAAATTACACAGGTGGTCATTAGGGAAAAAAAATAATATATATATATATATGGTGAGAATTCAGACAGGCTTCTCCAGTGCTGAACAATGACTGTAAGAGCTTCCCTCTCTCTGGCGTGACATACAGGGTGGTTATTTCAGGAGTGAACACAGAGAGAGTTAAGTTGAGGATAAATGACGCTTTGAAGTGAAGTGACAGGTTGACAGCAAAACATCCGAGAGACAGACAACACAACTTTCTGAACACTGTCCAACACGGTAACTTTTGGATGATGACAGATAGAAAAGCCCTGGGAACAGAAACTCCTCCACGTACAGGTACCACTACAACCATCCACCCACCAAAACACCTTCCAAGGCTGAGTGACCCCACGGGGACCAAAACCAGAGACCCAGAGAAGGGTTTGCAGCCTGGGGGGGCAACAGAGGGGATGGGGGGCAACAGAACGGGCCTGAAACACCCAAAACCTGGTGTCTCTGTAAACCCACAAAGCCAGTGACTCTACAAACCCTACCTAAGCGGGGTCTAGGTGTGATTCACAATATTCTCTATTTTACAGTCTCCCTCAAACGTCAGCTTTCCTCCTCATAAACTCCACCATGGAAAGCGTTATTATTATCATTATCTTTCAGATGACCCACAGCCGCCGGGCCCTGCTCAGGCCTCCCCATCCATCCGTGTCCCCGTCCTCCCCCCAGACACAAGGCCGGGCTCTCCGCCCCACCAGAACCCCCGGGGAGCGGCAACGCCAAAAATAAAGGCAAAATAAGAATACAGGGGCGTTTGTCGGCGCCGGAGGAAAGCGGGGAAGCCGCCGGGCCCACCCGGCCCCCGCCCACCGCCGCGGCCGGGCCCCCGCGCTCCGCTCCGCCGCCGCCGCCCGCCCTCGGACCCCCGGCCTAGGCCGCGCCCGGGTCCCGCTCACCTGGTCGGCCGCTCCGCGGCGAACTCGGCCCCGCCGGACTCCGCCATCTTCGCTGCGCTGCCGCCGCCGCCGGGCCCCGAGCTGGGAGGCGGCGGGAGCCGCCGCGTTAAAGGCGCAGGAGCGAGCGGGGCCCGCGGCGGGAACCGGGGAGCCGTTCTGCTCCCGCCGGGCCTGGCGCCGCCCCGCCGCCACCGGGGCCTGTCACCGGGGCCTGTCACCGCCCCGCGGCTGAGGGGGCCCAGGGGCTGTCGCTTCCCCAGGGCTGAGGGGGCCCGGGCATCTGTTGCCTCCCCACAGCTGAGGAGGCCCCGAGGCTGTGAGTGCCCCACGGCTGAAGGGGCCAGGGGGGCTGTCACTGTCCCACAGCCATGGAGCCAGGGGGTCTGTCACCTCCCCGTGGCCACAGGGTCTCTGAGGACTGTCACTGTCCTGTGGCTGAGAGGACCTGGGGGTCTGTCCCCATCCCTCGGCTGAGGGGTCCCGGGGCTGAGGGGATGTGGGGAGGGGGGGTGTCTCACTGCCCCATGGCTGAGGGGTCCCGGGGGGGTCTGTCAGCACCCCACAGGCTGCCATGGGCCTCCTCGTGCCAGCACCCTCCAGCCGACCATTATCCAACAGCAGCCGATGGCCCCTGCCTGCAGCCTGCGCCCAACCGCTTAATGCTTTCCCTTGGGATTTCACCTGCAACCATTAAATGTCTCCTGCAGGGACCATCGTGTGTGCAACCAGCCCAGGACTGTGGGGACAACCCTGTTCCTCATCACCCTGGGGACGAAGCCTCCTGCCACACCATCCGGATGATTATGGACCAGGTTTTATTGCCATAAATGCTTTGTGCAAGAGCAACAGTACCCTCCAGAGGGTGCAGTCTTGTTGTTGGAGATCGCAGCACTCGGGCTGTGCCGTCTCGGTGCCAAAGATGCCTTCGCCGCCCCGCATCCCCACACATGGTCGGCATCAGAGTCTCTCCCGGCTCTCCCTAAAGCGACTGGTGGAGACACAGCCAAGTGTCGCGGGGTCCATGTAATTTTTAAAGCCAGCGTGCATCTGGAGAGAGCGGACGGTCTAGAGGGCATTCCGGTCGGAGTGGAAATCAGGAAATTATTCATAGCGATGGCTCTGCCAACGACCGGGGGTAAATTTCTTTGATTTCCCATGCCTCGGTGTCCACATCTGTATAAGGGAAAGGGGGAATTCGTACATGAGAATAAACGTACTTGGAAAGCCGTGAAAATGCTCTTTCAAGTCAGCCTGATGAAAACTTCATGTTCTGGAGCCCTCCGCTTCAAGGAGAGCAATCTGTTTCAGAGGCGAAGCTGTGTATTTTTCTTATTTAAACCTTCTAAATCTGCTGGAGCATTAAAAATATTTGGCATTTCCACAGCACATTTCATTCCCAGCTCCAAATGCTTTTTACAGACATTCATTAATTAAGCCTCGTAAAACCTTTGGGAGAAAAGGAAGCAGTACTTATTAATTTGCTATTTGTATTGCTGCGGCGCACGGAGACCCCAGCCAGGACCTCGGGGCCCTGTTATTTTAGACCCGACCTACACAGAAGAGGAGATGTCAGTGCGGGGAGAGGCAGCGGATGAAAGTTAATGCCGTAAGTCATCGGCAGAGCCCGCAGCGGTCCGTCCACAGTGTTTCGCCCTTGTGCCCTTTCCGCCAGGCAGTGCTGCTGGAGCTGCGGGAGCGAGTGTGGCTCCCACCCCAGCTCTCCCCCCACCTCGACGTTTGCTCGGTGCATTTTGCTGGTGCCTGGGGGCTCCTGCCCCTCCTTCCCAACCCCTCGCGCTTGTCCTGCTTCCTCAGACACCAGCTCTGCTTCATTCGATACCTTCCACTTTCTCCTGGGGCCGCTTTCTGTAGCTTTTAGCTTTGCAGCACACCCCGCTCTTTAAAAGGTTTAAAATAAACGCTTTCCCTTTATTATTTTTAGGTCCATATAGATATTTTAAGTGCATCTAATTTGGTTCGATAAACGCACAGCAATAAAGCAGCCCTGCTGATAGCTAGCCCAGCCAGGCTGCCCGCTCGCTGCGGACCTCTCCGTCCCAGGTGGGTCGGCGGATGGGAGCTGTGAACGTTACACCTCTGCTTCCCCTGCAGGAAAAAACAGGCTGTGCCGCATGCTGTAAATGCCTTTCACATGTTCCCCAGATCATAGTTAAATCGAACCCCAGAAGGTCTCTCAAAGCATGAAAAATGCATTTATACGATGCTGGAAGGAAGATGTATTCCATAACTACTCTGGTGACCAGGCGCGCTGACTTGTATCATGTGGAGAAGGAACCAAAAGGGGGTATTTCTCGTTATTTTAGACCTCTGATGGGATTTTATATCTCACAGCAAATCCAGGAACTTTTTAGTTACCATTATTGTTTGATTTTATGGGCCATTTGATATTTATTTTTATTTCTATTCATTATTCGTTGAGTGCACTTAGCCCCTTCCCCAAGGAGCCTGCCTTATATCTAAGGTGATTTTTACAACCAGTGTTAGCACAGCATCTGAGCAACTCGCACAACTTTAATATATTTATCCCGCACACACAGTGTATCAAGGCAGTCCTGGTATTCCTACTGTGGAGAGCGGTGGTCTGCCCATAAAATCACAAGTCTAACTTACTGGGTTAAAAAAAAAAAAAAAAGAATAAACTCCAAACTATTTATATTCTTCTTTCTGATCTTCATTTTAAGCCATCAGGATGTATTTGAGTCATATTTTCACTTTTTTCCCCCCCCTACAAAACATGAGGTCTAGCAATGTACCTTTTACTGCAAGCCAAGCTCTCGCATATCCCACGACTCCCACAGCTGGGGCTTTAAAATCTGCGTCCAACACTGTGAGACTAATGACAAAATCATGAGCTGGCAGCGCTGCCTTTTTCCTCCGACCTTTTCGTTTCATCCTTGCAAGCGCTCAGAAACAGGAATTCCTCGCAGCTCGCAGCACCATCGGTCCACGCGGTTTGTGTTGGGTGGAGGAGGCGGACAGCTGGCCGCAATGAGGTTTTGGGGTTTTTTTTCCCCAATTCTTGCTAGATTTTCCCCAGCACAACAAAGCCTCTCCATTCCTTTATTTGCTATTGTTATGGAGGAGTGTGTGAGTGACCTCCCTCTCGCTCCCTGCCTCCGCACGGCATCAGCGATGCTCCATCTCCTGCTTGTCAGCCGTGTCTGGAGGGTGTTGTGGGCTTTTTCGGTGCCTGTGCTCCTGGCTGGTTTTATTCCCTCTCGATTTCTGGTAGACTGCTCTCTGCTAATCCCCATGTAATCCCGGCGAGCGTGTGAGCCCGGGGGGGGTGTTGAGCATGCGGGCTGGGGTGCGTCTGCATGTGCTGGTGGAGCCGGGGGTCTCTGTGTAAAGATGGGCCATGGCATTGCGTGAGCTGATCCTTCTCCCTTTTATTTTGCCCCGTCAGGATACCCTGCATCTCCCCACGGTTGTGTTCAGGCAGGGAGATGGTTTAGCTCCCCGAGGGATGACTGGTTTCTCCTGGGAGGCTGGCGAAGGTGAGATGCCCTCTCCTTCCCTCCTTGAGCACCATCAGTTGCCACTGCAGATAACTCCATGGCTGAGACCGGCCACCAGCCCCATGGGACCGGCCACCAGGTCCCTGATCTCCTGCTGCAGACCCCAACTGACACAGCAGCCGCCACTGAGGCACCGGCACGACACACCGGCCGAGCGGCATCCGCTCCCTGCCGGGATGGAGACGACCTGGCTCTTTGGCCAGGCTGCCCCCCCACCCCGGCAGTGTTACCCACCCCATGGAGCAGCAGTGCCGTCTCATCCAGCACAGATAACACCCGCGTGTGCGTACGCCTGTGCTGGCAGGTGTAAGGTATTGCCACGGCCTGCGCTGAAGAGCGGGCGGGAGGAGCAGGAAGCAGACGGCAGAGCCACGTGCAGTCTGGCTGGGCGGAAGGCTGAACACCTTCTTTTACGAATCCTGGGCTCCTTCCACTCCCACGCACAGCGGGGCGAGCTGATGCATGCGGCACCTGCGGGAGCCGGCTCCGACGCCAGCTGGAGGTGTTGGCTGTCCCCAGCGCCACTCGGCACCAGTGCGAGGCCACGATCCGGCAAATCCCCTCTGCACGTGCTACGGTGTTAGGCACACGTGTTGTCCCCATGAAATCAGTGGGATGGCTCCAGCGCCTGAAGGTGAGCAGGTGCTGTGCCGTGCTGCCGCGTCGGCACTTAAGGGAGCCCGATTCCCACCCGCCCAGCCAAACCACAACCATACATCCCTGCTTTCCCTGACCAGCTTGGCTGCGCTCCTCACCTGGCAAAAGAACACACAGCAGCAAAAATAAACACGGAGGGAAGCGAAGCCCCTCGCGGGCCGGCGAGCAAGGTCTGTGTTCCAAGATGTAATGAAGCCCAGGGAATGGAAAATGCATGTCACTTGGCGGCGGGCTGGATGCGCGCAGGCGCTCCGTGCCGGCTGCCGAGAGGGTGCTTCGCCTCCACACGGCATCACCACGGCGCAGCAGCTGCGCCAGGTCCAGCCAGCGGCACTGCGCTGAACTCTGACATTTGAAGACAGAGAATAATTTGGCTTCATTAGCCTCCCCTTCCCCCCCGCCCTGAGCGGTCCCTCGAGCCGGGCTGGAATGTGCGTGGTAGGGACAGAACCAATCCCATTAGCACGAGGAGATTGTTTTTCGTTTGGTTTTGTTGTTGTTGAATCACTTGCGGCTCCGCTTCCTTGGGGTAGGTCATAGGAAGGAGGATGGGGAGAGGAAACCCACCGATGCGTTTTCCTGGGCGGCTGTCCGGGGCATGGTGCTCCCCTGCCAGCCTGGCTGCCTGATTTTGGCAGCACTGTGAGGTTTCCATCCTTGAAGGCCACATGAGCTTTGCTGCTGGCTCCAGGATGGTGCCTGGTGTGGTTCGAAGGAGCATTTGTAAGGGCAAGGGCTCGGCTCCCACGTGCGGGGTCGGGACGGTGCCGCGGCCAGCTCGCTTTGAACCCTCGTCCAACTCTCCACCCTGCATCCTCATCCTTGTTCCACCTCTGGATGGAGACTTAGCTCCGTTGGGGTTAAAGCTGAATTTACAGCTCTGTGTTGGTCAGGACAGCACCGGGTTTCAGCCATGTGCTAGCAGGAGCCGGGCCAGGGGCAGCGAGAAGCAGCTGGAGCAGCTAGAGAATATCCTTTCCCCAGCTGAGATAGGAGCCCAGGCTCTTTTTCTGACATCTTCAAAGGCCCCGCTCTGGCAGGGCCCAAACCCGCCGTTTCACCCTTACTTATTGTGCTTTCTCGTGAAAGACCCTCATTCCTCCCACACGAGACGAGAAGAAACCTCCCCCCGGCTGCTTTGTGTCCAGCAGCATCTCCCCAGGATGCGAGTGCGAAGGAGCAAAGGGGAGCGACGGGTGCAGACCCAGGTGAACCAACACCGCGTCCGCTCTGAGTCGGGAGAATTGATCGCAGATCATGAAAACAGGGATCCGCACGCACGTGTGCAAGGCAGGGACTTCTCGGAGCCCCAGTCCTGGGCTTTCTGCCCTGCGTGCATCCCTGGACCGTGGACCCCAACACTCTTCCCAAGCAGAGACATCCTGGCAGGACACGGCACAGGGCTCCGGGCACCCGACAGCAGGACAAGGAGTTGCGAGCGCTCCCAAAGTCATTCCTGAGCACAGGAGAACGACACCGTCGGGAGCAGACGGCAAGAGGGGAGGGAAATCCATGCGCAAATGCATTCGCTGCGTGGCCTGGCTCCTCAGCTGGAGTGTGCGAGCGGTGGTGGAGCCGGGCCAGCTCCCGGCAGCTGAGATTTGCCGGGGGCGGGAAAAAGGAGGGGGCATTTTCCAGAGGTGAGAACAGCAGCCCAATGCAGCCACGGAGAGAACAGCCGGAGGCGACCGCTGAACCCAGCGAGATCCCCGCAACCCTCAGTTACCCACTGCCAGCACGGAGGCCAAGCAACGGCATCATCACGCAAGCAGGGAGATGCTGCGGGGGTCCACGGCAGAGGAGTGGGGAGCAGCTTGCTGGCCTCCCCCCGCTTTTTGAGGCCGCTTCTTGCCGCAGCGTGGCTAACAGTCCCCACCTACCGGCCTGCGATTTCTTGCTGACCTCTGGCTGGACGCGCGGGAGGCAAGCGTGGGTACACAGATGCTCGCCGCGAGGACATGACCCGCCATGGCTCGTGGTCCCCCACGTCCTCGCCACCAGCCGTGGGATGGAGGGTGCGATTCTGCCACAGGCTGGCTCGCCCATTGCTCTTCTCTTTGCCGATGGGGCCACACACCATGAATTTTGCTTCCGCCATGACAAAATAGAACAGGGAATGAGAAGGAAAAGCGTCGGACAGAAAACACCCCGGCTGCCTGCTGGGGGGAGTGGAACCAGCTAATTTCATGCGTCTCCTTCTTGTTAGAGTGGGGTCCCTCCTCACCTGCTCCCGGGCATGGTTTCCTGCACCCTGAGCCAGCAACGAGGAATCTGACTCCAGTTTAAAGGCAAGGAGCTTGTCCACGGTTTGTAGCCCGGCTCCCATCCCAGGAGGGGACCCGCTCGGAGCCGCTGCCCGCGGCGGGCAGGGTTTACCAGCTGTCTGCACCGATCTTGTGCCCTGCCACCTCCCTCTGCACCAGCCCGTGGCAGGGGGATGCAGAGAGCCCCGCGCTGGGGGTCTCACCCCCAGGCAGCACTGTCCCGGGGTTTCTCGGTTTGCTCCTGCCTGCACCCAACCACTGCTCTATCGCCGCAGGGTGTCCGGGGCCGAGCGGCTGCCAGCACCCTTGCCCAGCCTGTAACAGGGCTCAGCGCTGATGCCCTGGGCTACGTATGGAAAATGCTGGAGAAAGAGACCCCCCGACATGCCATCTGGGGGGCACGCGGTGGCTTGGCCCTGCCCCGGGGGGGGTGTCTTACCTCTGGGTCATCAGCTTGCGCCTACCTCAAAGGCTGCTCAGCGCTGGACTCCCATCTCTCAGCCCTTCCCTCTTGTCCTGCCGGCCCCTGACACCCCCCTGCCCACCCTGGGACCCTGCGGCATCCAGCTGCCTGCTGAGGACACCGTGCAAGCCCCCAAATCCCATCGCCCAGGAAATGCGGCCCTGGCACACGCTCTGCCTCCCGCGCCGGCCCCGCACAGCCAGGGCTGCCCAAGGCGTCGTCCGCACAGCTCCCTGCCTCGTGTGTGACATCCCCCTCCGGCACCCGGCATTGCCACGCTGCATGGGGGTCACATCGCACCCCCGATTTAGGGACAGGCAGGGGCCGTGCTCCGGCAGCGGAGCCTGCTGGCAGGCAGCGGACCAGGCTCCGCGTCCCCTTTGGAGATCCTTCTTTGGCTGCGAGTCGTGCCGAGCACCCCAGCACCCATCTGCAGCCCTCCCCAGGACTGGGCAGCACCTCCTCGTCCCTGGCTCCGCATCCTGGAGAAAACAAGCAGCTGAGGCCAGCACCAGCTCTGGCTCCTCGGGGGCCCCGCGCCGCTGCTGGCTCTGAGGACAGGACCCTGCTGAGCTCCTGAAGTGCTAAAAACGAGCCTCCAGGCTCTCGCGTGAGCTTTTGTGTCGTGCTTGGCATGGGGAGAGCTCGGCTGTGGCATGGACGTGGGCGCCGCGCCAGGAAAAACACACGCCGCAGGGGAAAGGTGGGCACGCACACGTGCGAGCACGTCTCAGCCTTCAAGCCTGGGCGGCCGCGGCGTGTTCCGCTGACGTGTCGTGTGTGCACGGCCCAATTTACGCTTTCTTTCCTCAAAATGGGCGCCCGGGTGTCAGCGGGTGATTTTCAGTGGGAAAAGCCCTCGTTCCCCAGCCCATCCTTATACGCACACGTGAGCACGTGCGTGCAGTCCTCCCCTCTGCCGTGTCTCAGCCTCCTCCTCCTCACGGCTGACGGATGCACGTGTTGGGGTACATGGGCCTCTGCACACCCTGCACCCTCCCAGGTGGGTACCAGCACCCACCAAGCCCACCCACCCCACAGGTGCTGGTACCAGCCCCCCCGGGACCACAGCATCTCCTTTTACGCTTGATGCTGAATCTCTTGACCTGGTGAATCTGCCAGCCCCGCAGCTTGCAGCAGAGAGGAGCATCGCTCCACGTCCGTGCAGAACAGCCCAAGCAGGGGATTTCTCTCCGGTTTGCCGTAGGTTTCATCCTGGCTCAGCTCGCAAAGACAGGACGGCGAGCTGGGAACAGACCTGTGTGCTCCCAGCGGCCCCGAGCGGGGGCTCAAACCTGCTCCCCCGCTGGTGACGGGCACCCTGTGAAGCCACCGACTCATCCAGGTCTGGTACAAACCTTTTATTTCCCCTCCACCCGCGCTGCCCAGCCAGCTTAGGGCTGGGTTTGCCCTTTGGAAGTGAAGCCTGGGGGGGCTCCACGGCCGCCCTCTCCCCCGAGCACGCGCGGCCCGGCGCGGTTGCACCCCAGGGACCGGGAGACCCGCCGTGGCCAGGACAACACCGCAGACTCCACCAAGCTTTACACTGAGCCGAGCGGCGAAAAAGCAACCATGAAAAGTGTACCCCAAAACGGACACGAGACCCCCACCGCCCACCCCCAACCCAGTTCCCCAACCCCAGATATGTTGCACAGGTGAAAGTGATAAGGAGCAGCACAAAACCGGCGGGGGCCGGGGATGAGAGCCCCTTGCCCCACCACGCTGTGACCCCCCAAGACCGCTCAGCACCAGGGAGCGGCCGGCAGATGGGGAGAACCTAAAAACCCAAGGGTGGGGAGTCGTGGGTAATAAGTTAATCTGTACAGACGTGTTAGGTGGACACGGGGATGGCAGGGACCACCGCCGCCGAGCCGTCCCTCCCGAGCGCAGGGGTGTCCCCACGGGGCGCCAGGGGCCGAGGAACCACATGCCGGTGCAAATCAAACCACGAAACGACGCACAAAGTCAAGTGATGGAGAACGGAGGGGAGATGGGGAGATGCCCTGGCTCGCACCGAGCCTGGCTGCAGGAGCAGAGCCCTGCGGAGCAGGGGGAGGGAGGGGACCCCTCCACGCCGAGGGGCTGTGTCAGGGCAAGCCGAGGGGGTCCCTGCTTGGCTGGGAGACCCCAGCGCTGGGCCCCCGCTTCCAGGGCAGCGCTGTGAGCCTGGGGACCTGGAGGCTGGATGCTGCTAGGTCCTGCCACCGGCTACAGACCCACAGGCTGAGCCACTCCTGGCGTTGGGCAGGGATGCCGAGCCCAGGACAGAGGCGTCCCTGCATCTCCCACCTCCTGCCCAAGCTGGGACACAAGCCAGGAGGACCAAGCAAGGGATCCCTGCCTTGTCCCCCGCTTGGTCCCACTGGCAACCCATCGGCATTGGGGCCAGCCACCCCAAAAGCATCACGGAGCAGGGAGGGGAAGGAGCCATCCCAGGGCCCCTCCGCAGCTCTGGGAAGGAGCCGGCTGGGTCCTCGCGTGGGCACAGAGGCGGCGAGATCCGCTCCTCTCTCCGGCTGCCAACGCCAAATCCATTCGCCACGTTTCGGCTCCCCAAGGCAATCAGCTCCGGCCGGCGGAAGGGAGTTCCCAGGGCCGGAGACGGCGCCTTGGAGGCTCAGCCCAAGGTGGGAGGCCGGGGATGTGCCGAGCCAAAGCCCAGAACGCTGCAGACACTCTCCATCCCCCACCGCAGCCGGCTCCCTCCTGCCCAGCGCTGGACCCATGCCCGGAGGGCTGCGGGGCCCCGGGGGCTCCGGTCGGGAGGAGACAGACCGCCCCGCTACGAGGACGGGCTCCCCCCGGCCTCCCTGCTCTGGCAGCTCCTCTCTCGGCTCTTGAGCGCTGGAAACCGGGATCCCAGCAAACAGCACATCTACCGAGGAGCCAAAGCTGCTGCCCGGCTCCCGGGAGCATCCTCCGCAGCGGCCATCCCTGGGGAGGACAGCAGGACCGAGCCAGATCGTGCCCCCAGTCCCCCCCATGCCGGAGGCAGAGATGCCCCTCCGGGAGCCAGGGACGTGGGGCAGCCAGAGGGGCAGGGCAATGGGGCCAGGGACGATGCCACGGGGCCAGCGCGGGGACGGTGACAGGGACGTGGCATGGAGGTGACAGGAGGGGGTGGGAGCACTACAGGACGGTCTTGTCCAGGTCGACTTTGAGGGGCAGCGGCCCCACGTCCTCCCCGCCGTGCGCAGGGCACAGGGTGACGGCGATGACGGGTGGCAGGGGGAAGGCGCCGGGGCCATCCAGGTCCTCCAGGTATTCCTTGTCCCCGTTGATGCTCAGAGGCTGGAAGAGAGGCAGAGGGGACCGTGCAGCCACGGAGAAGGGCACCGGAGCCCCTTGCCCCCGGACCAGGAACGCCGTGGGGCTGGCGGGGGACATACCGTGCAGCACAGACATGCCGGCGAACCCAGCACAGTGGCCGGGGACCACAAACCCCCTGGCCACATCTCACCCAGCAGTGATGGGGACACGCAGGGTGTGAGGGACCCCCGTAGGACACCCCCCCGCCGGCTGCGCTGAGCACCACTCGCCCCGTACCTGGGTCTTGACGTGCTGCTCAGGGGCGGTCACCAAACTGGCACAGCTCAGCCACAGCATCACCATGATGGAGAGGAAGAGGCAGGCGGCCAGGATCCAGCGAGGAAGGCCCGAGCGCCTGTAACACCCCACCACCCCCCACCAAAGGAAAAGGACAAGTTTATGGCAGGGCACGGGGTGGCAATTTGGGGAGGGAGGGAGGAAGCATCTGCTCTGGCACGTCCGGCAGGTCCAGGCCCCCCCCTGGGCCCCCGCACAGCCCCGCTGCACCTACTTGGACATGCAGCCGAGGAAGTCGTGCTCTGGCTGCGGGGGCTCCGCGTGCTGCACCTTGGCTTTGCCCCGTGGCTCCTTCACAGGGGGCTTCTCCACCTTTCCCCGGGGGCCTGGCAGGGGAGAGGCGATGCTGAGCCCGGGCACCCACTGCGGGCACCCCCTCCCCATCCCCCTGCCGCCGTGATGGGGTGCAGGGGGTGCCGGGCAGTCCCCTCTCCCCCCAGGGACCCTCTGCCCACGGAGGGGGTGCAGAGGATCCCAGCAGCTTCTTGGAGCGGATCCCAAGTCCGGAGTCACCCCCCCCGCGTGGGTGCAGGGTGTGGGAAGCTAATCAGACCCGAGAAGCGGGTAATTTGTTTAGCTCTGGAGAAATCGGATGAGAGCCAGGAGGGCTCGGAGGCTCCCGGCCCCGCTGCCAGCAGCCCGGACACCCCCCGCACCTGTGTGGGGCTGGGGGACGCCGGGGCTGGACCTCGGTCCCGGCTGCACCGGCCTCTCCGGCTGGGTCTCCTGCGCCTCGGGTACCGGGTACTCCATCTCGGGCTGGGACTGGTGGGTTGGCAGGGAAAAAGGGAGAAAGTGGTGAGCAAGGGGGTCCCCACCCCTCTCAGCACCCAGCAGAGAGGGGACAGGGGACACCCCCACCTGAAACACCACAACTTTGCCATCGTCCGCCTGCAGGTAGAAGGTCCAGGTGGAGGAGATGAAGCTCTGGGCAGAGCTGACAATGTCGTTGCAGAAGGTGGAGACCAAATCGAACATGGAGAATGACGGTGCCTTCGGCTCCGGGCTCTGCGAAGGAGCAGGGACATGATGTCACCGCTGCCCCCTCGTCACCCACCCCAGCGGACAACATCCCACCCCGAGGATGTGGCCAGGTTGAGCTGGGAGCTCAGGTCTGGGGCTCAGCCTGCTTCCCCCAGGGATGGGGACATGCAGGACCCATGGTCCAGCCCCAGGAGGGTCACAGAGCCCAGGACCGCAGTCCCCAGCGCCATCGCCCAGCCCCTCGGCAGCCCCGCGCTCGCACCAGCTCTTTAAACAATAGGAGCGGAGCGGCCGAGATGCCGAGGGCGTTTCTCTCCTGGCAGCCTCTCCGTGCCCTGGATTCTTGGCCGTCGCGGCGGTTTGTTATTTTTAAAGCATCCCTGCTGGAATCCGCTTGGCTGCTCCCTGCCACTGGCTTCGAACATTTTCCGACAGCCCCTTGCACGGTCAAACCAGCAAACAGGAAATAAATAGGTCAGATTCTGTATCTAATTATTATGCTAAATCTGCTTTGCTTGCTTGTCTGGGAACCCGAAGGAAAAATGCTTTGGGTGGGTGAAGGGAGTGACGGTCCTCTCCGTCAGCCGGTTGCCCCCCGATGCTCATCCCCAACCTTGGAGAGGGGCTGGGAAGGGGGATCAGACACTGGGAAGGTCCTAAAAACAGGCTGCAAAGTGGTTTTTCAAAGGAGCCGCAGCTTTCTACAGCACAAATACATCTTCGCCTGCACGCGTACAAAGCCAAAAGCTTCTACCTTGAGCCAAAGTCTAATTTAATTAATTGGGCAAAAGCTGAATTAATTAAATGTAGGAGGAAAAAGCGTTGCTAATTGCTGGGAAGGATAACAAATCAAAACTGGGGGAATCTGCAACAATCACCGGCCAGAACCTCTCACCCTGGGAATTCGGTGTAACCACCCTGCCTGGCCCAAACCTCTGGGTCGAGCCCAGTTAATCTGATTTTTATGCTTTAGACTAGGCAGCGTGATAGGCCAGCGATGGGCTCCTATCTCCCCAGCACACCCAGAGCACCCATCCGCAGGGGCACATGTGACACGGGATATAAAATAAAGCAAGATGCAGCAGGCATCCTGCAGCGTGGGTTTTGCCGGGCAGCAGGAGCGCGCAGGGAGCGCGCCTGGTCCCAAACCACCCCAGGAAAGCGCCGAGGGAAGCCGGGTCCCGGTGCCAGGGCTCGCTGAGCGGTGAGGCTGGTGGTGGGGGTGGCCAGGAGGCAGCGAGGGGAGGGATGGGGCTGGATGTGCTGGGGAGGGAGGGGAGCATGGATGGAAGGATGGATGGATGGATGGATGGATGGATGGATGGATGGATGGAAGGAAGGATGGAAGGGTGGATGGATGGATGGATGGAAGGATGGAAGGATGGATGGAAGGATGGATGGATGGATGGAAGGATGGATGGAAGGATGGATGGATGGATGGATGGATGGAAGGATGGATGGAAGGATGGAAGGATGGATGGAAGGATGGATGGATGGATGGAAGGATGGATGGATGGATGGATGGAAGGATGGATGGAAGGATGGATGGAAGGATGGATGGATGGATGGAAGGATGGATGGATGGAAGGATGGATGGAAGGATGGATGGAAGGATGGAAGGATGGAAGGATGGATGGATGGATGGATGGAAGGATGGAAGGATGGATGGAAGGATGGATGGATGGATGGATGGATGGATGGAAGGATGGATGGATGGATAGATGGATGGAAGGATGGATGGATGGATTGCATGTGTGGGGTTTTATAGCCTCCATGCCCTGGCACAGGAGGGACTGGGCTGAGCTGCCACGGGAGCAAGGAGTCCTTCCTAAAGTGGGACCGAGAGCCAAGCCGCCACGTCCCAGTGTCCCCCCGCAGGGTCCCGGGTGGGGGTGGCCAGTGGGCTCAGTGTGGTGGCAGTGGTCTGCATCGCATCACATTGCCTGGCAGCAGCAAACCGCGGTCCCTGCCGTGCCCGTGGTGACTGAGATGCCCCGTGTCCCCACACCGGGGGTGACAGGTGAGGTGGAAATGCCCCCCCCAAGGGCAGCCCCACAGCTCCAGGTTCCTCGCAGGGGTGAATGCCTTCCCCGGCTGGTCCCCGCCAACCCTACGGGGTGATGGCACAGGCACGGAGCAGCCGGGACACCCTGGGGGGGCACATCCAGCCCCCACTGCCTCCTTGCTGCCCACAGACCCTTTGGGGAAGGAGCCAGATGCAGGGACAGGGCAGAGCCACAGCCGGTGGCACCAGGGACAGGCCGGCTGGGTTCAGGGGGGGAACGGGGGGCCCCCATCTCCCTGGCCTCCCACCTTCTCCTTCCTGCTCTCCACCTCGGGCAGCTGCTTGCGGCACCCCGTCACGCAGCCAAACTGCTCCTCTGCGTTGCTGTAGGCTTCGGCACACGCTGTGAGGCAGGAAGGGGGGGGCAGTGTTAGGGGGTGCTCAGTCCCCTTGATGAGCCCTGAGCCCCCAGAACCCCCCTACCCATCCTGTGGGTGTAAATCTGCACCCTGCTTGGTTTGCAGCAGGGTCAGGATGCGGCCCCAAGGCACAGCATGGGGCTGAGTGGAGGCAGGATGCTTGGGAGGGTGGAAGGCATCACAGCGGTGCCAGCGGCACATGGAAGACACCCCCCCCCGCCCCGGGACGGTGTTTGGGGCATGGGGGTCGCTCAGCCGCCGGCTCCTCACCTGCTTCACACTCGGCTCTGGTTGTGTTCAGCTCAGCACTCGCATCCACGAAGTGACAGATGGAGAACAGCCGGCAGCCCCGGTAACAGGCGTTGAGAACAGCATCCTGCAGGGAGGAGGAGGAGGAGAGCGTGGAGCTGGCACCAAGCTCAGCCCAGTGGCTGTGCCGGACCCCTAAGACGGCCCCCCCCCCGCACCCAGCACCGGGCGCTGCCACCCTCCCGCAGAACCACAGCTGGGGCTGGCACCCCGAACCCGGGGTGATGGCATCCCCGGGGGAGGGAGAGCTGCCTTCGCCCCCTGGTTTGCACCCGATGGTGGGGTCTGCATGTGGCCTCGTCCCCATCGAGGACGTGGCAGGTCCCCCCATCTATGTCGGGGCTCTTGGCACGGGCTGGGTCCTGGCATGGGCTGGCAGGAGGTGGGGGCTGCTGGGGTGTGTGTGTGATGGGGGGGTGCATGCATCGGGGGAGCCGGGAACACACTGGGGGGGACGCATGTGGGGGTCACTGCGTGCATCTGCATGCACAGGCTTGGAGGAAGCAGGTGCCCCCACCCGCGGGGGTCCATGTGCCTGTGGGGGAGTGTGGGCAGAGCTGGGTGCTGGCAGGGAGGCAGCTCCAGCCCAGATGGGAAAACAACTCCATCCCCAACCCCGGCAGCGGGGGCCGCATGGGGTCCTGCCAAGGACTGGCCTAGATACGGCCCTGCCACCGCGGGGGCTCGGGGACAGTCCGGGGTGCCACCACATGGCCCCCGGCACGGCTATGGCAGCTCTGATCCGGGGCTTTCCGTGATGCTCTGGGTCCGGCAACCAGCGCTCGGCTCCATCTCAGTCCCTACTGCCGTGGCTCGGCGCTGGCCCACGGTGCTGCCACGGCATCACCCGCTCCCCCTGGCTGTCCCCAGCCCCGCTGGCACCGTACCACCGGGGACGGCTCTGCCACGCCGCCGGCAATGGGGTGCGGAGGGCAGCTGGGGGGCAGGCGCCTGCTGCGTCCCCGGCAGGGCCTCACCGGTGGCACCCCCAACCCGGGGCGGCTGCTGCCACCGAGAGCACCCTCACCCCCCCAAAGCCGGGAAGGGTGAAACCGCTGTGGGCACCCCAAACCAGGATGGATGCCCTCACCGAGGGCACCCCAAAGCTGCGGTGGAGGAGACCACCGGGGCTCCCCCGGTGCCCCCCCAGTGCTCCCTGCAGGGGTGG
Organism: Grus americana; assembly: GCF_028858705.1. NCBI lineage: Eukaryota > Metazoa > Chordata > Aves > Gruiformes > Gruidae > Grus > Grus americana. The sequence goes on from NC_072879.1 coordinate 2,508,931, forward strand.
CCCGGTGCGGGGCCGTGCGGTGGCGATGCCGGTGCAGGGTGGGCTGCTGCTCCCGGTGCCCCCGGGTTCCCCCCCCGCTCCGGTGCCCCCGACGCTCCCGCTACTCCCGATGCTCCTGATGCTCCCCACGCTCCCGGTGTCCCCTGTACTCCCGGTACCCCCGATACCCCCGGTGCTCCCGGTGCCCGACCGGACTCACGGCGGCCGTTCGGCGCTGCAGGCTGCGGCCGCACTGCCCGCGGCAGCCCGCGGTGTCTCCCAGCTGGGACGAGAAGGGGTCGGTGGCGGCGGCGGCCAGGGCCAGGCCGAGGGCGAGCAGGGCCCGGGGGCAGCGGGCCGCCATGGCGGGCGCGGGGCGCGGAGCGGCGCGGAGCGGAGCGCACCCACCGCCGCCGCCGCCGCTGCCGGCCCCGCCGTGACGCGCCGTGCGATGGCGGCGGGGGGAGCCGGGGGCGGGGGGAGCCGCCGCAGCCTGCCGCAGATCCGCCGGCACCGGTAGCCGCCCCCCCGCCCCCCCCGCCAGCGGCACCGGTGGGCAGCGCGGACCGGGAATGATGGGGTGGGGGGGATGCACGGGCACCGAGGGGTGCGGGGTATCACGGGATGTGGGGAGGGCGGGAGCTGAGGACCGGGAGATGCTCGGGCACCGGGGGATGCTCGGGCACCAGGGATGCGGGGGTAACGTGGGATGCAGGAGGACGGGGGGGCCTGGGGAGCGGGGGATGCAGGGGGAGCGGGGGATGCAGGGGTACCACGGGGTGTGGAGGATGGGGGGGACTGGGGGATGCAGGGGGAGCAGGAGATGCAGGGGTACCACGGGGTGCGGGAGGATGGGGGGATGCAGGGGGAGCGGGGGATGCACAGGGACCAGAAGGTGTAGGGGGACCAGGGGATGTAGGGGGACACCGGGGATGTAGGGGGACCAGTGGGTGCACAGGGATCAAAGGGGCACAGCCAGACTGGGGGGTGCAGAGGTATGGGGGAGCTCCACCAACACCAGCAGCACAGAGGGACTGGGGAGAGGAGGGGGTCCGGGGGGCACATGGGAATCAGGGGGTACATTGGCACCGGTGGCACACAGAGACAGGGGCACAGAGGGCCCAGGCTTCCCTGGTGCTGGGAGCACATCGGCACCAGCGAGCAGCAGCACTGGAGCCTCACTGCCCCCCGCGCCGGCACCCCCACAGGGACTGAGCCCCTTGTACCCAGCCAGTATTAGACCCAGGCGTGCCACCCTCCATGGCCCTCAGGGCCTCCCCAAGTCACCCTTGTGTGTCCCACCCGCACCCTCGCTCCGTGCCATGGGGCCCCTTCCCAGCCAGGGCGCTGGGCTCTCCCTGACACCCCAGATTTACAGCTTTGATTTCCCAGGGTTTAAAAGACATAAAAGGCACAGGCTTGGCCCCGTGCGCGCTGCCTCGCCGCTGCCCTGCCCATTAGCCTTATTTATGGCAGCACCCCAAAGCGAGCCCGGGGGGAGGAGGAGGAGGAGGAGGAGGGCTGGGGGCTTCGCTAACCTCCAGCCCTAATGGGGAACACATGGCAGGACCCCAGCATGGGGAAGGGGGGGGGGTGTCTCCCAGTCCCAGCTCAGGGTTGAGGGGTGCTCCACGCCCTGGGGCAGGGGGAGAGGGGTGGGGGCAGCTGGATCCCCTCAGGGACGGCTGGGGGAACACAGCCCTGTGCCCCCCCGGGAGCAGGGAGTGGGGCCTCTCCTCACCCCGCTGCGCTCCGCCAGCTTATTCATCTTGTTAATCAAACCAGGGCTGGGAGAAAATGTGCTCTGGCCGGGCTGGCGGGGCTGCCAGGTCGGCTCCGCTCCCCCCTTCCCCCTCTTGGAGCCCGTCCAGCCCCTCGGCCTCGTGTCCAGCACCGGTGACTAATGGCCAAGTAAATGGGATAGATTGGGGGCCGTCACCATAAATCACGGCACCGCGCTGCAGGTGAGGTTTTCATCGGAGGGAGGGACAGAGTCGGAGGCCCGACCCCAAGAGGGACCAAAATCCACCGGATCAAGCGCCAGGAGCACCGTGCTGCAGGCTGAGCAGCCAGTGGGCAACGCTCCTGCCGCACCTGCCCGCACTACACCTGGCACCTGCCCATGCTCCATCCACTCACCTTTTAATAGGAAAAAACCCTTCCCAGGCAATAATATTCAAGTTGGCAAATACTTAGTGCCCTGCCTCCTCTTCCCACCCCTCTCCAGAAACACTCGATGCCTTTTGCATTTACCACTACTGACCTACATTTTTTTTCTGGAGCCTTTCATGAAGCCGCAGGCTCCCCACATGCCAGCCAGGGTGTCCCTGCAGTCGTCCCCCCCCCCCCATGGGCAGGGGACCTGTCACCCCATATCCCGACCCCGCAGAGCCCATCCCTGATGCTCAAGCACCCCCTCAACATCAACCGCATTGCCCCCCCCGCCCCCCCCGCCGCCTCCAGAGATCAGCAAACTCTGTTGTGGGACTTTTTGTGCTTCCCAAAGCAAACAGAGGTGGGAAGGTGCGGCCGCCCGCTGAGAGGATGCTCTTGAGCGAGGGGGTTGTGCTGGGGGGGGGGTGGCAGGGAAGGGGTTAAGCGGGTTATAAATTACCCATGGATGTGGAAATGTGACTGAGAGGAATATAAAGAAAACTCTGACTGCTGGATTCTTTGCATTTCTAGCCTCTTTATTTTTCCCCCAGGTCACTTTAAAAGGATGCAGGCAGTCAGAAGCAGCTCTGCTGCGCCTCTCCTCCCGCTTTTTCTGGGCTTTTGTGTTTTTTTTGTTGTTTGTTTTTTACACCCTGGCCCTTGAGCCAGATGCTGTCTCTGTCCAAGGACTTTATGGAGCGAGCTCTGGCTGGGAAATCAAGTAATTAGATTAATTCAGGGTAGATGTGCTGGGCCCAGCCCTGGTGACACATGATGGAGGGCTGGCAGGAAGGTGATGGTTGGTGGGAAGCCGGACAGAGGATGCTCAGCCTGGGTTTGGGGACGTCACCAGGGCCACCCCGGGGTCCTGGATCCATCTGGGGGGAGTCACATCCCGCCTGGGCAGAGCAGGGAGCTCGTGGCTGTACGGGCTCCGTCTGGGAGCTGGGCCCCGTGGCCAGATCCTGCACTGCAACAGGGCAAAGAGGCCCTGGGAACGGAGCCACGCCGGGAGGGGGCAGCCGGACCGCACCAGCCCCAGGGGACCACCGCGCTGACGCTGACAGTCCGGTCCGGGGGTCAGAGGGGGCTGCTGGGCCGGATCCTGCCTCCCAGCCGGTGCCTGCGAGCACGGCGGCTCGTGGGCAGGAGGGAGCAGCCCTTTAAAGGTCACTGTCAAAGGGCAGTGCTGACCACATCTGCCTGCTGACCGACACGCTGACTCAGAAAGCAGGAGAGCAGCTCTGTCATCTCCGGCTGCTCCCCGCCACCGGCGCTGCTGTGGGCCGGATCCTGACACCAGCCAAGTGCCTGGTGCCACCGCCCCGGCACTGCCGCAGTGCGAGGACCACAGGCGCGGCTCGCTCAGGGCTGGCTCTGTCCCCCCACGCTGTCCCCATCCCACAGCGTTGGGTCCGGATGCTGCCGCGGGTCGGGCAGGGCGAACATCCCCGAGCCACCTGGGGTGACACCCCAGGCACGGCCCAGGTGACACCAGTGGGGACCGATGCTCATCTCTTCTCCGGACACCACTGTCCCCCCACCTTCCCCCTGCCCTCCCACCAAAGCCTCAAACCACCTTCTGATGATGCCTCTGCCAGAGCCGGCCACGTCCCCCCTGCCAGCACCAGGATGGGTGTCACCACCCCCCCTCGCCCCGGGAGCCCACCCATCCCTGCTTCCCGAAGGAGCTGTGCTAAATCCCACTTTGCTGTGGGCTCTGGGTGGAAGCTGAGGGGCTTGGCCAGGGGAAGAAGGCGGCAGATGGGGCAGGCAGCCATGCAGGCAGTGCAGGTGGGCAGCTGGGGGGGCTCCGACTCCAGCACCAGGGGGGTGATTTCTCTCCCCCCCCCCCCCCAGTACCCACCACTGGCTCCTGGCCCAGGGGGGCTTCCTGGGAGCATTGGGGCAGTGGGTCGGGATTGCGGGCGGCCGCCAGCCCCCGGGGCGGCCGTGATTCACTCGGCCAGACTGCGGACGCTGGGGCTGAAGTTTCTCAGGCTGGGTGGCTCCAGGAGCCTGACATTTTTGGGAAATTTCAACAAAAACAGTTCAGAAGCTTCCAAAAAACAGGATGATGGGAAAAGGCATTGTTTTGTCTCCCTCTCGCTCTCTTTTTTTATTTTATTTTCTAATCCATGCAGTCCCTTCAGCTGGTGCCCAACACCTCGGAGCCCTGCAGTGACTCCCACGCGGTGTCACACACCCCGTCCCTGCATGGCTGCGGGGCTCAGCCCTCACCCCGGTGCTATGGGGCAGGGGCTGACTCATGGTGTCACCCCTTTGGGAGGAGCACCCTGGGCCACCCAGGTGTGGTGTCCCCCCCATGCTCCATCCCCTGCAGGGAGCGATGTCCCTCTCCTTGCAGCCAAGAGGTTGCACGGCACAGAGCGGGGACAGGGAGCAAAGGGACAGGGAAAGCCACTGGACAATGTCCCCATGGGTTGGGAACAGCCCCCCCCCCCAGCTCTGAGCCCTCAGAGTCACCCACAAACCCTGGCCACGGCAGCAGTCCCACGGCCTTGGGGCTCCCAGCTCCATCCCAACCTCAGGGTCAGGGCCACTGGGTCCCTCCATGCCCCCCCGTGTCCCCTCTGCTGGGGGGGGGAACACAACCCAGGCACCCCCTTGCATGGGGTGCTCTCAGGGCACCCCACTGCACCCCATCCCACACCCCAAGGCTCAGGCGGACCTAAAGGATGCACAGCTGGGGACAGCCCACACAAAGGGACGGTGGCTTTGCCGTGGCCAGGACCCGCTGTCCTCGGGCTCTGCCCACCTGTCGGGGGTCTGCAAAGCTCTCGGTGCCCCCGAGTCCAGGGTGGGGGGACAGGAGGATGCACTGGCATAGAGGTGCGGTGCCCAAGTGGGTGACTTTGCCACGGTGCCGGTGGCACAACCGGACATGCCACCAACTCCGGGCTGCCTGGGACCCCCCGGGGACAAATGCAGCCCCAACCCAGTGGGGGCTTGAAGCCACTCGGGGCGTTTTTCCCACCTTGTGGGGATTTTTTTTAGGGAAAAATACAGAGATGTTGGGTTTGATAGAAAACGTCAGGATTTAGGGGAAGGTACTCCCGGTTTCACCCCCAACAGAAGGAGTAACAGGATTTTGGTCTCCTAAAGGCACTTTGGATGGGTGGGGGGGAGGAGAGAGCCCCCCGAGGGGGGCCCGGTCCGGCCGCGTTTGCAGCACCGGGAGCGGCCCCGGGGGCACGGGAGGGTCCGTGGAGGCCACGCATGAGTCACCCGTGGGAAGGCGGCCCCGGGGCGGCTCTTACTCACCTACCGCGGGGCTCGGGGGGGAGCGGGACACCGGCCGGGCGGGGGTGGGGGGTGGGGGCCGGGTGCAGCATCCCGCGGCAGCACCGGGCGCCGCCGGGCGGGCACCGTATGTCGGGGGTCGGTACCGGGGCCGGTACCGGAGCGGGACGGCGGGGCCCCGGGGCCGGTGCCTTTCTGCCCCCCCGGGGGCGGGCCCGGGCCGGGCGGGGCGGGGCCAGGGCGGCATTTAGGGCTTTGGTAACCGGGGGTTGCTCAGACTTGCTCGGGACTTCCCCGGACGTGCCGGTGCGTTCTGCCGCCCCGGGCACCGACGGGCACCGGAGCCGGCCATGCCGCCGTTGTTGCTGTTCCTCTCGCTGCTCCTGCTCTGCCTGCGCCTCCTCCGCGCCGAGCCGCTCGCCTGTGAGTACCGGGAGCACCGAGCGGTTCCCGCAAGGTGGGCGCGGGGGGGGGGGGGTGTGGGATGGGGGGGGCGATGCGGGGGGTCCCGTCGGGTCGGGGCCGGAGCGGGCGCTGCGCGGAGCCCCCCGGGGCTCCCCCGTTCGTTGCGGTCCATGTGCTGTGTCCCGTCTCCCCCCCACCCCCCCGCCCCGAGATGCGGAGCGGCCCCGGGAGCGGCGGGGGCATCGCCGGGCGCACCTCGGGGCTGCGCGCCGCGGGGTAGCAGGGTGAGTGGTGTGTGTGTCCCCCCCCGCGGAGAGCAGCCGGGACCCCTCATCACCCCCCGGTAGGCAGCTGGGACCCCCCGGCCCTCCCCGGCCCCGCAGCCCAGCCGGCAACCCCCCCCCCACCTTCTCCGCGGAGAACAATAGAGGAACCTTTTTTTTTGTTCCCCCATCCCCGAGAGCCGCAGGGACCCCCCCTCCTCCCCTGGGAGCAGCGAGTGCTCTCTCTCCCCATGGAGAAGAGGGTCCCCCCTCCCCGAGAAGGGTCGGTCCCCCATTGTCCGTGTGTCCTTCCCCCCCCTCCCCCCCCGCCCCCCGCCGTGCAGACCCCCCTCCCGGAGAACAATGCGGCTCCATTCCCCACCCAGGACAATGGAAACCCCCGTCCTCCGTCTGGAGAACAATAGCGGACCCCTTCCCCACACAACCCCCTCCCACCCTCGGGAGCGATGACCCCCTTTTCCCCCCCTCCGAGCCTCTGAGACCCCCCTCCTCCTGCTGAGAACAACGGGGGGGACCCCCCTTCCCTTCCCCCTGATGAGCCGTACCCCCCCACACCCGTCCCAGAGAACAATGAAACCCCTTTTCCCCACCCAGAACAATAGGGAGCTCCCTCCCCCACGGAGAACAATTAATCTCCCCCCCCCAAAATACCCCTGGGGGACTCGGCAACGATGCCCATTTGGGGGTCCCACCCGGCGGTGGCAGGTCTGGGAGGTGCCACCTGTGGGCTGAGCTGTGGGCGGCCTCAGCCCTGCGGGGGGTTGGGGTTCCCCCTCTCCTTGAGGGGGGGACACACACAGAGGGCTCCCCCCTCTTTCTGCAGAGCCCTAAACCCGAATTAGCCTCCGTCCCACCCGTCACCTCGTTGTTTCCCCTCCGGCCCGGGCGAAGGGGAGGCGAGATCCCGTTCTCCGCAGCAGGAAGTTTGGCTTCCTCCCTATGATGGGAATTTCTCAAGGCGATGGATGTTCGCTCCGACGCGCAAATGGGTCCCGCCAAGAAAAGGCACTGCTCAGCAGCTCCCACGTCCCCGGCGATGCCACGGGGTCCCGGCCGCCCGGGGCGTGTTACCCCCTGACCCGCACGTGTCATTAACGGGAAGGCTTGAAGAGCAATAATTGGGGCAGGAATTGCAGAAGCAGTGGAGGGAGGAGGAAAAATGCTCCAAAAATCCCTTTAGGAGCCGTTAACAAGAGCCTCCAAATCGAGGCGGGTTTCGGTGTGGAGCGGTGCCCACCCCAGTGCCCTTCCTGGGGGGCCGAGGGGTTAATCCCACGGGGGACAGCGTGGGGCTCTGGCCGGACCCCCCTTGGGGCTGACCTCGCACCTTTTGGCTCACCCCGGTAAGGAGATGCCTGGTGTCGCTCGCAGACGGTTTTACCCCCCTCCAGGACCCTCATTTCCCCCCCCGCCATGGGGGTCCGGTGCAGCCAAGCAGGGCGAGCGCTCGCCCCGTGGCCCCTCGACGTGCAGCACTGGGGAAAGGCGAAGCCAAATCTCCTTTTAGAGAGCGAATGTTTCCCCTCGGTTCAGCTCGGTCGCGCTCGCTGGAATGCCTGGGCTTTTTATAAATCCCTCCTCGAGCGGAGGGATGGGCACGAGAAATGCCAGTTGGAGAAGGGAAGGGGGAAAAAGATACTGGAAAGGAGGGATAAAGTGGTTTTGGGTGCCGTGTCTGCCTGCAAACCTTGTTGCTTGAGCTTTAGAAGAGCTCTAAATAAATATTTATTTTTTTAAAAAATTTATTTTTCTTGTAGAATTCAGAGCTGCCCAAATTTCCTTTTGTTCTTCAGGGTAATTATGTATATTATTTTTTCCTTAACCCCCTGCACATCTTAATAAATCTTTTTTAACTGCGTGATCTCCGACACTTATCGGAGGGGTTCTTTTTCTTTTCTTTTCCAACTCCTTAAAACACTGATATAAAAATAAAATGAAATCCGGCCCTTCAGAAGAAAAGCATAAACGTTCCCGACACCTTGGAAATGTGGTTTTACTTTATAGCATTACTTAGCACCTGATCAGCATTTTTTTTTTAATAGGAAAGCCATAAAACCCCCGAGCAGGTATTTTCGTTGCGACTTGCACATTCCACAGCCTGCCTGCGTCTCCCTGGCCTTTTCCTCTCCGATCTGAAAACTTCACACTTTTCCCTTTTAAAACACATGTTTGGCGCTGTATCTGTGTGGAGGGGGAAAAAAAATTACAGGGGGGAAATAAAAAAAAAAAAAAATTATATAAAATTGGCCCCTCCAGAGGCTCCTGCTTGGAGGAGGGGAAAAAAAAAAAAGCAGGAAAAAAAAAAAAAAATAAAATTGGCCCCTCCAGAGGCTCCTGCTCGGAGGACGGGAAACGTGTCTGTTTTACGGCGCTCGTGTGTGTTTCTGGTGCTGTTTAGATTAAGATTTAGGAGAATTAGGGCCCGGAGCGCCGGATCTGTTATCGGCAGAGCTGGAGCAGCCCCGGTTTGGCTAATGGAGGAGCGGGTGCTGGGTGGGCTCGTTACAGAGCTGGGGGTGCGTTTTTTTGGAGGCCCTGCTGGAAGATGGGACGAGTCGGGGGGTGGGGGGGGCTGACACCCCACCCCCCACTCGGGGAAGGGTTTGCTTTGGGGGTGGGTGGGATGGATCCACGCCATCCCCCACGGGTGCTTGGGGAACCCGGCACCGACGTGTCCCGGATGCTTTTACGCTCACCTCGACAGCATCCCCTGAGCGATGGGAGGCACCGCTAATTGAGATATCTCCAGGGTAACGAGGATTTTTGGAGCATTAATTGCGCCGGGGTGGGAGCTGGAGCACTGAAAGCTGATAGTGGCCGGGGAGGTCGGAGGGGAGAGGAGGTCGCGGTGCTTTCCGGGAGGTAATTTGGGATATTAGCCTGGCGCGTGCGGATGGAGCCGATAAGGCTGATGGACACGGAGAAACCCTACAGTGGGGTCGGGGAGCTTTTTTTTTTTTTTTTTTTTGAAGCTTCATGTCAGAGGGGTCTCAAAATAAAGCAGCATGGGGGGGATTTTTCCATCACGGAGGGGCTCGCTCCCCAGCATGCAGCACCCTCGGCGGGGGGGGGAACACCCCAAGAACTTTCCATAGTCGCTTTTGAAATCCTTTTGTTGCAAAAAAAATTTACAAAGCCACAACCCAGCCCCCACCCAGCCCTGGAAAAACCACAGCGTCACCGAGATCCCCCCAGCCTCGCGCAGCAAAGCCTCCCCAAAGGCTGTCGATGCTTCCTGGCTTGAACCCCCCCCCCCACCCAAACCCCTGGCCCCCGAGCTTGCGGGGAGAGCGCGGCCGAGCCCGGCGCCTCGCGTGCTCCTGCCTCTGCTTCAGAGGAGGGCGAGCGCTGCTGTGAGGGGCTGTGCCGTGAAAAACATAGATAATTTTTATATATGTATATAAAAAATAGATATAAAATATATTTAAATATATTTAGATGTAGAACATAAATATGTACTAATATAGATAGATAATAGATATCTAAAAATGACATATAAAATTATACATATAAATGATTTTTTTTACCCCCCCTTTTCATTTCTCTGGCTGCAGACCCCGCAGTGATTTCCCCCCAAGATCCCACCCTGCTGATCGGCTCCTCGCTGGTCGCCACGTGCACGGTCAGCCCGGACTTTCACCTGAAAGCCGAGGACCTGTACTGGACCCTGAACGGCCGGCGCCTGCCCGCCGCCTCTTATGCCGCGCTCGGTCCCACCACGCTCAGCGTGGCCCTCGCCCGCCTCAACGGCTCCAAGCAGCAGTCGGGGGACAACCTGGTGTGTCACAGCAGAGACGGCGGCATCTTGGCCGGCTCCTGCCTTTACGTTGGACGTACGTCGGCGGCGCCGGCACGGTTGCACGTGCCGGGGTTTCACCCGGCCCCGGCGCTGCTTTGCCGTTTTTGGGGGAGTTGGGCGGGGGGGGCGGGGGGGGGGGGGGAAGAACCGCGGCTGCCGGCAGAACCGTGGGAGCAATTGGGGATCCCCACGGGATTCGCACCCCGGTTCTTGCCAAAACATGCCGTGGGCTCGTGGCAGTTGCTTGTGGCTGCTCAATTTTCATCTCCCCACGGTTTGTGCCCGGTGCCCGGACCTGCAGCCGCAGCCTCCGGCTCGCAGGAGCGCGCAGCAGAAAGGCTGTTTTGGCAAACCCTCGGTAAAATTACACTTGTCCGAATCAATAATCGTAAGATTTTATCTCAGGCTATTTTAAGGACGATGCTACGTCCTAGGAATACAGAGGCTTAACTGGGAACACAACTTGGATTTGTTTTTTTGGGTTGCTGTTGCCGAAAGAAAACAGCTCTGGAGCTGGGTGCAGGCAGGGGCGGGCAGGAGCCAGGGGCAGGCAGGAGCCAGGGGCAGGCAGGGGCTTAAACCCCCCCCCCAGCAAACACGTTCACAGCTGCGGGGCTGGAAACCTGCGGCTGCCGGGGACCGCAGTGGCATTGCCTGCTGGGACCGCAGGCTGCGTTTCACCGCTGCGCCTTTTATCCCCCCCCCTCCGCATCTTATTTTTTTCTCTTCTCTCCCAGTACCCCCAGAAAAACCAGTGAACATCACTTGCTGGTCCAAAAACATGAAGGACCTCACCTGCAAGTGGGCACCCGGGACGGAAGGGGAGACCTTCTTGCACACCAACTACACCCTCAAGTACAAGCTCAGGTGGGGTCCTTGCTTTAATTCCTGGTATTCTTAAAAAAACCCAAACTGGCTGGCAGGGAACAGGGAGCCCAATGCCTCCTGGCTGGCCCCTGCTTGGGGATGGGGGCCGGTGTGATGAGTTTCCTCGGGTCTCAGCTGCCACTGGTGGGCAGCCGTGCCCCGTGCGTGCCGGGCAGGAGGAGGGTGAGGAGAAGCTGCCGCGGGGCCGGTAACCCAACGCCTCGCCAGCGCGATGCCGGCGGTGTTGGATGGCGGATAAATGAGCCACGGTCCGCACCGGGAGCGGCCGTTTCCTCTGGGGATGGGTGAGCATCCTTGGCTTGACCGCGGCACCCAGCGGTGCCAGTACCGGCACTGAGCGCCCGCCCGCAGGTGGTACGGCCGAGACAACACGTGCCAGGAGTACCACACGGCCGGGCCCTACTCCTGCCACATCCCCAAGGACCTGGCTCTCTTCACGCCCTATGAGATCTGGGTGGAGGCGTCCAACCGGCTGGGGGTGGCCGTCTCTGACGTCGTCATGTTGGACATCCTCGACGTGGGTAAGCGACGGCATCATGATGTCACCGCCATACCGGCGACCTCGCGGGGGATGCGGGTGGCAGGTTCACGCAGTGGGATGTAGGGGGATGCAGCAGGAAATGGGCGATATGTGACCAGAATTGCTCCTAATCGAATTAGGCTGTTTTCTTCGAGTTTGGTTGGGTTTTTTTTTTTCGCATCTGCGGCTCCTTAACCCCCGCGGCCCCGCGGCGCTGCCTGCGCCAGCCCTGCCAGCCCCTGCCCTGTCCCTGCAGTCACCACCGACCCGCCGTCAGACGTGCACGTCAGCCGGGTGGGGGACCTGGAGGACCAGCTGAGCGTACGCTGGAGCTCGCCCCCAGCCCTCAAGGATTTCCTCTTCCAAGCCAAGTACCAGATCCAGTACCGGGTGGAGGACAGCTCGGAATGGAAGGTGGGTTGGCATCACCCGCTGGCAGCGGTGGCCGGCATCATGCCTGACCGCGCCGGCGCTGCCATCTCCTCCCTCTCCAGGTGGTGGACGACGTGGGCAACCAGACATCCTGCCGCCTGGCTGGCCTCCGCCCCGGCACAGTCTACTTCGTCCAGGTGCGCTGTAATCCCTTCGGCATCTACGGCTCCAAGAAAGCCGGCATCTGGAGCGACTGGAGCAACCCCACCGCCGCCTCCACCCCGCGCAGCGGTGAGCACCGCTGGTGCTGGTCTGGCATTGCTTGGCGGGCGGGAGGGGGGGGGATGCCAGCAGCGCTGTGCTCCCCCTCCCCTGTGCACACAGGACGTGCCGGGGGGGGGGGGCCCTTCCCCGCTCCGTGCCCGGCACCTGGATTTCTTGCAAAGGAGCCAATTTGGAGCTCGGCTTTCCCAGCAGGAAGCCGAAAAGCCGCTCGTTTTCCTCTCTCTCGCCCACCATTATTTATGGTGCGGTGGCGATGGGGGGGGCGTTGAGCCGTGTCCCCCCGGGGCGGTGCTGACCCCCTTGTCCTCGCAGAGCGAGCGGCGGGGAGCTGCGACCCCAAAGGAGGGGAGCAAAACACGACGCTGCGGCGGGAGCTGAAACAGTTTTTCGGGTGGGTGAAGAAACACGCTTACGGCTGCTCCAACCTCGGCATCAAGCTCTATGACCAGTGGCGCGTGTGGCTGCAGAAATCGCACAAAACACGCAACCAGGTAGGTAAGGAGCCTTTCACACTTCTTTTCCCCCGCCGGGTGGGGATGCGGGGGGGATGCAGGGTGACACCCCCCCACCACCACCGCCACCCCGGGATGTGGGGTGATGCCAACCCCGAGGCGTGCGGCCAGCGGCGACGCGGGGCTCTGCTCCTCTCCGCAGGTTCTTCCCGGTGATAAGTTGTAGCCCCCGGGGGACTGAGCGCCAGCAGGATGACACGGGGCGCCCAGTGACCACCCGGGACCGCCTGCTCCGGCCCTGCCGGGGGGGAGCACGAAGGCGGCCGGGGCGAAACATGGCCCCGCAGCCCCAGGGGACGGGATGGGGTGAGGTGGGGGGGGTCGGCTGGGCCAGCCCCGGGAGCCCCTCACGTGCTGCTGGCCCTGTGAGACCACGGCCCCCCGCCACGCCGCTTGCACCCCATGGCAGTGAGGGGACCCCCCAGCCTCGCCTGGCCTGGGGGGGGCGCGGAGGCTTTGCTCCTTAACCGCCAAACGGAGCGGCCTCTGGGATGAAAGGGGTGGCGGGGGCTTCCTGGGTATCCCCCCCACCCTCGGCGCAGCACCCCCCTCCTCCGGGAAGCGATTTTGGCTGTTTTCTCCCCGGGGACCCACGTGCGAGCGCACGGGGTGGGTCTGTCCCCGGGGGAGCCACGCGGGCTGGTTTGAGGCTGCTGGGGTTTGCCCAGTGCCTGCTCCAATTTTGATTCAAACCAGCCTTATTTTGGTTCCATTTCAGTCAATTAGGAACAGATTTAAGCTTAATGCCAATAAACCTCTGAAACCCCACCGGGGTCTGCATCAGCGGAGCGGCAGCAGCGCGCGGGGATGGGGATGCAGCGGGCAGCCAAATGGGACCCGTGTCCCTCGTCGCCCCATCCCAGGGCTCCCAGGGGACCGAGCCAAGGCGGAGGGGGTGGCACTGCGTGGGGGACAAGCCCTTTAGATCACACGACTCAGGCCAGCTCTATGGGGACAGCTTTATTGTGGGATGACCGTAGAAAGGACACTTGTGGGGCACCAGAGCTGCCATGGGGCTGGGGTCGCAGCTGATCTCCGAGAGGTGGTTTTGGGGGGCTGCTGCCTGCGGAGCTCCAGCTGGCAGCAAAGGCAGAGCCCATCGCAATGGGGGTCAAAGCAAGGCAGCCCCTTGGCAACCGTGGGTTGTGGTTTCCCTTGGGTAAAGCCCCACCATGGTCGGCAGGGCCGGGGGGTGGAACCAGCCCCACGCTGGACCCCTCTGCTGAGGGGTGCTCAGGATTCAGGGGAGACCCCACTTCTCCCGGAGAGGGTAGTGGTGGGGGGAGTTCTCCACCCTTTCCAGGCTCTGCTTAAGAAAAGGGGCTGGGGGCGGGGGGAAGGTGCCCACCTCGCTGGGGTGGCGTGGGTGCCCAGGGTGGGTTGGGGGGCTGCATCAGGAGCGGGTGAGGGCTGGGGGGGGAGCGAGCAGGGCCCCCGCTCCACCAGCCGGCCCCTCCAGCAGTTCCCACGGGGACACCCATCACTCGACTTCTTCCGAATCATACTTGAGGTCCTGGAGAATTTCGCTGATTGCCTCAATGGTTTTAATTAGCCTATGAGAGCGGATGGAAACTATAAATAAAGCCCATATGGAGCGTATTATCTGGGCCGCCTCGCCTTCCCCGCGCTGTTTATGAAACACTCAGCCCAGGGAGGCCGAGGGGACCGCGGCCGTGCGGCATCGCCAAAACCCTCCCCGGGGCTGTGGCTGAGAGCACTTCTGAAGGCACCATCTGGGCCCCCCTGGGCCGGAGGGAGGGGAAATGCGGGGAAGGGGCTCCTAGCACCCACTGGGGGGGATGCTGCCACCCCAAAGTGGAGGGGAGAGGACAGACGGCAATGGGGCCACCACCTACTTGTGCTTGAGCTCCCGCACCTCCTGCTGATGGGCGTCCACGTCGGGTTGGTCCTGCACCCGCTGCCGAGCCAGCTGGAGCTGCGCCGTCTGCAGTGGGGGCACAGCAGGAGTTGGGACCCCCCCAAAAAGCAGCCCCAGCCCTGCCTGAGGCAGCGGTGGGACCCCCTCCCCCCCGGCACTCACCAGCTGCAGCTTCTCCTGCTCCCGCTCCTGGAGGCGGGCAAGGTGCTGGGCCAGGTCGGGGCGGGCGAGCTCGTCCCGCAGGCGCCCAGCGATGCACAGCACCTCCCGGGAGATGCCACTAAAGGCCAGCGTGATCTCGTGCACCAGCTGCCGGTAACGCGGGAAGTCATAGTGGGGTGCGCTGCTCAGGTACGCCCGGTGGCCCCTAGGAGGGGGGGGAGAAACCACTGTCACCACATCCAGGGGGGCACCGGGATGGTGACACGCCGCCATCCCGGTGCTGAGCCCCCTTTGCCACCCCACCAGTCAGCACCGGGAGGGTTTTCCTGCCTCGATTCGGCAGCTCTCCGTCCCTGTGACCAGGCAGCTTCGCCCCTCACATGGGGCTTGGCAACTGCTTTTTTTCTGGGGAGGGAGATTGTGGATTTTTTTTATTTATTTATTTTTTCTTTTCACTCGCAAGCCTGTGAGTCCGGGAAGTCCATCATCTCCCATCGGATGCTAAAATAGGATACAGGTGTCCGGTGCGGGCATCCCCCTGCCAGCTGGAGCTCATCAGCCACCCTGACGACTGCTGCTCCGCTCCGGCAGCCTCTTCCCATCGGGATGCCAAAAAACCCCCCCCAAACCGGGACAGGGAATTCGGTTCTTTGCTGGGAATCCCCTGCCCCAGGAGGTGCCCAGTGCCCCGGAGGGTCCCGTCCCCACCGGTGCCGGTACTCACTCCTCGAAGAGCCGGTACGCCTCGGCCCGCTCGCCCTGCAGCGCCCGGAGCCGCCGCAGCAGCGCCTGCACGGCCTCGCCGGTCTGCCGGGGAGAAGGGGACGGCGGCGGCTGGGACAACGGTGACACCGGCACGGTGCACACTGCCCCGGGGGGGAGGCGGTTGTCTCTGCTCCCGGTAAGGGGCTCTGGGCAAGAGCTGGCACCGACCCGGGGGTCTCGTACTGCTGCCGGGGCATTGAGCTCTCCCCCCGCCCCGGTGTCGGGGGAACCCAGGCTGAGCCCAGCCCGGCACCGGGACCCCCCCCCGGCCACGCGTGCACGGCCCCGCACCGGGACCCCCCCGGCCACGTGTACACAACACGGGACCGGTTTCGGGACACCCCCCCCCACCCCCTCCCATCCCCACGCACCGGGAATCCCCCACCCCCAGCCACGCATGCACGAACCGGGCCCCCCTCCGTGCCGCCCCCCGCGGCCGCCCCGTGCCCGGTACCGCTCACCATGGCCCGGCCCCGGTCGCAGCGCGCAGGCCCGGCAGGGCGCGGAGGCGGAGCGCGGTTCCGCCGCCACCTACAGGCACCACCCGGCATCGCCGCCGCCTCCGCTCCCCTCCCCGGTCCCCCACCAGCCCCACGCTGCTCCACAGCACGCCCGCCCACCCCCCCCCCCGCAACTGAAAAACGCACCCATTTGGGGAAAAAACAAACAAACAAACAAACAAACAAAAAAACACCACAAAACGGGAGCGGTTTGAGCGCTCTGATGCTTTATTGGAAGGGTGCAGGCAGGGGTGCAGGCAGGGCCGCCGCTGCCCGCTCTACTTGACCTTCTTCTTGGGGCGGAGGTTGTTGGTGTGCCCGCACTTCTTCTTGCGGCAGTTGACGGCACGGGGGTGCAGGCGGGCGTAGCACCTGGGGAAGGGGGGGGTGTCACCAAAGCCCCCCATTTCCCTGGGGAAAAGGGGGTTCGGGGGGGGTCCCCACCCCGCGGGGGGGGAGCGGGGACATACTTGCGGCAGATCATTTTGTCGCAGTTGTATTTCTGGGCGAGCTGGCGGAGGGAGGGCTCGATGATGCCCCCGCGTAGGCGCAGCACCAGGTGCAGGGTGGACTCTGAAAGCAGAGAGAGAGAGAGAAGCGTCACGGCGGGGCCGGGTGGTGCTGGGGAGCAGCCGGTACTCCTCAAAATAAATAAAATAAATAACAAAAAGCCCGGCCCGGGATCCGGGGGTACCTTTCTGGATGTTGTAGTCTGCGAGGGTGCGGCCATCCTCCAGCTGTTTGCCCGCGAAGATCAACCGCTGCTGGTCAGGGGGGATCCCTGCGAGAGAGAAACCGGGATGGCGGAGGGCAGCGATGGCGGCAGGGGCCGCCGGGGGCGGGAGGGCAGGCGGGGGCTGCCCGCGGCTCCCCCGGTACCTTCTTTATCCTGGATCTTGGCCTTGACGTTCTCGATCGTGTCGTTGGGCTCCACCTCCAGGGTGATGGTTTTGCCCGTCAGCGTTTTCACGAAGATCTGCATCTTGGCACCGTTCAGCGTCTGCGGAGAGCGGTGGCCGCGTCACCCCCGGCCGGGCCCCGAGCAGAGGCCCTCCCCCAACCCCCCCCCCCCGGGGCCCCGCCGCCGCCGCACCCGCCCCCAGCCGGGACGCAGTCCCCTGACCCCCCCCATTGCCGCTCCCGAGCCCCCCGGGCCCCCCCAGCGCCGCCGGTGAAGCCGCCCCGCGCGCACCCGCCGCCTCGCTGCCGAGAAAAGGGACGACCGGAACCGGAACCCGCCCGCAGCTGCGTCACAACCGGTACGTTATCGCTCCGCCCCTTTCTCCACGGAAACGTAGTGCGCAGGCGCCAGCGCCCCCTCCCCGCCCGCCTCGGTACCACAGGCCGGGCCCAGAACCGGGCCCCCCAGCCCCACCCCACCGCCCGGGTCTCCGGCCCCACGCTCTCCCCTCAGCCCCTCGCAGGCAGCAGCCAGGAAGAGCCCGGGCCAATCCCCCGGACACCGTGAGGAGCCGGGGAGGGAAGAGGCCGACGTGAGGGGCTGAGGCATGACGCGGGGCAGGTGAGAACCAAAGGGAAACCCGGCTCGGGCTCTTCCCGCAGGCGGGGAGCGTGGCGGCTTGCGGGGGAGACAGCCAGCACGAGTCCACGAGCAGCACGGACAGACGCGCAGGAAAGGCGGAGCGCTGGCGGGCACGCACGCGAGCCTCAGCGACAACGTTCCTTAACAAAAAACACGGGTGCCCCAAACCGGCTCTTCTGCACCAAAGTCTACGTCAACGGTGGGGTTTTGCCGCTCTCCTGATCGCACAAATGAGAAAGGACAAGAGGCGTTTCAAACCCACGTTTTACTTATTCACCCGAAAGCGAGTCACAGGGTTTACACTACGGTGGCAGTTTAGAGGCAGAAGGGTACCCTTCACTCGGCCATTGCTTCTCTCAGCCTTCGCTTCCCTCTTCCCGAAAAAAAAAGAAACACACAAATATAAATACAAGGTAGAAAGTTCTCCAGGGACGGGTGGCGGCGCAGGACCCGCGCACCTAGTCCAGGTCGTTGGCCGTGTCTTCATCTGTGAGACTCTGTCCGTTCACGGCCGGTAAATCGTACTGGCCCTGGGATAAATCCTCAAAATCCTGACTCATGGTGGGAGAGATGATGTCAGGGCTGGTGTCGCAGGACTCTGTGCTCTGCTCAGAGGTAGCGATGGTGGTTGTCGTGCTTTTTGGGATGGGGTCGAAGTCATCATCGTCTTCTAGGATGGGAGATTCGTGGATGTCTGGAAGGGAAGACACAAACATTAGTTGCACTGGTGGTGTGACACCAGGTACAAGAGATGCCCCAGCAGAAGGATTTGCTAATTTCTAATTCTACGTTTTGTCTGCATGTAGCAGTAATCAATTAAAAAAAAAAAAAATCAACACCACTGCAATTAGAGGCCATTTGTAACTTCTTGCAACCATGTTTAAGATAATCAAGGAGCTTTCCAGGCTTTTAGCACAGCAGCCACGCGCTGGCGCACACCCGGACATCCCGTCAGCTTCTCCCAACTCCCGAGAGCCGCCTCGCGCGTTCTTAGGACAAGGGACTCTTTGCACGGAAAGAAAACCCGACGGAAAAATCCGCGTGTCGGAAGGAACCACTCACTGCTGAAAGCCTCCGGGTACTGCTTCGCCAGCTTCCCTTTCAGCGTCCTAGGGGAGGAGAGAGCGAGCTGAGACCACAGGGAAGCCAATGGATCCAGAGCTGAGCTGCCTAGTGTTTGTGGATGACATAAAGGAATCCCCGGGGATTCCTTGGGCCGAGGGGCTCCCTCCCAGTCCCCCCCTCAGCATATCGAGTCTTTTTCTGAGTCTCACAGCTCGTAACCACCCCGAGCAGAGCCCGAGCCGTGTCCCTCCCGCTGCCCCGAGGGAGCACGGACCATCCTGGCCGGAGCAGAATCGAGGAATCCTGAAGCTCCGTGCTCCGCGGCTCCTCTCCTGCATCGCTTGGCCACACGTTTTCCCCTCTGCAACTACTTTTACCTCCGAGAGCACCCCACGCTCCTACGTGTGTCCCATTTTAACACCCCCCCAGCCCCTCCAGACCTTGACCAGCCACCCTGCCATCTCCACGCTGTCTCCCTCCCCGCTGGCAGCAACGTTCCCATCACCGTTGCCCACCGGATCCTCCGGAAGATGCTGTCCAGATCCTTCTTCATTTCCACCAGCGTCTTGGTGTGGTGGAGGAAACGCTCGTTCATCTGCTGCATGCGGACGCTGGAGAGGTTGTTGAAGTTGAGGAGCATCTCATTGGTCTTCTCGAATCGATCCAACCTGCGAGGGGGAAGCAGACAGAGCTCAGCAAAGATCCCGGGAGGTTCCCGGTGCCAGTACCGGGGTCCCCACGGGTCAGTTTCCCTGGTTTTCCCGGGACTCACATATTTTTCTGGGCCAGGATGATGGCGTTGACGTCCTCGGTGTTGACCATGCCTAGCACCCGCCCGCAGAACACTTGCGAGGCCGTGGGCTCCATCGCGGCCTGTGGGACCGCGGGGGGTGGGGTGGGGTGGGGTGTCGGCTCAGCCGGGGTCAGGAGCCTCCCGCGCCCCTAGGACCGGTAACGGAAACCCTCTCCCCCACATCCCCGGTACTGGGCTCCCTCCGCCCTGCCATGCCGCCGGTACTGGAGATACTACCCCCTCCCCGCCGCCGTGCCCGGTCCCGGGGCGGCCCCACACGCACCCGACTCCGGTAACGGGGTCCCCCCGCCTCCCAGCCCCGGTGGCATGTGCGTGTGCCCCCCCCCCCCCCCGGTACCGGGCTCCCTCGGGGGAACGCGGACCTGGGCCCCTCCCAGTGACCCCGAAGCCTCCCGCCGGCAGCGCCCGCGCACCTGGGGGAGCCCGTCCCGCCGCTTCACATGACGGGAGCGGGGGCGGCACCGGCGGCCGCACCTTGCTTCCGGGTGCGGGGTCACGTCGAGCGCGACCCCGTGGTGTCAGCGCGTTCTTGCGTCACGGCGCCGAGCCGGAACTAGTGGTGGCTGGAGGAGGGAGAGGGTCGGGATCGCCCCCGGGTATCACGGGGCCACCCCAGTGCCGAGACCCCCGCACAGCACCCCGGGCACACACGGGCCCCCACGCTATGGCCCAGCGGCGGCAGCCGCCACCCGGCCCGGTCCCCCCCGCCCCGCCCCGCGGAGCGGGTGTTGCGCGGCGGCCCCTTTAAGACAGTGCTGAACCCCGTCCGGCGCCTCGCTGACGAGCGTTCTCACCACCCAATGGCGTCAGCGCGGTGGGCGGTGTCGGTCCAATAGGAGCGGCGGGGCGGGGCCGGCGGCCGCAGGTTCGCGGGCCAGGTGGGAGCGGCGGGGGGCGCGCGGTGGCGGCGGCCGTTGCTAGGGGGAGTCCCGGCGCGTGACGGTGACGTGGGGCCCCGCGGGCGGGGGGCAGGCACGTGGCGGCGGGGGGCGCGCGGGGCAGCCCATTCTGCTACCGGCACCGGGCCGGGGCCGCAGCTGCCCCCCCCCCCCGTGGGGCCCGTTCCCTCCCCGGAACTGTCTGGGGTCTCCCCTGCCCGAAGCGCTTCCCCCCGCGGAGGGCCCCGGCGCTGTCCGGGCTGGCGGTCACGCCCCCCCCCCGCTCCGGTAGGCGTAGGCCCGACGTCCGTCCTCTCTCCCCGCTCCAGGTTGCTCCGCCGCGATGGCCTCCAGCGAGGAGGAACCGAGGAGGGGCTCCCCGTGCCGGGCAGGCACCGGCACTGAGCCATCATCGACGGCCGACACCGCTCAGCTGGACACGGCGGAGGATTTCGAGGTCCTGGAGGAGGAAGATGATGATGAGGAGGAGGAGGACCTGAGTGAGCTGCCCCCACTGGAGGACGTGGGCAGGCCACCGGCCCTGCCGCGGGAGGATGCCCAGCCCTTGGAGCAGGGTGGGGGGGAAGTGGCTGATGACCCCCAGGAGTGGCTCGACATTTTGGGTAAGAGCCTGGGCAGGAGGACACTTGGCTTGTGGGGCTACTTGGGCTTCCCTGCGGCTCTGCTGGTGCTCCCTGTGCCATGAAGGCCAGCCAGGAGTCGGAGAGGGGCGTTGGGAGCGAGGCTTTTCCCTCCCAGCCACGGGCTGATGCTCCTCCGGCTTCTCCTTGCCTAGGGAGTGGCTTGCTCAAGAAGAAGACGCTGGTGCCAGGCCAGGGGGTGGACACCCGTCCCCGCAAGGGCCAGGATGTGACTATCCGCCTGAAGGCCACGCTGGAGGATGGCAGTGTGGTGGAGGAGAACCCTGCCCTCACCTTTACGCTGGGGGACTGCGACGTCTTGCAGGTCAGGGCTGGGAGAAAGCTTGCCTGGCTTTATCACTGCCTTGCTTTTGCTCTGCAGGGCAGGACCTTGCCTTGGGGGCTATGGGTAGGGTTTGGGGTCAGCGCCATCCCTGTTTGCGGGTCAGAAGCAGTCCCTCTGCCCTTGCTTATGCTCCCTCCCCACGATGTTGTTCCCTGTAGGCTCTGGACTTGTGTGTGCAGCTCCTGGAAATGGGGGAGACAGCTTTGATCGTGTCAGATGCAAAGTACTGCTACGGCTCTCAGGGCAGGTGAGCAGGGAGGGAGCAGGATGGCTTGAAAGAGGGCTGTGAAAGCTGTCCCCTGCGCTCCCGCTGACAGCCCAGCCAACAAGCAACTGTGGGCAGGGAGACCCGGCTCGCTTGCCACGTGCAGTGGATGGCAGTGTGTACTGCCTGGGGAGAACGATCTGCATTGTGCCCTGTCCCGGGTAGCTTCTGTTGCTCTGATTTCTGGGCCGCAGTGCTATATCTATGTGGCCCAGTGGCTGATGGAACTGACAGAGGTGGCAACGGTGCCACAGCTTTGTGCCCCTCTTTGCACAGGAGCCCTGACATCCCACCCAATGCGGCCCTCACCCTGGAGGTGGAGCTGCTGGCAGCTCAGGATGCACCGGACCTGGAGCTGCTCAGTGGGAAGGAGAAGATAGAGCTGGCCAACCGCAAGCGGGAGCGTGGCAACTTCTTCTACCAGCAGGCAGATTATGTACTGGCCATCAACTCCTACGACATTGCCCTCAAGGTCATCGGCTCCAGCTCAAAAGGTACCTGCTCCTGCCCCGGGCAAGGGCTGCCTGGGCTCCCTTCCCCCTGTAACCCAGCTCTGGGGTCTTTGCAGTTGACTTCAGCCCGGACGAGGAGGCTGAGTTGCTGGACGTGAAGGTGAAATGTCTCAACAACCTGGCAGCTTCTCAGCTTAAATTGGACCATTACGAAGCAGCTCTGAAGTCCTGTAACCTCGTCCTGGAGCACCAGCCAGGGAACATCAAGGCTTTGTTCCGAAAGGGCAAGGTGAGGCCGGGCACGCGGCAGGCGCCGTCGTCCCTTCTCCGCATCATGGCTGGGCCTGGCCATGGCAGATGGAGGGCAGGGATGAGGGACAGACCTCAGCCGTCCTGCTCAATCCGTATCTTCCCTTCCAGGTCCTGGCTCAGCAGGGTGAATACAGAGAGGCCATCCCCATCTTAAAGGCGGCGTTGAAGCTGGAGCCTTCAAACAAGGTAGGCCGCTGTAGCGTGCCGCTGGTGATCCTCCTGGGCTGGGCTATCCTTTTGGCCGTGTCCCTGCAAACCTCGGTGTCCCCTGCAGAGGGCTGAAGCCCCCCATAGCTGTTCCTAGCTCCATCCGTGAAGGGAGGCTGGAAATAGCCCCCAGGACCTGGGCAGCCATGGGGTGATGTGCCCCATGGTGCAACACCTGAGCTTGTTTGGGCTGGTGGGTCCCTTATCTCCATGTTGCGAGACTCCCTCTTTGCCCTTTGGTCCTTGCAGTGGCAGGACTCCCTGCCAACCCATCCCTGCTTCAGCGATCCTGCATGTACAGTCCCGGCTGCTCCAGCTTCCCTGTGTGGCCCCAGTGGCTTGTGCCATGGTTGTGGGAAGTGGAGCAGTCCTGCAGACTCGCTCAGCAGCCCAAAGCGTGATTCACTGGGTGGCAGGAGCGGCCCCAGAAAGCCCAGACCTCGGTCCAACGCTCAGGCCAGCATGAGCTCTGGGTCAGGAATTTCCTGTTGGTTAATGATCAGCTGCAGGACCGGAGCCTTGGAAGAAATCAAAAGCCAGTGCCAGGAAATGGCCCTACAGGAGCAACTCTGGGCAAGCTGGGAGAGAGGCAGGGAGGCACTGCCTGTGTGGGGCTGAGGTGTGGGGGGCTTGGTGCTACAGGTGGGCTTTAGTCCTCGACTGGGTCTGTTTGTTTTATCCACCTCTTTTCTGGGAATTTCACCAGACCATCGTGATTTGCGTTGTGATCCGGTGCCTGAAGGTCATGGGTAGGATGGGGCACTGTAAGCAGGCACTTGGTGGTTCCGCAGCACCTGTGGAACCCGCGGTCTGAGAGCACCCATGGGGAAGGGCGAGGAGGATCTCAAATCCTTCACTTCCCAACAAGGTTAGGGTGGGCAACGATGCAGGCAGCTCCAGGAGCAGCTCTGGAACGTCACTGTTGGCTAGGCTGCTGCTCACCAGCCTGTTTGGATGAAGCTTTTAATTGGAGAGGGGGTAAAAAAATCAAAATGCCCGGCAGTGACGTTACCAGTGAAACCACAAGTACAGCAAATTACTGGCCTCTCCAGCTGGCTGCTGGGACTCCCGGCAAAGTGGCAGTGCTGATCCAGACAGCCGCGTTAAACACGCGTTGGTGAGTCACGGGCTATGGCTACTGGTGGTGAAAACATACTTGAGAAATGCTCGGCTCCACCTGCCTCGGATGAGGAAACCTGGTTCTCTGGGGCCGTTGGCACCTTTCAGCTGATACAGACCCTCAGCTGCTGGGCTCCCTTCTCCTGACCCCTTGGAAACACACATTCTGGGAGCAGTGGGGGATGGCAATGTTTGTCCACCATTGATGTGCCAGCCCCGGTGAGCTCAGGGGTCCCCTCAGGTGCTTTGCTGTTTTGCATCCTTCAGACATCCAAAGTCTCACGTTCAAGGCAGCGGTGCCAAGCGTGGCGTGGTTTGGTGAAGCCCTGGCTGGTCTCTGGGCGAGCCAACATGGGCTGGAGCCGGTGCGGGTCGACGGTGGCGGTGCTGGTGTTTCGGGGAGGCATTGGAGCCACCCGGGCTGCGGTGTCCCCAGCAGAGGGCACAGCACGGCTGCAGCACCGGATGGCTGCGCCACCACGACATCCTTCCTGCCACCGCGGGCTCGAGTAACCTCGGCTCGCTGGCGCTTCTTGTTGCTTTTTGGGAGCCTGTGAGCTCCGTGCAGGATGCAGAGCTTTCTTCTGCAGCTCTCCCTCCAACCCCAGCCATCGTAGCCGGGCAGGTACCAACATGCTCCTGAGTCTTGTTGCAATCCCGCTTTAGACCAGGCTGAGTTTAAGCCTGCTTTCCCAGCCTGCTTCCAGACAGAAAAGTGGGAGAGCTTGGGCACGTCTATCCCTGAGGCAGACACTTTTCCATCTCGATTAAAGGATAAAATCCTTTTCCCAATGTCTGTCATCAGCCCTGGGCTCTGCTGCCCATTGCCAGGCGGGGAATGGCTTGGGTGGCCAGAAAGGACAGAGGGGCACTGGGATGCACGCAGCACCCAGCCTGGGTGTCTCATGCCAGCCTGGTGCAGCCCCTCAGGGCAGGGGAGCAAGGCAGGATCAGACCATCAGCCCTCCAGGCTGCTTCTGAGCTGTTCCACAAAGCTCTTGCACAGCCCCGGGGTGATCAGACCTGCTGGTGGTGGCACTTTGGTCCCACGGGGACAGTGCAGAGCTGATAACCGCAGTGCTGCGCTCTCCTCCCCAGACCATCCATGCTGAGCTCTCCAAGCTGGTGAAGAAACATGCGGACCAGAAGAACGTGGAGACGGAGATGTACAGGAAGATGCTTGGGAATCCCAGTGCCATTGGTACCCCGGGGAAGTGCAAAGACAAGCTGCCCTGGGTAAGGGCTGGTGCTGACACACCAGGGATGTGGCAGAGCGGGTGGGGGTCACCCCTGGTGGGGGGAGCGCTGGGCTGGGTGCAGGGGTCAGGTTAGTGTCCCCCAAGTCCCTGGGGGTCAGCACAGTCCTGCTCCCAGGCAGGGGGATGCTGATGTGACCCACAGGGTGGGCTGCGTCGGGGCAGCAAGCCTGCTGGGAGCTGGGGGCCTGTGCTCTGGCAGCCTTGCCAGGAAAACGCCGATAGCTGTGGCTGTGCTCCTGGCTCCGTCTGACAGCTCCCGGCGATGCCAGCCGGAGGGTCTGGACTTTGCTCCCAGCTGCCGCACTCAGGAGCCTGCTGGCTGTGCTGTCAGCTGGGCTGCCGGCAGCACACGCTGTCCCCGCGGACGTGCCGGCCACGCACTGGGCAGAGCCAACGCAGCACTTGCCTTTTTGGGCTGCATTATCTCGGATATGTGTTGGGAGCTCGGTGCTGCCCCGTGCTAGCACAGGCTGGGCTCCGCGTCCCTGCTGCTGACGGGGCTCATGGCATGCCACGTGTATCCCGTCACCTTGCCGTTTCTTCTCCTTAGTCCATCCCCTGGAAGTGGCTCTTCGGTGCAACAGCCATTGCGCTCGGCGGCGTGGCCTTGTCCGTGGTCATCGCGGCGAGGAACTAAGGATGGCGGCAGGGCGGCCCTGTGGCATAGGACCTGCGCCGGGACATGCCTCTCCCCTGCCAAGGGGCTTCCCTGGCGCTTTGCTGACCCCTTCCCACGGACTCGCAGTTGCAGAAACAGATGCTTTCTCTGCCGGAGGTGCTGGATCCCCCTCCCAACGTCCCCCCGCATCCCTTCTGGTGCTGGTGGGGTGCAGCTGCGGGGACAGAGCTGTGGGCAGAGCAGAGACCCCCAAGCACCCTGCCGGCCGGTGAGGCCTCAGCCCCCAGCCCCGAGCGTGTCGGGGGGAGCGGGAGCTCCTGCACACGGGTATGCTATGGCTGTCCCCAGCCCGGTGAGCCCCAGTGGGCGCCGTGGTCCTGCTGACGCAGTGAGATGGGTGGGGGGAGGCACGTGCAAGGTGCAGTGGGTATGAAAGGGCACGGTGGTTTCTGCAGCTGGCCCAGCCGCGGGAAGGGAAGTGCTGCAGATGTGCCCAGGGCTATGTGCAGTGCTATTCCTCGTGTCCTGGGGGGCAGCTGGCGGCTCAGTCCTCCTGCAGGCACCCGCTCCCTTCCTCAGCACTTCCCCAGAGTGTGCAATGTCTAAAGGAAGCCAAAGAAACCCATGGCAGGAGGGATGTGGGAAGGGAGTGCCAGAGACCTCCTCTCCGGGCTGTCTCTTGCGGGTCCAAGCTCTCGGGGGTCCCCCTTTGCCCTGCAGCTCTCTCCAGCCTGGGGCCATCCCCCATGCCCCAGGGCCCACCGCTGCCCCTGTCTCAGCTCTGCTCATGGAGGGGGTGTTGTAGCACTGTCTTCCCACCCCAAACCGACTGTGAACTTCCCAAATAAAGGACAATTCCTTCACGCCCAGGCCTCTTCATTGCCAGCGTGGCACGAGGGGGGATGCTCCTCTTGGCTGTCCCCCCCTTTTGCCACATGTTCGTGGCTGCTGTGGGGGCCAGGAGCAGCTGTTTAGTTTGGGGGGCAAGGGGAGGGGAATTTTTCTGGACCGGGTGCGGTCCCGAGCCGTAGCAGGAGGGCAGTAACCTCTGTGGCCGGGGGGATGCTCCGTGGCCGGGGTTGCTTGAGTCGGGGAGGGGGGGCCTGGTGAGCACGGAGCGGTGCCCTGGGGTGCCCTACCGGGGAGGGGGGGAACCCGGGGCCTACGGGCCCTGCCCTGGGGGGGAACCCGCGGCCTACGGGCGCTGCCCGGGGGGGACGCCCGGGCCTCCCAGGCCATGCCCCGGGGGGGGTGTGCCCGGGGCCGGTGGATGCCCGCCCGCCCCCTCCCACCGGGCGTTCCAGCTGCAGCAAACCACCCTCCCCGCCATGCCCCGCGGCCCTCGTTTGCATAGCCCCGCCTCCTCTTCCCATCTCCCAATCCGACTTAGCGGCCAGAGGGGACCGGCCAATGGGAGCGTGCGCTACCCACCTCCTCGCCCCAGCAACAGGCGCCCCGGGTGGGTGGGACTGGCGGAGCGGCGGCCCGTCGGGTCATGAATAATGCATAAGGGGGCGTGACGGCGGCAGCGGGAGGCCCCGGCGGCCCAGGCGCGGAGGGGGAGACGGTCCCAAGATGGCGGCGCTGCAGGCGGAGCGCGGGTACGGGCTGTCTTGCGGCCGTCTCGGCCGCGGCACCCGCGTCTCCGTCTTCCACGTCAAGCTCACGGAGAGCGCCCTGCGCGCCTTTGAGAGCTACCAGGCCTGTAAGGTAGGGGCGGAGGGCGTGGGGGCGGCGGGTACGGCCCCGCGGCGGGCGGCCGCCACGAGGCCCTCGCTGGAGCCCTGCGGGCGGCACCGGTGGGGTTGGCACCGGTGTCGTTGGGGGGGGCTTCCACGTGGGGGGTGGGGGCCCGGTCCTGCTGCTGCTGCCGCCGCCGCCTGTGTGATGGGGGGGAGGGGGGGCGGACCCGGCGGATGACTGGGGAAATGGGGAGGGGGGGGGGGGATGTCGCTCGGTGTGAGGCCCTCCCCGGTGAGAGGCTGAGGAGATGCGAGGGGCTCCCGGCCCCCCCTCTGCGTGAGTGACTGGGGAAACTGCGGGGGTGGGGGGGCGATTCCACTGTCGGGTGCCAGAAGGAGATCGGGAAGGGCTCACTGTGCCTCCCCGGTAACGCCCCGGGGGTGCCCCGCTTCCCCCCCACGCTGATGTTTGAGGGGCCCCGGTGGGTCCCCCCGGTGTGTGACCGGGGAGGGGTCATGATCCTCCGGTAAGTGCCCGAGGGGGACCAGGAGGTGTCGGTGTACCCCCCTGGTAACTGGGGGGGGGCCCAGCGCGGCCCCTCCCTCGGTGAGTGACGGGGGATCGGGAGCTGAGGCTCGGTGCCGCCCCCCGGGAGATGCCTGGCGGGGGTGGGGGGGGGCGGCTCTCGGTGTCCCTCCCGGTAGATGACTGGAAGCCGCCATCAGTTCCCGGTAAGGGGAGGGGGGGGGGGGGAAGTGAGCGAGACATGTCGGTGCCCCCCTCCCCGGTGAGCGTGTGCGAGGGTGCGGCCCCCCCCCTTCCCCCGGTGCGTGACGTGAGTTTCCAGGGCCGGGGGGGCCGGTCTTACCCCGGGGACGTGGCTGGGGGCGGGGGGGCAACCGCGGTGCTGGCATCCCGGATTTGGGGGGGTCCCTTCCTCACTGCCACCCTCCTGGAGTGCCTGGTTGTGTCCTGTCCCCCCCGGTGCTCCCCTCCCCGGGGGGAAGCGGGTTCAGACTGGGGCTGAATTTTGAAATTTCCAGATTGTCTTTTCTGAGATATTTCCTTGAAACACATCCAGAGAGCTTATTAGTCATATAAATAAAGAATAATGGCAATACTCGGCATCTGTTGTTAGGATGGCCTGGAGATGGATTAAAAGATGTCCTTTTTATTGTAATTTTACTTTTCTTCTTTCTGCCTCTGATCCTGTGAAAAGCATTTCTGTCTCCTCACCTTGCCAGGGAGCTGGGGGAAGCTGGGAACCTAACCCGTTTGTCATTAGGAGCGTTCTGCCTGCCAGCTTCTGTAGGATAAACCATATGTTGTCACAACACTATTTTTAATTTAGGGTGTTGGTTACATCACATCACTGAATTAGGCAATCTCTGTATGAGGACGAAGGTAATTACTGTACCAGGGTTTATCAACTTATATTTAAATGAGTGTTTATCAGCATTATGAGAAGTCACTAGCAATAAGTACCTTGGATAGACTGAGTTAGTAGCTTGCTCTCAAAAAAAAAAAAAAAAAAAAGAAAAAAACCCAAAGAAATGCTTTCCTATATATTAGGAAAGTCTTGTCTTTTGGGGGAGGGAGAGTAGGAAGACTACAGGCAGCTGTGTTAAATATTTTGGGAAGCTATTCTGAGTCCATGTCACACATTCATAGTGGTGTTTATTTTCTAAATGAAGTCTGGTCTCTAGATTGTTTGGTGGCCAACGGCCACTAATGAACTTTGCTTCCTTCACCACCACCCAAAAGAGAAATAGTCAAAGGCTACTGGTGATTAAATGGGCAGGAAAGGATAAGGGCAGAAGAGCTCACTTGTTTGTATAGTGAATAACGCAACAATTAGTGGGCTATTAAACACATATGCTCATTCTGCATTTGTTCTATAAACAGTTTCTCCAGCCTGTTGAATGCCTCTGCTTTGTCTGAAACGCTCAGCTATGGCGATGCCAAGAAGCGACTTTATAACACACCTTCGGAGCGTGTGTTTGTCCAGTCTAGGCTCTGATTTAATTTTGGTCTGCAGTAGGTAAATGGAAAAAATTTGCTAAGGCTTCTTCTGCTTGGTTTGGTTTTAAATGTGGTATAACTGATGGCAGCGTTGTGTAATATGTATAATGGCCTGGAATTCAATACTGTTGTTTGTGTTACCTGAAGTCCAACGTGTGTGCAGTCTGACCTGTTTTATGCACCAGGATAGCACGTCAGTGCGATTTCTGCGACAAGACTGTCTTTTTGCCAGAACAGGCAGGGTAATGTCTTCTGCTGCTTGCTTGAGTTTGTTCTTGGTCTAATAATAATGTATTGGGATTACATAATCCAAAAATGATCACCCAGCTGGGCAAGCTGCCATTTGTTTTTAGTGTCCCTTGTGCCAGAGCAGTTGTGTTCTTGGTGTGGAGCTGTACCATGTGTGGATCAGGCAGCAGGACTATGGAGAAATGATATTTGTCATCTTGAGTCTCTCCTGCTTGGGTGTCTGCTAAATTTTTTCCGTGTCCTGGTGAAGAAAATGGCCCCGGGTCCACACGTCGATGCCGAACTCCATGTTTCAGGAAGCTGTTTCTGTTTCGTGTACAGGGAACGTGGAGCTGCTGCTGAAGAGGTCCAGATCATGGGGCTGCTGGCTCCACGCTGTCCTTAAAAGGATTTCTTTCTCCAGTAGCAGGGGGGTATGCTCACCTGAAAGAAATGAGTCTTAAAAATAACACCAGCTTCATAGGGGATGTTTTAAGATGTTGCCCGTCTGCTCCTTGTGAAACTTGCTGCCCCTGAAACTGCTTCCACACGGTTGTGAAACCATGAGCACTGACTGCTGAGCTCTGCAGCTGAAGGCTGAGCGGTGGAAAATGTGTCCCAAGTCAATTTATCCACTGATGAAATGGAGCCGGTCTGGTGTGTTAGCCTAAATCAACTCTTGGTTCGCCAAGGAGTGTAATTCTATATTAGCTTGCAGTTTTCTGCGTTCCCTTTGGATGTGTGTACAGGCTCTGTTTAGGCCCTCCCAACCACAAAAAAAAGCAGAGCATGACTTTTCCCCATCTCTTCTGGTCTACCTCCAGCTTTCTTGCTGCCCATCTCGAGGTACAAGGGAACTCCTTGTGCCCCTGCCATATTTTCCTCTTTCTTTCTTTATCCTGGACCCTGTCTTTCACACTTGATGACGGGCTGTTGTATCTGTCCTTGTCTAACACACCTAGATACATCTCTGTTCATGGTATTCATCCTTTGCTTTTCACACCTGTTTTTTTTAAGCAACATCATGGGGGTTTCTGGATAAGTAGAAATCTCAAGGCACGATTTAAAATGCTACATGGCAGACCCGAATGTCACTTGGCAGCAGGTACATCTATCTCCTCATGCTATTGTGGTATTGGTGCCGACAGCATGTAAACAGTGTTAGGGCTGTTCCTGGAACCCTTCCCTGGGAATTTCCCGACTTTCACATATTTATTTAAAACCTCTCTTTGTGGCTCGAGGAAGGGGACTATGAGCTTGAATGATGGATTGCCTTTTGATAACAAGTGACATGATTGCAGTTGCACACCTTTCTCTGTTATTTGTAGCTTTTGTGTTGACTGAACCATTGCTGATGGACACCAGGCTCAACTCGGCTGCCAACCCTAGTCCTGGCTTGTCTGGTAGCCTCATGATTTTTGGAGGACGTAAAGAGGATCGTAGCATCCCTGCTTTGGTCAGTGCTTGATAACAGAGGCTGAACGGTGTCTCCCACTCCCATTGTACCTCTTTGCCACTGCTACATGGCGTATTTTGAACTGAAGCCACCAGTTGATTCACTGGTGAACTTTGGCAGATGCACAAATATTTATTGGGGGCTAAGCTGAGATAACCAAAGCACATTGCCCCTGTGCTCTACGAGCTGAACTGAGTTTTGGAACCGTGGACTGACAGACGTGGCTTCCCAAGTCATCTTCCCCATGCCTTCTGTCGCAGTCGTTTTAAGAAGAGCACAGAAGTTACTTCTGAAAGGTTAGGGTTAAACCGACCCCTTGTAGTCGCCGCTTATTGAAAGAACTTTTTCAGACTTTGCTTTTAGAGCCGGTTGTTATAGACGCCTTCATCTTGCTGTGTTTAAAGCACAAAACACAAAATGAAGGCTCCTGCTGTCATTACAGGGTCTTTAGGGTAATGCGTATTCATGCTGACTTGGGAATTGAAAGCTACTTGCAGGTGTCAGGAGGAGAAGAACAATCCGGCTTTCGAATCAAAATTCATTGAATTATCTTAAAGCTTTTTGCATCATTCCTCCTTTCCTGTAACCTGTTTTTTCCTGTCCTATTAATTCACTGATGCTGTAGTCCGTCAAAATTGAGGCTATTATGACATCGGGAACATGAGTCGGTGACATGACTAAATGAATCAGAGGAGGCTGGCTGGAAAAAGAAGCTCGTTGTACACGTACATCAGCAAAAATGGGACAGGATATGCAGAACGTACTGAACTGCTAAACTCCTGCTAAATGTTCTTAATGCTGACCTGAATGTGGCACCTCCCATTCGAAGGAAGGGGACAAAGAGACATTTAACATTGTGCAGGAGGAATGTTTTGGCCTGTGGCAGTTTCCTTTCAATTATTTAGGGTAGCTTTTTCTCTCAACCATATACCATTTGGATCTGCTCAAATTATAGATTCATCTCTATAGTTTTCAAATTGCATGGGAAAGAATTGTCTGTAATTTACATCTAAAGTGACGTACAGTTGCTATGGGATTCGGTGGCAAATTATAAACCCATTATGCTTTTTTTTTTATCCTGGTGGTAGCAGATTAAAGAAGTAGGTCTAATTTGTGATGTGCCAAGGGAAAATAGAAAGTTTGTGACAGAATCCTTGTGACCGACAGTGCTTTTTTTTTTTAAACGTGATCTGCTTTTTATCACCAAATCATACGACATCATTAATCAGAGAAATTGAATTTGGGCATTAATAACTCTTTGCTCTCTAGCAGTACTGGGGGAAGCAAGTTTGAAGATTAACCCCTTCGACTATTTTTAAGAGGCTAGGTTATTTTATTTTTTTAAGATAGGTAAGTGGAGTGTTTTGGGTCCTGTATCAAGGGCTCTAGCAGCTGGATCCTGGTGATTGTATTCATTACCCAGCAAGACTAAACCCTTGCTCCTTTTCAGCATCTTCTATAGTTGGTTTCTTCTTCAACTCGAACAGCAGCAAAGGAAGAAAGGAAAGCTATTCTAATTTTTTTTTCTACTTCTGTCTGAAGCATATCTGATCAAACACGACGTGCAGACGTGCCGTCTATTTCCTGGTGACCTCTTACCTGGCCAGCGTGTGCTGCAGCAGCAGGTCCTGCTTCTGTGCTCGCCGTGAGCTAAGTCAGCTCCCAGAGCTTGGAGTCTATCGGTAATCCTCCAACATCAGGGTTGTTGGTGTTTTGTTGTTTTTTTTTTTTTTTTTCTTGAACCCGTCTGAAGTGCTCTGTCCTGTTTAGTTAGTTTTTGTCATAGCGCTGCTTGGCAGAGGGATGGTGACTGTTGAAATAGTTCACTTGCATAGTGCCGACTCTGTTGGGATAGCAGAAGAGCCTTTATTACTGGTGAGGGAGGGGAAGTTTTGTTTGAAAAAGCATTTGAGGTCTCATTAGTAAATGAACGTGTTATCTCCTAAACAATTTGCACATTTCAAACAATTTAAACTGCCTGTAACTTGTAAGCCTAAACTTGTGAAGCAACTCCAAATCCCTGGTGTTTGTGCATGTTGAAAAATGGGAAGGGACAGACTGCATGCGTCACTCTTGTACTAATTTGTGCCAGCTAATCCATGGGAGAAGAATACATTTTGGCTGACTTAGTGGTTTTACTGCTAATGCACAGGAGAATGCATTTGAATGGATGGAGTGGCTGCATGGGTTTAGGTAGACTTTGAAGAGATACTATATGTCTACAATACCATACCAAATACCCTAATTTGTGAACAAGGTCGTGTAATATACTGGTTTTACTTGGGTTTTGGGGAATGAGAAGTTGAGGGGGGGAAACATGGTCAGCAGCTCAGTGTTGTAATACTGGGAAGGTTGAGATCAAGTTACCTCTGAATAATTAAGGTTAATGCTGCTTCTGGAGGAACCATTATCTGCAGTGAACTTAATGCTAATAAAAAAGAAAAAGCTTGATAACCTGAACTATGCTGATATTTTGTACAGGGTGGATACAGAGGAGACACCACCAAAACTAGGCTTCCACCTTCAACATGCCTTAGCTTGACCTAGATGCGTTATCCAGGAAAGGAGCTTGGATTTGCTGATAAGAAGGGTTTTCTATAGTAGCTCATGTGTTGCTTAGAAACATCCCATGTACATAAGGCAACTTTTGCACACCATGGTAACCTAGTATTGCCTTTTGACTGTTTTTTTGGGGGGATTTTTTTTCCCCCCCAAAGAATTTATATAATAAGGGGCACGATAAACACCTCAGCAGTTGGTTCGCAGAGTGTTGGTGTGTATCACTGCTGCGCTGGGAAAGCAGACTTTCAAAATCCAATCCTTTTTTCATTGCTCTGGCGAAAAGGCAGTCTAAAAAAAACACCACTCCATGCATTTGTTCTCTCCTTTCTTTACATTGGACTAGTGCCTTTTTTAATTTAAAGAAACCAGCGTTTGCTTAACTCAAAAAGAGGTCACCACTTGTAAGCATGACTTAGCTGCCCACCTCCACCCACCTTGAGTCTTCCCTGATCTGGTACAGTCTGATTGTAGTTAACCCTCTGCTCTCCCTCTGTGCAGCAGAACGTTTCCTGGCTTTTGTTATTCATGAGAGAATACTTTTGCCCAAGGTGTTCATGGAAAACCAAGATATTTTACTTTTCTTTAGAGTCTCTTCAGGGCGGCTGCCACCACCAGTTACTCTTTCTTCTGCAACCATCCAGGGAGGCTCTGGGCACAGTCCTGCGGCATATTGCTCTGCTGGAAAGCAGGTCATTGTGGGGAGAAGGCTGGAGCCAGCGTCTCGAAGGACAATCTGTGCGTAGCACTGCAGGCAAAGGCTTAAGTTATGCTGCTGGCTTCGGCCTGCGATCCAGATCATGCCATTGGGTTTAATGGTAGACGCCAGCTTTAGGCCTGTGTCCGCAGGTGATGGGGGTTAACATGTACTGTGAAGCTTCCTAAAAACAGCTAGTCACCTAAACCTTTGTAGTATTTAGATTTCATCGGTACAAACATCCTCTTGAATACTTGGCTCAAATGTTTTGAGATCCACATAGTTTAGCTGATAAGCCGTTCTTTGATAAGAGCAGCCACCTGACGACCATCGTATTTTCATTCATACAGGATCAGTGCTGCGAGGACAGTTTAAGCTAATTGTCATTATTTAGCAAGAACAGATGTTTTACTTAAAAGCCTAGCAAAAAGCCCAGCAGGATGGAAGAAATGCTACCTCAATCCTTATCACTGTGCCCAAAGGATCCATATTGTCTGCAACTGAGGTGGAAGATGCTAATTTAATCTTTCTTCTATATTCTTACCCACTGAGGGCCTGTTCTATCATGGGCTGCAATCAATACATTATGTGCCAGTTGTGGTTATTTGAATCATATTTCCACATTTCAGTGTCTAGACTTTGTGTGAGTTTTGTTGTACCTTTCCAGCTCCGGCGCTGATTTCAGTTGTTTTTGGCTCCCGGTTTCTATGAGAAAATCAAATGGGCTGTGTTTCTGTATTTCCCAGTCCCCAAAAAAGAAGGGAACAAGAGAATTGGCAGAACTTAGTTTTTTCAGCTCCTTTGCCACCATTTTTCGCTCTTTTGAGAGAATCTGTGTGTGGATGAACCAGGTTTTGCCATTTGGTGACTAGCAGACAAAAGCGAGGACAGACCACTGATGACTGGAGATTAAATCTCTCCCTGGTTCTGGCACTGAGAAAAATCTGCTGTGAAAAAATGTATGATCTTGGTATAGGCAATCAAGTTGAGAAAAAGTGAATATGCACGCATTTTTAGAAACAAAAAAACTTGATAATCCACAAACTGAGGGCATTGGTTGAGAGTGAAGCAGCCTTTTAACTGACTGCTGCTACTGTGCTTTGTTTTTAGCCAGCAGCTTTCTTGCGCTTGCAGATATTCAGGATTCTGGATGCGACTGTATTTGCATTCAGTGAGCAGGAGGGTTGCTCTGTGTTCAGTAAGTCTGAGTTTCTCTGTGATGCTCAGAGAAGTTGATAATGGCACAGAGCTCGGTTATATTAACCTTACTGCGATCGGAAGGTAGGACAGGCTTCAGTAATGTTAACAGTAACTGACTTGTGCAGAAAATGGTGTGTAAACCTGAGCTTAGACTGTATTCATTTGATTCTGAAGACAAAACTCCTGATATATAGTTCAGTGTAGTATGGATAAATTGGTGAAAGGAAATAATGTTCCCAATTCATAATTAACTTGTAAAGTTTGCTGCCTTGAAATTTAAAAGGCTTGAGTGCATCTGAATAGCAAGAAAAATTGGTTGTATGGTATGCAAAAAGAGTAACAGCTGTGGTTACGACTTCTCCATGCACCTCTGCCTGCGTATCGGCTCTTTGGCTCCCATTTCTCCCCTGTGTTTGAGGTGATCCAGCTTGTTGCCAAAGCTGTGGCTTTACCTCTTCCAGGGAGCTGAGTTCCATGCAAACATCAGTGTAAATTCTTCCATTCCTTTCAGATCCAGGATTCAGTGGATGCTTTTTCAGAGCCCGGGATGGGCGGAGTAGCAAGGAAGCAAATTTTTCCACCCTGCCTGAGCTTGGGCAAGCGGAAATTGGGCCTTGGAAGCTGTATAAGGGCTCACCTTTCTACCGAGAGGCTGGAGAAGGGAGCAGCCCTTGCTCACAGGGAGAGTGTAAGGTCTGCTGGTCCTTTGAAGTTGTTCCCTGTGCGTCTGACACTTGCTGGAGGTGTGGTGTGGCAGGCCTGATTAAGTCGCAGCAACTCATTAACTCCCTGACTTGTGGGACTTTAGCACGCTGTCCCAAAACGAAGGCGTAAACTTGTGATTCAGAATGAAACTGCTATAAAATGACTGGAGCTGGGAAGAAGTTGACGCATGTCGGAGTGGAGCAGCCTTCTGTCACAGGGCTTCTTCACTTCCTTTTCAGCGGCGTCTGATGCGAGTGCTGCCGACGACAGACTGGGCCGAGCAGGACTTTGCTCTGAAATGATAGTTCCTATGTCATTAAAATAGATTTTTGAAAATACTAATGGCACCTGTTCACGCTTCCAGGGGTGTTCAGCCATCAGAGTCGGTGAAGCCCGAATTGTGACCTCTGCTGCTGCTTTTCGCAGAATTAAGAACAACTTCTGCTCCCATAAATAGTCTCTTAAGAAGTGCGTAGGAGCTCTGCTGGCCAATTTCTTTTGAAAAGTGCTTTCAGTGACACCTGCGACAACAACCTTGCTCGCTGTTTCCCCTCTGCGTGCTCGCCAGGGCAGCCGTGTATTGATGGGAGCGTGGTGGTCCTGTCCACAACCTCTGCTTCCTTCTCTCCCTAAGATACTCGGTAATAAAAAGAACCTTTAGTTATCTCTGTACTTAAGTCCTCTTCGTGGTCGGGTAGGGAGGTTGCTGGTAACTTATGTCTGCTTCTCCTGCTGTAAGACCTGAAATGCCTCCTGCTTTAGTGGGGTCCACATTGCTGTTGAAGAGGTGAGGATGGTTCCTGTGTGGCTTCTGAACGCTCCTGGGTTCTGTGCACCTCAGAGATGGTC
This sequence comes from Grus americana, assembly GCF_028858705.1. NCBI lineage: Eukaryota > Metazoa > Chordata > Aves > Gruiformes > Gruidae > Grus > Grus americana. The sequence continues at coordinate 2,545,618 of NC_072879.1, forward strand.
TGGCACATGTAATGGATGGCTACCAATCCTTGTCTTTATTCCAGAAAAAAAAGTGTGGTTTTTTAAAGGGGAACAATGCAGCCGAGTGAGTGTATTGTAATAAACCAGTTCTCCCAGCCTGGAGTCTAGGAGCAGACCCGTGCTGACGGAGAGTCCTGAGACACAGCTTTGCTAAGGAAGCGGCTTTTTGTTTAATCTTTAGAAATGTGGAAATGGGAAGGGGGAGGTAGTAATGGATAAAGGAAGAATAACGTAAAACATACTTAACCTTTATGAACGTAGATGGGATATCTTAGATCTGTTTGAAATATGTGCTTTTGTTGACGTGGAACATAGTGGTGATTAAAACCAATTGCAAACATTTTTCTAGAGGTGTGATTCTGAAATCATTTATGAATTAAGGACTTTGTTCTTAATGCATTAAAATGGTACAGTAGTGATCGCTGCATTAAAATCTAGAACATTTTCTTTTTGGGTTTCTTAATATGAACAAAACAAAAAAAAAAGATTTATTACCTAGAAAGTTTGCTATTGTAGTGTCAGGCATGTTTCCATGACCTTCCCACAGAATCTCTGCAGTCATTCGCAGTGGAGATGTATCTAATGTAGGTGCCACCTGTATCTCGCTGCAAGCTTTAGCACTCTCATACAATTAAGGCCATTTAACTCAATAGTAAGGCCTTTTACTTGTCATTAAGGTTAAATTTTGCGGATGCTGACAGCAGGAAGAAACACACTTTTATTCTAACCTCAGATGGGCTCAGTTAAGAAAGCAAAACGCTTCAGCTGACTAGAACTTGCACGGATTGTTATATTTAGACCAAAATTCTGGTCAGACAATTAAGTGCCGGCTCAGTGGCCATACCACTTCTTTTGCATGTATGAATTAGCTTAACTGCCTCGACTCACTGTGTCAGGCAAGAGAGGTTCTCTAGCTTAATGTATGAAATCTCTCGGGGCTTTTGGGCTTGGACCCAGGGAGTCTTTTTGCAGCTCTGTGGTCAATCTCTATTGAGTCAGCAGAGGTGGTATGTTTTTACTGTTCTTATCTGAAAATTTTTCATGTTAATTTTTGGAATTTGTTGTAACCTGAACTTTCACAGGTGTCCTTGAGGGGAGCAAAGAAACATGTGACTTTTTTTTTTAGGTAGATTTTTGCCAGTTCAGAAGAGTATGTTCTTTCTTTTACTGTTTGTCGCTTTATTTTTGGAGCAGGTTTGTTACCAACCAGCCTGGCAGAGCAAATAAAGACGTAGCAGAAACAGTGCAGGTTCTGTGCTTCTCGTTGAAGGAAAGGGAGTACCTCGTTTAACTCGGCAGTGGCTTCTTCAGGCAGCTGCCTTCACTTTTCTGTTGGAGAAAGCAAGCACTCCTCGAAGATGGTGTTTGAGGTGGCTGTTGGCAGTGGTGTGTTAGCGGAGGGTATGTAACACGCTGAGGTTATAACACGATAGAAAAATCTAGTGGGGTTGTCTTGCTCAGTACTTTCAGCTGGACTTTTTGTGGGCAGCTTCCCTCAGTGATGGAAAAAACTGTCATTTGCGATGACTTTATGGCTCACTCCCCCGTGAAGATGGTGAGATGGTAGGAAATTGCAGTGACATCCCTGTTGAACACTGAGTTTCTGTCGGGTTGTGTTTCCAGAGTCCTGGTCAGCATTGGAGCACCTATGTTTGCCTGAAAGCCAAAAGAAGCCGTGTCTGAGCATCTTGCTTTAGCTTTTAAGGTTGATCTGGCTCATGGGGTGTTGGTGGTCAGATTTCTCTGAGATTCCTTTAGGATCCTGGCTCTGTTGACTTTGGTTTATCGTAGCCTCTTCCAGCAGGGCTGGCTCTGACTCTGTGAGGGATGTCTGAACATCGTCTTAACTAGAACTTTGGCAGACTAGTAATTATGCTTCCCTTAAAAGTGTCAATAGGATATAGTTGGGCACAAGGAGAAAACTGGTCCAGGCTTGTTTTCCTAGGCTCAGCAGTGTGTATGTTAGGTGAGATTTGTTCTGGGATGGTTGAACGAGTTCGTCAATCTGATCTCTAAATTGCCTTTCTATATTTTTCTCTTGCAAGAAAAGTAGTAAAGCTGTGTGGAAGATAAGGATCATACTGATGTTTCAGCAGCTTGTTTAAGCCATCTTATGAGCACATAGGCAAGTGAATCAGCCCTGGTGTCTTAATATGTCCTGAAATAAATTAGACTTTCATAAGCAAATTTGGTGGGTTAGAACTGCTGTATTTTCATTAAAAGATTGCAGTGGAGAGAACACACTTTAAAATTCAGCCTTAGGGTTGTGTTGTTCATTAACTGATAGTCACTCCTGTTTACCTTGTGTGATAAGTACGAAGTTAAGAATGGCTAACAGTGCTGATGCCGTCACAGCTGCCCTTCAAAGAGAATTACTTTTTTTTTTATGGCTTGGTTTACTGACAGGTGGGTATTTTTGAACTAAAATAAATGCAAACAGCCAGAATGTACCTCTCCTAATCATGGAAACCGACTTTCCCCCCACACTCCCCCTTGTTCTTAGCAGCTTGGTAACGCTGTTCTTGGTACAAAGGTCATTTAAAAATCTGACATGTCAGGCCGGTAACCTACTGCCTCTTAATGAGGCTTAAAACCAGTGTGTAGCTGCCTGGTGGAAATATATTCCACTCTGGAGCAGCAGAATAGAGGAGCAGCTTGTTGGGATGGGATCACCCTTCTTTCCTGCACCAAGCCCTGTATCTCTAGGTAGCCCTCCATACTCAAGTACTTGCAGTTCACTTGCGTAATGGAGTTTTGATTTTTCTCTTCTTATGCAAATGAGTACAGGTGTTGGACAGCACATCCGTGTTCTCAAAAAAAAAGCAACTAAAATATCTTCAAAAATACACATGCGCTATTTTAAATTGGTTTCTCCCTGTGTTTCAGAACTTGATATTATCTCCTCCTAACCTTGGCTTCTCGCGGCCCCGTAGCCACCATTCAGCAAGAAGGCGAGGAGGTCCTGCAACGCCTCCGTTACTTCATCGCCGTCTTGCTTAAGCCCTCCCGTCCCTCCTCCCCAGGATGTCACTTGACATTGAACCTTAAATTCCTTGTTCTCTGTGAAGCTTCGTCAGTACTTTGAATGTCTGAGGGCTTTCGCTCTAATCCTGTTCCCCAGTGCTTCAAGCTCCAGTACTGGAATTTCAGCACCTTCAGCCTCACCTCAGTCTTTTCGGCTCTTTGACTGTTCTCCAGTTAAAACTAGGTCAGAAACCACTGTCAGCTTCTGATATTTCACTATTCCTGTTTTATAAGTTGTAACCCAGTGTTACCATGTTTAATCGCTTGCTTTAATTTTAGCATATTAAATGTCTCATCTTGCTCTGCACGAGCAGCCTGATGTAGGAGAGCTGGTAAAGCTGCTCAAAATAACATCTTGGCTATAAAAGAAACGTTACCTCGATTGGGTCTGAAAAGGTGAATTATCTGTTTGTTACATATAATGCCTGAGATGCCAAACTGACAGATTTTTTCCACCAGTGCTCTCTAACTGTATGTTTGCTGGCAGTTTGTATACAGCCAGTTTTCTAGCTGTAATTAACCAGCTTCTCTTTCTGTCTGAGTGGCTTTTTAACCTGATGGGTGAAAGAAAAATAGCTTTAAAAAAAAAAAAATCAAGTAACTGAAAAACCACAAATTTGGTGAGGAACACAGTGAAGCGGGTATGTTGGAAGTAATTTAAAATATTTATTTTTAACTGGGAGTTCTAGCTGACTGTACCCATTCAGCGTTTTTATAGGACTATTATTGGAATGGTGCTTGAAGTCTGAGCCGGAGTGCCTCAGTACTCAGTGAAATCCACCTGGTGTAATTTAAGAATATCCTTACTCCTTTCTCTTAGACTTTGAGCTAGCTAGCAATATCAGAATGCTTAGGCATTCTTGCATAAATTGTGTTTAAATGAATTCTTATTTTTCAGTATAGCTTAAAGGTTGTGGGCTTTAAATTCTGCCTGAGCTGTCGTCTCTAAAAAGTTTTCCAGAATGACAATTTGTTTTATTAAGCTGTTCTTAATACACTCGGTTTTCTTGTTTTATGTATCTCCTGCTGTTCTGTGAACCTTGTCCAGGGTCTGAGGATCCCTGGGTTGGAAACCCTTGGTGTGGGGGTACCAATGCAACCCAACTCTTGCTTACAGACCTGAATGGTCTCCGTTAAATACGACGTGAAGTGGCGGTGTCTCCATATACCACCTGGGAAATATTACCTGCGTTTCACAGATGGAGGAGTTTCAACCCAGAGGTGAAATGCTTTATGTAAGGTCAGAGAAGGAAAGCTTCTGGCAAATGGAACAAGTCTTGACTCTAAATCTGGTTCCATAGTCACTTTACATTGCTTCCACAGCATGGCCTTAGCCTCAGATGGAAAAGCCTGTGTATTTTAAGCAGTTATGGAAACTTTATTTATGACGGGAATGAGGGGGAGTTGTTTAAGATGTGCTGTCGTGACACACTTTTCTATATTAATTTGGGGAAACGTTTTCTTCTGATAGTTGAGCATTTTGTACAGTGCAAAAGCTAGAACCAAAATATTTGTTGTACCAGCCAGTTTTGGAAAAGCTTCCTTTTAGCTATTTAGCTTCTCTCAGCTCTGAGCATGGGAGTGACCTTTTCATCCGTGTCTTAGGCCTGGCCAACACAGTGGGAACGTGTGTGCTTCACAGTCATTAAAGGTAAAGACCAGACAGATACAGAATTGTCTGTAAGCAGCTTTTGTAGGGTGGCAGTTGCAAAAAACCCAAACGTTAACTCTTGTCTTGGGCTAAGAATGATGATTTTATGGCTGTCTTGGAAGAGGCTTGGCTGGAAAACCTTTGTATTATATTCACGTAGCAGTATGGGAACTAAAGGTGAGTTGCTTCAGTTACCTCTGGATGCATCTGTGCTGAATAGGCAGCGCGAGCACGTATTGGCTGACTTTTGTTTCCCCTCACTGGGGAAGGGGAAGTACATCTTGGTCTTCCCTATATTTAATAGCTAATTCTAAATCTTTTCAGTGCAGCTTCTTGAAATCATCATTTTTCAGTTCAACTTTGAGCCCATTGAGGGTGGGAAGGCTCAGGAATAGAAATGCTGGGTAGTTGCAGTGATCTCTTTTGGGAAATCAGACCAAAAATGCCTCCGTCTTCACATTTCACAGACCTGATTTTGTTGTCAAAACAGATGGAAAGCAGTATTGCTTGTATTGCTTCAGAAAGGCTAATCGGTGAAAAGTACCATTTCTAAGACAGATGATAGTGAGCCAAATAATTTCCATGACTGAAATTGTTTTCCTCAGCATTTTCACAAGCTTTTGGGTTCCGTTTGAGAGGTGGCTGTGTTTTCAGCATCTAATAAACAGTTAGCAAACCTCCCTCTTCTTTCAGAGGAAGCACAGAAGCCTTCATTCAAGGTATCTTGTACTAGAGGAATGGTTTTTAAAATATTAATCTGAGAAAATCTAAAACCCCTTAATGATTCTTGGCTCATAAAACTGTTTAAGTAAAGCCTTTAGGGAAAACCAGAACTGCTGTTCACCTTTAACAGAGTTGGGAATTTTGGATGATTCAGTTTCCTTCTGCCAGTTGTTTGTGTTTTTTTTCCTTAGTCCTTTCCCAATTTAACAAGATCATCTGATAGCTACAATAAAATTCTGCTGCAAAACCAAGCAGTGTTGCATACAAGAGATGATTACCTAGGGAATTTCAAGCATGGATATCTTAATGGGATTCTTGCCAGACTGAGGTCTCTTGAAATTGTCTTGTAGTGCAAATATGTACAGATGCTGAAGCCATACTGCTGAACTTTTCTTAAGAGAATATTTAATAATTATTATACTTCTTAGTATTTCCAATGTATGGAGGCAGAACAGGAAGTTTCTTTGCTGAATAGTGTTTCTTGTTGAAAACAGTGTTTCAAAGCAAATCCACGTGTTCAAAAAACAAATCTAAGAGGGTTTGCTTTCCTTTGCCTGCACTTTAGAAATACCAATATTTACCTTCCTTTTTTCTACCTTATCTTTAACTTACAGTATGTGCTAACAGATTGTTGTGTTAAAAGATATGCATTACAGCTCTGTAAGAAAGGGATAGATTCAGGCCATATGAGCAGACTTAAATTCTGACTTAATTTTTTTATTTAAAACACTTTTTTCCTCCTGTATAAGCAAGTGATTATAGGGTTGCTATTTTTAAGAAGGAGTGGGCTTTGGGATGTGCTAATTTAACTTTTCCCCAAGCTCCATACAATTGCTTACAAGTAACAAAACAAAGGACCTTATTTCTAGGTTTGTGTTTAAATTTTTTGCGATGAATTCGCCAGCACAGCATTATCTTTGTACGAGTGCTTTGGGAAATGTTGTTTCAACTTGTTTTATGCTTTCCCGATTTTACCTTCTATTGCTTTTAGTCTGAGTTACAGGAGAAAAAAATCCCTTCAGTGGTAATAAAAAGAACCATTTGTGCAGAATTTTGTTGCTTTCTAGTGTGCTTGTGGAAAAGGAGAAGGGCAACTTGAACCTCTGTCTTGGGGATTGGGTTGGGGAGAACAGGACAAGACCCTGAGAGAAAGGTAAGGGTGTTTAAATGGAGAGTTTTTATTCAAGAATGCAGCGCTGACTAATAAAATTAAAGTAGCTTTGAGGGCTACTGGTTCTTGGTTTCAGTGAGGGTCTGGAACACCCTTTTGTAATGAGTAATGGGTGCAGAAAATCCAACAACAAGAAATGAAACTTTCCAGAGAGGTGCAGTAATTGTATAAAAACTCCTAGGGTTTTTACTTAGAGTGAAGGAGATCTCCTGCATTGTTGCACTAAAAAATGGGCATGATGTCACAAAATTGTGGGAGTTGGCTGTTGGTCTTCTGACAGTAAAACCTCACTAAGTAGCCTCATCTTGTTAATAGTGAAATTGGTGGGAGTTTGTAATGATCAAACTGCAGATAATCATCCTTTAAGCTGTCATGGCAGTCTGGTGTCAGGCATAAAGAGTTGAGACTTTATGATTATTGCTTCTCTTGCTAGACTTAATGAGTAGATCTCCCTTAACTCCATGGAAAAGCAAAGATAAAAACCACAAAATTAAAAAAAGGAGTGCTGTACTGGGAAATGTGCCCGTAGTCTCCGAACTTGGATTCCCAAATGAGGCTGACTTCTGCATCAGTGCTGAAGATGTAACTGTGTCTGAGTTAATTGGGAGCTAGGGGCCCTCGGTGCCACAAAATCACCTTTCATCTTTTCCTGTTTCTTACCATGTATGTTCCCTTCGACCTCAGAGTACAAGTCACCTCCCGTTTTGGTGTGGAATTGCACTGCTTTCCAGCTTTGGCCAGGTGGGGAGAGCTGCGGCTGCTTGATACCGATCACATCGAGCAGCAATGTTGGATGGCTTGGAAGCAGCAGCAATGGGATCCAGTGACCAACTGGCCGTTGGAAAATAGTGGTATTCAGAACAGAAGTGTTGTGGCTCTTAAAATGAACGAGACTATGCCTATATCCGTCCTTATTGCTTATTCTCCTCTGCAGTAACCTGTCCCCTAACAGGTGAGCCCTTCTCTGGAGACAGGTAGATTTAACTCTTCAGTGTCCTCTGGAAGTCCCAGGTCTGTTGTCTGCAAAAACAAAGCTTGCATTTTCTTTGGAGAGAGAGCATTGCATCCTTGCAGCATCTCTTTCAGCCATTTCATTGTATTTATTACAGAACAATTCCATATCCATCTCGGTGCTCTTGAAAAAAGAGTTACTCTGTTACTGTATTTGCATTGCCGTGGAAGTTTAGGAATAGGGATTGCAAGAATTCATTTGGTGGTGCCTGCTCTTGGTAAGAAATCGGTGTGTTTGCTGTAGCCAGGTTCTCCTACAGCCAAACAAGGTCGCCTGCTCTACAGTGATCAGAATAAATGCGATACCAAGTGACAATAATTATTTCTCTAAGGAATTGAGCCTCCTTTTAATTTTCTTCCTGAAAGGCATTGCCTAAATAGCATATACGCGTAGCTTTCCTTTCTAGTGGAAAACTACTGTACCTTGTGCTAGCCAAACATCTTGGCTTAATGATCGTGAACGATGTGTGGTTTGTCCCGGGATTTTTCAGTGTACGCAGAGAGTTGGAACTTCTTTACCAAAGCTACCTTTCACAAGATTTGTGGTCTGAGGTTAAAGATGATCAGAGTATCAGATTTTGTCAGAGGCATCTGTTCTTTTGGAATTTAAAGGTTTATTTTTGCAAATACAGGATTGGGAAAAACACAGTTTGGTTCTGCACTAGGAAGCAAAGACTCTTTTGAAGCACGTCTGGAAAGATTTACTTGAAGTTACCAAGTTTAAACACAAAAATTTCACTGGGCTTGAGCGTAAAACTTGAACGACCCTGTATGTAAAACATCACTGCAGTGAGTTTTGTTGGGATTGTTTGCTGGTGCTATGGAGGGTTTCAAAGCCGAGACCCACCAAGAAGCTTCATGCTCGGGACTAACGAAGAAGAAAGATGGTTTGAAAAGTGGGGTGACCACTCTCATAGTGGCACAGTAAAAAATGCTGGCAAAGCACCCTGTGCTGCAACCTGTTGCTGTGAAGCTGGCCAGTGTCAGCCTCCCTCTGCTCTCCTGAGTTTTGAGGGTGCAGGATGGGTGTTTGGGTAGCCAGTTTGGCTCTGTATGTTCAATTTCTCACTCTGTCTCTCCTTTTCCCCAGTTCCTCTTTAAAAAAAGCTTTCTGGCGGCTGGCAGGGAGGTGTACTGGGGAGCAGGGGGGGAGTTTGCCTTGCCCATGCGATGCTGCTTGGGGAAGCAGTGTTGCATTGTTTCGGTTTAAGTTTCCAAATGAATTCTGCAAAGAATCATATCGACAAATACATTGCGTTTTATTCAGAGAGATCTTTTTAACCTGGATTAGACAAGATCAGGAGATCCAGGCATGTGTGAGAGAACAGGCTCCGTAGCTAACTCAGCTCTCGTGCCTGTGGGGTGACATCTTGATGACAGTGGAGTTTAATTGCTTTCTGGTTTGCTGATACAAGCTATTGTCCATTTAGGGACTGAGTTTCTGCTTTACGTTGCAGGCACCAAGCATTTCAATTAGTCTACACTTTTTTTTTTTAACTTAATCATGTGTCTTACTCTCTAACCTTACTCAAAGGTAGTGGTTTTCTGCATTTCAAGTGAGACGGTATCTTTGCTTAGATTGTGCAGTGATATAAAATTTTGTATGCTTCCTTAATAAGGAGCTGTGAGTGTTGAAGTTCTGTAACTCAGCCACATTTTCACTAACATCAAGGGGTTTTTTTGAGCTGACATTTTTAATAAAACTTGTTTACTATCTTATAGGAGCACCCTTGGGTTTTGACCCTGGAAAGTTAAACTACTGAGGAAGTGTCGTTTGCGCTGCAATGGCCCACTTAAAATTATGCAATGATAAATGAGGAAGCCACTATGTATTTTGCAGTTTAGCAATTAAAAACTTTAAAACGTACAGCTTAGTATTTTGGCTGACATAAAAGCTCTTTATCATTTTATTGCTGCTTGCACCATGTTGTGGCTAGGATTTCTAGGTGCTTTAATATTGCAGTGATAATATGCATCTGTTAATGCATATTAGGAAAATGATAGATTATAATAAATACAAGCTGCAGTTCACAGAGTAATTGGTAAGTCTCCAGTTCCTAAACCTTTGTCAAAAGCACCTTTTTAAAAATTATTTGTATTAAAAGCTTGAGTACTTCTGCCCCAAACAAATATTTCTTTTAGGTTTTATGGGGAGAGCAAAATGGGATAGAAGAGCAGGAAACTGGGCCTAGCAGACAGATGAGGATTCTTTGTTTGACAACACTTTGCTCATCAAAGTAATAAACAGGGTGATCTTGGAGAGGAGGAGTAAGCAAACGCGTATTTCCGTTAATTTGAGGACTGTAGCCCAAGGAGCACCCAAGGCGTCACGCTGCTCCTGCACGGAGGCTGTGCACGGTGGGGTTTGCAGGTGCTGATCTCTGCATCTCTGGAAGGATGCAGGGGGACCCGAGTCCTCCAGAAGCATCCCCATGGCCGTGTTTCTCGCCTCAGCAGCTGGCTACTGACACCTCTCTTGCGTAGAAAACTACACTTTTGCTTCAATAGTTGTGGATTTACATGGGGTTTCCAACACTCTTTCCCTGAGAACATTGTATTTGAATAGCAAAACCAGTAGCTTGTCTCAGAGGCTCACGTAGTATAAAAAGATCTGGAAGGCTTTGTAGTTTAGGTCAACAAAAATTATATAGGATCTATAATTTCCAAGTCTCAGCAGACTCAATCCCATCTGCAGTCTGTTAGTGTCCTCAGCTTCAAATGAGATTGTTGGGAGGCCTGAAATTGCAGATGGAAATTGAGTTGCAGGGAGATGGTATTTTAATTCCATAAGTAATAGATGTGACATAAAAAGCCTCCTGAATATTCTTTTTTACTGCTGTGTTTCTGGTAGGAGGTAAATATAAGCCTTGAAAAAGTGGGATGTCTTGGGAGAAGTCTTTTGTCTCTACCTAATATGAAGTGGTTCTCTCTTGGGCCAGCTTTGGCTAATTGACTGCCAGTAAACTTCACACAGAGTCACTTGAAGTTGTTGTGAGTATATTCAAAGGTATTTATTTCCCCTGGGATTTATATATCTTGCTACTAATGAACTTTGGGGCTCTGAGGTGTCTCTTGTGAGTCTGTCACAGCGAGACACTGGATATATTTGCTTTGGTTTTGGTCTCTGTTTTACTTTGCAAAGTCTGCCTGGTGTGTTTAAAACGAAAATATAAGTGGAAATCAAAACCATTAAGTTATGTCCAGGTCTGCAGGACACTTTCAAAAGCATCCAGGTCTGCTTGAACTGAGCATCCTCCTGGATTGGGATTTGACCCTTTTTTTTTTTTTCCCCATCCTTTACCCCGTTGTGCTGAGAAGCCGGAGGAAGTAGAGGAGGGAGAATGCCTATATTTGGGCCGTGCGTGGGCAAAAGAAACATAAACTAGTCATAACCAAAGAATTAAAGAGGAACTTCGATGAGTTTGGGGTATTAGCGAGTCTGAAATTTTATGAATTTTAAGCGATTTCTGTTTCTTCTCATTTTTTGTAACGGACTTCTGAGGTGCAGCGGCTTTACCTGGCTGGAGCTGCACGTGACAGTTCAAAATGTCCCATTAATGCCAGTCTTGGGGTTAGAATGGTTTTATAGTTTCTCTGTATATTTATTGGAGTTCTTGCTACTAATTTTAAATGTTTGCAAGAAGCTTTAAATTCTGAAAGCAATTCCCTTGTTCCAACATAAATAAGGGTAAGCTTTCATTTGCTCTGTTTGCTCGGCATTTGTGACTCTTAACATTCAAGAAAACAGGCAAATGCACCGATACTAAGTATAGGCAAATATTTTCCGTATAACACTGCCTCCAGTATAAATTCCAGTAAATGCATAACAGAACTTCTCGAAACAATGTATTCTTTAATTATCTGTATTTCCCTGAAAAACCAGGGAGGTTTCCAACTGGTTACTTGACCTGATGTTTTCAAATGTCCTTCCTGGTCCTGTGTAGGAATATCCCATCCAGCTTTTCCCAATAGAGTATTTTATTACTTTCAGTTTTTGTGTGTTTTATTGACACTTTCCTGTCCCTCCTACTCTTTACTCAAACTTCCACGTGCCAGATCTGGAGTATTTAAGTGCGAGGAACCATTTGTTTGCCTCTGTGGGCTTTCAGAGTATGTATTAAGGGTTACTAGCTGTCCTCTAGCCCAGGGAAGCTAGAGGACGATGATGAGCATAATACCATGCTAATAAAAGACAAATGTTTTGTGGGAGCTTCGGGGATGAGTTTTTGGTTTAATCTCATGACTTCTGAAATAATCTGACAAAAAACACTTGGGTCTGTGGGGTTCGATTCCTATTGGCGTCCCAGAGCAGAGCTTTAGCGTTTGAAAGCTTGCTGCTTTATTTCTCCACCGTGCCTGAAGAATACAGCAGGAGCTAGGGAAGGCAGTGAACTGGGCACAGAAGCATGCGTAATGCTCTTTCCAGACAGCAAATAAGTGATTATTTATGGAGTCTATTCAGGCTCTTTTTTAGGGTCTGTTTGCAAGTCAGGTAGATATGGTGAAGCTGGTAATTTGGGGAGATCTCGGAGAAGTACAGCCATGCATTCGTGGTTTGGGTGTTCCTCTGGAAGCTATAGAGTTTTGGGGCATTGGTGAGTCCAGCTGCAGGAAGGACTCTCCGGTTTATTAAAACAGTTCTTTTTCTCTTACAGTAAGATGGGAGGAAGTTTGACGCATTTTCTTAAAGGTCCATTGTAGGAACCAGCAAGCAGTGAAGACGTAATGATTTGCTAACCTTTCAGTCCTGCGTCAGGAAGCCTTTTGTTGAAACAATAGCGAGCACGGAGCAGACGTGCAATTCATGCGTCTTAAGTGTGTTTAAAGGGGCTTTGCTTGCTCTTACTGTATGCATAGTTTGGAAATTCATTATTCTTGCATGGCAGTTGCTTGTTCTCTGGTCCCACACGTCCCAGCAATCACGCTTATTCACTCTTCAGCAGCACTGCCACTGTTACGGATGAGTGTTAACCGCAGAGGTGAACATCAGGTCCCTGGCAGCAGCAGAAAAACTTGAACTGACAGGTGTCTTGGTTTAAAATACTTGAACTGTAGTTTTCTTGCTTAGATTTTTGTCTTTATCCTAATCAGCTTCCAGTAGCTATTCTTAAATACAGTGATTCTCATGGAGGGATAAAGCCAGAATTTCTTAACTTCCAGCTAACTCTGGGCAGACGGATCCATCTTGTTTTGCCTCTGAATTGAACACAAAGGTGAGGTTCCATCAGCATCCTTGATTTACCAAAGATTCACTGGATCCTATAAGTTGGCATGCTCTGGAGAAGGCAAACTTGTACCCACAGTCCTGTCCTTGAGCTGAGGAGATGACTTGTTTTAATTAGAAGGAAAGACAGAAAGAGGGCAAGACCTTGTTCCCACCGAAGGTGGATGGGATGGCATGTGTAGGAGACTGTAAGGAAGGACGTTCACTGTCTTGGCATCACCAGGGAAGAAGAATTAGGTGACTCTTTAGAAGATGACAGAGGGATTTTGGAAATGGTAGCAAGAACTCTCTTAAAATTGAGGTTTCTCCATACAAGAACGTTCAGGAAAGTTATCCAAATGAACTGAAGATATAAACTGAAATATGGTTTTAATTTGGTTTAGTTTAATTCGTCTGTTTACTTCTGTTTTGAATGAAGGTGTCCATGCAGGAATTTAATTTCACCTAATAAAAGCACTTAAATTCATATCCTTAATTAGGTTAGGGTGTGCGTGTGTGTTCTTTTTCCATGAGCATTCTCAAATGACCTTTAGCTAAAGGAATGGGGCATCAGCAGAAAGGAAGGGATGCCCGTGTAGGTACAAGGGCAAAAGCCTTCCCCTTCCCTCCCTGAAAGGGGAACTCAGGCAGTGCAACAACTCTTCCATACCCAGCTCTTCCCTGCGATCCCTTCTGTGGAGTGCGGCGAGGAGTGACAACGCTGATGTTCCTATCCAGCAGATCACAAAACCCAGCAGCCCCCATGGCACACGCGGCTCGGGAGCCTGGAAATACTGTACGTCAGGGTTCAAGGAGGCAGAGCTAAAGTTTGCCATTTAACTCACACCAACAGTCTTCTTTAAGGTTGAGATTGCACATTTAACTTCAAACCATTTTGTATGTAGATTAGGGAATTTATAAGTTGTGTAATTAAAGCTTGTCCTGATTTGTTTAACAGTACTTTTGTATTGTTACTGCCTTGTTATTCTACTTGCATGCTTCATATTACCTTTTTATTCCCCTTAAGTAATTTTCCAGAATTAATTTCAGAACATCAGAAATCCGTAATTAGCTGTACAAGATGCACATTCAGATTTTTTTAAATCCAGATTTTTTTAATATTTCAAATGCTTGTTTGCTCAAGTATGTTCGTATGAATTTCTGGACACATTGCACAGTACATGCTGACACTGTGAACAAAAAGCTGGCCAGTCTGTCTATGAACAGTGCGCTATGGTATGCAATGTCGTGGCACTTGAGGAATTCAGTGATCTCTGTACGAAGAGCAAGATGTTGTTTGTTGTTTCTTTATAAAGGTTGTTTCGGGTCTATAAAACTTGCTGTACAACACAGAGCGAGTGCTGTCAGCTTCAAGCATGTTCTTGTTTTACTCACCGTCATAAATATCTCACAACAATTTAGGGTGTGATGCCGGTCTGTTAAATCGTATTGGATGGGCTCTTAAAAGGCTCTGAAGATTCTGTCTTGGTATGAGCTTATTCATCTGTGCTAGGAGGATATTTTCTGGCTAGTGAATTTTTTTTTTGTTAATGTCAGCGTATTGTGGCTCAGATTCTTCACTCCTGGGCTGAAAGCATTTGGAAAGGTTTTATGAGAGATGATAAGCTTTCAAGCTGTTAACTCTTTTGCTGCTAAATGTAAATGTCTGTTTGTGTAATCCTGTGGAAGTCGACGTGATTCTGTATGATGCCGGGCGATGCAGGCACTGTGATACAAAAAGGACAACACAAATGCACCGTTTGGACTTTGTCTCCTAAAGTCATCTTGGCGTTTTTCCCATGAAAGTGTGTGTCCTGTATATGTGACGCCTTCACTCCTAAGTGACATTTGAACCTATTTGTAAATTCTGCTGTTCCTTTGGGAGGCTTCCCAATGGGATCCCACACACAGCGTGTTTTTTCCACTCCGTGGAGCCCAACTCTCTTGGAATTTATGTGACTTAGGAAACAAAACGAATGCAGCTGCAATTCTCCTGAAATTTAAGAAATAAAAATTTAGTGTGGCTTGGATTGCATATGTTTTTTCTTTCCCTATAGTTGAAACCTCAGGTAAGAGTTGGCATTCTAAAGCCTTCGTGATCTTTGTAAAATCACAGCAAACCGAAAAGTGCAATCACAGTGCCAAAAGGCTGAAATTCATCTGCATCCTGAAATCTGCTCTGTCTTGAGCACATTTAAGGGAGTTTGAAGCTAGCAGGAGTATGACTTCTTGAAACCTAAAGCAAATTAGTGTGGAGGAAGAGGCAGATTGTTGAAATGGGCAACATAACAACAGTATTTTGCAATAAAGTTGCAGTTTGCTTTTCCAGTGAATTGCCAGCTTTCTGTTGGAAAAAATTTGCTTATCCCATCTCAGACCTAGAACTGCAATAAATTTCCCCCTCAAATATCCGCTGTTTAACTCAAAACTTAAATAAGCACTGAAGATCCACAACTAAGCTATTCTCTGCCTGAAATGTGGTGTAGGGGCCAGGAAAGAACTAAGTGTAGCCCATCTGGATATGGTCTCGGAGATTTTTCTGAAATAAGGGTTAATGACTGAAGAGTGAAGTTGTTTAAGAACTGGTGATGTTAAGAGTTTTATCCCTTTCTAGCTGGAAATCACAGTTTCAGGAGGTTTTATGTTTTCTTGCTTGGAATTCTATATATTTCCCTGAACCTTTTTCTCCTTTTAAAAAAGAAAAAAGTGTAGGTGAAAAATCAAGCTGAGTGGTTTTTGGCAGTGCATGTTGGAGCTTTAAATTTCTCTAAGGTAATTTTTTTTTCCCCACTTGTTTTTGTAGGATGCTGTGACATCAAAACCAGTAATCCAGTTTCAAGGAAGCCAAGGGGTAAGTTTGTATGTGGGTTGCCTTGGAAAGTCCTTTACTGGCTTACACAATTAATCTGAGTAAGGTACTTGTTCTGTATGTCTGTCCTATTCCTGTTCAAAGAATGATGCTCTGATTTCTCAAAGTGAGAGATGTGAAGTTCAGATGTGGTCCAGGAAACTTTGCTCATTCATCATCTGGATTCTCTCTCTTTAAAAACTCCCCCCCGCTTTATTTTCTAACCTTGCTAAATCTGTAGCAATGCAGAAGTGTTGCTGGTGGTGAAATTTTAGTTTTATAACTGTTGGGTAGAGCGAGGAAATGGAAAGTTTGCTGATGGCAGTGCTGTGGTGGGTGCAGCAATCCATGGAAACCTCGCCTGTGTCCCGAGGAAACACCATGCCAAGCCTGGTAAACTTGGTGCAAGACTTTATGGGTACCAATTATTTACAGTAGTCATACTCGGAGGCTGCTACAAATGTACTGAAGCTTTGTTTAATATGCATGTCTAAACAAGTGTGCAGTTTCTGTGAGTATCAAAAGTTTTTTTTATATAACTCCTCCAAGATATTTATAGATGCTTGAAACCATCTATCATGCCAGTTACTGACAATGCTGAGATTTAATTGGTAGTGTTTCTGGTAAAGTGATGCAACTCTTCAGTGAACTTTAAAAATGTCATTTATATGCCTTTTAGATACAAAAAGGTGTGTGAACTTTGACGTGCTGCATAAGGAAGGGGAATTTTTCAAAAATCTGAACTCGCCTGTAAATAACTTAATTTTTGTGGTGGCACAATAAAACTTTCAAAAACGCTTGAATTAAGTAGGCATTAAAGTCTAGCACACTTCTCCTTGCCCATATTTTACGTTGTGATTAGTCTTGCTAGGTCCATAGTGCTCTAACAAAACCTAGCAGGAAAGATGTGATTGTTACAAGTTAAAAAGAAAAATACAACCCTTTTTGTCCTGGGAAATATAGAAAGGAGCTATTTCCAGGGTTTTTTTTTTCCTTTGTTTACAATTAAACTTCCCAGAGAGCTCAGCATGAAAGCTTAGATAAAAATCTGCAACTGAAGTTTGGCAAAATTAGAAGCAAGTGACAAGGAGAACTTCCAAGGGTGTATGATTTGTTGCTCTTAGATGAGCAAACAGCTTTGCACGTAATAAAGAAGCTAAAAAGACTGCAGATGCTTTTCCTTCCCTTCGTAGAGCACCTTGAGAGGATCTACACCTGACTCTTCCTGTAAAGCTGCTTAAGTTCTAGAAATGCCTCTTCTCTTAATCTTCCTCCTCAAAGAAAATGTAGCAAAATGCATCAGAACAGCTTAAAACACTCCACTGCCCTCAGCTGCTGGACTCCCCTTGTAGTGGGTTTCACAGGGATGAGATACAGACCTAGGCATTTTCAGGTTAACCAAAAGAAAATCTATTCATAAATCATGCAGTTCCTTATAATAATTTTTTTGAATACCTATTTTAAAATGATGCAGTTTCCTATAATGATTAAAAATACTTTAAAATTCTGCAGCTCCTTATAAAAATCAAAAATATTTTAAAAGGATGCACTTCCTTATAATAATTAAAATAAATATTTAATGCACTTAATTATATTTTAGCCCTTAACTTCCAGGGAAGAGTTTTTGGTGAAAGAGCTGCCAGTCACCTGTAATTACAGTCCGGGTTGAATGGCAAAGGAGCAAAGCAGCGCGATTGCGTCTGATGTTGCCGTTGAAAGAGGGAAGCGTTGAGCCCTGCACAGTGTGAGCAGCGCCGGGGCATTGCGGGTGGAAGGAGGATGTTGGCAGCACAGAGCTGACCTCTGCTTGCCTCATTTTCAGCTGTTTAATTAATTGCACTGTCGAGTAAAGGCCAAAGGTAGAGCTTTGAAGAAAGCGAGATCCAGTTAAATTGGTAGAAAGAGCTCTTTGTCCTTTTATTATTATTTTTACTGGGTATGACAAGAAGCTGGCAGCTGTGTAACCATCTGTTTTTTAAGTGTCCTACTCGTATATGTCACGATTGTGCCCTGCTTTAAGGAATTGACAGCAAGTTTTAAATGCTTTCTAGCGAGCCTCCTATCAATTGGACTGAAAAGATCATTTCAGTAATTTACCAAGTTCTCAAATTCAGGTGATGACATTAAACCATATTAGTTAACTATTTATTTTTTTGGAACACACTTTCCTCTGTTATACCTTAATTCCCCAATTTGTTGCCTTCCTGTTTTGCCTCCTAATAAACGTTGCTATGGAGAAGATTTCCCATTAACTTTTGAGGGTGGTAGGTTTTATACGTAGCACAAATGTCAGAGTGTGATTTAAAGCAGTGTCCAGTGATAGGAGATGTTAATAGTGTGACTTTTCCCTGTAAATATCCCTCTCAGAGTACTTGATGACTGGGGGAGGCAGGACATAAAGAGTTTAAAACAGACTGCTGTTTCCTTAATTTAATTCTCTAGAGGCCTCCTGACCTGTTGAATCTCATTATTTGTGGGGGGTTTAAATTCCTGCGTCAATGTCTTTTTTTTTTTTTTTTTTACCTATTCTCAGTATTAGTCTAATGAATGCTACCAAGGATACTCTCAGCTTCTAATACGCAAAAAACAACTTGCATCCTTAATATTGTAATTCAACAGAGAAGGGAATTGGCCAGGAATAAACCACAGGGTCAGCAAGGTGGCAGCTCTGTCGGCCAGGTGCTGAAAGGAGGATGTCGGTGGTTCTAGCCCAAAATAAAACCGTTTCGGTGACAGGGAACGAAACCTCCTGCGTGGATCCTGGTCTGGATCAAATCTCATGAGAGTTTTTATAAACTCTGGACTGTAAATTATCTTTGCCTTGGTATGCATTTCTTTGTAGCCATGGTAGTCTTGTTAATTACTTTTTCAGTGCAACAATCTGTGTAATAATCAGAATTTTGATAGTAGTAACTAGGTTGTAATTAGCAGAGTGTTAATCTCCTTTGAGATGCTGAAGTGGGACTATCTGGATAGTCCTTAAGAGCAGCATCTGTTCGTTACTTTTTCATCATGAACTGGATTTTCTTGGATAGTTTTGAAGTTTATATGGAGTCTTGATCATCTTGCTTGTTTCAATGTGCATGTCAGTTAGAATTAAAGAGCTTGAGTACCAAAGCCTTACAAACAGTGGTAGCTGGAGTTCACAAGAAAAACTGAAGATGCTTCTATTTCGGTAAAAGCATGCACAGAATTAGAGATTAGGTTGGGTCAAATTTGCAGGTGTTTACTTGGAGGGGAACTGAGATGGGGGGGAATAGGGAAAAAACTGAACTGGGGAAGAAAAACCTTCAGGTGCCAAATACACGTATGTTCACGCAGCTTTCTTAAATATGACTGTGAGGAACAAAATGTCTTTACGTGACTGGAAAATATGATGGTTTTCCCTATTTCTTGGGATGAACTTGTGCTGGTATTAATAGAGGAAGGTGAAATTACCATTCAGAATGAGCTGTACACAGATGAATATTACTTGAAAGAAAAAAAAAAAAACAGAAGTAACATCTGTACTGAGCTATTTTTAAGTGTCTATGATTACTGGTGTAATACTCTGCACCAAAATTAGGGCTCCCTCAAAGCAGTTACCATGCTGATTTGGTGGCTTGAGAAACCTTCTGTTTTAGCTAAAAATAATTCCTAGATAACGGCCAGTTTGCATATGCTACACTTTTCAGTACTGAAAACGCTAAAGTGACTCTCGCTCCCATCTCATTTGATGTCCTTTGAAGAAGCTGCAGAAACTCTACAAAAATGCCAAAATTGGGGCTCCAAGCAGCCGGGTTTTTACCATGGTAAATCAGGAGCTAGAAGCAAGTTATTTTACTATGTGAATATATAATTTGGTTACATCCTCCAGGTTTTATTTTACAAACCTGTCGCGTGCAGCACAACTCACTCCCCCAATGAACGACACTAGAAGCTGAGCAGACCCGTTGCATTTACCTTCTCGCCCCGTTCCCAGCAAATTAACTAGCAGATGAACAGTGCCAACTGTAAAATACCCGCAGTCTCCTGTTTACATAACTTTGACTTCGTGCATATTCTCAGCTCGCTTGTAAAGCAGAGGAGAATTTTATTCGTTCTGGATGGGTGGGGGCAGAGGGTGCTGGGACAGATTAAGGGCTCAAGGCTGTTTGGCACA
Organism: Grus americana; assembly: GCF_028858705.1. Lineage (NCBI taxonomy): Eukaryota > Metazoa > Chordata > Aves > Gruiformes > Gruidae > Grus > Grus americana. The sequence continues at coordinate 2,565,411 of NC_072879.1, forward strand.
GGAGATAACAGGGCTCAGCTGCCGCTGCCGGAGGGTCAGCGCTGCCCGACAGCACCCGGATCGCCACCAAATCTGCTCTGGGTATTTTTAGATCCTGGGACTGCACGGAGGGATAACTTGTCCTTCTGTATCACCCAACTCTGGGTTCCTTGGTTTGGCGTTTCAAAAGAAGGGCAGTCTGTTTTGAGGGCTTGGCTGGAGGATAGCTGGTCTTTACGGAGAGTAAATGGAAAATGCTGCACTGGCTCAGCTTGTACAGGTCATACGAGTGTTTCTTGCTGGTTCTGAGAACACCCCTGTGGTTTAGCAAAGTGGGACAGATGCACTGGGTTTCCAGGCTGCTGTAGACGTCTGAGGTCAAAGGAAAACCACCTGGAAACCCTTCTGTACCAGCAGTCATCTTTTATGGAGCGCAGTCATACATGGATGCCACGAGTTGCTTTGCTAGGCGTATATATTTTGTGCATATATGTGGCAATTTGGGTAAATATAAATCTGTGTGGTAGAGTGTAGCCTAAAATAGGTTGAAGCTGATGTTCCTTCTGTCTCTTTTTCTGGAAGCCATCTTAATTATCAAATATTGATGTGATAGTAGAGCTTGGATGCTGAGATTTATGTTGGATCTTGAACGCAGAGGGGAAACAGTTTCCCTTTTGAAAAATGAATGGCTGGGGGGAGAAAAACAATGCAAATCGCTGTAGAGTTGTCTGCAGAGCACACTTAATGCTTGATTAAATATTTAATTTAGCAGCAGCGTCATACTCCACTGTGAGCCATGAAATCTTGTTATGGAATTATAATCTCTTAAAAAAAGAATAAGCATGCTGTCTAGTGACCTGGCTTGTGCTATGTTTAGTGCTGGATCACTAATTCTGAAGAAGCAAGTCTCAAGTGCTTTAAATTGAATATAAACAGTGGTAGCAAGTCGGTTTTGAGCCTAAATCAATAAATTGGGTCAGATTCCTAGAACAAGATTATTGTGGGCTCTACTTTGAAAGGCAGCGAGCTGCCAGCTCAGCCCTTTGTTCTGTTACAGACATAGCTGTCTTTTTTGCTATTCTTTACAGCTGTCTACCTCTGTTACCTTATCTTTTCAGCACATATAGTTTTGCTAACTTGAATCCCTCTTGTAGCTTCTTGCTTTTTGCAGTATCCTATATGCAGCAATCTGTATGCTTTGCTTGTAGTGGGTTGCAAAATGGCTATAACACACAGCGACTGCAGAAAAATTGAATTTTGTGTTAGTGCGGGCTACCCAAGTGACCAATATTTTTCTCTTTCCAAACAGCACATCACCATTCCAAGGCCTGATCGACCTACAGAAGTGCAGACTTTCACATTTTATCTTTCAAACATTGGCAAGGACAGCCCCCAAGGGAGTTTTGACTGTATCCAGCAGTATGTATCTAGGTGAGTGGTACAGCAAAAGAAAATCTAGCCTTTTTTTTTAATATCTTCTGTAGAATCTTTTCCCTAACAAACCTGAACAAAACTTAATATGTGTCTTTCCTTTTAGTGTCTTTCTATTCTGTTTGTGTGTATTTGGGTAAGGAAGCACTCACAGAAGAATCCATTTAGCCCTCAACTTTTTTGTCCCCTCCTATTATTTAGATAATGCAACCTCAGTATTCCCTAGTGACAGAGACGTGCCCGTTTGCAGTGTCAGGAGTATCTTTTCCATTGCGTTTCTTTTGCAGCAATGGCAATATCCATCTGGATTGCCTTGGAAGCATACAGGATAAAATCACCGTGTGTGCTACCGATGATTCGTACCAGAAGGCAAGGCAAAGCATGGCACAGGCAGAGGAGGAGACTCGCAGCCGGAGCGCTATAGTCATTAAACCTGGGGGGAGATATGTAGGTAAGCAGCAGCTAACAAGTATCTGGTAGTTCCTTACGGGTGCCTGATTCATTAGGATGCTACTCTCCTTGTATTGTCACTTCTTCATGGCTTCCATCTTCACCCGAGAACATGTGTGGTGGTGTTTGCGTGGCCTCTGAGGATTGTCTGTGTGCAGCCACATCACTTTCTGGCGTTATTTCATGTTTGTCATGCGGTGATGCTGAGAGCGTACTGCTGATCCATCAGAAGTGTCTGTGCTCTTAGCGAAGTCAGCTAAATTGTACCACTGCTGTTGTCACGCATCTGGTGACCATAACATGCAACAGCTAGGACGCAGATAGCAGTGTCCTTGTGTTAGTAAACAGAGACTAAAGCAGTGCTGCTGGCTGCAGTCTTAAACATCTTACAGTGACAATGAAAGGAGAATCGTAGGGAAGGAAATAAAACTGTGGCAAATAGCAGCGGGTTCCGGAAGGAGCCTGCAGAGACCTAGCTTTGGGCTCAGGTCCCTGCTTAACCTCAGTCTGGTCACAAACTTAGGGCACAAATATAAACCAGAAAGCAGTGGGGTTTTGCTTTTTTTTTTTTTTTTTTTTTTTTGAGCCAGCTGGTTTTTCTGCAGCCCATGTAATCTGTAGCCAGTCTCTTCTCAGAGAATGTCTGTGATGGGAATGGTGAGTTGCAAAATGTAGAACTGACCCTGACTCATTGTTTTATCAGCCAAGCGCTCAAAGCTGAGAAATAAGATAGTAGTCAGGAAGGAAATGCATTGATTTCCTGTAGACTAGAAGATTATTTTGTTTAGCTTATATTTGAGAACATTACAGTAAGTGGATGAAGTTGTTAAGCTTGTGAGGGAGAAGATTCTCAAAGAAAATTACTTCCCGGAAAGATAGAGCACAACTTTTGATTTAAAAATACTCTTTCTAAAATGTTTACTGCTCTGAAATGGAGGTACAACCGTGTAAGAAGCAGTGAGTGGGAGTGCATGCTGCATATATAAGATGTCAGTGTTTAAGATGAGGGGAAAGAACCGGTCCAAGAAGGAAGAGCCTGGGCAAGGACAAGTCCACTTGCGGGATGCATGCATATTTGGTGTGCCAGCACCATCAGCTGATTCACTTGCAGGCTGGTCTGGAGGGAGAAGGCTGGCTCTCTCATTTCCATGAGAACATGGAGCTCAGCACTTAAACGTCAGTGGAGTCATTCCAGGCAGCTCAGATGTGGAAGAATTTATATGAAATGTTGAAATTGGAGATCGACAGAACAGTATAGATGTGCACTAATACTTGAAGGAATATATATATATATATAAAAAAAAAAATAAATGATATGTCTGAAGGGGGATGTGTGTGCTTATAGATATACTAAATGTGTCTGTGTACATCTATAGATATGCACATGTATAAATGTGTTAAGACTCTTGTGTTCTGGCTTAACTTAGTTTTTTCTTTTCCTATCGTTGTGCATTTTGGCTCCAGCCTTAAGTAGAAATGTCCCAATGTGTTTTTGCTGTTCATGACCTGGCAAGAGTTAAGGGAGTTCTAGAAAGCTGACAAATCTCCTCTTGTCCCATTTCTGGAAATGAAGTCCAGTTGACCTCTGAATTTTGGGACGTTTACTGTGTAAATTGTTGTTTTTCTCCCTCTCGTCTTAACTCAGCCCTGCCGACGATGGGTCATTCTTACTTGCATCAGCATGACGCGTAATAAAAAGCCAGGAAATGGGGACTCAGTTATGCAATCTACATTTCAGTAGAATAAACACTGCAGACAATCACCAGTATCTTCAGATGACTCAGTTGAAAACATTGCTTCCTAGCAGTGGAGAATTGCCATGCTGAAATAAACCTCCAAATTTTTTGCAGTAAATGCTGGATGTTGTTTGTCCTGGTGAAGGTCACTTTCTTGAACTGATGTGATTATTGATTGCATCTCCATGTTTTAGACCTCAGAACCTACAAATTTTCTTTTTCTGTTTGCTGGTTTCGCCTTTGGTAGCAGGAACCTGCCTTCATGACCTGTGTCTGTGTTCAGAGTAGCCAAATTCTTTGATTTGCTGTTTCGTAAAGGATGCGGGACTTATGTGAGGGTTCTAGTTAAAGCTGTTTTTCAATAGGAGTGGGAAAATGAGTTCTTGTATAATGCTGTCAGAAACCAAGAACCACATTTGGGATGGAGTTGAGGAGGCTGCCTCTGAGGGCTTGAAATGAACTTTTGAGACAGCTTTATGTTCTCACGTATACATAAATGTAATCAGAGGGTGAAACAGTTATTACTACAATGTAGAAGGGGTTATTCTATTAGAATAGACAGCACACTAATGAATAGGCTAATGTGTTGGTGTTAGACCCCATTCATGGGGCTGTGTTTGGCGGGGGGAAGGGAGGTGGACCCAGCCCCATAAAGTTCCTATTGTTCTAAAAGCAGAAACATCTGCTGGAGTAGCATTTTTGCTGAGATCAGCAGCAGGGAGCCGCTCGTTGACCAGTTCTGCTCTTTCCACTCCTTATTTCGACTCTTCTACATAATAATGCAGAATTTTCTTCTCATAAGGAGGGAAAAAATGGTTAGATTAACCATGGGGATACATGGACTTGGGATAAATGAAAAGCTGGCAAACAGAGAGCTTTATGTAGGCTTGCGGCCAATAATTCTCAGGTTTCCAGAACTTGGTGTTGCTGTTTACTTGTTACAAGCTTGTCACGAATCATAAAACTCATGGGATGCTCGTTCCGGCGACATACTGGAACGGATGCGGTGTGTTGGTTGTGTTTGTCCTTCGTTGTCATCTTCTGCCACTTCAGATGGTTTGATGAACTCCGTATATGTGTTGACAGACCACTGGCCTTTGCAAGGTGACTGCTGCAGTTCACTATTCTCATCTCATTTTAGGCAAAAAGGTTCAGGTGCGTAAACCTGCACCAGGAGCTTCCGATGCTGTTCCCTCCAGGAAGCGCCCAACGCCAGTCAACCTTGCCAGTGCTATAAAGAGAGGCAATAGTGCGATTTCTCAGAGACCCTTCAAAGATAGGGTTGTGCACTTACTGGCACTAAAGCCTTATAAGAAACCTGAACTTATTCTCAGATTGCAGAAGGATGGACTTTCTCAGCAGGACAAGGATTTGCTGGACAACCTTCTGCAACAGGTTTGTACTCTGATGAAGGCAACGATTTAGGTAAAGGGATACGTCTTCTCAGAACGGTCATAACTTCTGTATTAGTCTGAACGTAACCTGTGTATCTCAAAGCTGCAGCTGAATGCTTCTTTAAAGGCCGTGTCCGACAGAAGTTCGCAATTCACATCGCTATTTTGCTAGAGGTAGCAGAAGCCCCTCGTGTATACGTCTTGGTTTAGGCGGATGCAACTAAGCTGTATGATTTCGGTTCACCAGATCAGTTACTTTAAGAGGAACACTTTTAGCTGGTCGTGGGGGGAATTATGCAACAGAGGATCTATGAGCTGTTTGAATTGTTATAACCTATAAATCTGTTTTATACGTTTTTATTAACGTGGACATAAAGGAACATGTTTTATATTCATACATGTAATGTTTCCTCTGTGAAGGAGAAATATGTCTCCCTCCACTAAGCTTTACATCTTTGTATTGTTCAGGCCCATGCCTTTCTTGCTTAGAAGTGCAACTGGTTAGGTGTGAAGATCATGCAGCTTCTTGCAAAGCGTATTATTTGTATGTCAAGCGTGAAAGCTGTCTCCGAGCTGAATCAGTTCTTAACACTTTAGTCATGTTGGAGGTGCCATTTTAGGAATTGCAGTAAATACCTTTATTGCTCTCTCAGTGCAAAACACATCATGGATATTTATTTAAATGCTGCAGCTGCCCTCTTTTGGATTGGATTTATTTTTTTAATTGTTTTTATTCCTTTCTATAGCTGAAGAGTATGAGACAGTGATGAGTTAGTTTGTCCAATGGCACAGGGCAGGTCATATTGAAAATGGAGTTATTGCCGGCACAACTGCCTCCTCTCCTAGATTTTAATCCTGTAGCCCTTAATTTTCCAGCAGTGCTAGAATTCTTTTGAGCACCCTTTTGAATGCTATAAATAGGTTTAATAGTAGAAATACTGTTTCTGATAATCACCTTTTATTGATGCTCTCACAAATCCCTGGCAGGCAAGTGGTGTCTTCGGTAGTGTCCGCATTGTCAGCCTGATGGGGCTAAACGCTGATTTGACTGTAAACGTATTGCTCGTAAACTTAATCTCCTCTCAGTGCTACCAAGGCTCCCATCCACAAGCAGACATAGATAAGCTAAAAATTACAGGCTGCATTAAAGCTACATGTCTAAATATGTCTAGGTGTGGGTTTCATTGTGCTCTTGCATCTCTCCTAGGACTCTCTGTTCCTGCTGGCCTTTTTGCCTCATTTTGCAAGGTTTCTATTTTTGGGAGGCCTGGGGTGGAGCTTGTGGAGTCCCACACCAGCAAAACAAGGAGGTAGCAGCTCCCTGCCTCTGTGCAGAGAAAAATCTGAGTTGTTCTGCCTGGGCTACAAGCCTTGCCGAGCAGCGTGTCTCCCACTGTAGAAAGAGGCAGTAACTGGAGAGATTCTCGGAGAGTTTTTGAAAAAGAACCTGGCTTTGCTTTTGTCTCTTGGGCATGTTTACTGGGATATCTAAATGTAAAACACAGCTCAAATTCTTCTTGTATTTTGGCTCAGGATTTTGGAAAGCTGACAGAACTGAAAGGAAAAACAAAGTGTTCGTCATATAAACTGATAACTGTGCTTTTTATTTTTTGCTTATTGGGAGAGTTTTGCTGTATTAGTTCTGCAGCTTTCTGCTTTTAAATTCAGAGTTTTTAATATTAGGTCATAGTCTCCCTAAAGTAAAAGCAGAGGAATTAACAGCATCTTCAGTTAGTTCAAGACTTTCCACTCCTTCACTTGCTTTTCTGAGGCTATTTTACTGCTGTGTGGATAATAGAAATTCATAAGCACAACTGTCTCCTAAATAGAGCGAGCAATGGAGAACACTAATCCTTAAACAGATGCACAGTATCTCCACTGACTGAACAACAGCATCTTCTAGTTTCAAGCATAATACAGTCAGCTAGAGCAGTGAATTTGGGATGCAGCTTTGCCAGTTGATCAGCCTGGCCATAGCATTTGGCACCTCTGCATCCCTGTTATAAAAACAAGTGTAAGGCATTGTTTTCTTTCTAAACTTGCAGTGCTCTACAATCACCTGAGAAGGGTTCGCTGAGACACTATCTGTGAAAGCTTAGTTGGGGCTTTTTGGTTTGTGCTAACATTGTATTTTTCAGATGTGTAACCAGCAGCAAGAAGTAAAATTTTCAGTCTAGCTCTGCAAAGACTGATTAAACTGGGATAACCCTTAACAAGTTGTTTCCATTCTAACACAATTCTGCCGGTTCCAGCAGTGTTTCCTATCCGTGTAGGCACCGTACAGAGTTTTGTGGGGAAACTACACCCAACGGAATGGATAAAATGTCACAAAGTTTCTCCTGCAAGTGTACCGAGCTAACTGCTGCACGTAATTTAGGTGCAATGCTTTATTGTAAAACCCTGGGTTATAAGCTGGTAATCACAGGTTTTGTTCTTGCCCTGAAGTAGTCCTCAGAAAAGTTCTACGTGAAATCCAGCAGATGATCCCAATGCACTGAAGTGCTCGGTGTCATCTGCAAGCTCCCTAATGCATTATATTTGCAAGGCATTCTCTTCACTGCTCCTTGAGAATGTAGCTTTCTGTCACCTGTTTTACTGGCTTGTTAGTGAGAAATTATCTTCTGGCAATTGTTAACTAAGCTATCGCCGCAAGAATTCCTCTACCAGCTAATAAACTGCACCGTTTTAGCTATTGGACAGATGTGGTAAGTGAACTGCCTGTTCCCACTAGGGTTTATTTCCAGGTATTTCTATAAACTGATGTTGTACCTTTCCAGACTAACCAAGCTGAATAATTTGTTTAGATATCACCTGTTTCCCAGTAAAACTGGATATGCTTTGGAAACTCATAATAAACTATTGCAATAACAAGGCAGAAGGAAAGGCACGGTTTGATTAAATCATCAAAATAACTAGGAAATGCAACGTAAAGTCTCTACTTGTTCTCTGACACTACTAACTGCTGCTAAGTCTGCTGAGATTTTACTTACATCTCCGATCTCTTTTGTTAGAAGTGAGAAAATTAAACCCTAACAGTTGTTTGCAAATTACTTTTGTTTCAGGTGGCAAATTTGAGTGCCAAGGACAGCACTTTCACACTGAAAGATGGCGTATACAAAGAAGTGCAGAAGGACTGGCCTGGCTACTCTGAAGGAGATCAGCAGTTGCTGAAGAGGATACTTGTTCGGTAATTATTCCATCTTCTCTGTAATACCATCTGAAGCTTGAAAATACTGGGCCAGGTCATTTGCTATAAATCAGGGTAACAGAAGTCAGTAGAACTATGGTAAGGTGAGTGTTTGACTTATTTGAACATAAAGTAAATCTGTTTATCATCCAGGCAGCTGTAGAAGTCGACTAAACTTGAATATGAAAGTGGATGCACGCTTCAGATTGTCCTAGGTTGCCTTTAAATCATTATACTAAAAGCTAGGGGAAAAACCTGGATGGGGAACAAAAGTTACAGTTGAAAGTTAATGGTGGCTTCAAATCCTGGGAGATGAATGGATTAAGGCAAATTTGTCCAGCTCAACTCTCCATTGAAACGCTCCTTTCCTTTTTCCATATCTTCTTGTACATGGCTTCCTGTGCAGACTGCCGTGTTTGTTCAAGGCAAGGAGAGAGACGTTACCGTGCAGCCAGGTCCCCTCGTTGTCTTGCTTGGCCGTTCCTGTGGATGTCCGTATTCCTCTAGAGCCGTTTGCTTTGGAGACTTTGCTGCTTCATTTCTGTAGCATTATTTGGATATTTATTTACTTGGATGTTTTTTTCTTGTGTTGCAAATTCTGTTAGTATCGCAGTTGCCCTGCAAGACTAAGATTTGACGAAGTAAGGGATGCACGAGGCAGTTCTGCAGAATAAGTCCCCTAAAATATGTGCTGGTCGTCCTGCTGTCCATACACCATAATCCTCACTGTCCAAGGGATACCTGTTCTCATGTTCCTTCCTGAAAATAGCCCTTAACAGCATTAGTTCAGAGGATAGCTTTGTCTCATCGGTTGCTAAAGATTTTTTTCCTCTACAGATATTTTTCCTTAGGTGAAGCCTCCAAGCTCGGAAGCTCTTGGCTGGCAGGCAGCAGGGAAAGAGAACGTGTATCTCAGGTTTTTAAAGGAGAATTTTGCTCTGAGTGTTTATATTTCCCCCTCTGGGTTTTCAGTGTGTTTGTACAGATTTTGTAATGCAGATAAAGATTTTCCTTGACTTGTTTTTGAGATTTGATTTTTATTGCACTTTTGGTTAAGATTAAGTAGAGCATGCTCTGTTTGAAGAGTTTCCATGATTTGAAGGCACGATGGGCTTGGAGATGAGACTTTGTTAAACCAACAGAAACTTGCACTTAAAGTGTTTTGGCATGTCAGAGAAAAATCAAACTCGTTTAAATGGCCTTGATGTTGAATAATAATTAAATGGAAAAATACAACTGCCATGCAATCTTTATGGCTTTCAAAAAAAGTTAATTTTTCCCTGTAGAAAGCAATGTTTACTGCTTTTTGTAGAATTGTGGCATTCAGTTATGTGAAGGTCTAAAAATAGACCTTGGAAAGGATGTATTCAACTGTACAAACAAAGACCCGCTCAGCCAATGCAGGTAACGAGGCTCCAAAATGGAAAAAACATGTAGGGGTTGAAGACAGTAGAAAAACATTCACAAAAAGGGCACAGGCACCAGGCGCAGGACTTCGGCCAGCTGCGGTGGTCTGCGTGGTTGCCTAGATCCAGCCAATTGTTAAATGTCCTCTCAGTTTTCAGGTCCAGTTGCTGCTCGATGGTTCATCAGCTGCAATAATTAGCACATCTGCAAATGTTAAAACTGTATCTAGCAGTGCCTGTGTTAGATTAACCCATTTTTCCTCAAGTTGTTTGTGTTTTCCATCCTTCTTTCACCATGGTAGTGAAATGGTTTTCTGCTGTTAAAAGAGCCGCTGAATTGAAAGTCGTCATCTTTCATTCCCTTTTTTAAAATCCATAATTAACGTGTTGGGACATGTGACAAGGTTGCTCAGTCTAGTCAAACAGCATCCAAAAAGCCACTTTCACTGCAGTGTTTATGGAATATCACTGTTCCCCTTCCTGTTTTCACAGTCTCTGAGTACTTTTCTTGAGTTGATCCCTGGCTGTTGAGACTGTTCGAAATAGAAATTAAACAAAGCAGCAACTGAAGCCAGAAACTGCAGGCACCTAAATGTTGCTGCAATATGACCGAAGGTTCAAGCTCAGGTTAAAAGAAAATCTTGTAAAGTCGTGGGCTCTATCTCTGAAATAATCTTCCCAATGTTTGAAAAATATGTGCACACTTTAAAGCTGATTATAGCCTCTTGTGGAAGAAATTAGACATTGCTTATTTAGGCTGTACAGCTGGTGACAAAATGACTGCAGAGCTAGTTTATTAAAACCTTTAACCCTGAATTTTTTTTTTAGCTTGACAGCTGCAACTTGATGCAACAGTAGTTTTTCCTGGGTGATTAATAGACAGGCAATCTGGCTGGTGTCGGAAGAGTAGGGCAAAGCTGGTACGCTGTGAAACTTTACTCCGAGATCAGGAGAGCCCCTTGGGTGGTGGGGAGCGGAGATACCCAGCGTGAATGTGAATTAACACGCTTACGTGATTAGAATGACTTGCGTTGTACGTTTTCGCTACAAGAGGTTTCTATTGTTTGTCGAATGCTGCAAATAAAGAGCAGAGTAGCGCTATTTTGCATGATGCAACTTAAAAGTACTATTATGAAGCCCGAAATGTAAATCCTAGTGGATCAATAATACTGTAACGGTTCCGGTTATAATCTTGCTTTTCCTGGACCCAGAGGGGCTTGCTTCTGAAAGAGGACTGCTGTTCCTGTAAAATGTTGTTTCAGTGGTGCTAATGAGTTGGAGTACTTAGTCCTCAACATCCAAATTTGAGTTTTGTCCCCTTTTCAGTGTGCTTGTTTTCTGAATTTTCTTGTGAAGGCAATTCTAACTGGGTGAGACAAACTCATCAGAAATTAGTTTAAATACTATCTTGTTTATTAAGCTGTATTTCAAGCAGTAGCTAGAATATATCTCCCACACACTTTAAAGTTCAATGCCAGCTTTTACTAATCTGTATACGGATCATTTTTATGAGGTTGTAAGTTAGTTATTGCAATAACTGAAGTCACCAGGTCAAGAGAAAAGAGGTAAAACTGTCAGAAAATCAGTTCCGTCCTCAGTAAGGAATTCTCTTGTGTGTCTGATAGCTCAGCCTGCCTCCTCCCTCCTTCCCTGCAACAACCTTGGCAGTGTCAGTCCAAGGTGTTACCTCCCTTCACAGAGAATTACAAAAAACATGGGAAGGCAAGAAGGAGATAAGCAATTACCATACATTGTCGATTGATATTTTTCTGTAGTAGTTTCTTCTTCCTAGATTTTGTCTGAGATCGAAACTGTAAATGCCTGAACAAGCCGCTTTCATGGCATCTTCAAGCAGTCAGAATTTGAGCCCACAAAAAGGCTCATTGCTCTGCAGGAAGATTTGAAATACCATCTGTTGGCTTGTCAAGCATGGGATTTGAACAGCTCTGAATTCTGTTTTTCAGGAAACTCTGTCAGCCGCAGAACAGTGGTTTTCAAGGAGAAGCGCCTTCCCTGAGTCCACCAAAAGACAATGTGAACTCCAGCTCTCCTCCTCAGGTAGGTGATCCCTCTCCGAGGGTGCTGGGTCCGGTTAGCGCAGAGCCAGCAATTGGTTCCATCTGCTCTTGATGGAGTCAGTTGCTGGACGTAGGTCCAGGCTGAGCTGTTCTGTCTGTCTGCACGCTGCAGTCACCTGCTGCTGGAGGCTGTTAGGTCAATAGGTTGTTGGGGTTGGGATTTTTTTTTCCATTTTATTAAGTTAGAATCTAATTCTGGGTTTCCTCAGCATCTGTTTCTCCTCTGGATGTGGTTCAGTGACAGCCTATGGGGAGGATCTCTGACAGTGTGTCTTAGGTTTAGTTTTAAGGGCTAAATTTTTTTCACAGTGCCTACATCCCTCTTGGAGTTCCTGGGAGAATGAGCCTGTGTTTTACTCATTACTAATAATTGACTGGAACGAAGCAGTAATAAGTAGCTCCCAAACACGGTTGAGTTATTAAAAACCTTGACCTTTTGCAACCTAATTGCCGTGACAGATCAGGGACAGGTTGGTCTGCTCTTTGATTTGCTCAGATGCCGGTGCGTAGCACTGTGAAAAGTACGTTTGACTGTTTTTTTTCATGATAAGAAACTACAAAGGAGCTGCATTTGCTTGTGTGTTAATCAGAGTCTGTCCCCACTCTTCTCAGTATCACTTAGCACAGGCTTTTCTTGCTAGCATTGTGAAATACCAGCTTCCCTTCTCTGCTGTGGGTCAGCCCAGACAAGTTGAGTATTTGTTCTCCTCCTGCCAATGGAATGTGTAATGCCTACTTGTCTGGACAGACGCACTGAGGATTAGTGGCAAAGAATATTAGCAGGTAAAGAAATTATGTGCTTTCTGGCAGTGAGAGGGAGGCAATTCTCTATTAAGAACAAGAACTCTGCAACTTGTTTGCCAGGTACCTAATTCCAAATCCTCTCCTGCTCTGCTGTGGGCATGTTCCTGGTGAATAAAGAATGATCCCCTTCGTTCGAGTTAGCTTGGAAAGATACAATGCTGTTAAGAAAAACACAAGACTAGCCTCTTAAGCTGATTCTGAAAAAATGTAGGTTGAAAAATCATCTCGCTTCTGGCTGTACATATTTTGAAAGACACAGAGGTCTATAGGGGTGTTTCTGGTCTCTTGAGGTGACCCAGCTGAAACTTTGGATGGTTGATTGATTTGGATCTAGAAAAGGCTAGTGAAACAGGGGCAACCGAACATGGAATATAAATGCTTCTAGCAGTGTGTCTAACATGGCTTGTGTCAGACAGTAAACCACAGACAGCTTTTTTTTTTTTTTTGGTAAGCCATCTTTTTTTTTTTTTTATACTCTATAGCTGTAGTTTCTATTTAGAGAAGGTATACAGGCTAATGGTGGCAGTCCCAGCAGAGGACTGGGATTTGGTAGCCTGGAATGCAGAATATTTTGGGAAAGTTCGGTTGTGGAAGGAAGGCAAAGAAAAAGGTTGGTCTAGTAATTCTAAGGAAGCACAGCAGAGCAGGTATCGCATGCGTATACCACCTCATAGCGAGAGAGGTAAAGATGGTGAAGATCGTATTTGTTGGCTTTGGAGAAGGGTGGGTAACAGATGGCAGTGCTTTGATCTGTTGCTTGTTCTGAGAGCTGTAGCCAAAGTGAACGGCCCCTGCTTTTGGGAGACGGAGGCTGCTTGTGTTCTGCTGGGAAGGCCTTCGGTGATGTTGCAAAGCCGGTTCGACGTGCTGTCCTTGCCCCTTGAGCTCTGCGGCAGTATGAGCAGCTCCTCTTTGTAATTACCTTGACAGGTGGAAAGGATTTCTGCCACCACGCAGTGTCCTTGAGACCCGTGGAGTTAGCAAAGAAATATATTAACTGGGGGGCAAAAGGGGCTGACAAAGCAGCTGTGCATCCAGTTGCACTTCTGTGATGGCACAAAATTTCCATTTGCGAACACATCGCAGCCCTGTCTGAGACATAAAGAAAACAATAAAATATCCAAAAGAAATAACCAGAACTATTGCTTGTTTTCCTCTGGGCACTAAATAATCTTTCCTCAGAGTTTCTGCAGCCCTGTGCTGCCAGGCAGGCACACACTGCTGCACTGGTGCCTGTCCAAGGTAATTCTGGCTGGCTCAGGCTGGACCGAGCCTAACAGCCGTAGTTCTGGCTCTGTGTTGAGCTCTTCTCTCTGCTGATGCAGGGGTTCTTCCGTGGTGCAGCTAACCCGGAGCCTATAGACAACTGCTTACTAGGAGTTATGGTGGCACTGAGCTTCTCCAAGCCCTCCACTGTCCAGGGAGGGCTGATGGGGACAGTTGGGAACATCTACGCTTACTTAAAGAAGGGATATTCAGGTCACGTCAGCCTGTGTGACATGGCTTTTAAAACTGCTATGAATGTCCTCTTTTGCCTTAAATTCTCAGAACTTAATGCTTTCTCGCCTCTTCTGGGAAATGCCTCTTTCTTGAGGAGAGGAAGGAGTGGTTTTGCAAGGGTAAAGTTGTTGAGCACAGAGTTGGTAAAAGCAGTTGGGAATGAAAAGCAGAACTTGTGAATCCCTCCTTGCTCTGGAGGTCTGAGCATGTCTTTCCTTCGCAGGGACTTTGAGGTGCTCTAAATGTCATGGCACAACCAGAAGAGATGACAGATGTTTTTATGGTTGTTTCCATTCTCTGCGGAATGGCTGGGATGGGGGGATGACGAAGGACAGGGTTTTATTTCTGAAGGGCTAGATTTGAAATAGGATGCAATGAGAGCAGGCTGGGTTGTGTGGCTGGAGGATGAATAGTGCTGGAGATGGATAGCTGCTGACGGGATGGTGGGTTTCTGTAAGCTCTCCCACCGAGCTGTGGGCTCCATAGTGGCTGTTGGGATTGTTGGGAAGCTTCTGTAGGAGCCTGTGTCCAGGACCGGCCTCTGAGCAGGGACACTTGCCGGCAGCTCTGTTGATAGCAGGGCTCCTTTTCTGGGAATACTCCCTGGTTCTCTGGTATTGCACCACCACCTAGTGGTAACAGCATCCAAAACTCTGCCCTCTAGGCTTCAAGGTTTATTTTTTTCCTTTTTCCTTCTTAGAAACGATCCCAACCTCTGGAGTTTATCGATCCCCTGGCCAACAAAAAGCCCAGGATCTCGCATTTGGCTCACAGAACTCAGCCCACTTTCAACGGGAAACTGAATTCCTCCAACGGGAAGGACGTCCCTACCCCTACCCCTGCCCCTGCCCTGCCGCCGGCTGTCCCGGAGTCGGTGAGCTCCAGCTCCAGCCTCCCGGTGCTGGAGCTGCCGAGGCCTCACGATCCCCTTTCGGATGTCAGCAATGACCTGACTCACAACGGCAGAGACTGTGAGAACCCGGAGACGGCTGACAGACTGACTCATCCTTTGTCAACAGACTGTCCCCAAACGAGCAAGCACAATTGCAGCTCGTATGTAAAAACCAAGAAAAAATCCAAAAAGCACAAAGACAAGGAAAAGGAGAGAAAGGAGAAGAAAAATGAAGAGAAATGCAAAGAGGAGAAGCAGGACTGTGAAGTAATAAAAAATGCTGACTTAGTTAGTGTTCCCCAGGAACAGGTCACAGGTATGTACGGTCCAAGACATCCTCCTCTATGGCTTGTGCTAAGATAATACTGGCATCGGCTGTGTGTAATTTCTGTTCTAAATCCATTTGAGGAAAGAGGTTGCGTGTCCACTTGCAGAGACCTTGTGGTTAACGAAATAATATCACTGTCCCTACCTACAAATCAACAGATGCGCTTCCTCTCAAAAGAGAATATCAGGTTTTTCCTGTTTAACCTTTCATGCTGTTTGGAACTGCCTCTGACTGTGTCATGTTTCTCCTTGTTAAATTAAAAGCCGTATTAATATATGGGGATGAAAGGCAGACATCAAGATCTCTTGGAAAAAGCAGTGCTGCTTTGATTACTTACGGCTCTTCTGCTTGTGTTTGGTATTGTGATGACTGTTGTATTGATTTTTAACTTGGTAATGAAAAGTTAGTCACAAAAGCTTTTAATATTGGATACAAAAGAAATTATAGATAAGTCTTACGATAAATGTTGTTAAAGCAGTATACAACCAGCTCTTTCAAGCTGAAAGAGCTGCTTTGTTGTATCCCACAATTACTCTGAATTTATTTTTTCGGGGACTAACACAACAGTGAATCTGTTACCCGTTGAGATGTGATGAAAATGTTTTCCATCAAACCAGTATATTTCTAAGTCGATTCTACGTGCTCTTAGAAGTTAGAGCAGAGAATATATGTTGGCTAATCCGACCCGTTCCCTCACCAGTGCCTTCAGCTTTCCTGTTTTCTGCTGTTTTGTTAGACTTTCTTTCGGCTCCCTGGAGTGGTGGGATTTCCCCTGCAACCTCTAGGAATATTGCAGTCCTGATCTTCTGTTAAATTTCTTTTTGGTTCTATCTTGTTTTCCTCTGCCCTGTTCCTACTTTCTGACACTAAGTTCCTCTTCATGCTTGGTGTATGAAAATCATCTAGTTTTGGCTTAAAAGGGACAGTAACTCAAAAACCTAATTTGTTGAATTCCTGGAAAGGGAGAGCTTCACAGGGAATCAGGATCAATGTGATATTAGCTCTCACCTTCCCCACAGTCTTTGTAGCACCTACAAAAGGCATTTTGATTGCTCACCAGTGATTTTTAATGACAGTCCATAGTCCCGATCGTTGTGTGGCACTGCAGAACCACGCTCTTCAGATACTTTAATCTTTTGTGTCAATCTTAGTTTTTTCTGTGAACGTTGCTTTTTCTTCCCAGTATATCTTGTGTCTTGAATGGTAGTGGATAGATACACACACACTTTCTCTCTATATATATTTTTGTCAGTATTTATTATAAATACCCTGAATTCTTTCTTCATGAAGTTGCTGACCTCTTATCCCCTTTTCTGCTTTGCTTTAAAAACAGTTTAATGACTGGCTCTTTGTTAATTAGTAGGAGTCAGGTTTTGTTCCTGCTGCACCACTGATGTACGCAAGGCAACGAATCCAAGCTGGACTTGGGAGTAATCATAAACAGGATGTGGTCAGTGGCTGCTCGCATCTGAATTGGGATCTTTTCCCTCTCTGCCTTACTTCGTGTGGATAGCATGGGCCTAATCCTGCTCCTTTTGTCTGCAGCAAGTGGCCAACCGCCTTCTCCAAGTCCCCCTTGGGCCAGGGGCTGCAGGGAAGCAGAGTTTCTCCCTGGAGGTTTGTTCAAGAGGCTGTGGAGGGACCTTTGGGGTCCTTTCAGCAGTCAGTAGGTGGCACTCATAGGCAGAATAAACCTTCTTTTCTCCCTGTCTGCTCCACAATCTTCCTTACCCACGTTCTGCATCTTTCATGCTGGTGGTCAGGTAAGGACAAAAGCAGAATTGACTGCAAATGTCTACAGTAGGAATTTGAGACTGAGTGTTTGTAATGACACTGTTTTTTCTGCAATTCTTCCATTCTGCTCAGGAATTCAGAGAAAAATCAATTTTTTTAAAAGATATAATTAGGGTATTGCTTTTACATGCCTGTGTTTATTACTTGGGCATTTCATGCTCCCTACAGTTTACCTGGGATAATAATTGTGAAGTAAGAGTGTAGGGGAGTGTAGGGATGGGTGAGGCCTGGGGCTCGCACGTACCTTTCCTGTGCATCTGGGGAAATGCAATCAAGGTACCGCTTGCTCTAAGTTACAGGCTTGGAAATAAGAAACAGTTTTGTGAAGCGTCTGAGTTAAATCCTTTGCAGCCTTCTTCACTTGTGGCTTCTCCTGCCTCTTATTTTGCTGCCTTCTCATGGACGCAGTTGGCTTTCTGATTAGGACTTCCAGTATAAAACACATTTTCTGAGAAATATCCCTTTTCAAGCCTGTATCTGACTGCTTTCTTCCTCCAAGCTAACAGCACAGTGCTGAGGATGGGGTCTGGTTTAGGCTCACATTCAGAATCCCGTTCCTCTTGAGGTCTTTGGTCCCTTCACTGAAACTCCTAAACATTCTTAGTTGAGCCTTGCTTGATTCACGTTTCTTCATCGAGCAGAGAGCACTTTGATTTGTCTACAGGGCAGTAGAGCTATGTGAGGAAAAAGCTGTATGCCTTATAAACCTCTCTGTTGTACCCTAGAGTATTAATAGTAGGAATCTGAACCTGGAGTATTAATAGTAGGAAACTATATCGTGTAGAATCAGGAGAAAGGAATGTGCACCTTGCTTGGCGCTCTGTTCTGTGCAACTGGACTCATAAATTTGTTTAGCAGTGGTGATATCAGTGTTATCCCTCCCTGCAGGCAGTGTTTATAAACCAATTAAGTTTTTGTGCTGCTCAGTGCATTGGCTAATGTTGATATTGTTTTGCTGACAGACAAATATTAGAGAAGCCTTGAAGTTTCACCCACCTTATTGTGGATCTTCTATCTTTGTCAGTTCAAAGCAAAACCAGAAGTCCTTTAGAATTCTATGGACCGTATATTGCAAATAAGTTTATGAATTTGAAGTTTAATTGCATAGAACTTTAAAGTTTAAGGATGTCTATAAACAAGTCTTTATTTTTTCAGGTTTAAATGGAACATGCAATAATTCTAGTGTACCAACATCAACTTCAGAAATGCCAGATTATTTATTGTAAGTATATTTATCAGTCGCTTCATTGCTTTGGGATCATGTGTCAAGCTACAAATTGCAATGTAGTGGGAATTTTGTTGGACTTTATTGTTACTCGATATAACTTCGTAAGGTGGGTTTAAAAAAAAGAAAGAATAAATCCAACTTTGCAGATAGTTCCAGAGACTAAACGTGGCACCAGATCTGTTCTTTACCTCCTCATGGAGTTCAAGGTTATCTTCCTATAAACCAATTCTTAAAGTACTTCAAGAAACATCGCATACCTTGAAGGGCTTTGAAAGGATTACACATCTCCGTGTTACAATTGGAAACTTTTGAGGGGAAATTATCTGCTTTAATGCTGTGAGAGACAGGGCAAGAAAGGATTTTGAGAGGTTAGCTAATTCTTCCCCTGTTCAGAGCCAAGATCATCTGCATAAACTAGTGAAATATTCTTCATGGGGAGGTTATAACCCGTGGGTTAGGATGTGAGTTGTTTCACCTCTTGACTTTTTAATCAGATCCCCTTGAGGTTAATTAAACAATATACTTGTCTGCTGAAGGACAAAAATCCCTGTGCATAAAGCCAAAAATCTGCATAAAGCCAAACCTGTTACAGACAAAGCTCTGTGACAGTGAAGAAGGGTAGCTGTGGGTGATGTTCCCTGCGTACGTCTCAGCCAGGGTTTTTAACGCCATCAGATCTGGTTTGGCTGTGCTGTGATCACTTGGAGGGAAGAGATGGAGGAGGAGGAGGCAGCAGTGGTGGCATCCGCTCTTGGCTCTGCAGGAGCAGTCTCTGGAGTTGACTAGAGGATAGATAGGGTTCCTGTATGGTTACAGAACTGTGGTTTGCTGGGCTGTAGGAACTATACGAACTGCTTTGAGTTGGCATTTCTAGTACCATTCAGAAGAATACAGATGGCTGGGTTTTTTTTTTTTTTGTACAGCAGATGTGCTGATCCCTCCTACTGAGGGATATTGCAGCTCCTCAGTCCACCTCCATAAACCTTACAAGATTTCTTTGAACTCCTGTAAGCTTTGTTGTCTCCCCTTTTGGCATGATCTGACTGTTTTGATGGTCAGCTCCTTTAAATTATAAGAGCTGTCTCTGCCGTTTTGATCACAGAGGCATATGTTTCGTGCCGGTGAGGACAACTTCCTTATCTCATAGTAGCGTATCCTTTGTAGATGCTTAATTATAGCAACCCCTAGCAAGGAATCGGTTCTTGAAGGCTAGAGCACGTTTAGGTTAACAGAGTGGAAGTTTTCCCTTAATTTGATATCTAAGTTAGTTTATATGTGCTCATGTACTGAGCTGGCACTGCTGCAGACAGTGTAAGGTGGCAAAGTAGAGTCATCACCTACAAAGAGATGAGTTTTGTCATCAGAGGAATGGCTGCTGGGCTTTCCGCAAACTGTCAGGTTTAATGGCTTTTTCTTGAGCTGAATAACTTTCAAAGGGCCTCAAAGGCACATCTGTTAAACACGAGCTTTTGCGTTCAATTCACGTTGGGTATCTTCCGAAGGTAGCGGACATACATTCAGTCTATTCAACATGGTTTCTTGTACTGTGAGCATTTTGCAACGATAGCTGAATGCTTTTTGTGTTCCTTTTAAAGACTTTACACTGGAAGCATCGTATTCCTGCTGTTCCAAGGTCTGGCACAGATGCAGAACTCCATGTTCCGCGGGACAGCAGGAGTTAGAAAAGCTGTAGCAGTGCTATCTGAATGTCCTCCTACACCCTCAGCTGCTCCCAGGCTTGGGCTGTACCTGCATATTCCACCCTATCTGGCATAGATAGGAGACTTTTGAGAGCAAACACTGTCTTGTTTTACACAGCAGAGGTCGAGGCAATAATCCCAACGGTTACCTCCGTGCTACTGTAATGCAAATCTTAAGAGCCTCTATTTGCTTTCAAATGCAGTCACCTGGTAGACTTGGCATCCTGGTTTTGACATTGCAGTGTTCGTGCTGTCTGGATAGAAGACTTACTAAACCAATTAACTAAATTATTCTCCCTCCAGAAAATATGCAGCCATTTCCTCTTCGGAGCAGCGTCAGAGTTACAAAAATGACTTCAATGCAGAATACAACGAGTACAGAGACTTGCACGCTCGGATAGAGAGGATAACTCGACGGTTTACGCAGTTAGATGCCAAGCTGAAGCAACTTTTGCAGGGCTCTGAAGAATACAAGGTAGAAACAGAAATCTGTTTTTCAAAAAGCTATTTCTGCAAGTGGCGGTGCTACAGCTTGTTTTAATCGCTCTCTACACAGGGCTGTTTGGGATGGGTTGGTGTCTAAAACGTACTGCCCAGAGCCCCAAACTGGTGGATGTGGAACGTGCACACAGCTGACAGCTTTGTAGACTGTTCTTAAAACAGCTCTGTGTTCTTTCGTTTTCAAGCTGGAGCACACATCATGGTACTTGTTGACAAGGAAAGGCCTCAGTGAGACAATTGGCGTCTTTAGCCAAAAGCTGCTGGAAGCTATTAGTGTATCCCAGCCAGAAAACTCATATTCGCACATATGGTAGCGTATCGGGGCTGGAAGGGGAGTTAGTACGGGGTCATCTGTTTCTCTGGAATCTTTGATCTTAATAATGTAGCGTTATTCGACTTGTCAGACTGATTTTAAAAGAGCTTTAACTATTCATTATCTTGAGAAAGTAAGTCTCATTGAGTATAATAAACAGGTTTTTACAGAGCACCTATTGTACTAAGCGCTGTTTCCTCCCTCAAACATCCTTCCCCTCTCTTTGAGAAATTCAGTGATGCCTCACTGAATTATTTTTATATCTTGGGGAAAAATTAGTCTGAGCTTTGGAGGAAATATCAATTACCCTGCCAACCCAAGTGCCTGTTTCAGGTAGTTGTCATGGCTGGGGAATGGGGCCTGATCCTTCCAGCGCTTCTGGTGGCAGCACCAGTATAGGAATGGAGTCAGTGAGGCTGGGTAGCCATCAGATCTCACAGGGGGAAGTCGTGGAGGGGGTAGATTCATTTGGGTTGGTATTTAGAAGAAATGTGTACGTTCAACCGTCAGTAAATGCTTGCCTACTGCGGTAGGTTGCAGGACTGTTGGCTCGCTTGAAAACAATAAGCTGTCTTTTCCTTTTTAGACCATCCATGATCAAATTTTACAGGAGTATCGGAAAATTAAAAAGGTAAGTAAAAAAAAAAAAGGCTACAAAAAAGGCTCTTGGGTGGTGCCCCTAGTGCGACTGAAAGAGATGGGTACTTGCCAAGTGAAAAACCCAGTCTCTGAAGCTTCATAGCAGATTGTTGTTCAGCTTGAGCTTGTCCAAAACGTGATCCCTTCCCGATTCAGAGAGGATTTGTGGGGACTTGAGGCTGCTCCTTGGATCCTGGGTAGCATTCAGTTGCGTTAGTGGCGTGCTAGGCCAAGAATGAATGTGTTAAATTAGTGCTTTTATCCCATCAAGTGAGAGAACAGTTTGTATTTGGGATGCACGGGCTGAGTGATAACATGATCCTCTGGGTCTTGGGGTCTGCTGGTATATTTGGCATGATTTGAGCGCAGTCTCTAGTGTGAGTCGCTTGGGTACGTAGTCCCCTGCGGGGCTCAGCATGGTTTTTTGGTGTGTGGGGCACGCAGAATGCTTTACATCTCTCTATGTATATATAAAGCAACAGTTGTTGACTGGAGGGATTTATGGTGTAGCTGGATGAGGTAGAAATGCCAAGGCAGGCGGGGGCATCCATACACCAGGGGTGGGGTTTGTTTTGTATTTTTTTAAAAAATCTACAAATTTGGCCCTGAACTCTGCTGTCCCTGAGGGATTTTTGGAGCTTTTTGAAGGGATTCCCTGTGTGTTGTAAGTTCAGCTTACAAGCCCAGGCTTGCACAATTCAGTGCTAATGTGGGGGCAAAGGGCAGGTGAGGCTTGCTGGAAGCTGAGGTGTGTGGCCCAGCTGCCCCGAGTTAGACTGAGCCTCGCTCAAGGTGCACTCCTTTCCCTGTGATGAGGCTCTTGGAGCTGGGTATCCATGAAGAGCAATTTTGTTCTTTGCCTTGTTTGAAAAGAGGAGGTCCGTTTTAAATGGGTATCTACTCCTCCAGCTTGAGAGCTTCATTCCTTCATCGTGTATTTATGGTCTGAGGTCCAATAGCTTTGTCTGAGTTCAGCATAGGTGTCGCCGAGTTCCGAACAATTGCCTTCCATCACTGCATTTTCATTTTTTCTTTACAGACTAACCCCAATTACAGCCAAGAGAAGAACCGCTGCGAATACCTCCACAACAAACTGGCTCATATTAAAAAACTGATAGCAGAGTATGACCAACAGCAGTTTTAGCTGGCACTAATCTGGACTGGGTAGGGCAAAAAAGTCACCTGGACGTTACGTTCCCTTTTATACAACTAGATTCCTTTCAGAGATGAGCATTAATTCCTCGTGGTTGAAGAATTTGGGGATTACTTACGATGCCGAATCTGTCATGTCTGTGTCTGAGCCGGGTTGCAAGCCCTGTGCCTGACATGGTCTTCTCGAGTTTTAGCCTCTCTGAATGTTGGAATGTAACAAATGGAAAAAAAAAAAAAAAAAAAAACCTCCTTATTTGAAGCCAGCGTTTGACACTTAAGGGAAAAGTTGCCTAAAGTGAACGAAGCTCCCAAAGGTTAAGAATCAGTAGTTTTCATGGATTAAAGTTTGGCATGAAGTGTAATTACCCCTGGCCCAGGTCCACTGGGTTACAAATTGTCCAAATGGTGAGGAACTGGAATGCTGCTAGGTTACCTCCTTCTCTGGCACCTGCGACTGTTCATATGCAAGCTGTCTGCTCTACATGGCACCGCGTTAAATACACCAAGTACCCAGAGCTCTCGTTGTTTGTTCCTGCTTTTGTCATCTCCGGTGTGTGCTCTTTTGAGGTGGTTGTGTCGGTAGGAGGGGATCAGCCCGGGGATCTGCGCCGAGTTCCTTGTGCAGTGCAGAGGTGGATCCTTCATGTTCAAAAACAAAAAACCAAACAACACCTTTTTTCTTTTTCTTAAATCTGCTTGTGTGTTTATAAGCAGCGGGTGTAAACATTTTTGCAGTGGCCTCTCCAGCATGCTCAGTCCACTCTGCCTGCATTACCTTTCACGTACCAATGCTGGGAAGATTGAGACCTGTCTGTCTTTGACTTTTATAATTTTATACCAAGGCAGCCAATTTTACTAATTGCTAATGAGACTATGGTCTATTTTTGTATTTAAACAAAAAAAGCATCTTTTTCTAAAACTGTGCCTCCCTTTTCCTTTTAGGCCAAGTGTTTCAGAACCTTTCCTGTCTTATAACTGCAGTATTACTAAAGCTTATCGGCTAGTTACCCAGAGAAGTTATTTTATTACCTGTACTGACCCATAAGAGGGGAGGGGGGCGGGGGATGCTTTCTTCTTCTGTTTTTTGTGCATTTCCAAAGCAGCAGCAGCAGAAAATCATTCTCAGAACAGGCGCCCGAGCGTGAGAGAAGTAAGGTAGCGTTTTCCCATGCGGGTCACTTCCACTGTTGTGCTTTATCTAGCCAGTTTCTCCGTGCAGTCTTTCTTCTTGATGGTTTTTTTTTTTTTTTTGGACTTGAAGGGAACATTTTTAGAGTATGGCCAGGGTGTGAGAAACACGCCAAAAAGCACAAAGGTGTCCTTTAACTCTGCTATTTCTTTCTCTCCCCTCTCCCCTTTTAATCCTGCCAGCCTGTGTGATTTGACTTCTTCCCGCTTCCGTTTATCTCAAAGTAAAGGATTACTTTCCTGTGGTGTCTCCTTCCTTTGGAGGTTGCACTGAAGAGTCTTTCACCCTTTGAAGGAGCGGAATGGCAGAGTTAAGGAGGGAAACAGTTCTTACACAAGGAGTATTTTATTTTTTTTCCACCCCCCCAAAAACAAAAAAGTGGGTCCATCTACTGTATTATAAAAAAAAAAAAAAAGAAAAAAATAATAATCATAATTCCATTCTGGCCTGATTGGTTTTGCTGTGTCATCTGGCCAGGGCCACCGCTTTGCTTTGTCGCTTGCAATGTTCTGAGTTCCCCTCCCTGCCGCCTCGCATCCAGCACTCACCAGGACTTTGCCATCCTGTTCTCCAAACGAAAGCCAACGGCTGAAGGGACGGGGCTGAGCTGTGCGTTACTGGCCCGGTGACCCTCCGGCCGTGGTCTACAGACTGCCACTGGAAAACCCCCTTTTTCTGCTGGTCTGCAAAACCCAAACCTGTTCAGAAGCAGAGCGGTGAAGGAGCGGGGGGAAGAGATGTGATGTCCAAGGAGCGCGGCAGTCCGTAGGGTGAGCACCCCAGAGAGCCCTGCTAGGGAAATCCCGAGGAGCATCTTGGGACTCGGGGAATGCTTCAATCCTGTCTCTTCCTCTCCGAATAAAGACGACTGGAGGTTAGGGAGCTGTTTCTCTTGCGGGCATACCCGTTTGTGTAATGCTGCCTGTCTCCTGTGCTGGAAAACACACCAGAATTAAAGGCGATGAGCTTTTGGCCAGAAAAACTTTGTCCTCCTGCTCGGTGGGGTCTTGCACCTGGTCGGGGCAGTTCCTTATGCAGTAAGCGGCAGCTGGTGATGATTTCTGACCTCGAGCCTCGCCTAGGCTCCTGATTCCAGCAAACTTCCCGTGGCTGTGAATGTGCACTGAGGTGGATTTCACCAGAGCCGCAGGAATCCGGGAAGGGGGCGTTCGGCTGTGTGGAGGAAACAGGATGCCACGCTTTCTCGGACCCACTGTGGGATTTGTCACTGCAAAACAAGTGCCAGACCCGTGAGGGACATCGCCAGCCGGTGGTGACATGCATTTCGGCTGAATTTCCCGGTGCCGAGCTGTGGGGCTTGGTGGGACCTTCATCTCCAACTGTGGTGCGCGAGGAGCCCCAAACTTGGATGGCAGAAGAGGTAGCAGCTACAAACCCAGGATGAGTAAATTCTTCCATGGAAACACTTCTCCTTCTGATCCTTAATATTTTGAATGGGGTTTGGTTTTTTTTGTTGTTGTTGCTTGGGGGGGCGGGGGATAGAGATGGATCTCAGTCTTTATACATCTGCTATAAGATATTTTTGCAAACAGAGTTGTATACAAAGATGTATTGTGTACATTTACATGTATATTCTGGAACTTCTAAAATTTGAATATAAAAACTGAAAATATTTAATGAATATCCAAACTGTGAGACCCAATTAGCATTCAACAACTTTCTGCTTCACTTTTCTTTTGGACTGTGTTAAAGAATTGTAGTAGAATCTGCCTTTTTTTTTTTTTTCCTTTAGAGATTATGAAGCTAGGCAAATTTTGTGCTTTTTGGGTTAATAGAAACCAGTTCTAGGTGATTAAGTATGATCTTAACTTATTGATACTGTGTTTTACTTTGTAATATTGTACTGTGGATAAAACTATATTGAGCCATGGAGTTGGAGTTTACAAAAGAGCTTTTCACTTTGCCAAAATGTTACAATTTAAAGGCAGCATAGTCTTCAGCTTTCCTAATCTTTTCTTAAGAGCTAGTGTCTTTTTTGTACACTAAAAAGCTGAATGCTGATTTTGCAACATATAATAAATTCACTGTATTGGAAAACAAGCAAACAATAAGGTTGTATATTTTCAGTGCTTCTTACTGCAAGAAAACTCGGAAAGGTGATAAATGGCTGGCATGGAGTTTGAAAGCAGGAGACTTAAAGGGACCGAGTCAGTTGAGGGAGTTAAAGTTATTGGAGCAGTAGGTAAGAAACATGAGAAAGAAAAGGTGCTCAGCATGGGCCATCTATTTTCTGGCTGCTTGCCACATACGGGGAGAGCCCTCGCCCAGAAATGCTGCCCCGGAGCAGCCTCGCTGGGATCAGCATCTCTGTGCAGGAGCTGGGGGTCCTCCCACCCCAATGGCAGCAGCGCCCAGGTTTTTGGGGGGAGGGAAAAGCTGCTTTCAAAGAGGCACCCATCGCTGGTGTCGGTGTGGAGGTTGGCTTTACAGGGATGTCCTACGAGCGCGGGAGGCTGGAGGGTGTATGGCCCCGGGCAGACGGCAGGAGCAGCAGGGGGGCTTGGAGGTGGTGTGGGCAAACGAGGTCCTTGGTGCTTCCCTCGGGATCGGTGATGCTGCGACTTCCAAGGTGATGGTGGCTCTTTCTGACAGCACGTAGCCCTGGTCCGGGGCTGCTGGGGAGGGTCCAGGCCTGGTTCAGGTGCCTCCGCTCGGCCACATCTGCGGAAGAGGCTGCTGCCTTTCCCTGCCGCTGAGCTGAGCTGGGTCTGACGTCTGAGATCGCTCGTGTTGGGGGTGAGTCACATCCGTAGGGAGCTGGAGCAGCGATGTGGATGCTGCTGGAGCAGTGACGTGGGGATGAGCCTGGCATAGACTCTGCCACCGCGCTGCCTGTCCATGCTGCTGGAGCTCCCACCTCCACCCACGGGTCTGAATCAGCCAGCTAAAGCTCGGGATGCAAATAATACAAATAGCATCTCGGTTGTATCGAGACTTTGTCCCTTATTTCTGTTGTCGTGATGGCTGCTTGCTCTGGTCCTGGGTCTGCTGCTCAGTGTGGCTGGAGCAGGCAGAATTACAAAGCAGAGTATAAAACCACTCCAGTGACTGCTCATACCAAAATCTGCTCTGAATAACTTCTGGTTTCCGTCAGTGGTTGCTTTGCTGCCTGCTTTGGGATCCCCTCTACCCGTGGGTGACAGTCACAGGTTCACTGGGCTCGAGACCAGAAGTGCTGGCATAGGTCGTGCTTGATCCACTTGCGTACGTAACGAGCTTGTGTTCATCTACAGCTCGCTTTGCTTTAGTGCAGGATTCTGGTTCTACCTCCAAAATAGCAAAATATGGAGAAAGGGAAAATATCCCAGCTATCGAATAACATCTTACAAATGCCTTAGCTGTTTTTTAAGGTGGGGGGGAACAGGGGAGGCTCTGCTTGGTCCTGTCTCGCGAGCCTTGACCTTGGAGTTGACAGAACAGCATGAGCACCCGTGCAGGCAGGCGATGCTCCCACGGCTGGCGAGGGTTTGCTCCCACAGGGCACTCGGTTACAGAGCAAGAGCTGAGACACGTTGGACGAGCTGATGCTCCCGCAAATCCCTAAATCTTTTTTTTTTTTTTTTTTTTTTCTTTTCAGTTCCAAATGCCACCTCTGAGCCAAGCCACGCACCCTGGGCCTCTGTTTTACCATCTTTAATTCCTCATTTGTGTGAGCCTCACCCCTGGGATGTTCATCCAATGAGAGGCTGTCCCCTGGGATGTGCATGGGGACGCTCATGCGGGACAGGTCTCCGTCCCTTCCTGTCCCATCCCAGCTTTCCTGGGGAATTCCTCTCAACCGCTGGCAGCTCCTGCTCTGGCTGGGGTCAGGCACTGAGCTCATTAACTCGGAGCTGCCCCAGTGGAAATTTACTGGCTGCGTCTGCTGTGCCAGAGCCAGCCGGGCTCCTGCTGCTGCAGCCTCCTTATCTGCACCCAGCCGAAACCCGGCTGCCGGCCCTCCCTGGGGACTGTGGCGTGGGGACGAGGAGCAGCATCTATTTCGGGCTGTGTCTGTGTGTCCCTCCTGCGTGCCAGAGCTGAGCCCACCATGCAGGTTCAGGAGGAGCCCTGGGCTCTGGTAATTCAGGTCACAGCTGGGAAAAGTGTCATTTTGCACTGGATCAGGCACAAGCTGCCCTTAAATTAAGGTCACACATGTGTGGGAAGGTAGAGATGACCCTGCAGTGTCCTGGCTGCCCCGGTCAGGTTTGAGGGATGCTTGAAATACAACAAAAGCAGCGTGGTTTTTTTCCTCCCCGTGCACCTTTTGCTCGTGGCTTGTTTATAGGAGGAAGCTCATTAGAATAATTTGTCCTTGACATGGTCCGATGGCGCTGGTCCCTCTCGCAGAGCAGCTGCTGCACCTCCTCTGCTGAGCGCAACCACCCCGAATCACCCGTTCCCTCCATCCCTTTCCGTGCGTGGGTCCGTCCTTGGGCATGCAGCACCTGGAGAGTGACAGCGTAGGGATAGGGAGGAGAGGACAAGGAGCTGCGAGCAGCCGGCGGGGGCAGAGATAACAAAGGGTCAGAGCCTGGGGATTGTTTTACACGAGGGGAAAAAACCCAACTGTGAACAGAGGAAAACATGGCCAGGGAGCGCCGGGGCTCTTTGTGTCTGTAACGCAGAAATCTGGGGCTGCTTGGGTTGGCTTTGACCTGCCTGGGGGGACGAGAGGGGTTCCTGCCTGCGTCCCCCAAGACCAGGCCCTTCCCAGCGCATGGAGCATCTCTGCCAGCAGCACCATCTCTTGCAGAATCCGGCCCTGAACCTGCTTATAATGAACCACCGATGAGTTTGTGCTGCCCTGGGTCCCGCAAATGGGGGCTGCTGGGGGGGGGGGGGGGGCTGCTTCGTGGCCCAGACACCCATCCCCAGGGATGAAGGGGGGGGGGGTGTCTGCTGGAACAGAGGAGTGGGTACCGTTGCTGGGGGACCGGGCCGGTCGCTATGGCTCCGCGGCTCGCCTGGCCCCTCGCCAGCCCCCGGCAGCTGGGGAGCCGAAGGCGCTGGGCGGCTGGCCCGGGCTCCCGGCCCATGAACGCGTTGGGCGAGCGGGAACAAGGGAGCCCCGCTCATGCGGTGCCGAGCGTGGGAGGAGTGGGAAGGGAGTGGGGGAAGGAACAATGGTGGGAGTTATGGGAGGGGGGCAAAAAAAAAAAAAAAAAAAAAAAAAAAAAAAAAAAAAAGGAAAGCAGTGGAAAAATACCAGTTCTGGGCCCCTGGCAGCGCTGCCCAGACCCTCCCCGCCCCAGGATTATTGTACAAAGAAATGTTATTTTTGTTTCAATAATTTGCTGAGGCACTGGCATTCCAGCGCAGGGCTCGTTTTGTCCTCCAGCCCGGCACCAAGGGATCATTGTTCCTCCATGGCCAAGGGGCCGGACGCGGCCCCCCGGCACCGCCATGCCCGCCGCCGCCTCTCCCCGCGGCTGCCCCGGTCCCGGCCGGCGGCAGGTGCCCCCGGGGTTGGCCCCGGTGGTCCCATCCCATCCCGTTCCGTGCCGGGAGGGTGGGTGGCAGTGCCAGCTTCCCCCCACGGAGCCAGGGCCCCGGGTGGGTGGCAGAGCCGTCCTTGCCACGTCTGCGGGGAGCGAGGGTGGGGAAGGGGCCGGGGCCCGCCCGGGCGTTGCTCCTGCTCCGGGGGCTCCTTTGAAGCGGGGCCTGCCCATTGAAAGGCAGCCGGGCCCCCCCGGGGCCGCCGAGCGGGGTGCCAGCCACGGCCCCTCGCTGCCACGCTGCCCTTTATCCGCGGCGGGCGGGAGCGGCCCCCGGGCATCCCCCCCCGCGCTCCCATGGCCGACATGTGGGGTGCGGCCTCACGCAGGGCCCCGCTGCCCCCCGGCATCGCCAACGGCGGCTGCCCGGGATGGGATGGGGGCATCGGGCAGGGGGTGCCCGAGGGGCGGCCGTGGGGCGGAGGGGGGGGGCGGGGGGGGGGCCTGTGCCAGGGGATGCGGGGTGCGTGGGGGGGGTGCGGGGTGCCACTGCCACGGCCTTCGGGGTGCCCGGGGGGGAGGCTGCAGGGTGCTGGGGTGCCGATGCCGGTGGCTCTGGGGTGCCCCGTGGGGGGGGTGTGGGGTGTGCAGGGTGCTGGTGCCAGAACCCTTGGGGTGCCCATGTGGGGGGCGTGCAGGGCGCCGAGGCCTCTGGGGTGCCGGTGCCGGAGGCTGCAGGACACGGGGGCCGGGCTGCCGGTGGCGGGGCAGGGCGGGCAGCACCGTGGGAGCGGCACCGTGGGACGGCGCCCGTGGGAAGGCGCAGGGCCCCGGCAGCGCAGGAAGCCGCCGGCCCGAGTCAATAGCCGGAAGGCGGCGGCGGGACCCCCAGCCCCGGCCCGGGCCCCGGCCCCGGCGCCACTTCCCCTTCCCGGGTCAGCGGCCGCTCCCCTCCGCCTTCGCCTCCCGCTCCCGCCGCCGACCCCCCCCTCCCTCCCCGGTAAGAGCCGCCGGCGGGACCCGGGGCTGCCCCGCACCTGCCGCGGAGCCGGGACCGGGGAGCCCCGGGGGGGTGTCCGGGGGCGCCGGTGCCGGTGGCGGCGGGGCACGTGCGGGGGGGGCGCGCGGGGGCCGGGAGGGCGGGGCCGGGGGGGGCGGGTCCTGGGAGCCGATTAAGCGGCGGGAGCCGGGGCGGCCGCAGCCGCGCTCGCATCATCCCCCGCGGGGCAGCACCGGCACCGGCACCGCCGCCTTCCAGCGCGCCCGGCGCGGCCCGGTGAGTGCCCGCGGGGAGGGCGGGGGCGGCCCCGGGAAGAGGTTCGGTTCTTGGGGAGCGGGGGCGGCCCCGGCCCGTGTCCCCCCGTGCCCCCGGACACGCCGGCGGTGCGGGGACAGCCCTGTCCCTAAATCCCCTGCTCCCCCGGGAGTGGGGACAGCCCTTGTCCCCGTGTCCCCCGTGCCACCCCCGGGAGTGGGGACAGCCCTTTCCCCAAATCCCCTGCACCCTCTGCTACCCTGGGGTGCAGGGACAGCTCAGTCCCCGTGTCCCCCGTTCCCCCCGGCACCCCAGGGTGCGGGGACACGTCCCCATGTCTCCCGCACCCTCTGCCACCCCCAGGAGCGGGGACAGCGCTTGTCCCCAAATCCCCGGCATCCCTGGGAGCGGGAACAGCCCTTGTCCCCATGTCCCCTGTGCCACCCCAGGGTGCAGGGACACCCCCTGTCCCCATGTCCTCGGGGAGCATCCCTGGTCCCCCGTGCCCTCCTGTGCCCCCTGCCACCCCCCGGGGAGGGGACAGCGGGGACAGCGTCCTGCCAGCCCGGAGCAGGACAGGGACCCTGCACCCTCCCAGCTTGCTGGGGGCTCAGTGAGGTCCTGGGGCTGGGGGGGGGGGGACGGGGACGGGACAATCACCTCCCCTGCTCCCCGCCTGTCCTGGGGGCAGCAGCGGGGTCACGCGTGGGAAGGGGCCGCGGTGGCACCCCCGCTGCTGCGCTGGGAGGCCGCGGGGCAGGGAGCCAACAGTCCCCACCGGCGGCACAGTCTGGGAGGGAGCGGTGCCAGAGCTGCGTCCCAGCAGGGTGGGGGGCCTGGGGGGGGCCCCGGCGTGCCAGGCCTGCGGGGCTGACACCCATTTCCTCCTATTCCAGCTCCGGGAACAATGGCAGAGACATTCCTTGTGGATAGCCCCGACGTCACGTACAGCAAAGACTTCATCGAGGCCAAGTACACGTACAGCACCGTGCACGTCTGCAAGGAGAATGGCGTCACTAAGGTACGGGCAGGGCAGGCAGGGCGCTGGCAGGGGGGCTCGGCGGTGGCTCTGCTCATCCCCACGCGTCCCCTGTCTCTGACCCGCAGGTGCGGCCGTGCTCAACCCGCTTCACCTTCCGGACGGGGCGGCAGGTCCCCCGGCTGGGGGTGATGCTGGTGGGCTGGGGGGGCAACAACGGCACGACGGTGACGGCGGCCGTGCTGGCCAACAAGCTGGGGCTGTCCTGGATGACCAAGACGGGGCGCAAGGTGGGTGCCTGTGACCGTGGCAGGGATGATGGCACGGAGCTCGGCTGCTCCCGTCTCCACCTGAGTCCTGCACCCCGATCTCTTCCCTGCTCCTGCGGAGGTGGTCTGCAACCCCAGCCCCCTGGTTTGGGGGTGCTGGGGACCCCCCCCATGCCGGTGCCTCATCCTCATGCTCTCCATCCCAGAAAGCAAACTACTACGGCTCCCTGCTCCAAGCCTCCACCGTCTGCCTGGGCACCGGCCCCGCCGGCGATGTCTACGTGCCTTTCCGTGACCTGCTGCCCATGGTGCACCCCAATGACATCGTCTTCGACGGTAGGTGGGACATGGGGGGGACCCCGCAATGGGGCGGGGGACCCTGAGCAGTGGGGTCACCTCTTGTCCCCCAGGCTGGGACATCTCCTCACTGAACCTGGCGGAGGCCATGCGGCGGGCGGAGGTGCTGGACTGGCCGCTGCAGGAGCAGCTCTGGCCCCACCTGGAGAAGATGAAGCCCCGACCCTCCATCTACATCCCCGAGTTCATCGCCGCCAACCAGGAGGAGCGAGCGGACAATGTCCTCTGCGGGTCCATGGCTGAGCAGGTCCTGGTGGGGCGGTGGCGGTGGGGGGGGACGTGGGTGACGGGAGGGACGCCACC
This sequence comes from Grus americana, assembly GCF_028858705.1. Classification (NCBI taxonomy): domain Eukaryota; kingdom Metazoa; phylum Chordata; class Aves; order Gruiformes; family Gruidae; genus Grus; species Grus americana. Next base: position 2,597,716 of record NC_072879.1, read on the forward strand.
GTGCTGATGCATCCCCCTCGGTGGCGTCCCAGGTGGAGCAGATCCGCAGGGACATCCGGGACTTCAGGGAGACCAGCGGGGTGGACAAAGTCATTGTCCTCTGGACGGCCAACACAGAGCGCTTCTGCGACGTCGTACCAGGGCTCAACGACACCGCTGACAACCTGCTGCGGGCCATTGAGGTCAGAGGACAGGCGAGAGGGGACCTGGGTGGGTGACAACACCGCCGCGCTAGTGCTGAGCCGCCCCGTGTCCCTGCAGCGAGGCCTGGAGGTGTCCCCGTCCACGCTCTTCGCCGTGGCCAGCATCCTGGAGGGCTGCGCCTACATCAACGGCTCCCCCCAGAACACCTTCGTGCCGGGGGCGGTGGAGCTGGCCGCCCAGCACCGCGTCTTCATCTGCGGCGACGACTTCAAGTCGGGTCAGACCAAGCTCAAGTCGGTGCTGGTGGACTTCTTGGTGGGCGCTGGACTCAAGGTACGTGGGGACGGGGTGGCCCGGGGGGGGACCTGCCCGTGTTGGGGGGGTGACAGGGGGTGACCCACCCGCAACCGCTGCCCAGACCAAGTCCATCGTGAGCTACAACCACCTGGGGAACAACGACGGGAAGAACCTCTCGGCCCCGCAGCAGTTTCGTTCCAAGGAGATCTCCAAGAGCAACGTGGTGGACGACACGGTCCAGGCCAACCCCATCCTGTACGGCCCCCAGGACAAGCCCGACCACTGCGTGAGTTGGGGGCCGGGGGGGGGGGGGGAAGAGGACACGATGATGGGGGGGTGGCAGGGTGGTGATGGGGACGTCGCTTCGCAGGTGGTGATCAAGTACGTGCCCTACGTGGGGGACAGCAAACGTGCGCTGGATGAGTACACGTCGGAGATCATGATGGGCGGCACCAACACCATCGTCATCCACAACACGTGTGAGGTGCGTGGGGGGGGTGACCGGGGTGTCCCTGGGGGTGGCACGTCCCCAGGGGGGTGGCTCACCCCCCCTTTGGTGCCCGCAGGACTCGCTGCTGGCTAGCCCCATCATCCTGGACCTGGCCATCCTGACGGAGCTGTGCCAGCGCGTCACCTTCTGCACCGAGGCTGACCCCGAGTTCCAGAGCTTCCACAGCGTCCTCTCCATCGTCGCCTTCCTCTGCAAGGCCCCGCTGGTGCCCGAGGGCACCCCTGTTGTCAACGCCCTCTTCCGCCAGCGCAGCTGCATCGAGAACATCCTGAGGTACCCTGAGGGTCCCTGTGCTCGTGGGTGCCAGGTCCCACCCACCCCGGCGCCCATGGTGGCACCCAAGGCTTGCAGGAGGTCCCGGTGCTTGATAGCCAGGGTGCCGACACCAGTGGGTCCCGGTGTCTTTGGGTGCCTAGCACCCATGCGTGGGGTGGCCAAATCCAGTGGGTCCTGGTGCACAGGGTGCCCAAGGCACCTGGTGGGTACTGGTGCTCAAGGCCGCTCCCACCAGTGGGTCCTGGTGCCCATCACACGTGGGTCCCACTGCCGATGCGTCCTGGTGCGTGATGCCCAAAGGTGACGGTCCCAGTGCCCAGGGGGTTCAGTGCTGGTGGGTCCCGGTGTTCTGGTGACGCTCAGCACCAACAGGTCCTGGTGCGGATGGGACCTCGGTTCCCCGTGCCGGGGCTGCCCAACGCCCAGGGGGTCCTACACCAGTGGGGCCCAGCACCCATGGGTCCCAACGCCCAGGGTGGTGCCCAGCACCAGTGGGTCCCAGTGCCCAGGTTGCCCAGCCACCGATGGCTCGCGGCCCCCCCCCCCCGCCAAAGCTGCTGGCTCCTGGCACTGGGGGTGCCCAGTGCACCGGTACTGGGGGTGCCCATCCCTGAGCCCCCTCCCTTTCCCCCCCTGCCAGGGCCTGCCTGGGGCTGCCCCCCCAGAACCACATGCTGCTGGAGCACAAGATGCAGCGGCCGGCACCCAGCCCGAAGCGCACCTGCCCCGGGGGGGCCGCCTGCCCCCTTGCCCCCAAGAAGGCACCGGCGGCCACCCAGCTCAACGGGCACCCCTGCCCCAGCACCCCCCGGCCGGGGCCCCCCCGGACTCCCCTCCACGTTGACGGGGCCGACTAATGGCGGGTGCCTTTTTGTATTTCGTATCAGCTTTTTAGGGGGGGTGGTGGGTGGTGGTGGGGGTGGATTAGGGGTCTGGAGGGGGGGGGGGGCGTCTGCAACCTCTTCCCCAGCACTCGGTGCTGCCTGGCTCCGGCGCGAACTCCAAACTGTGAAGCTTTGTACCCACCAATAAACCCGGAGCATGGGGGGTGTGTGTGTGTGTCCCCGGATCTCCTGGTTCCTGGCACACCCCCCCCCACCCAGCCCCAGGCAAAGCGAGAGCCGAACGCCGGCGCCTTCTGAAAAAAAATCAAATTACATTTATTGATGCAGGGGAGGGGGTGGTTTGTTGTTGGTTTGTTTTTTTTTTTTTGGTCAGTTTTGGGGGTTTTTTTTGTTGGGTTTTTTTGGTTTTTTTTTTTTTTTTTTTTTGTGAGGACGGGGGGGGTCCCCATTTTGTTTTGATAAGCAATGGGGGCTCTAAAGGCTCTAGGGACTAGAAAGGGGGGGGTCCCTACACAGAACGACTATGTCTACAGCGGGCGCTACCCCTACAGGGGCTGGGGGCTGCCCCCCACCTCGGCGGGGGCACGGCAGGGTCCCCCCGGCACGGGGCTGTACAGGGGAGGGGGCCGGGGTGCGCAGCGGCAGTCTGGGGGGGGACGGGGGACACGGGGGGGTTTTGAGGTCCTTTCTGTTATAAAAGAGGAAAAAAAATCAGAAAAAAAAAAAAAAACAAACGAAACACACACAAAAAAATTCCTTCATATTAAAGTTTTACAAGTGGTCCCTGGGGGGGGCGGGGGGGCCCCGGTCTGGCGCTCGGGGGGGGGGGGGGGCCGGGGATCACAGTGCTGGCTGAGCACGCAGACGGGGCTGGGGGCCAGGGACCCCCCCCCTGGGGCCGGCTTGCTGCCGGGGGAGGGGGGGCTGCTCTCTGCACTGGGGCCTGCCCTATAGAGCGCTGGGGGGCGGGTGCTCGGGGGAGGGGGTATGGCTTCTCCCCCCCCCGCATCCCCCAGCACAGCCTGGGGTGCCCCTGGCTTGGGGGGCCTGTGCTGGCGGTACGGCCCCCCCCCCAGGGCTTTGGCAGGGCTGGGGGTGGGCTGTGGGGCCACCCTTCCCGCCCCCCCCCCCGCCAGGGAGGGCACCGAGAGAACTGGGAGGGGGTCACACCCTCCCAGGTGGGGGGGGGGCAGCCCCATTGCTCATTAGCATTGCAGCTAATTGCAATTAAGTGCACATGCCCCAGCTGGGCACCATGCTGTGGCGGGGGGGGGCACAGCACCGTGAACCCCCCTCCAAAAAATCCCCCTCCCCATGCTTTGGGGGGTGGGTGGCACCACCCCAGGGGGACAAAACACCCCCACAACAGCCCCCCCCCCCGGTGCCACCCCCCGCCCCCCAGTGCCTGCCCCCACCTGGGGGGGGGGTCCCAGCACTGAGGTGGTCCCTGCCCTGGGGGTGGGCAGGTGGGCAGTAAATAAGTCGCACGACTTATTTCTAATTTTTGTTTTTTTCCCCCGCAATTTTGTTTGTTTGTTTAGTGTTGGGGGGGCGGGGGGGGTGTTTGGTAATTATTATTAATTATTTTTTCTCTGGTGTGTGTGGGCGTCTGGCTGTCGGCGGCCTCGGCGCTGGGCTCACACGCTCATTGTCATGCTGGGCGAGTACTAGAGAGAGCGGAGACACCAGAGGGTTAGCGGGGTGGGGGGGGGCCGGGGGGGGGGCACACACCGCTGCCCCCCCACACCGCCCACCTCACGCCTCCCGGCCGCTCGGCCAAGGCGAACCCCCCGCTGCCATGGGGGGGGTCTGCCACGGGGACCTTGTTGTCGGCCCCCCCCGTCCCCGGCTGCCGCGCCCCCCCCGGGCCCCCCGCCCTCGCCGCTTGCCCCCCCGGGGGTCCCCGGGGGTCCCCGCCGGGTCCCTTACGCTGTCGCTTTGGAAGGGGTTTAAGAAATTGCTGCTCAGCTCGGCGTCGTCCCGGGGGGTGCCAGGGGGGTTGCTCAGGGCCCCCAGGTTACTGGGGGAGCTCTGGGGGGGGGAGAAAAATGTTAGTGGGGGGGTGGAAATGGTGCACGGTACCAGTACATTGGGGTTCCCAGTGAATGGGGCGGGGGGGTCCCAATAAATGGGGTCCCAGTGCATGGGGGGGGTGTCCCAATAAATGGGGTCTCAGTGCAGGGGGGGGGGGGGCGGGGGTCCCATTAAATGAGGTCCCAGTGCATGGGGGGGTCCGAGTGCATGGGGGGGGAGTGTCCCAATAAATGGGGTCCCAGTGCATTGGGGCGGTCCAGTGCATGGGGGGGTCCCAATAAATGGGGTCCCAGTGCATGGCGGGGGGGGTCGTATTAAATGAGGTCCCAGTGCATGGGGGGGGTCCCAATAAATGGGGTCCCAGCACATGGGGGTCCTGGCCGTGCAGGGTCTGCCAGTGCACCGGGGGGGGGGTGGGGGGGTGTCACAGCACACTGGGTTTCAGGGCCCCCCCGCTCACCTTTGGCAGCCCGTCCATGTCCCCGGAGCCTGCAAGGATGACAGCAGTGCCTCAGTGACACCCCCAATCTGTCTGTTCCCCTCTGCCACCCCCCCCGCAAGGTGTCCCCACCCCCCCATCCCCACTGCCCCCCCCCAGCCTGCACAGAGCCCGGCTGCCCGCAGATGGAGCTCACGGACCGCAGGATGCGGCCACGGCAGGGCTGGGGACCACTGCCCTCTCCTGGGGGTGCTGGGGGGGGGGGGGGGGGGGGCCCCCGCCGCGGGGGGGGGGCGGGGGGGGGATGGGTACCCACCTAAGGATCCGTTCATGTGATGCGGCTCCATCGCGCTCATGCCGCCCATGGGCCCCTCGGGTCCGGGCCCCATCGGGAACTGGAAGGGGGGGGGGGGGGGAGGGGGGGTGAGCGATGTGGGCTCCATCCCCCCCCACTTGTGTCCGTGGCCCCCCGCCCCCCGCATCCCCATCACTCACGTTCGGTCTGTTCCCCGTGGGCCCGATGGGGTTCATCATGGTGTACATGTTCTCACTGGAGTTGGTGGAGTCTGGGGGGGGACGACACCGTGTGTGGGGGGGTCAGTGCGGTACCCCGACTCTGCCCCCCCGCCCCGCAGTGTCCCCCAGCCCTGTGCCTCCCCCTCATCCCGCTCCCTGCAGACACTCACCTCCGGGGCTGGGCAGGATGGGGGTGCCAGGGGGGCCACCACCCCCGGGAGGGCCCTGGGGGGGGAAAGGAGGGAGGTGGGTTGGGGGGGGGCCACAGCGGGTTTGCCGGCAGCATGGCCCCCCCCCCACCCCCGATACTCACCACGTAGTTCCCAGGGGACGAGGAGGAGTAGGCAATCTGGGGGATGGACAAAAGGGGGATCAGCATGGGGGGCACAGAGCCAGCCCCCCCATGACCCCAGGCCCCCCCCACCCCAGTATTTCCCCCCCTCCAACTTACAGAGTTGGTGTTGGGGTTCGGCCAGGGCCCGCGGCCGCCAGGGCCCCTGGAAGACAACGAGGAGACATGAGGGGGGGTCCTGCCGCGCTCCAGGCCCCCCCACCCTGTGGGGCCACCCGGCCCCCCCTGCCCAGCTCTGGGGTGGGGGGCGTGGGGGGGGGCAGGTGCCTTACATGTTCATGGCAGGCATGCCAGGACCAGCCAGCGAGCTTGGGGGGGGGCGCATCCCGCTGCTGTAGGTCTGCAGGGAGAGCAGGGGGTCAGCAGGGAGCGGGATGCTCTGTCCCTGTCCCCACCCCCCCATCCCGGTACTCCTGGTCAGTTCCCCTCCCTGTATCCCTGTCCCCAAAGCCATCCCTACCCCCAGATCTCCCTCTCTCTGTACCCCCCCATCCCTGTGTCCAGCCCCCCCCCCATCCCAGTCTGTTCCATCTCTGTCCCCATCCCGGTCCCTGTCCCCCTGCCCCAGTCCCCTCTCACCTGGGGGGCCATGCCGGCCATGCCTCGTGGGGGGTTCATACGCTGCATCGGGCCCCCCATGCCGGGATGCCCTGCACAAAGGCGGGGGGGGGGAGGTGTGAGACCCCCTGCAGCACCCCCCCAACGATCAGGGGGCGGAGGAGGGACACGGATATGGGGATAGGGAACCCCCAACTCACCCTGTGACCGCGCAGCTGGATCCATGGCGTTGGGCAGCAGCGGCTGGGAGCCGGGGACACCCACAGGAGGCTGCGGAGAGGGGGGGGCAGTGGGTCAGGGTGCTGCAGGACCCCCACCCACCCAGAGGGGTCTGCACATCTTGGGGGGGGGGTGGGGGGTGTCCCATCCACGACCACCTCACCTGGTTCGGCATCCGGAGTGGGGGCCGGGGGCCACCGGGGTAGCGGGGGGACATGAAGGGCTGCAAGAGAGAGGGGGGGGCAGGGGTGAGCTGGGGCTGGGGGGGGGGGGGGCTGCGGCATCACCCTGGGGGGGGGTACGGGGGGGGCGGGCCGGGGCACTCCTGCGGGCGCTGGGGGGGCGGGCGGGGGCTGCCGGGCTGTGCCCAGCCTTACCTGGCTGTGCGGCCCCAGCAGGGGGGCACCGGGGTTGGGGGGCGGAGGTTGGGCGTGGGGTGATGGCTGAGAGCCCGCAGGTCCCTTCAAGAGAAATAAAACACGGTTATGGGGACGGGGGGCCTGGGGGGCGGGGGGGGCAGCGGCCCCGCTGCGGGGGGGGGGGGGGAGGGGCTGGTCCCAGCCCAGGGCGCTGTAAGGGGGGGCAGCACCGGGGGGGGGGGGGGGGGTGGGGGTGGGGTGGTGGCTGGCTGTGCCGCAGCGTGGGGCGGGGGGGGGGGGCCCGGCTCAGGTGACTTTCCCCGCGCCCCCCCCTTGGCTGCACACACACACACACGGGTGTGGGGCTCAGGCGTGTGCACACGCTAAGGTCATGCTCACAGCGTGGGGAGCACAGCCGGGCTCCCCAGCACTGTCTGCATGGGCCCTGGCATGCACACGGGCTAACACGCGTGTGCTTACACATGCACGTGCTCACACACGTGTTTGCACACATCCACACACTAGCCCTCTGCGCGCACACCTGCATCATGCACACACACACACAGAGACGCAGGGCTCAGATGCACGCGTGGAGCTCTGCGAGGACAAGTGTGCGTGCTCACACTGTAAGCACAAACACACGACGCTCACACACACGCATGCTCACACGCATGCATGCATACATGTGCACGTACGTACGCACAAGCAGGCTCACACACGCGTGGTATCTTGCATACACACATGCACATACATCCATTTTCACACACACTCACACATGCACACGCAGCAGGATCTCTCACACACACCCCCCCCCCCCCCCCCCCAGGCCCACCGAGCCCCCCTCCCGTCCCCACCCAGCCCTGCCTGACTCCCCTGCAGGCAGCGCAGGCAGCGCAGGCAGCCCCAAGGCGCGGTGCAGGCAGGCTGGTACCTGAAAGAAGGCGGGGGGCATGGGCCCCCCCGGCATGCCATCTCCAGGGGGCAGGTTCCCCATCACCGGGCTGGGCGCTGCCGCTGCGCTCTGCAGGGAAAGGAGAGCTCAGCACCGGGGGGGGTGGGTGCGTGTGTGTCCCCCCCCCCCAGCAGCTCCGGCCACCCCGGCAGTGCCGGATCCGGCACCCAGCTGCGCCCCATCCCTGGCACACCCACACCGTGGCACCGGGAGGGCCCGGGGCTGGCCGACCTTCAGGGCCATCGTGTCCCACCGAGCCAGGGTGGCCGTGTCCCCAGCCAGCCGGCGCAGTGACGCCACGCCACGCCACGCCAGCTGAGCTTGCCCTGCGCAAGCGAGAGGGTAGCACAGGGAGAACCCAGCATGCATCCCTCCAGCCAAATCGGGGGGGCACAGGGGGGCTGTGGCCAGCTCCGGGGGGACCCCGTGGGGGCCAGCTGGGCCAGGGGCGGGGAGGGGGGTGCGGGCAGGGGGCCCTGGCCCCACTCGCCTGCCGGCCCCGTCCGAGGGGAGCTGTTAAGGGGAAGGAATGTGCCGGCTTTCCGGCTCAGCCCCTCCGCCACAACTGGTTTCAATTTGTAGGGGAGGAGGAGAAGGGGGGGGGACACACACACACCTCATGCTGCCCCCTCCACCCGGGGGGCCCCGCGCCACCCCATAGCCCCCCCCAGCCCGCTGCCAGCCCGGGGGGGGGGGGGGGGGTGGGGGTGGGGGGGAATGGCAACACCTGGCAATGGGCGACACGGTCAGGGCACCCGTGGGTGCTGCTGGCGTGGAAATGGGGATGGGGCTGCTGGCTGGGGAGGGCGAGACCCTCAAGGGCTCCCGGGGTGGACACACGTGTCACGCAATGTACACAGGTCACGCCAGCACATGGGTCCTGCCTGGGACACGGGTCACGCCATGTGCGTGGGTCACACTTAGTACACGGGTGGCATCAGGCACATGGGTGACGGGGGTGCCCAGGGCACCCAGCTGGGGGGGGGGGGCATGTCGTTCCCTGGCCCCCCCCCCCCCCCGGCATGCCCACATTGGGGCCGGGAGCCTGCTGGGGTCCGAGGCTGGGGGGAGGGGGTGGGGGGGGTGGGGTGTCCTTGGGGCTGGAGGGGCGTCCCGGGGGCTGGCAGGGTGTCCTGGGGCCCCCAGCCTCATTCACCAGCTGCAGGATCCGGCCCCAGGCGCCCCCCAGCCCCAGAGATCATTTGCAAGACAACGGAGTCTGTGCCGGCAGCCAAAACCAACGCGGGGGGGCCTTGCACAGCCCCCCCCCCCCCAGCGCCCTGCACCCCTCCAGCACCCCTCCCTGCTACGCCCCCCCGGCCCGTGCTGTGGGAGGGGACTGCGGCTCCGGGGTGGGGAAGGGACATGCGGAGCCCCCGCGGGGTGGGGGCACCTTGGGGTGACGGGGGTGGCGCAGGGCTCACGGTGCCCATGGGGACCCCACCGCGGTCCCGCCCCACAGCCCCCCACGGTGCTGCCATCACGGTGCTCGTCACTGAAGGGTGCCCACCCCGGCACCGCACAGGGACCAGCCCCCAGCCAGCAGCTGCCCTGGGGCGGGGGGCGGGGGGGGTCCATCCCCGTCACCTGGGGGTGTCGGGTGCGATGGCAGCAGCAGACCCCCACGGCTGTGGGGCCAATACAGTGCCCACAGAGCCACCCCATGGAGGGGGTGGGGAGCAGGGGACCCCCCTTTGCCTTGGGGGGGGGACAGGCCCTGTCCCCTCTTGGGGACCCCCCCACTCTCCTGCCCTACAGCACGGGGATGGTTCTTGACACACCCCCCCCACCCCCCCCCCCTGCCCAGAGCAGGACCACCGCTGCCCCCCCAGCTCCAGCCCCACAAAGGGGACAGTGCTGCCCCCCCCCCCCCGTGGGACTGAATTGGCCCCCCCGGGCCCCCCCCGTCAGTGATGCAAAGCCGAGTTGCCATGGCAACAGGTTGGGGAGATTCAGCTCCTCCTGCAGGCTCAAGGTCAGGAGGGAGAAAACGGGGTGGGGGGCACACGGGGTGGTGCGGGCTGGGGGCTCCCCACACTGCGGGGAAGGGGGGGGGAACCCAAACCCTGCTGCGGGGCCAGCTGCTGCCACCGCTCCTCCCCGCGGCTGCACACAGGTGGGACCCCGCTGGACCCCCGGTGATGTGGGGTCACCATCCCCACAGTGTTCATGGTGGGATCCTGATGCACACCCCGGGGGGGGGGTGAAGGGGGCAGGGGGCCATCCGAGCAGCACCCATGGGGAGGATGCGGGGCACCCGCTCTGCAGCAGGGAGCCCCGATTCACCCCGCAGGTACCGGTTTGGCCGCAGTGGTTGGTGGGCACCGGGATGGGGATGCGGCTGTGCCCAACATCCCATGGGATACAGTGGGGGGGGGGGGGGGGGGGGGGGGGGGGGTGCGGGGGCTGTGAGGGCTCCCGTCCCCAGCAGTCCCCAGCACCCCGGCTCTGTCTGCCAGGCAGCACTGCCATGGCAACGCGGCCTGACCCGCACCGCGTCCCCGGCGTCACCGCACCAGCAGCCTCATTAATTCCAGCATGGAAATCAGCTCTGTGCCGCGCCAGGGGCCGGGGGCGGCAAGGGGAGGGGGGGGCTTGCTGCAGCCCTGGCCCCGGCAGCCCCCGCGGTGCTGGCGCAGGCACACGCGTGCCCACGCACACCCACGGGGACCCGCTGTCCCCACAGTGGTGACGGGTGTCCTGGAGGGCAGCGTGGTCGCCCCCCTCCCCCCCAGGCTGGGTGCTGCTGTGGGGTGCTGAGCACCCAGGGAGGGTGGGGGGAGGCAGGGGGAGCGGCTCAGTCCTGCTCGGCTGGGATGGGCAGAGGGGTGGGGGCGAAGCGTGCCCCCGTGGCCCCGGGCACCCCACAGCAGCCCGAACGCCAGGCCACCGCACGTCCCACAGCATCCCGCATCCCACAGCGCCGTGGACCCCGCAGCATCCCGCATCCCATGGTGCCATGGATACCACAGCATCCCGCATCCCCCAGCACCGCATCCCCCAGAGCGCTGCGGCACACAGCACCCCGTACCCCGCAGCGTCCCATGCGGCACGGCACTGTGTGCCCTGCAGCATCCCGCATCCCACAGCGCCGTGGATCCCACAGCATCCTGCACCCCTGGGACCACTCACCATCCCCCATCCCAGGGCACGGTTCCCCCCCCCCCCAGCAGGTCCCCATCACCCCAGGACCCAGTTCCCCTCCTGCCACCCCCCCCATCCATCCATCCCCTGCCCGCAGCCCTGCCTGCAGCCCTGCCCGCAGCCCAGGCAGGCAGGAGCGGGCACATGCGGGCAGCCGGGCTGTTGACTCTGTACCAATGATTAACTCGCTGAAGGCCGGCGCCGATAAGGAGCAGAGCTGCTGGTGGCGGGGGGGGAGGGGTGGGGGGGTGTCCCACTGAGCCCCAGGACCGCGGGTGGCCCCCCCCCGGGGCACCAGATGAGAGGGGGGACCCCAACCCCGCTGGGGTGCCCCCTGTTTGGGAAGTGAGAGCCTGTTACCTCACCCACACCACGGGATGGGGCCAGATCTGGGGGTCCCGGTCCCCCGCGGGGTGAGAGGCAGGGGATGGGCATGCAGGGGCGCACCAGGGTCCCGGGGCGGGGGGGGCGCTGAGCCAGGCCCCCAGGGATTAAACCCCCCCCCCCACCACCGCCACGCAGCCCTGCAAAATAGGTCACCCACACTGGCGAGGCCAGGCTGGCAGAGCCGGCATTAACCCCCGGACTACCGGCATCCTCGGCACCGGGGTCTCACTGGCAGGGGGGACAGGGGGGTGCAGCGTGGGGGGAGGGAGTGGGGCACAGAGCCCCCCCCAGCACCGCGGTACTCACATAGTCGTGGAAGGCTTTGGCCTCGCTGGAGTGCTCACAGGTTTCCCGGCGGTCGGGAGCGGCACAGTACAGGTCCCAGAAGACGCTGGTGGGGGGGGACACAGTGGGTCAGGACCCCCCCCAAGACGTGTCCCCATCCCCCCACACCACCCTTGGCCACTGCGCTCCCCCACCACTGGCTGAGCCCGGCCACACTCGTGTCACCGATGGTGGGGGGGGAGGGGGGGGCTGGTGCTCTGTGTGTGCGCGCGTGTGTGCGCATGTGTGCGCATGTGTGTGTGTGTGCATGCGTGTGTGCGTGCATGCGTGTGTGCGTGTGTGCATGCGTGTCCCGGCGTGGCGGGGGCCTCCCGGCTCCGGCACTGCCGCCTGTTTTCCCTGGAAACGGTCGCTACGGCCGGAGCCCAAATTCCTGGGACTTTACATCAGGCTGCAGCATCCCGGAGTGGGATGGGGGGGTCCGGCTGCCCACACCCCCCGCCCCGGGTGCCAGGGTGGATACGGGAGGGCGGAGGGGCCGGTGGGGTGTGTGTGCGTCCCCCCCACAGCAGTGTTTGTGGGTGCCCCCCGATTTGGGGTGTGGTGGCTGGGTACTGGCAGCAGGAGGGTTAAGGGCCTGGAAGGCGCCGTGCCCCCCCACCCTGGCCCCGCTGTGTGCCCCCCCCCCCCATAAATCATCAACTAATCGTTTATTGGAAATGGCTAAATGCAGCGGTGGCGGCATCGCGGCGCCCGGCACGGCCGCATCCTGCGCCCCGCTGAGCCCCCCCGCCCCCGGCATGGTCACAGCAGGGCAAGACCCCCAGTATGACGCCAGCCCGTGGGGTCCCCCCGCACCCCCCGGCACCACCATCATCACACCCCCCTCCCCCCTGGGGTGCTCTGCTGGGGCCCCCCCCGGGTGCGGGGGTTCAGCCCTGGGGCTGGGACACCCCCCCACCCCCCGCCTGGTGCCAAATTGGATCCATCTGGAGGGGCCGGGCGGGGGGGCCGGGGCGTAGCTGCGACGAGGGGGGGGGCCCCCAAAATCACTGATGGGAAAAGCAGAGCGGCAGGTTTATGGGGTACAAGGTGATGTGGCGGCACCGCCGGGAGGGGGGGCAGCCCCCGGCCCCGATCCCAGCCACACCGCCGTGGGGAGGGGGGGGTGTCCAACCCCGCTCCCGCCCCCCCCAACCCCGACTCACCACCACCAGGAGTGCAGGAAGCCGGGGGGCTCGCCCAGCGTGATGTTCTTCTCCCATCGGATCTGTGGAGAGGGGCACGGGGGGGGGTGGGGGGGTGGTCAGGCATCACCTCACCGGGCCTGACACCCCGGGGATGGGTGCAGGGAGCTGGGGGGCTGCAGGGCCCCGAGCCCATGGGATGGGGGGGCCGGGAGGTGCTGTGCGTGTGTGTCCCCCCCCACTCACCTCCGAGAGGAAGGTCTGGGCCGATTTCTGGGCCCCCACGTGCAGCAGGTACTCGTAGACGTACAGCGCCAGCCTGCGGGGACAGGGACGGGGTGTCAGGGCGGGCACGGCCCCCCCGCCGGCGGGGACAGCACCCCACAGCCCCCCCCACCAGAGCAGCACGGTGACAGCCCCGTCCGACAGACCCCGACTGACACCGGGGACCGGTCAGGATGGAGCCCCCGTTAAAGAAGCGCAGAATTAATGAGGGGGATTCGATGTCACCTCCCTGCAAGGGACCCCCACGGGCATCACGGTGACACCGAGTCCCACCGGTGACACCGGGCGCCTCTCCCCGGCACCCGGCCCCATCGCCGGGGTGGCCACCCGGGTTCCCGGTTCCTGTCGGTGGGATGACTCAGGGACGGGTGACACGTCCCACGTGGGACGTGGCCGAGGGGCGAGTGCCACCACGGGTGTCCCCTGGCAGGGCACCCCCCCGGGGACCCCACGGCCCCGGCCCCGCCGCTCCATCACCCACCGGCAGTGGGGAACAGGACCCGCGGGGACCCCACGGGGGTGGCCGGGCTCTGGGGGGGACCATCGTGGGGTGCGAGGTGCCCCACGGACAGCGGCGGCCCCGAGCACCGGGGCACGGCGGGGCCGGGGACAGCCCGGGATGCCGGGTCAGGCTGTCGGTGCCCCGGGGGATGGCAATGCCCGGGGGGGGGTGGGGGTGGTGGGGGGCATCACGGCTCCCGGTGCCCCGGGGGATGCAGCGGACCGGAGCGCGTCGCGGCTCCCGGTGGCCCCGGGGACATCGCGGCTACCGGTGCCCCGGTGTCCGGCTGAACCCCGACGGCTCCCGCTGCCCCGCGGCGGCTGCCGGTGCGCCCCGGCGGGGCGGGGCCGTGGGGGTCCGCCCGCCCCCCCGCTTCCTCCCCCCCCCCATCTCCCTCCGTCCCCGCTCCCCCGGCGGCCGCCCCGGCAAACTTCCGCGCCCCCGGCCCGCGTCCGCCCCCGCCCCCGCCGCACTCACTTCTCGCGGGCCTGGCCGTCCGAGGGCACACCGGAGCCCTTGCCCTTGGCGTACATGCTGGGGCGGCGGCGCGGCACCGGCTGTCAGCGGCCCCGGTCCCGGCCCCGGTTCCCCGCCGCCATCCCGGCCCCGGCCCCGGCCCCGGCGGCTCCGGCCGCGCGCCCGCGGGGGAGCTTGAAACCGCCGCGCCGGGCCGGGGGTCCCCGCGCCGCCGCCGCCTCCCCCCGCGCGGCTGTTCCAGCAACACCACCACCACCCCCCCCCGCCCGCGCCTGCCGCTCTTAAAAGGGCGATGGCAGAGCGGAGGAGGTGGTGGGGACACGAGGGGCTGGAGGAGAGAGGGGACGCGGAGGGGAGGAGAGGGGTGGGAAGGGAGGGGCAGGGAGGCGGGTGGGCGGGCGTGCACGGAGGGGGGGACACGGGGTACACGGACGCGTGGAGAGACAGGGACATGAGGGGGTGGGCACGGCCACAGAGGGACACGGACGCGAGAGGGTGGACGCAACCGCGAGGGGTGGACATGGAGGGACTCAGAGGCTGGTGGGGGGGGTGGGCCCGGTGGACACGGACGCGAGGGGGTGGTCATGGAGGGACACGGATATGGGGAGGGACACGGACACGAGGGGGGCGGACACAGGAACGGCGGACACAGAAGAACACGGACGTGAGAGGGCGCACACGGAGGGACATGGACACGAGGGGGTGGGCGTGCGTGGACACTGACACGAGGGGGTGGCACAGACGCGGCGGACACAGGGACGTGGATATGAGAGGGTGGAAATGGAGGGACACGGACACCAGGGGGCGGACACGGACACGGACACGGTGGACACAGAGGGACGTGGATGTGAGAGGGCGGAGGAACAGAGGGACATGGAGACGGGGGATGGACACGGATGGACACTGACACGAGGGGAGGGACACGGACAGGGTGGACACAGACGGACGTGGAGGCGAGGGAGTGGGCATGGAAGGACACGGACACGGACACGGTGGGGCACGGACGTGGGGACAGACCGAGAGGGATGCGGCCATGGGGAACACCGAGCCGGGGACACCAACGCTGCCCGGGGACACGGACACGCACCCACGCACACCCTGCACGGAGCCCTCCCCGCCCCAGCCCTCCCTGGGGGACCCGCGCAGAGCCCCCCCCCGCCCCCGGGTGCCGACACCCCAGGGAGGGCCCGATCCTGCCCGCACGCCCACCCGGGCCGCCGCGTTGAGCAGGGAGCAGCAGCGCTGGGGCTCAGAGCCCCGCGGCACCCCAGGAAAGGGCCGGGGGATGGGGGGGGGGGGGGTGCTGCCCCCCCTGCCCCCCCCTGGGGCCGGCTACGCCCTGGCAGGGTGACACGGCATGGCAGGACCCGCCTGTTCCTCTTCCCGCACCCCTGCCCGTGCCAGGCAGAGAGGCGGCCGGAGTGCAGGCGAGTTGGGGTGCTGGGGCCGGGAGGGACCCCAGGGTGCTGCCCTGCCCGGGGGGGAGGAGGGGGGGGGGCAGAGGGAGCAGGGCGGGTGTGAGACTGGGCTGCACTGGTTTGCACTGGTTTGCACTGGTTTGCACTGGGAGGGGGAAACCGGCCCTCTCGGCAGGAAGGGGCGTCCGCTGTGGCAGGTCTTGCTGACACCCCCCCCCCCATTTCCCACCCAGGCGCCCGGTGGGGTTGAAGGGCCATGGGGCGCCCTGCGGCTCCCCTGCTGCTGCTGCTGCTGCACCTCGTGCCCCCCTCGTCCCCCTGCTTCACCGTGCTGCCTGATGCCTCCACCAACCTGAACCTGACCAACAGAAACCAACCGTGCACCGAGCTGGACTGGGGCCTCTTCCAGCGGCAGAGCCAGCTGTGGCTGAGCCATAACCGCATCGAAGCCCTGAGCCCCTCATCCCGCCTCGAGCCGAGGCTGGAGGAGCTGGACCTGTCGTACAACCGGCTGCGGGACCTGCCGGCCGCCTTCCTGAGCCGAGCGCAGGGGCTGCGGCATCTCCAGCTGCAGCACAACATGCTGCGGGAGCTGCCCGACGGCTTCTTCGCCAACGCCACGGCTCTGGAGACCCTGCAGCTGGACGGCAACCCCCTGCGCGCCGTGCCCCCCACCGCCTTCCAGGCCAGCCTGCGCCTCCTGGCCGTGCCGTGCCGCTGCGACGTGGTGGGCAGCGTCCTGGCGCCCTGCGCCTGTTCCTGGCCCAACTGCACGGTGCCCCAGTGCCGCTGCATCACGTCCCAGCACGATTCCTTCAACGTCACCGATTTCCACGCCCAGGAATGCCGGCACGGTGTGGCACTGGTGGCCGGCTCGGTCGGGGCCGCCGGTGCGGTGGCTGTGCTGATGGTGGTCATCGCCGTCGTGGTTTGCCGGCAGAGGAAAGCGTCCGCCGCTGCCGTTGGTGCGGGATGGAGTAAGCGGGAACCCACCGCGGCCCACGGGCAGCCCCGCTACATCAGCCGGACCACCGAGATCGGCACCGGCGATGCCGCTGCTGCCACCGCACCAGACTATGAGAATGTCTTCATGAGCCCCTGCGCCGCCACAGCCACCGCACAGGGCTGGACGCCGGGATGGCAGGAGGAGCAGCATAGGTGAGGCTCTGACAACGCAGGGACCGGCTGCTCAGGGCATGCCCCATCCCTTCCCTGCTGTGCTGTGCCATGTTGTCCCATTCCATCCCATGCCATCCTGTCCCATCCTGTCCCATCTCATCCCATCCCATGCCATCCTGTCCCATCCTGTCCCATCCCATCCTGTCCCATCCCAACCCATCCCATCCCATCCCATCCCATCTCATCCCATCCCATCCTGTCCCGTCCTGTCCCGTCCCCTCCTGTCCCATCCCATCCCATCCAATGCCATCCCATCCCGTTCCATCCCATCCCGTGCCATCCCATCCCATCCCATCCCATCCCATCCCATGCCATCCCATCCCGTGCCATCCCATCCCATGCCATCCCATCCCGTGCCATCCCATCCCATGCCATCCCATCCCATCCCATGCCATCCCATCCCATCCCGTGCCATCCCATCCCATCCCATCCCATGCCATGCCATCCCGTGCCATCCCATCCCATCCCATCCCATGCCATGCCATCCCGTGCCATCCTGTCCCACCCCACCCCACCCCACCCCACGCTGCCCCATCCCACCATCCCCAAGGCCCAGGCGCTGAGCCCTTTCCCCCCCCGCTGGTTTTCTCCCCCCTGTTGGGGACCGGCCCCCCGTCCCACCCCATCCCCTGGGCACGGTGTGGCGGGTGCCACCCCTCTGTCCCCCCCAGCCCCCAGGTCCCGGTGGACGATGACTATTTCCTGGAGAGCGAGGCCGACCCCGGGGACCAGCCCATCTACGCCAACACGCAGAGCCTCGGCGAGGACAACGTCTACATCATCCCCAATCAGTGAGGGGCCAGGGAGGGGGGCCCGGGGGGGCTCTGGGGGTGAAGCTCCGACTTCCACGGATGCTTCTCCCCGGGGCTTTTCCTGGTGGCCCCCCAGCCCAGAGGGGACGGGGATGGGTGCTCCCCATGGCTGAAGGCTCCGTGGGTCTCCCCACGGCTGGGCTGGGGACATGCGTGGTCCCCACGCACGCATCCTGCCTGGGGCACCTTTCTCTGGGGGAGGTCTGTGTGTATTTTTACCCCCCCCCCCGTTCCTCCCCGGTCCCCTCCTTCGCCCCAGTTCCCACCACGGGGCGAGGGCTGAGGGCTTGCGCTTCCTCCACGGGGCCAAGTGGCCACTGACTGCGGGGACACCTCAGCGCGGCATCCGCCGGCAGCCGGCACGCCGGAGCCTTCCCGGCCGGGGACACACGTGGGGCCCCCCCGGGGCCATCTGGCAGAGTGGGGCGGGGGGGGGGGTGTGGGGCAACCGCAGCGCATGGTTCCTCTTCCCCTTTCGGCTGCCGATGGAGAGTGTCAGGGTGTACGTGCGTTTGGGGACACGCCGTGGTTGGGGACATCCGGGCACCGGGACCAACCCCCCCCTCCCCTTTTCCTGCACCCCCTCCTTTTCCTGCTAAATCCGCCAATTTGGGGAGCATTTTTTTTTTTGTGTTACTCCCCGAGCCCATCGCTACGAGGTTGTGCACCCCAAAGGGACCGGCAGACACGGGGTCTGGGTGCCCCCCCGCCACCAGCTCTGCGTGGGTCCCCTGAGCTCCGGCCCTTGCAATGCTGCGCCGTATCCCATTAAATGGTTTAATTATCTTAAATGACCCATGTAGCTCATGGTCTGCTGGGAGCCCTGGGCAGGACACGGGGTGCCCCAAGGCTGAGCTTCTGCCTGGGGGGGGGTCGGTCCCTCTGGCAGCAGCAGGGTGGCACCAGCCAAGCAGAGCCGCGGTTCGTTATCTGTTAATGGCACCGGAAGCCCCGATAAGGGGTGTCGGTAGCACAGGGGCGGCTGTAAACATTAACCTGAAGGAGCTGCCTGAGGCTGGATGTCCCTGGAAGTCCCTGGAGCTCCCAGAGCCCCTGTTCCCAGAGCAGGGGTCCCAAGGGACCAGCACCCTCAAGGACAGGTCCCCAGAGCCCATGCCAGTCTAGCCCAGGTCCCTCAAGTCCATGTCCCCAGAGTAGAGGTCCCCGTAGCTTGTGTCCCTCAAGCCCAGGTCCCCAAAGCCCCATCCCCAGAGTGGACGTCCCCATATCCCACGTCCCTCAAGCCCAGGTCCCCACTGGGAGGTGCCGAGGGGCCGGGCAGCCCAGGACACCCCTGGGACATGCTGGAAGAGGGAACAGGACAGAGAGGAGCTGTGACCAGCAGTGCCATCCCATCCAGCTGTGGCCAGTCCCTTGGGGACGCGGGGTGTGCCACCAACCTCCGCGGTGGCAGAGCCCAGGGGAGCCGGGGTTTCCCCCACCCCTTGGTGTCCACAGGGGGTCCCACGGCCAGAAGTACCTGGAAATAGGGCAGCATCCGTGTCCTGGCTGGATGTCCTGCCCAGGGGGTCAAGGCTGCACCCAGCACCCATCTCAAGGACACAAACAACTCAAAGGTCTTTGGGAGCATCGCCCAGGCATTACTCACCTGCCCTGGCACCGCTGGCAGGGCAGGGATGGCGCTGGCCTGGCCCTGGAAAGCCATCAGGATTTACCGGCAAATCCGTACGGAGTCAGCTCCGGGCCAGTCGCCTGCGGAGGGGGGCTGAGGGACCCCCTGGGTGAAGAGGACCGGTGGTGGGACTTTGGTCCCTGCTCACCCCGTGCCATCGGAGACACCCACCTGGTTGTGCGGGAGGAGCAACCAGCATCCCCGTTCCCATCATTTATTTCAATTACATTATTACAGTATTTCTGTTTTATAGAAATATATAAAGTACAAATACACCAAAAAAACCACAACACCCAACCAACAAACCTTCCCGAAAAAAGGTATTTTGCTATAAAATACAATAAGTTAGAAATAAATAAGAGGGTCGTATAAATAAGTCTCTAAGGAGAGAAGAGATGATGCTCAGACATGGGGAGGGCTGTGGCTGCCCATGGACAGACCCATCACCGGTCCGTTTGGGGAAAGGATCCACCTACCAAATAAAATACGGTTTTAAATAAGGAAAGACAGGGGGGAATAAGTTATCGTGGAGGGGGGTGCTCACAACCAGAGACCCCTGAGGGATCCCATCTGTCGGGCGGGCCAGACCCAGGGCTGAGCCAGCATGGAGGCATTTCGTGACGTGAGCTCCGGTTTTTGGGGTGCCGGAGCTGCTGGGAGGTGGGCAGGCTCTGCCCCATCCGGGGGGTGATGGGTGCCGGTCCGAGCCGGAGGCGATGCCATCAGGCGCAGTGGCACTTGGTGACCAGCATGTCCTCGAAGAGGGTGGAGACCAGCCTGCCCTCATCGTCGTAGTGCATCAGCACCATGGGGTCGTAGCCAGCGGGGACGCAGCAGGGCGGCGGGGTGGCTTTGGAGAGGGAGTGCATACGGGCTTTGATCTGGGCATGCATGCTGGCCGGCTTGTAGTTGTGGGGACAGGAACCTTCACAGAACCTCATGTAGTAGCTGTTGGGGGCGATGACCCAGTCCGACCAGCCGATGTCCTGGAAGGAGACCTTGAGCGACTTGAGGCAACACTTCCCATCGCTCTTCCCGCACTCCTCCTCCAGCCCCCGGGCTCTCCTGGCCCCCCGACCTGTGCTCTCATGGGTTTCCACCTCCAGCACCGCTGAGGTGGCCAATGAGGTTGAGACATTGGCTGTGAAGCTCAGCTCCAGGCGCAGCGTGTCCTCGGGACCGGCAGCCCAGAGCCGGACGGCCGCTGTCAGGTCCAGGCTTGGGGCGTCGCGGTCCAGCTCTTGGCTGTGCAGGAGCTGGGGGGTCCCGTGAGACCCCCATAGTGTGTAGATGCTGACCTGGGGGGGCACCCAGGCGGCGAGCGGGGACATGCCGGGGGATTCCGGTGGTTGCTTGAAGAGCTTCAGCTCTGCCTGCACTACCTGGATCTGCTGGTGGAAAGCCTCGGTGCGGGAGACGATGAGACGGTAGTGGTAGGGGCCACTGGGGTCCTGGTCTCCCTGGGGGTCCCGGTGTCCCTCGGGGATGTCCGGCCAGCGCAGCACTGTGAGGACAGGGAGGACAGCTGATGTAAGAGCTGGCAATCCACCCGCCAGCCAAGGTTCGTGACTGGCTCCTGTCAGGCAGCCAAACCGCGCCTCCGGGGAATCACCCCAATCCCGAGGGATGCCCCATCCTCAGCCTTGGATCACCCGAGCCCCGCCATCCCCAAGGAGCCCCAGCCCGAGGGTCTCGCCGAGGGGTGGCAGCTGCTGCCGGAGCAGGTGCCCTGGGACCCAGCGGGGTGACCCCCCCCACCCCGCATCCCGGCTGTGTCGCCCCCTCCCTGCACCCCAAGCAGCAGGAGCTGAATCATCCCAGATCCAGATAAATCCCTAAATCACCCCAGATCCAGCTGAAACCCCAAACAGGTGGAGCAGCCAGCTGGGGCACCACCCCACCTCCCCTCGGCTCGCCCCCCCAAGCTGTCTCAAACCCTGCTCCTCGCACCCACAGCCTGCCACCAAAGCTTTCATCCCAAATTTACTGCGTTTTTTGCATTTTTAAACAAAGCAGCTCAAAACGGTGGCTCCTCCCCACTGCCCGGGCGAGGGAAGCTGCTGGGACGAGGATGACCACGGTCGCCGTGATGCATGCCCGGTCATGTCCTGGCACGCGCCAGGCAGACACGCCTGAGCAGGGACGCGTTGGGGGACACACACGCGTGTGTGCCGCGGCGGGGGGGGTTGGGGGTGATGAGGGTTGTGGGATGCGTGTGGAGCCACGGCCACTTACACGTGGGGGTGAGGCGATGCAGGCGCCTGGTCCCGGGTACGGCTCCCTCCTCCTCCTCCCTGGTCCGGTTCCTCATCAGCTCTGCCACTTTCTGCCGGTACAGCCGCTGCGCTCTCCGGATGCTCTCCTGGTCCAGCCGGTGCCGGATCACGGGGGGAGCGGGCATCCCCAACCGCTCCAGGATCCCCTTTTTGATGGCTTCCAGCTGGAGCCTGTCCTCATCCCACGTGTGGGGCCTCAGCTCCACGCCGGCAAGAAGCAGCAGGAGCTGGAGGCAGGCGAGGGCGGCCCCGACATCCCGCAGCACCCTCGGCATCGCACAGGCAGCCGAAGGTCCCGAGGGAATTTATTTGCAAAACCCTCTTGCGCAAAGGCTGGCCGCGCAGCTCCTGGCGATGCTGCCAGGGTAATGAATGAAGTGGACCAGATCCGACTTTATAGGAGCCGAACTTTGCCCGCCCTCTGTCCCCCCTCCCTGTCCCAGGCTGCCTGCGGGTGACGCCGGAATAAACACCCAGCAGGAATCTCTCCTCTCTGCCTGGGATTTTGTATGGGAGCTCTGATGGTGCTGGAGTCGGGTGATTTGCAAGCTGGTTTGCAACCCTGGAGATGAAAACTGTGTAATACTTTTTCTCAGACACAAACATTTCCCTTCTACCTCCTGTTTTCCCCACGGATTGCCATGCCAGCTCGTGGCCAGGGAGACCCCCCTTCACCTCCCCCGCCCCATCAGCGGCCACGGGCAACGTCCGATGTCCTCCGAGGTGACGGAGCGGGTAGCAGGGGGTGATGGAGAGAGGAAGATGTGCAGGCAGGAGAGTGCTGCGGGCAGCATCACGGTGCAGCTTGTCCATCCCTGCATCCTCAGCTGCTTTCTCCATCCTTCCCCCGTTGGCACACGGGGCTGAGCCAGGCACGCAGCCCGTTCCCTAAAACCTCTCCAAAGCAGAAGCGGAGCAGGGAAGCGGCAGCCGGGCGGCCCGGTTCATGCCGGCACATGCACAGAGGAGGGAGCGGATCAGCGTTGGACCTTGTCCTACCAAACTGGCTGACGACACCCCAGCCCAGCTTGCGGCAGCAGCTCCTGCGTGCAGTCGGTGGCAGGTGCGGCTGGGGGACGGCTCTGCCCCGGGTCCGGTCCCTCCTGAAGCAACGACGGCCAGGGTTACGTCATCTCTGGGCAGCCCGAAGACGGTCGGGATGGAGCCGGGCACGCTGGGGTGGCACGAATCCAGCGAGGCCACGTGTGGCGGGAAGCACCGTGCCAGACCAGGGCTGCCCGTGCACCGGGGAAGAGAAAAACCCAACGATGGGAACAAGCCCCCCAGGCTGGCGCAGGACCACCCATCTCTTGCCTTCTCTAAGGGATGCTTTGAGCAAAAATCATGAGCAGAGGGATGAGAAACCCCCCCGGTCGGACGACGCAACAGGCAGGTCCCCCCCGGCGCCGGCCAGTCCCAAATGTCCTGAAGTCAAGCCAAGTGTCCTTAACCGCGATCCCACCACGGGATGAACGTGCTTACAGTAATCCCGTGATTTACGGCTGTTTATCCCCCGCTCCTCCTCGGAGCCAGCTTCAGCATTACTCCTGCCTTTCTCACCCAGTTCCTCGAGGGGTTGCCTGAGGCAAAACCGAGACCAAAAGTTTCACCCTAAAACACGTGAAAGGAGAAGTTTGTCAGCATGAGCAGCGTCATGTGGAGGAGATTGCCCCGGCTCCAGCTCCTCTGCCCTGCTCTGGATCCGTCCTTGTGGATGGATGGATGGATGGACAGATGGATGGATGGATGAAGAGGGGGCAGGAGGACCCCACCATTTCACGCTGCCTTTCTCTGCCCAGAAAGACTTTCTTTCCAGCTTGGAAAGAAACCCCACGCGTGGCTGACAGGGAAACTTCAGGGCCAGGTTTATCTCGAGTGCTTCGTCCCATGCAGAGCTGGGCACCGTCCCGCTGCTGCGGTGGGTGGTATGTCCCCCACCCCTCTGGCAGCCAGGCAGGGGATGCGCTCGGATGAGACAACCCCCCTCGAGCATCTTCCCACAAGGAGCCGGTCTGGTCCGGGCACTGGCTCCTCAGCTGGTGCTTTCGTTCCAGCTGGACCTGTGGGATCCTTAGGGGGTTCTGGGGAGCACCAAGCCCCTCCGTGATGCCTTCTCCTGGGGACTTTATCAACTGGGGTGACTGTGACCCTTCAGCCCCCCAACTCCAGGGAGAAGGGAGGGGGAGCATCACCCCAGGAGGACCACAAACCTCCAGGTAACATCCCAGGGCGGAACCGCCATGCCACCACCCCCGTCTCGAGCATCTCCAGGTGCAGCCCCAGCAGGCGCCAGCCTGGCAGACAGCACCCTCCACCATCTTCAAGGTGCCAAACATGCCAAATCAGAGCCACGTAGCGTGTCCGGGTGCAGGAAGAGGCCCTGTCCCACCAGCAATGACATTGCCCCGCCCTTGAGCAAGACCCAGCAAACCCCTAAATCCTGAAGTTCTGCTTTTGCAATGAATTTTCTAACCGTGGGCGCATTGCGTGGTACAAGCCCCATCCACGAGTGACGCGCGGTGGCCGGCACTCGCAGAGCATCAAAGTTTGCCGAAGCTGGATGTTTTCCCCCAAAAGGCGCCAGCCGTGGAAGTTGGAGATTTACAGTCCAGGAATGGCCATAAAACTTGTGTTTTAAGAGCAGCGGTTGTGAATGCCGAGAGACCCGTTATGAAATGTCCCAGTGTGTCCTCACCAGCCCGCAAGATGTGATTGCACAGCCTCAGCCCCACGCGTAAACAGCATCCCACATTTCCTCCGGTCCTTGCTGGGCCGTTAGCGCATCGTCTTGCATCAGAAGGTCAGATTTATCCAACAGCTCTTCCCAGAGGGACGCAGGATCCTCTCCGGTTAACGCATCCCACGCGCGTCCCTCGGCAAGGTGCAACCTCGGCGCAGCTCTCACCTCCCTGGCACGGAGCTAGAGCAAGGATTTATAAGAGCGCTTGGCCATGGGGACTCCCGGACCTCAGGGGGGCCGAGACAAGGGCTGAGGGTGAGGAGGAGCTGATGTCCTCGTGTCGCTGCTCCTCCACATGCAGAGAGCAGGGGAGAAAACAGGAATTTTGGTGATTAAAGCATCACATGGAGGCCAGCACCCGGAAAGGCTGCTAGAAAAGTCCAGGGAAAGCTCAGAGTGTGCGCTGCTGAGCCGGGAAAGATGTAAATAATCTTTTTGCCTTCTCTCTCCCCTTCCAGACATGAGGTGGTGGGCAGGGAGCATGGTGGGGGACATGGCAGAGGCTTGCTGCCGTCCTGAGCGTCCCCCAGAGCCACCCGCGGCTCCCAGCTGAGCCAGCGCCGGGGAAAGAAGCGACGTTGCAAATGCTGAGATTAAACACCAGAAGAAGTGGGAAGGGGAACGTGAACGTTAGTCACTTCCCCATGAAACGCAAGCTGGCTGCAGCCTTGAACTGGAACTCGAGCGGGGCTCAGAGCAGGATCGGAGAAGTTCCCAGTGCTGTGCAGAACGCGGGGACGAGCCCTAAACTGCCCACGTGCAACCGGAGTTTCGTGGTTCCTCGAATGCAATCGCTTCCCCAGCTTGATGCGATCGCGGCCGGGGGAAGGAGGGGCCAGCCCCGCTCTGCTCCCCCCAGCCTGGGTTTTGGGACGCTGATGGGGGCAAGCGCAGACAAGGGAGCTCTGGAGGGCTTTGATTCCCCAAAAAGTGTGAAACTTCCCCACGGGCGCTTGCCCACACGTGCTTGCAGAAACCTCGGTTATTTTTGTAGCATTCGTTATCGCAAGCAGCGAGAGGGGAAGTGCTGCCCCCTGGATTTTAGGTCAATCAGTTCCTCCTGGCTGCTGAGCGAGTGGCTCCCGAAAAGGCGCCGAGACCCTCCGATGAAAGCCAAAGCCCCGCGAGAACAGGCACGCCTCAGCCCCCGGGACCAACAGAGCGAGGTTACAGCATCCCATCACCCAGAGCATCCCGTCGCAAGGCAAACGGCGTCAGACTGGGTGCTCCCCATGACCGACGAGGACCTTGGGTGCTCCCCGAAATCACTCGGGTTGAGCAAGTCGGATGCTGGAGGGGGGATATTTTCTACAAACCACCACAAAGTGAGGAAGACGATACTTCCCCACGATGCATTTTCTAGCCAAGGGCTAAGAAGGGCAGAGCAGCACGGCTTCCCGTATCTGCTGCCACCACGTGAAGTTCCAAGCAACCCTTGGCGCTTGGTCTTTAGGGAAGTTGGTGGCTGGAAGCAACTTCAGCATTTCCAGGAGTAATTCGGCATGAGAAAACCCTCGGTGAAGAGGAGGAACCCGGCTGGCCTCTGGGATGGTCCATGGGTCGCATCACGCACAAAGTTTGTTCCATCCCGTCCCATTCCAGGTTTGGAAATGGGCGCAGAGGGATGGGAGGTGAGGACTGCCACTCTACTGCAGGCGTGGGATGTTTGGGAAGCTGCATCCCGTGTTTTCCCAGTGTTGGCTGCTGTCATGATAAATTGGCAGAGTGGAAGCCGTCTCGACCTTTAGACATTTCTAAATAAAAGACAAACAGGATGTGTCAGGTGATCAAAAAGCAGCTTTTGCCCTGCCACAGTGGGAATCACATTTTTCTTTTTTTTTTTTTTTTTTAGCTTTGCTACGAGATTACAGCATCTGCCAAAAATGAAACTTCTGCTCCACTTGGAAAGACATTTCTGCCTCGATTGCACCCGTGGTCAATGCTTAACTTGAATTCCCAGCCCCCTCGGCCCGGGCAGTGCAGGAAATGACTCCAATCCAACTGCCGAAAATGGAAAATCACACTTGAGAGATCCTCGCTCGCCGCTCCAAACGCCTTCCTTACAGCGATGCTTTCAGCACAAAGAAGTTCTCCGCTTGCAACGGGCATCTTTCCTGGAACGGACTCCCCAGACAGACAGATTTACAGGTAGGGTCTGTCCTCCGGTGAGGATGCTTTACAGCTTGCAAAGGTATTTCCCCTCCAGCAGGTATAACGCCTTGAGAGCATCATCAGCGTGAGCAGTAGGCAATGAGCTCCCCCCGCGCAGGATCGAAACAATGGTTATTGAGAAGCAACTTGAAAAAGAAGCTTTTCCACGGCGCGAGCGTCTCGCTGTTCAAAGGAGGAGGCGTCTCGCCCCTCTGACGTCCCGAAACAGCCCTGCGCCTCCATTGTTAGCGCAGATGCAGCGGGGACCCCCAGGCCAAGGCTTTCGGGACCATCCTGCTCCCTCGGGACGGTGGCGCTGAGCCCAGAAGTGAAGCACAAGGCGGTGGCAGAGCGAAAGCTGCAGCTCCGACCGGGGACCTGCCTTTGTGCAGGCTCCAAGCCGCACTCAGGAGGGACCCGAGTCAGCTCTAAATCTCTCCTCCAAAAAGCTTTCCAATTCAGAGCAGGGGAGGGAAATAGGTGAAGGAAATCAAATCCAACCTAGGCGCATCCCAGAGCAGCACCTCTTTTACCAAGGAAAGCCTCAGGAGATGCTACAAGGGAAGAACAACCCGGAAAGCTCCTTAAAACCAAAGGATTTTAAGAGCCTGGATGGTTTTTTAAGGCACAATCTTGGATGAGGCATGAGAAAGCAAGCTGCTGTAGAGTTAGAGGAGGTTGGAGTTAGTCTAACCTCCAACAGAAATAAATTTATTTATTTATTTGTGAACCTGGGCACGGACCAGGCTTCGTGCACCCGCCAGGAGGGAATTAGTCACCGGAGCGTGACTCGGGGAAGGGCTGTGTACACAGGGCACGCTGCCTCTGCGCCAGAGCATCCACCGCAGCGGGGAGCAAAAAGAGACTTTCACCCAGGCCTGAGCCGTGATACTGGTTGGGAACTGGCCAAGAAAACCCCGGCCCGTAGCAGAGGTAGGTGGTGAATATCCATTTATATCTCCTGAAAGGCTGGAGTTGGACAATGAGGTACCTCCAAGCAGCAAGGGGAAAAGCAAAAAAAAAAAAAAAAAAAGCAAAAAAAAAAAAGCGTGGTTGAAATGCCATGGCAAGGAGCCCCAGCACGGGGAAATACCCGGCCAGAACATCATCCCTGGCACGGGAAGCGCATACTGGGAATTCTCTGCTGCTCCGGGAGCCTGTCCATCCCCAGCCACCCAGCCCAGGGTGCGAGAGGCAGCGAACCCTGACCCGGGACCTGCCCGCACATGCCTCCAGCGAAGGCAAGGAGGGCTGCTCCGAGCGGGCAGGAAATTCCAGCCATTCCCCTGCACCAGATCCACAGCTGCGAGTTTCTGATTGAAGCTCTGGGGAACCCTCCAGCAGCGGCTGTAGGAGAGGGTGGGCTCTCCGGCACCATTGCTTGAGGTCAGCTTTGATTTGCAAGCTGGGAAAACGCGGAGGGCGCGCAGCCTGCCAGATGGACGCTGCCCAAAAATCCCACCTCGTTTACGAAGGGTTTGGAGGGCTCGAGGAGCGGGGGAGGACAAGGGGGAACAGACGAGGCTGTTACAAGAAAGAATTAAGATGAAGATCTATGAGGAGCCGGTCCACCGAAGAGGTCTCCTCCCCAGGTCTCTGGACCTGCGGCCAAGGGACCCAAGCGGGATGCTCTACAACGAGCTTCCTCACAAAACCTTCCATCTCTCCCTCCAGAGAGTTCTGGTTGCAAAACGACCTCGTCGACACATGGCTTACCTAACAGCATGACATCACTCTGGAAACACCGCCTTACAGGAAAAGCTTACCACCTTATAAAGGGAATTAAAAGGAGAGTGATTTCATCAGGGGTTGGCTCACAGGATCTCAAACCTCCCCGGTGCCCATCGCCCGCTGGGTATCCAGCGAGTGTAACGAGAGCCGGAGAACAACGGAGCACTCGCTCTCTGAAGAAAAGGCTGGAGAACTTGGCAAGCTCTCCATGGCAGCTTGGGAAAAAACCCATTCCTAGAGCTAGGATGTAAAAAAAAAAGACAGAAAAGGCAGAGATTCAAAAAGAACTGTCAAGTTTTTTCCCTTCTGATCTCCCCTCCAGTCACAAATCACCATTAACTCTCCAGACCAGGGGCATGGTAAAGTCCTCACAGCTTTTGGGCGAGGACCACTGTGTGACCTCTGTGAGCCCCGTCCCACCTCACCATGCTGAGTTGGCTCTGGGCTTTACCCAGGGCAGGCTTTAGCCCTCGGTCGTAGCAAAACCATGCCTTGCGGCAATAAATACGACATCCAACCTGCCCGCAGAGCAGCTGGCGAGGGGTAAACGCTGAATCACCAACACCCTTGCGTTGCAGGGACCCGGTGCTGTTCCTTCACGGTGATGCCTCCTCTAACACCAGAGGTGGTGAAAGGCAGAACCACAAGAAACCCCCCAGGACCAAGCTGAAGCTGGTGAGATGTTGTACCTGTGCCGGGCTGTCCTGGTCCAGCTCACTGGGGTGAAGCTGCGCACAGTCCAGCTGCATGGCAGCACCATCTGGTGGCGCCAGCACTTCCCTGCCACCCCAGTTTGCTCCCAGTCAGGACCAGTGGAAGCAGGAACAGGCCTGAAAGCAGCCAACACAGGGCTTCTGCCTGTCCTCAGCCGAAGCCAGGTGACATCACGTCCCAAAAGAAGCAACTGCCATGGCAGCCAGCCTACAGTGGCGCTCAGCCGGCAGCGCTGGAACAGCCCGGCAAGGCAAGAAGATGCTCTTGAGGAAGACAGGGAGAGCTCTGGGGTTGCTCTCCAGAAAAGCAGCACGCAACGGTGCACCCCAGCAGCTTCCAGACACGCTGCTCATCTTCTCACGATCCTCAAAGGAGCTCTTCCTCTAGAAAAGAATAAATGGCAGAAGAAACCTGGCTAGAAAATGCCTTACAGGGGGTTCCCAAGTGGCTTAGAAAGCCTGTGAGGGATTTGCAGGCTGCAGATCAAAGCCAACTGCGGAATCACAGCGGTCGCCTGGTGCATCCCACAAGTCTTCGTTGCCGAAACCCCCTTTGGTCAAGACTAGGTCTACAGAGAGGGGGAGCTGCTACTGCTGCCAATTAAGGCCATGTGAGAACAGTAAAGGGTATGTAAAGCAGAAATATTTTATTAATTGACAGATCTGGAAAAGCCTGAAAAAAGGTTTAGGGTTCACCGGGCAATGCAGACTTTGTGTGATGTGGCTACGAAAGTCAAACTAAAAAGGAAACCGAAGGAGTCAATCGGATGAGCTGTGATCACCAGCTCCTCATGCATCTGACATTGCACGCCCCAAAGTGTTACCAGACTTTAACGCCTTCCCCCAGGAAAGCGACTGCCTGTCAGGCCCTGTGGCACACGGGTATCTCCCAAGAAGTTTTGGGAATCCCTCTGAACCCTACCGGAGCATGCCATTCCCCTTCTGGTCTTCTGAACAGACCTGCTCACCAAGAAGCCTCATGGCCTGTTCAGCCTTGCTCTTCACCAACGTGCAGAACGCAGCCCTGACGCTCGTGCTCCAGCCGCTGCGGATCCCAGAGCATCAACATGTGCAGACTGGGCCATGCAGATACTTCATCTAAGAAGAAAGAAGAGGTTTTGGAGTTTTTGTGTTTAAAGTAATGCTGTGGGGGGTAAACCCAGAGTTAGTCTTGTCCTGATTCCAGGGAGGCAACTCCAATCGCTGGAGGACCGCAGCTCCAAACTCCACTCTCCAAGACCCAGGGAGAGCTTTTATTAAACCTTTCCTTGGGAAGAACAAGAATTAAAACCCCCAAAATTAGTAGAACTGGTGTTTTCAATGTGAGAAGCGTACAAGGGGGGTTATTAATCAGATCTTTTCACCACTGCCTCTGGGAATTACCCAGCTCGAAGTGAGATGTGTCTCAAGCTAGCAAAAAACTGTTAAGTGGTTTTTGTTCCCCAAAGTTTTCAGAATTACAGGGTCTCAAGAACTAACTGTGCTGCTGCACGCTTTAAAGAGTCTTCATCAAATCAGGGGAAGGACACACTCCCCGGGCCTCTGTATCTTCACACCAGTAATGTTGAACAATTTTTGCATAAATATTCCAGTGCAGCACTCTGTTTAGAAGAGTCTGTTGCTCCGTTAGGCTACACGGTCTAAGCTAAAGCTGGCAAATTTACCTCAAGGTACAAAGAAAGAACAGAACGGATAAAAAGAAACACACATATAATAGATGATGGTAAGATAAAACTTCCAAAGACTCTTCTGAATAAAATGATACACACATCTGAGATACGCAGCTGAGGTCTAAGAGAACGAGCCTAGATTGCATCTGTTCCCGTGCCAAAAAACAGCCCCACAGGACAGGGCAGGGGACCCTCAGAGTCCAAGGGCTCTTCTCCAGCAGCAGCAGGTGCTTAGGGGATGGTAGAAAACCAAATACGCTGTTATCTGGTCAGTCCACGATCGCCAATATGTAATTACTACCCTAAAAAACCATCTTTAAAAATGACTTCTTCTGCCGACTGTTAATAACACCAGGAGTCAGAGTTAAACTCTTTATTTACTTTGAAACATCGGTTTAAATTTTCAGTTACAAAGTCCAGTCTAGCAATAGCAAGCTGAAAGTATGTTAACGGTTCTTTATTACACAGCCCTTTTGTGACACACTAGATTGTTTGGTTTTACAAGGCACTGCAAGAACACACTGAGAAAACCAGAAGCCCCAACAGATTTAGAATTGTAGCTCCAAGAGTCCTGCTAAGCGTGACATCGGCAACACCTGAGATACCCAGACAGACAAGTTATTTCACCACAATTAACGAACAGAGGAGCCAAGAGGCTGAGTGATGCTGTAACGTGCACAACAGAGTCCAAACAAAACACCTAACCTTAAAGAAGAGACAGAATAACCCTCACGGATTTGGCCAACCTAATTGAGAGCGACAAGTAGGAAATATTCTGGTTTTTCCTTTGTCGGGTCCAAGAGTGTGTCAGAAAAGCTCGAGAACCCAATTCAGTGCAGTTTCTGAAGAGCATCCTTGGATAAAGGGGATACTGACCAAGTTCAGCAGTTTCTCCCAGCACCGAAAGCCCAGCCTTTCCACCCACCTCACGCGCAGATGGCTTGTCCGTCCCCATCACCACCACTCTGCTTCCCAACCGCGAGCCCAGCACAGGACAAGGCACTCCCTGTTTAATCAAAGTAAACATTTGCAATTTAAGAAGCTGGTGCAATAGAAAACCTGAACGTGTATTTAAGTAGCACAGAGTTTTATTTAAGGGCAGTGTATAGTTTAATTTCCTATATTTAATTCCTACCTATGTGGAGGCATTTTCTTCTCTACTTTGTCTTAAAATAGACTGAGCAGAAGCGAATCTCGGGTTTCAATTAATACGATGAAGAATCAACAATATCCTCAGCTTTGGAGGTTTGGCAGAATATCACTTTCATCACATAAGACACTAATCAGACATGAATACAAGTTTTTGTTTTTTTAAGAAAAAGTGCACTTCATACTACAAAACATTAGGGTTTCTGGTGCAAAAATAACAAATCCATCTACATCAAGATGTGTACTTATGGTATCAGCTAGGAGTATTTTATCCAAGCCAACAGATACAGTTTGAAAGAAAGCCTTCGCAACTCTGAAATTTCTCTCCTTAAAATATTATCGGATGGCATATTAAAGAAAGGAACGGAAACAATAGGAAGGAAGTTACTTTGTGAAAGTTTGTACAAATCAATTGCCGACAATTTTTTTTATCTGCGCTGCGGGATCAAATCTGAAAATGGTAATTAAAAAAACCCAAACAACAAAACCAAGAACCCACACCAGTGTACATTCTACATCTGAACATACTGGTTTCCAGTCAGCTTTCAAACACTACCACTCACTCTTAAAGTAGCTTTAGTGTCTGAGCATCAGCTGCACTGTGAGTTAAAAAAGATGCAGGAGTCACAAGTTCAACCATGAAATAACACGGTCGGACCACAATTGCTGCTTTAGTCTAGCACTAGCTCTTGTGTTAGTGGGGAATTACCAATTCAACTCATTTACATGGTTTTCCCATTTTTGCTTTTAAGAAGCTCCTCCTACTGTAATTCCTCTTACACATTTCATTAGAAAGCCTGCACACGAGGTCAACAAATCACACAATCAAACGACGATTATTTATTAGAAGAAACTTTGGTGGATTTTAAGTTTTTTAGCCTTTTAATTAACAAAAATAACAACACTGGGAGTCTGTGCTGCCCATTTGCAAGTCTGCAGGCCTGGAAGCTCTTCGGCTTTTATTCCAGGCATGGCACTACGTGACGGTGGCCCGGAATAATCCCCTTTGCCAGCTGACTGAGGCACTAAAAGGTTAAATATTGCCTGCATGACCAGCAGAACAGTGAGAGACACACTGGAGTTTGAATGCTACATCTAAGCGTGACTGTCTAGGCAAGTAAATACAAATAGTACAGTTTCCTACCAAACTTACCACAGTACGTGCAGTACAAACCCTACAGAGATATATTAGATCAGAGCCCTGGTTCAATGAGTCTGTTTTCCCCGCTGTGGGCAGCAAGCAGTACCCAAAGCATCAGGCTACGCTTCACAACGTGATGCTGCGTGCAAACGCCTTCTCAATTTCCGCAAGGAATCAGCCAGGAAGCATTTCTCTCAATTTTACTCTTGCCTGGCCTTTGAATTTCCCTCCTCTTCGGGGTGAAAGCAGAGCAATCGGTTAGTTTTCATGAAGTCTTAAACTTTTGAACGCCCTCAGTCAGGTCCCTCCTGGAAGGACTCTTGAAGCTCAGCAGTTCTCAGCTGCAGTCTCATGTCACAACCACACTCAACACCTCTAACCATCTTCATGACCTTTTCATCCTTTCCCACTACTACCACCTTTAGGAGGAAGCAATCAGGTTGGGGAACACTCCAGATAAACATAAACTGCTCCAAAATCTTACAGATTTTGGCATCCTTTCCAAGAGCTGACAAAAAAAGAAAAAAACCCAAAACAAATAGCTTCTGTAGAATGGGCGTTTACCTTCAACCATACCGTAAAATCATAGAATATCTCAAGTTGGAAGGGACCCAGAAGGATCAAGTCCCCCATGAGTCTTTAAGGTACAGAAACTTTCAAGCTCACAGTTTCTTTTTTGCTATGTTTTATAAAGCAGATTACCATGTTTAATTCAAAGGAAACATCTCACAACATCACAGTCACCAAATGATGAAGGAGTTTACGAGTATCCGGAGTCCCTCAAAATCCTCCGCAGCATTTAATAACAGAAACAATTAAGTTGTCACCAACAAACTTCACCAACACGTTAGCCAGTCCCTACTCCAAGCTGTTGGCAAGTAAATAAAATGACATCAGACCCGATACAGTGGAACCTCCCTAATTCTCTCTTCCACACAAAATATTCTCTCTCCCGTTTCTCCGTAAAGCGTATCCCCAGAGACAATTTTGCAGTCACAGGATTCTAAAACTCTACCAGTTTTTACATTTTACAAATTGCAGGCACAGTAATTAACACTAAACCTGGACTTCCTACACTTACTCACTAGCATGGAATTTTTTTGTGGTTGGCAACAGGTTCCCCCAGTCAGTGCAAATTAGCAAATTCTATTTATTGATGATCTGGAAGAGAAAGCAGACAGTAAGTATTACACAAAACATCGGCTCTTTGAAGCTCTGCATCGGTTTGACGTCATATTTCCAAAGAAAATATGCACTTATAGAAAAGGCATTATGAATTAATGAGTTTAACAAAAAGCTTTCAAAAAACAAAAAGTATTTAATTTAGGTCAGATTAAATAAAATTAGTTTAATGCCATTTTTAAAAGTTTCACTATACAAAACTTCTCTACCACCAAGACACCCTTTACAAATACAATCTCTGAGGACTAATTCTCAAAAAACCCCAAAAGATTATAAAATAAATTATGTTTTCTAAGAAACTGATCACATGGAAGCTTCACAAAAACAGACTATGAGGAAACATACAGCTCAAAGTGACACCCAAAGCAAAATTTTTCCCAAAATGAGATTTTTAACACTGACATGTAGAAGGTCAACCACTGCAGTCCTTAGACAAACAGCAGTCGCAGAAATCGGCTCAAGATTTTCCCCTTGAATGGCAGAGAGCACCCAAGAAAGAATATGTATAGGTGTTGAACAGGACATATACCCCACAGGCTGAATAAACTAAGGCGGAAAGCCGTTCTCCCCACGCAGCCACCGCTGTCTACCTTCCCTGCCGATGAATTTGGAGCCACTTCTCCTCAGCCACGTCCAGTGAGGATCTCTGAGGCTGTCCGCTCACACGCTCAGAGGAAGAATAAAGGTTCGACAGACACGGACAGACGGCCATCTCGCTTAGAGACATTTATCATCCAGAGAGCCTGACCGGCGACCTGCCTCCACACCTTCCCCGGGCATCGCTGGGCCAACCAGCCCTTCCTACGGCCGCTTGGATTCCACAGTTAGGTTGGTTTTTTTTTGTTATCACCTCACTAAGCTGTTCATCTTCCACTCCCATTTTATTCACAACTACATTACACGTAAATTAAATAGCATTACTGAAAATTACTTAAATCAATTGCTGAACTTAGCTTAATATGTAAATTACTCCTCTCTTAAAAGTTTAGCAGCTAAGATACACTGATGACAAAAACTTCTTACCAGATAAAGGAATAAACCTACAAGATAAGTAGCTCAACTATTTGCAAAAATGCGTCAAACCACGAATATTTAAACAAAATATTAAATATAATAAATTACTAATCAGAAAGTCTGCCTGCCTGCTGACAATCTGACAAGTGCTACTTCGTATCTGAATGCAAAAGAGAACATTTACTTTGAAGGCAAATTCTTTTGATCAGGAAAGCCTGTAGAGTAAATACAGCGGTAATTTCCTCGGTAAACCAGAAGTCTATCCAAAAATCTTAGTTATTACAACTGCAGAAGTCTTCGTCCTCTCTCAAGGGTTACAAGGAGAAGCCTTATTTCCTTTGTCACTAGACTTCTACTGGAAAACAGCAAGTTAATGGCAGCTCTCACTGAGAGATACTATAGCAGAATCATTCATAATTAGAAAAATTAAAATAATGGTATTTTAAAACGTTTCAAAATGTTGTTTTATATATATCTATATATATTTGTAGAAGTATTAGAATCAAATCACAGACCTCTTCATTTAAATGGCTCCTCAATGAGACCTACCGGTCATCAATTACCCATTTTGCATCTGTTCCCACTGTAACATCATCTGTCTTTCGCTGGAGTCTTGTCATTTGGAAGCAAACCTACACGCAGGACTAGCGTCAACCGCTTCTAAAGTCCTGCTTAGAACCTGCATGTACACTTCCCCAAATTAATTACTGGGGAAAGTTCACATAAGAAGCAGCTCTTTGTACCCTCCCATTGGGAGGGGGACACTAATGAACAGCCCAAAATACTCATTCTAAGCAAAATTCCTAGTTTTCAAATAATCGCCTCTGGATTACAGACAGTGGGAATAGGTTTAAGATTTTAGATTTGATTTGGCAGAATGTCTTCAAATCCGCACGTTCGCATATTTACGCCTATAATAAATCAAGGTGGCAACTTAAATTCTAAGTCAAACATTACTCTTCACCTAACCCTTAACGAGAATGAAAATTTATAACCAATGAAGTTATAAATTACTCAACCTTCACCTTAAAAATAACAGCTAGCACCAAAAGTCTAGGATAAAGATCTCCTGTGGAGAAAGTGGCCTTTAGCAAAGCTATTTAACTGCTAACAATCTGCTTTATACACATATGAAACAATGTGTTTTGTACAGGAGGTATATGGTTGACTTGAGTGAGGAAGGTGGCATCGAGAACATAATAAAAAAAGACATTTGGAAATATTAGGCGCAAATTAGGCTTATACTGTTTACAAAAAAACCCAGAAAAACAACGACCAAAAGCCATCTCCTGCTCCACAACAAAAGGAACCCAAAACACATCCCTTCTATCTGCAGCTACCAGTTAACCAGCACATTTCAGAGGACCCTACGAATATTTGGACCATGCGGGGTGAGAAATCAGTGCCTAAAATATTTTTCCATTTCAGCAAAGCAATTTCAAAGACTCCTTGTCTCCACCAAGCGCTGTTTCACCACAAACCCACACCACTCCAACTCTTTTCAGTTATACTTCTACATTATAACCTCTAATTTGGGCCAAAGAGGAGAAAAAAAAAATAACCAACAACCCAAAACAAAGCGAAAGCAAACCTTTCAACTTAAGAACTAGTCATTAGAAGACTGGGTGATCAATTCCCTGCACCTGAACACCAAGTCCAGATGAGAAACTTTCCATCTGCGCTGTATTAGACCGGTCAGTAGCTGTCACTTGGCTGACAGATAAGCTCTGGATAAAGCACAGCACACACACTTCAGTCACTTCAGAAATGAGTAGTTGCAGGTGTTTTAAAGAAGAGATTTTTGAATCCTCTGTTGCCTAGGCTGAAATGTACACATTTGACAAAAAAACGTCAATTTCTAGAAGTGGAATTTTCCTTTTTTGAAGTCTCCAATTCTGGGTCTGTAGGTTTCAGACTGTTTTCCCCAGTACTTCAGTAACAGGGAAAATTTTGGAAGTGCAATACTAGAATAGCTTCTGCCTGCTCTCAGTGTTCATGCTGACAATTGATTTTGTCTTCAGAATGCTCCAAAACATCAAGCATTTCTTCTATTATAGCCTGTAGTGCCCGACCCAGCTGTTCTGCGGTATATGGTTTTCCCAGCGGAGGCACATGAACAAAAGCCGACCTCCCGCGGCTCTGGTATAAGGAAGTGTAGTAAGTGAAGTCACAGAGGTATCTGAAATACAAGAATAGAGTTTATTTAGCAACAAGTGACAAAATACAGGACAGGACGAACTGTATTCTTATTATTCAGCATTGCAGCAACATCCTGCAATAGAGTGGAATACAAGCCAGGTATTGTGAGTCCGTTGGATCGCTTTAATCAAATTGAGGACAATGAAACGTAAAGATCTCTCGTTTTCCCCTGATATTTGGTTGAGCAGTGGAAAATAAATGGCATTGCCAGCCCTATGAGAAGCGAAAAGCTACGGATCATATGGGCCTCATGAGTTGAGCACGAAGGGAACGTACATTGCAGCAGGAGTCTATTTTCCCCATCGATACCTGGCATCCCATACCTGCCAGCATCCTTAGATATAGTGACCGTGACATCCAGCCCCAGCGCTGAGACTCTCTTGCAAACCGTGTCCATGTCAATAATGGAATCGATGCATTCTGGGCCACCTTCTACGCAACACTGAGAGCCTGGGCAGAAACGGCAGTTGTCTAAACCTTTATAACCTACGTTATGGCCACACTTCTCCAGAGTTACAGTCGTAGCCATACCCGAAACACCTACATGAACCACCAGCTAGAAGAGAAAAGAAGCAAGTTAGATCAACCAAAATACAAATGGTGGAAAACCAACAGCCTGCTATTCCCAACTAAAGACCGATGGAGTTGTTACAGGAGTTCTTGCATGAACATCACAGTACCAAGTCATTTTCTCAATGAACTCGTGGGTCCAGTTCAGAACAATTCTTCTTGTTTCGGCCTCTCCTGGCCTAAATTGTAATTTACTCAGGGCAAAAACAAGCGTTGGAACAGGCCAGGTGGCACAAACTAATGGCGAGCTGTCTAGACAGCCCTTTGCAGTGGCCTCTTCACACCAACTGCTCCCATTAATCGGGGCGCTCTGTTCTGAGCTATGAAATTCACATGTTCTCATGACAAAAGAGGAAAAGATCTAGCGAAGGACTACGGGTCTGAACATACATTAAAAATGGGACTTCACATGATGCTTGCTGCTGTAAGAATGGCAGATTTGAACCATTTGCCATGTCTTTTCTCCTCCCTTTACTCACTCACTTGCGGACTGTGCTTTTTCCACAATGCAGGAATGAGCCTTTGCACTGTCTGGTATTCAACTGGGACTTCATAGACGTGCAGATCCACGTCATCTCGCAGTCCTAGCTTCTCCAACTCCTAAGAACATAAGGAAAGAAACAAAGCCAAGATGGTCAGACACGAGCTCAGCAGAGGATATACTTCTGGAAAGTTTATTAGCAGAGCGAGTCTGCTGTGAGGGACTAACATCAGCTTACACTACCGGCTGTATAATCTTGTAAACAGCACTGTGAAAAAAAAAACCAAAAACAAACCCCACGTAACGGGGAACGAAAAAGGCATCTCTCCACCTGCATTAACAGCCTTTACCCACAGGACCGTTTGTTTTGCTCTGATGTGTGTATAACAAAGAAATCAACATTTAACTGACAATAGTTATCAGCAACACCCACACTCAAAAGAAAAGTTGGCTACATTATTTATAGAAGTATATAATCATATTCACTTCTTGAAAGAACTAGATATTACGTAGGGAAAGTAGAACTGGCAGGATTATATTCATCGACTAATTTCTCCTCTCTTAGGACTGCTGGCCTGGAGAGCAAATTCCCATTTGTTTGCAGGGTGAGGTGACAGTACTACCGACAGCAATTCTGTGTCTGTGAGTCTCCATAAATATTAGCAAACACTCATACAAGAAACTGAAGCAACACTGGCACGCCCTCCTCAACATATTTGTTTTATTTTGGCAGAATCCGGAATACAATACAGCCTGTTTCCAAAATGTAAAACGAGCTTCCATCGCTAGCTTTACCTATAGGTAATATATTGTACTTAATTTTGCAAAATGAGCTGTTACCGTTGTAGTGATTCAGCTAATACAGTAGATTATTTCTCCCTCTGTAACATTAACTAAAGCCATCCCAAATATCCAGGCAATAAACTTAGCCAATTTCCTTTAAACCTTTTAAAACACAAAGTGCCAGTTAAATACCTGGCAAAGACTTCTTTAAAACCAGGAGGAAGAGGAAAGATCTTTCCCCACACCGCCCCCCCACCCCAGTATACCTGACTGGAAAGCACACAGTTTCATCCCATCCCTCTAAATACAGCCCATGTCCTGGAAACTTCTCCCTCGCTATTCTTTGGTCTCCATTTCAACGCACTCTAGTCTCACCAGAGCCATCAAACCCAAACTTGCAAGAACTCAAGGAAAGGATACCTCTGAAAGGAAGCCTCTGAAAAAAAAAATTAAAAAAATGTTCTTAAACAAAATCATCAGCTGAGCTCAAACTTAGGAACTTTGTGCAAGCTTACACCAGGAGGCACTTTTCCAGCAACTGAAGTGACTTCAGCTATCATGTTTAATGAGTTTCAACAGCATCTAACTTGGATCAAGTTTCCCTCTGATGAAGACAAAATTTTTTGGCACACTGAAAAACTTTACAGCTGCTTTTCAAGACTGCTAAGTGACCATACATGCCATAAAGCTAACAGCCTTCATCAGAGTCTTCCCATAGCTCTGTCTCCTCTGGAAAGAAGCTGCAAGTGCATCTTTCTCTGAAGGCAGAAGCAGCCGTGTGCTCCCACATCTCTATCACCAGGCCTGTATTTCAGTTAGTAGAACCAACTCCAGCT
The DNA here is from genome assembly GCF_028858705.1 of Grus americana. NCBI lineage: Eukaryota > Metazoa > Chordata > Aves > Gruiformes > Gruidae > Grus > Grus americana. Next base: position 2,637,163 of record NC_072879.1, read on the forward strand.
TTTCACAAGTTAATACACAGCAGAAGCTTGTCATCTGGTGCTGCTCTTCTCCTCCAAGATATATGTCAGTTGAAAAACGCAAGCTTTCTCGCGCCGAAAGCTTGAAATGATTACTTGTGCTAACATCAAAGGGCCGCATGCACGGCAAGAAAATAACCTGCAACTCTCACATCCATGTGCCGGTGTAGTTGTTCTCATGGAGCTGAGGTAGAAACAGCAATGTAAGTAGCCATCAAACTATCAAAGGACACTTTTAAATATTCTTCAACGATCACGTTATCTCTATTTCAGGTTCAGTTCAGTGATCAGAGCCAAAACCTGCTCTTCCAGGTAATTCTTAGGCTTTCTTTTCCCATGCACAGAGACCACACTTGCAAACTGCAGGCTAAGAAGTGCAGATTAGCTATTTTCGATGAAGCTTACTCAATTTCAAATCTTGTATTTCCTCGGGTTTAAAATTCTTCCAAATGAGACAGTTGAAAGGAGAAGACAAGTTGAGGTTTTTGGACTCCCCCATTACAATCCTATCTCCTCTGTATAAACGTGAGCAGTATCTTAGTACCCTTTTTTCTGTAGCTATCAGTAAGTCATGTCTTTACCGAGAAAAAAAAACCAAAACAAACGTTTCACACTTGTACAGACCACAGACAGTGCAACAAGATTTAAGATAACTAAAACACGCAGCAAAGGCAAGAGTAAGACTTTCATGGACCAGCAGATATGAGCAACAACAATGATAAATCACTTGCTCTGGCTCTGAGGGCAAGTCTGATATTAAAGGCTTGCTGTATTGATTCGTGTCTGGCACACACAGACATTCATTACCAGAGATGGATGCTAAGTGATGTTTCATCACATCTTCTTTACACAAATCTGCCTTCAAAATGTTAGCTGGTTTATGTGGTGCATAAATAAAGTAAGTAGTTTACAAATGAGAGTATTCAAATCCAAGTCAGTCTTTTTAGGAAGATCTCCAGAGCGTTAATTGGTAGGAATTCATCACCACTTCTCTAAAGAACGTGAAACAGCTCCTAAAGATGAATTTGACCGTGGAAAGTTTTACTGGCTGCATAGAACGAGCATCTACAGCGAGCAGGAAACCTCGGGCCACGTGAGCCACACCATCTCAGTGACAGCTACCTTCTCTAAACGCAGGCACATTAAACCTTAGCTTTACAAATCCACCACTTTCTTTTAACCAAACGCAGCGTTCACGCGCTTCCATTCAATAATAAAGATGTACGCTGGCCCCCAGACAACTTATTACCCACAGCCTTGTATACCTGACAAATATAGAAAAACGAACATGTTTGACCGATTCCCTGACCCCTCAACAATGGTCGTCTTTGTGAGCCTTTAATATCCTTATCAGGTCTGTCTAGACACCCTGACAGCAATTGTCCTTAGTAATGTCAAAACGCACTCTGACCTCTCTCCTCCTCCTCCGGCTCAGCCAGAAGCACTTCGGGGGGATGAAGGCAGGAGCCCATTAGCTTCACAGTCCACGGGGCCCACCTGTGTCTACACCTAAGTCACATCAGGGAGGCCAGAAAATGCACTGAACACAAAGTCTGTTTCGGTAACAACTTCTTTAAAGGAAGGTCCCTTACAAGCAAAAATAACAGCTGAAAAATATTCCTCAAATGAAATATTAAAACAAAGAAAAGGTGGAACGGCAAATCCACATTAACACAGAATGTTTTTACTGTAAGCCTCGAAAAAGAAAACAGAGAGAAGTTATTGTTCCTTCTGAATTTATAGGAAATCTCTCCCCCATGCGTAAAAATCTCCAAACATTTCATCTTCACATTAGTAGATTGCTACTGCGCTATTTAAGGTACCCTATATGTTAACTATGTGTAGAGGTCATTTAGCTTTCAAAAAGATGCAACTATACTAGAAATTCACTGCAGTCAGAGGGAAAAGATGCGTATCCGTGTTCTAGATAAGAAGCCAAATAACACCAAAAAGAGGACTGCAAAGAAAAGCAGAGAATTTTATCCTCAGGATGCAGGATAATAAAAGATGTAATAAACCAGAACTAGCTTAGCCCTAAAGCTAGGAAGGATTTACAAAGATTGTTTAATTGATTTTTCTTCTATTAAAATGCAGATCACACTGTCTGGGATTCAGAAACTCAGACACGCCTTTGTGTCCACTCAGCTCCATGAAGTCCCCTGTCTGAAACTTGCACAATGCCCAACTCGCATGTGCTCAAAGACATGCTGTTCCTTTTTGTCTGGGCCTCTCAGGGCTGAGACGGGGTAAGGAAAGGCAAATCCTCCCTGCTGCCTGAAAGTTTATGTTTTTAGTTAGAAGCTAGCGCAAGCTATTAAACAGGACTTGGAGGAAGATGGGCTCCAATACAGCAGATCGCGCACCGCCGACTGTAGTTTCATACTCCTAAAACACCCCCAAGCCCATAAAACAAATTTAAAATGCATGTGATTACTTCATCTATCAGCCACACAGCTGAGGAGCCATCAGTGCCTCGAGCTGCTGGCTGAAGCAATGACACGCCATTTCTCTTTACAGGAATTATACGTTAGGTTTGTTTTTGTAAGCAACATCAGGACACCCACCACTCTTCCTGTCCCAGAAGCACAATACCCTTTTGTCTATCACCTCTAGAATAAAAGTAGCTTGTTTACAATAACTGACATTACATGACTAAGAACAAACCAAATCAATTAGCCTCACTGCTAAATTTCAGTAATGTGCAATTTTTTTTTTCCCCCCCAACACACACAGCTTGCATTTTTCCCCAAACTTAATCCGAGCAAACCCTAACTCAAATATATTCATTTCCAAAAGGCTTCTTGGAGGCAAAGGTTTCGTCTTCTCACACCAGCCAACACATTAGACATCTGGACATTAGTTGACTGTAATTGATTAGAGTTTGTGATTTAATTTAAAAGCATTCTAAAGAAGATATTAATCTCAGAGCTCTGAAGGGAAGAGAGATGTGTTGGGGAGAAAAATAGATTTAATTCCCTGGGCAACTGTACTAAAAGGTACCCTTGAATTCCCAGTAGCTTTGTCATAAACCACATCCAGAAGTGACAAATAAGGAAGAAGCGGGATAATGTGGCAGCACTGTCGCTAGCTAATGTTTTTACAGCAAGCAACCTTAATTCCTTAGTTTAGCTGGGCATCTAGCAAAAGTTTGATTTCTATTTCTTGCCTTGTTCATGAATAGATCAGCATTACACAGACGAGTGTGTTCATGTAGGTATCCAGCTACAAGTGGCATAAACTTGATTTGTTCGAGCGCGTACGATCTGCTTGAGCAATGATGCTCTGCCAAGCACTCCTGTCTCCAGCAAGTTCCAACTCAGTCAGTCAAGCATCATTTGGAGCTGCTTCTCAGCAAGAGAGGAGGCTGGCTCTGGAGCAACAAACACTGCCCGATCCCCCTGCCGAAAGCAGGCGCCGCAAAAGGAACTGAGGGGGAGAAAGGAGACAGCAGCAGCCGCTTTGCTTTAGAGTCAGAGTCCTGATGTTCAGACCCATGTTGGACAACTCCACAGTACGCTTGACTCCACAAGACTACCAGGTGGAAGTCTCATCACGGATGAGACTTGGCTTAAAGGTTAACCAACTTGCCCAGATTCAAGCTAGAGCCGAGAGAAAACATTAAAATTCTTCTGGGTCTGTTTGTTTATTTTGAATTATCTACTGCAGAGGAAGATTCCAGGCTCCCTGCCCCATTTAACATCTTTCAAACCTAGGGAGTTCGCCTATGAATTCCTTACTTGCCTCAGCTACATTAACTCAATCTCATTAAATTCTACTAGCTGAGGGATTGTTTTCTGAGAAGTGAATAAAACATTATCCAGCTGACCATCTGGATATCTGGAGTGAGCTGGTCTCAGTTAATAAACTGGGAAGACAAAGTTATAAAAGAGCTGCAAACTAAAATTTCTACAGATGTGTTATCAGCACAGCTCTCTGTTTTAACTTGTTAAGAATGGAGTTACAGTGTTACCTGAACTGCAATCCAACTGGCGTTAACAGCGTGCTCTCCAAACGGACCAAACCCTGGAAGAGAAGTAAAAATCCACAGTGATGAAGTCATCCTTACAGGTCTGACAAACTTAAAGTTGCAAAGCGGTCTGTGCTTTCCTTGTTTATATATTCTGAAAGAAAACCCACTTCTTCCAGTGCTCAATCCTTATTTACTTCACATCCAAGTACTAAAAAAGAGACCGTCACAGAAACGTCTGAACTATACACCTTTTACTCTGAAGGAAAACAATAGCTTGCCTCAAAAGAAACTCTTTTATCCCCAACAGACACCAGGGAAGCATATTTTTTCCTTCCTGACCAGGTTAGAAAAACTTGTTATTAACAGATAAGTTGACCAATGTCATGGAATGAGAATCATTATTGGATTTTCTATTCCCAATTGTTTTAGCCCCCAGCGGATGCTTCCACAAATGCAGACAAGCCTGCCTCAAATATTTCTTCTCCGCTCAGGTCTTCACCAAGATCTCTGTTAGCATTAGTTACGCCGTATGAGGAAATAAACAACCCACCTACACCAAGCCACAAAGGTTATGATAGCATTATCAAAAATACTTACTCACTGTGTCCAAATTTCCTAATGAATAACTTGGAGTTAACTAGTAATCCATAACATCTTTTCCTGAGCAAGCACACAAAGGTTAGGCCATTTATCTGGGTGTAACGTCAATATGCTTTAATTTAAAATGTCAGAGTTACCCTATGAGCCTAATGCAATTAGGAGACATAAATTTTGTCTACCTCGTGAAAGGGTTTGAGAGGGACTACAAATATTATATGACACATTAATGGAAACATTCTATTTGCTATCAACACTAAGTCTGAGGTTATACTGTACATGACGACGTAAGGAATTTGCACAGCATGGGCTCGTCCACAAAATCAAAATTAGGTGTGTTTTCCTGTAGGCAAACCTCCAATGTCACTAAGACAATCTACCACTGCAGCACGGGTGAACAAGCTGAATAACCAAATGCCTTTTCAGATGCTTCTGCAAGTCAGCGAGGTCCTACACGACTCTCTGGAAACAAACAATTGTGACCTGCTAGGCTTCATTCCTAAAGAAACAGTAATAGAAGAAGAAATAAAATACGTATATCTCTTAACGATTCAGCCACTGGAAGGCTGAAATTCTACAGGTGCCCACGCACGTAACGTAAACCTCTTGCTCTGAAGCCAAACGCAAACTGGCACAAATACAACTGTGGGCTATTGCTCCTCTGACTCATCTCCTATATAGATCCCTCGTGTTATCTCTTTCGCAGAAGATAAGCAACTTTGTCGGCAGCATGAAACTCCACCGAGCATGCCCAGGAGTTTCTCTGCATCCACAATAGGGCCCTCCAAGGCTCGTTAGCAGTAAACCAGCTGTAGAGATCTTTATGGGATTATCTCCTTAGAGTTCTAAAAAAGAAATTGTGCACAAATAATACTTATCCTCAGCGAGCACGTGCTCCTAACTGAATGGGAACACAATGCCATTGCTAGTTTTAAAAAGGAATTTAGCGTGACATCGATGACAGATTATCAAATATGGGTAGAACCGACCAGATAACCACTGCATTTTAGAAACAGGCTTCCCTGAAAACAGGGAAAAAAAAGAGCGGAGAAGTGTTGCAACCAGTAGACTATTTACTGATGCAAGTTTTCTGTTTAGTCACGACCAACTGCATCCGCTCAGCACTAGATAAGGGTTTGGGAAAGCCAGAATTTGCCACCTGCTTCTTCGCTCTCCGCAACTGTTCTCTGCAAAGACACTTGCCTCCAATTAAAACCGCTCCAGCGCATCGACAACAACGAACCCCTCGCCCCCATGCTCGCTATTCAAATGGCCTCAACTTCAGCTGCTGGGGTGGGGGGGAATAGTTTCACCGAGTTCCCCATTTGTCACAGAACTGCCTTCCTCACAAATCAAGCCATCCGTCCTTTGTACCCCGGGGAAAGGAGCCTGACAAGCTCTTGCCTGCGATGCCGGGGCCTTTCATTCCCTCGCTTATTCTTCCCTGAGGCGCTTCTGCCGTGCTGCGTGGGTTATTTTGATAACGGCTTTGACACCTTGACGGCTCAGGATGGGGTGGTCAGCAAGCAAATCCCCACCACTACCACGCTCTGTTTTTCCTGCTCCTTGGGAGATTCAGTCCCCTTCTTTCCCCAACCAGCAAACCCTTGGGGAGGATCAGGGATGGAAGAGGGGGATCCCAAAGCCCCCCCTCCCCATGCCTGGCCAAGCGTTAGGAAAGCCACTGCAGTGCCCCTCACCAAACCACACACCCCTCAGCTCCTGACACCCACACCACCACTGCAGCCCCCCGTTCCCCAAAGCCCCCCAGACCCTGCCCCCCCATCCCCAGGGCTCCCGCTTATCACCCCACACAGGGGACACCCCCCGAACAGCCCCCCAAGGGGACAATCCCCACATCCATCACCTCAAGAAAGGGGTCCCCCACCTCCCCCCCTCCATCTACCCCTCCCAGCCCCCCCCCCCAAGACGCCCCCCCCCCCCCCCGATCTCCCCCCGCTGCCCCGTACCCGTCACCACCACCGCCCGCCGCGGCTTCTCCATCGCGGCTCCGGCCCGTCCCGCCGCCGCCGCCGCCGCCGCCGCCGCCGCCCCTCACTGAGCGCCCAGCCCCGCCCCGCCACCGAGCTCGCTCCGCCCAGCCGCCTAGAGCGGCCCCCCGCGAGGCCAGAGCTCGCTCCGCCCAGCTGCCTAGAGCGGCCCATGTGAGCCGCTTCCGACGTTAGGGCGGAAGTCGCTCGGCGGGAACCGCTTCACCGTGAAGCGGCGTTCTCCGGGCCTGGGGAGAGGTGGGGAAGTTTGTAAGGGGCTCCCGGTTTTGCCGCCTCAGCACGGGCACGGTGGGAGTTGGTTAAACCGTTACAAAACGCTCAGCTTGATCCTGGCGCGGGGCTCTCCTCCCTCCCGGGGAGGCTGCGAGCGGCCTGGGTTGAGCACGAACCGGGGCCTGCATCCGCGGGTACCGGAAGGGGCCGTAGAGGACGCCGGGAAACCGGCGCGCGCACCGCGGGGCACTGTGGGTACGCCACCGCTTCCCGCCCCGCTCCTCAATTTGCGTCGCTGTCGTAAAGACGCGGACTGGGCGCCGCGGCGATGCTTTACGGCCGAGGCCGAGTTCCGCGCATCTGATTGGCTCCGCCGTGGCCGCGCCGCTTCCTGATTGGCCCCGCCTGGGGCCGGGGGCGGTTTGAGCGGCAGCGCCCGGCGCGGCGGCGGCTCCGCGGCTCAGGCACGATGGTGAGTGGTGGCGGCGGGGCCGGCCCAGCCCGGGGGCTGCAGCTGTGGGGAGGGCTTGGTTTGCCTCTCCCCGCCGCCTGGGGTGTCGTGGTCGGTGTCCCGGTCCCCGGCGGTGCCTGAGGCCTCTATCTTTCTCTCGCAGCTGCCCCTGTCCCTGCTGAAGACGGCGCAGAACCACCCCATGGTGAGTACTGGCAGCGCGGCCCAGCCCCGGTCCCGCAGCCCTCCCTGGCCTCGGGCTCGCCGGTACCGTGCAGGTGACACCAGGGCGGGTCCCTGTACCGGCCGGTGCCCCGGGGGCTGGGCTGGCGCCCTGTGACTCCCGTCTCTTACAGCTGGTGGAGCTAAAGAACGGGGAGACGTACAACGGGCACCTGGTGAGCTGCGACAACTGGATGAACATCAACCTGCGGGAGGTCATCTGCACGTCCCGGGTAAGGCCGGACCCCCTGCCGCGGGCAGCCGGTTGGGGTCACACACACACACCACCACCCCCCCCCCCCGCACCCCCAGTGAGCCCTTGGGGTGCGTCCCTGCGGGTGCCCAACCTCCTGCCATGCAGCTGGGCTGGCTCTGTTGTAGCTCAGAGGCCGTCGCTCCTGTGGAAGCGTGACTTCTGCCTGAAACACAAATTTAATATAGTTATTTATAATATCCACGACAAAGGAAGGCACTCGGGCGCACGCTCAAGCGGGTCAGCTCTCTGCACCACACAGAAACGCTGTGCGAGCATTTCCCCCGTGAGAGGGTTCTTGGTGTGGGGCTGGGGGCTGCGGGACGGGGTGCGATAGCCCTTGCTGTGACACTGAGCTGGGTTTCCTGAGAACGGAGCCTTCATCTGTCACATGCTGTCCCAAGAAGCGAGATCTGTTTCACATGCTGCGCTAACTTTTATTAACCTGCTTGTCTCTCCCCCTCTAACTCTCCACATCAAAACGGAGGAGCCTGTTGTTTACCCATGCCGGGGCTCTGCGCTGTCTGGTACTTTTGCCCTTGGCCAAAGGTGCTCCAGAAGATTGTGATCTGTGTTTTGGGCTTTGACCTCAGTCAGAAGTGTCTGGTCTTGTCCTTACCCGTGGGAAGCGGCAGCCGGACGGATGTTGGCTCTTGCTGTTCTTTCCCTGCCTCAGAACATTGGAGCTCTGCGTGAGAGACTGGCAGAGATCCTCGTTGTTCCAAAAATCTCTCTGCAAACCCCCAGTACCTGTTGTTTCTGCAACAGGAAAGCTTTGAGCGATGTTGCTGGGGTGCGGAGGCACGTTTGCATGTCGGTGTGACTGAGTAAACATCTTGAGTGAGGTTTGAGAGGGATCTTCGGGGCGGAGCGGTGGGGTTAGAAATTCATGGGCACACCTTGGCTTCTGGCTGGACAAACAGGGAGGAAACGCTGTCAAATTTAGCAGGAGGGGGACTAAGAAGAGGTCATGCCCGCGACTCGGGTGATATCATCCTTCTCCTAGGAAAGTCGCTTCCTACAGCTCGGTGCTCTGCTGCGGAAGAGCAGTAGCTCGGGTTTTATTCCCTCTGAGTGATGTAGAGGGATTCAGATCACACAGAAAAAGCAACCGGGCTTGTCAGCGGTGCCTCTGCCTGCCTTAAAACACCAAGACACCTCCAAACCCTGGGTGAAAGTGGAGCTGGAGCCGCTGTCGGGGTTTTACTGGTGGCACTGGTGGGGACTGGCCGCTAGATGGCACGGAGCGGCGGTGGACGGGCAGCCCCGGGCCCGGGGGGGGGCCGGTTGTTTACTCCGGGAAGGCCGGAACGAGGAAGCAGGGAAGCCTGGCTCCATCCCTTCCTGCATCCCGAGCCAAGGAGCAGCCAGGCAGATCCAAGGCAGGGTGGGGTTTGCTGGGTGTCTTTTAGAAGAGGACTGTTTCTCTCTGTCTTGTCTTGTGCGCAAAGAACTTGCCTGTACAGGCAGAGTTGCCCCAAATAACTCCCGGGGTGGAGGGAGGGAAACGACTATTTTATCCCAAGAGAGGAGGAACGAGGCATTCTTGTTTAACCTCCTCTTCTGGGACATGACGGACGCCTCATCCACATGCTGCCACTTGAGAATCGCTGGGCTCCAGCAATCCCATCTGCAGCCAAACGCTGACAGAGTCGGGGCTGCGGTGGCGGAGCGGGACGAGGCGGGTCCCTGTCCCTCCTCCCAGTTACATCATGGGCAGCCGAGTTGTTGTTCAGCTTCACTCCGTTCCTATTCCCACAGCTGCCCTTGGTACGCCATACTGAAGCTCCGATTGATTCCATCCTTTGAAACCCCTGAAACGGCGTTAAACAGCTAACAAACAACATACAGAGATGGCTGCTCTGTAACTGGCCACCTGAAAACTTTCTTTTTTATATAGATACAGAATCTGTAAGCTCCTTATTTTCCACACACCCCGCAGCCAGCTGGCTCTGGACCTGCCTCCCTGCTCCATCCACACCCCAGAGGAGCGAAGGAGTGAGGTGACTCCCAGCTGAGGCTGCTGGAGAAGAAACCTGGCCACGCAGCTGCCTTTTTCTTGCCAGAGTTGGTTGTTGGTAGCTGTTGTGTGTAACTCGCCACCCTCATCTCTCTCTCGTCCCGCTTTTGATTCCCTTCTTGGATGGGAAGGGAAGGTGCTTGTTTCCTCAGCCTCCTCTTCCTTCATTTTGTGCAAGTGTTAGAGGCAGTTGTGGAATAAATTGAAATTACAGTTGCTCGTGGCAGAGTGCCCTCCCCCCCCAGGTTGTAGGGTTATGTGTTTTGGAGGGGGGAAAAAAAAACCCAAAACACCCTTTTTTTGCGGCTAATTACAGATAATGCTTTCAGAAAAGATTGGTGGAGCTGTCACGCTCTCCGGAAGTAATGGAAATGCCCCCAAAGTGATACAAAAGCACCTGAGTCTGTTAGTAACCTAACGCATTGCTTCCCCGATAGGATGGAGACAAGTTCTGGAGGATGCCGGAGTGCTACATTCGTGGCAGCACGATTAAATACCTGCGTATCCCCGATGAAATAATTGACATGGTGAAAGAAGAGGTGGTGTCCAAGGGCAGAGGCCGTGGCGGGATGCAACAGCAGAAGCAACAGAAGGGCCGTGGTGTTGGAGGTGCTGGACGAGGTAATGATCCTGTTTGTTTTTCAGCTCAGCGAGGGATGAGCGGGATTCCTGCCTTTAAATTTCACCTCGTACAAGGAATGGCTCTCGCTTCTTGGCTTTAAACCCGGAACCGTGTGTCTGGGAGAAGCTGGAGCCACTCCTGTGCCGAGATCTAGTGGAGTGAGTGTGTTGCCTCCCTCGTAAGGCAGCCTCTGCCAAAGAATAGAAAGGATTCGTGCCAGGGATGTGCCTCCCTCGTTCCTGGGGTTGGGCAGGAGCTTAAGAGAGTCTGAACTTGAGTGTTTCTACCCTTCCTGGGTAGTTCAGGAGTGTGGCCCTACAAAACTGGTGTCTGTTAGCTTAGCAAGTCTGGGAGGGAAACAAATGGCTATTCTGTTTGAAAATAGACTGGGCTCTGACCATGGCAGTGATAGAAAAACATCATCTTTTTCTCCCATTATAATGGGGCTTTTGATCCCTGACTTGTTGATTTTTTTTATTTAAAAAAAAAACCACATCTGAGGGTTTGTGTTCCCCCTGCTCGACATGAATAATTCATGTTTCTGATAAAAGGGGAGGTTGCCACTTATGAAAGAAATAGGTCACCAAAAGAAATCTTCCTTCCCTGTCCCACTTCACAGGGTTAGGTGATCTCGGAGCACTTCACCTGGGGGATATCTTGCTCTTTTCTCCCCAAACTGTCCTGCTGGAAGCCCGAGAGCCGTTTCTCTCCTTTCCAGCTCACCCTTCCTGCCATGTCTCTGCGATTCGCTTTGCGGTCACCTTGCTGAGCCCTGGGGTTGCTCTCAGTACAGGCTTAGCCTGGAGTAGGAGCTTAAAATCCTGAGTGCGCTCACTTGCTACAACAAAATTGGGTTTGGCCTGGGAAATCTTAGGTTTTAAAAGGAGCCCTGGGGACTGAGACATCTACGGGTGCAGGCTCTTTGCGGAGCACCCTTAATGAGCTGCCTTCGATTTGACTATGCAAGGAATCCTGGTAGGACAGCTGGGATCTACCCGGGGCCATCACGCCACGCTAGGACGCGTGACGTGCAGCGTCTCCGACTCCCAGGGACTTCTGGAGGAAAAACCCCTGCGATTTCTGCTACCTCCTGGAAGCTCCAAGCATGCAAAAGTGACCTTTACAAATATGAAGGCGCCTTTATTTTTCCTCCTTCCCTTTTCAGTGTCCAAAGCACTTGGCATAACAGTTTTTTTGGATATGGTTATTTGGACAAACATTTTAGTTGAAATATTTTCTCTGCTGTAGAAATATCCACCTTGTGGAGAGCAGAGCTGAGCTCTGTATGAGGTGGATTCCCTGCTGTTTTGATGTGCAGCTTAAATTCGCTGATGGAATATTTTAAAGGGAAGCTCCGGCATTTGCTAATTAGCTAAAAGGTTTGGCTCTCATTACTGAGACATGAAGGGAGGAGGAAAGAAAAAAAAAAAAAGGCAGGACAATTTTGTTGAGAGGCCGGCAGGCAGAAGTAAAGCTATAATTGTGCACGGTTGAAAGGATTATTGTTTCTGACCCTGGTAATCCTTTGTCTTTTACTTCTTGGCTTGCCAAATTCAGAAGTACAGCAGTCTTTGCTCAGCTTCGCTGGGAGCAGCCAGAGCCCTGCGAGCATCCCAAGGACTGCAGGGTTAGGAGCAACTATTATTTCTTTTTTGCTGCTGGTTTAGCAGAGCAGAGGGCTGGAGCGAAGCTCTTCCGCCTGGTGCCCAGCCTGGGTCTCCTTCGGTTCTGCCTTTTGTGCAGAGGTGGCTGGCAGGGTAGATCCGCAGTCTCTTTATCGCTTGCACGCCGAGATAAAAATTACTGCCTGGAATTGCCTTCTGTTTGGGGTGAATCTGAGCAGGGAGAGGAGGGCTCAGCGGCTCCCATGACACAGACGGTCACAGCTCTTGGGTCTCATGGCAGCCCCTCAGTTCCTGCTGCCTCCCCAGCAGCGTGCAGTACCCAGTGCCCTCTCCGGAGCAGTCAATCGCCCTGTCCAGCAGTGAGGCGGTGACTGAGGGATGTATTTTTTCTGTTTTGTAGCTGAACGGTCATCAAACCGAGTCACCCTTGTTGTCGCTTTTGGTTTGCCCTTACGGTTTTCAGGGGACACGGTATAACCTGCTTATCCCTCTGGATTTAAAATGTGGTGTCTCTTCCTTGCTTCCATTTTTCAGAAGTTAGCTTCGATTTACGATGATAGCATGGCTAGCTGGAGGGCACGTTAACGTATCACTGAACTTGCTGGCGAGGGGGGGATAAATTTATGCACTTTGTAAATACGGGGTCTGGAATTGGCAAGGGAGAAATCTAAAAGTCATGGTTCTCTTTCAAAGACTAGAAAAAGGCATGCATTTGGGTAAAACAGAAATAACTGTAAAGCACCAAGCGGTTGGGAGATGTTGGTGGCGTACACTGATGCTGTCACATCCGTGCTCTCTCTTTCTGCCCCGTAGGTGTGTTTGGTGGCCGTGGCCGAGGAATACCAGGCAGCGGAAGAGGCCAGCAGGAAAAAAAGCCAGGCAGACAATCGGCAAAGCAATGAGAGGCTGTCTGCACCCTGGCTGGGGACAGTGCTGCGATGCCGTTTTGTTTTTTATCACCTCAGGATTGCCACGTGTTCAAAAGCGTTACCTTTCTACTCTTCCGTCAGTTGATCAGTGCCCGAATCATGTAGGTTGGAAGCCCCTCACAATGTAATCTGGTAAAGTGGAGTTACTCACTCCTGGTAGTCAGCAAGTCATTGAAAATATTTAAAAAAAAAAAAATCATTCATGGTTAAGGACCTAAGTTCTGCCTTCTCCTGAGAGTGAAAGCACTATTTAATTTTTCAGGGTCACCAGGTTTAATTTAAAAGATTAACCATGTGCAGTGGGATAAAAATGAAGGCAAACACTTTCTGGGTTGTTTGGATTTTTATTTTTTTTTTTATACTTGAAACTTGGGAAACTTGTTGCATTTGTAACTGATACAAGTGTTTTAGTTTAAAAACACTGATCTTGAGGATATTGTATCTTTATGTGAGTAGTCTTAGAGGTTTTTTTTAAAAAAAAAAAACAACAACAAACTTTTAAGCTATTGCTTATCTTCTATTTCTGGCCAGTCAGTTCTGTCTCTCTCCTATGGCTTAAAGGAGAACTTGGGATGAACGTTGCATTGGCCTTCAAGGTTTGTTTCCAAGAGAGCTTTGTGATTAACGACGGTTTCCCAATTAGTGTATTACTAATTTGACTTCAGATTTGAAGTTTCCTTTAAAGGAAAGGATTTTCTGTGTTTTCTTGGGGAAGGCTGGTGTGCCCCTTACTCTGTGTTTTGTTTTGGTGGGGTTTTGTGGGTTGTTTTTTTTTTCTGAAAAGCAACCGAGCTGTTGAGTTGAAGTGATTTATTTCCCCGCACACACTTTGAAAACTCTCTCCCTTGCGCCTGTGAAAGTCCTGAACTCTGACAATATTTCTCAAGCTTATTTCTTCTGGTACCTAGTGACTGACTTCACTATAAGTACTTGTCGTTTCCTTTTCTAGTCACCGATTATCTTTCCTTGGGGACACAGACCAGCGTGCGAGCGTGTCCCTCCTGTAGGTTACGAAAGCTCCTGTGAATTCCCAGGTCGGGTTGTTCCAGTCTTCCATCCCACGGGGTGCAGGGTCCCACAAGCAAAATGCACCCACAAAATATCCTGGCTGATCTGAATTGAATGTCTGCATGGAGGCACGACGGGGAGAAAGAGGCTCTGGCTGTGCCTCAACCCCCCGAACGGATGAAATTGCTTAATTTTAGGGGAAAAGCTGATATTGTGACTTGTTCTGAACAGGTTTTTTGGTTTTGGTTTTTTTGGTTTTTTTACAACCGAGTCCTGTATCGAAGCCTACTCTCTGCCATCACCACTGTATTGAAAAATGAGTAAAGAACATGCTTTTATATATACTTATTTTTTTAATGTTTATAGAACTTGTGCGCAGTGGTGAGTAGGAATAAATCACCAACCTGTACGAAACGACTCCCTCTCTGTCTGCAACGGCGCCGAGCCCTGCCTGACCCCGCGTGCTCCTGCAGCTTCGCCTAAACCCTTACTCAAGCCTAAATCCCCAAGCAGACAGGCTAAACCTTTGGTTTCTAACAGCAGCCACGTGTTCTCTGCGGCCGCCTGTCCTCGGCGAGGCGTTAACCAGCACTGCCAGCACTCGATCTCCATCCTGGGCAAGCTGGCTTCTGCCAAGGAGCCAATTCCAGGCGATGGGAACGGGGCACGCATGTTCCTCCCTCCTGGAAACTCGGTCTCACCGTAAACACCCATGTGGCATTTTAACAAAGCCCAGGCTGAGCCCTGTGTCAGACTTTCCCTTCCCAACCTGTTCCCTCCCTTTCAAGTCCCTCCAGCCACAGAAACTCCGTGTGTTACAGCTGCCCTGGTGAAAAAGGAAACGACTGCAGTGCTGTCTGGATTTAAAGTCTGTTCTGGCCAGATAAATCTTCACCGCAACAATGGGACCTTTGGCTTTGGCTCAGAGTCCTCCAAGTACGCCTTATCTCCTGGCAAAGCTCTGGGGTGAGGCGTCGGTGCTCGTTAAGTTCTGCTTTCGTTTAATTACAACCACAGGCTTTAGCAGTCTTCGCTGCTTGCCTTCCCCCCCCCCCCTTCCTTTTTCCACCTCTGTAGGAATATTTTTGTCTGGACCTGTGGCGCAGCCCCTGCGAGGGCAACTGGCAGCAGGTTGGGTGGAAGATGGTTCTGTGTAAGAGTGGCATCGAGCCTGGGCGTCGATGCAGAGCTCATCAGTGGCTTTGGGCCTTTCTGCCCCAAAACCGGGTGTCTGGGGCTGTTTGTGTGCTCCAAACCTGCCCTGTGGCAGCGCAGGGAGGTGAGGAGGAGGAAAAAAAAAAAAAAAACCAAACAAAAAACCCCCAAAACCAAAACAGGGAGGAGCAAGATAAAAGCAACAACCAGAGAGGAGGAAAAAGGTCTGAGCCTCGCTGGCGGCGTGGGTGGGTGTGCGCAGCCTGGCAGGGCCAACGTGTCCCGGCCGGAAAGACGGGCTGGGTCGGGCTGGGGGGGGACCTAGCAAAGGCCACCGTGGAAACCCTCCCTGCTCCCTTCCCGTGACATTTTGGTGGTGATCGGACCCATGGCAGCTCTGGCAGCTGTGGGGCTGTGGCTCTGGCGCTGCAGCACGGTGCTGCTGGCCGCCCCGCGGTGACTCATAACTTCTGTGCCTCGCCGGGGAGGCAGCACAGGAATAGTTACACACCAGCCGCCTGCGACGCGGAGGGAGTGGCTGCTGAAATATTTCAGGGCTGCACTAAGCAACTAAAAATACACGTCAAACCCTCCTCCTTTTTCCTTTTTAAATGTGTTTGCTTTCTTTCAATTTTTTTTTTTTTTTTTTTTTAATTCTTGGTTTGGATTGTTGGAGGCCCCCACGGGCAGTGTGGCCCCTTGGGGCTTCCTTGGGGACCGGTGTGGGTTTGGGGGCAGGCGCTGGCAGCCCACGACTTCTTGTATTCCCAGCTCGGTTCCTCTCTCCCTCCCTGTGGCGATGACTAAGAGGCGGCTTCCCCTGTGCACCCCATGCCTGCCGTGCAAATCCCGGGGCTGTAAACGCTCTCCTGCTTGTTCCCTTTTTGGGGGGCGGCTCAGCGTGCCGGGAGGGCAGAGGGATGTGGGTGCATCCACGGTAGCTCGTGGGCGTCTTGGCATCTTGCTTTGGGTCCGGCCTGCGTCCTCGGTTGGATCTGTGGGTGTCGAGCGGCAGCGTGGCACCTTGTCTGGGATCCCGGCCGGAGCAGCAGAGCAGGATCAGGCACCACGGGGGTAATGGAGCTGGTTGTGCGCAGGGAACGTTCCTCTTGGGGCCAGGGAAACAGGGAGAGCAGGAGCCACGCGGGGACCCGCCACGCTCGGAGGTGTGAGGATGCTCTGGTGAACACGGTCCTGCTTGAGGCTCGTTGTGCCTTGCCGAGGTCTGGCGGTGGCGTGGATTCATCTGAAATCCTCACCGCCTGCTCCGGGGGTAAATATAGCCCGGCTGGCAGGTGGTGAAGCGCAGCGTGACTCAGTGGGTGCTCGCGGGGCCAAGCTGGGCTCCGACGCCTCCGGGAATAGCAGCTTCGGCCACCAGCCCCCAGCCAAGGTGCCACTGGCCAGGGACCGCCCTACTCGTGCTCCCCACGGGTCTGCCCTCTCAGGAGGCGGAAGGGGCTGCTGAATCACGAACCTCATTAAACGCTCATTAAGAAAATGAAGCTGCCGGCTCCCTGTGGGCATCAGGCTGTGCCACCGGCAAGACAACCTGCAGCATCTCTGGTTTGGGGACAAGGGATGTGAGGGATGAGCACCCGTGGGGATGGGGCGGGAGTGTGGGGGACACGCAGCAGGATGAGCCCCAGGGTGCTCCGACCCTTGGAGAGGAACGAGGCCAGGGGAGGGTGGCAGGGTTTTGCCGGCGGCAGGGCCTGGTCAGAGCGCAGCTCATGGCTCGCATCCCTGGCTGCTGGCCAGCCGCTCTTCCAGGGAGGCCCCGGGGCTGGTTCGTTCCTCCCTGCAACTGATTAAAGCACCTTTCAGCCAAAGCTGGTTCTCATTTCATCCCGCTGCAGCCCGGATTGCGATGGGAGAGGGGGGGACACGTGGGGGTGCAGGCAGGAGCACAGATGCGGATGCCCGTGGGGCGCAGGCAGCCATGCCCATGGGTGCGTCCCAGGACAGGGGGTCCCCAAGTGGTGTCGGGGCAGGGGGAGCTGCCCACCCCCCTGCCATCCTTGTCCCTTGTTGGCCCGGTTTCGTCAGGATGGAAAGTCTGAACCTGCCGGTCCAGCCGCCGGCCGCGCCCCTAATGACGGGTTTGCGGCGGAAACACGGACGGCGGCTTCACCTGGGAGCCCTGCGCCGGCCCAGCCCGCCGAGCCCCGGGGACACTGGCGGCACCGCCGCCTCTGCCACCATCCCTGGGCCGGGACACCGGGGCTGGCAGGGTGGGAGGGGCACAGGCACAGAGCTTGGTCCTGCTCTGGTTTATATGAGGTTTAATCAACTGGGTTTATGTGAGTTTAATTAACTGCAGCTGTGGGGGGAGGGTAGCTCCCCGTTGGTCCCAGCCCCCTCGTGCCTCAGTTTCCCCAGTGCCAGCACCATGTGTCCTGGGCCTGGAGGCTGCCCCAGCCCTGTCCTGGATGTCACCACGTCCCCTGTGGCCTCCCTGCAGCCAGGGCTGAGTGTCCCACGCTCTGCCATGCCCTGTGCCGTGCCTCGTGCTGTGCCCTGTGCCATGCCGTGCCCTGTGCCGTGCCCTGTGCCGTGCCATGCCCTGTGCCATGCTCTGCCATGCCGTGCCCTGTGCCGTGCCCTGTGCCGTGCCATGCCCTGTGCCACACTCTGCTGTGCCTCATGCCGTGCCCTGTGCCGTGCTGTCCCCACGCCCCATGCCGTGCCTGTCGGCAGCCGGGGCAGGGACTCCCAGCTGCCCTTGCCCACTCCAGGCGGGCAGAGGGCCCGGGACGGCACCGGTACAGCCGCCACTCCGGCCTGGCACCGCCGGTGCAGGGTCCCCCCGGGCCGCCTCCCGCCCCCCCCCGCCACTGCCGGTTTCTGGCGCTCGTTAGCGCCGGCCCGGGCCCGTCTGGCTGCAATGAGGGGCGGCTCCAGCGGCACCCGTGTCCCCGCCGCGCCCCGGGTGAGCGGGGCCGGGACCCCTCGGTCGGTACCGCGGGGGGTTATCGCCGGCCATCGGCGCTGCCTCCCCCCGCGCGGCGGTTCCACGCGGGGACGGGTGACGTCAGCCGCTGACGCCGATCCACCCCCTCAGCCGCCTGCGGGCTTGGCCGGCAGTGACGTGCGCTGCCGCCGCCACCGCCACTGTTTAACTCCTTCCCCGCTGCCGGTGGAGCAGGGACCGGGGAGGGGGGGTGGGGGGGTGTCCAAGCCTGGTTGATGACCCACCGTGCCGCGGCCGGAGCCGTGATGGCGCGACCCCACGCGTGAACCGCGGCTGGCTGCGCACCGGTGCCGGCTAGGCAAACCCCGGTGCCACCGGGACACACCGCCGGGGCGGGGGGGGGGGGAACAACACGACGGGCACAGGGATGGACTGCGACAAGGGCGGGACCGGGGGCACCGCCGTCCCGCGGGGCAGGTCCCGGTGGGCCCGGGCACCGCTCCGCTCCGCTCCGCCCCGCCCCTCCCCTCCCCTCCCTTTGTGCCCAGCCACGTGACCGCCCCTCCCCCCGCCCTGACGTCAGCCCAGGGGCCCTCGCGCTGTTGTCCCGTTTACCCGCCGGTTTCCCCGGCGACGGCGGGGGCCAGGAGTGGGCGTGGCACCGCCTCCCGGGGCGGAGGACCCGCCTCCTTATGCAAACGAAGGCGGGCGAGGACGTCATCTGCAGCCAATGGCGGCTCGGCGAGGTGAGGTCACCGCGGCGGCGTCCGCGTATTTAAAACGGCGCGGGGGCCGCGGCGGCGGCAGACGCGTGTGTGCGCGCGCGCAGGAGTGGGGCCGTGGCCGGTGCTACCGGCGCCTTCCCCCGCCCTCCCCTCCCCCGCCGGCGCAGCGCTCGCCCCGTTCCTTTCCTCCCCCCCCGCCCCGGCCCCGTTCCCCCGCAGCCGGGCGGGGGAGGAGGATGGAAACACCCTTCTACCATGATGATGTGTTGAGCGGCCTCGGCAGCGGCTTCGCCCCGTCCTCCGGTAGCAGCGGGCTCCTCCTGCCCTTCCCCGGCGGCAGTATGATGAAGAAGGACGCGCTCGGGATGGCGTTACCGGAGCAGGTGGCGGCGGCTTTGAAAGCACCGGGTGCGGCGAGCGGTGAAGCGGCGGGTTTGCTGGGTTCGGCCGAGCTGGGTCTGCTGAAACTGGCGTCCCCCGAACTGGAGCGGCTCATCATCCAGTCCAACGGGCTGGTGACCACCACACCGACCAGCGGGCAGTTCCTCTACCCCAAAGCGGCCGCCTCCGAGGAGCAGGAGTTCGCCGAGGGTTTCGTTAAAGCGCTGGAGGACTTGCACAAGCAGAACCAGCTGGGCGGCGGCGCGGCGGGGAGCGGCGGCGGCGGAGGAGGAGGCGGCGGTGGCGGCGGCGGCGCTGGAGGAGGCAGCGGAGCGGGCGAGTTGCCCGCCGCCGGCCTGGCCCCGGAGCCGCCGGTGTACGCCAACCTCAGCAGCTACCCGGCGGTGAGCTACGCCGCCGATCCCGGCCCCTTCGCGGCGCCCCCTCCGCGGCTCCCCCCGCCGCCTCCTCCACCGCCGTTAAAGGACGAACCTCAAATCGTCCCGGAGGTGCCGAGTTTCGGGGAGAGTCCGCCGCTTTCCCCCATCGACATGGACACGCAGGAGCGTATCAAGGCGGAAAGAAAGCGGCTGAGGAACCGAATCGCCGCTTCCAAGTGCCGCAAGAGGAAGCTGGAGCGGATCTCCCGCCTGGAGGAGAAGGTGAAGAGCCTTAAGAGCCAGAACACGGAGCTGGCCTCCACCGCCAGCCTGCTTCGGGAGCAGGTCGCCCAGCTCAAGCAGAAGGTCCTCAGCCACGTCAACAGCGGCTGCCAGCTCCTGCCCCAGCACCAGCACCAGGTGCCGGCTTACTGACCCACGGGGGACCGAGGGGGCTTCCCCCCCCCGCCCCACGCTGCCCCGGGCACGGACTGAGGGGGCCCGGGCACGGACTGAGGGGCCCCGCGGAACTTGAGGGTGCGAGGGGGAGGGAGCGGACGGTGTTCCTGGGGTTGGGGGGTGCTGTGGGGGCCGCCCTCCCGCCCCGCAAACGGACTGAGGGGGAGCCCGGGCCGCCCCTGCCGGGACACGCGGGCCCCCGCGCCCGAGACATTCCAGTCAGGCCCCAGTAAAACCCCACGACATGGAGACCCGCCTCTGGCTGTCTGCTGCGCCGGGGGAGAGCGGGGGGGGGGTTGGAATGGACGGACGGGGTGGTGGTGGTGGGGGAAACGGATGGGCCCGGCGCGGCGGCGCGGGCAGGAAGCGGCGCGGCCGGCTGCCATCTTGGGGCGGGGGGGGGGGGGGGGGGGGGGGGGGGGCCGGGGGGGTGATGGAGTGGAGGGGGTACCCCTGCGGGGCTGCGAAGGGGTCCTGAGGGGTTAGGAGGGTGATGGGGGGTGATCTTGCTGGGTGATAGGGGAGGGTTTGGGTCTTGGGGGCTCCCTTGGGCTGAGGGGTTTACTGGGGCTCTCTTGAGGGGGGGTGGTGGGGTGGTCTGGGGTTACTGGGAGTCCCCTGGGCTGGGGGGGGGTGGTGGGTGGATCTGGGCTCTGGGCCTGGTCTGGCTGTTGTCCTGCCAGACCCCTGGGGTGGCTGGTGCCCCTGTGGGGTGGGAGGTCACCAACACTGCCACACACTGTGCTGGCACCCTGGGGTCCCCCAACAGCGCCTGACTGGGCCCTGCCAGGGCGGATGGCAAGGCTGGGCCTCTGTGGAGCCTCCATGGCTCCTCCCTGGCTTTGGCAACCAGCCTTGACTTCCTGGCACTGCTGTCGCTCCTCCTCTGTGTCCCCACCTGTGGGGCATGGTCCCAGCTCTGTCCTACAGAGCAGCACCCAAGGGATGGACCCTCTTTCCTGGGAGCGTTTGGGGATGGTGGCACCGATGGCAGGAAGGTTGGACCGGCTGCCACTGGGCTGCTCTGGCCTGTTCCAGCTGCGGCGTGCTGAGCTGTGCTGTACCATGCCAGCACCAAGGATTGTCCGGCACGACGGGGCCCTGCTGTGGGCGTCAGCGGGGGGAGCGTGACCTCCCTGGGGACCCGGCACGGTGCTGGGCTGGCTGCGGTTTGCTGAAGGAAGCGCCCTTCCCCGCCGTGCGGAAGCAGCCCTGGTGCGGTCGTGCTGCGCCCCGGATGTGCTGCTGTGGCGCAGAGGTGGATGGGGTGTCCCCCGGTCCCCATGGCAGAGCCAGTTGCAGCCCCACGGCTGCCACCAGCAGTGGGGTCCAGTGTCGCTGTGTCCCCAGATTCCTTTGTCCCTGCACCCCGCGTCCCCACACCTCCATGTCCCTGTGTCCCCACCCGGACCCTTGTCCCCCTCGGGGTGATGCAGACAGGGGTGGCTCCCAGTTTGGGGTGGCGGGGGGGATCCTCCCGGTGGCCGGGGGTCCCGGGGTGCGGCGCGGCCCGGTGCCGGCAGGGGGCGCCGCGGGCGGGGTCCCCCCTCCCGCCTCCCCCGGGGCGGATAAAGGCGGCGGCGGCGGCGGGCGGTGGCAGAGCGGGCCCGGGGCGGCGGCATGGCCCGGGGCGCGCTCCGCCTGCTGCTCTGCTGTGCCTCTGCCCTGCTTGCTGCAGGTACCGGGGGATGGGGGGCACCGGGGAGGGGCCGTGCGCCCCGGGGGTCTCCATGGGGTCCTGGGGGCGCTTGGGGTCTGTGCACCCCCGCAGTATGGGGGGGCTGAGTGCTTCCCGGTGGAACCGGGGAATGGGTCCGTGGCTTCCCCCCGCCCAGCCCTGCAGCACGGGGCACCTGGGGAGGGGTCCGCATAGGTCCCCAGGGTTGGGGAGCACCGGGGGTGGGGGGGTCCTGCCCATTAAGCCCAGCCCCAGGGATTGCAGCGGGGCTGCATCCAGCCCTGCCCGCAACAGCTGGGGCCCCGTGGCACGGGGTGGGCTGCACCCGCTCCTGGGGGTCCTGGGAGGCTGTTGGGGACAGTCTCCCCCTGGGGCTCGCAAGCACCCTGCCCCTCCTGCAGCTGGCAGCACCACGGGGCAGGATGTGGCCCCAGTGCTGCCAAACCGGCTGGGCCGGCTGGAGCTCGTGGTGATGTGGGTGCTCCGGCACCGCCTTGGCACTCTGGGGGCAAAGGGCCCCAGTTCCCTGTGCCTCTGTGGGCCATGCTGCGCTGTGGCTCCCCCGTTTCCAGCCTGGGCTGCCGGCAGCCCCCCCCCCCCCCCCCCCGGTGCCTCCGCTTGTCCATCTCAGCATGGAAGATGGCACCCAATGCTGGGTGCTTGGCCCTGGGCTCACCTCCATCCTGGCATAGGGTGTCGGATGGGCGGGAATGGCCCGTCCCGGTGGGCCCAGCGGCTGTGGGGTTCCCCAGCACCCAACCACGCTGCCCCCCCTGGGTGCTGGCACTGGGTGCTGGCTCTGCCGTGGGGCATTTTGCTCCAGTGTCCCTTGTGGGGCCAGGCTGGACCTGCTCCTCCTCTTGTGCAAACAGGACTTTGGCGGATAAGGGCATTGCCGGTACTACCCGGCAAATGCTGCCACTTCCCACGTGACCACAGTGGAGCACCCCGTCATGGGTCGGCCCAGGGGTGTCTGGTGGGTGCCACGAAGGCCAGGCTGGCGCATTTCCCTGTGCTGTGGCACATGCCTGCCACCACTGAGCTGCTCTGCTCATCCCTGTGGCACCGTGCCCCTGCTGTGACAGCTTGGATTCCCGACCCTGGATTTCTGGGATCCAATATTGGCTAAATCCTGGTTTTCTGGTCCTCTGTGTATGGTGAAACCACCTGGAAAATGAGCGCCGGTAGCTGGGGCAGGCGCTGTTGCCCTTCCCGGGGCCCTGCCTGTTCCCCCCCGGGGGCCCTGCCTGCCCCTGCCAGGGCCCTGCCACGTCCTTGCTGACCAGCTCTCTCCTCCACGCTTTAGAGACAGGACATGGCGTCGATGCTAACAGCACAGTGTCTCTAAGCAGCTCAGGGACAACTGTGTCACCATCTCCATCCAGCTCAGCCGCAGCCACCAGCTCGGGGATACCCAGTGTGTCTCCATTCGTCTCTGGCTCCAGGGTGGCCAGTACGTCTTCATTCAGCCTGGCCACAGCGTCATCTCCATCCAGCGAAGCAAGCACAGCGGCACCTACACCACCTCCTTCCAGTCCAGCCACAGCACCGTCTCTGTCCGGGACACCAGGCTTAGCGGTGTCTATGACACCTTTGTCCAACACAGCTCCAACATTGGCTCCAACAGCACCGACATCTTCATCCAGCCCAGCCACAGCATCATTTACCTCCAGGATAACAGGATCATCAGCACCTCTGACATCTCCATCCAACACGACCATGGCACCACCTCCATCCAGCACAGCAGGCTCGGCAGCAGCGACATCTCCATCCAGCAGGACCACAGCACCCTCTCCATCCAGCACAGCAGGCTCGGCAGCAGCGACATCTCCATCCAGCAGGACCACGGCACCCTCTCCATCCAGCACAGCAGGCTCAGCAGCAGCAACATCTCCATCCAACATGACCATGGCACCACCTCTGTCCCACCCAGCTACGGGGCGTCCATCCAGCTCGACGGCAGCGCCAGCCCCATCCTCACCTGGGCCTTCCGGGTCCCCTCCTGCTCCCAGTTCGCCAGTGCCCACGGTGAGCCCGGGTCCCAGCAGCACCTTGGCTGCCAGCTCCAGAACGACACTGGCCATTGGCACCATCACCACGGCCAGCAGCTCAGGTGAGAGCCAGGCTGGGGGAGCACTGTGCAGGCAGGGAGCCCCCAGACCTGCCCATGGCCATGGGCATGGCAGCAGCCCTGGGTCCCCCCCTAAACCCCCTACTCAGGGGCTGTGCTTACAGGGTGGGGCAGGGGGCTCTGGGGTGCAGGTTCCTGCCCATCCACCTCGGGGTGGGGGGGGGTTGTGAGATCTCCCCCTTTCTCCCCCAGCCTCTGTGTCGTGGGACCCCAGCCAGGGAGGGTGGGAGGGCCCCGGGCTGGTCCCCCACAGGTGGAGGTGACACAGGAGCTGGGTGCTGAGTCCGTGAGGGGTGGGACGGCCGCAAGGGTGGGAGCTGGAGCTGGTTTGGAGCCTTCTCTCGCCCCAAGAGCTGCCATGGTGCTCGGAGACCAGGCATGAGGTTCGATGGTGCCACGAGGGTAACGGGGTGCCCGTCTCGCCCCTGCAGCGCAGCCCCTTGCCAAGCCCAGCCCTGCCGCGGTTGTCATCATCTGCCTCTTCGTCTGCGTGCTGGTGGGGGGAGCAGCGGTGCTGCTGGTGTGGCTGTGCCGGCGCAGGACCCCCCGCTTCCGCCACCTGGACGAGGTGCCCATGGTGCGTGGAGGGCCAGGGAGCAATGGGGGGTCACAGCACCGGGCTGCAGGCGCTGAGCCCCCCCCCTCTCTTCCCTAGAGTAAGGTGACGGAGGGGTCCCCCGTCACCCACCACGCACCCAGGTGACCTCCCCGCCATGGCCCCATGGGCTGCCCACGCTGCTGAATAAAGAAGCTGCTGCCTTGGCTCCGGTTTCCCGTCTGCTGTGCGCTGTGCACCCTGCCCGGGGAAAACCCCTGGTCCCAGGGGAGGCCCCGACCGCTTTTGGGGTCCCCCACACCAGGCTGGAGGCCCTGGGATGCCCCCAGGCTGGGCAGAGTGGGTGTGGGGTGCGGCGCGGCGGTGCACAGGGTGGTGGGTGCTGCGCAGCCCCCCCGGCGGGGTGGGATGGGAGGGAGCGCGCAGCCAGGCACGCACGTCGCCTTCCTTCTGCTCCGCTGCACTTGGCCAGGGCCGCGGCACGCTGCGAGGACCGCGGCACACCGCGAGGACCAGGCACCGGTAAGGGGCTGGAGGCGAGGGCACGGGGCTGGCGGCAGCATGGACCCCCGTGCCGGGGCCTTGGCGTCCCCCGGGCTTGGGCCGAGGCTGCTCCCGGTGCCAGCCAGGGCGTGGGTGGCTCAGGCCTGGGGGTCTGGGGGGTTCCATGGGCGCGACCAGCCGAGGCACTCCTGGTGCACCCCGGTTCCCCGGGGACGGTGGGTAACGGGTGCCCATGTTGATCATTAATGTGGCGCTGGTGGGGTCATGGCTTGGCAGGGGCTGGGGGCCATCCCCGTGGCCTCGGGCCCACGTCCCCCGGGTGGCCCGGCCTCGTCCAGCCCTCGGCGGCACTGTAGGGAGGGGGGAGCTGAGCCGGGGGCCGGTGCGGGGGCCTGAAACCCGAGGCGGGGGCTGAGCCTGGGCAGCCGCCACGGCCGAGACCCGGCGCCCATAAATCACGGGTGGGAGGAAGCCGCGTGTCGCGGCCCCTGGGCGGCCCTGGCCCCGGGGGGGGGGGGGGGTCCCGCCACCGAGTCCCCACCGGCCGCGGCTCCCGGAGCTCCCCCCCCGCAGGGACGGCGATGAGACGGAGCCGGACGGCGCTGCCCTTCCTCGGCGCGGAGGTGAGACCGGGACGGGGACCGGGACCGGGACACACCGGGAGGGACGAGGGGTTGTCCCCGGTACAAGCGTGCGCCGGGGCGGGGGGGGGCCGGGCCCCCGGGCAGCAGTAACCGGCGCTGAGCGGGAATTAATTATCCCCTTAATGGGCGGTTAATTATTATTCACCTCTGCGTAATTGCGCGCCGGCTCCGGGGGATTTTCCGGCGGGGTCCCCGGGGAGGCGGGGGGGGTCCCCTCCGATGGCGGCGGGAGGAGAGGGGGGGTGTCGCGGCGGCTCCGCGGGCTGCGGGCCGAGCCGCTCCCGGTGCACTGGCTGTGCCCTTGGCCCCGTGCCGCCTCCCCGCCCCCCGGTACCCCCGGGGTGCAGCGCAGCACCGTGCCCGGCAGGGGGCGCCCGCACGCTACCGGCGCCCGGTGAAGGGGGGTGGGGGGGGTGGGGGCTGCCCCAGGGGAGGGACCCCCGTGCTGCTGGGGGGGAAGGGGGACACCGACATCAGGCAGCGCCCCGGGAGCAGCGCCCTGCAGAGCTCCCCGGTACCCGCGTCCCTCACCGCCGCTCCGTTTCCCCGCAGCGCTGCCGTGACGCCGTCGAGGCCGCCCCGTCGGGACCGGGACCGGGGTCGGGGCCGGCGGTGGGCGCCGTCCGCCGGCGTTTCTCCGGGAGCCCGTTGCTGCCGCCGCTGGGCTGCCGGTTGGCGGAGGCGGCCCGCGGCCCCGAGCCCGAGGGCGCCCGGGTGGTCTTCACCATCGAGGAGAGCGGCCCCAGCAGCGGCGACGAGTCCGAGCCCCCCCGGTAAGAGTGAAACGGGGGGAGGTTTGCTTGCCCCGGTGGCACCGGGACGGGGTTACCGGGCAGGGGGCTGCCGTCGGTGCCGCTCCCGGTTTCAGCACCGTCGGGCGGACAGCGGCCCCGGGGTACCGGCACCGGTGGAGCACCCGGTGTCAGCGGCCGCTGTGGCACCGCGGGGCTTGGGACAAACCCCTCTGTCACCATCCCCGCTGCTCCGGCCCCGGGATGTCCATCCCGCTCACCTCCGTCCCGGTCACCCCCATCCCCGTCACCCCTGTCCCCATCACCTCTGTCCCTGTCACCCCCATCCCTGTCCCCCCACCCCCAACAGCCTGTTCCTACCCTCGTCACCTCCATCCTCGTCATCTCCATCCCCATCACCCCCATCCCCTGGCCCCATCCCCTGTCCTCATCTCCCTCACCCCCTCCTCATCCCCATCCTCTGTCCTAGCCGGGTGCCACCTCAGGGCTGGCCTGTCCCTGCCCGGAGGTGACCTCGGTCCCTCTCACGGTGGCTGCGCTGCTGCAGGGTTATTTTTGGGCTATTCCCCCACCCCGTGCCTGCCCTCAGCTCGGGGACAGCATGGGGCTGGCACAGCTGAGGGACCTGGCTCCGGTGTCACTTGCTGTCCACCCCCTGCACAGACATGTGTCCGGCGGGGACAGCCGCAGCCCAGAAGGGGACAGGGACTGGCTGTCCTGGGGATGGGGACTGGCTGTCCTGTGGCTGGTCTGGCTCCGGCTGTCCCAGGGGCTGCTGGCTGCCAGGCAGCTGGGGGGGACAGCTCGGCCCCCACCCCAATGTCCCCTGCTGTCCCCCTGTCCCAGCATCCCTCTGCCCTGATGTGCCCCCCCCAGCTTGTGCTCGCAGTCCCTTGGAAGTTGGGGGGGACCCTCCACCAGGAGCCCTCCTCTGGCAGGTTTCAGGGTCCCCATGGGTGCTGCTGGGTGGGTGCCATCTCCCATGGCCGGGCCAGCGACTCCCCCATGGGTGCCACTGCCACTGGCCAGGTCTCATCTTGCTCCTCCCTGTCCCCACCAGGCACAGCCCCACTGGGCAGCGAGGAGGGGCTGGGGTCACGATGTGAGCCCCAGGGCGGGTTTGGCTCTCATGGGTCCCTCGGTAGCACTGTGGCACAACCACGCTGTGTGTCCGGGATGCGCCAGGCTCAGACACGTCACCTGGTGGCACCGTGGTGTGCCCACACTGCATGTCCAGGGGACTCCAGGCTTAGCCGTGTCCCTCAGTGCCACCATGGCACGGCCACACCATGTGCCCAGGATGCTCCAGGCTGAAGCGTGTCCCTCGGTGGCACCATGACACATCTGTGCTGTATGTCCAGGATCCTCCAGGCTTGGCTGTGTCCCTGGTGGCACCGTGGTGTGCCCACACCACGTGTCCAAGATGCTCCAGGCTCAGCCGTGTCCCTGGGGAGCACCGTGGCACAGCCACTCTGTGTGCCCAGGCCGCTCAGGGCTCAGCGTGGCATTTTGCCGTGTGTCCGAGCAGAGCGCCCCTGCCCTTGCGGGAGCAGCTGCCACCTCCGGAACAGCAGGGTGGCCGGTGGCACGGGGCCAGCGAGGGGCCACGTGCCTGGGCAGCTGGGCGCACACCGGACCGGCACGGCCGGAGGGGACCCGCTCCATGCGCTGGCTGCCGGAGCCAGACAGTTGTTTAATTTCCCAGGCGCAGGCGGGAGGGGGATGGAAAGTTTCCCGGGGCCGCCGGGGCCAGGGCTGGGACGGCCGCGCGTTTCCTGCTCCGTACCGGCGGGCAGCGTGGCCTTGCCGTTGCCGCCGTGCCAGGGGTCTCTGAGCTGTGCCATGCTGCCCACCGCGCACTGCTCGCCGGGGGCTTCGCCAGCAGCGTCCCCCTGCAATTCCCCCCGCAATTCCCCCGTCCTCTTCAGGAAGCTCCTGATGAACCAGAGCATCCGCCTGCAGCGGCGTTTCACCGTGGCGCATCCCCTCTGGTAAGGGGGGGACGCTGGCCGGTCCCTGCGCTCGACCCTGGGTGGGCGGGAGGAGGAATTGGGCTGTGTTGCCAGGATGGGGTCGGCATGGATCCCTCCCACCATGCTGTGGTGCGTCCCCTGGGGCCACGGGGATGTGGGGAGCAGGCAGGGGACAGCGGGGGTCCCCATGCAGCCGTGGGCTGAGCTGGGCAGGGGGGAGCTGCTGGCTGAGCGTGGCTGAGCATGAACGCACTCATTGCAGCGATGGCCAGGCAGGGAACCGGCAGGTGCGACAGGCGTCTCGCCCCATGGCGGGGCGGGGGGGGAGGCCATGGCGGGGAGAGCAGAGGGGCTTTTCTGGGCACGGCAAGGCACCAAACCACCCACCGCAGCACCGCCAGGCACCTCGTTGCCCCCACAGCCCCCCCCCTTTAAGCTCTATGGGGCTTGTTTGGGGGTACCCCCCTGCCCACACTGCAGGGTGCCAGTGGGTGTTGGCCC
Source organism: Grus americana (assembly GCF_028858705.1). Taxonomy (NCBI): domain Eukaryota; kingdom Metazoa; phylum Chordata; class Aves; order Gruiformes; family Gruidae; genus Grus; species Grus americana. The sequence continues at coordinate 2,665,856 of NC_072879.1, forward strand.
CACCTGCGTGGGTGCTGTGGGGATCAGCAGATCCCTCCTCAGCAGCAACAGCATCTATTTATAGCGGCCCCCGGCCACCCCCCCGCCATCCGGCACCGTTCGGCGGTTATTAATGCCGACAGCCCGTCAGCAAAACGAAGGGCTTTAATTCGGCACCGGCCCCTCAGCGGGGGCTCGTGTGTGTCCCCCCCCCGCCCGCCCACCCCAGGGTCTCGGGGCTGTCCCCTGGGGTGGTGGCGGTGGGGTCAGAGGTGGTGGCACAGGGCCGGGGATGGACGCGGGCATCACCCGCGGGGCCGGCGGAGCCACAATGCGGCTTTGTGTCCCTGGTACCATCGGGGACGTGAAGCAGAGGCAGGAAAACAAGGGGCTGCGGGATGGCATGACGCGGTGGCTGGCCGGTGCTGCCGCTACTGGGGATGGCCACGCCGTAGGGACCAGGGCTGCCAGCGGCACTGCCGGAGCGGGGCGATGCTGGCGGGCAGCCGGTGCCCGTCCCGGAGGCACTCCTGCATCGGGTAGGTGCTGGGTTCCCAGAGGCGTGACGGGGACAGGGTGACCCCAGCAGTACCCGAGTTTTCCCAGTTCACCCAGCGCTCTGGGGTGGCTCGTCCCTGTCCCCGCCGTGGTGGTGGCTGCGGGAGGGGACAGGCACCGGGAGGCCCTCGCCGCGTCCCCGTGCACAGCCTTTCCCATGACCCCGGGGCCAGCGGAGCGGGGAGGGGGGGGTGAGGTGGCCATGGATGCCATGGGGACACCACAGGGTCACCGTCCCTGTTCCCACATCTCCTGTCCCCCCCATGGACCTGCACGGCTGCCAGGTGGCTCTGGTTGGGGTGTCCCCAGGCTGCCACCAGCGTGTCCCTGAGGGCTAGGGCTCGGCTTCCCTGGCCATTCTGTCCTTCAATGTCCCCTGGCTCCGTGCCGTGGCTGGGACACTGTCCCCACTGTGGGACATGGCGCTCCGAGCCGAAGCTGCTGGAGCCTTTGCAGCTTTCGAGGACTTGGGGCAATCAGGGACCATGGCTCTGGGGATGGGAACGGTTCCTGGGGGCTCCGGAGCCGGGGGCTTCAGGGCAGGGGGTCCTGTCCTGCCTGGTCACATGGGACAACCCGCCTTCGCTAGTTGGTGTCCCCAGTCCCAGACCCCGCTGTGCTGGCAGGGTACCCGGGAGGGCTCTGTGCACTGAGTTGTGCCCGTTCTCAGCCCTGGGACAAAGGAGCCAGCGGGGCCAGACTGGGCGGTGGCTGGTGTCACCACAGAGGAACCGAGCCTGGGTGTGCTGGGCTGAGCATGATGATGGCACGGAGAGCCCGGCAAACCCGGTGGCATCCATGCACCGGGCTGTGCCCCCGTACCTGTGGGCTGAGGTCCCTGGGCCGCCCGCCCCATGCCGGCCTTGTCCCCTCTCCCCTCGCAGCTTCGACCTGGAGAATGGCCCCCCGGGCCGGGGCGCGCTGGACCCCCAGGCCAGCCCGGGTGCGGGGCTGGTCCTGCAAGGCACCTTTCCCCATGGCCAGCGCCGCGAGTCCTTCCTCTACCGCTCCGACAGCGACTACGACCTGTCCCCGAAAGCCATGTCCCGCAACTCCTCCATTGCCAGCGACCTGTGAGTCTCCCCCCACCCCGACCCCCACCCTGAGTTCCCCCGTTCCCCTCCCTGAGGCTCACGCTCCCTTTGCTCCCACAGGCATGGAGAAGACATGATTGTCACGCCGTTCGCCCAGGTAGGTGCTGTCTCCGTGCTCTGGCAAGGAGGAGACATGGCCCTGCACCCAGCGCTGGGGCAGGTGTCCCGGGAAGGTCTGCCCGGCCCCAGCCCCCTCTCACCCCCCAGGTCCTGGCCAGCCTCCGCACCGTCCGGAGCAACCTGACCCACCTCCAGGACCGCGCCGGCATCAAGTGAGTCGGCTGTGGGACGAGCGAGGGTCTCGCTTGGGTGGGGGGCTCCGACCCATGGCAAGGGGGTGACACACCCCCCCACCCCCCGCCCTGGGCGTCCCAGCCGCTCAGCCCCCCCCCCCACATTTTGCAGGCGAGCGTCAAGCAGCAGCCTGCCCTCGGGGAGCAAGGCCAGCCTCACCGGTGAGTGCCGGGGGGGGGAAGACGGGGAGACGCTTTTGGGGTGAGCTGGCTGTCCCTATATCCCGGGGGATGGGTCCCGCTGGGCCCTAGGGGGTGCAGGAAAGCCCCCCCCGAGCCGGGGCAGAGCTGCGGCTTTGCCCTTTGGGATCCATGTCTGGTTTTCGGCAGCTCCTCCCGCCTGGCCGCCCTTTGCGCCGCGGCGGCGGTGGAAAGGCTCCCGTTGACGTCAAACCTTCCATTAATAAAACCCCAGCAGCGAACGGGGCCCCGTGGGAGCCCGGCTGCCCCCAGGGCTGGCTGTCACCCCACGGGGATGGCGTGGCACGCTGCCTGCCAGGGCTGCCATGGGATGGGGACGCTGTGACGGGGCTGACCCCCGTTGCCCGGGGATGCTCGGCCCTGGGTCCCGGCCCCAGCTGGTCCTCTGCATCCCCCTGCGCCCCCGGCCGCCCCGCTCAGGGGGTGATGTGAGCAGCCAAGTCGGCGAACCCCTGGGCTCGGTGCGGCACAGCCACCCATCAGGGCTCGGGGTGCCGCGGCCAGGATGCTGTGTGTGCCCCCGTGCCGGGTCGCCGTGGCGCTGGCAGGTCCCTCGCCAAGCCAGTGGCTGCCCCTGGCAGAGGATGCCCACCAGAAGCTCTCACGGGAGACCCTGGAGGAGCTGGACTGGTGCCTGGACCAGCTGGAGACGCTGCAGACCAGGCACTCGGTCAGCGAGATGGCCTCCAACAAGGTAAGGGTCCCCAGCACGGAGCTCCCCCATCACCCCAGGGAGCACGGAGACCCCTATGCTGCAGAGCCCCCCCCTGCCCCTCCCCGGGATGGGCAGACGGGGGTCCTGCCTGCCCCCTGCACCACTGAGCCCTGCGCGCTGCCCACAGTTCAAAAGGATGCTGAACCGGGAGCTGACGCACCTCTCGGAGACCAGTCGCTCGGGGAACCAGGTCTCCGAGTACATCTCCAGCACCTTCCTGGGTAAGGACCCCCCCGGGACACCGCCTGGTGTCACCTCTCTGCCGGCAGCAGGGTGGGCTTCGTGCCCACAGGGACCTGGGCACCAATCCTGTGGCACCTCGTGGCGCTGGGTGCCCGCGGGGACGGTGCCAGTGGCTGGTCCCGCTTGCTTCTTGCAAAGAAATTAAATGGGAGGAGTGGGGCGGGGGGCTGTCCCTGGTGTCCCCGTGGGATTTTCTGCCTTGGGGATGTCACAGCATTTGTGCTGTCTGGGAGCACTGGTGTGTATTGGTGCATACTGGGGAGCACTAGTGCACTGGGGCTGGGGCTGTTGGGGCCGTTCCTGCGACCCCGGGGGGGTGCCCAGGGCAGGGTTTGGGTCCCACAGCCGGCAGACGGCCCAGTGCAGGGGTGTGAGGGAAAGCGCCGGGCATCCCCCCATGCAGCCCCCCCGCGTTGCCATGGCGTCTCGGTGTTATCCGCGCCAGCTGACGTCATCGGTGTGACCAAGGGGGTGCCGCTGGGGGGAAATCAGGCTCCTGCCCTGCTCACGGCCCCCTATGCTGGCCCAGACAAGCAGCATGAGGTGGAGATCCCCTCGGCGCTGGCCAAGGACAAGGAGAAAGAGCGGAGGAAGCGCCCCATGTCCCAGATCAGTGGCGTCAGGAAGCTCACGCACGGCTCCAGCCTTGCCGCCGCCAGCATCCCCCGCTTCGGGGTGCAGACGGACCAGGAGGGGCTGCTGGCCAAGGTGGGCCCTGGCGCGGGTGACCCGGCCGGCTGCGGGGTCCCCGGTGCTGGCCCTGCATGGACCTCTGTCCCTCTGGTCCCCAGGAGCTGGAGGACACCAACAAGTGGGGGCTCAACGTGTTTAAAGTCGCCGAGTACTCGGGCAACCGCCCGCTGACGGTCATCATGTACAGCATCTTCCAGGTGAGCAATCCCAACGGGATGTCCCCGTCCCCGTGCTCGGCTGGGGACAAGCCACCTCCTGTCTCCCTGCAGGAGCGAGACCTGATGAAGACCTTCCGCATCCCCGTCGACACCTTCATCACCTACATGCTGACGCTGGAGGACCACTACCATGCCGACGTAGCCTACCACAACAACATCCACGCCGCCGATGTGGCTCAGTCCACCCATGTCCTCCTCTCCACGCCTGCGCTGGAGGTGAGCCCCAGTCCCCTAAGGCCACAGAAGCCACCAAGTGTGTCTGGCTGGGCTGTAACACATCCGCAATGTCTTTTTTCCCCATTCCCAGGCTGTCTTCACGGACCTGGAGATCATGGCTGCCATCTTCGCCAGTGCCATCCATGATGTTGACCACCCTGGTGTCTCCAACCAGTTTCTCATCAACACCAGTGAGCTGGGGTGCAGGGATGGAGCTTGGGGGGGGCATGGGGGAGCCCAGCGTCCAGGAGCCACCCTGGGGTGACCAGTGCCATCTTGCAGACTCGGAGCTGGCGCTGATGTACAATGATGCCTCGGTGCTGGAGAACCACCACCTGGCTGTGGGCTTCAAGCTTCTCCAGGAGGAGAACTGTGACATCTTCCAAAACCTGAGCAAGAAGCAGAGGCAGTCACTCCGCAAAATGGCCATTGACATGGTACGGGGAGGGGGGCCTGGACCACCCCAGGGTGGGGGGTCTGGGCTGGGGGACTTTGTGGTGGTGTCAGGCTGAGCCCCATCACCGGCTCGCCCTGCCCAGGTGCTGGCCACGGACATGTCCAAGCACATGAACCTGCTGGCGGATTTGAAAACCATGGTGGAGACCAAGAAGGTGACCAGCCTCGGGGTGCTGCTGCTGGACAACTACTCTGACCGGATCCAGGTGGGCATGGGGACACGGGTGGGGAAACCTTCCTGGCATTGCAGGCGTTGGTCCTGGCTCCGGCCAGGGCTGCCAGGATGTCCTGTTTGGTGCCACCACCCCTTCCAACCCCAGTTGGCCATGGCCAAGCGAGTACCAGGCATGGAGGTGGCAGCCCTGGGGGACAAGAGACTTCGGGTGAGCGACGCCGTGTCCGTGTTCACAGGTCCTGCAGAACATGGTGCACTGCGCCGACCTCAGCAACCCCACGAAGCCGCTGGAGCTGTACCGGCAGTGGACTGACCGCATCATGGTGGAGTTCTTCCGTCAAGGTGACCGGGAGCGGGAGAAGGGGATGGAGATCAGCCCCATGTGCGACAAGCACACAGCATCTGTGGAGAAGTCCCAGGTGGGGCAGCGGCGTGGGGCCGGGGTGGGGGCCACAGGGCCAGACCAGGGGCTCAGCTCTGCCTTCCCACAGGTGGGCTTCATTGACTTCATCGCCCACCCACTGTGGGAGACATGGGCCGACCTCGTGCACCCTGATGCCCAGGAGATCCTGGACACGCTGGAGGACAACCGGGAATGGTATCAGAGCATGATCCCACGCAGCCCGTCCCCACCGCCCGAGGGACCTGGAGCGTCCCCCACTGCCACCGACAAGTTCCAGTTTGAGCTGACGCTGGAGGAGGAGGAGGAGGGTGAGTCAGACACGGAGCTGGAAGGGGCCGAGAGCCCCTTGGATGAGGACAACAGCGGCTCCAAGACACCAGCCACGGATGACTCGGAGTTGGCTGACACTGAGCACCTGTCACCCGACCATGGGGACCGGGACTCGCCTGTCACCCGCCCCAGGGACGTGGACAACCGGCAGGCGCTGGAGGGGACGCTGCCGAAGGACGGCGGTGGCGGTGGGTGCTCAGCGCCGGGTCCCGAGGGCAGCCAGGGGCTGTGCCTGGACACGGAGGGCAACGTCACATTCCTGCCCCTGGGCACGTAGCAGCACTGGGCGGTGGGTCCCCTCGCTGCTGCAGGGACGTGGGACTGGGCGCTGCCCCGCTGAGTGCTCCCTGACTGTGGGCTGGCAGTGGAGACCACCGGCAGTGCGGGGACCGGGGCGGCCGCTGGCACGCAGAGAGACCCAAAGCGTGTCCCCGTGTGGGAGCTGGGCAGGTCCTGATGGGCATAAGGATGCTGCTCGCCCTCTCCCAGCGACTGTCCCCTGCTCCCACCTGGCGTCCCCACATACTGCTGCTGGGAAAGGGCCCTGTCCCCTTCAGAGAGGGCTTGGGGACGCTGTGCTCCTGCCCCAGCCCGGCCCTGGGGACGCCATGCCCCACAGGGCTCCAGGAGGAGGTCCCTCATGGGGCCAGGCACAGCCAAAAGCATTTTGGCGTCTCTCCAGGTGGCCCCTCGCAGAATAGCAAGCCCCACGGCGGGACACGAGGTGGGCAAAAGGTGCTGGTGACAGCCCCCAGCATGAGGGACCTCGGTCCGGCCAGGCACTGGGACACAGCACGGGCACGGTCAGCGGTTTATTTATTTGGGGACGGGTTCACTTTTTAAAGCCTTTTGTAGCTCACTTTTCAATACACGCCTCACCTAGGCGTGCTCACACGCGTTCCTGTGGCAGAAAGATGCATTTCTGCTCCACGATGAGCGCTCAAAATGCTGCGTTTGTACTTTGCACTTTGGGCTCCGGCGGGCACTGCGACCCCCCGCTGTGTTTCCGCAGGGACTGGGGCAGCCCCCGGGGTCCTTTCGGTTTCTTCCTTCACCTTCCAGAGATTAAACCTTGTTTGTATCCCCCCAAAATATGAGCCTCGTAAGTGCCTCTTTACCGTGATGCTGCCACAGCATCCACGGTCGTGCCGGTTGGACCAATGTCCCCAGGGACCGGCGTGGTTGGTGGCCCCGTCTCCTGCCATGCACCGGGGAGGGCCCTGCTCTTTGTTTGAACAAAAGTGAGCTCCTCCCTGGAAAAGTCGATCCATCACTGGCAAACACAACCAGCTAAGGTAAATATTTAATCGCCGGCTTGGCGCGGCGCAGAGCCTGTTCCTCTGCTCTTCCGCATTGCTCCCAACGGTGATTTATATCTGCAAACACGTCCCCACCCGCGGCACTGCCCTGGCACGCGGGGCCCCGCCAGCTTTCGCCCACCGCACGCCCCGTGCTCCCCTGTCGGCAGCGGGGCCGCGGGAGCCGGATGCTCCTTTCCCAGCCCAGCCGGTTTCCAGGGCTTGGCCGGGAGTGCCGGGTGCCGCACAGGCTGGCGGGTGGCTCTGCAGCATCCCTGCTCCATGGGTGGGTGCTCGGTGTCCCCCCATCCCTCCTGACAGAGCAGGGCCATGTGCCAGCAGGGTGGTAGGAACCAGACGAGGCTCCGTGATCGCAGAGCTCCTCAACGGCCTCATGCTGCACCCAGATCTGGGCTCTGCACCAGGCTGGGGCTGGGAGCGCAGCAGGAGCTGGTTGAAAAAGCCCTTTTCACCCCTTGCTGGCTGAAGGGCTGCAGCATCCATGCACCAAGGAGGGTGGTGGCTCCAGGCAGAGCCCCAGAGCCCAGCTGGGGTGACTGGCTCTGTCCTCCCACGGGCTGCAGCATCCTTGGCGAGTCCCCGCGGTGGCGAGGAGCCGTACTAGGACAGAGGCCCTCGAGTCCCCAAGGTCCAACACACTGCCACAGGAAAGGCAGGGCTGGCCTAGGAGGCTCCTGGGGCCTGCTGGGCTTCGGGCAGGGCAGGGGCAGGCCCGGGCAAAGGCAAGGCCAGCGGGCAGGGGAGCGCTGCTGTCCCGGGGCCTGCAGAGCCCCTGGCCAGGCCCCCGCTGCCCTCCCACGGGGTCACCATATGCTGCCTCCCCCTAATCCCCGATTGCTGCAGGGCGAGGGAGGACGAAGGGGCCCGGGCAGGACATGGCCACCCACTTGTGCCCCCTGCCCCCCCAAGCTGGCCTGTGCATTGGGGGCACTGGGGGCACTGGGGGCACTGGGGCTCACCGTAGGGCCAGATGCCCGTCAGGGGATGGGGTCAGGCTGCCCGTGGCTGCAGGCCTGAGGGGGGCTGCGGGCCGCGCTGGCCATCCCGATAGAGGGTCATGTCGTGACAGAGGAGGCTGTAAGGGCTCGCCCCACCTTGAGCGGAGAGAGCTCGCCCTTCCCCCCGCCCCCCCCCGCGAACAGGAATGGTCCGCCCCGCGCCCCCCGCCCCGCGAGGGGATGGTTCAGCCCCCGGCCCCCAGGGCGCCACCGGGCCGCACCACTGCGCGCTGCGAGGGGGGTCGGCGCCCAGCACCGCGCCGGGAGGGGGGGTCTCTTCCCCCCTCCCCTCCCCTCCCGCTGTGGCACCCGCCGGCTGTCCATCACAGCGCGCTGCCGGCCAATCAACGCTCCTCCTCCGGAGCCCGTCTGTGACGTCGCGCTCTTATTTACATGCCTCGCCCCGCCTCCCCCCGCGGCGACGTCATCCGGGTCTGCAACCGCCGGGGCGGCGCGCGCCGCTGCTGCAGTTGCTGCAGGAGGAGGCGGCGGCGCGAGCGCGGGCTAGAGGTGAGCGCGCGCCCCCGCGCCCCCCCCCCCCATCCGCGCCCCCCGGGCACCCCCCGGCACCGGGGGCGGTGGCAGCGGCTGCATCGCGCCGGGGGCAGGGAGGGGCAGGCGGGCGGGCGCTGCTCGGGGAGGGGTTGCACGGCAGCTGGCTGCCGGGGATGGCGGCTGCAGCGGGGGGGCCGCACTGCCCGCTGCAGAGGCGGGGGGGGGGGGGGTTATCCCGGTGCACCGGGGTGCGGCGGGGACCGGCCGGGTGCATCGGGCTCGGGCCTGTGGGGAGGGGCAGGGGCTGAGCCCCCTTCCCTGCAGCACCTTGCACCTCCTCCCTGCAGCACCCTGCAACACCCTGCTCTCCCCTCACCCCCCCCCCCCCGCAGCACCCTGCGCACCCCCTCCCCAGCAGCACCCTGCACCCCGCAGTGCCCGCTGCCCGGCATTCCCGTGCTCCACCCTGCAGCACCCTGCATCTGCAGCACCCTGCACCTCCGGGCAAACACCCACCTCTGTGCACCCCTGCCCGACATCGCCCCCCCCCCAGCGCTGAGCACCCTCCCCGCAGCACCCACAGCACCACACTGTGCTGCCGGGCTGGGCACAGCATGTGGGGGCACCACTGCAGGTGCCATTTTGCGGGGAGATGCAGGAGAGGCTGCAGCACCCCGGCTGCCAGCTTGCACCCCTGCCAGGGTCAGCCCCCCCCCCCCCCCGCCCCCGTGCCAGCAAACACCGGGGTCCACACGCCCCATGTTTGCTGTGGGCACCGTCTTGGGGTCCCTGCGTTGGGGGTGACAGGAGCCGGCCTGGCAGAGCCCTTCAGGGCCGAGCAACCTCACTGACGGCAGCACGCCTCGCCCATCCCACAGCAAAATGGGACTTAACCGTGCCCGCACCGGTGGGAAACGGCTCCAGACTGCGGCACTGGTGTCACCCGGGGCCCGGCATTGTCTGATTTTGCAACTGTCCCCGTCACGGCCTCTTCTCCGCCTTGCAGATGGCGTCTGCTACCGACTCCCGCTATGGGCAGAAGGAATCCTCGGACCAGAACTTCGATTACATGTTCAAGATCCTGATCATCGGCAACAGCAGTGTGGGGAAAACCTCTTTCCTCTTCCGGTACGCCGACGACTCCTTCACGCCTGCCTTCGTCAGCACTGTGGGCATCGACTTCAAGGTCAAGACCATCTACCGAAACGACAAGCGCATCAAGCTGCAGATTTGGGTGAGACCCCCCAGGGGTGTCCCTGCTGGTCCCCATGCTGGCATGGGGGTGCGTTGCACGGAGGGGGGAACGGTTGGTGTGGGGCTGCTCCGCCATTTGCTGGGGCTGGAAGCGCCGGGGGGGGGTGATGCCAGGGGTGCCCCCGGCTGGGCTGCACTGCTGGTGGGGAGGGACATGTCCCTGGGGACCCCGCTGTCCCCCGGAGCACCCCGAGGGGTGGCTGGACCCTGCAAGCTGCCGGTGGCCCCAGGGGGGGTGACGTGCTGCTCCCCCCGGCCAGGACACAGCCGGCCAGGAGCGGTACCGCACCATCACCACCGCCTACTACCGCGGCGCCATGGGCTTCATCCTGATGTACGACATCACCAACGAGGAGTCCTTCAACGCCGTGCAGGACTGGTGAGCACCTGGGTGGGCTCCAGGGACTTCCCCCCCCTTCTGTCTTTCACGGGCATCCCCCCCCAACGCGGTGCTCTGCCCCCCCCCCCCCCGTGTGATTTTTCCCCCTTTGCCTCCCCTGAAGGTCCACCCAGATCAAGACCTACTCCTGGGACAACGCCCAGGTCCTGCTGGTGGGGAACAAGTGTGACATGGAGGACGAACGCGTTGTCTCCTCGGAGAAAGGCCGCCAGCTCGCCGAGCACCTGGGTGAGTTGGGGAGGGGGGGCAGCAGCAGGAGCCACCCCAGCGCGGATAATTTAGTTAGGGGTTCAATTCCCTCACCGTAATTCTTCTGCTTTGATAGCGATGACTTATCACCCAAGGGGGGGGAAAAAGAAAATTAAAAAAAAAAAAAAGGTGTAATTAAGCTGCGAGCGGCGGGGCGGGGAGATGGCGGTTTCTGTTACTCGCCGGCAGGAAAAATCGGGCGCCTGCGGGTGGGTGCAGGGGCAGGTTGCAGCCGGGTGGTCCGGGCGTGCGATACATGCAGCCCTTCAATATTTAACGAGGGGAGGAGCAGCTGGAAAAGGTTTCCGATGTTGGGATGCAGGGCTGCGGTGGGGTGGGGGTTTGCGGCCCTGATGGCCGTGGTCGTCCGTTCCCCCATCCCCCCCCAGGTTTTGAGTTTTTCGAGGCCAGCGCCAAGGACAACATCAACGTCAAGCAGACCTTCGAGCGGCTGGTGGACATCATCTGTGAGAAGATGTCAGAGTCACTGGATACGGCCGACCCGGCGGTCACTGGCGCCAAGCAGGGCCCCCAGCTCACGGACCAGCAGGCCCCCCCGCACCAGGACTGTGCCTGCTAGGGCCAGCCCCCCCCTCTACATCCCCCAAAAATCGGTCAGTGCACCCCCCCTCCACCGCTGCTCCCCCCCACTCCCCGAGCCCCTCTTCTTGGGGGTCCCGCAGGGGTTTTTGCTGCTGATACCTCCGAAAGGGCTGCGGCCCCTCTAGGAGCCTCCCCCCCTTCAGTTAGGCGGTGCCCCCCCCCCTAATTTATTTTTAAGCCTGGGCTGGTAGAAAACTCCCCCGTTCTGCTTTTTCTTGCTCCACGAGCCCTGCTCTCCAAGGAATACTGTTTTCTCTGCTCGCAACCGCTGGCTCCCATCGCTCCCCTCCCCGCCAGCCCCGTCCCTCTCCAGGGGAAGCGGGGACAGGCCCCCTGCTCGGGTGGGGGGGTGCGATGGGACGCCAAAACCTCACGTCCTGGCTGAGACTCCCCGTGTCCCCCTCTCCCCAGCCCGGCAGATGTCCTGCCTAGGGCTCTTTGTGCCCGGCTCTCCTTCCCTGTCCCCCCCCCCCCCCGTGGATGGATATTTCCTAACTCTTGTTTATTTGTATAAATAGATGCTAATTTATGCTCCCGCTGTCTTCCTCCTTGTACATAAGAAAAATTCCTTGTAAATAGGCGTAGGAAGTGACGCTGTGCGCGTGACCTGCAGTGCTGTGGCTGTGTTGGTGCATTTATTATTATTATTTTTTTTCCCTCAGTGTGGTAACCTTGCTTGTGAATATCACTTTTAAAAAAAAAAAAAATCTATTATTTAAAGGTTTAAAAGAAAAATAAAATAATTAAAAAAAAAAAAAATACATGAGCGAGGCCAGCCAAGCAAACTGTAGCAAATTAGCCCTGGTTTGGGGCTAAAATGATTTAAAAAAAAAAAAAAAAAATCTTTGCAGAGCTCCCGGTTTTGGCGAGCGAGGGGGTGAGTGGGGCTTGGAGGAGCGTGGCTAATTTGCTGCAGGGCCTTCGGCTCCTCGTGTGTTCCTGTAGTACCGTGCTTCTGTGGAGACTGTGAATAAGTGGATATTCCTGTAGCGATGACAGACCCGGAGGTCTTGCTGCCCTCTATTTATTTTTCTTGGAGCGCTGTGTCTTTATTTTACAGATTTCCCCCCCTCCCAAGGGCGACCCTGTTTCCCTCCCTTCCCCTTTCCTATTTTTTGTGAAGTTTACTTATGGAAGTTACACTGTACTGTACAAATGTCAAAAGTGTCAAAAAAAAAAAAATACAATTTCCTAAAAATCACGGTATATTAAAGAAATGTTGTGAAGAAATAAATCAATGCTCATCACCGGTTGCTCGGGGTTGTTGCAGGTGGAGAGGGGGCAGCGGGCTGGTTCTCTGCTTGGCGTTGATAACCTCGTGCTGTCGAGCTTGTTCCCAGAGGAGCAAAACTGATCTGGTTTCTTAATTAGCGTTTATCAAATGGCTCCTGCAACCTGGCTCGCTGCAGGGGGAGGGCTGGTGTGTCGTTTCCCCCCACCCTGGGGCTGGGTGGCAGGAGGGATGAGGACAGAGCAGCTTTAAACTTGAGGGGGGAAAAAAAAAAAAAAACATTTAGGTGATTTTCATCAATGCTGGAAATAAATAATTTCCCAGTTTGGGAAGTGGGTGTCCAGCTTGCCTGGAGGGGGTGGGGGGGGGGGCATTGGGACACGGGGAGCTTTGCCTTAAACCCCCCCCGCCGCAACTGCCTCCGGGTTGACTCTGCTGCCGTCAAACCTGCGATCGCACCGCTATTTTTATAAAAATTGGGTGGCTGCAGCCCAGCAGAGCCCACGCGTGGTGCCGGGGGGTGGGTGCGCGGTGGAGCAAAAGGGAGACGAGGCAGCCAGGGGGGTGGGGGTGGGGGGGGTGAGGGAGTTCTTTTGGCTGGAAGACAAAAAAAAAGGAGCAGGGAAAGGTCTGAGGAGTGGCACTGAGAGCGGAGAGGCAGCCGCCAAAGCAGGAGCAAGGCAGAGACTGGAGTTGCTGCTTCTCAGAAGAGCAAAGGAGGTTGTTGGAGGGGAGCAAAGGGCCAGCCTTGCCCTGGAGAAGGGGAAAAAAAAAACCTGGCTGGAGCGAGGGGGGAGCACTGTGGGGACTTTCCCTGGGGCACTGAAGGCAAAGCGTAGCTGCGGCAGCTCCTCCCTGCCCCGGCAGCTCAGGCTCTGTGAACGAATACAAAGAAAGAAATCAGCTTTACAGGCTAGCCTGCAACACCAGAGTCGTTAAAAATACCCAAACTCATCATTGCAATCAGTAGATGAGTTAATCAGCGAGATCTGCACAGGCTGCAGCGAGTCACAGACGGTGGTGGCGGTGGTCTCTGGCTATCATGTTCCTTGGGTGGATTGAGCCGTGCTGGCCAGGACACCCAGAAAAATCATTTGCCATGGGCAGGAGCCTCTGAAAACGTCGCAGTCGCTGAGAGCAGCTGCCTCTTTACCTCCCGACACTGCACTGGTTCTCATGCGGCAAGTTGTGCTCAGCACTCGGGGGGCTGCCAGGCTAGAAAAAAGGAGACATGGCGCATGTTTGGCGTGAGCCCGGCTGGCCGTGGCGGTGCGGCACGGCTGCGTGGCTCTGTGGTTGCTGGCGCTCACCCTGTGCTTGAGGTAGGAGAGGTAGGTGTCCCAGCCCAGCGTGATCACGTTGATGTAAACCACCCGGTACTTGGGGGGGACGAAGAGGAAATTCATGAGCTGAGCCGCCGGCCAGACACACCAGTCAGCCTGTCGAGAGCAAAGAGCAGCCGGACACTCCCTGCCAGAGCCCAGTTCCCACCAGGGGTGGGAGGGAGAGCTTGGGGCGGGGGGGGGAGGGGTATTTACCTTGTAGAATTCCCAAAATTTCTCCTTCAGCTCCTCCCAGCTCTCCTCTAGAGACTGGCCCTCCAGTGTGCCCATGCCTGCGGGGACAGATGGCCGTCAGTGGGGACTGGAGCGCCCACGAGGCTCCACACTGGGGGGCGCAGATGGGAATTACCAGCTCAGCTTTGCGGGATGCCGAAAAATGCCAAAAAAAACCCAACCCCCACTGTGGGAGGGAAGGACAGCGGTGGCACCAGCTGGAGGGAGGGAGCCCCGAGAAACCCACATCCACCCCACCAAGGGAGGGTGACAGGCGTCAGGCCGGCACCCCCCGATGCTGTAACACGTCACTTGTCAGCTCGGACCACGCTCACTCCTCAGCGACGCTGACAGAAGGTGGGTGCTGCTGCGTACCGAGGAAGTACCAGGCGCCCAGGGCGGGTGATGCCACCAGCTGGTCGATAAGGACTTTCTTCAGGACGGTTTTCAGCCCCCGCACGCCCCGCGCCGGGAAGGTGACGTCCAGCCAGAGATACCAGTAGTGCATCAGCGGGCCCATGCTGCAGCCTATGGCGAACATGCGACCTGCAACACAACACCGCCCCGGCGACCGATGCATTATTTATGTGACACCCCTGCCCCCCCCCCTCCTCGGGCTCCCCCAAAAGCAGGTCCGGCCCTGGGGAAGACACAACGGGAGTGTGGCTTTGCACGGTGCCAGACCCCAATTTCCCGCCCCGTGATAACGAGGATGAATTAAACAACGTGTCAGGCTGCCCCTCCCCGGTTGATGTGTACCCCCAACTCCCCCCTTCGGGTTGTCACCTGTGCGTGCCACCTGGGGCTCAGTGTCCGGGTGCTGGCGGCGGTGCCAGGCCTGCTGCAGCGTGTCGCCGGCGGCCAGCAGCACGCCGCAGCTCGCCGTGTTGGTCAGCAGCAGCAGGCGGCCGGTGAAAAGCGGCTTCCAGCAGCGCAGGAGCCACCGGCCCCTCGCCAGCATCCTGCAGGGACACCCCCCCCCCCCGCGCCCTGCCATGGGGGTCAGTGGGTTGGAGCCACCTCCCCCTCCCCCAGCCCCCCCGATGTAACGTCACCCCGTCACCCCGTGCCCCCCAGTCCCTCCTGCGTCCCCCCAGTTGTCCATCCTGTGCTCCCCAGCCCCCCCAGTTAGCACTGCTGTACCCCTCTCCCCCCGTGCCCCGTCACTCCTGCTGCACCCCCCGTTCCCCCTGCCGAACGCCCTCCGCTCACTCCTGCACCCCCCATTTACTCCCCTCTGCCCCCCCAGTTCCCCCTCTCGTGCTCCCAGTCCTCCCAGTCCCTCCTGCCCCCCCCCCCCAAGTTGCCCCCACCCCCCCGGACACCCCCCCAATTACCCTGTGCTCCCCCCGCCCATCCCGGACCCCCCAGCCGCCCCCCCCCCGCCGCGTCCCCCGTTCCCCCCCCCCCGCTTACCGCCGCGCGCTTCCGCCACCGGCACGCGGAAGAGGGGGCACGTCTCGTGACGCTACGCCTTCCGCTTCCGGCGTCCGCCATGACACCTACCGAGGCCTAGGTGGCCGCCATGACACCTACCGAGGCCTAGGTGGCCGCCATGACACCTATCGAGGCAGCCGCGTTTCCGCGGGGCCGGGAGGAGGCCAGGCCCGGCGCCCCGGGGCCCAGCTCCCGTTCCTCCCCCGTACCCCCCGGTCGCCCCCTCCCCGCTGCCCCCAACACACCACTCCGGAGCCTTTTGTTTTTCCATAAAAAACCCCATCCTTTTTATTTGCTGCTCGCTCGGTGCTCCCACGCCGTCCCTCAGCGCTTGCAGCCGGCCGGGGCCTTCCGGGCTGCGGAGCCCTGACAGGCTTCGGGCTTCTCCCCCTGCCAGAGAGCGGCGGGTAGAGCCATGGTAGGGACGGGGACAGGGACGGAGACATGTCCCCCAGCCCTGCCGGGCCCCAACCCACCTGGTAGAGGCGGCAGATGAGCCCCAGCAGCGAGGCCTCGGCCTGCGCCTGCAGCTCGTCCGTGTGCTTCTGTGAGGGGAAGGAGATGGGGCTGGGAAAGGGGGTCCCTGTGGTGCCCCCCTGCCCCACCTGGCACCCTGGTTCCCCTCCTCGTACCCCATTGATGACGATCCAGGGCACGTATTGGTGCGGGGGGTCCAGCGCCTCGGTCAGCTGGGCGTTGTGGTGCATCAGGGTGGCCCCCGTGTCCCCCTGCACGCAGGCGGTGATTCGGCCCCCATCCAGCTGCGGGGCGTAGATCTGCAGGCACTGCCAGGGAGAGGGGGGACGCACGCACGGTCAGGGGGACGGGGACATCCCTGCGGTGGGGGACGGGGAAGGGGACATACGGCTTCCAGGTTCTTGGTGACGGAGCTGCCTGACTCCAGGCAGAAGATGACAGGGAAGTAGGTGCTGAAGTTCTTGGCCTCATGCATCACGCAGGTCTACAGGGACAGGACGGGTGGTGAGGGGCTTCTGGACCCTCCAATGCCACCACCATGGGGACAGGGACTGTCGCCGTCACCTCGATCATGTTGCCCAAACACTCCTCCGGACCGTGCTGGCACTGGAAGTGCCACTTCCCGCTGACGTTCCTCTCCTGCGGGACCAACCGGTTCTGAGCGGGGCCGGCAGCACCGGGACGAGCGCCCGCAGCACCGGGTCGGGCCAGCTCCTACCTCAGCGTTGCCATAGGGCACCAGGGTGATGCTCACGGCGTCGGCGGGCAGCAGCAGCCAGGAGGTGAAGAGCTCCTGGATCAGGAACCAGCGACAGGCCGGGCACAGGCTCTCGTAGTACAGGCTCACCTCTACGGGAGCGGCCGCTGAGCGCGAGAGGTTGGTGCAGTGGCTCTCCGCCTGCGTGCGGGAAGGTTTTGGGGTGCATGGGGAGGTATGGCTGCAGCATCCCCCCCATATTTGCAGGGGATGGGGTAAAGCTCCTGGGGTGTGGGGCAGGAGGGGGATGAAGGGGTGCAGGGCCAGGAGGGAAGTGAGAGCAGCCAGGGGCCTCCCCCAGCCGCAGGATCCCATGTGCCGCTGACACGCAGCGCTGGGGCTTTCCAGGGGAACTTCCCCAAAATATTTTGGGAGAAAACATATCCGGCAGGGCTGGGATGCACCTGGGTGGGGGTACAGCCCAGCACCCACCGCCGCGTGGTGGCTGCAGCCCTGGGGGGCTCTGCCGGACCCACTGTGGCAGCAGTGTCACCGTCCGGGGATGTTCAGGGCGGAATAAGCTGAAAAGCCGTTTTATGCTGAAAAAGCAGAAGTGCCAGCAGCGCCCGGGGAAGGGTTGGGGTCGGGGTCTGGCTGCAGCACAGCGCTTCCCTGGGGATGCCAGCGATGCCGGGGAGTGCCGTGGTGCCAGCATGGCACTGGGGCTCTGAGCATCGCCACGGCCCGCCAGTCTGTGCCGCAGGGTTGCTCAGAGCCCGCACTTGCACCAGGTACCGCAGTTGGGTGATGCCCTGACACCGTCCCCGCACACCCCAGCCCCGCTCGCCGGGCAGGCAGCCAGCCCCGCATGAGCCGTTTTGGTGGGACGCGTTCCCGCATGCCGGGCGGCCGTGCCCTGCATGGGTGGGTGGCCGGGGTGGCCCCGGCACCGGCAGCTCTGACCTGGCAAGCGATGGCGATCTCCCGCGAGCTGCACCAGAGGTGGGCTGGGTAGTCACAGCCGGGAAAGGCCACCCCGAGCCCCGGGGCCAGCAGGGCGACCAGTGCCAGGAGAGCCAGTGGCACCATGGGGGCCATGGGGACAGCGGGGTGGCACGGAGGCGAGTCGGTTCCCGCAAGGACTTTTAAAGCCCGGCTGCGCCCGCCTCCACACACCCTTCCTGCCCGGCTCAACCAGCCTCCTCATGTGACACTGACGCTGCTGACTCACGCGGGGCGCCTGGCTCCAGCCACCTTGTCCCCCCTGGTTCTGGCCACCCCATCCCCCCTGTCCCGCCGGGGACCGCAGCCCCGAATCGTGGCTTTGGGGTCACAAGCCTTGGCCCCAGCCCTGCGGGTTGCAACAGGTTGGGGGACAGAAACCCAACCCTAAGCAGCCCACGCTCGGGTGAGGGGTGGGTCCCTGCTGGACCCTGCCGGGGTGTGCCGAGCCCCCGCAGAGCCCCCCCAGGCTGGGTACAGGTGCCGAAGCCCCCCTGGGCTGGGAGCTCCAGGTGCGGGCAGGGGGTGCTGCCCAAAATACCCCCTGGGCTTATTTCTGAGGCTGCGCGTGGAGGAACCTCGTACTTCCCCTGCTGTTTATAGCCGTTTCTGGCTGTTTCTCGCCCCTTTCGGGCTCAGTTGCCACCTCCTCGCTTGCCTGGCCTGCGAGCTCGGGGCTGACCCCTGCGTGCCCCAGCCCAGCAAGACCCCGGGGGCAGGGAGCAGAGCCCTGGCACAGCCCAGCACCGTCCGGTTGATGGGTCACATCCTGCACCCAGCCCAGGAGCTGGGGTACAGCCCCAACGCCCTCCCACCTCCACTGCCCTAGTGCAACATCCCTCCCACAGAAATCCCTGCACACATTTCCTTAATTGTGTTTATTTCTTTTTTTTTGGTAGTTGTTTTTTTGTGGGTTTTTTTTGAAGTACCGTACAAAAAAAAAAAAATCCTCTTACAGTAACAAATACTGGGTTTACATTAGTAAACATCAACAGAAAGAGCATAGAGAACTACTGCTGGTAATGAACAGCTGAAGTGGCAAGTTATTTATTATTGCATATACCTAGGAACTAAAATCTCAGGAGCGCTCAGGCAGCCACCATGTCCTCTTCGAGCACAAAGCTGCCAGAGACATGAGAGCCCTGGGGGGGGGTTACAGGGGGAACATGGAGGGACAGGACCAGAGCTGTGCCCCGGGGAGCAGGAACGGCCACGTTGCACCCATGGGACACGGGTGCATGGCTTAGGTGGGAGACACGGGGTGTGGGGGTGGGTCACAAGCGGCAAAGCAGAGCTCGGGGCCTGGAAATGCATCGCTACCAGGTTCATCCAGCGGCACCAACAGCACGAGCAAAAGCAACAAAAGGACAAAATCACGACTAGCTTATTCCGGGAGAGCTGCACTGCAGAGAGCTCAGGGCCTGGGCTTCGAGGGAAAAGCTGTGTTTCAGAGAGCCAAGTCAAGCACCGTCAGGGAAAGGCAGCCCTGGCAAAGGGCATTTTCCTCGTTGTACAAAGGGCTTGCGAGCAGAGCCCCATCGGGGATGGGATGCGGTGAGGGGTGCCGGCGGGCAGGAATGGCAGTGCTGGAAGCTGCAGATGGGCAGCTGTGACCCCCACACTTACGCCGAGCTGCCCGCGCTCCTGGGGGAGGAAGGGATGGCATGGGGACAACAGCAGAAATTCAGTCAAAAGGGTAAAAAACCCCACCATCGTGAGAAGCTGGAATTTCCCTGGCCAGCAGAGCCGGGGCGAGCACTAAGGAAGTGTCAACAGGTGATGGCTTGAAGCTGAGACTCTCCCAGGTGCTCGGCAGGCCCTGGCGTGAGCCAGGAGCAAACTCCCCTGGCAGAATGATGGTGGGGGGGATGTGGCCTCTGTGGAGGGAGCAGCTGGAGGATGCCACCCGCCTGCGGCCTGCCTCATGGCACAGGGATGTGCTGGAAGCACAGGGACCAGCACGACGTCCTTGTACTGAAAATGCACCGGTGCGGGAGTCTGGCAGCTTTGGGGTGTTGGCACAACCCCCCCTGGCCACCCCACAGACCCTGGGAGGCCACTGAGCACCAGGGCTCCCTGCCCCACTCCCGTCTGCCCCCATTGTGTCCGAGCCCAAACTATTCCCTTAATTATCCCTGCCAGCTTTTCCCAAGCGATCCCCAAAGCCAAACAGCCTCTCCCGGGCTGTGTGCCCTGCAGCTCCCCCAACCCATCGCCTGCCCCTTCCGCAGCATTTTGGCGCCCGCCCGGGCTGCGATGGGTCTGGGACAGCACCGCTGCCCCGCGTCCTCACGGCACCAAACACCAACAAACTGGAGGAACCAAAAAAACACAGCCCAGGCTCTGGAGAGGGCATGCAGAGCAGGGAAGGGGGGTCCATACAGTCAAGCATAGGAGAGCTGCCACAAGCAACGGGAATGGGACACTTGCTCCAGCAATCCCAGATCCAAAAGGATTTTGGGGACCAGCCCAGAGCAAGGCGAGCAGCAGAGCTGAGTGGGGCAGGAAGGACGGCACGGTCCCTGATGCGGATGGCACGTTGAGGACAGGATGCAGACCACGAGCACACAACAACCTGCAGATCCGGCACAGCCCGAGTTGCAACACAAAGCAGAAGTGGCAAAGCCGACAGCATCCACCACCCGTCCTGAGGACACAGCCTCAAAAAAGGAAAGAGCCTCTCTGGCACATCAAGAGGACAATTAATGCTTTCTTCAAGCCAGGCAGGCAGGATAACCCAGTAAATCAAATGCTACCACGGCCTCAACTCTCAGCCCAGCTCCAGCTTTTAAAGCTCTTCCAGGGCCACTTCCGTTGCCCTCGAGCACTCCGAACTCCGACACAACAAATCCCTGCCCGCGCCAGCCCGCTGTGATGGGCAGCGCCACAGCAAGCCCCAGCTCTTCACCCCGAGTCCCCATACAGTACTCACGATTATAAGTGCTTTACATACATAGTTCGACATCATGCATATACATTTCTACGCGCTAAGGCCCTTGGCTCAGCGGAGATACCGTCCTCCTGCAGCAGAGAGGTCCTTCATTTTGCATAGGGCTCGTAGCATGCATTGGACTCCGGCCCCCCTCCTGCTTCAGCTGGCAGGATCTGAATCTGCAGCGGCCTGGCTAGCTGCTGCCCATGCACTTGGATATTGTAGTGGGAGTTCAGCAAACACCAGTACTAGGTAAGCAGCCGATTATGAAAAGAACCATATTTACAGAGCTGCAGTTAGCTTCAACGGGTTATATATGCAGAGATTCACCCAAGACAGCCGGAAACGACGAGCTGCGCGTCCCACAGATTCTGCCGGCAAAAACACGGGTACCAACACGGATTTCACAGCTTAGTTGGCACAACTAAGGCGAGAGATTCATCGCTAACTGGATCCTCCCTCCCCAGACAGCAACACTCAAGAGGTGGTTATGACACTAGGGAACAAGACAGTGAGGTGGGGCACGGCACAGAGTGGAGACCTCAGCCGAAAAGCCCCACGGAGGATGGGGTTTCTCCTTTCTAAATGAGTCTCTGCACAGCAAAGCAACACCCCTTGTACCAGACACCACTGCAGCCTGCAAGATCACTGGGGGAAGTGAGAGTGGAGGATGCACGCGCTCAACCGAGCCTCCTCCTCTGCCTCCTCCGGCAGCCAGGCAGGGAGCCCCTCGGTTGCCAGGGTGGTGACACACTGAGGAGTTGGGAACCTAGCTCTACAGTGATGCATAGCAGGGCGACCTGCCAGCAAGAAGGGGATCTGACCTGCTTATTGGGGAAGGGGAGGGGGCTGTGCTCGCCCACAGCAATTCAAATCACAACTGAATTCCACCTCCTAGAGGCTGGAGCCCACTGGGAATCAACAGCCCAGCCTTTTTGTCCCATCAGCCAACACGGGTTTCAGCTACTGACCAAAAGAGACACCAGGAACGGTCACAGACATCTTGGAGGCTCTGGAGGGGCAGGAGCACAGAGACTCAACTATACAGGATGCAAGAGTCCAGAGCCAGAAAAGCAGTGCCCTGGGGAGAAGCTGAAGGCAGCTGTTGTGTTGTGCATGGGCTGCTCATCTGGCTGGTGGCTGGGAAAGGACCGGGTGAGCCAGCGTGACATTCAGGGAGTCATTGTGCTGCACCAGGGACGTGTGCTTGTAGTGCAAGACCAGGTCCTTGAGGGAGGCGTAGAGGTTGTAGGGTTCAGCGAACCCGTAGCCGGTCGCCGTTTTGTAGATCACGCAGTGCTTGGTGTCACCATCCACCCTGCCAGGGAGACAAGGGAGCACAGGTCAGCAGTACACCAGGGAGCCCTGCTGGGACAGGGACAGCGGAACACAAGCAGCCGTCACCGCAGCAGCCCAAAGATGCATCAGGCCCTGGCAGGAGGAGCTGAGGCGAATGGGAGACCTGGGGGAAGCCCGGCCTGCCAGCTGATGGCTCCGCCAGCCTCCAGCATCTGGCAAGAGAAGGGCACAGCGATGCGGGAGCACAGCCCGCACCAGCTCCATCCTGCCACATCTGTGCAGGGGTACTCACACCACGGAGCAGGCATAGCATCCCTTCTGGCTGCTCTCGCGGATCAGGAAGGTGCCGTCTCGCTTGCCACACAGCATCTCTTCTGCCTGCAAGCGGTTGATCTTTCCCACGTACCACGTCCGCTCCTCGTGGTGGGGCAGCTCCTCCTCATCATCCATCATGGAGTACTGGCTGCAATCGAGCACAGGCAGGGTCAGACCTCCTCGGTTTGGGCATGTGGCCCCCGCATTTCCCCTCCCACTGCTAGTTGCCATCACCCCTTTCAGCAGGGAAGGCGTCCTCAGCTCCCAGGCAGGGAGACGGGACTTGCCTGCGGCCCCGGAGCAGGCAGAACCGGCTGCACCTGCAGCCCCCCCACGTCCCACAACGCGCCAGCAAGCACACTCACTCCTCCGTCTCGTTCTTGATGCCCAGCCACTCGTTGATTTTCTTCTGCCGGGCACCCTTCTGCGTCAGCCACCTAGGGAAGGAGAGCAGAGCTCAGCGCGGGCAGTGTGCCCATCCGGGCCAGACACCACTTGCGCAGCCATCGCCAGAGGGCAGCAGCCGTCCCCTTTCAGGGACCCCTGTGCCCTGAGGCTGCATGCTGCAGGGCTCGCTCCTGCACCAAGTGGCCCACAAGCCGGTCCCACAAGCCTCAAAGCCCTCAAGGAGCCAGCTGGATCGCTCCCAGGCTAGGCTGGAGGGGCGGCAGGGCCCCACTCCTAGCCCTCCGCAGGGGCAGGCACTACGTACACCAAATACTGGTCCCGCAGTTTGCGCAGCTGCATGAGGTCTGGCTTGAGGCTGTTCATGCGCTTGTCAATCTCCCGGTTCTCCGAGGCTTGTTTCTTCAGGTCCTGCTCCAGCTTCATCTTGCTGTCGTGGATCTCTGTGATGCGAGACTTGAGCTTCTCCGAGTTCATGAGGATCCTGGGAGAAAGAGGGGGGTTTAGGCTGTGAGCCAGAGTGGGGGAGGCAGAGGAGGCAGCCTGCCAGCTCCAGCCCACAGCATGCTGCTGGAGAGACAAGGACTGCACATGCCTTGGCTCCGCGCTGGGCCAGGATGATCCTTTCAGCCCCCAGAGCCTGTCCCCAGGCAGGGCAGGTCACTGCCCCCCCCCATCCTTACCGTTGCACCTCCTTCTCGTTGCCCTCCCGCCGGAAGCGCTCGATGTACTCCTTGCTGCATTTCTCCTGCGTCTGACACTGCTCCTCAAAGATCTTGATTGTCTCGTTGAAGGCCTCAATTGCCGTCCTCTTCATCTGCAGCTCCTAAAAAGGGAGGGGAAAGCTGAGGAAGGGGAAGGATCTAGGCAGGTTTCTGCCCAATTGCATCCCCTTTCCCCCTCCCCAAAGCAGCACTGTCCTTGCTATAGCTAAAATAGTCCCGTCTTCAAAGCCCATTCTCTGGGGAGTCCCCTTGAGTCCAGCAGCAGACAAATGGGGCAGTGGGTGCCCGATCTCTGCTCTCCTCTGTGCACAGCGGCTGGCTGCCAGTGATGTAAGGGCAGCCTGCGTACCTGGGATGTGCGTGTGTACTCCTCGTACAGCAGGTCATACTCCCAGCTCTTGTCCTGGTACTGCTGGTGATAGACCTTCAGCTGCTCCCCAACGGCTTCCACGCTGTCCTCTTTCACCACTTGGTCCTGCCATATGCACAGTCTCAGTCAGGACCTGCTCCTGCCCTACAGCAGCCTCCCGGAGAGGCAGCTGGTCCCCCAAACCCCGCCCCCAGCCCCTCATCACCCCACAAAGCAACATCCCAGCGCAGGGGAAGGGGTGGGACGTTGTCGTCTACCAAAAGACCAGTGACAGACAAGCAAAGGGCCCTGGTTCAGGCTGCGCTGGCCAGCCACGTCCCCGTGGCATGGGCCTCACCTGCTGGTACTTGGAGATGGGGTAGAGCAGCCTGGTGTCCAGCTTGGCATTGTACTGGGCGAGCGACTCGTGCCGGTAATGGGTGATGAGCTCCACCACTGAGCCGAAGGTCAGGGGCTCTGAGAAGCCGTACTTCCCTTCCCGGTGAAAGATCTTAATCAGCTTGTTATTGCCTCCCTTCCTGTGGTGGGGACGGGAGAGAGGGCACTTAGCACCATCCCAGCACTCTAACCAGCCTGACGTCTGGGTGTCCAGGCAGCCATGAGCGCAGGGACACATGCTGACAGCTCCGCACCAGAGTGGCAGGGGCTCTCGGAGGACCCCGGTGCCCTACCTGAGCGTGAGCGTGTACTCGCCCTGGATCTTGCTGGAGGCATCGCGCACCAAGAAGGTACCGTCCGGTGTGTCCCGTAGCTTCTCGTTCACCTCCTCCCTGTGAGGAACATGATTGTCATGGCCCCTGAGGTGCAACCAGAGTTCCCCTAGACAACCCGACAGACAGGGAACCCAGGACGTGAGCTGCCTGCCACCCCCTTACCGGGAAATGTCACCCCAGTACCACTCGGCGTCCTGCAAGGGCACGCTGTTCCCATTGGCCAGGCTGGCTGCACTGGGCTTTGGCTTAGGTGGTTTTGGAGGCAAGGCTGTAAGAGAAGCAGGATTGAAGCAGGGTGAGCCCAAGTCTCAGCTCCCCATCCTTGCCAAGGGAAACTTCTCGGAGCACTGAGTCCCCCTCCCTGCAGCGATCATCTTGGGAAGCCCCGCTTGGCCACCACGCTACCAGGAGCTGCTCCAGGCACATCTACAGCAGCAGACGGATGCCTCGAGCAGGCAACCAGGCACAGCTGGGCTACAGAAACACCCTGGGCAACCTGCTCACAGGGGCAGAGACTCCACACCCACAGACCACAAACACCAGCACCTTGGGCCGCGAGGGGCATCTCAGTACCTGGAGGCAACTGTTCTGGCTCCAGCTCCTTTGCCTGCAGAAGTACCTCCAGAAACAGTGCGGAGAAGTCAGGGCTCAGCTCTGGGCTGCAGGGAGAGAGGAGCCAAGTAAGAACAGCGGTTGTGGGGGAGAACTCGGCACTGCTCCCGTGCCCCCTGGGCAAAGCCGGGGTCAGCTGGTTCATCCCAGCTGCCAGATCCCAGGCTGACACAGAAGGAAGGGCTCTGCCCTGGCTTCAAGTCCCGCTCTACGTGCTGCCAGCAGTTTAATCCCACGCGCAGCGAGGCAGGGGCTGCGGGCAGACTTGCTGTTACAGGCTGGACTCCTTGTCCTGGCAAGCACAGCGGTTGACACTTGGTACGTGGCTGGAACCTGAAAGCCTCGTGTACCTGGCGCCAGGCAGCCGGAGGAGAAGGGGGCCGAAGATCTCTCCCAGGGCCCGAGGGTGGAGGCTGTTGGTCTCGGCCTGCTGCGATACCTTCCCCAGATGCCGGAGCAGGAACTGCAGGGTGAGCGTGTTCTGGAGCGGGACCGCAGGCGACTCCAGGGCCAGCAGCAGCTGCTTCCGGCAATTCTCCGGCTGGGGGATCTCTGGGGAGAGAACAAGACACGATGGAAGGGCTGGGACAGCCAGCACCACTCTCCACGCTCCAGCTGCGTCACAGCATGGGAGCACTGTCAGCAGCAGGAGCCGCATGCCAGACCCCACTGGGACAGGACTTATTTTAATACCCCAAATGCGTCCATCTCGCCCAGACACCCATTCCAAAGCACAGCCAGCGGAAGCCCTTACCCTGCAGGACACGAAGGACGTCTCCGTGCACGGGCACTGGCACCACGGGGGAGGGCAGGTCCTGCAGGTAGCCTCGCAGCACCTCACCCAGAGAGTGCACGTCGAAGGGCTCCAGGTCGCCCAGGGTCCAATCTGCTGGGGCACAGGTTTCCCATGGGTGGCGGGCACAGCACCCGGCACCCAGCCGGAAGCTCCGGTGCTGCCAGCACCCATCCCAGAGACCATCACACATCACCCAGCAATCATGGGACACAGCAGCCCGGCACCATGAGGGAGCTCAGGCAGCCGAGCAGCTCGCACAAAGGTGCCTGGCAGTGCCCCCTGCACTCCAGAAATAAGGTGTTCTGGGAACCCAGAGCCCCCCCAGAAGGGGGCAGAAGTCATTTCAGGTGCCCAGTCCCTTTGCCCTGAGCCCTGTCACTGGAATCCTGGGCACGTACGACTCTGGCGAGAGTTTTGTTCCCTGCTGCTGGTAGAGACAAGCACGGAGAGGGAATGAGCTGACCATCCACACACCGAACCCAACGGGGAAAACGTCTCCCTCAAACCGTGTCGTCCCATGAGTGCGAGGCGCGGGCTGTTGGGACAGCACATAAAGCCTGTCCCAAAAGCAGCGCAACCAGAGCTGAGATTTGCAAACATCTACGGAAGGGGACAAGCCAGTGCGGCGCTGGATGAGGCCCAAGCCCAGCTGAGAGGCAGACAGCTCTGAAGGCTCCTCGGCAGAGACATCAGCCGCCAGCACAGCAGAGCCAAGGCTCCAGCCACCAAGCTGAGCTGAAAGATCCTCCCCTGCTTATTAGTGGTGTGACAGAGCCAGAGAAGCCTCCGCCAGCCCATCAGCAGAGCACCCTGAGAGCAGGGCACCCCGAAGAGTCAGCAGGAGACAAGCACAGGGGTACACTTGTTGGCCTGCGAGTCTCCGAGCCAGCACCACGTCCCTTTGCTCCAGCCCACAGACGGTGGCAGGAACCTCCCCCCGTCCTGTCCCTTCCACAGGAGAGGGGGACGTGTCGGGACGAGGACGGCCCAGCCCCACAGGCAGCGTGCTGGGAGTCAGGAACTGCTGGGGACAGGCGAGCCTGGCCTGGATTGCATTATTGCTGGCGCTGTCACATCCACTAATCTCCTCCATCTGAGCCGATTCGCCTCCTCACCACGCGGAGCTGGTTCTTACCGGTTCTCAGTGCTTGCCTCAGTTCGGAGCCAGATGTCCTGTACAACATCTCGCTGTCTAACCCTGCGGAAGCGGAGACGCTGCTGTTAGCTGCAAGCTGTACAGCTCTCAGTGCACGCACCGTTTCGGTGCCAGCCCGGCAGCCGCGTGCTGGCTGGGCAACGGCTGTGGCACGGCTAACCAGGCCTGGATGGTGTCCTAGCCATCCTCCTGCAGATGCTGCCGCAGCCCCCTTGGCCCCCAGGACACCCAGTTTGGTGGCCCCGTTTCTCCCCCACGGCACAGATCTGGGCTGAAAGCATTTCCCAAATGCCAGCATCCATCCAGGATGCGTAGGCATCCTGTGTGCAGGACCCAGCACTCTCACCCCATGCCTCTGCACAGGATAGTGCAGCAGGGTCAAGTCCGGCTCTGGGGAACAGGGGCTCAAGCCAGGGAGGAGCGGGAGGCCCCCCTCTTCTGCAGGCAGCTGCGTCCTGCATGTCCCACAGAGCTCGGTCCAATACCAACAGCTTTTAAAGGCAGCTGCCCGCTCCCCCCCCCCCCCCCGGCCCTCACTGGGGGTTTTGGGGGATATCAGCCCGTTCGTTCTCAGCACCCCCCTTACCTTTCTTCTCAATAGCTTCCACCAGCTTCACCAGCAGTGGTGGTGCAATCTCAGGTGGGCTGAACTGCTCCTGCAAGTCTGGGAGGGGAGACCCTGGGGGAGAGGGAGAGAAGGGGTCAGCCGCAGCTCAGCCCCCAGCAGATGCTCTGCAGCGGAGCTGGGCCAGGGTACAACGAATGCCGCTCCCGATGGCAGTGTCTGAGAGCGAGGAAAGCCATGGCCACTGGCATGAGGCCACGGCCCACGCGAACACTGCACAGAGGCCGTGGGGAACCTGCGAGCTGGCCCAGAAACTGGCACAGCACTTACTGAGCCCAGCCTTGCTCTGAGCCCCCGACGGGGTGTGCGGAGGGGGATCCCTGCTGCTCCCTGCAGAGCCTGTCTCCCTGGGGACCCAGCACCCCAGGCAGGCAGCGCAGGGGTTACCAGGGCTCCCGGAGCTCAGGCCGGGTTCAGTCCCAGCCCGGCACAGGGGCTGCACAGAGCTGGTGGAGGAGCGTGGCCAGGGAGCTCGCTCGCGGTGGTGAGCTGTGATTAATCCAGCGATTCAGACAGAATGCCATGTCAGCAAATTCCTGCCCTTGATTGCTCGTTTAACGTGGAAACCAGCCCTCTGCCTCCCCCTCCCCGTGAGCCCACAGCCTCTGTGCAAGCTGTTACGGGGTGCAGACAGCCTGCGGCACAGGATGGAGTCCCCCCCTTCCTGGAGGATCTACAGCCCCACATCGGGTGACGTTTCCCTGTCACCTCCAGAAGATCTTGAGGTCCTGGCTCTGGGCACCCCCCTTCCCCCATGCTGGAGGGGTGACGCATGCCGGGGCAGGAGCACGCAGGCCCGGCCAGGCAGCTGCCAGCAGGCAGTTTGCCAAAGGATGAGCGGTGCCAGGCCCTGTCTTGCTTCCAACTGAACACCAGCCGGTGCAGGAGGCTCCTCCAGGCCGGTCCACAGCACCGGGCAGACCCTGGGGAGCCCACAGTCGGTGAGGACACCCCGCACGCTCCACTCTCAGGATGCAGAGCCAAAAGGCTGCTCCCCATTGCGAAACACGGCTCTGTTGTCACGGATCTGACCCCAACTCGCCTGGTGTGGTCTTGCCATGAGGCTCAGCAAGCTGAAACTCCGCACCTGGCTGAGCCTCCTGCACCCACGGCCTCGCAGGGAAGACAAAGCAGCTCGTGTTGGTGCGGCTGCACAAAGGGGAGCAAATGGGGCAGGCACCCAGAAGGGCCTGTGCTGCTGGGGGTGCGCGTGTGTGTGTGCAATCCCCCACCAGTGAGAGCCCCTGGGCACAATGAGGGGCCCAGCGTGGTGCTAGTCAGGGTGAGGAAGCTGCAGGCAAGCTGCCAGGCTGGCAGCTCCGAGCCTGACCCTTGGGAAGGGCTGAAGGGAGAGTAAATACTGGCGCTGCCCACGTGGCCTGGCCGGGAATGTGCTGCTTCAGCAGGCAGCAGCTTGCCTTTTTTTATCAGGCAGCCTGTGCCGGAGCCAGCAGTGGCTCCTGAGCCTGCTGGGCCTCCAGGCTGGGCCGCCGTGAACAAGGCCGCTCACAGCACAGCCGGGGCAGCTGCGGAAATATTTCCGAGCCGCATTTTCCGCTCGCATTCTCTGCGGAAGGCAAACACCAGCAGCTCGTAAATCCACCGGCAGAAAGCACTGGGTCTCGCCGCTCTGCGGGGCCAACCCGACACCCAGGCTGCGTGACAGTCGTGGCACTGGCCCTTGCTCTGCGTGTGATACCTGGGGCTAAGGGATCCCTGCCAGCCAGGGCAGGACCTGGGAAACAGGGCAGAAACACTGCCAGCTATGAACTTCGTGGGGCATCCAGGAGAGATCTCTGCACCTCCCGAAGTGCAGACCATGAAGAAATAACACAGGCTTGGCTTAAATACAGTTTTTCTCAGTTGCAAAAATGCATTTCCCCACCAGCATCCCAGCAGGCTGCATGTAAAACAGCCCCAGGCATTTGCACAGCCACCCCGCAGCCCTCGGCTGTGCCCAAGGTGGAGGCTGGCTGTGGGGATGCACCCCCAGGGATGAGGACAGGGTTGGCACCCCCTTTGCATGCCCTGGTACCCAAGCCTCCCTCTGCTCCATCCCCAGGCAGAACAGGCTGGCTTTTGGTTTCTTTCTCAACCATGTCTTTTCTGTGCATCGGGAGCTTTGACACATCCTCACCCCTGCGCAGGGCAGTGGATTTGACCACCTAGACACCTCCACCAAGCCCTGCTTGAGAAGTAGGGGAGAGAGCCCACGAAGGCATAAATACAGCCCCCGAGGGAGTGCAGGGCTGGATGCAGGCAAGGCCGATGCATCCACCGCAGAGCATGCCCCAGGCTCCCAAGAGGAGCCGCTTTCTTGGAAAGGCAGGTTGCGAGTGGGATGACTCAGGTCAGCGGCTCTCCTTGCCAACCCAAACGCACAGCCTGGCCGTGTTCCCACCCTGCGGAGACATTTCCTGGGGCCACCCCTCCGGCTCCCAGAGCAGGGGAGGGAGCTGCGGGGAGCAGCGCACACAGCCCCACTGCCCCGGTTTCAGAGACAGGGAGTCCTTTCCTTTCCTTAAATCCCAGAGGTATTTCATGCAGCTGGAAGCATCTGATGGGACAGCCGTGGCTCCCAGGCAGAGAGGGACAGGGACCAGACCGGGAATGCACTCTGATGCCCACCAGCTCCTGCTGCTGACCCTACTCCTCCCATGCACGAGGTCTTCTGCACGGCACGAGAAGAGCAACAGCAGGCAAAGCGTGGCTATTGCCCCTGTTTGCCGTCTCAGAGCACCCGGAGCCTGCTGAACCCATGCCACAGGGCCTGCGAGCACGAAAAAAAAAATAGGCAAAGAGAAGGCAGCTGCTGCAGCTCTACAGGCAGCGCTGAGGCACAGCGGCTCTCCCAGCTCCAGGACCTGGTCCGTGCCAAGCCCAGCACTGGCTGGAAGGCAGCCGCAGGTGCAGGGCGGCCCATGCCGTGCCCGAGGGCGGCTGCCCAGCCCCAGCCAGAGCTCTGCGATCTGCAGGGAGGGGCGGGTGCCAGGCAGACAAGCAATTAGCTCCAGTTCTCGGAAGTACTCTTCTAGACCCTGACTTTTCTCCTCTTGCCCAGAGACAAGTAATTGTGTGTCTCAGCAGGGCTGAGTGGCTCTTGGCAGGGAGCAGTGTCCTGGGCACTCCAGAGGCAGAGGCAGGGGGGTGGTTGGGAGAGGTCGGGACTTATTCTTAAAGGGAAGGAGTGGGGCAAAACCCTCAGCGGAGCAGGGAAAGGGGCCAAGGACCACAGGGATCCTGGCTGGTCATGGGCCAGAGAGGGAGAAGGCTCACCCCAAGAAGCTCTGCTAAGCAGATCGATAAGCTGGAGGAACGTGCTTTTTTCTCGGCCAGGACCGAGTGTGAGCTCACAACTCCCAGGCAACTCAACCGCACTGCTGCCGGCAGGGCAATTCAGTGCTGCCGAGCCAAGGGCTTCACCGCTGTCCCGCAAAGCCACTCACACACCCTCGTCTGCTGCACACCGGGAGTGGAGGCATCTCGGAACAACACTGCAGACAGCAGGGCTTACCTTGCTCCAGAGCCTCCTGCAGCCGGCAGCTGCTGGCCCCTGGCGTTGCGGGCAGGGGTCTCTGCACTCGGGGCCGGTGAGAAGGGACAGAGATCTTCACGGGCCCCACGTACTCCACGTACGTGCCAGGAAAGTCACCCTTCTGCTTGGTCCGCTCATTGACACCCAGGATCCAGCCGATCTGGTTGGGGGTCTGCTCATCCCCATCTTTGAAGCCCAAGGCTTGCAGGGCCCCCTTGGTCACCACCAGGATGTCCCCAGGCAGCAGATCAATGTCCTCCTCGCGTTCCTTGCGGTAGGGGTAGAGTGCACGGTACTGGAAGCCATCGGTGCTGCCCATTCTCTCTGCCGTGGGGAGAACGGCTCTAACGGTGAGACAGCACGTTTCAGGTGGGAGAGGAAGGACCTCAGAGGCAGCTCTCCCCCATCAGCACTCTGAATGTCTCTGCATGAACCAGCACCCCAAGAGCCTGGTCCGGGTGCACCAGCACGCTTAGGTGCAGCCCCTTTTCCTTAGCTTGAAACCACGATTCAACCAAATTATGGAGCAAAGGGAGAAGGAGACAAACATAATCCAGCACTTGTGAGTGGGCATGCAGCAAAGAAAGAGGAGATCACGGTCCACTTCACCAAAAAAGAAGGTTTCTTGAAGTCCGGGGGACAAAAGCACGGCACGCTTCCAGCCCAGAATGGCGTGGCATGCTACGTCTCCCTTCCCAGTGCCTGCAAAGAGAAGAAGACGCGTCACTACACAGTCAGGCACCCCGCACCCTGCCGAGACACCAACGTTCAAACCAGGGGTTCATCTGAGCAGCTGAGAGAGGCAAGACTCATTTCTCTCCTACCTACCAGCTGATGCTGAGCCCTGGATCCAACCAGGACATGCTACTACCAATTTACACTCCCAAAAGCGAGAGAGGAGCAAGCAGCTACACACAGGAATGCCACCTCCCCTCTGCTACAGTCAGGCACCAGCTCTGCATCTTAAAGAGGTTCACTCCTGCTTCTTCAGCTTAGCCTCCTTGCAGCACTTATGCAAACAAGAAGACAAGAAGTGGGACAAAACAGCCTTTATGCAGGAACTTTTGCGTACAGAAAAGGGTGATCCTGCAACCACCAGCTGGAGGCCCTGAAGAGGAGCAAAATAAACATATTTAACCTTTTCTTGTTAAATCGATTACATTTCACAGTTCACCTTTACATGTCCCCATGCAGTCCCACACAAAGTCATTTTCTGAAGGTAGCTGCCCACAAATGTAGGTTAACCAAGCTTTCAGCGAAAGGCTTTCAAGATGCTTTGCCATTCCCACAGAGCAGCACTTCAAAGCTTTGCTCTAAGCAAAGTAAATTTTTGAACTTTTCAAAAGCACCAACAGCATCAAGTGCGGGCACGGGTTCTTTTCGCAGAGATGGAGGTGAGACAAGTTAAAATAATCTTCAGAAGCCTTCAAGTCTACTTAGAGCTTCTAACTGCCTTTCAGCTATTCAGAGAGAAATTGAAGCATATGCTGCCTGCCCTGCCCAGAAATCCACCAAAAAAGAACAAACCTGGGTTATAACATGTTGTTGAAGGGACGTATGGGCTGGGGCATTCCCACCAGCCGAGCACGTCCTCTTTTCCCATCCCCTCCTGGCCGCACGGGCCAGTTTTCCACCTCCCTTGGGCAAATCTCAGCCTTCCAGTTCCCGCAGCTACGGCATGCAACCAAGGACTGGACCTACAAGGCACCGGGGCAACCCAAAACCAGCCTTCCCAGGAACACCCTAGGCCTGCTGAAATGCTGCAGGTCCTATTAACGACTTGAGCTGTTTCGGCCCAGAAACCACCGAACCCAGCTCAAACTCTTGAGTCTCATCTGAAAACTATTAGTGAGCAGGAAGGCGCTTCTCGGGGCTGTGGGAGCCTCTGCAGAGGGAGGCGAGGAGGCAAAGGGAGCCAGGGCACCCTTCCTGGCGGGGTCAATGCACAACCAAGCACGGCACAAAGCCAAGGCTGCTCCGACCGCTGGCTGGACTCTGCAAGAGGCACTAATGTTGGTGATCTGCAGTATTTCAAAATAACCCTTCCAGGCCAGCAACACATTACAGTTCGCATCAGCTACACAAACCCCTCTTTCCTCCTGCACGTGCTACCTCCCCCTCACGCTACCAAAAAGTCTGAGATCGGTGCGAGTGCCTCAGGAGAAGCCAGCTTCACCTCTCCGCAGCCAGGCTCTCCAGCCCAGCACCACGCTGCATGTTCCTTCCCTTGCCAAAGAAGAAAGGCACAAAGAGGCCGTGGCACACGAAACCCGTGCAGCAGCCAGGGCTCGCGCTAGTTGCTTGAGCTTGGGCAAGCATCCCAGGCAGGCTGTCTTTGCCATGAATGAGCAGGCGCTGCCCTCGGGGAGGCAAGACACTTGCGGTCAGGCTCTGGCGGGTGGGGAACAGGATTGAGCCTGATCCGGGTTGTGCAGAGCTTCTTTGGAGCTCCAGGAGCAACGCCAGGCTGCAGAACTCATGGAGAGACCCTGGAGACAGGCGGTATTTGCGGAAGAAGCAGTAGATCCCAGCACAGCCGTCGTGCAGGCTCCCACCATGCCGGGACGACGGCTGCAAGGAACTCGCAGCAGAGCCCACATTTCCCCAATCCAACTGGCCCCAGCCAGGAAAATATTACTTCATAATCCAGAGCATAAAGAGAGATTTATGACCAGGCTCACTGCCTGCCCCTCGCCCCTCTGAATGCTGCCTGTCAGGGTCCGACGGAGCCGAGCCGGCAGTGCCGGGGGCACTGTCTGACTGCCAGGGGCCCGAGCGGTGCTGCCTGCTGGGAAAGGCTCCAGCAGCTCCCACTCCTAGGGAAGGACAGACCCCATAATGTACCCGGAGGCAGCGGAGCTCAAACCCAGCAGGGTCCATGCTCCCCTGCAGGCACCTCCCCAACTTCCAACTCCAGGCACCTCAGACAAGCTGGTGCAGTCGAAGAGGCTGGAAGGACAAAATGCTCAGCCCTGGCAAACTTGTTCAGTAGCTTTTAAAAGCAGACCTGCGTGGAGGGGTGGGAAGAAGAGAGAGTCGCTCCGGAGTGCTGAGTCTCTCCAAAGAGGAGGTCCCGTAGCTCCCGCTCCAACAACTCCTTCCAGCCTCCTTCCCTGTGGTGGGAACACGGAGACACAGCTCTGTGCCACCCTGCTCTCCACATCCCAACAGGTCACTGGGCACGTGAAAAAATACAGATAACTTACAGCCAGCCTTGTCCTGGAGCAGCCTCACCTGCCTTCCCCGTGCTCAGCCCACACGGGGATCGAGTGCCCGTGAACGGGGGTGAGGAGCCCCTCAGGAAACCCAAATCCACATAGCTAATGCCAGCACCATCCTCTCCGACCTCTCTCTGCCCTGCCACAGACCCAGCAAGTGGCTTCCCAGGCTGAGCCGCGTGTGTGGGATGACAGCCGCCGGTCAGGAAAGCTCTGCACCCCACAGAGAGCAGCTGACCAAATCAGTGTGTCTCTGGGGAGAGGCAACACACTTCCCAAAGCCCTGAAACAACTCTTTGGAGGGAAGGTGAGTTGGGGAAGGCAGCGCCGAGAGCCCGGGACACGCACGAGCCTGTTGGCTGAAAGCACACCTCCGAGCCAGGGCTCTGTGTGCACAGGAGAGAGGGAGCAGCTTGCCAAAAGATTTCAGCTGGGCCCAGCTCCCGGTTCGCTCGGCTCTCGGAGAGGAACCTCATGTGTCCGCGCTGGTGAGCACTTGCTTAGGCTGCTCTGAAAATCCCATGCATCAGACATCTAAATACCTTTGGTAAATCTATCTCAGCGCCCAGAAACAATCCCTCGATTCATTAGCTGCTGTCAATACTTTCTTTGTTTAATATGTTGGTTTGAAACAAAAAACACATTACAAGTCTTTTTGTGTGTGCCCAGCACATAAATAAAAGCATCTTAACGTTTTAAATGTGGTTCCTGTGCTTTTTAACCCAGTTCCAAGCACAGTTCAAAGTGCAGCTTGACTCAAAGTGAGACTGAGCATTACTTTCCCTCCAGAATGCATAAAAATATTTAAAAGAAGAATATGCTTAAAACAATCTACGCAGCTCAAATCTTTCCAAGTTACATCAGATCCTTAGTGAGCAAAAAACCACCAAATGGTTTTGAACTGTAAAATGCTACATGTTAATGGGTTACAAACAGTAAAAACAAACCTCTCCTTTAACAAAAAGGAGAAAATAGGACAACGCAACTAGGGATGGAAATAAAAATGGACGTGGAACTGCCTGCCACATATCGTGCCCTATCACGACAACTGCTGCCACACTGAGTCTTTCTGACCTGCGCAGCCAGGGCACCTCTGCTGGCCCTGCACCCTGCTGGAGCGTCAGAAGCTGACGGTGCCAAGCACGCCATGGGTCACGCGGCATCCACAGGCACCCGAACCACTGAGCAGCACTGGGGTGGAGAGGGTGAGAGCTTGGGAACCCCTGGTTTATAATTCGGGACAGACAGAACAGCAATCCCCTGTGCTCCCGTGCAGCTTCCCGGGCCGGCTCCCTGCCCAAGAGCCTGCATGACGACTTGCAAGGCTTGAGCCACAAGCAAGGCCGTGGTGGAGGCGGCAATGCCATGACGAGCCGTGGAGAAACGAGCAGGGCAAGCCCGCAGGGAGCTGGTGCGGGTGGGAAACGGAGCTGGACACGCTCCACCAGCTGTCCCCAGGGAAGAGGCCAGAGGAGTAGGGAGAGCCAGTGCTGTGCTGGGGGCTCACGATCCCAGGCTGGTGACAGCCACGGTGCTGCCAAACCAGTTGGTGTTTGCCTCTGAACAGGGAAAAGCGGCAGGGGTGGTGAGTTATGCCATGAGCTGTGCCCAAGCCAGGCCCACTGTCCTGAGAGCAACCACATTGCAGCAGTGGCACGGGGCAGCCAAGGCCATTTTCACCTCTTTTCTCACCAAGAAATGCTTCCCGTGCAGCCGGTGACAGAGCCTGAGGAGTAGCAGCATCCTGCCCACAGCCACCAGCTGCCCTTTGCTGGGGATACAGAGCATTTGCTGCTCAGACTTACATTTCACTAAATATTTTGTTTTATTCTCTGAAGGCCAAGTAAATGAAAGGATATTTGAAACATTTCACTGAAAAAGTAAATGTTATGGTTAGCAGGGACCTCAGAAGCCTCATAAATCCCTTCCTTGGGATGACTGATACCTACCTCATTTTTGAGACAACTGGAGGTCTCAGTGACCTCCTCCTCAAAGGCTGGACAGTCCGAGAGGGTCTCAGGCAATCTGCTGACCTACTCCAAGACTTCTCTTACTGTCCAGAGGTTTTTCCTGAGGTCAGACTTTCTTGCTTCAGTTGAAGCTCGTCCTGTTCCACATCAGGAACTTTCTTTTATTTGGCCAGAGACTTTTATACACTGGCACCAAGCGGAGAAGGACCAAGCACCCTGTATGTCCCTTTGCTCCAGGCTCCTTTTACACCAGTCCCAAGCAGCAAGAACACACTACTTCCATTTTAGGAAGTTCATGGGGCAGGGTTTAGTTTTTGTGTTTTGGTTTTTGTGTTTTTGTTGGTTTGTTTTTTGTTTTTTCCAGAAGCAAACCCAGGAGCTCTATTTTGGCTACTTCCCTCAAAAATTACAGTTCCAAAAAAACTGAGTACATGAAAAAATTCCAACTGCTCTTGCTAGCTCATCTGCTTAAAATCATGTTCCCTGGGGTATTTGGAATTTGTATGACAATTTATTAGCAGCTCTGCACAACGCAGCAATCACACGAAGTAACCTACAAGGTGGGAAGCAACCACATTAGCAGGCCAGCGTTATTTGGATATCGGTTGAGAGAGACAAGACCTTCCAACTTGAGAAATTCACTGTCCCTTCCTCTGTTTGCTTTTTATCTTCCATTACTCTGTTACTTTAGCTCCAAGCTGTGGCTCCAGATATTCCCAGAGGAATTAGAAGAGCCTTCGATATTATAAATACTCTTTTTCATTGTAAACACACCCCGGCACTCAGAGCAAAGCGCCGGCACTCTGACACAGCTCCAAACTGGCTCCACAAACCACTCTGCTCCTCGCCGCATTCCAGCTGAGCCGCGGTTTCTCTTCCAACCCAGAGCTTTTGTCCAGTGAGACCCAACTGCGGGCAGAAAGGATTTTCCTGTGTGCTTAAAAACCTTGTTCTAGCAAGTTAAAAACCGAGGGTTTGGGGCAGCAATCACCTTTAGGATGACCGAAGCCTCATTGTGAGCCACACGAGCAGATCGAAGCACGATCTGCCCACGTCAGAGAAGAGAGTCACCAAAGAAACCAAACCATCGCTTGGACTTTCCCACATCATGGAAGAGTCGATGACTAGAGCAGAGGCCAACCCAGCCTCAGGGACACACCAGCCCTTCGCATGTTAGGGAAGGGCGGGGGAATGGCCAGGAAAGCAGTGATTTAGGCTATATTTACTCAGCTGTCTCCATTCTCTGCTCTCACAGAGAAAGTCATAGGGCCAGTTCCCCAGTGGCTCTAAGAGCTGCTTGGGAAATAAAGCTGTGCATTAATGGGGAGGAGAGGCAGCCATTCCTCTGCTGCGCCGGGCACGGGTGCCAAAAGGCGCAATACTGGTGCCATTCCGGATCTCTGCAGCTCTTGCAGAGCTCGTTTTAGGCAGATTTCCCCCCCAGGTTTTATTTCCCATTGAACATGGATCCTCAGATTTAGAGGTACGTGACTGTGGGAAGCTTCCTCTTTAGGGGGCTGAGAAACGTTCCCTAGGATTGGAAGGGACACAGAGCACAAACCTCACTGGAAAGAGGTGGGCTGGCCACCAGCCCAGAGCCAGGGTTTTGGGACAACCGTGTCTAGAGCCAAGAAAGCCACAGCCACGCTGGGCCAGGCTCCGGCACATCCAGCTGGACAGGCGCATCCCTGGGCCATCTGGCCCCGGCCTGGGGTCTGCTGGGGCAGAACTGTGGTGGGGCCAAGCCCTCAGCCCAGGCTGGAGCCGTGCAGCCCTGACAGGCTGCTTTCCTCTGGCTCTGCCACCCAGAGAGGGTGCCCAGGACCCCCAGCAATGGGGGCCGCAGCTTGCCAAAGGGGGGGTCCCTGCACTGACACCGCTGCAGGGGGAATGGCGCTGAGGTCCCCGTGCTGGCACTGCTGTAGATGGAGATAGCCTGGGGGGGTCGGGGGGCACAGCCCTTGCACAGGGAGGGGACAGGCACCACGGGGGAGGGGAGGGGCCACAAAGCTCTGGCACAGGGAACCGGCCCTGGGCACATCGGGGCGGGGGGGACAGGGCCAGCCCGGGGGTGGCATGGCCCGGGGCGGGGTGGGGGGGTGACACTGCCCTGGCAGCGGGGCACTCTGCGCTAGCACCACCGGGATGGGGACGGGGACAGCCCCGGTGCTGCCCCCGGGGAGGGCGCAGAGCCTCGGCCCGGGGGGCCCGGCGAGGCGCTCCCACACAGGGCCCCCGGGGCGCAGCACGCTGAGGGGCCGCGCTCACCGCCGGTCCCGACGCCGGCCCGCCCGCCAGGCCCCGGGTCTGGTTCCGATCCCGATCCCGGCTCCCTCACCCCCGGCCCACCTCTCCGCCGGCACCATCCGCCGCCGCTCAGCTCCAGCCCGCTCCTGCCTGCCAGACCGGCGGCAGCCTGGGAAAAGGCCCGAGCACCGCCGGAACGGCCCGAACCCGCCCCGGAAAGACGCGACAAATGCCGGAGAGGAACGAACCTCCCCGAAGCCTCGGCGGCCCCGCCCCTTTCCTCGACCGCCGGTCGCGTTCGAGCCACGCCCCTCGCCCGAGCCGCTCCGGAAGGAGCCGAGTAGCTGCCGACGTCAACCGCCGCTCGGCGCTGCGGGAGAGCGTGGTGGCGCCCCCTCGCGGCGGGCAGCGACCGCCGATCGGGCACTGCACCGGGAACGGGGCAACGGCACCGGGAATGGGGCACTGCACCGGGAACGGGGCAACGGCACCGGGAACGGGGCACTGCACCGGGAATGGGGCACTGCACCAGGAATGGGGCAACAGGGCACTGCACCAGGAATAGAGCACTGCACCGGGAACGGGGCACTGCACCGGGAATGGGGCACTGCACCGGGAACGGGGCACTGCACCGGGAATAGGGCACTGCACCGGGAACGGGGCAACAGCACCGGGAATAGGGCACTGCACCGGGAACGGGGCAACGGCACCGGGAATGGGGCACTGCACCAGGAATAGAGCACTGCACCAGGAACGGGGCACTGCACCGGGAATAGAGCACTGCACCGGGAACGGGGCACTGCACCGGGAATGGGGCAACAGCACCGGGAATAGGGCACTGCACCGGGAATGGGGCAACGGCACCGGGAATGGGGCACTGCACCAGGAATAGAGCACTGCACCAGGAACGGGGCACTGCACCACACATGGGGCACTGTGCTGGGTACCGGGCACTGGGTCCTGTGCTGGGCATCCGCTACCCAGGCCCAGGGCCAGAGCCAGGCTGGGTGCCAGGCTGCAGGGGCCGCCTTCCCCCACCCCTCCCTGCCTGAGCTGGGGCAGCTCTGCCACCCCCCAGCCCCAGTCAGGCCCCATTCACCCCTTGCCATCGCCCCGTGCAGCGGGTGCTCCCTGCCCAGCCCCACTCCGATGCCAGCAGCGCCAAATCCACCCCCACCCCGGTGCAGACATCACACCGCGGTTCGTCGCAAAGAACAATTTTAATACAACAGAAAACTTCCCAAAGGTAAGAACAGAGCCGGGCGATGGGCAGGAAGACACGGTCCCCTTGGCTTTCAAGACATTTTCCATTCAAAAAAAATCTTTTTCCCGCCATATCCACGCCGCTGGCGCGTGGCCGAGCCCCCCCTTCCTGAGGTGCTGGTGGGCAGGGGGTACCCGGTGTCTCCCCCAAACCGAGACCTTAATACAGACGGCAGAGGAAGCAGCAAAGGAAACACCAAACAGCTCCGACTGCTCATTTTTGGGGGTTAAATGGCGCCGGTTCAACGGGGGAGAAGCAGGATACGGAGCCCGGCACATACCGCACGCGCACAAAATAATCCAACACGCAGCCAAAAAATCCGCTGGCTGCTTCAGGGTAGGAAATGCTCCCGTTGGCACTGGCACGGCGATGCCTGATGGCAGGGGTGTTGGCAAACCGGGGATGGGATGGTCCCCCCATCACCAGCAAGGTGCTCAAAGAACTGGGGCGGCAAACCGCAGTGTATGGGGAAAGCCGGTACATGCATTATCAAATGGAAACATTTATATCATAGAAAACAGTAGAAACAGGGCGGAAAATGCTGGGTTGAGCTGTAGTTTGTTGGATAAAAACCAACAGGGGGGAAGAGGGGGGTGAAGTTTCCAAATTACAAATGAAGGAGAAGCAGCACTGGTCATTGCTGGTTTTTTGTTTGGTGGTTTTTTTTTTTTAAAGAAATACTCGCTTTTTATGGATGGCTGTATGCAATGACCGACGAACACCACGGGATTTGGTGGCAGAAGAAATGCAAAGAGCAAAAAACCAGCCCTAAAAATCCTGTTAATATTCGCAACCGATTGCTGACCCCGTGGGGAGGTCTCTGCTTTTTCCCACCTGGAAAGGCCGATGGAGCCGAGTGGCTCCAAAATGCTCTGAATAAAAAAATTAAAACCTTTACATCTGCTATATGCTTTATAAAATGAACCATACGCACTGTTAGATGATGAACCATACGCATATAAAATCATCCATATGCATCCCAGCTCGGACTGCCAGCATTTGGGGGATGTTGGGTTGGGGTTTTTTTGTTTTAAATATTATAATTACTCCCCCGATGGGGGTTTCTTAGGAGATCTGGGGTGTTTCCAGCTAAAACTGAAGTCAAAAAGTGGGGAAAAGCGAGCGGGTCTTTGCAAGGTTAGAAAATATTGTGTCATCCAGCTGGGAGATGCATGGAAAAGCCTGGGACCCCCCCGGGGGCCGGGTTGGACCCTCTGACGGTCCCGCACTGCCCGTTTAACTTATAAAAGTAATAAATTAATTAACGAATATTTGCATCGAGTCCTTTCTATACACAAAGTTTGGGGCCCTGCCGGGGAAATGCTGCTGCCGGAAAAGCTCCCGCGTCTCTATAAAAATATGAGCATCTTTCGGGGAGTACAAAAAGCCTTTAGGGGAGCGGAGGTGCCGGGGCGCAGCCAGCCCGGCCCGCGCCGACAACCAAAACGGCTCCAGGGACGTTTGTCTCGTGGATACGCTGCGCGGGATGGGTTTTTTGGGAGGTGGTGGGATGCCGCAGGGAGCCCCAACCATCCCCGGCTGCCGGCGCGGGGCTCAGGCGTGCTTGGCCCTGCTCCACGCGCTGCCCCGGGGTGCCGGGAGCTGAGCACCCGACGGCTCCTGGCTCCGTGCCGGCAGCACCGGCAGCACCCGTGGTGGTTGCCGGTGGCCGGTTGCTCTCTCCCCACAGTTCCGGTGCTGCCGGGAGCCGCGGTCCCGATGCTCGCATCCATCCCACCACAGCGAGGAGATGCTGCCATCCGGCTGCTCGGCACTGCTGATGGGGTAGGAGCCCTGGCATTCCCACTCGGCCACTGCCGGCTCCTGCTCGTCGCTCTCGGAGCCCTGCACCGCGATCTGCGGGACCGGGCTAGGCTTTGGCTTTGGCTCCGTGCCGGCCGTGCTGCCACACCAGAGAGCTGCACCCTGCCCGGCTTCGCCCTTTCCGCTGTCTTCACTTGCTGGCTCTGGCTCATCAAAACTCACTTCTTGAACTGCTTCTTGTTTCTTGAAGGAGTCCCGGCGCTCGGAGAGGTTCAAGCGCCGCATGACCACCACCTCCTGGTCCCGGTCGTGCCTCTCGGCCAGCCGGGAGCCAGTGGGGTGATAACCATGGTCCCCGGGGTACGCTGGCGCTTCTCCCTCCCCAATGGCCTCTCCATCCATCAGAGGCATCTCCAGCCCCAGCTTGCGGCCACCGCTGGTTTTCTTCTCCACCAGGATGGTGACAATCTTCTCAGCTGACTGGACGCGTTTGAGGAGGGGGGAGCGGGGACAGTCGGCGCTGCGGGGTCGTGAGCTCTGCCGGACGATGGTGGGGGGGGACAGGGTCTTACCCTGGAAGGAATGGGTGGGTTTGGGGTATCCGGGGAGAGGAGATGGCGAGCGTTGGGGAGAAGGCGGGCGCTGGGTGGAGGAAGGGGTGCAGGCGAGGGGCGAGGGGGGGATGCTGCTGGTGGATTTGCGACGTCCCACTTTGTAGCGT
This sequence comes from Grus americana, assembly GCF_028858705.1. Lineage (NCBI taxonomy): Eukaryota > Metazoa > Chordata > Aves > Gruiformes > Gruidae > Grus > Grus americana. The sequence goes on from NC_072879.1 coordinate 2,707,815, forward strand.
TGCCCACCCAGTTTGGGTGCCAGCCCGTGCAGGGAGCTGGGGCGCACGTGGCCGGCGGGTGACGTCGGGGTGCTGGAGGAGGGAGAGGTGCTCTGCGGGGACACAGCATCTGCCGCAGAAAGAGAAACAGGTCACCGCGAGGGATGGTGGGACACGCGGCATCCTCGCTGAGCCCGGAGCAAATATCCTCCCCCGCGGCGGGTTGGGGTACCTGGGGGCAGGTCGGGAGCAGGGCTGCGGCAGGGTGTTGTGGGACCCGGGGACAGGCTGTGTGTGGGGGACTCCGGGAGGCTCTCGCTGGAGGACAGCGAGTGATGGAGACCAGAGGAGAAGCTGCGGCTGGTGTGCAGGACCGACGACTGCTTGGAGATCTTCTTGAAAAGGCATTTTCTCCTGGGGGACACACACACACAAGGGTGGCGGGAAAAGGAAGAGCCTTGGCTTCTCCTTAAAGCTGGTGACCATGAGTCTGCCAAGCTGGTGCTGGCAGGACCGGACCTCGCTGGACTCCCCGCTAAGGCAGAGACAGAGCATTCCCCCCCAGCTCCAAGGACACCCCAGCACAGAAGCCATTTTATCCCACCCCGGTTCTACCCACCTGTCCTGGCCGTCCCTTTTCCTGCTCTTCTTACTCCTCCGGGCCATCCTTGTCTTGGAGCTGTTTTTCCGAGCGGGACCGATTTTAATGGAGGTGTTCTCCAGGGCAGTGGTCCGCAGGGCCACTTTATTCCCACTCTGAGGGGTAGAAAGTGAGATGCTGCAGTTGGAGCACCAGATCTGAACCAGCTCCTGCCTTGGCTGCTGGCGGAGGCGATGCTGGGAAACTGCTGGACCGACGTACCAGTGCCTGGGGCCGGCTGGGCGAGCAGCATGGCATTGGTCACCTACCTTCAGCAGCAGCTCCACGACGTCCCGGTGAACTAAACCCAGCACTGACTCGCCGTTCACGTGTGTGATGAGATCGCCTGCTCTCAGCCCCGCTTCCTGTGCGGGGCTCCCCTCTTCCACGCTCTGCAATTAAAAGACCAAGATTTTATTCGGATGCAAACCTAAGTTTCCTCCTGGAGTTCTCCCATTGGAAAACACAATGCCCGGCACCACCGGTCCCTCCCTACGCAGAGCCCAGGCCACCTACCCAGACCATATGGTGGACAGTATAGATGTCACTGTCCCCCATGTAGACGCGGATGGCTCGCAGGGTGAAGCCATACTTCTTGCCCGAGCTGTGGATGATGATGGGGGGCCGCAGGCTGGCGATGGCGAGGGACGAGTCTCGGCTCGGGGAGGAGTCGCGGGAAGAGGGGTTGGAAGAGAGGGAGTGGGGGGAGATGGGGCTCATCAGGGCACCGCCGCCAAAGTCATCTGCAAGCAGAAGGAGCCGGCTCAGCCCAGGAAAACCATGCGGCAGCCGCCATCCAGCAGCATAAACTGCATGGCGCACTGACCTGATGTGATGATAAGGGACAGGGCCGAGACGGAGGCGGATTTGGGGACGCGGCTGCCTGGCGAGGCTCTCTGCCTGTCCGGCACGTCCTTCTGGCTGCTCAGCCGACGGCTCCCGCCTGGCTCCAGGCCCCGGGGAGTTGAGTTTTTGGTGCCGGTGCTGTTGCTCCGGAGGCGGATGCGGTTCAGGCTGACGAGATCGGCTGCACAGAGGGAAGGATGGAGAATTTGGGGACGTGGAGAAGCCACCCCACGCCTGTGGGACCCTGGCTGCCTCCGGAGCATCCCACATGGTTGCCCGCAGCCTACGCACCGGATAACGACGACGGCTTCACCGCGCTGCTGGTCCCTGTGTCGGGGTCTCCCAGCACAAACTTGGGTCTGTCTGGCTTGGAGGATGCCACGCAAGGGCTTTCATCCTCTGAGGAGAAGGCAAACTTGGGCATGGTGTCCAGGCTGTAGGTGCTGGGTAGTGCAGCAGGGCTGCGGCTTCGCTCGTGCCGGGAGGTGTATGGTGTGGAGCTGCAGGATGTCCAGGAGCGGAGCCTGCACAGGGAGAGCGGGAGGGCTCAGGACAACCAAAGACGGGTGAGGTGGATGGCACCAAACCACTGCTGCACCCCAGGACGCATCCCACTGACACACAAACCCACACCAGTATTGTATCCCCTATCTCAGCACGCACCGGGGCTCCGTGCCCGCCAGCCGGCTCCTCTCCTCGTCTCCTGAGTGCCGGTCCCATCGCTCCTCTTTGTCCTCGCTGTGGCTCCGATCGGAGGAGGAGAGGCTGAGGTTGGGGTGAGCTGCCAGGAATTCAGAGCTGCTGTACACCTGAGGAGGAGAGAAGCTGTCAACAAGGAGCAGAAATTTGGGAATCCAGACGCTCCGGCATCAGCCAGGACAACCATGCTGACTGTGGCACCCGCCGTTTCAGATGCCGGAGGAGGGACTGGAGCACCTTGCTGAAGCGATGGGAGCAGGAGGAGAACTGCCCAATCTCCACGGACGATTCCTCGTCGTTGGTTTCTTCATCCTCCGAATCCAAGTGGCGGTACCTCTCGGAGCGAGCTGAAAGCAAGAGCCAGAGCAGGCAGGGCTGTCATCCTGCCTGCAACACACCACGTTCTGCCTGCCCGCACGGCCCCAGTGGGACCTGTGCCCACAGGGAGCTGTGTTGTGGCTGACAGCCCCGTCCTGAATCCCAGGAGAGTTTTGGGGTGAGAAAGTAAGGGTTTTGGTAAAGCCGAGCAGCCCGAAAACAGGATTGCATCTCTTTCGTGATTTCGGTTGTAAAGCGACCGACTTCACCCAGGAGATTTTCATCTCCTGCAGAAGCATCCGACCTGCAGCTGGGATAACGGACTGGCAGAGGAGGGGGCAAGGGGATGGATTTGGCCTCACTGTCGAAGTAGCTGGTGTCATCCTCCGACTCCAGCTGGGGGATGAACTCGGCCTTCTGCCGCAGCAGCCCATTCCAGTCCAGGTGCAGGAAGAAGGAATGGTGCTTCACCTCGTGCGCACCCCCTGCCAGGCAGAGAAACCCACATTAGGGGGACAGGGCAGGGTCTGGGATGCTCCTGCTCCCATACCGAATGGAACGTCTCTCCTCCATGCAGAGCAAATGGCTTAAAACGGGATGGAGCAGAGCCCTGCGCTGCCTTCCCAGGGTGAACCCCGAGCTGGGGACCTTCTCCGAGGTCAATGCGGCATGACGTACTTTGGTTTCAGCTGCCACACGTACCGGTGCCCAAGCGCTCGAGGGGACACTGTCTCAGCAACCGAGTGATCAGGTCCTGGGCGTCCGCAGGAAGAGCTTCGTCCCCTTCCGGCCACATAATTTCATCTGCAAGGGAAAAGGAAAAGGAGTTTGCAGTGCCTGGAAGAATTTGACCACGACGAGGGCTGGGACAATGCGAGGTCGCAGGAGAAGTCGCTTCTGGGTAAGTGGAAAGTCCCCCAGGAGCTGCAGTGGATGAAAGCATCCTCCCAAATTGGGAAATGAAAGCTTGAGGAGCCTCCTTGCCATTCAACAGAGTCTCGCTTGAGGAGGCTGTAACAAAGCCTGACAGAGAGTGCTGCAGCGGTGGTGAAAATCAAGTAGGTATGAAATGAAGGAACCACGCGTTAAGGACAACCACGACTGCCGGGCTGGCTGGGAAGAGCAAACCGAGGAGCAAAGCTGCCACCGACACTCACCACTGATGACCTGCCCGAAGAGCTCCTCAGGAGTATCTCCAAAGAAGGGGACACAGCCCACCAGGAACTCATAGAGGATGATGCCCATGGCCCACCAGTCAACGGGCTTCCCGTAGCCCTGTATGAGGATGACTTCCGGGGCGATGTACTCAGGCGTGCCACACACCTGCGTGGGAAGCAGTGGCTGACACCTCTGCAATGACCTTTGCAACAAGTCCCGAGGCTATCCCAGTCCCTGGTGATGGCAGATCGGCCAAGTGGAGCAGGACCTCATACCTGCTTGTCCATGAACTCCCGAGTGTCCTTCTCCATATGCCCTTCATAGAGGTTCGTGGTCATGTTCATCAAGCCAATCTTTGACAGACCGAAGTCTGTCAGCTTTATGTGGCCCATGGAGGTGATGAGCAAACTGCAAGAGAAGACAGACACCCCACAACAATGCTGTTTGCTTCTGGGGAGACCTGGGCAGGACCAGCTAGACCCCAAGACCTCTGGTCCTGGTGTACCAGCACAGAACCAGGTCTCTGGGCACCAAAACCCATGACCTCATTCTCCCTTACCCTCTTGGCTTGGATCAGTCCCTCTCCCTTCCCCACCAAACCCAAACCCATCCTTGCTCAGACCTGACCCACATCCTCACTTGTCAGGTTTGAGGTCGCGGTGGACGATGCCGTAGTTGTGGAGATACTCCAGCGCGAGAACGGTCTCAGCGAAGTACATCTTCGCCATGTCGACGGGCAGCGGGCCCATGTTCTTCAGCAACGTAGCACAATCTCCCCCTGCGGGGACATGGGTCCTCCTGAGCATGGCGGGGGGCTCAGAGAAGGCAGGGAGGTCACCGGGCAGGGCTAGGCTGCCTCTCCTGCCAAACAGGCTCCCAGCCAGACCCTCCCATTCCTCCTTGGAGCAGTGTTGATCCCTGGGGCATGGGCCACAAATGTTCTCCTAGGTGAGTATGGCCACCACCTTCATCAAAGTAAGACTCAGGATCACCAAAGCATCTCCTCATGTTTCCCTCTGCTCCCTGGAGCAAAGCAGGGCAGGAGATATCTGGGTGGTGTCCTTGATGCTCAGACATTGATATTCCCCCTGATATTCCCCCTCACTGCTGCACCATCCAGCCCCAAATACTGTTCTCACCTTCCACATACTCCATCACCATGCAGAGGTGTCGCTTCGTCTCGAAGGAGCAGAACATACTGACCACAAAGGGGTTCTCTGCGAAGGTGAGGATGTCCCTCTCCACGAACACCTGCTGGATCTGGTTCCTCAAGATGAGGTTCTGCTTGTTGATTTTCTTCAAGGCAAAGCGCTGCCGTGTCTCCCTGTGCCTCACCAGGTACACAGCCCTAGGAGAGAGCGAAATGGCTGGACCTCAAAACGTGTCCTCCAACCACCAGGACCGACCACGCAGCACCACGGGGCTCGGACAGGGAGGACTTTGGAGACGTTTACACATGGACAAAAGTGTTAGGAATTTCCCAACTCACCCGTAAGCCCCATTGCTGATCAGCTTGATGGTCTCAAAGTCCCCCTCACAGGGCTTCCTCCGAGGAGCAGCGGCCAAAGGCTGGCTCTGAAGAAGACACAGGTTTTTAACGTTTCCCAGCGTGCCAGCGCTCTGAGTACAGGCAGGAATTCACTAAGCACCATCACGTATCACCTCTGAGTGCTCCTCGCTGCCAGAGGACATCCCTCCCTGAGCCCTCTCCATCCACAGACCCCAAACTAGAACACGATGCTCTGCAGATCAAGAGCCCACTCTGAGCTCTGTCCACTCAAGAAGTCAGATGAGGGACTGTGAGATGTTAGACCTGAATACAGCGGTCACCCTTGGGGACAACCCGAATCAACATCTCCCAGCCTAAGATAGCAGAGGAGCTGCTGCAAGGAGCTTCAGTGTGGGGTGAGGCAGGACGAAGCTGAAGGCAGCAGGTGGGACACTCACCTCACAGGCATCATCGTTCTCTGGTGTGATGGTGTTCCCGCTGTCGAAGTGATCCAGCTGGACCATTTCTGCAGAAGACAGGGATGGTTTTCACCTTCTTCATGCTCAACCCCCACCAAAATAACCTCCCACCAACCACTTTCCCTCCAAACTTGGAGATCCTGCAGAAATTTAGCCACATGCTTTGCTCGAGCTATCGTATGGAGAAATTCAGGTCATAGTGTTAAGAGGTTCAACACGAGGTTAAACATTTATATAATTCTCTTTTTTCCATGGTCATTCCCGTGTTCTTCAGGGATTATGGTTCCCCCCACCAAGGCCATGGCTTCCTATGGATTAAGCGTTCTTGAGCTTAATCTGCTTTGCTGAACACATTGGGAGCAATAACAAGGGATGTGGGGCTGGCCAGGAGACTTGGACATTGTCCTGGTCCTGCTGTGACCCACCCCATGACACCAGCTCAGCCCTGCCGGTCCCCCTGCCACCTCCCAGTGCTTGTTCACGCTTGCCAGTGGCCAAACTGGGAGTCCACATCCCACTGCAGACCTTGGGGACACCAACCCAAGCACTTCCCTACCCTCTAGTGGGTCCTTGACGAGCCCCAGTTGGCTGATGATGTATCGGGGAATATCGGTCTTTATTCCTTGGCCAACTTTGGCGTGTCCTTCTGCAGCTTCCAGGAGATGGTAAAACTCCTCCGGGTCAAACTCCTGGACGGGGAAAACCAAGAACAGTTGAGGAGCAAGACTTTGCAAAATTAAGCCTTTCCTCTAAGCCTTGCAGGTAACATCTGTATTTGGGGACGGGCTCTGGATGCTTGCAGGAGAAAGCTAAATGCTCTGTTCCTGTTTCTAGCATTGTTACAAATGTAATGGCTTCATGGAAAAAAAATGAAGCCTCATGAGCTCCTTCTTCCAGTTGCAGGAGCCATAGCACCAAGGCAAGTGTTTTAGAAATTCTGCGCAACAGCTAAAAAAACAACCTGCAAATGGGTGCAAAAGCTTGCCAAGAAGTTCACATCTTCCTACCCTGCTAGGAAATCAAGTTTCTCTGCTCAGAGAAATGTCTTTAATGCCAGGAATGGTCTTAGCTCCTTGCTTCAGCCTGGCCAGGATGGTGAAGAGCAGCGGTTCCCATGGTGGACCAGGCAAGGTGGTGAGAAGATGTCTTGTCTTTCATGGTCTGTGCCCACCCGGAGAGGAGGCACAGATCATGAAAGACAAGACACATCAGGAGCTGGCATGTCTTACCAGGCACTCCAGAAGGCGAGCAGGACGGGAGATGATGATCAGCAGCTTCCTCACCAGTTGGTCAATGAACTTCACCTCCTCGCTCTCTGAACGCTCCTGAGCCTGCCAGAGAGGAGATGGAAACCAGGTCTACTGGAGACTTGAGGAGACGGCACCAGGCAGGGAACTGCCCCGTACTCACATCTCGGAGCATCTTCTCAAGTTTCTCCTGCAGTTCCATGAAGTAGCGGGAGGTGATGAGAGCTCCCTGGGACTTTGCCAGACAGTCGCGGGCCAGCTCGATGATCTGGTGGTGGATGAAGCCCAGCACCCCATCTGCCAGTGGCAGAGTGCTGCTCGGAGAGAAGTTTGTGATGGTGTCCTGCAGACGCTCTTCCATTTGGGCCGTGGCCTGCAAGGCAGAATGTATGGTGATGCCCAGGAACACGTGTCCCCATGCATTGGGTTTGGCCAGCCAGGATCTCATGCTACCATCTCCTGCAGCTCTGATATCCATGTGCACATCACGGCCCCACCTGGGAGCAGCTTCCAACAGGCTGGAAAAGCTCCACCAAAGTGTCCAGAGACCTCTGCCTGTATGTGTGATAATGCAGACCTGCAGGTCCCTGCCTCCCCGGTTCCTGACCACGTCTCCAGTGTCCTCCAACACCCCCCCATGTATCTACCCACACATTTTATATTCCAGCACAGAGAAGAGGTTGTTCTGGAGAAGATGCTATCAGGAAGCCGTGGAGGGACTAACGTGCTTGTCCTCCCCAGTCCCAGCAGTTACCTTGGGGAACCTCTCCTTGTAGACATGGTTCATCATCACAACCTCGTTATCAAACGTTCCACTCGTCCGGCCAGGGCTATGGAGGGAGGAAACTTGTTGTGTTATGAGGTCCAAGTCATTTACATCTATGCAAATAGCTGCTACCTGTGGAGAGCGATTTGTTCCCTCCTCCTAACTCCTGATCCCAAGCGGATAAAGCTCATCTGAGCGGAGCCACCAGGCTTGGACCAGCACTTCCAGCAGCATCCCTCCTACCATGCATGGATCTGGAGGTCCCTGGAACCTGGTCCAGGGAAGGTTAACCTGATCCAGGTCTCCAAACCCAAGTCACTTGAAAATCTAGAACTGAGAGGCTGGTGCATCAGCCAACTTGGCTTTGACATGCAAGCTCATCCTTTCCTCCCTTTAGATCCCACAATTTCTTGCCATCGTTGCCCTTTTTGCAGCTCACCAGCAAAAAAACCCAACCAACTGCCGTGGTGGATGCAAGGACCTTCATTAAACAAGGTTTCTCTTTTACCCTCACCCAACGTCGTCTCTCTCAGGCCCCTGCCTGGTGATCCCATTATGCAAAGCAAGTCGCAGGAGCAGCCAGCAACTCATTAACCACCATATAATAAATGCGGCGATTAAAACCAGACCCGAGCTGCTCGCTGCCAGCCCCAGCCCAGCCTTTGCTGTGCCGTGCTGACTGCAGAGCTGGCATCTTCTCGTTGAAAACATCACCACCTGCAAAACCCTGTCAGATAATTAAGCTGATTTTAATGACATTTCAGCCAGCAACATGCAGGGCTATGGCTCTGCCTCTGGTGCAAAGAGGGTCTGGAGCTTTTTCAGAAGGAAAAGAAGATTTAACTGAAACATCTCCTGCTAAAAGCACAAGCTCCTGGTGCTGGGCAAGCGGAAACGTGACCAGCTCCTTGCACGGAACATGGTATAGGAGCAGCAACGTGGAGCTCAGCAGGTCCGCAGGGTCAGCCTGCACAATGCTACGGCCACCAACTTGACGGTCTCCCTAAATTTTCCTCTCTCCAGGCTGCAAACGCCCATCTACCTGTGCTCCTTGTTTTTTGCATAGGCAAAGGCCAGGCTGATGCTCAGCCCCAGCCAACACGTTTGATGTTTCCTGACCCAAGCCCAGAAACAGGATTTTTAACCTTTTAATGGCAGGTCAAGCTGGTAGCCTCCCAGCTGTGCCCTGCAAGGATGGTCACCACCAGGGCTTCTGCTCTGCTCTTCTCCACCAAAACCTTTGAGACAACCGAGTAAGAAGCTGCAAACCAACTATTTTGGAACAAATCCCATTTTCTCCAGCTTCAGCCCCAGGAAACCTCACTCTCAGGTGTCGTCTGCTGCCAGGAGAGCAATGCCACATCCTGACAGCTGAGAAGATGCTGAGAACCAGACCCTAATGCACAAAATCATGGAGCTTAGGACCATACGATCATAGACTCATGGAATGCTTTGGGTTGGAAGGGACCTTTAAAGGCCACCTAGTCCAACCCCCCTGCCGTGAGCAGGGACATCTTCAACTAGATCAGGTTGCTCAGAGCCCTGTCCAACCTGACCTTGAATATTTCCAGGGATGGGGCATCTACCACCTCAACCCACAGCTTCTCTACTCCCCTGCAAGGGGAAAACCCATATCGGGGTCAACACCTTCGGATGGTTCAAGCGGGACCAGGATGTCCCAGGAACAGTTCACGAGCGGGCAGAGGATGTGCTGGATGTGCTGGCACCCGGTGCATCATTCTGGCAGCACCGTGGGCGCTCCCTGAGCCGGCGGGTGCCATACCTGAGGCTCCTGGATCGTGGGCGCAGGCAGGGTGAGTGCCGCCCCTCCTCGTCCGTGACGCTCTCCGTACTGCGGAAATGCTTAGAAAGGAAATGCAGCTCGTCGGGGGTGGGCTGGTACGGCAGCTGGTGCAGGCGCTCCTGGGAGGACGAAGACGACTGGAAAGGAGGACAGACATGGGGATCAGGAGATGGATCCATGCTTCCCGGCAGTGGGGTGGAAACCAGCAAGCCCATGAGGCAAATATTCCCTGGAGACTCTTCGGAGGCTGGAAACACTGACAGGCAGCACACTCTGTGCTCGATAATATGAAATACGGATGGCAAGGCCAGCCCAGGGAGGTCTGCGCTGCCCATTCCCACCCCAAACCTCCTGCTCTGCCATTCAATCCAGCTCTGCTGTCTCCCCATCCCTTGTACCCACAGCATCCCGGGCACCTCCTGCCCGGTCAGGATGCGCCCCATGCACACTCAACCTGTGACATGCAGGGATGCTGTAACACCCAGGGATGCTGCAACCCCCAGGATGCTGTAATGCCTAGGGATGCCGGAACCCCCAGGGATGGGATGCTGGAACCCCAGGGATGGGATGCCGGAACCCACTCGCCAGGCTCTGCGGCTTTCTTAAAAGCACATTTGGAAAGCACGATACAGCTAAAGCACACGGTCCTCTAGGAACGGGCTGCCTAGGAACCGATGCCGCGGGGCTTGGGAGGCATTTCACCAAAAATTAAGTGTTTTGGGTTCTTCTCGCCTGCTGCCATAAGAAAGCAAACGTTACCGAGACAGTGGAGCTGGGGGTGTTGGTCCCATAGCCAGAGGAGGGTAGCGAAGCCAGTGACCACCTTCTGCCATCAGCCCTGCAAGTGCAAACATCCTGATCACGGTCAGGGAAAAAACAACATCTAAATGCAAATAAGTAACGGCAGAGCGATAAGGGTGGGGAAAAGGACGCAGGTTTGGCTTGAATAATAAAGCCCCGAAACATTTTTTTTTGGAACAGATTGAAGTTGGGTGAAATAAGAGGGGTTTGCAGGTGAGGGGGGGTGTTCTGCGACCCTGGTGTGCAGGTGTCCGCGGGGACAGTGACAGTGAGCAGGGTCCCTGTGAAGGGACAGCGCTGGGGCTCGCTCAGGTGGTGAACCCATTTCAGACAGACACCCTCCCCCAGCAAGAATCTGATTTTTAATTAGAGCAAAATTCAGCCTTCCGGGGTTTTGTTCTATGAGAAATCGGGATTCCTAAAGACCCGTCCTGAGACACCAGGCGCCGCGGAGCACAGCCCAGTTATAAACAGGAAGGCAACCGCTCATATGTCGGCGAATGCTTCCTCTTGGAGACGTCTCTAATGGACGGGGCAATGTCCAGGTCAAGACGAGGCCCTTCACCTCCCGTCGCCATTTCCTGTGCAGGGCCAAGGACGGCAGGAGCTGGCAGGGTGCCGGATCCGGCACCGGCACCACCGTGTGCCCTCGCTGCCGGTAGGCTCACAAACCCCCAGTCTGGCTTTTTTCTCTGTTACAAGCGTGAACACCATCCCTAAGCCTCCAGCTTTTTTCCATGTGACGATCGATGGGTTAAAATCAGCCGTCCGCCCCCATGAGTGCAATTAATGAATTAGTTAAACAGGATTTTGGCGTCTGCGACCGGAGCAGCACAGGTTGGGGAGGGGATGCAGCAAGATCTGCCTCTGCAGGGACTCAGCCGAGCATCCGTCCCTGGACATCTGCCGAGCATCTGTTGAGAGCGCTCGGAACGGGGCCGAGCTGGGGCTGAGCTCGTGGCAGGGGTCGATATGATGGGAACAGGGATATTTCTGCTCCCGCAGCTGCAGGGAGCCCAGTCCCAGAGCAAAACCTCCTGCCCAGGGATGCACACAGAGAAGGGCTGTGCCGACATGGAACAGACATCTCCCCAGAACGCAACCCCAGACCATCCCCGGTACTCGCCTGTCAGTCCGAGGAGCATGGCTGGGGTGGTGGGAGGCACCGGTCACGACAGAGCAAACGCCACCAGACCAAAAATCAGGGAGAAAAAAAAGCAAAACAAATCAAAATGAATCACTTGAGGTCAACAGAACAGTCCTAGCTGGTGAATTATAATTATTAATGGCTATTAATGGTCTGGGGAGGGGGGCCAGGAGCTCACCTGCGAGCGAAGGGGAAGTTGATGGAGGTGCTGGCGGAGAAGTTGCGTGGGCTGTCCAAGGGGCTGCTCCCGGCTGCGGGGAAAAAGGCGGAAAAGTCACCCCGATACCCGTCCCGCTGCGATGCCTGGGGTGCCGCAGGCTGCTCCTTCAGGGGAAAGGGGATAAATCGCTTCCCAAACTATTCCCTCCTGGAAAAGGCACCCGCAGCCAGGAGCCAGCCCACTGCCACTACCAAGGTGCTGCAGAAGCAGAAGGGTTACCCTCCAGAATCTTCAGGTAATTTTGGGAGATGGTCAACCCAACCCCTGGGACATCCCTTACCTGTTGGTACGGAGAGGGGGGAGAGAGGCCGCGAGAGGGTCGGAGAGGGGGTGCCCACCACTAAGCTCTTCCTATTGCTGCTTCGGCAACTAGGGAAGAAAAAGAGGGAATTAATTTGGGGAAGCAGAGGATGGGTAGGGCTGGATGGGCTCGAGCACATACGGGTCCACTTGTACATCATGCCCTGGGCAAGGGGACATGGCTGCTGACACCCCATCGATTACAGATCTGCCGCAGGGAAGATCTGTCCCCAGTTCAACACTGCTGGAGGCAGGACGACGGGGTTATTTTTAACGATGAACCATCTTGTCGAGGTCCCACTTCTGGTTTTGGCTTGCTGGGGAGGGCAGAGGCAGGCGGCCCCTCGGGCAGAGCACCAAGGGCAGGAATAGAAAAAGGGATGTAAAAGGAGGAAGCCACGGAAACGCCAAGAGGACACAACTCAACCTGCTCCATCGCGTGGAAAATGCCCCCAGTTCCTATAAACCTCCCTATGCGTGGTGGTCCCCATGTCACAGCGGAGGGGACAGTTGGTCCCCGACTCCCTGAGACTTTGCGGTGTCGCTGGGCATTCGTGATGTCCCGGCAAGGTCCGGCTCGGCCGCGCTCCGGCAGGCAGCAGGAGGAATCCGTGTGCTGGCACCACATACACGTCCACGCCGATGGCACCAGCACCTCGACACTCTGAACACCCCAAAACTCCCACCGCATCCCAGCATCCTGCAGAGCTCCTCCGAAACAACTGAATGGCCACGTTCACAACCGCCGGGTCTCCATATCACCGTTTCCATTCCCATCCTCCCAATTCACAAGATTTCAATCCTTCTTGCAGGAATTTCGGTTTTCCTTTCCTTTCAGCCCTTCTCCAAGCCCTGAGCCTTGCAAGAGTAGCCCAGCCTCAGAAAGCCCACCTGCCCACAGGGATGCTGCGGCCCCACTCCTACTACGTGCAGCCCATTTCAATCCCATTTAAAATACGATGGGCTCATTTAAGTTCTCTTTCACTCTGCAGAGAGGGAACTGCAAATACCCACAGCACAGATCAGAAGCTGGCGCTAGCTGGCGTGTAAGCACGAGGACAACCTTCCCCTTCCTCTATCTGCGCTTCCTCGGGCTGCAAAGTCTGCAAAGATATGCTGAATTTCCTCGCCAGGCTGGGAACAGGAACCTGCACGGATGCTACTAATTAAAGGACGTCATTTAACATCATGCCACGGCCAGATACACATGCAAAATCGAGAGGATGAACCTGGAGCAAAGAGATTCTCCCCAGATCCCCAAACCAGAAGTGAACGGCAGATGCGGTATCCAGGGTGCAAAGGACGGCATTTCGCAACATGCTGTCCCTCCAGACAGATGTACGTGGCACCGATGCGTGGTCCATGCCGGCGACGCGTGGTCAGAGCTCTGCACGTGACACCTGTCTCCCCGTCACCTCCCGCTGGCATCTCCCCTCCCTGCGGGGCTCCTCCTGCTCCCACCCTAAAACTGGGAGCCCTAACTCTTCTGCTCGAGACTGAAGGTCTCGGCCAAGCCCCCCAAACCCCTCCACTGCCGGCTGCACCCTCCCTGCACCCAGGATGAGGGGTCTCTGAGTGCCCCCTGGGACACGCACCCCCCGATCACCCTGAGCTCACCCGAAGCTGCGGTGGCTTTGGGGGAGCCGGAGCTGAGCCGTGATGCCAGAGGGGGAGGCAAAAACCTCCCTCCCCAAACCATTCACCCCTTCCTGCCCCTGCCTGGCCCCTCCATTTGCTTTTCTTGCTTAAACGCAGGCGTGAGCACCAACTGCAGCACCCACAGCTGCAAACTCAGAGCCCAGCACCCACCCCCGGAGCAAGAGCAAACCACAGCCTCTTGCTGCTGCCGGCGCCGTGTGCTGACGGGAAACCAAGGCACTGCAAGCAAACTCGCTCTGCCACCGAAGCAGCACAAGCCGAGGTTTAGTAGCCAGGAGGGCTGCCGAAAGCAGCCAGCTTTGCCATTCGGTCGTGCCATGAGGACCGGGGTCCCTCTCTGGCTTGCGGCTGAGGCGGGGGGACATTCCAGGGAACGAGGGACTCCTGCTCGCTCCCCGCTCGGGAGGTTTCATTTTGGAAGCGAAAACAAACCTCTAACGAAGCAAGTTCCAGTAATGGTGACACAGAGGGAGGCCGACGTTTCCTGTTTCCGCGCACTCCACCCTCAGCTCCGCAACCATCTTGCGCCACTTTAACCCCGCTTCGCCTGATGCATCAGCTACAGCTGGTTCCCATCCTTCACGGCATGGAAACCTCGGACTAGAAACAAACCTCGGGGCAGAGACGAGCTGCCGAGCCCCGCAGGCAGGAGCTAGGGCTGCTGCCCTCTCTGCCTCCATCACCTAATTGCACGTTCGGTACCAAAAATGGAGTGGAAAATCGCTGTCAGCATCTCCCGTGCTGCTTGTGTTGAGGCGGCCTCAGTGCTGCCGTTGCCGTCCAGCACTTATTTCAAAGGATGCGGAAAGTGCATGACAGCCGATGTGACCCCAAAGAATAATGTCACCCATCCCACGGCTGCCTGCAAGGAGAAACAGGCACCTCCCAGTGACACCAGCACCCGGCCTCGGCACGGCATGGCCAGGATGTCCGCAGGCAGGAGACAGAGCAAAATCCAGCAGCTTCCCGCAGGCTGCCTCCTTGGAGCTGCGGGAAGGGCAGGATTTGGCCGCGCAGCACAACACCCACAGCTCTAACCAGCAAATGGCTCTGCCAGGATCCACGCGAGCGGCATTGGGTGGCAAGGAGTCGGCACCGTGTGATACCGAGGGTCATGCTAACCCACCCGGCTGTAGGCAGGATCAGCATCGGGGAAGTGCCCGCGATGTGCCAGCTACCGAGGGGCTGCAGCATCTCCCACAGGATCTGACCCCTAAAACTTCCCAGGACAGTAGAGCATCGCGTGCTGGGTGCCAGCCTGGTGCTGGGCACTGTCGGCAGTGAATGCCAGGCAGAAAGCTGGCTGTTTGGGGCAAAGCGGGTGCAGGGTGGCGGGACATTTTTCTTCCATATGCCCCAAATGAGCACGCAGCGCTCACATGCCTGGAGATTTGGGGAAGTGCCATGGATCACCACATCCTGGAAAAATCGGTTTCCAGTGGGATAAATTTGTGTTTAACGTCAAAACCCACTGAACCAAGCAGCTGCATCCTAAGTTATCCCATGATATTTCTTCTCCACGACTTGTGACGGCACTGAATTCGACTGCCTCTGGGGATGCAGGCTGGGATGAGGGAGGCTGGGGACCAGGGTCTGGATGGTGAAACGCAACACGTTGCCTGGCACAGGCCATGCGCAACCCCACCACATCTTCACAACCCCACCAGGCACCCGGCATCGCTCTGCAGAGCTGCCCTGGCCCGTCGTCCCACCCCAGCCGAAAGCCTGGTGCTGCGGATGCTCTTATTAACCCACCCTGGAGCACTGAGCAACGCGCCAGGCACCTCCTGAGAGCAAAATCCCAAATCCTTGCAGGGAATCGTGGGGTAACAAGTTGGCTATAGACTTACCTATTTCTTTGCACTGCAAGAAAAGAGCCTAAAGAAACCGCCTTCCTTCTTGGGATGCATCCCTGCAGATCCCCGTGCCACAGTTTCCCATTAGCGGGTAGGAAATGGTACCTGTTACATCTGCTGGCACGTTTTCCTGTGGTGTGGGAGGTGTGAACAGCCACGGGCAGCATTCACAGAGGAGAAGAGCCCTGTCAGCCACTGAACTACCGTCTGTCCTGCCCCACGCCGGCCATCTCAGCATCCCCCCACGGGAAATTAGGATCCCTCAGACCTCTTAATCCCACTAAATAACATCATATGCTTTCTGCTTGCTGTAAAATAGGCCACACCGGTTCTCATCGTGGATTCTAGGAATACCGATGAAAGAAGAGCAAATCCTCTGCCCTTCATGAGACTTAGAGCTTCATCATGCTCAGCTGGAGACAGATGACTGCCTAGATCATCACTCCAATTACACATCTCTCCCAGGGCCCCCCCAGCTCAGCCACCCCAGGTTGGAAAACCCCATCCAATGCCTTTTCTCATTTATTAAGGGTCCCCCTTGCCCGTCCTCGAGCGCCGGCAGCCGTAATTCCCACAGCCCAGGCGAAACACGCACCTTCCCGGGGCTGGAATTGGCGCTGGATGGATTCATTTGCTAAGCAACCGTGTTGCTTTGTGCCAGCCCACAGTAATATTAAAAGATATTAACAATGGGAATATCTCCTCTCTGCCTCTGCACTGTCTTAAACACCTTTTTTATATAAAGCTGTGGAAGGGTTTCGTGCCTGGGTTGGTTACAGCACCCCAAATCTGCTGGATGGAGATGCCAACCTCCACCACCCGTACCCAGGGGCCTCAGTGGGTGCTCGCTGCACCTCTCCAAGGGATGGGAGCGCTGCCTGTCCCCCTCCTTAGGGACATGTCCCACCTACCTGCCTGTGCCAAGCCTGGCGTGGCAGCTGCAGAGCTGGGGTAGCCCCCCAGCAGCCCCCAACGCTGTCCCGGCTCCACAGCCCAAGGGTGTGTGAGCCCTTTGCCTCCCCATAGTCCCGCCCATGGCTGGCTGCAAGGGACTGGCCCCTTCTCCCCGCCTCTGGGCACCCCGGGGACCCTCACCCTGGCTCAGGACACATCACTGCATGGGACACATCCCATCAGCGTGGTGCCCACCACAGGTATTTCCCCCCTTGTGCATGCAAGACCGCCCCCCCCGCAACTGCTGCAAAGAGCCCCAACGCACACCCCCCTGGGACTGGCGCACAGCACCCCAAATGGCACTGGGCTCCCCCCAGTGCACCCCACTGGCGCACGTGCATCTCCTAATGCCCCAGGACCCTAAACTGTGCACCCCCCATGGCACTGGGCTCCCAGCCAACGCACCCTCTGACGCACAGCCCACCCCATCCCCAACAACCTCGGCGCTCTGCGGATGCCCCCTCAGTGCACAGCGCCCCCCAAAACCACACACCTCAGTGCGCAGCCCCCAGTGCACAGACCCCCCCCCCCCAAACCCTGCACCCCTGGTGCAAAGTTCCCCCAACCCACGCACCTCCCAGTGCCCACCCCGATGCAAAGACCCTCCACACCCACACACCCCCGTGTGTCCCCCCGCGATGCAAAGACACCACCCCCCCCCAACTACAGCACCCCGGTGCACAGCCCCCCCAAACCCAGGCACTCCAGCGCGCCACCCCCCGCGCATGCTCCCTCCCCCCAACCCACGCACGCCGGGGTGCACCTCCGGCGCAAAGTCCCCCCAGTCCCCAAAACCACCCCACTCCTGTGCAAATCCCGGTGCAAACTCACGCACCCCGGTGCACGGCCCCCCCCAACCCCACACTCGCCGGGGTGCCCCCCCCCCGCCCCTCCCGGTACCTCTTGGAGCGCTGGAGCAGGGCGCCGGCGGCCCGCTGGCCCCGGTAACCGGGCGGGGCGGCTCCCCAGCAGCTCGGGTCCGACATCGCCGGGCGGCTCGGCCCCCACAGGGGCCCGGCCGCATCCACCGGCACGGCCGAGCGGCGCCACCGGGGGCGCGCGGGGCCGGGGCCGCGCCGGGGGCTGGGACCGGGGCCGGGCCGGGCTCCCGCCGCCGCCGCCTCCCGCCGCCGCCCGCCCCTTCCCGCCCGGCGGCGCCGGGGTTACTATGGAGACAAGCAGCGCCCCGAAACGAGGTCGAGGTTTCCATAGAGACGGGGATAGCACCCCAAAAAGGAAAGGGGGGGGTATGGGGTTACCATAGAAACGAGGCAGCGCCCAATATGGGGTCGGGGTTATTGTAGAGATGGGGCTGCACCCCGAATTAGGGGCTTGGGGTTGCCATAGAGACGGGCCAGCACCCCAAAATGGGGTCGGGGTTACCATAGAGATGGGGGAGCACCCCAAAATGGGGGCTTGGGGTACCATAGAGACCCCCAAATGGGATCAGGGTTACCATGGAGATGGGGCAGCACCCCAAAATGGGGGCTTGGGGTACCGTAGAGACCCCCAAATGGGGTCAGGGTTACTATGGAGATGCAGTGTTCGCTGCTGATGCATTTGAGGGGCACAAATCCCCCCTCCCCCAAGTCAGCTGGGGTGCCCCCAAGACTTGGGGCTCCCTGGGGGGAACCACTCCCCTAACAGCACCCTGCCACCCACAGGATGCCGTGCAGGCCACCTGTCCGGCAGCACCCCAGCAAGCACCCTGCCGTCCCGCAACCTCCCTCCCGGGCCGGCTTTCACGTTCAGTCGGGGAGATCCCGAGCAAAGATGCGGTGACATCCATCCTCCTCAGTGCCAGTGACAAAACCTCGTGTGGTGGCATCCCAGGGCGGGTGGAATCTGCTGGGTCGCACGGGACGGCATTGCCACGTTCTCCAGGCGGCAGCAGGCAAGTGCCACAGCCAGAAATCCCGGCACCGGTGGGTTTGGGCAGAGTTTCAGCGTGGTGAAAGGGCAGCACCAAGCCCAGCAGCACTGCACTTCCCCTCGCCTCCTGCCTGGCAGACACGAGATGCCAGCATGTTGAAGCACCCAGGGGTGCTGCCAGACTGCCAGTCCTCATCCCTGTCCTTGTCCCCATCCTGTCCCCACCACAAGCATCCCAAAAACACACTCCCCAAGGCCTTGGCTGAGCAACCGTGTGGCCGCACTTGTTTTTCCATGTGCCACAGTCATTGCGGACAAGGGGTGGCCAGCCAGGGCTCATGGAGGGAGCACCCCCGTGTGCAGGCAGAGCACAGGCAGCACCCTGGCTCCTGCCTGCCTGCCTGCAACAAACGGCTCCGCCGGTTGCTGAGCAGCAGCAGAGCTCCCCGCCACTTCCCTCTCGTGCGGCAGCCAGCCGCTCTCCCAGGCAGACAGACGGAGGTGCCTGGCATCACCCATGGGTGCCAAGCAGGCCGCAGGTCTGCCCTGTAGGTGCCACAGGGCACAGGGCCTGGGTGTGACTGCCAGGTGCCAGCACACCCACTGCACCTTGTCCCCAGGGCAGAGTGCAGCTGGCACATGCCACAGGGTCCAGCCACCCGCCTCCATGATGGCAGCATCCAGTGGAGCATCGCAAGGGGCTCATGGCATTTTGGGTGGGGGTCACCCATCGCCCAGAGCAGCCCACCCGTCCCCTTCCCCCTCAGCAAAGCAGAAAAGGTGGTGAGGGATGTTTCCCAGGTGGGATGAAGGCACCATCCCACTCCCATCCTGCTCCCATCATGATGCCCTGCCCTGGTCCACTTCCGAGGCAATCCCACCCCAAAAATGAGGCTGCTCAGAGCCTGAGTTCAGGCTACCGCAATGGCGTTCCCATCGGGGGTCCCTAAAACAGACTGGTCAGTAGTGGACACGGAGCCCACCGGCACAGCCAGGCCACTTTTGGGGTGTGCAGGGCTGGGGACAGACCATGGACATTGACCCACACATCCCACAGAAGACAGTGCTGCTTTCGGGGCCCCCAGGGCATCCCTGGGGGGCATGACCCACCTTGCTGCCCCTGGCTCCACCTCTCTCCTCCCCTTCCCTGGAGCTGGTGGCCACGGTGCCTGGGGGAGAGTTGGGGGGGGCGGGGATCTTACCTCCATGGGTGCAGGGTTAGTAAGGGGCTGCAGGGGCTGCAGGGACTCAGCAGCGTCGGGCTCTGGCTGCTTGGAGACAAGCTGCAAGGCAAGATGTGCCAGCGTGGCATCAGTGGGTGCCGGTGGGCACCCCCGTGGCACAGCCCCCCGGCTGGGCTGAGGGGTCCGGAGGGAGCCCCAGAGTAGAGAGGGCAAAGGCTGGAGGGGGGGATGAGGGCTGGGGCCAGGGGCCAAGGGCCGGGGGGGGCCAGGCAGGGTGGGGAGAGGGGAGCTCAGCAGACAGCAGGGACACTCCGGGGTCTAAAGCTGCGGGGGGGGGGGGGGAAGACACCGGGTGGTCTGGTGCTTTCGGGAGGGGGGGCGGGTTGGGACCTGTGGCCCGGGAGTGGGGACGTAGCAGGACAGGGATGGACCGGGACGGGGATGGACCGGGACGGGGATGCAGCGGGACGGGGATGCTCCGGAACACCGCCGCCCGCCCCCGGGGCCGGTAACCGGCGCGTCCCGCCCCGGCCCCGACTCACTCCAAGGTCAGCGAGGGGATCTTGAGCCTGTCCCGCCGCGACTTCATGCCGCCGCCGCCCCCCTCCGCTCCCCGCTCCCGGCTCCCCGCGCCGCCGCCGCACCGGCTGCCCCCGTGCTGGGCGGCTCCCGCGGGCGGGCGGCAGCGGCGGCCCCGCCGGGGCTCCCTGCTCGGCCTGCCGGGCCCGGGCCCGCCCCTGCGGCACGGCACGGCACGGCAGCCCCCGGTCCCCCGGTGCATCTGCTCCTGCCCGGCCTGGTCCAGCGGCAGCCCTGATCCGTGCCGCTCCCGGGATGTTGCCGGGGCATTGGTGGTGCTGAGACACCGCGGCCCCAGCACAGCTCCAGCACAGCCCCAGTGCCCCACCAGTGCATCCCTAACGCAGTGCCAGCACAGCCCCAGCACAGCCACCCCACTGTTGCCCCCCCAGCACAGCCCCACATCCCCAGCACACAGCACCCTGACACCTTGGCAGCCCCAGCCCAGCGCCAAGACCCCCTGTGTTACCGCCGCAACACCCCAAAACATCCTGGAACAGCCCCAGTACAGCCCAATACACCCCAACGCACAAACCCAGTAAGAACCCCAGTACGTCCCAACACACAGCCTCAGTGCAGCTTTGTAACAGCCTCCTACCACACCCCAGTACACCCCAATACTGCTTAGAACACCCCAGAACACCCCAGCACACCCCAACACACCTGCAGTAGAGCCCAGCACACCCCAGCACACCACAGTACATCCCAGTACACCCCAACACCACTTAGAACACCCCAGAACACCCCAATACACCCTAATACACCAGCAGCAGAGCACAGCACACCCCAGTACATCCCAGTACACCCTAGCACACCCCAGCACACACACATCAGATCCCTCCAGTGTCAGAGAACATGGCGATACCACCCTGGATTTGGGCACAACAAGCCCTGGTGCCATCCACCGCCCGTCCCCACTGGCCCCCGTGGTGCCGGTGCCACGTCCCTGAGCGCGTCACTCCTGGTGACACCCCGTCCCGCACCCTGGGTGACGCAGCTCAGGCACTTACGCTCTTCCTCGGCGTGGCAGGCTCAGCTCCTTCTGCAATGAGAAAGGAGAGAAGCAGGGTGAGATCGTGGCTGCAGGCGTCGGGGGGTGCCCACGCATGGGACTCCCACCTCCCGCCAGCCGCGGCCACGCACCCGGCAGCATCCTCACTGCCTGCAGCTGGCCCCTGCCACCAGGCTGTCACTGCAGGATTGGTCCCAGCTCACCTTGCCTGGGGTGTCGCAGCTCTGCTGTGCCAGGTGAGGGTGACAAATCGCCCGCCCGGGCTCAGCACAAGGGGACATCTCCTTCCCAGGTCCCCAGGTCCAGTGGCCCCGTGGCCAGGCCCAGGATCGAGGGCGTGAGGGTGGTGGAGCAGGAGCAGCACCCAGCTGCCTGGCTGAAGCATGGCCATGGGGTGGTGGCCGTGCCCTGTCCCCCACCCGTCCCCCAACCCCGGGCATGGGGACCAGCTGATGGCCCCTGCGCTGTTTATTTTTCTAGCCGCTGGGAATATTTCTTGCAAGAGCTGTTTGCTTGCAGGTGGTGCAATAGGGCGAAGGGCAGCTGCGCGGGCAGGAACCATGGCCCACACCATCCTGTCAGCGCAGTGGGCACTGGCTGGCTCCAGCACGCACCCGGTGCCCACCCACGTGCCACCAGGCACGCCATGGAGAGTGGCACAGAGAGGGGTATGGTGTGAGTGGGCCAGTGCGTGCCCTGGCATGTCACGGGATGCTGGCATGCGTGATGGGGGCACGTGCTGGCTAATGCCCCGTCATTGCCCTGGTCCTGCACCCACTGCCAGTGCCCGCCGGCCCTGTACCCCTAAGCAGCTTAGACACATTCCCCACGCGGGCAGGGAGCTCCCTGCAGGCAGGGGCTGCTCCCACCCATGTGAGGGCACACGGAAGAACTCATGCACCCCACACACCCCCTGGGGTGCCTGCGCCCCATCCCGCTGCCCATGCCACGCAGCCCCTGCGGAAATCCTGGGGTTGGGGCGCATTGCAACGCAGTGATGCAGCAGCATTGCCATGGCAACGGGTGACATCATGCCTGGGTGCACAGGGATTTGGCAGCCCCGAGGCCTGCGGGTGTGCGTCTGCCTCAGGGTGGCGTGGGTGCAGGGTGCGGGTGCCTGGGGTGGGCATGGGTGTCCCAGTGAACCCAGCATCACTGGGTGACCCCAGGCTGGGGAAGGGGGTGCAGGGTCCCTGCATGGAGCAGGAGCCTCCTAGCACCCTCACCCTGCCATTGCAGGGCCCAGACCTCCACCCACACCAGGAACCATGCTGCCGGCCACCAAGCAGAGGAGGAGGCAGAGAAGGGTCACGCCGAGGGTTTTACTGCTCAGCCATGTGCAGACAGGACAGTGGGACAGAGGACAGATACCCCCACCCCACAGCACAGCCACCCCACCCAGCTATGGGTGCAAGGACACAGAGCGGTCCTGTGGCACCCAGCGCCCATCACTGCCGGGGGGTCTCCGGCCATGCTGCATCCCCGGGAACAGCCAGCACATCCCCCGAGGGCCATGGGGACCCACGTGGGTCAGCACAACAGGTCCAGCACCCACGGGGTGCCTGATGCACCCATCCAGCACAGTGCGTCTTCCATCAGCAGGTCCCGGTGGGAGCCGGGATCAACTGATCCCTGTGGGGACAGCTTCAGGGATGACATCAGGGATAGCATCACTACTCAATGCTTTGGGATTAGCTCCCTGGTGGGAGACCCATCCCACCTCTCCTGCCATGGGGATGTGGGCACACAGCCAGGCCTCTCCCCAGGGACTGCCAGGAGCGACACCCACAGCCGAGAGCCCTGAAGACCATGGCTACGGTTCCGTTCGTCTGCATCCGTGGGGAGGCAGCTCCTGCATGGGGCTCTTTCCCAAGCTGAGCATGCAGCGGAGCGCAGCTGCCCTGCGGAGCTGCCAGCTCAGATGAAGGCAGCGCCGTGCCATCCTCCAACCGCCCAGACAGCCAGTTACTGCGGCTCCGTTCTGCAGATGGGGATGGAGGCGTGAGGTCACCCGGAAAATCGGGCTCAGCACTCAGTTTTGCGAGCCGAGGATGGGGCAGAGGGGGGGAGGCTGTGGTTGTCACCCCTCCAAGCATGGCAGTGGGTGTCGGGGTTCCTGCGGGGAGCAGGTGTGGGGTGGGCAGGGAGAATGGGTGCCCCTCGGCCTGCCTGGAGCAGGAACACTGGGCGATGGAGGGGGTGGCTGTTTGGAGGGGTAAATTGGCACTGGCACAGCGGTTCGGCATGGACCGGCGTTGTGTGCTGGGCTGGAGGGACCATGAGGCTCCCTTTGAGAGCTGCCAGCCCCTGCACAGGCGGGTCCCTCCCCCCCCCCAGCACCCCATGGAATGGCTGGGGCTTGTACCCTGCCCTGCTCCCCGTGCTGGGTGCCTGGCTCCTGTCCCATCTGTCACACGCTGCTCACCCCCACCTCTCACAGGCGCAGCCCCCACCTCACACGCAGCACCCACCTTTCCCACACACGCACCCACCTCACAAGCACACACAGCACCCAGAGAACCCAACTCCCACTCACAGAACCCACCTCTCACACACAGCACCCACCTCTCACATGCAGCACCCACCTTTTGCATGCACCCACCCAGAGCACCCAACTCCTACACACAGCACCCACTTCTTGCACATGCACGCACACAGAGCACCCAATTCTCCCACTTCTTGCACACACAGCACCCATCTCATACACCCACCTCTCACTTAAAACACCCACCTCTTGCACATCCACACCCAGAGCACCCACGGCTCACCCGCAGCACCCACCCCAAGCACGCTCCCCAACCCCTGCAGCACCCATCCCCGGCAGACCCGCACCCAGAGCACCCATCTCACCCTAGGCTCATCGGGGCTGGTGTCCCCCGCCCCGCTCCCCGCGTCTCCCTCCCGCCCCGCTGGGCTCCGGGCCGCCGCCGATGTCCCGCTGCCCGGTCCCGGTCCCCGGTGCTCACCTGGAGGCCCCGGCGCCGCAGGATGCTGGGCTCGTCCATCCCGCTGCCGCGCCCGCTGCCGCCTCCCGCTGCGCCCGCTCCGCCCGGTGCGCCCGGTCCGCCCCGCCACCGCCACCGCCCGGTGCTCCCGGTGCGCCGCCCAGCGGCCCCGCCGCGTCACCGGCCGCGCATCAGCACCGAGCCCGGGGCTGGCACAGCACGGCATGGGGCTGCCACGGTACGGCACAGTCCGGGGCTGGCACGGTCTGCTTGGCTCGGTACAGCCCAGCGTGTCAGAGTCTTCCGTGGCACAGCACAGGGCTGGACCAGCACGGCACGGCACAGCATGGCATGGCACGGGGCTGACGCAGCATGGGGCTGGCACAGTCTTCCTGGCTTGGTACAGCCCGGCATGGCACGGCAGGGTCTGGCACGGCATGGCACAGGGCTGGAACAGCGTGGCAGAGCATGGCACAACACAGGATGGCCCTGGGTTGGCACGGCACACCACAGCACAGGGCTGGCGCAGCCTGCCTGGCTCGGTACAGTCCAGCATGGCACGGCACAGCCTGGTTTGACACGGTCCAGCACGGCACAGGCTGGTGTAGCATGGTACGGCACAGCACGGCCTGGTTTAGCATGATATGGCACAGCCCGGCTGGGTAGAGCGTGGTCCTGCTGTACGTTGTGACGTGGCAAAGCCTGGCATGGCTCGGTTTGGCGTGGCACAGCTCAGTGTGTACCCCCAGCTGGGAGGGCAGAAGGGGGCACACAGCGAGGCGGGAAGGCAGGAGGTGCCAGGGGACCCTCTGTGCCCTGACCCCGGCCATACCGATGGCAGCAGGATGGAGAGGTCCTGGCGCAGGGACATTCCTGCTGCCCTCCGGCCCCGAGCGACGGCCACACAAGGGGACGCTTTCTGCAGGAACAAGGGGACTCTGTGCACGGCCCTCGGTGCCACCCGGCTCCGCCGTCCCGAGGTCACCCACCCCATCACGCGGCTGCCGGTGTCCCAGTGACACCACGCTCTCCTGCCTCACTGGGGCTTTGTTCGCCACCATGGGGGACAAGTCGTGCTGGGGATGGTCACAGGAGTCCGGTTTTGGACTCACGGCCACACTCACATGCGTGTGCACACACAGACACACACACTGAAAACACGAACAACCCCAACTTTGGAGCAGCCGCTTGAAATTTACCCGGTTACAGGCAGGGGATCAAAAAACATACCATGAAGTTTGCACACGCACACACAAAAAAAAAAAAAAAAAAAAAAGCCAAAATCCCTCAAAACCACAAGGTATCTTTTTTGCTTACCTTGCACATCTCACTGGGCCGGGGTGTGTGGCATGACCAGGGCACGCAACACAACTGGGGCAGGGTTTAGCTGAGTCCTGGCAGGCGTGTCAGCAGAACAGGGGGATATTTGGTTGCTTTCTCTTTTGCTTTTGGTAAAAGTGAGGCACGCAACCACACCTCGCATTCTGCCCTGCCTGGGAGCAGTCACCCTTCAGCAAGCTTTGAGCAGAAGAGGAAACACCTTTTGTGGGGAGCTGCGCTGAGCGCTGGGGCTGCTGCCGCACTGGGGCGGGGGGGTGGTGGCCACCCACTGGGTGCTGGGGGGACTGGGCAGCCGGAAAGGACAGCGGAGCCCCAGATCCGCTGCGGGACACCCCGGGCGGCTGATGCTGGGGTGGCTGCTGGTGGTGTTGGCGGCGCTGGCGCGGAATGGTAAGTGCTCCTGCGGCGTCGGGAGATAAGAGATAACTTCAGAAAACTTTCAATGAACGATTTGGGGGGGTGATAAGGCCTGGGGAGCTGTCGCTGCGATGGAGATGCTCGCCCAAAACCACAGGGACAAAGCTGGGTGAATCCCCGCCGGTGGCAGGCAGGTGCTGGGGCAGGCAGCACCGGCCAGCACCGCATCCCCGGGGAGGGGGGAAAATGGTGGGTTTTGGGTGAGAATCGCCCGCACAGCTGCTCCGATCCCCTGGGCGAGCAGCACGGTGATCTGGCAACAGCTACGCCACTGCTCCATCCCGGCCTTCCCCAACCCGCTGGGGCTTGGGGTGCGGGACCCCCCAGCCGCTGCCCTCTCCTGCAGGCACCCCCACGGCCCCCAGCTTCTCCTGCTGGAAGCAATGCGGCTCCCGCTGGTTCCTCTGCTCCTGGCCACCCCATGGCCCTGCCGGCAACACCTCCTACCTCCTGACGTTCTGGTGAGTCAGGCACCACGGTGGGGATGGGCACCGTGTCCTGGGGAGTCCATGGGATGTGTCCTGACACACGGGGACACACGACCTCCCCATCCCAAGCCCACCCGGAGGGCGAGCACTGCCCCATCCAGATCTGACCTCGCGCCCATTCCCCTCCCCAGCTACACAATGCCCAGGCTGTGCCAGCGGTTCAAGGTGGGCACAAGGACGACATACACCCTGAAGCATCATCAGGTTTACGTCCTCACCAACGCCACGGCCTGGGTGGAGGCACGCTGGGGGGACCACTTCCACAGGACCCCCAACCTCACGCTATACCTCAACAATGCTGGTAAGCACCCATGGGGCCAGGGTGGGTGCCAGCACCAGTGCTGATAACCGCAAGACCACTTCGTCTTCACAGTCAAGCTGGATCCGCCTCCTGCCGGGATGCCCTTCAACAAGTCCGGCGGCTGGCTGCAGCTGCAGGTGCCGTGGCCACCGTGCCACAGTGGGAGCCAGCCACCGCAGTGGGAGGCTCGCTTCCGGAGGATGGGTGACCGTGGCTGGCTGCAGGTAAAAACACCATTTGCCGGAGCCAGCAGTGACCATAGGGATGGTCAGTACCATCACGGCAATCCAGGCAGCGTGGGGAGCACGGGATGCTCGGTGACGCCACCGTTCCCCCAAAACCCATCCGGGCCCCATCTGTTTTGCTGCGTTATCGGCTCTGCCTGTCCTCCCGCCTCGGGATTCTGCTGCCACCCGTAACAGGATCAGGCCGCGATTCACAGGGATTACACAGGCAAAACCCCAGATTATACTAACGATGACGATGGATGAAATCTGGCCGCTTGTCTCCAGCAAAACCCCCCACAGCTGGGGACTCCCCCCACCCCTCTTGACTGCTGCTAGGGGGTTCCCAGGGCCGAAGCCGTGGTACCCCACCCGAGGGGACCCTCCTGGCCACCGTGTCCCCTGCACCCAGTTTGGCTCTCCGTGCCCCTGGGATGTTGCAGGGGGGACAGGGCAGCATTGCTTTCATGTCCCAGTAACATACTGGTTTTACTGGGCGGGTGCCTCCGTCCCCGGTTCTCTCCACAGGTGACGTGCAAGATGGCGATGGCCAAGGACAACTCAGGTCAGTTCGACCCGCGGGGATGCGGGGGATGAGCATCTTGTGGGGATACGGGGGATGAGCATCTTCCGGGGGTGCTCCTAGGTCCTGGTGGGGGTGCTCCCTCCCCCAGCCTCCAGCACCTCATGATGGCCAAAAGCTGGGGGAAAAGAGGGGGTGACCCCCCACCTGACCCTGCCACCCCACTCTAGTGACCTGTGCCCTGGGGGGACACGGTGCCTTCGAGGTCCAGCTCCGGCACAAACTCCCCCACTGGAGCAGCTACTGGAGCAACTGGAGCAGCTCCATCTTCGTTCCTGAGGGTGAGGAAGAGGACAGGAGGCAGGTGGGATCCCGATGGCTCCCAAAAATGCCGCTACCCTGGCCGGGCTCATTCCTCTTGCAGAAATCCTGGCGAGTCCGGTGCTGAGCTACCAGCTGGGAAAACTGGGGAGGGACGGGCAGCGAGTGCTGAGGCTGGCCTGGCAGGTATGGCAGCATCCCTGGGGACCTCCTGGGTGTCCCCCCGCCATTTCATCCCCCTCTCCCTCCCCCAGCCAGCCCCCGAGGAG
Source organism: Grus americana (assembly GCF_028858705.1). NCBI lineage: Eukaryota > Metazoa > Chordata > Aves > Gruiformes > Gruidae > Grus > Grus americana. The sequence goes on from NC_072879.1 coordinate 2,735,653, forward strand.
CAGGGGCACGTCACCTACACGCTGCGCGCCCGCATGCTGGCATGCCGCTGCACCAAGTCGGCCGAGGAGGACGCCGCGGTGCTGGGGACAGAGGTGACGGCGCACAACCTCACCCTCTCCGGGGCCGAGTACGAAATCTTGCTGATGGCGGCCAATGCTGCCGGGATGGGGCCAACGCAGCGGCTCCACGTGCCGGCAGAGCAGCATGCAGGTACCTGCCCCGCGCAAAGACCGAGCTCCCCGGCAGCCTCGAGGGAGTTATTTTCCCGGCCGTCCCTTGCACCCCCTGTTTCATCCCAGATCTCAGCTTCAAGGATGTCAGCGTGGCTGGCGGCACCGTGACGGCGTGGTGGGAAGCACCGAGCCCTGGCTTGGTCTACTGCTTCGAGCAGCAGCCGCTGTCAGAAGCCCCGAAACGGGGCGTTTGCATCCAACAGGATTTCCCTGCCAAAAGCATCCACACGGAGAGAGGCAAGGGAGAGCCCCGAGCCCCCCGCCTGTCCCCCCCGCCCCAGTCCGCGGCTGGATCCTGGCAGGGTTTTAACCAGGATCCCTGGTTTCTGCCGCAGGAACACTGGAAGCGTCGGCATGTTACCGCCTGGCTGTGCATGGCTGGACCCCGGCATGGGGCTGGTCCACCTTTGCCACGCGGCACCACTACGCCGGCAACGGTACGTATGGAAACACGGAGCATCTGTGCCCAGTTTAACTGCAAAAAGGAGGGGTTCCCAAAATGCTCCCCCCCCTTTTTTTTTTTTTGCACCCCCCTCGCCCCCCATGATGCGCAGCCTCACTGGTAGTGCCCATCCACATCAACGCCAGCGCCAGGGATGCCACAATCGTCCTCCAGTGGAGCTCCTCCGCCCGTGCCGCCTGTCCCGGGGTGCTGGCCAAGTACCTCATCTGCCACGCGGCTGAGGGAGAGAACGTGACCTGTGAGCGGGACCCCCCCTCCCCATGGGGCAGAAGAAAGGTGCTGCCTGCAACCCGCGGGCAGCTGCCAGACTATGGCCCGCTTGCTATCGTTTGCCCAGACGCTGAAGTGGACACCACGGCATCGCACTACACCCTCCGAAATGTACGGTCTGGCACAGTCTACAGGGTGGGTGTTCAGGAGGTGATGGCAGAGACCCAGGGGACCTGCAGCCCTCGGTGGCACTTCCAAACCAAGGCACTGGGTAACGGCTGGAGATCCTATCCCCTCCCTGGTCCCTGTGGGGTGCTCTTCATGGGGTGCTCGCCCTCGCCCTGAAACGGTTCCCGTGTCCCACGTGGGGTGCTGGGGACAGAAACGCCACCCCCCCAACCATACCCATGCCCAGGTCCCCAGGGAGCAGCATGGAACTCCAACCTGAAGTACCTGGGCATCTCACTGTGTCTCCCCGCCATGGCTGCCATCTACCAGCTGAGCAAAAAGAGGTGACGGCAGCACCCTTGCCCCCACCCTGCTCCGGCCACCCCTCCTCACCTCTCCCATTACCCACCCCCTCACCAACCACCTCCTCCCCAGGGCCCGCCGCCTCCTCCTCCCACCCCTGCCCAAGCCCATGGGCAGCAAAGCCATCCAGTTCTCCGCTGCTGAAATGAGCCAGGTGAGATGCAAGGAGCAGGAGGGGCCAGATCCTGCACCCCAGCAGGCACCCGTGCACGGCCCTGGCACAGGATGTTTCCCCCCCAAACACATCCCACCCTTAGGGCCAGCCCCGGCCAGGCTTTGTGGAGCCCTCCGAGAAGTTCAGCCCGGCTGAGCTGCTGATAACGGAGCATCCTGGCAAGGAGATGACCGACGTCGGCACGCGACCCGGCACGCCGCAGCCTGGCCCCACAGCCGAAGAACCGGTGGGCTGCGAGAAGGAGCTGCCATTCGCCTACCGCAGGCAGGATGTGCTGAGCCCGGTGGCATTTCCACTGCCTGGCAGCACCAGCTGCACCAGCCACCCACCCGGCGAGGAGGAAGAAGAGGAGGGAAGGTGGGGGCTGTGCCAGCCGTTAGTCCCCATCCCTCTGCTCATCTTCGACAAACCCGTCATCATCAGGGACGGGAAAGGATTGGACCCGTCGCTGGAGAAGTCGGTGCTGTAGCCACGACCAGGCTGGTTCAGCAGGGATGGATGGCAGGAGGGGGATGAGGGGGGGTCCTGTGGGGTGCTGAGCACCCGTGTGGGATGCCAAGCACCCACCCTGTGGGTTCACGGTCGCACCAGCACTTTCAGGGAGTTTTCTGGTTTCTAGGACGTGGAAGGCAATGCCTCCAGGAGCCGCGTTGCGTGGGGTCAGGATCTGGCCACACACTTCCCAGCCTCAACCTCCCACTGGTGACAAACACGGAGAGAAGGCAGCTGCAGAGTCCGGCTGGTGCTGAGTGTGTTTCCTTGGATCGGGGGAGCAGCAGAGCTTCATCCCGGCTGGCTGCCTCCTGCTCTCCTGCCACAGCTGGGGCCAGCATCATCCCGGCAGGATGGGGGCACAAACAGCCCCAGCACCAAACACCAGCTACTTGCAAAAAAAAAAAAAGTGTAGTGAAAAAAAAAGTGTAGTAAAAAAAAAAAAAAGGCAAAAAAAAAAAAATTAAAATGAATACATGAAGCAGCAGGGATGAGATGGTTTCCCTTGCCTGACCTGGGCAGATTACAGCAAGGATTTAGAGTCGAGGGCAATCCATGGCGCTGCAGAGGATGCAGCCAGGCAGTGGGGCTGGGACCGGGGGTGACCTGGGGTGGGCAGGGGCCCCCAGAACCCTCACTTGGGGCCACGCCGCTGCCTCAGGCCTTATCTGGGGCAGAACTGGAGATGCTGCTGAAGATGAAGAGCATTTTGTGGTTTCGTCTGCCTTGCGTGCAAGGGCCAGAGGTGTCAGCGTTTACTTGCTGAGAGTGCAAAAAATAAAAAGGAAACAAAAAATGGGGTTAGCAGCACGGGGAAGTCCGGGGAAAGGCTGTGCCAGCACCGCCACGGCGTCTCTGCCGCAGCTGCCGGCGTAAAGCTCAGCCTCCTCGCTGCTGCTTTTAGCTCCAGTCATGTTTTGCAAAGGATTTTACCAAAATTACACTCGCCGCACCGGCACACGCGAGCGGAAACCACACCGATGCCGACCGGAGATAACGCACCGTGGAGCGTGGCCGGGGCAGCACACGGCTGCATTTCAGCACGTTCCCCTCTGTGAGCTCCCCCAGCCGTGGGTGGGTTGGGATTTACGGCTTTTCCCAGTGCTCTGGGGATAGAGACGGCTGCGACGGCGTCATTCCCATGGCTGGGGGCCCCGGCCGGCCGTGCACGTGCAGGACCCCCCCGCCACTGTGTCCACTGGTGTCCGGCACTGCACGTCCACGGTGTCTCAGCTGCTGGCGGAGCCACGAGGTGGCACCAGCCCTGCGTCCTCACGGCGCTTCCCGACAGAGCAAATCCATCGTTCCCTCCCCGCCACATGGCCACGCGTCACCCCACAGCCCCCTGCACCGCTGGCAGCGTCCCAGCTGTAAATTGGCAGGTTTTTATACAGCAGCGACCATGATCCGCCAGAGCAAAGCCCCAGCCCCAAAGCAACCCGTGTGTCACCGGCAGCCTCCATCCTTGCTCTCCAGCACCCCAAATCCCTCAGGATCGGCCGGAGGCTGGTGATCCGGCATCCTCCCAACCACAGAAACTCAGCCGGAGAGATTGTATTTAGGGATTTTACTGGGATTTGGGCAATGCTGGGCTCACCGTCAGAGCACACCACGCCAGCCACGTGCGGAGGAAGTATTCCGTTATGGGTCGGTGTAAGCGTGCACTCAGATTTCAGCCCCGGCCCCTGTTTACAGCCCGTTTTTGGGGATGGAGCAGCGAAGGAAGCTGTGCCGGGGTCACAGCTCGACATGGCTGGGTGGCAGCGGTAAACACATTGCCCGGCTCAGGGCCAGCGCTGCCAGTGGTTAATCATTCCTGTTCAGGGAACAAGTTCATGCCAGGACAGCCAGTCCCGATTGCTGCATTAAAAACACCCTGGGGAGGGGGGTGGGGGGGTGGAAGATCCCCCCCATTGCCCCCACGGGGTCACCCTCTGGGGATCGATCCCGCTCATGACACCACTCACGTCCCTCCCCGATGCCTTTGGGAACAGCCCCATCCCCACCGACAGACCCACGCATCCTTTCCCACACATGTCCCGAGTTGGCCAGTGCTCTGCCAGGAAGATGGTACCATGCAGAGCCCACAGGGAATGTGCCGGGGAAAACTAATTAAGCCAGCCTTGCCAATTAGTTCCAGTGAGCAGCTCAGGACTTTCTAATTAGTTTAAATTTCACAGGACTGTTTTCCAAATGAGTCTCCGGGAGCTGCTCTCAGCCCAGCGACCTGAGGATGGCTGCTGGGCCAGCTCTCGCAGTGAGGACGTGACCTTCCCAGCTCCTCCATCTGGATCTGACCCTGTGGAGGACCCAGACGTGCCGCAGGACATCGGTTACGCCCTGCAAGAGCTGCTACCACCCGCAGCCTGAGAACAAGCAACTCATTACACTGAACAGGGAACTCCTTCTAGGACAGCTCTGGGGTAAGTGGCAAAAAGCCATCGCAATGGCGGGGGGGAGCTCAGAGCAGTGCAGGGGGATGGTAGGAGCGTGGCCGGATCAGCATTGATCCCAAAGGCACCCTGAGCTGTGGGGGTCCTCTGGCTTTGGGGTCCCCCCAGCTGAGCAGAGCAGCCCCAGCCATCCGCAGACATGTACCCTGACACCTTTACAAGCAGCTAATTTAAGACTTGTTGCCTTTTATTTTTAGAAGAGGACATCTGATTATGTCCTGCAGTGCCTTTTTATATTGCCTGATATGCTGACTATTTCTGTACGGCTGTTTACACCCGCCGGTGCCAGTGCTGCCCAAACGCCTTGGGTGAAGGTGCTGTTTTCAGAGGTGAGCGCTGAGTATCCCTGCCCTAAAGGGAAAAAACCTCCCCCTGTTCCCTCCCTATTCCCGCAGGGTCCCTGCGACACGTCCCCAAAAGCAAATGGCACCAGGGACCACGCATGGGTGGATTTATCCCGTGCTGCCTCCACTTGCTAAGCGGAAAATTCACTGCTGCATCCCAAGAAAGCACGTGGTGCAGCCAGCCGGAGCTGCAGGAAGATGCTCAGAGCCCAGGGATTTCCTTTGGGCTTCCTGATATTTGGGGATGCAAGCTCAGCCATCGCTGAAGGAAAAAACCATAAAATAGCCAGAGGGGTTTGTTACAGCTCTATAAACATCAGCTCTTGGGTTGGGGCAGAGCCCCCAGGGAAGGTGAGGTCCATCCCTGCAGATCCGGGCTGGGATTTTGCTCCCAGGTCGAGGAGTTTAATCTGTGTCCCAGCCTCAGGGAAGCGGGACAGAGCGACAGCCGGGTTTTAGCACGGGCAGCAGAGAAGGTTGCAGCCCTGCAGCCCCTTCCCTCATCCATCCATCCATCCATCCATCCATCCATCCATCGATCCCTCTTCCCAGCCCCTTCCCTCCCCGAGCCCCAGCCCAGAGAAGTGCCGACGCCAGCGAGGTGTTTAGGAGCCCGGCCACAAGCCGTGGCACGGAGGAGGATTATTTGCCAGGCAAAAAGCCACCGCTGCCACCACCTACACAATGCCACCCACTCCCGGGGGAATTAGGTGACCATTCAGGAGCTGCTTTGACTTAATCTCTAAGCAAACAAACCGATCCCTGGGCTGGTTTGGTTTTTTTCTTTTAATTATTTTATTCTTTAAGCAGAATTCAAAGGCTGCATCTCACCCAGGGGCAGATGGCTCATCCACCCCCTCTCGGCATTGCAAAACCCCCATGGCCGGGATGCCCGGCAGATCCTCGGGGTAGAAAAACCTCTGCAGTTGGGCAATTTTTGCTTTTCCTCCCTAAGAAAAGCTTTTGAGGTTCTCACCCCCCCCCCCCCCCCCCCCCCCCCCCCGCAAAATAATCCCCAAGCATCACTGGCACAGGCATCCCAGCTGTGCCCATGCAGCGGGGAAGGGGCCACAGGGACCACAGCTGGACCGATGGCCACAGCTGGACCGATGGCCACTGGCAACAGCTGGGCTCAGCTTGTTTTTAAAGTCATGGGTATTTCAGCGCTGGGCGTTTCGCAACCGTACGGTGTCACAACAACAACAACAACTGCAGTTTTACTTTGCAAACAGGGCCCGCGGCCACCCAGCACCCCCAGATCTTTCCTGCTCGTGTCAGGCTGAGCTCGCCTGCTGCAACAGCTTCACCTGGGCAAGCGTTGTTTCCAAACCTGAGAATGGAAAATGACTTGAAGCAACAACAAAATCAAGTATCGAATAATGGGGTTTTTTTCCCTCTGCCATTGAGAGGGGCTCAGGGCTGCACTGGATTCTCAGATCACTGCAAAAACCCACCAGGATGCTGCGTGCCCTGGCACGTGAGCTGGGACAAGCGTTTAGAAACCATCTTCTCCCTCTGCCATGCGAGAAACACCTGGGTGATGGCAGGAAAGATTTTCTTTCTGCAGTTTTAATGTTTTCGGATGGCTGCTGGCAGGGCTGGCAGCCCCAGGGGCAGCTCAGCCTCTGGCATGGCCGAAGCTTTCCAGGCTTTGGCGGCAGCAGCCTGGTGCAGCAAAGCCACAGCTATTGAATTTTTTTTTTTTTTTCCCCCCAACCAAACCCTTATAATAATAATAAAAAGAGTCATAAAACAAGGACATTGGGAGCCAGGCAGCCACCTCCCTGCGCTTCCCTGGCTATCAGGTGATCTGGAAAAAAAGGACACGGCGCCCTTATCAGCACACCCGTTCTCCTGCCCGCTTGGCAGCGGAGCCGTCCAGAGGTTTGCGGCATAAACATATTTTGCTCGAGCGGGCAGTTGGGGCTGAGCTAAGGATATCTGGCTTGGCAGGAATCAGAGAGCACCACTCCCCCCCCAAAAAAAAATTTCCCATTTTTGCAGCAAACTGCATCTGCACACCCAGGGAAAGGGCTGATCCCCGAGCCAGCAACTAGCTGAGCTTTGCAGCAATAAATACAGGACCAAGAGTAATCCTGCCCCCCCCCCCATCCACTCCCCTGGTGTTTACCAGCTCTTTGCAAACAGTTTGACTCTCCCTCATTTTTTCCACACACAAAACCACCAGGAAAGCGGAGCAAACCAGCTTGAGACCCTCCGGAACCATCCGGTGGAGCCGTAGCTGCCTTCACCACCAGTGCTGCCCGCCACGGCCACCTCCAACCAGCTAGGATGACCCCCCCCCCCCCCGTTATCACTGCCTCCATCACCATGCTGGGATATGGTGGCATTTACACAGCTGCTTAGCAGGAAAATCCCTCTCCCTACTCCACATAAACCCTTGCTTTTAAAAGTAATTGTTGCAGGCTTGCTAACGAGGTCAGTAAATGGGGAGGGGGTTTAATTGCAAGCTCCTGGTGATGTCTGGGTATCCCTGCCAGCAGGCTTAGGCACCTTCCTGCCCCCCCCACCCCCCCCCAAACTGGGCTGGGCTTGGCTTGGCTTGGCTTGGCTTGAGGGTTTTTTGTTGAAATCAGCTCAAAATTGCTGCTTCTTGCAGGGCAGGGGGAGGTAAAGGGGAAGAAAAAAAGGAGCATGACCCCATTTCTGGATGCTTTGAGACTGGAGGTCGGAGCCGAGGGGTTTGCCAGGGTTGACCCATTGCAGGAGCGGGGGCTGTGGTGGCAGGGGACAGGGAGCAGCAGGGGTGACAGCTCCCTGGCCCTTCTCCCTCAGATGGAGATGGCCGCGTCCCCACCGGCACCCGGAGAAGCCCACCGGCGAGGGCGGCGGTGCCACTTGCATCCCCCCCTGCGCTGCCAAACACCCCGTGTGAGCAAGGTTTTGACTGCGGGGAGATGCGTTGGTCAGGGCGTGGGATGCCACCGCGCTGTGACCCCCGAGCCATGGCAGGGGATGGGCACCCAGTGCCGGATGGGGTTTTCCACGCGACTTGCGAAGCCGTGTCCAGGAGTGACAGCAAACACAGCCGGGGTGGGGAGCAGCGCTGGGAGCAAAGTCCCATCCTATCTGTGCCGTGGGACATGGCCGTGTCACCCGCAGATCCCAGCCCATGCCGGCGCAGGAGCCGTGCCGCATCCCTGGCCATGCCCACGCACCCTGTTTGTGTGCCAACACATCACGTGCTGCCGTTGGATGACTCGGGGGCGGGGGGGGATTCTTTTTTAGCAGTAGTGGTTTTTTGTTTTTTTTTTGAACAAAGCCAAAATATTTGTGTCCCTGCAGGGACAGCTATGGGTCGCTGGGGTCCCGGTGGGAGAGGAGACACCCAGCTCAGTGGGGAGGGCCCTGGCTGGCACCCAGCGCCGGCAGCTCCAGCCCCCCGCACGGTCCCCGCTGTTTATACATAGACATGTTTGTGCGCAGCGCCCAGCCCCTTCCTTGCTCCCAAACAACTGGATAAAAGTCAAAAAGTCATAAAAATTTTCCATTCCCCGAGGGAGGGAGCAGTGACCACGTGAGGGGCCGGGCAGCCCCACAGTGAGGGACCCCAACTCGGGGGGCTTGGCCCCAGAAAAACAAGAGGTTGGGTTTGATGCAGTGAATAAGGCGGTGGTTTGCTCCCGGCAGCCCACGGCATCAGCCCGACCCATGGCAAACCTGCCACTGGTAGCACCCTCTGCCATCGGGGCTTGGGGGGCGTTGGGGCTTGTGAGGTGTCTCAGTGAGCACCGTGATCTCTGCTTGCACCGGCACGATGATCCACGGGGATGGGACACGTGGCACATGCAACGCATCCATCCGGCTCCCCCAGACCTGGATTTTGGGCATAAATCAACCCTGGTTTCTCCACCATTTTCCCCTGCAGCCAGAGGGGTTCGCTGCCTGCGCCCGCCTGGCTGCCGCTCCTGGAAAAAGCTGCGATTCCTGTTGAGCCGGTGGGGAAAGCCCCGGTGCAGGGATGCGGGGACTTTGCCTGCGGTTTCTGTGGGCGGGAGCGGCTCCGGCAAACAGGCAGCTGAGTCAGCGGGCAGAGGACGGCCGCAATGCCGCCCCGGCATGTCGGGGTGCACGGCTGCTTCCTGGTGCCCTGGCAGAGCCCTGGCACTGCCACGTAAAGGGGAACCCCAGAGATGCTACAGGGACCAAGCTGTGCAAAACCAAAGCAAGGCCCGGTGCTGCCGGGGACCCCACGTGTGTCCCCAAGGTTCTCGGGGGGGCACAGGTCCCGTAGCCTGGGGATGAGCAGGTCCCCGTGCTCCCAAGCACCCATCAACGCCAACTCGCTGCTCCCGGGGTACCAGCCCAGCTTGGGACCCGCTGCAAAGATGCTGAATTTGGGCAGCACATTGACCCTGGCCCCAGTGCGGGGACAGAGCAGGGCGTCCCTATTCGAGCAAAATGCAGATTTATCATCACCGACCCCCCGCCCCCCGCAAACAGACCAGCCCCCGGTGCCCCCTCCTGCTGTGGGTTTTGGGGTGAGCTGCACCCTGCGGGGCTCAGGCCAGCTGGGATGGGGGAGGCAGCGCTCGTTTTGGGAGCTGGATGGGCGCCCGGGCCGGGAGGCAGCAGTGGCGCAGCTAATCCCCAGCCCTCGCGAGGCTGCGGCCTGTGCCGGCACATTCTGTCCCCGCCAGCGCCAGGACGGCCGCGAGCTTCGCGTGTCACCCTCCCTGCGGCACAGCCGCGCTGGCCCCCCGCCGCTGACCCTCCGCTGGAGGATAACAGCCTCAAGCCAGGCCACGGCCGCCATGCTGGGCCCGAGCATCCTCCTCCGGGGACAGGGAGAGCTGGGGGGGAAGGAGCGGCCCCCTGACATGCTGCAGAAAGGGGCTGCAGGGCCGTGAGCTGCAGGGGGGGGATCCCAGCACCCCAGTGTCTGGGGCAGAGGGGGTCCTACATTTTTGGGACTGAAGGGCAAAAAGGAGAAGAGAGAGGAGCAGAGCGGAGGCGGTGGGGGTGCAGTACTTCCATGCCCCTTGCGAAGAGCAGATATTCCCGGGTGGTCTGGGAAGCATTTTCCAACGTGCGGGGCCAAGAGCTATAAATAATCCCGGTGCTATAATTGCATAACATGCCTCTTCTCCAGCATTCGGTCTCCGCGCCGCGGCCGGCATCACCGCACATGGCAGGGAGCCCCCCTGTGCCTCAGCACCCCCCCCGCCATGTCAATAAACCGGAGAGTGGCAGGGGCTTTTCAGTGAGGACTTTGGAGCTGGGGAAGATAAACAGCAGAAGGTCGGAGGGAGTGCTGGCAGCAAGGCCAGTGGTTGTGGAAGTGCTGCTGGGGGGGGGTGGTCTGTGCCGCACCCCAGCTCCGGGGCAGCTCTGAATATCCAGACGGGGTATTTTTAGCCCCTCTGGGATTGAGGAGCACAGCCCTTTGCTGGCAAGAGACCCAGACAGGCCGTGCCCTCGCCTTGCTGCGCTACTGTCCGGCTTCACGAGAAAAACCTGGAGGCATTTACCAGAATTCCTGCTGGAAAGATCCCTCCCCACGTGGGGGCTGGGAGCGGTGCCCACCGGCATTGGGTTCCCCAACCCAGCATGGCCTGTCCCCGCGGCTGTTGCTGTCATGGCATGACATGCTTTCCCAGAAAGGTGCGGCGGGACGGACGGGGTGCTCTGCAGCTCTGCTCCCCCGCCAGCCCTGGGAATAAGCATCCCCTTGTGCGGCCAGGGCAGATGATTGGGGTCTGACCAGCAGCCCCTGGCTGTCTCTGCCACTTGGTGTTTGCCAGCATAGAATGGCTCCCTTGTGCCGTGCCCCAGTGGGGTGGAGGTTAGCTGCACGGCAGCCCCGGGGGGGGGCTGATCACAGGGTTTCTTTTGGAGGCATCTTTAACCAGGGGGGTTGGAGCGGTGAGGCCACGCAGCACTGGCTGCCGCTACTGTGAGCGGCAGATCTGGGCATGCATCTCCTCAAACGAGGATGCAAACGGATACACTGCAGGGCCGGTTAATCCTCTTCCGAGGAAGATTACTTGGTGTGGCCAGGGATGCCAAATAAAAATCAGATTCAAATAAAGGTTGCACAAGCACCAGCTCTCGCGGGCAAACACAGGGATGAGTTCTCCCCGGGCTGCGGCCAAGCGCCTGGACCACTGCGGGAGCATGTGCTCTGCTGCAGCCTGAGCAGCTCAGCAAACAATCAAATAACAAAAAACCCCCCACAACCCAAACAAACCAAAAACCAAACAAAAAACCCCCCAAAACGGGGGGTGGAATCACATTCCAGTGGCAATATTTTTAAGCAGCACAGTCTGTGGAAGACATAACTAAACCCAACTCAGGCCCTGGTTTGCACGTGCCAAGATTTGCTGTGCTCAGCAGAGAGGTGGAACATAGAAATGCTGTTAAAAACCAAATCTCAACCCAAGGAAGCAGGTGAAGGAGCCCCTCTGCTCTTCCTGCACAGCAGGAGCCATTCCCGGCCGGCACAGCACGGGGCTGATCCCAACCCTCCTGGGGAACAGCCGAGCCACTGCGGGAGCATCCCGGCTCCTCTGTGCTGGGCAGACCTGCCGGGTCCCCGCTGGGCTCTTGGGATGGAGGAGAAAATGTCTGTCCTCTGGCAGCCCAGACATAAATAGGAAGTGAGCATGGAAAAAATACAACAGGATGAGTCGCAGCCCTGCTAAGTCAGGGACAGGAAAAGGGCCAAACCTGCACGGAGGTGGAGGAGCCAGAGGCACGGTGCAGAGCATTGTTCAGCGCTTGCCAGGGGAGCCCGAAGTCCAGGCAGGGCAAGGGGGCTCCAACCCTGTCCCCAAGTGCTGCTGGGGCCCAGCGCTGGCCAAGCAACCCAGCCAATCCCAGTGGTGCAGAGCAGGACTGGCCACAGGGAGGAGCTGGGTGCCAGTGGGGTAATAAAGTGAGGGGAGGGAGCGCTCCTGCTCCGACATCCGACAGCCACATGAGCTGCACGACTCCAGGCAATGGGAAGCAGAAAGACAGCAATAGAAAAATAGCCAGGCAACATCTGGGTTTAAAGAATTTATTTCAAACAAGAATCCCCCAACAAGAAGTCATACAAAAAAGTCATACAAAAAGAATAATAAGAGACAAGAGTGGTCATTACAAAAGTGTTCACAGATACAAAAAAAAAAAATAACCTGAGCAATCCTCAGCGAGCGGAGCGCAGCCCCGGCAGAGGCCAAGGCGCACCTGGCTTTGGTTGTGTGCGGGGAAGTGAACAGCCCCGCGGGCAGGATTGTCTCAGTGAGGGAATGCAAAGGTCCTCAGCACCTAAACTCTGCTCAGATCAGGTTGGAGTGAGCGGGGTCAGCCCCCAGCATGCACGCTCGAGCGGTCCTTGCTACAACCCCCGGCTCACCGGTTCCCATAGCGCGCTGGGGCCACCAACCCCTCTACGGGCACAGGATCAAGGCCGTCCTGAGCAGGACTCCACATCTCCCATCAGCGTTTGTGGCTGTCACCAGTCTTGGACTGGGCTTCCTTCTCCTTTCCTTGGCCACCAGGGGAGATGCCAGAGCCACAGCTCCGACAGCCCCGTGGTGGTACCACAGTCTGGGGGCTGCTTTCAGCCCCGTCAGAGGGGAGGCGGTAGCACATCGTGCAGGTTTGGTTCTGACACACAGGAATCAGCTTTCCTGATCTTGGTAAATGGCACCAAAACACTGCCACAGATCATAAATTCATCCCCCAAGTCCTCTGCCCTGGTAACAGCCATAGGAGCCTTTACAGTTTCGGTAGATGAGCTCAAACCATTCCCCCCTGCAGGCATCACCAGGCTCGTGGCAAAGATTATCAGCAGCGGACAACGTCTCTGCTTCATCTGGCCAGAAAAAGGCCTTTTACTTTCTTAGGGAACTGCAATCCTAGTGAGCTACTGCAGAAGGGCTGCATCTGCATCACCACGGGACTCAAACCCGAGCATGACTAAAATATTCTCAGAAATTCTCAGAAATACCTCCAAGCTCCTGTTTTCCATGTCAGGAGTTGCCAGAGCACAGCCACTGCAGGCAAGGAGAAAGCAAAACATCTCCCCTTTGAACCCCCAAATACCGGAGCTGTTATTAACCCTCTGCGTCCTGCCCAACCACACACGGAACCACTCCACGCACCGGAGTCTCACGTGTTCTCCTACCACGCACGAGTCCACACCGCCATGCTTGGTATCGGTCTGCGGGACGTCACAAGAGTAGTTGAGGGCAGTGAGCAGAGCCAGGGTCTCGGCGCTGCGGGAGCTCTGGTCTCACGGCTGCTGCGTCCCCGTTTCCACACCGAAGTGCTGCGAGGGTACAAGCTTTCATCCCAAGGGATCGCCACGCTGTCAACCACATCCAATCGCTTCTCTCAACAGGTCATGCAGCGCGGACGGGTGTTGTCTGAAGGGGGGTTTGGATCAATCTGCAAAACCAAGTTTAGAGTCAAAAACCTCAGCAGCGGGCACATCCCAGCCACCTCCACCAGACATCCCAGCTCGGGGGAATTTGTTACCTCCGAATACAGCGGAGGTGGCCGGAAGCGAAACTCCTGGATGTAGGCAAAGAAGGGACCTTCCAGGATGCCACCAAGTTCGCTGCGGCACGGCGGAGCCAGGCTCTGCTCCGTCTCCAGGCTGGACACGACTGTCGAGTATTCAGGGGGAGCTGAAGAGAGAAGAGAACCATCAGGGAATAGGAAACGCTCTCCACTAACGGGAGATATGCAGGCAAGAGGGCTTAAAATCCAGTATTTCCCAAAGTCTCCCAGTTCCTGGGGAGGGAACCCAGGAGATGCAGCACCACAATCAAAAAATTAAGTAAAAAAAGAAAAAGCTGGCCCTGGAGCAAGAGTCAAGGTTGAGAACTTGCTCTGACCCTCGCTATCCACAGCAGGTTGACTGGGGGGGGGGTGTGGGGTGGTGGTTTGCAGCACCCATAAAGATCCTGGGGAGAGGGAGACACTCACCCTCCGGCTGCTCCAGGATGGTGCTCAGCCAGTCCAGGTTGACGCTGTACTGGCTGCTGATGCTGGACGTGCGGCTCCCGAACGGATGCAGTGGGATGGTTCCGATGACAAGGGGCAGTTCAAGGAGCAGCTTGGATGTCCCAGGAATATCCACACAAACCTTTGGAGACAGGAGACAGCAGGGAAGTTGTTGGTGTTTTCCCAGGCTGGAGGAGCAGATATCTCCCCAGGGCACTGGCTCAAGCTGGGCAAGAGGGAATTTTTGCAGCGGGATGCAAAGGGAGATGCAAATGCTCCTGCATGAGCAGCAATGGGGCAACGGGGAGAGCTGCCACAGCTGCAGAGGAGGAACCCCAGACCTTATACAAGTCACCAGCCCCAAAATCTCTGCACCAGCCAAAAGCGGGTAGAATGAGACCAGCCCTGGTGAGAAGGGGAACGCTCAGCACTGAGCTGAGCCACCTGCGATGCTCCCCGCGAAGTCCCTCACCTTCAGGGAGTATTCCACCTGGATGATGCGGCACTGGAGGATGGACGGACCCACCGGTGGGATCTTCAGCGCCCGCCCGTGCCACACTTCCCGCTTCCCCGCTGCAATGGAGTCACCGACAATGCTGGTCACCACCGACTTTTTCTGCTTCTTGGTGCCACGAGCAATGAAGGTCTGAGTCTGGATGATGGCCGCCTTGGGCACTACCGCTCGGCTTGTGCAGTTGTCGATCTCAGCAAAGATAGGGATGACCTCACCTACCAAAACAGACGCACATGTTGGAGGAGGGGAGATGGAGCCTGGTCCTGCCTCATGGAATTCCTGCATAGGATCACCAAGGGTTGGCCACGCTATCCAGCACTGCAGGCACAAGGGTTTCATCCAGCAGGAGCCTGTCCCAAGGAGGCCGCCCACATCAGGTGCACACACTAAAGCTCTCCAACTGATTTCATGCCAGAAGTCAAGTGCCCAGCTCACAGTGAGCCCAAATCCCCTCCCGCTGGGGTCTACCCCGGGGCCCACAGAAGTTCAAGGGCACCAGCACGTTGTCTCACCTGGGGTGTAGCCTTTTCGGTCAATCTTGGCAGTCACAGAAACCTGGCCACGATTGCAGTACCAGGCACGAGCAAGTTTCTCCTTAGCACCTGCCTGGGGAGCCTGGAGAAACGGAAATATTTAAGCTATTTAGTAAAAAAAAAGATGAAACTCAAAGCAAGCACCTCCCTGGCACTGAGAACCTGCCGGGGACCAACAGCAACTTCTTAGGTAGCTGATGTAAGATGCTGTCACAATGCATTAAAGTTTCCAAAAACTAAGAGACACAGATGACCTCTGCCGAGCCCAGGTAACGTTGGAGGGCACAAGTTACAGGGGGGTAAATATTCCCTCTGGAAATCAGGCCTGCATTGTAATGCCAGAGGGGAGGCAGACACCCTCCCTGGGGGCTTCCCGGGGAAGTATTGGATGCAGCTGCCCGGAGATGGAGCAGGGGGAGCTCACCAGCAGCGCAGGTGTGTTGATGTCGATGGGTTCAATCACAGTGAACTCCTTCTTCACTTTCTTCACTGTTGACCAGGGTCTGTGCAGTTTGGCTTTCACCCAGTAGCGCACGCTACCATGCTTTCCCTCGAAGGAGGTAGCCAGGGTCCTGTGTATAAGCAACAAGCAATTTAGAAGGGCTTTGCTCAAAGAATCTCATTTTAAAGTTGCCCTGTGCCCTCTCTGGACCTGGTCATGCACCAAGCAGCTCCTCTCCCCCTTTGCATTAAGGCAACAAAAAAAATGTCAACTTACTCAGGGAGCTGGAAGGTGAACGGGAACTCGTGCCTTCCTGCCTGCAGGATGGTGACTTCACCATTGTCTGAGGGCAAAACAGATTTAAGACGATTATCTCCCTCTGCAGAACTTCCTCCCTGGCAAATTGGTGGCAAGAGACATACAGTACACAGCAAAAGAACAGCACGATGGCACAGGAATATTTCTGCTAGGGTTAAACTGCAGCAGCGCTATCACAGCTGCAACATGAGAGCTGGGCATGTCCCATGGGTGCTGGGCACTGCCTGCCCTCCACATGTCTCCAGGCACGCACAAGCCAGGGGCACCTCCTCAGAGAGCTGGGCAGCTTCCCTGGGTAGGCTCTGCTTGTCCAGCAAAGCCAGGAGCAGCTCTGGGAGGGTGACCAGCCAATCCCCCTCATGCCCCACAGGGTTTGCACCCCCATCCTGCCTGCATTGCACAGGAATGGGGCTGGAAGGGACCTCTGGGGATCACTTAGTCCAAATCCCCTGCTCAGGGCAAGCTCCTGAGCCTCCGCAGTTTTCCAACGCTGCTTCCCTGCCAGGGAGCACCCACAGCAAAGGGGGAGCCTTGTGCGGGTCCAGTCCCTAACCGGGGGCCCTGCAGAGGAGCAGGGGCTGGCTGCACACCCCAGGGTGCACTCAGCATTTGAGGCATCTGCTGGGGACCCTATACACCCTGTCCCCAGAGTGCCCAGACCATGAGGCACCCCATGCAGCCAGACTGCAGCTGCTTAGGGTGTCGTGCACCCAGCAGCCAGGGTGCCCCAGGCACCCTGATTTCAGCCGCTTGGGGTGTCATGCGCCCGGCATGCCCTGGCCACCCAGATTTCAGCTGCTTGGGGTGTCATGCACCCAGCAGCTGCGGTGTCCCGGGCTGCCCCAAGCACCCGTTACTTCAGCCCCTGGGGTCTCTGGTGCACCCACGCCCCCGCTCTCGGAGCGGAGCACCACGGGGATGCCGCCCCCGGGGGGGGGGTGGGAGGGTGGGTGACCGTACCTGGGGGTGCCAGCAGCGTGTCGCGGTGGCAGAGAAACTCCACCTGGTCGCTGTAGCTCTGCGTGTAGGCGGTGCTGGAGCCGGCGCTGCGGGATTCGGTCCAGTGAACGCGGGCAGCGCCCATCGCCCGCAGCCTCAGGGCTCCGAGCCGCGCCGCCGCCGCCAGCTCCAGCACCACGCGGCCCGACACCGCCTGCCCGGGGCTGAAGGCGGCCGGGGCGTCCCCCTCTGTACCCTCCAGTACGATCAAAAAGCGTTTGAGGCGATCGAACAGCATGGCGAAAGCCCGGTCCGTAGCACAGCCCAGCCCCGCCGCCGCTCGCTGCGCTTTAAGTGCCCGACGCGCCCGGGGGCGGCCCCGGCGGGGCGGGACGGGACGGGACGGGACGGGGCGGCCCCGCCGGGCCCTGCAAAACAAGGCAGGGAGCATGTGCGGGCCGCCCCCCCCCTTCTCTGGGGGCGTGGGAGGGTGGGGTGTTGGCTCGTGGGGGTGCGTGTCCCATCCCCGCGTGGCTCCCCGGTTCCTCTGGCTGCCCCGCGACCCCCTTCCCCCCCCCCGCCCCATGCCGCACTGAGACATCCCGACGGGTGTCTGGACCGTGGCAGCCCACGGGAACGTGTCCGGGAGCAGGATGGTTCACGGGGCTGAGCAGCACCAGTCCTGCAGGGCCCACGCAGCGGACACGTGCATGAGAGTCGTGGATAAATCCCTGTCTGCTGCAGTGTTGCTTAGTGCCCCCCAAACCCCCCCTCCAGCTCCCACCTGTGGCCCCATCCCACCTACGTCCCTAACTCGGCACCGGCCAGAAGCCATGTTCCCAGGGTCACAGCCAGCGGCTGCGATGGGGGATTCCTCACTCGGAGCGGCAGCCCCTCTTGTTCCAATCCCACAGGCGAGAGCCGAGGGTCGTGCCGCACGCAGATCCATGTCCTTCCTTTCCCAAGAGCCATTCCCAGGGGTCAGAACAGGCTGCAACTGGATCTGGGCTCCTTGTGCAGCATGGCTGGGCCAACTGGCGATGAAGGGAAAACTGGTCTGGGACATCGCTTCACTTATTTCTAAGAAATCAAGAACTGGCTCCCACCCAGCTTGTGCAATTACAGAGTGAGCAATACATCTTCCCTGAGCATTTTAACCAGGCGAGCGCTGGTTTTCTACCATCTTGTACCAGGGTTTGTGTGGTGCTGCTCCAAAACCCAGCAACAAATTACACCTGCATGGGTAGGCATAGCATGAGGACTCGCTCCGTTGGCAGCATCTGTGGCGGCTGGTGCTCAGCCGGGGTAAATGCATGAAAACTGGGAACTGGTGATTGTCAGTGCGGACATCACCATTAGCAGCACCCTGAGATGTTGTAAAAGGGAGGAGAAAGGGGTCTATGCCCCCCCAAAAGGTTTAATGCAGCTTTAGAAACTTTCCTTTTAATCATGAGTGTCACATTTGCAGAGCACCAGAGCTCTCCACCCTGGGCACGGGCTGGGGATAAGAAAAAACAGGCATAAAAAATGTTACTCGGCATTTGGCTGCCAAAGTTTTAAGGATTTTCGAATTGCTCCCAGCCATGCTAGGCAGGACCTGCTGTGCTGAACTGGGTTGATCTCAGCCACCGAAAATGAGCTTTAGCTGTCTCCAAAGCCTAATTGGAATTGTCTGTCTCCCTCCCCAAGGGAAGGGGACCACGTTTTATTTTCTGTGCGCAACCGTTTGCTGCCACAAGCAAACATGAATCATAGCAAAAAAGGGAGAGGGAAAGAAGGAAGGCAGGCACGTCACAGCGTGAGTTAACGGGTGATGCCAGCTCTGGGAAGGTGCCTGGTGTCCTTGCTGCAACGCACGGTGACATTAGAGGTGGTGGGGCTCTTGAGGGGGGCTGGAGCCTCAGCTGGGCCAAGGCAGCTCCATCCTGCACTTGGCATCTTCCTCCTCCTGCCTGTCAGCACACACCCCTCAGCCCGTGACTCAGCCTTCGCCCACGGGATGAGAATCTCTGCAAACCTCCCTACTGTGTCAGCTGCACAAGATGTCCACAGCTACCCCTCGTTGCCTCCACGCAGGGCAGGAAGCCCCTCTCTGACCTCTTTGGGACCCCAGCGCCAGGAGACAGTCTCTCCTCTCTCCCTGGATCTTCAGGTGCAGGGGCTGTGGGACCACAATCAAAGCCTTTCCGTTCAACAATGCTCCTGGGTGCCCAAACCCCACTAAAACCCAGGCCAGCCTTGGTGCAGGAAAGATCTCTAACTCTTCAGCCCCACCTAGAGTCTGGCTGGGCTTAAACCAGTCCCAACAGGAACTGACACCCTGTCCAGCTCAGAAGGGATTTCTCCTTCTCTGACTTGCTGCTGGGACCTGGTGGCTTCTCCTCACTGACCCTGGAGCCACACAAGGGTCCCTGGAAAGCCAGAGAGAGGGGGATGCAGCAGGTAAAAAGGCGAGTCAGCAGCTCTACCTGACCCAATATGGGGACAAGATGGGGCAACACGGAGCCTTGCACAAGCGCATGCTCCCGGCTTAAGGAATAAACTCCATCCGTGCCAGATTTGCGAGTGTTGTGTACGTACGAGGATTAAGGTGCTGATCGAGGGCCACCCCACGACAGAACAGGAGCCCTGATGTGCTCTTAGCCCACGTGCCGTAACTCTCCTGGATATCTCCATGAAAATAAAATGGCTTCTAGATGTTTGGTTCTCACAGGATCTACACCTCTGGGAAGTGCTGTGGGATCCTTGGACAGAAAAGATCACTGCACAAAAAGCATTTACATTTCCTAGGGCTCTCTCACATCACCTCATGTGGAAGAGTCCAGGGCCTCCCTTGCCTTGCCTTTGCCCATTAAACCCCTATCTTTTCCTCTCTTCCTGCTCCCTGAGTTGATTACACAATATACATTTAATGGTCCTGCCACGCAGTCTGAACATCCCTTTTTCACCCTTTTTCTTGTCTCACAGCGCAGCACCCCGGTGCCAGTACTCACCACCCTGCCAGGAAACTGCAGATAAACTCACGGCTCAGGGGAGAGCAGAAGGGAGGGCTTTTATCTCTGCCTAGCTTCCCTCCTCTGCACTGCCGTGTTACCATGACAAAACCTGCATTTTTAAAACACCACACAGACACAGTTGATCTCACCGAGAAGCAACAAGAAGGGAGCAGTCACAGGATCTTTTGGATGATGGCACGTTTTCAGCAGCCTCTTGCTAGCTGACATCAGGAAGGTCCTCGCGCTGCTGTTGGGGACAGTGGGACAGAGCAGGACCCAGCAGGATGCAAAGGAAGTGATTTTGGCTGCAGAACAGAACTTCTCTGCAGCCCACGGCCTTCGCTCCCTTAAAACACTCCTGTGATCACATGCCCACGTCCCTCTCGCAAAGCAGAAAAGGCATCCGCATATGGACAGAGACAATAAAATCCCAGCCCACAAGTTCTGGCGAGACTCTCTGCTCCCCAGGGAGCCCAGTTCAACTCTCCCCATGCGGTAGGTGAGGGCCAGAAACCATCAGCTCCAAGCTACGGGAGTGCAGGGTGCTGGCGAGGCTGAGCAGCTCACACGACTCCTCCAGTCCCTGGCCGAGCGCCCGTATCTAGACAGCTCCAGGGGCTTCTATCATACACAATCCCAACAGCAAAATCCAAACACGCTTGCAGCAGCTTGTGGCTTCCCTACAGATATTCACTGCAGGGATAATGGGGAATAAAACTCACCCTATAACCCTACAGCTAATAGGGTCACCAAATGCTCAGGACCTTTTCTGCTGCAGTTCAGGGCAAGGGCTTCTCCCAGGTCCTTAATTGTAATTGGGACACTTAGCACAGTTGCAGCTGCAAAGGGGCCATCCTTTGGCACAGCATGGAAGAGCCACCGCCAAAAGACAGAAACTCCAGAGTAATGCAGGTGTTTGGAGCAGATGGCAAGGTACAGTCATCCAGAAATAGATAATATGACCCACCAGTGCACTCCAGAGACAAGAACACCTCCAGGAAGGCAGCTCTTCACATCCTCAGTCCATCACTCCAGTTTCCTCCTGCAACCTCTACGTTTGCCAGCAAGGGCTGACACGACTTTCTGGGTTGCACTTGGTCACTGACGCAATTAAATGCCCTCAGTGTGAGTGAAGTCCTATGGCCATCTCCGGGGCTGGGTGGCACATAGCACTGTGTCACAGGTGACAACAAGGCCATCGGAACCAGGGAAAGGGGGAGAAAAAGCCACAGAGCCATGACTGTAACACTATCATTGGAGGGGAGGATAAAAGACATGCACTTTCATAAGAAAAGACAGAGTTAATGAGCGGATGGACAGCTGAGATGTCCTGTATCCCTCAGCCCAACCACACAAAGAATTCAAGCGGCTTGTCCTCTTGCAGTAGATCTAAGCAACGTGCCAGCTGGGCATGCGGTCCCAGCATCAGGAAACTGAAAACAAATATTTACCGAAATACTAAGTGCTCTTTCCACACTCATGAACAGACACTTCTATTTGCAATTCCCTGTACAAACAGAACAAAAGCCACAACCCTTTCATGCTCACCAGCCCCCGAGTTTGCAGGCAGCCTCCTAGAAACCAGCAGCAGAGAAAACCCTTGGCAAAGGTGAGAAGGTGCCCAAGAGGGACAGCCCTGCTTGGGTTGGTAAGCACCCACCAGGGCAGAGGTCCTCCTGGAGAGGATGTCTGCAGCCCAAGGGAGTCCCAACCCAACGCCCTTGAGCAGAAAACCACCCCCATGCCCCAGCCTTACCGGGGATGAGCTGGCAGCGGCGGTACAGGAAGGTCTGGTAGGCTGTGTAGTCATAGTAGACGACGTTGAGCCCCACGCTGCGGCTCTCCAGCCAGTGCACGGCAGCGCGTCCACGAGCACACACCTCCAGTGCCCGTAGCCGCAGCACGCCGCATAGCTCCAGCTGCACCCGGCCATGCAGCAGCTCCCCACTGCTGTAGGCGCCCCACACTCGCCCGTCCTCCAGTTCCACTGCCAAGCTCCGCAGGCGTCCCGGGAGCTGCATCGCTGCTGGTCCTGCTTATCCAGCAGCTCTAGGAGGTTGGTCCCTGCTTGGGCTGAGGCAAGTGCGATGGGCAGCTGTGCAACCCTCTGAGGAAGGAAGGAAAGAGCAAAGGCTACACCGAGACCCCCTAATTTATCCCTGCCCCTAATGGCCCAACCCTACAGGTCTAATCTTCCCCAGGGCTGGACCGAGACCCTGTTTTGCAGTGACACTTTAGCATTGACCTCATGTGCATGAGGCTGATGCCATACCAAGGATGGGGCTGTGGAGACGAGTGATGTGTTTTTAAACCGATTGAGAAATAATGTAACTTCATCTTATCTCTGAGTCACAGACACTGTTGACGTGCAACTGGTAGGTGCTGGTGGCTCCGTCAGCAGGGAGGGGTGTCATGCACCACCAACCGTGCTGGCAGATTTCATGTACCTGGGGGAATCAGAGAAAGGCTGTTTGGCCTTCTGGGTTCAGGCATTCCTGGGGGGGTGGAGAGGAGTTTAGAAAGCAAAGACCCTCGCCCCAAAAGCCAGTTTTACTTTCTGTCTCTGAAGTTGTATCAAAATCCACATGAAAAAGTGCATAACCACAGGGCCCTCCCAACCAACAGCTCCCCAGCCAGCTGGCTCCACCAACGGGGTGGTGTTCACCATTTTCCCCCAGTGAACTGTAGCTGTTTCTGCGGTAGCACAGGTGGCAATGCCACCTCAGGGTCACAGAAAACTAATGGGGCAGACTGGTAGCAGATGCAAGTCCCTGTTACACCACCAAATGATGCAATCTAGGTGTTTGAATTGAGGTGTTTACAACGATACTGATGTGAAGTGCCTGTGTGCATTTGCAAGACCTGAGTACTCAGCTTCTTTGGAGTACGAGTGGAGCAAAGACTGTCCCTTTCCCGAGGGACGTAGAGTCAAATCCCAAGAGGAAAGCATGGAGGTTCCTGGGTCCAGCCACTGCTCACACACACACACAAGCTGCAGCAATTGGAAATGGTTTAGTAACCCGTGCTCAAACGCGTTGGTGCTGGCTCACAGTGCATGTGAATCCAGCCCATCTGCATCAAAAGGCTAAGAGCTTGTGAAGTGGCAGCTGTGAGAAGGCAGCAGCTGACTGTGCACTGGGCCTCCCCAGGGAGGGGGCTGACCTATATCCCAAACAGAGTCAGTGCAAGCTCAGCATTTAGGAAACCCACGTGAGTTATCAACTCAACAAAGAATACACAGCTCACCTCTAGGAAAACAGCCCATTCACCATAAGCTGGAGAGAGCTACCTCTCTGCCCTACCGTTCACTGACCTTTGGTTTCAGGCCTTGACACCAACATCCAAACAGAAAATAAGGGAATATTCCAGCCCACACACAGTCCTGACAGTGCCTCGCTTTGCTTCTGATCTCTTGCCCTTTCTCTGAGCTTCCCCCTACCCCACCTGCTTCCTCCTGCCCCAGCACCTGCTGAGAGGCACTCAGTGGGTCTCGCAATCCAGAGAGATCTGTCACCTGTGTCTTTGGCTAATCTCCCAGCATTTATTCTTGCTGTCACAACACCTTCTTGTGTCCTCATTCAATTTGAGAAATAAACTTTCCCTGTAATAACGCACAGATGAGCCAAGAGCAGGGCACCAGGCCTGCTAACAGGTAACATGATGTGTAGGCAGTCCATGGTGCAGCAAGCTCCGGGCGGTCGCCAAAGGAGGGAGACCATCATGGTGTGAAAAGCACCTTCCTCTGGGGACAGTATCTTTTCAGGGTCCCCATGGGGACGCAGCTCACTTGGGAGTTTGCATTTTGGATTTCTGCTGGGCCTCTGGACTTGGGCGTGAACTCATCTTTCTGCTCAGTCCTGAAGAGGTCCTGTGCCTTCCAGGATAGCTCCAGGTGTGAGCATTTGATCTGAGGAGAGAGAAGAGCTTTCAGCAGATGGGCAGGGGCTGGGGAAGAGGCAGGTGGTAACATGGAACCCAGCAGCTCCTACACCTGAGCCCTGTGTTGCTACCTGGAGGGTCATCCCCCTGGGCTGCTGCAGTCTGTGCCTGCCTGCATCCTCTCTCTCTCTCTGGCAGATACACAGCCTTCTCTGCTGGTGGCACAAAGAGACCTTTACCCTGGCTGGATACCTCTAGCCATGCCAATTTTCCTCTGTGGGCCACCAGAGTTACCTTCCCCCTCCCTCCAACTTTCCTTGCCTTAGGGACTTGGTTGCCTGTCCTTCCTCTCCCTTCAAAGATTTTTCTCAGCTACGACTCTGCTCTCCACAGAGCATTTATGTGAGACTGGAGGCAGACAGGATTTGATGCGTGGCTGTCCCATCTCGAGTGGCTCAAGAGCACACATCAAATCTGATGATGTTAATGGGGAGGCTACAGCTTTGCTTGGTATAATCCTGCTTCCCCAAGCCGCCCCGTGGTAAATCCAAGGCTATTAAGGCTGTACCTGCTGTAGCATGTCTTCGGAGAGTCGTCGTTTCCGCTGTCTGTGTGGGACCAGCATCGCCTGCGTGGTTGTGACAGAACTTTCATCTGCTGGCAGATGGAATTGAAATAAAAATTAAATTCAAGCCAGAAAATTAGGAGGCAACATCAGAAAAGCTTTGCAGGTTGACTTGCAGTCACAGATCTGCATGCATGTCCACTAACGAGAGGAAAAGACAGGCTTTGCCACCAGCACTTTCCTGAAAACCTTTGCCCAGACAGAAGACAAGTCTCAGGGTGAGGAGGTAATTGAAGAAATTCACATGGAAGTTACAGGAATATCACTCCATATGCTAGTTATGGAGCTGCTCCACAAGTTTGGGGCCAAGGAGAAGATCAATTCAACTGTGATCTGTTCCACGTTTAGTAAATCAAAATGGCTTAAAAACAGATACATGGCACAAAGGGACCTCTCTCTTAGCGGCAGAGTACTGGCCATCAGAAACAGGAAGCAATGTCAGAGGAGGACTTTTTTAATGCCTCCATGACCTGCTCTAACCGCATCCCTTCCTGAGGTTGCATAAGCACAGCTTTTGTTCGAAATCCTCTCCTTCCTCCCAAATACAAATGCAAAACAACTTCTGAAAACAAATGTAGCAAGTGAGAAAGATCAAGCCACTGGTTCATGTCCCAGAAATCATTTACGGCACCCGCATATGCTAAACATCGCTGTACGATGGCAGTGAATGCCTATGGCCGGCACAGGCATTGAGATGGCTGATAAGTGAGATGTCATTGGGGGAGGTGAAAGCGCCTGAGATTAGCAGTTGCCATGAGAAGCGGCAGCAGCAGGCATGGGGCTGAGCATGGCTGCCCTGCCTGGTTTTGAGGTAACAATCTCATTTTACTAACGACACTGATGCTGCACCAGTGCCTTCCGGCTATCTCCAACCGAAGACATCTGGGCTGCCTCCTTGCACAGAGCGCCAGGCTTCACTGTCCCTTGCACAGAGCTAGGAGAACCTCAGCAGGCTTCATCTGGCACCATGACAGTCTAAGCAACGTGTCCTTACTGTGGTAGTTGAAGGGGATGTGGCTCTCGCGGTGGCTCTTGCTGTCTGCCATCGCTCTCTGGCTCTGGCAGGGTGGCTGATAGTCTGACTGCTGCGTTGTGCTGAAGAATTGGGAGCCTGAATGCTCATCTCTCAAGCAGATGTTGCTTTGATGCTTCTGCAGTAGTAAGTCAGGCTTTGGTGCAAAGTTCCACCTGTCAGTCTGGAGGACACAAGAGTTGGCTTTAACAGAAACAGGTGCCTTAATGCACATTACACCCTGCACAGCCCAGAGTGGGGAGGGGAGAAGGGACAACAACAACAGCGTTAGGTGCCAGAATAGTGTACATAAAAAAAAGAGAGGGTCTCCACCTAAGAAACACGCACACAGCAAAGCTGGGAACACACCTCTGGGTAGGAGAGCTGTGTAGTAGTAGTTCTTGCCAACACTTGATTTCTCTCAGGGTCTTCATCACCTCTGGGGATGAATGAGGCATATTTGTTTCGACGAACAATAGTTACAGGCTCTGCAAAAGTGAGAGCGAAGGATGTCAGAGCACTCCAGTCTGAACAATTTATAGCTACAGCAGCTTCTTCTCATGCAATAAAGCACAGGAATGAATACTGCTGTTTAACCTGCCAGGGAAGCAGACCGAGGATGAAACTGAGCCTCACGGTGACAACACTGATGCCAACTACATAAATACAACAAAATGTTAAAAATATAAAATTCTGTACCTCTTATATGAATGCATTACAGCTTTATAATTATATCTCTATTGCTCTCATTATAAATCTCAGTAGTGGTCCGTACACGTTGCCTTTGTGTCACAGACTTACCCTACCTAGATTGTGTGCTGGGAAGAGCTCTGACGTTGAGGTGGAGAATCTGGTGCAACCATCCCCCAGGCGCAGGTTGGTGTGGTGGATCTGGGAGGCAGCACATTCCTTGTCGTACGCTCTGCAAGATACCAGATACGAGCTGCTTAACTAGCAATGTTCATTGGAGAAAGCAGTTCCAGGGGATGCCCATCAGGCTTTACGTGTGTGTCCTCTTGTCTGGGGCACTGTAGGCATGTTTCTGCTCACTCATAGATCCACTGCTTCCGGGATCCCCAAATTTAATAGGAGGCATGTGCTGAAGGGAAGCCAACAGAGCTACAGAACAGCCACTTAAAGCACAATCCCTTTGTTTCCCCTGTCTTTCTATCCATCTGGTTTTCGCTTGCATGGATCACACTCCTTTCAGGACAGAATTCAACGTGGGAACGTGCTGCCCTTTAACTGTGTCTTGTTCCTCCCCAAAATCATGCTGTTACCTTTTCACTTGGCTTTGCAGGTGGACTCCATTCACCCTTAAACTGCGCTTGGTAAGAAGTGTTGTAGTAGGACTGTCCATCCCCTCTAATAGTGGGAACACATCCTGCCAGACAGCCGGAAGGGGAAACGAACAGTGTTATTGCTAAAAATGCTCTATTTACCATTGTAAGAAAATATTAATGATATTGAAGCTGCAATCTCGAGGCAGTTGCTCTTTTAGCATTTTAATAATACTGAATCTATTTTATATAAAGAAATGGCGAAACAATCAACACTGGATTCCAGTAAGGTGAGCTGAAATGCTGCAGAACATGGATGTGGTGGTCTGAAGATATAGCAAGCGTAGAAGACAGCTGGAAAGGCTGCACAGCAAAAGCTTGGCTGGCGAGCGGCTCTGGTTAGTGCTATTAACCTGTTCTATAAGCATCGGATTGATTTACTCAGCTATAAAAAGACAAAGCAAAATATCCAAATAGTTCTAACGGCTTTAACTGCTCACAGCGTGACTCTGAGCCGAGCCACCAAACCCCCCGGTGCCCAGGAAGACTGCGCAGCACCGAAGATTTGTGGGGAAGGTCTGTTGGGGACAGACGGGTCTGTAAGACAGCTCACCCCTGTGCGAGTACCATGGCCTGGCAGCGGGCTGGATCTCACGTGCTGGGTATGAGACAGCGTAGACGGATGGAGGTAGCCTTATTTTCTCCCTGTCTCCACAAGGAATATTATCCTTCCATTTCTTGGCGATGGGCAGGGGGGGTCGCTGAAGGGGGGTATGGGGACAGGGAAAACTATCCCTCGTTGCTGAGGTGAAGACGTGGATGCGGGGGTCTGCATGCATGCGGACACGAGAGTGTGGGGGAACAGTCGGGGCCACTGGCTGCAGGGGCCTCTCTGGAAATGCCACGCGAGTTTCCGAGCAGGTTTCCCCGCCGCCACCCCCAGCCGGGCTCAGCACCTGCCCGCTGCGGGGTGGCGGGGCCGGTGCCGGCCTGTAAACCCCCCAGAAAGGGGGGAACTGGGTGTGAGAAAAAGGCTGATGGGCGCTCCCCGACGCCCAGCGCTCATCCCCCAGCTGAAGGTGGGACGCCTTCAGGAAGGCAAGGCCCGTGAGAGGGGCTGGGATCACCGGCACCGCGCTGGCCCCCATCGTCGAGCTGGCGGGAGGCCGCGGCCGGGCTTCGGGAGTTACCGGGCCGCGTCGCCATGGCGACGGCTCCCCCACCTTCCCAGTGAGCCCCGCCCCGTGACGCCACATCCCGGAAGTGTTGCTATGGCGGCGGGGGAGCTCAGCGGCCTGGTCGCCGTGCTGGAGACTTACCGCGGCCGCGACCGGGTGGTGAGTGGCGGGAGCGGCCCGGCGGGGCCTTGTCCTGCCGGGCCCTCACCGGGCTGTGCCTCCGCAGGTCCGTGCGCTCTGCTATGGCTGTCAGCTGGCGGGCGGGGCGCTGGCCGGGCCGCAGGCCTCGCCATCCGGGCTGCCCGGGAGCCTCCTGGCCGTGTCGGCCCAGCTGAGCGCTTGCCGCACGGCCCTGCGCCTCTTCGACGACTTCGCCATGCTCAGCTACAGCTACGGCTACGGGCTGGGCCCCAAGGTGAGTGCGGGGCGCGGGGGACACCGGCAGCTTCCCCGGCCGTGCTGCAGATGCCAAGGTGTGTCCCCCGTGCTCCCCGCAGGACGAGGACGGCCTGGTGCGGGGGCTGTCGGTGCTCTGCAACCTGGCCAACCAGCTCTACTACCCCTGCGAGCACGTCGCGTGGGCGGCTGATGTCGGCATCATCCGCATCGGCTCTCAGAAGTGGTGGACTCTGAGCACGGCGCTCTGGGCCTTCTCCCTGCTCCTGGGGATCCTGCGGTAAGGCTGGCTGGGGTGGGAAGGAGACAGGCAGGGAATGAACTGTGTTGCCTGTGATTGGGCTGAAATGAAGGACCCTCTCGGCTGCAGGTCCTCATGGATGCAGTTAATGCTAGAGGAAGAAAAACCCTCCCCTTTGATGCTATAGGGGAAATAACTCTGTTTTCAGATCCCTGAGAATCTTGTTCCAGTTAAGAAGAAAGCTGAGGCAGCACAAGTGGTATGTTTTCCCTCCTTGGCTACACAGCTAATTTCACCCAAATATCTCTCTTCTCATTTGTGAGCTATTGCTAATTATTATTCCATTACGGGCTATCACTAACGTTATTTTTGCTTCCAACAGTACCTCTTCGCCTCTGAGTCGAAAGGAAACAAAAGCCCAAGTGAAGGCTGAAGTTTTGAGCATCCTCACAGACCTGGCAGATCTCTCCAATGCAATCCACTGGCTGCCGCCGGGATTTCTTTGGGCTGGACGCTTTCCTCCGTGGTTAGTAGGGCTCCTGGGGACCATATCTTCCCTGATTGGTATCTACCAAGCACATAGAGGAGGAAATTCTGAAGCTGTATAAACCACAATTAAGCTTCAGGAGCCCGATTTTTACATGGTAAAAATGCCTTTAGCGAGGCAAGGTGTATTTTAATTTTTTTGGGTGTTGATTCCCAACAGCGAGGTCTTGATACTCTTTATCCTCCGCCCCGTCCTTGTTGTTTAGCTGGACCTTCACCCCATGGAGTGCCAGGTCTGCCACAGACGATGCCTTCCTGACTCTGCTCAGAATTTGCTGTCAGATTTACAGGTTTTTTGGTACAATTCTTGGGTGTTTTTCCCAATTCCTGAATGTTTTCCCCCAATTCCACGCATCCTGTAATTGGGACTGTAGTCAAGATGTCTATTACAGAGAGGATTGTTTGCGGTTAACAATTTTTATCACTCTTCATCAGAGAAATCTTTCAGGTGAATCCTCTGAAAATCAAGAAACCTCCTAGGATTGATTAAAATAGAGGGGAAAAAAGTCACTTGCATCCTTCCTTCCTACGTCCCAGAAGACAAATACAACCTCCAGTCTTCGTTGTCACTTAAAAGAGCACAAAATCAGTGTTAGGCGGAAAACCAGCCACGGTTCTGTCACACAAAACTTCTAAGGGACGAATCATGCGAGTTCAAGCTCCAAGCCTCATCTGAACGGGGGAGGTCACCGTTATTGTGGAGGTTTCAGTGTTTGAGCCCAGAGCAGCCTCCACAAGCGCAAACAAGAGCAAGTGGCTGAGGGAGGTTGTTGGGTTATTTGGTTTGTGACGGTTGTGTTTCTTTAGAAAGAAATAGCAACTGTAAAGCAGTGCCTTGTGAAGCTTTTTTTCTAGTCGGTATTACTCATTTAAGGAGAAATATTGGAAATTGAGACTTCCCGGTTAAAGCAGCCCCAGCGCTGAGCCTCCAGCTGTGCCTTTACGAAATGCCACCGGGTGGAGCTCTTCCACCAAGGTCTGGCAGCAGCCAGCGGACTTTTTTTAAAAAAAAAAACAAACAAACAAAACCAGCAAATTCACGAATCACCGTTCAAAGGACCAGTCAAACCCATGCCAAGATGAGTTTTACAGTTATATTTCTAGGCGGTGCCAATAATAAATGAGATGAATGCTTCAAGGGTGGCCTTGAGTGATCATTCTTTCTGATAAAATGTTCTTTATCTGGTTCTAGAAAGCTCCGAACAGTGCCTAGGCAACAGAGAACGTTTGTGCTGTGCTGGCTGTAGCTCCCCATCTGTTACCAGCCTGCCTTCTCCAGAAATAATTCGGGGCACCTGACTAACTGTAATTGAGATGCATCTTTTGACAACGGTTCCGCTTAGTCTGAGCGGCGTTTGTGCTCTCTGCAATGCAGTACGACACAGACCGTGTTTCCAGGAGGTTTGACTTTTTTTTTTTTTTTTTTTTCCTTTGGCACAGACAGGGGAAACTATCTCTTGCCTGCGTTCAAAGAGCACAGCGAGGTCTTGATACTCTTTATCCTCCGCCCCGTCCTTGCTGTTTAGCTGGACCTTCACCCTGTGGAGTGCCAGGTCTGCTGCAGACGACGCCTTCCTGACTCTGCTCGGAATTTACTGTCAGATTTACAGTTTTTTTGGTACAATTCGTAGTGCAGGCAAGCATTTATCTGGAAGAGACTCTGGTTTTTCTCTAGTCACGCCACAGATCTTGTGCCTGAATGGTTGGAGCACCCGGGTCCTGCTGCTTGGGGATGGCTGTGGTGGCTCCTGCTGCAATTTAGTGGATTTTAATAAGAAATCAGGTTCTGTCTCTTTGTTTTCTTAACCTCATTACACTGGTTCTTCAGACTGTGCTCTCCTGCCTAGCACAGGACAAGGTGTAGCTATGGCGATTTAAAAAAAACAAAATACACACACTGGTGCCAAATTAGTAAAGCTCTAAACAACGCTTTTAATTTTAGCATAGAGAAAGGATGTTGTGAACTGGTCTAACTGCATTTGCTTTATCCACTTCCTCATTGAGCGATTTTTGTCATAGCTGGTGAAGCACAGGACAAACTGAAACGTGCACAGATAAAGCAAAACGTGGTAATTCAGAATTTCTGAAATTTGTATTTTCTGTAGAATGGTTTTGGTCCCCAATGACATGTAATATTTAAGCACGTATGATGGCTGCTGCTGCCGCTTGGCCAGGGCAGCAGTCACTCTCTTTTTTAGCACAAGACCTTGTGTGGACAGACCTGATCCCCCCAAAACCCGTGGGTTTTTCTCTTGTTTTTTCCTTTTTTTTTTTCTTTTTTTCCCTTCTCTTTGCTGCTGCAGCCCAACTCAGCTCCTGTTTGCCCCATGCAGGAAAACATTTGCTGAGCAGGGATGGTTTGTTCCGGCCGTGACCTCCCTTTGTCAGCAAGCCGATCGCGGCTCAGCACCCCGGCTCCTGCTTTTTATGGGCCCTTTACGGCAGGGTGACTCCATGACCAAAGCTGAACGTCAGAGCTTGCCGTACCGTCCTCTAGTTCGGCTGCTAACTGCTTCCTAAGCCTTGCTGCGGGACGGAGCGGTGCTCCTGCCCGGGGAGAGCTGCTCCTGGGCGGGGGGCGGGGGGGAGGACACGACACGGGGGACACGGACACGCTGCCGCCGGGCGGGACGGGGTTAAGGAACGGCGCATGCGCACGCCCGGCCCCGGCCCCCATTCACAAAGAACGAGCGGAGGGCGCTGCGGCCGCTGATTGGCTGTTCCGCAGTGCCGGGAGGGGAAGGGGGCGGGGCCGGCGGCGGGGCGGCCACGCGGCGGTGGCGGGGCGCGGCGGCAGAGCGAGCGGCGAGTGCGGCGGCACCGGGGCGAGTCCCGGCGAGGTGCGGGACGGCGGGACGGGGCGGGCAGCACCAGGAGCGCATATCTTCCCCCCCACCCGGTACTACGCGGGACCGTGCCTTGCACCGGGACCGCCCGGTGCCGCGCTTCGATCTGCGCTGGGCGAGCCCCGCCGCTGCGGGACGCTCCCTCCGAGCTGCCCTTACCGGCCGGGCGCCGTGCTCCCACCGCAGCCCTCCGGTGCGGCTCCCCAGCTGCATCCCCGCCGGTCCCGGGCCCCTGTGACGGCGCTGCCGGGCTCTCCGTGCTGACTCTCCGGTTTTCCCTTGCAGAGCAGCCTCCCCACCATGTCTGTCAGCAGCCACGAGAACCGGAAATCCCGCTCGAGCTCCGGCTCCATGAACATCCACCTCTTCCACAAACCGGGCCATGCCGACAGCCTCCTCACCCACCTCAACCTGCTCCGCAAGCGGCACCTCTTCACCGACGTGGTGCTGCGAGCGGGGAACCAGACTTTCCACTGCCACCGGGCCGTCCTGGCCTCCTGCAGCCGCTACTTCGATGCCATGTTCAGCGGGGGCCTGAAGGAGAGCAGAGACGCCGAAGTCAACTTCCACGACTCCCTCCACCCCGAGGTGCTGGAGCTGCTGCTGGACTACGCCTACTCGGCCCGGGTGCTGATTAACGAGGAGAACGCGGAGTCCTTGCTGGAGGCTGGGGACATGTTGCAGTTCCAGGACATTCGGGATGCTTCGGCTGACTTTCTGGAGAAGAATCTCTACCCTGGGAATTGTCTGAACATGCTGCTGCTGTCCGATGCCCACTGCTGTGAGCGGCTGTTGGAGCTGTCCTGGAGAATGGCGTTGGCCAACTTCACCTTGCTCTGCAAGACCGAAGACTTCCTCCGACTGCCCAAAGACAAGCTGCTGGAGCTGGTGGAGAGCGAAGAGCTGGAGGTAGAGGATGAGACGCTGGTCTACGAAGCCGTTATAGGTTGGATCCGATACGATTTGCCCCGACGCCATGAAGTTCTGCCAGAGCTGCTGCGCTCCGTCCGCCTGGCCCTTCTGCCCGAGTCCTACCTGCGGAAGCAAGTGGCCTGCGAGAAGCTGGTGACCAGCCACAAGCTGGGGGAGGAGATTGTGGCCGATGCGGTACGATGCAAAATGAAGATCCTGCAAAACGACGGCCTCGTGACAGGGTGCTGTGCCCGACCCCGCAAGGTCAGCCAGGCCCTGCTGCTGCTCGGCGGCCAGACCTTCATGTGCGACAAGATTTATATGCTGGATCACAAAACCAGCGAGATCATTCCTCGCGCCGACATCCCAAGCCCTCGTAAAGAGTGCAGTGCCTGCGCCATCGGGTGCAAAGTGTACATCACCGGCGGCAAAGGCTCCGAGAACGGCGCTTCCAAAGACGTCTGGGTTTATGACACCCTCCACGACGAGTGGGCAAAAGCTGCTCCCATGCTGGTGGCGCGGTTTGGCCACGGCTCCGCTGAGCTGGACCACTGTCTATATGTGGTAGGGGGTCACACGGCAGTGAGCGGTGCCTTCCCCGCCTCTCCCTCTGTCTCTCTCAAGCAAGTTGAACACTATGACCCGCAGCTGGACAAGTGGTCCTTGGTGGCTCCTCTCCGAGAAGGCGTGAGCAACGCCGCCGTGGTGGGAGCCAAGATGAAGCTGTTTGTCTTCGGTGGCACCAGCACCAACCAGGAGAAGCTGCCCAAGGTGCAGTGCTTTGACCCCTGCCAGAACCGCTGGACGGTGCCCGCCAGCTGCCCCCAGCCCTGGCGATACACGGCCGCCGCTGTGGTGGGCAGCCACATCATTGTCATCGGTGGGGACACGGAGTTCTCTGCCAGCTCTGCTTACCGCTTCCACAGCGACACCTACCAGTGGTCCAAATTTGGGGACGTCACCGCTAAGCGCATCAGCTGCCGTGCGGTTACGTCGGGCAACAGACTGTATGTGGTGGGGGGCTACTGCGGGGCCCAGCGCTGCAAAACTCTGGACTGTTACGACCCATCGTCCGACACCTGGAGCAGTGTCACGACTGTGCCTTATTCCCTCATCCCCACCGCCTTTGTCAGCACCTGGAAGTACCTGTCTGCCTGAGTCACGGCGTGACGAAGAACCTGGAAGGTAAATAGTTGCGGATTGACCCAGAGCTCCTCTCTACAACTTTGCGCTGCACAAGGGTTAAACCCCGAGGGGCAGATGCACGTGGATCCAGGCTGGAGTTGTCCTAGAGACACTGCCTTCTGCGGAGGTCAGCTCCAGAAACGTGCTTCCAGGCTGGTAGTTTGGGATCTAAAACCCTGCAGGAGAGAGAACGGTCTCTTTAGGTGCTGAAATGGTGTGGGGAGAAGATTAGTATAAATAACGAGACACTTAACCTGGCATCCTAGCCCTTCCACTGGGTCTCGGCCTATGCAAGGATTTTGGGGAATGCTCTCTGCGAGGAGGATTGGGTGTCGTCTCTGGTACAGACAGCTCGTTGGGTCCATCGTTGTGTTAACAACGGGCAGGCTGTCTGCAGGAGCTGGGATAGACCGCGTGGTGCCATGGGGGGCTGGCTGCTGCTTTTAGCACAGCCGCCTCCTCCTGGTGCCACGGTTAATCTGCTAGTGGCACCCAAATGTCTTGTGGGACAACGAGGGCTGTGAGCTGGTGCCAGAACAAGATCATAGCTGGGATTTAGTCCCAGAACGGTTGGTAATTGCATTTGTAGAAGACAAGCCCTGTCTACATATAAACACAGGGTTTCTCCGCTTCTAATTATTCTCTGGTGTCCCTTTCATGCCATTTCTTTCCTGCTATGTAGAAATTAACTTTTTAAAAAATTCACAGCTGGAATTAAACCTTTCTAAAGGCTCATGGCAGAAAAGACGCCAGTGAATCACAGATCTCTGCAGGTTTTGGGTTTTTTTTTTTTTTTCTTTTTTCCCCCTTGCAAGACATGTACTACCCAAATTAATTTGTAATAAAATATCCTGTGATACCTAGGGAAAGTTCCTGGCTGTGGAGGGAAATAAGCAGCCGTCACTCCACGATAGCAGCGTTGGAGGTTTTGAGGCCTGGGGAGCATTCTCGGGTTTGCTGCACACCGATCTCACAATACTTTGTTCTGCACTACAGGCTTCAGACCTGATTTTGCCATTGCCTCGTTTCACCGAGGGTCCGGACAGAAGACGTGGGCAGTAGGAGCGCCTCCTCCTTCCTACCTAGCAAGTTTGTGAACCATCCTGGATGCCAGCCCGCGCGTGGGTCTCATCAGCATCAGGAGGGCTCACAGCAGCACAGCTTTGGCTTTGAACCGCTTCCGTAAATCCCCTTTGTTCAGCCCAGGGAGGGGACAAGCACGGAGGGACCTCCCTGGGCTGGCAGCTTGGGCTGGCCCTTGAGACGGCAAAAGGTTTCCAAGTTTTCTCCTAACTCGTGTGATCTCAGAACAAGAACCAGAGGAATAGTTTTTACTTCTTTCATTTAGTATTTTAAGTGATATTTACTGGAAAGGACAAAGGAAGCTCCTAAGTACCCGGCAGCAGGCTCTGGACTGCTGCCTGCCATGACTCGGAATGCAGGCAGCACCAGAGGCAGTTGCCTGAAATGGTTTAACATGCGACAGTACTTTGCCCTTGGGCCAGTTCTGTACATTTGGGTGGGTTGGGGTGGGTTTTTTTGGTTTGGTTTTTTTGTTGTTGTTTTTTTTTTTTTTTTTTTAATACAGCAGTTGTGTGTGTTTATTACTCAGCCTGGAGCTGCTTCAATAAATCTGAATAAAATCCACCATGGCCCTTGTCTGTTGTATATGCTTAAGCTGCAAGTTTTCCCAGCCCATGCTTGCGATAACATTTAGCAAAATAGTGAAGAGCGTTCCCTGCTCAAGAGTCCAAACCTTCATCGGCCGGGGAGGGCTCAGCTTTTCTTTGTAACACAGGACCTAGGAAAGCTCAGGTTCTGTACTGCCTTCCAGCTTTGAAGGACAGACAAATCTGTTTAAAACTCCAAAGATTGAGCTAATCTCTGCCCTTACCTGGTCATCCTCTGTGGAGCTGGGTTTCCTTGCTGCCAAAACGAACGGCAGGTGATGGTGGGGGCAGTGGTTGGGAAGGAAAAGCTCTGCCAAGGGTGGGAGGTATGAGACAGGACTCAGCATGGTCAGAGGAAACAGGCAGCAAAGGCGCAACCAGCCGTCTCACCGCAGCAGTATGGTTTGGGTGCGATCCATTATTCAATTTCGGAGTTAAATAAATCAATGTCACAACCCTTCCTAGATGCCAGTATAGGCAAGAACTGGCAAGACTGGAAGGAAGCGAGCTGCCCTGCTGCCGGTGGCTGAAGCAGATAGATAAACTGACTTCATTTCCATCCGCTTTTCTGATGCCTCTGCCATTTTGAGCCCCCAGGTTGGGCCATTTTTTTTTTTTTTTCTCCCCCCTCCATTTACCCTTGCTGTGCTGCCTCTCCATCGCTTGCTGAGCCCAGAATGCCCCAGGCTGCAAGGAGCCAAGCCCGCAGCCTGCCCTGCAAACCCAGCCTGGAGCACCGCAGGCAGCGGCATGGAATCAGAAGCATTTAGGTTGGAAAAGACCTTGGAGATCAATCGAGTCCAACCACCCAGCAGCTGGAGCGTGGGGCAGCTCCCAGCTTGGCCGTGCCTCGCACGCGCAAGTGCAGGCAGGCAGGCAGGCAAGCTTGCAGCCCAGGGGAAAGTCACAGCACAGGACACGGCTGGGACCAGAAGCTGCCAGAAAACATCTCCATCCCTGTTAGCGAGCCGGGGGCTGCTTCAGCTTTATTAAATCTACAGCTATTCCTGAGGGTTGGACAAAGTCCGACTTTGCTCAGCAAGTCGGAGGAGCGGAGGTTTCATTCACGGCCATTTGAGCAGCAGCTGTTTTATTTATGCTGCCAAGCAATAAATGTTGGCTCCCAGCCACATCCGTCTTTTACACCAGGGACAAAGTCGCTTCTAGCAACATGGGTCCCTGTCTGCCTCCTGCTCCTGGCGCTGGGATGTTATCCAAGCCACGCTCACAGTGTTTTTCAGCTGGGGAGTGAGCGGCCCAGCTGCTGAAGCCTTTGCAAGCGCCTGGGAATTGTTTCCTCATTTCAAACTAAACTTACAGCTAACTACCTCTCAGGGAAAACCGGCACTTCAAGCACACCTGGGCTTGGCTGCTCCGCAGTGGCTCCACGCTGCTGGCAACGAAGACGGCCGGAGCTGCGTTTCATTGCCTTCGTCTGGCAGAAAGCCCCGTGCTGTCCCTCCAGCTCCACCTTCTCCTGGCAGGAACCAGCTCCCGGCACAGCGAGGAGCAGTCCCAGGGAAAACTAGACACCTCTTGCATGCTTGGTGACATCCCAGCAGTGCCCAGCACAGACCTTTTTTCCCAGTTTGACATCTCCACGCATCAATCCAATGCTACGTCAGCGCTGGGGCCAGAAGGTTTAAGGCCGATGGGGCTGCAGGTGAATTTGGTTACTGGGACAGAAATCCTCCTGAATTTATAGATTTTATAACTTAGCTCAAACCTAGGCCTCTCCTCCTAGCCCAGCACCCCGCTTCGTGGCTGCAACCCCCCCAGCTGCAGGAGCTAACCCAAGCCCATGATCACATCTGGAAGAGGCAACGCATAGGGAGATCGCTAGGCTCAAAGCCAAAACAATCTAAGCGTGACATCGCTCTCCCACGGGATGTTCCTCTTCTCGCACAAAGCCTACAGGCCACCACAACCAGAGAAATACAGCACCAGACCCGCCCACCCCAAGGTACACAGCCAGCGTTGATTTTAGGTGAACTGTACTGCTTCTTGCGTCTGTAGCTGCATCCTGCTCAGCAGCCCCTGCTGCCAGAGTGCCAAGGCAGCACACAGCCTTTCTCCCTTCTCCACTGTGGATGGCCAGTGCTGGTAATTGCAAAAAAAACCCACCCCAAAACCAAACCTCACCCCAAACCCCAGCACAGCAGTAACAGAAATTCCCTTTTTCTGGCTAAGATCAGCTACGGATCGTTCAGATGCTCTGCAGCACACCCACCGTGCGTCTGAGTACACGCTGCTGTTACGACGACAAGCCACGGCAGCCCAGGAAAAACAAAGCACTCGCACAAAGCACGGTGGGATTCTGTCCATTACTTCAAATGGTTTAGAAGGGGAAAAAAAAGGACATCACACACCTATCTGAAATTCTCTGAAGGGTCTGCGTATCACAGGCTGTCACCTGGGATAACTTTGGGTCTAGCAGCACACTCCGCCCTGTACAGTGAGAAGGCACCAGCCGCTGCTCTGATGCGGGAGAGGCACATCCACATTGTGATGCTCAGTGAGGATTTTTCACTCTCCTGTACTTGTCGCCCCGTAACAAAGCGATCCCTGTCGTGTCGGAGCCTTCTGCGTGCGCGATGCTGTCCCAGAGCCAGGGACCGCGCGTCGCATGCTCCGACGCTGCCAGCTCTAAAAGGGTTTGGCTTTTATCCTCTGCCAGCTCCCACGGGTCCAGAAGCAGCAAACAACGTACACACCACACAAGGCCAGGCCCCGCATCCCTTGGCTGTTGAGCCTTGGGCTGGCCCCGTGGCTGGGATGAGAAATTAAACCGGATTTGAGTCACAGGGGTGAGGGAAGGGAAAGGCAGAAACCAGCACATTCCCACTGTCGGAGCACGCTACAGAGCCAATATCCTCTGTGCGTGTTTGTCCTCAAGCATCTGGCTTGCCAACAAATCTCAGATGCACGGATGGGAACCATCAGCTGTGTCTCAGCCACATGAAAGAGGAAGGTTTAGCATGAAGCTGGTCAATGCCTATGGCCTCGGAATGATTCATCTAAATAGAAAGAATGTGGTTTGGGTTTCGGATTAATTAGCTACAGATTTTCAAGAGAGACAAGGCAGGGCGGAGCTGCTGGAATACTGGTATGAGCAAGTTAACAGCTCTGAAGGCACCGCCATCCGTCCTGAAATCACACCCTCCTTGTGAAAAACGGAGAACGTGTCTCAGACGAGTGACGGCGTTATTGCCGATACTGTCTGCCGCAGCGTTTGCAATCACCAAAGGAATGTCTGCCCCGCTGCAGCAGCAGAACACAAACACCCCCGCTCATGTGAACACCGATGGCTGCAGCAGCACCAAACTTCTAAGAGGTGCAAATCCTGCCTGAGATTTAAACTTGCCCCTGCGGAGCTCTGGGCTGCTGCAGCTGGGCACTTCCTGGTGGGAATCTGCACTGCAGAGATCCCTCTTGGCCACGTTGACCCTGGATCTCCCCAATCCGGGCTCTTCTGTCTTTCTAGAAACAATTCCTATTGGTCTGACACATAATTATGGCTGCAGGAGGGCACAGTGCAATTAGAAAAAAAATAAATAAATTAAACCCACTGCTCTGGAAGCAGCTCCTTGAAACTCCTACCCTAGGCTGTTCCTTCCAGCTGCACCCCACGAAATCTCTTCGATTCCGTTTCTTGCTGCTGAAAAACACAGACATGAAGTTACTCGCCCTGCTCTAGCGACGAAGATACCGCGACGTGGAGGCGCACAGAGGCAGTGACCTCCAGCGGCCACCGCGGCTCAGCTCCCTGGAAGCTGAAGAGAGCAGAAACAGATCTATCAGATGTATGAAATTTTCTCTCAAAGGAAGAGCAAGCCAAAGCTTACACGCACACACACTTTAAAATTTCATTTGCTAACAAATCGGCCCGTTATTTCCCATAAAGATCAAGTCGTATTTCAAACACTGGTGTGCCTAGAAGTTTTGGATTATTTACATACGTTGGAAAAGTAGAAAAACTTGTGTTTTTCCAATTGAGTTCCAGTTTGTGCCACAACCCAGATGTCAACCGCGCTTCAGAGACTGAAAGACTCAGACCGTCTTCTACGGACTCCTGTCACAGAGAACCTGGGTCCTCCAGAGATGGAGGCAATAAAAACCACCCCTCCTCATTTGAGAGCACCCATCCAAGTCCCAGTTCTCCCTCCCTTTCCCCAGTTTTGCATCTGTTGTAATCCCTAGAAATTATTTGAGGTTACAGTTTTCGGGTTAGCTTGCCTGTATACCATGAGTGGGGGTTTCACCAGGAAACACAACGTGCCGACTCCGGAGCTGGTAAGCGCTGCACCAGCCAGAGGCGATGGGATGGTGCCGGGAGCGAGAGCTGCCAAATTGGCACAAGCACTAGGGAGAAAGTTTCTATTTTTGTTGTGCTTTCCAAATGAAAACCGATACCATCTGGGACAGAGCCAGGCATGGCTCAGACTGGCACCATGCAAATAAATGTAAGCGATTTTATGAAGTTCGCTCTTTTACTAGTACGCCGAATTCAGGTATTTTGAGACCAGCTGATTTTTTTTTCCTAAGGCGCTCACCTCGCTGGCAAGGTGTGCGGCTATTCGTATCCTCCACTTAATTCCTCCTGTGCTCCGTCCTCTCCTCTGGAAAACTCTCAGAGTTTTGTTCATACGGCACGTTATTTCTGGCCAGGGTACAAAATGAGAGGCATGTGAGATGTGGCTGCTTGCTTTGATCTTTGGTTCAAATGGAAAATAATAAATAATTATATATATATCTATAAGGCAGATTTTTTTTTTTTTTTATTGCTAGAAGTTGGTTTCAGTCCTATTGCAGCTCTGAAATCCTTCAGTGGAGAAACGTTGCAATCATTGTAAAAATCATCATTTGGTGTGCTAAGATCAAGTTTACAATTAATCAAGAGTGCACAGTTTGACAGAATATTAACATTTCACCATCGACTTTACAAATAAAATAAGGGCTACAAAGATGTTGCTACTGCAGTTATCAATAGTAAAGGAATTATTTACAATGTTTACACCTTAACAAAAACCAAACCCAAATGCTTCCCCAACAAAATGGTCAATTTATCCATGGACCACGATTATTTATTAAATCTTTACAGTGCAAGGTGGGCCTAGAAACCAGACCTAAGACTGAAGAACATCAGGAGGATTCACAGCTCAGACACACGCGGTTATGTCAACAGGATCGATTTTCACGAGAGATTTCCTTCCAGGTACAGACAGAAATGGGATTTGAAATAAACTTTTCTAAAGTGCTCCAATTTCTTTCAGTACAAAAAAATTTTATATATATATATATTAAAAAAAAAAGATTTATAAACATGGCACAAACGGTAGGAATCAGAGCTCACACAGAAGGTATGCGATGAGTAACATGCTGATGGGAAATGATAAAAAGCCGCCAGTGGTTGCAAAGATGTTGGGTCCGGCCTCGAAAGAGCAAGCAGGGGAAAAGGCTTTTTCAGGGAAGGATAGCACACGCATAACCTGGCACCAATATATATTTTTTTTTTTTCCTCGGAAATGTGAGAACTGCTGGGGAAGACAACTAACTGCTCCAAATTCCCAACACACAGGGACGCTGCCGAGCAGCACCGGGAGTCTTGGCTCCTATTCTGCAGGGTTGAAAGTAGAAGCGAAACAAAATGTCCATTTTTAACCCTTTCCTCATTTAAATTTTCATTGTAAATGCAAATAGCAAACACCAAGTTCCACGTACACAGGATCATCTGACTATTACTCAGAAAGACAAAACTGCCCACAAATTATTTAGAATTATTCCTATTACCTCGATGAGCGTCTCTAGAAATACCAATTCTTCTGCTTCGCGTTGGGAAATGATTAGCGATCTCAATTTGAGGGACGTGCCACAACTACAATCCACAGATAGCACAGTTAAAAACCAGGAAAGCGTTTCCAGGATGCGCGGGGCAGATGTGCTAGTGAATATGGAGGAACTTCAGTCTGAAACACAAAAATGACTGTAATCTGCATGGGAAGGGAATGAGGAAACGTCTTTTTTTTTTTTTTTTTACACCAGAGTTAAAACTGAAAATCGGAACCACAGAAACAGCCTCCACATTGCAACATCACAATATTAAAGGGCAAACATGACAATAATTTTAAGGTTGTGACACAAAGCGAAGGAGAAGGCAGTTCAAAGCGATTTCCTCCATAGCCCAGAGCTCAGAAAGATGCCAAAACGCACCAGGAGGCAGAGAATTTTGAACTAACTCGCAGATACCAAGTAAAAGAAACTTTTATCTGAAGTAATTGAAAAGTCAAATGGAAAGGGTATTACCCAGCATCAGTAGCAGGTTACTTAGCCCAGGACACAGCAGTATTTTGCAACCTAATTTGCCTAGAAGAGTAATTTTTCTAGGAACGAGATTTGAGTGAAAAGTCCCAAACTAGTTCACTCAATAGGAGCGATTCCATAACAATTTCACAGATTCTGTTTTGCAAAAGTGAAGTGACCACCCCTTATTCATTTAAAGAAAATCTTTCACTCGTTTCCCTCAGCCTTCTACAAATGTTTCCATACTCTGGTAAACACCGGAGCAATTTCACCACACTTTTAGCAATTTCACAGCATTTGCTAATTCTAACCTCCACATGAACACCAGTATGGCACTTAAACTATTTTGACCTGAGTGAAAGAAGATGCGGTCTCTATTCAAGGTGAAAAGAGTTTTCATAAAGCTAGCTGCAGCTAGACATGTGTTTTGAAGACAGATAATGACTTTTAAGGTCATTTCCCAGTTACAGATTGAAGACCCATATTCCAAGGAGCTTTTGGGGTGCTGAACCAACAGCCTAGCCTGTAACAGTCCCACGACTGTTTGCTAACAGCCAGAACTTAGTGGAAGCATTGCTGAGGACGAGTAATAAAACAGTTACGTTTAAGTTAAAACATTAAAAGAAATGAGACCTCACTGCAGACTTTATTTTCCAGATGTCACTGTTCTATATCTGAGTTCACTCACTGCACAGAAGAAAGTAGACAAAACTCCTTCACAGAACACTCTCTCCCATACTTTAGGACAGGCACAAAATTAAACTAAATAAATGTTTCCAAAAATTGTTTTCAAATACCCAGAGACATCCCTCTTTGGTTGAGGTGGTTTATTCCACTGATGCAACTTAGCTTTAGGCTAAAACTCCTAAAAACCTGGTAATTTAAGGCAATAGGGGCATAGAGTTTTCACTAGGAGTGGCCCAAGCCACAGCAGGAAGGAGAGAACATACTGAGCAATCTTGGTGCTTCACTGTCTGCTTACAGGAGAAATTACACGGATATCGGAGATGACTGGAGTCTCTGCATCAGCTGATTGAAAAAAAATCAGTCCTATAGAGCTGCTGGGTTTCACATGCTGGCTTGATCTGAAGTTACATTAATTTTAAGAAGAATTCCCCTCGATTCCAACCTAGCTTTCAGGAATGCAAAAAAAAAAAAAAAAGAATATAGAGTAGAACTATGTTCTAACCACCATCAACATTGTATCACAACGCAAGAGTCACTATGTTCCCCATACTGTTTTCTGCAAATGTAGCCACTGATAATCTGCGTAAATTCTGCAATACTGATGATTTACCAAGCAGTCCTTTGGTATTACAATGAAGTTTGTCCAGTTTCATCATAATAATTTGTTAGGTGGTGGGGGAGTATCACCAGTCTGGTAACAAACTTGATGGTTTGGAGCTTCCTCGCATTGAACCCAGTGCCATTGCTTCAGGTTTATACCAGTATCATTTAGGGAAGAAAAAG
Source organism: Grus americana (assembly GCF_028858705.1). Classification (NCBI taxonomy): domain Eukaryota; kingdom Metazoa; phylum Chordata; class Aves; order Gruiformes; family Gruidae; genus Grus; species Grus americana. The sequence goes on from NC_072879.1 coordinate 2,778,795, forward strand.
ACCCTTAAATCCAAGAAGTGTTACAGCAAGGAGTGCTTGCTCCCTAAGAACAATTCGGTGTTCTGTAGCTTATCTTTCCCCTCTCACACTGGCCAGTAAATTTGGATTTTTCCATTTCTTGTCTGAAGACATTAACCCAGATTATCACCACTTGAAAATAACCTCTGTATTTTCTGCTGAAAATTTATGTTTCTTGCACTGTAACTACTGAAATAATTTTAAAACTTTCAAGCAAAGTGAAGTTATGACCTTAAAGAACGCTACTAACACTGCATAGGGGCTAACCACTGAGACAGCATCAACGATTCGAGGAGACTGACAAATTGCCGTTCGATGTCATTGTGATGTGACTGGATGGAGAACTGACCAGGCACTCCATCCACTGCTGCTAAATATCACTTTAAACCAGAGCTAAAGATATGAAAAAAACCCCACCAAAACAATCTATTATCAATCATGCTCTGAAAGGTATTAACCCAAGTTTTTAAGCTCTGAGATACTGATTCCTTTAATTCTGTAATAATACCCTCTAAACAATCTCTCCGTGCACAATGTATCTGACCGGTCACATTCAACATATATTCAACACATCCTTAAGCGATGTGCGTAATAAAGAACTGAGATACAGAGTGAAGTAATAGAATACAACAAAATGACTGTGCAAATTACTACAAAGGGAAATAATGCCTTTTGAGCAGAACACTTAATATCATCACCATTTCATGATTAAGAACTGACCCATTTAACAAGAGGTATCAAAGCTGGTTTAGCTGTAAGCAGCTAAACCAACATAGGTTTAGCTAAGAGTATTTATTATTATTATTTTTAATTTTAAAACCAAACAGTTCTTATTCCCTTCATTCCTAACACAGTGCTGCAGACAAGTCTCTGCAGTAACAGCAGCTTTGATATCTTCTGGTACTTGGAGTAAAGTCTCAACAAGTTAACAGACAAACAAAAGATGCAGAAAACTTAGGATTAAACAGGACAATAAATTACTGCATTCAAACACTTCTTACACATGTCTTCAGCAAACAACAAAATCCAAGTCTCTAAGTTCATGCTGAACCAACTCATGAGTTTTGCTTGGGAATCTGTACCGCTCTCACTAACATGGAGAGCTACCCAGTGTCTCCAAGGAGATGGGCATCCCTGGGCAAGATGACGGACGATCAAATGTGCATTTAGTCCAACTCTTCATTACCGTTGCATGTTCTCCCATGTCCGATCCTTCTCATCCACAAGCAGGTGGAGCTCCTGACCCATGAAGACTCTGTTAAGAAGCTTACTTTCTCTCTTCCACTGTACCTGGCCTCTGAGCGTGTGCTCCACTGAATTCACTAAAGAAACCGAGATGCTGGTCTGGCTCTTGTGAGCAGGTATCACAGTGTCTGTCACACCTGGCTGTGAGGAGACTGGCTTGCTAGTCAACTAGTTATCAAGACGCTGTTAGCGTAATCCATTACCGACCACGTACCTGTGGATTTAAAAATTTGCAGCCATTTTGGGGCCTACTACTAAAACTTTTTACATAAAAATCTGGGCGGTTCAACATCAACGATAACAATTTACAACATGGTGCCCTCAAAGAGCGTACATTCTCCGAGAAGAGCAAATTACAATAAGTGGCAGCATTTTAATATGCTCTGAATTTATATACCCATGCCATGTGTCAATACATTTCCATGTTTGGAGAATTTAAAAGCAAATTCTTACTACTGTGCCCTCATTCTGAGCTGCTGGCAGAGAAACCAACAAAGTCAAACAGTAATCCTGGTCTGGTCCTTGCTAGTAGTAACAGGGCAGGGATGAAAAGACATCCATGTCAGGTCTCTGTCACGTTGAACACTGGAGCCTGAGTTCTTGAAACAGTATGTCAAAAGATTAATCTTTAAATGGAAACAATTAGAAGAAAATTACATCTTCTTTGCTGGTATCATCTTGCACATTTAATGGACTCGGCTGAGGGGTCACCAGGGTCTGAACAGGAACGTTATTGGACTTGAATAGGTTTGCTGAGGCAGAAGAAAGCGCTTCTGGCTGAGCGTCTGTAGGGCCATACAATTCTATAGAAAAAAAACGGAAGAAGACAAATTCATGACACTGCACAGAGAGCCTGATGCATTTCCACAGACTTGCAAGTCGGGCAAGACGTACCTGGCTGGAACGCAGTGGTCTGGCTGCTTGGGAGGACTGGACTTGCTGATCGTCTGCCTCTCAGGACACCCTCCTCTCGTCCACCGAGCCTGAGGGGAAGCAGCTGCTTCTGATCAACAGATGCTAAAGAAAATATTTTACAAATTAGTATTTGAGGCTAGCAGTACTTCACAGTGTCACTATTTTGTGCTGGGGCCCACTGTATTGACACCTTTGCATATCTGAGGAAGCTGCTATACCACGAAGAGCTGGTGCTTCTGTGGCAAGTTACTTAAATTTTCTCTTCAGCTGTTTAAACCATGAATACTTTCTCTCTCCTCTTCCTTGAGGACTTCTAATTCAGTCCCTAGCAGCCCCTGACAACCACAGATTTAAAACTTAGTATTATAAAGAACAGCAGAGAAAAAAAATAAAAATCTCTGTCTTTAGCATTCAAATACCAACAGCTATTGGCGCTACTTTTAACAGGCAGGACGGTGATGAACTTTTGTCTCTGCTCTCCATCTGTCTCACAGCTGCTCAGCACCAGAGTACGTTGATTCTGGTGTTATGGCCTGCCAGTTTCTTAATTTCAACAATAAAAGCAATTCATGAAATGGTCATTCTGGATCCAAAGAACTCCTCTCAGTGCACATTCCTTACATGTCACAAAACCCAAATTCAATACATGGTATTTTGCCTCTGGTACAGAAAGTCTTGTTCCATTTTATTCTAAGGTCTACATACAGACGTAACAAGCATGCATCCTGCTAATGCTCATGAGAGAATAGAGACCAATATATTTGTGTTTCATTCCTTTCATATAAATTCCAGAAAAACACCATTAAGTAAATTTCCACTGCAGAGATCATTATATAAGAGCTATTAAAAATAAACTGAGGGAGATGTGGTATTAGAACTTTATTTTCTCATTTACCAGCATTTGGTATTCAGGGTAAGAGGGTATTAGATTTCATTTAAGTGCAAAAATGTAAGTTAGTTTGTAATTGAACTAAACTTTAGGCCTGACAGAGACAGACGTTTCTACAATGCGCAGAAGACTTTCCCCCTCCCCTCCCTAGACAGGTTTGGCCCCAAGTCCATGATAGCAGTGTAGGCCCAAGTGATGGGTAAGCTTGCCAAGTCTGAATCCTACACAAAGCTAAAAAGATAATTTTGTACCTTAAAATTATAGGCCATTCTCCTAAGCTGGCAGTAAGGCTATTTTAAGCAGTAGAGAAAAAGTGGTTTTTACTGTGTCTGTCATTGGCAAAGATCACTACTTTAGTACCTAGCAGTTAGCAGCAGAAATTACACCGTGACAGGGTGACTGTAATTTTATTTGCTTCTATTTCTGAAAAAAATAGGCCCTTTCAACTCTACAACACACACAGTATCTCAATTCTGGCCTGGAAATCTGTATTTAATGACTTACTGGTGCTAAGAAAGGCATTGCATACAATGTCCTTACAATTCTGGACAGATAGTGAGAAAAGGTTAAACCACATTTCCCTCATGCAGAACAAGCAAAACAGTTGCCCTTTTCCTTTACCACTGCAGTTAGGCAACAAGATTTTACATCCAGGTTTACAAACGCTCAACATATTCTGTCCTGTTGGATTACAGAACTTCATTTTCAACATTATCTCTTTGGGCTGTATTTCCAATTTAAATGGCATACCTATTCCTAACAAGATTTTTAAAAGCCTGCTAACTGCAGTAAGCACACTAACATTTTGTAGCATATTAATTTCTGGGTTCCACACAGGTAGCCAGAGGTTTAAACTCCAGTGTTCTGTCTTCCTGTGATGCTGGCAGAGATCAGAAATGCATTTAAATACACTTACCTGAACTGTCTGTCCTATGAGATGCTTTGTTCTTCCCACCTTTCTCTTTGCTTCCTTTTGTAAAAGTGGCCAGCTTAGTAGGAATCTGCTGCTGGACTGCAGCTGGTTTCTGTATCTGATTAGTCGCGCTCAGGAGATGTATTGGCACTTCATTCTTCAATGCAAGAACCGGACGATTCTCCAGGGTGGTACTGTCCCTGCGAACCAAGTCTGTCCGTTCCAGGTAATCCATCCCAGAGACACTCACTCTCACAGAGGTTTTCAAGATGGGGGGAGATGGTTCAACCCCTTCTCCATTGAAGCTAGCAGAATGACTTAGCATCTGCTTCTACAGGAGGAAAAAGGCATTCTAAGTCAAACGGGTGTTTTCACCCTCTAAGACAGGAGGAGGAGAGAACACCCTCAGCCCTGAGAACATAAAGCGCTTTCTAGTAAAAAAATGCAACAGGTCACATGAAGCCCAAAGCACGGTGGCAAACAGAAGGAAGAGCAAGATTATAAGTCCTTGAACACTGAGAAGAACCTCAGCAGCTCCAGGCTGCTTAATACTGCATCTAGCAAAGGAAGTCAAAAGCGTACCACATTAGGTGATGATGGGATGGACAGAAAGCAGGACTTTAAGATCGTAACAAATGAGACAGTTTAATCAGACCCTAACCTTCACATTTTGAAACATAAGAAATACTTTTAGTAATCAACTGTAGAATGTAGCACACCTTCTGCAATCACCTGCCCGTAATAGGGCAGCATCTGTATTAAAAAAAAAAAAATCCTCAGTCAGCCATGTTCAAAAAGAACTTATTCTCTATCTTTTTTAAAAAAAATTTCTCATTACCATATATGTCTGGGTGGAATTTCACAGACTCTGAGGAACTCCCAAGCTCTGACCTCCCTGACAGTAGCCATCACCAGCTACTTCAGATGATGGTTCAAGGAGAACCCGGAAAAAAGCGAACATGGGTTAGCGCTGCAAAAAGGGCAACCTTCATTCAGAGGCAAGCAGGTTAACAGAAATAAAGCTCCAAGAAAACAAATTCCTCACCTGTCCCATTTCTGGGGAGAATGTGCCTGACAGAGTGTTCTGCTTCTTCAGCTTCCTTAGCTGATCTAGACGCTCCTTCTCTTTCTCAACTGCTCTCTGAGCTTCCCGCAGTCTCTCTAGGTCATGCTGATAGGCCTCTCGCTGCCTCTCGAGTTCTTCCCTCTCCTGATTCAACTTCTCTCTCAGCTGCCGAGTCTCCTCTTCACGTGCCTGCAGCCGGCCTTCTGTGCTTTCAAATTCCCTCTGCTGCCGACTCCTTTCCCGTTCCAGGCGTTGCTGCTCCAGCTTCAGCTGGCTCTGAAGTTTCTGAACATTCATCAGTTCTTCTCTCTGTTTTTCAAAGTTTCGCTGTTTCTCCTGCTCTAGCAGCAGATTGCCTCGTGTAGACTGCAGCCGGTATTGCTTCTCCCGGTCTACCATGGTGGCTCGTTGCATCTCAATGTAGCTGTCCTGCTGAGATATCACTGCCTGGAGGGGAAATAAGAAGTTTGGCATAAGGCACATGGGTTCAAAAAACCATGTGCAGCTAAACAAAAGACAACAGCATCTACCAGATTAGATTGCAGAGACTTTTGTCTTCAAGAGATCTAACTTCCAGCTTGCACAGCCCATCGTGACTGACACGATAGTAAAGATGGCTAAGCAAATAAGTTATGTATGTAAAAATTAACATTTCTTGCACCTAGAGTTAATACACTGAATCCAATCAGTCAAAATATTACAAGGTTACAGTAAAAACAACTAATACCTACACACACGTGTGTATCAACAACAATTTTAAGAAGAAATGAGCATGGAGATAAGATGGAGCTCAAAGTAGTAAAAGAATTGCATTAAAGTGAGCAGAAAAAAGGAAACTATTACTTAAGACAACAGTTCTAACTCTTCCTTCAAAATATCAGACGCAGTGTTTGTTTCCTTGAGTCTCAGGTCTTAAATTCCGCACTTCACTCTAGTTTTAGGGGATATTTTCAAGTAGCTCCTCTCCACACCTGCATAAATTTTATTACATTTAATGCCTAACAAACCTCTTAGATAGTAAATAGTGGTTTACCTGAAGACTGAACAGCAACTGTAACAGCGTTTGTATCCTTTGAACAAGCTGAAGAGGAGGGGAGGAAAAAAGACATTAGACACTTGAACAGAGCTCTGTTTTGATGCTTTACACTTTTTTTTTTTTTTTAAACAGTGAACACAATCAATGGGATCTGTACAAAACTGCACACAATGGAAGCCTGGCTACAAGAGTGCTCTAACAGTAACAGCTAAGAGAACAATATGCACAATGAATTTCAGTGTATTAGTCCTTGCACAGATGTAAATCAGCGCCCAGCAAATCTCACTGGGATTCCAGGCAACAATCTTCATCGTCAGTTTTCTTCACATGAGCTATTTAATGATCGCTTCCTCCCATGCTCTAGCACTGAATCACTACACAGGTATAGCACTCACGGGAGATTCAGAGGCAAGTTTCATCAGTGAGCTGAGAACATGCAATCCCTCTAAAGATGCAGGAAAAGTAGCCGGCCAGCTCTCTGAAATGCATGTGTCTGTACCCAGAACCCATCTTTGTTTTCTAATGGGACCTTTATCTCTGCATTCATAATGCATTAGAGTTATAAGGTACAGGCTGTAACGTGCTTGTGGTTCCACAGACATTACGAATACTGAGGGTATTGGTGAGGTGGTTTTTTTTTTTTTTTGTATGTTTGTTTTGCGTTTGCATGCTATTATTATAATATAGCTATTTCCCATTAGAGTTCCTAACAGCAGAAGTAACATACCTGAGACTCTATGGTGGGCTGAAACCCACTGCTGTCATCCAGCCCTGTTACATCACTCTGTAAAAAAGACAAAAACAACGTCTGTGCTAGGGACACTTGTCGGGCATTGTCAGAACAAGTTGGAAGGGTTCATCTCATTAGCGAACAGTGTTTACTGCTGGAGCAGAAATCACTCCAATACATTGAAGGATACATCACAAAAATACTTAAATCAGAGGCCAGGCTGAAACAGATGCATGGTGATTAAGGCTAGCGTTAACAATACAGCATCAAATGAACAAATATAAACCCACATTATCATGCCTCTTAAGTGCTAAGCTATCAACTCACCCCACAAAACATCCTTAGAGTCTAGTGATTTGGCAGACAGAACTCTGTTACAGCCTAGCCCCGCCAGGTATTACGACTTTCACCCTTGCGAGATTTCTTCTGCACCATTATTACGATGAAGAACGTGAGGAAATGCATTTAAATCATACTTAAGCCCAACATACGGTTTGAGATCCTTCTTCTGCCTCAGAAGGGAGATCATGGAGTTGCACATCTGAACTTACTGCAGGGCCTCTCCAGTCGCACTGTCTCTGGTCACTACCACTGTTCTTCCTAAAACTACCACCTGAAAGAAGAGCGGAGTGTGAGTAGCTCGCACCAGCACAGGGCCTATGAAAACTCACTGCATAACAAAGTAAGCACAAAAAAAATTGTGACTTGAAGTTGAAACCAATATGCAACTGCATGGCTCATCCATGCTGATTCAAAGTGGAAGAGCAGACAACAGTGACGAGTAGGACTGCTGAAAAAAAAAAAGCATAAAAACTTGAGGAGAATAGGTTAAGACGAATAGGGAGAGTAAGTTCAAGTTACACTACACTATTTTAAGTGAAGCAACCACAATATATGCATGAAAATGATCATCTGTGGCTACCAGAATTGCAAGCTTGTAACATGCAACACATGTTAGTAGAAAGCTTCTATTCAAAGCAGCACCACTGTAAGAGTGGAAGGAGGTGGGGGGAGATGGAAACTGTACTGTATAAAGCACATGTAGGATGAGACACATATATAGCCTTTCAGAGACAACAGAAAGTATCCTAGAGATTAACAACCAGTGAAATAAAGACCATTTTATTTTTCAGTAAATGCATGAAGCAAAAATGGAGATAAATAGTATTTAGTATTTCCATTCATTTCATTAATTAACTGATAAAGCACTTGTGCCAAAAGGACAATTTATATTAGCTAAGGATTCAGTGACCCTTTAGTGACTGCAGCTACAAAAGAAAGTGGAAAAAAAGTTTTCATGATTCAATAATAAAAGCAGACAGATGAATTCAAATCCCCTAGATTTTCAAGTCAAGCTCATTCCCCCCCCCCCCAACAGAATTAAAATTCTGTGTGGAATTATAGTAATTAGAAAGTATGGGTAAAGGTAACGCCCTTAGCATAACACCAACTGAGAGCCCTACTCTGGTCTCTAGTGTTGGGATTGGAAGCAAAAGATACAACATGCTAATACTACATGCTAGAAATTTGCTCTTATCCTCCTCTTAGAGCCTGGGGAAGCTTCTGTGTATCAGAACCTCACTTAATTAATTGTTCTTATTCTCTCTACAGAGAAACACAGTAAAGAGTTAAGCAGCTCAGAAGAATGCTGAATGGTCCCCTTTCTTACTTTTATTTGAAATTGAGGGACTACTGTCATATCCTCCAAAGGTCTCTGCTCTCCTGGGGAGTCCTGACCCAGAGCCGTCCTCAGGCTGACAGGATCCATTGCCTAAGTGAGTGAAGATAAGGTTCTGGAGATTTTCAGCTAGGAAAGAGGAGAACATGTCATGTAAACAGTCATGTCTACACAGCGAGACAAATGCATCACACTAAAAAAAAAAATAAAATCAACCATTAAGTACATTAAAAGATCAGGCAGTTTGAGATATTTCTGGCAGCACAGATGAATTTTCCTTTGTGACTAGCTCTTTAGGACAGGATTTTCATATTGCACATATAAATATGACCTCTCCCTTGACTGCAAGTTAGATTATCATGCCTTGAGTGTTGGGGTTTTTTTGTTTGGTGGGTTTTTTTTTTCCCCCAAAATAAAAACTATGTGTTTATTTTCTTTCTAAATATACTAGATTAAAATAGCCTATCTAAATATATAACCCTCATATAATATTATATTTCAGGATGGGTGTATTATTAGAGCACTCAGTTACCCATCTGAATAGCCTCATCCTAAGACTACACTGGTTGATCCTTAAAAATAAAAAAATCCAAGCAGGTCCTCTACCTAAACACAGAGGTGCATTTTACCTATCTTGCAGATTGATTCTGAGAATAAGGAAGTCTGAACAGTGTTACATAAAAGTATTATGTTATTACAGGATGAATTTCAGGATCTGTACTTAGATCCTACGTGCTTATCCCCACCCCTGTGTCAGAGCAAATGCATACGCATTCCCACGTTGCATTTACCTTCTGTCACTGCAGACTTCAAAATAGCCTCTCCTTGCAAGTTTTCCGAGATATCCCCCCGAAGAAGTAGCCTAGATCGGGATCCTTGGGAATGGTCTTCAAAGCCATTCATTTCAGACATTTCTAGATAAATCTGTTGCTTCTCAATCAGACTTTGCATAATCAGGTCATCTTTCATGTTCAAACGCTCTAAAGGAAGAAACAAACTCAGTTCTGCCTTCCTAATCACTGTCAGAGTACAATGTTCAATTTGGAAGATTATTATGCATTTTATGGTCAGAGCATCAAATGCAGAGATATAATTAACAGTTAAGGGGAAAACTCAGGGAGCATACAAAGCTTATTAGACTTCACAACTATTTCTATATAATCTTGCACTACCTTGAAAGACTTATGAAGGAGAAATTTGATCACATCATGTGACAAAAAAAATAAGGCAGTCATAAATCACAACTGATGCTGAGAAGGTCGTGGAATATGTAACTAAGTCATTACCTTGAAAATCTTTTAACTTAGCAGCTCTTGCTTCAGCCAGTCTCCTCTCTGTTTCAGGCTCATTAAACGTTCCTCCTTCTTCATCAGGACAGCTGTAAAAAAGGGCAGACAGATAGATGTTTGATTTCCACATTCACATTAGATAACTTAAAACCATCTCAGGATTCAACCTGAAGCGTTTGCCTAGGATGTGGCTTATCTTGTGTGTCAATCTTCCTCCCTTATCCAAAGCCCTGTTGCATTTGACATCAGTGAACCAAATTTTTTGATTATTTGAAAAAAAAAAAAACCAACAAACAACCAAACCCAAACAGAACAGTGTCTTTGGCTGATTTTTACTGTATCTTTATGAGAGGCTTCTACCCAACGAACACAAACAGAATTGCACGCTTCAGTCTTACAAATAGAGTTTAGGTATAGTGAAATGTATTTTTATGATAAATTTACACCTACGAGTCCTGCAAAGAGAAGACTGATGAGCAAGAAATCAAGCCCTTGGGTTTCACCCATAATTTACCTTTCTACAGCTCTGCGGATGTGTGCCATCCAGGAATTCCTCTCCTCCTTCGAGCCTGTGTGAATTTCATACATTTCTGGCCCTTCTAAGGAAGCGCTGATTAAGAACATTGCCTTTTCCTCATTAGCTACCTCTCTTACAATCAACTTTTGCAACGAGATAACTGGTGGTTTAGAGTCCTGTAAAACAAAATATCATTTATTGCATTACATTATATACATTCTTTAGGGTTTGTGCTTCCCAGCTCCCCCTGTCTTCCTACTTATACAGGGCCACCATGAGCCATAACATCACAACACTATAACTTTATTGCTTATGGTCTCTTCACATGACACTTTTGACATTGTCATTTTTTACTTATCAACCATAAATCAAAACATGGAATGAAGAACGTACATTTCAAAACCAAGAGGTCTTGGTACCTGGTTGAATATTAAATTCTATCAATTTAAACACCTGAGGATTCCCACTTGGTCCTGGAAGTGAAAAACAGGCTCAAAAATTTTGCTTAAAACCAGGCAAAAACAAAATTTGAAAAAGAAAACAACAACCTTAATGACATACGTGAAGTGAAAGAAGAGAACAAAAGGAATTGTTTGAAGGTCTAAGTTAGCTACAAAGGAAATAAAAACATAACACAGAGGTGCTACAGCATGCCATCAGGCCCTGTGAATAATAAAACAAGGTGACAGGTAGTATATTGTATAACGGAGGATTAACTGGATTAGCTGTCAGTCTTTGCAATGAAAACAAATTTACAGTAGGGGTATTAGTTACTAAAAACCTATCTATGTTTCACACAGCACAGGTCCAATGTATGTAGCCTAGAAAGATCCTCCCCAGAAGAAAACAGCTTTTTAACTGCTGAACCTTCACAGCATAATCTAGAGGAATGATAAGAAAACTGAACTGTGATGCAGACATCAGGAACACTAGGTTCTGCCAACTTCTCTGAGCAGCTGTACTGCAACTCAAACCATGAACAGAGGTCACTGGAAAAACAGAATCACTGAGCAGATCCATTTGCTCCTCTTGCTTGATTTATCTATGGAGAAGTGATATCTAAATTTCAAATAAACTGTATACATACAAAGATGCAAAAAAATTGATCAGTCTATAACCGCAGAGCATATTGCTGGAGGGGAAAAAACCCCACCACGTAGCAGAGATCAGCTTTTCAGGACTGTCATAAGCAACTGTGTGATATGTGCTCACAGAAAAGTTACTAGGGGAAGTATAAACCAGGCCATGATCTCGCAGTGGAACAGCTATACTAAGAACACACATGCGTGCTCTTATGTCTTGGGAACAATGCTTTAGCCTCAATGTAAGCTACTCACACTTATCTTAAAGCAAAGGCAGTCATAAACTGCCCCAACAGTCCAAGCAGCATACATTAAAAGTATGTTTTCCACCTCTCAGAACTTGCTCTTCTGCTCATAGCTCAGATGTGTTTTGGAAAACAGGGCAGAATTAGTCTATCAGAGTGAATGTCATAATATGAACTATTGTTCAAAGGTTCACCTAATGCTGTTCAAGAGGAAACAACTTCCAGCCATCCTGATTTGTGAAAGTATCCCCATTCTGTGCATTAGAAGATGGTTAATTTGAAAAGCAGTTGCTTTTACAGCCCTGAGGTCACCAAAATAGCTTTGGCTATTAGAATTCAGCTATAATGTTAATGTCTTGGAAAAAAAAAAAAATCCAAGAAAACAATTACATAAAATAGTTTCTCTGTTACTGGTTCTATTACAGCCATAACTGAACAAGATCAGGACAAAACGTACACAACTAACTGCTCTGAGGACACCAGTGGAAATGCCCTAGAAAAGCAAGCAAATCCACTGAGCGTTTGAGAGTGCTGCAGTAATTACATTTGCATTTAGTGCTTTTTACATTTAATTCAGGAAAGTTCTCTGCCCCCAGTAAATCTTAGGCTACCGTGATCATCGTTACCATATCCCTAAATGAAATGGAAGATTCCTTCCCTTCACATTCACAAACAGAAGCAGACTTTACTTGCAAGTGCCTTTCAAAGCACAGTTCTAGGATGTTTAACATATGACCTGTACAAAATAGCACCCTAACAAAATTCAATTAATTCTATAATAGCTGGCTGGTTTATTAACTTAATTTTCCTTCTGAACCTACCATAACAAGTATCTAACATCTATAACTGTATTTCTTCTGTAGTTACTATCACTTTCATAAAGACTCTAAGTATTAAATAAGAACAATACCTACCACTGATGCAAATGTGTATTTTTGGTCCTTTTCTTGTAAGAGCAACAGTACATCAGTTAACAGGACTGCCAGAATATCTACAGTGACAACAGAAGAAAAAAAAGAGAGGAAAAAAAAAACCAAAACAGATTTTAAACCAGGAAGACCAGTCCAGACTCAAAAATCACTTGACTTAAATTTCCTGTGGGTCAGGGAATAACACACCAACATTTGCAATATTGGGTCTGCTACTGCCTTCCACTTGGGTTGTCCACAGACAGTTTGTAGTTGTGCATAACCAGCACAATGCAAATAGAGCTGACTTAAAGCTTGAAAACACCTACATAGGCATGAAACACACACTGACTCAAACACTCACGAGGGGACACATCTCCCTCGACGGCAGATTCTTCTGGAACTGCAGAAGTTCACAGTACCACCTACTCTTGGCTGCATTTTATGTGCCTTTGAAGCTTCTCCTTGAACACCTGGGCAACGAAGCTGTTAAAATATTCCCTGATGGACACTGTTTTGATTTTCTGGCAAAACAGACGTTACGCAGAATGAAGGTGGTGTGGGGTTGACATGATACAATTTTTCAAAGTGTGAACTAGAGCTCGCACAAGATAATGTCTTTCCACAGGAGACTAAGTCAGATGACAAAGCTTTGAGGTATCCTATCTAAAGACCCCCCTCTTGAATTGGAAAGCAGATCAGACAGATAATAAGCAAACAGCATAAGGAACTTATGCACCATTATAGAGATGCTCATTGGACAAGCCAAGAATAGAACAAGTGCTATTTCCTCCAATATCCTATTAAACAAGCAAGTTATTGTCATCTTATTTTATACTCAATCGATCAGTAATAAACAGTTACTAAGAAAAAAAAAAAAAAAATCTTGTTTCCTAGTTGTACTTTTCCCCTTCCTGGTCCTTTACCTTTGAGTCGCCCTGATGCAGCTTTCCAGTACAGCATCCCATCCAGTAGAAGCCGCCTCTGTCCCATGTCATCCTTCCGGAAAAAAAGCCCATTCTTGCATTTCACAGATGATTTTAGCTCCATTTTATGCATAATCTCTTTAAGGCGCTGCCCCTTCTCACACTCATTTACCATGGCATCTACATGAGTGATTGTGTCCTTAATTAAACTAAGGGCCTGGGTAAGCTCTTCATAATCTTTAGTTCCACCTATGAGAAGAGTAACAGTCACATTTTCAACTCTGGAATGCAATGTATTAGCCACCCAAACATATTTTAACAAGCAGGTTCCATACTGAACATCTAACAGTATTTCCTAAGACCTGAAGTTTAAAAATAAAATAAAATATCCTAAACCTCTAAATCTCTAATGAACTGACAGGCTTGTCAAAACTATTATGATTTTGTGGTTGTAGATGTGAAACTGAACTCTGCTCTTGACCCTCTGATGAGTTGAGACTGATCTGGATCTGCATCTGGAACGGCATCTTCAGCTAACAAAGAAGTGCGTAAGCAGGTATAAGGCAGTACCAGCCTGTCTGCCTCACCTGAGGAAAGAACATGCTAAAAACAGAAGAAAAAGGATTAGGAGACAACTGTGAGGCTTCTAGGAAAGATTAAACAACCTACCTTCTGTATTCTGAATAATACGTTCCACCAAGACTGGATATTTGGTGATGCGCTGTGTAACTAGGAGGATACACTCCTGAACACCAAGTCTTCTCACAATGGAAGAGTTGCTGATTTTCTAGAAAAACAAAGCAGACCCATCATACCCATTGCTATATTGGTCCCTTGCTTCTCCATTCACACATTTTCTGTCTCAAAACTCTTTTGTACAGTTAGGCACAAGCTGCGTTCTTTTACTAAAGCAAAACTGACAACATCAAAATTGCTTTTGTTACTAGAAAAATAATTTAGGTATTATTTTCAACTACTGTTAACTAAATCTGGAGCCAAGCAGAGAAAATTCCAAATCTGAACTGTTTAACCACCTATTTGCTAACTGATTGTTAGGGTCAGCCCTTAAACACATAGAAAAGTACTATATTTTTAAAACCAGACCCAACCACCTAACAGCCAAATTATGTCAGTAATGAATAAACTAAGTGTTTATTTTACCACTGTATGTTCACCAGTAGGCTGATCTACAGAAAGACGTTTCTGTTTAGAAAGGGAAGACTGTAAAGCACCAGAATGAACACAGTGCCAAGATCTTTCTTTACAAGGACTGAGGCTGTGTATTTTACAACTCTGTCACTTATGTAGTTCTTTGAAAGTAAAAGGTTCTCACTTTTAAAGGCACCTAGTTAAGAAGAGCTTTAAGTATACAGCCATGTTGGAAAGTTCACACAGTATCATTTACTGATGACTGGAAAATGAGAATACTTAGGACTGTGCAATGCTATCTGAGATTCAGGTTACAGGCTTCCACTCTGGCCGTGTCTCTTCAGCCCTTCCTACTAATTGTATGTTACAGCGTACAGCAGGTAAACAAACCACCCTGGAGCCAATCTTCTGGTTTTGGAAAGATGACGTAGACTAAAGGTACATGCTTTTTCTATAGTAGTTCATCAACAGCATTTATCGTTGATTTAATCTATTATGAAGCCAATTTACAAAGACGGTGACGCAGCAGGGCAGTCAGCGATAGAGCCATGAATAGAACAAATACTCTGTTCCCTGGTCCTATGTGCTCTCAAGGGCCTGCCTCAAGTTTAACACCTGCTAATCGCAGCTTTGTGTTCAAACAGCTCAAAAGATCTAACATACACGAAGCTAACAACCCTTCACATAATGAGAATGGGCCTCTAACCCTGCTCATTCAAATTTAAGAGATCTTCAAGTACAAAATAAAACTTGAAGTGGTCAAGTATATTTTGTGCAGTCAGAACGTGAGATTTCTGGTTGTTGTTTACCTTTATTAAGTTTTGGAACTTCTTATTGCTTTGGAGCAGGTCTTTATAGTGACTAACAGCTTCATTGTGGCCACAACAGAACACACCGTATTTTTCTTTCATTCTCTCCCCATTTTCACCTGAAAACTAGTTGGAAATATAAGTATGAAAGACATGAATCACTAAGAGTAAACCTACAGCCACCGCAAGACCCAGATTTAAGACATTTCTTATGGTAACTGATTTCTGAGATGTTTCTTCAATATTTCAGTTTCTTCTGTACCGGAAATGAGAGATTTATGCTGTGTGACATCTGAGAGTTTGGAATACCACAAGGTCTCAAATATTACATGATAGTTGTCACAATGAGAATTTTAAAAAAGTATTTCTAGGCCTCTGCACTTAAAAAGACTGAGGAAAGTAAAAGGTGAGGGGCAAAAACCGGTCATGGTATATGAAAGAAATTGTATCCACTCCATAGGGGAATGAGTGCTAAAGTTAAGAGAGGCAGTAATCGGTTTAAAGGATCTTTACTGTATTTTTAAAATGTCAGAACCAAGAAGCTGGGCATTAAATGCAGGAGAGCCATGTTTGGGCTGGACACCAGGTATACATTACTTTACTTTTGGAACAGATGAGAAAATAGAACCAAACCATTTGCAGCTGCATATCCCCCAACACGCATACCCATGTGCCCCAAGAACAGCTAATGGACATTTTGTACTATTTGCAACCAGATACATTCCTGAGAGTCATGCTCACACATTACATTGGGAAGATAATCTTAAACCCAGTATCAAATCAATCTTTACATAACATAACTTTAACCTCACAGTTAGCTTTTTAGAAATTTAATAGCGTCAACAACATTGGTAAAATTTAATTCACACCTGTTTTACTAAGAGGTCTCCAATGTTCTGGATTATATAATTTCGGTCACTGCCTTCTTCCAAGGATTCCTTTCGTCGCTCCTTTAACTGGAGCAGAAATTGCCCATGCATCTCCAGCAGCTCATCCACACAGGGGAACAGCTTGTTGATGATTGCATTTGGGAACTGCAGTTCCTCTCTCATGGCTTTAGAGTATACCTTCAGCATTATTTTCAGCGTCCTAATGTGGTGCATTTCAGTCTGCATTAGTTCTGGACAAGGGGAAATAAAATAAAAAAATCACAAGTCATTTACATGCTGTGCAGTGACTCGTGAGATACGAAAAAGCAGGCTCCCAAAGCCACCATCTTTTGCATCACTCCTTCAGCACAATCTTTGCATCACTGATGTGAAATTCCTAAATTTGCCCTGTTAATCTCCCAGCCAAACAGTGACTGATCCTACTTATTTAATGACATCTCCCAGTTGCTGTTGAGCTATTCCCTAATGGTACAGCTGGGCTTTGCTGCTTACACAGGCATACTGAAAACTACAGGTTGCTTAAAATCATTAATAGGAGGACTTATGCAGACTAAAACAGGTAACAGACTTGAAAACCTTCACTCAATTTTAGTTTTCAAGCACAACTCAAAGTGGGAACCAATAAAAATAATGATTGCTGCTTTATTTCAAAACAGTGGCATCCTGAAATAGAAAAAGTTATAAGAATAATAAAAATAACAAATACTCTTACCATAAATGACATCTTGCCTTTTTATAACGTCTTTCTTTTGCCTTTTTGCATAAGACTGTTCCACTGCAACACTCCAAGACTCTGCCTCAAACTCATGAGCATCTGTTTCTATTTCACTTCGGAGGGATACAGAATATGTATCTAGACCAAAAGCACATTGAATTTCAATTATCATTAAATTGTTTCCCACCATATCCCTCATTACCATCATTAACAACAACAACAACAACAAGAGTATAAACATCTCAGTGTTGCTTTAAAAACCATGTAAGAAATTGCATACAAATCCCGAAAAGCACAGAAATTCCATACCTTCCAGAAAAATAGAGTCTGCTGTTGAAGGTGCAAGCGAGACAACATCATCTGAAGTCTGCTTAAATTTTATGAAGCCTGAATCCCCTTCATCCATGTCTCCTGAAATTACTCTAAATGGCCAAAGAAATTAGACCAAGGGACCAAAATAGAACATTAACATTTTTTTTAAGTTGCTTGACCATACCCGAATAAATAAATAAAATTCCAACTACTTTAACAAGCATCTTTCCTAAACTATAGTGCAATTAACTTAAAATAAACATATAAAAGCTATTGTTGCACTCCAACTTTAAACAGTCTAATCGATTTAGCAACTCCATCACTGAAATATTACAGTTCTAATTAGAGCAGCATGAGCAAGCATGTAACTTCTGGTATGACATTTTAAAAGACATCACTTGGTGACAAGCCACAGCCAGTTCAGAGTACAAAGGGCACTTTCACTGAGAAGGGAGCATAACTGTGGCACATAAAAGTAAACAACTACTTAAAACAGCAGATAGCTTTGAATTTGTCTACTGTTTTAATCAAGGTATCCTGCAACTTAAAACACTGCTGTCTCCTCCACTAGTCAGAACTAGCACAACCTAGAATAACTGAACTCAGAGGAGATTACTGAATTTCAACAAGTCTGAAGACAAATATACCCATGAAAATCATAATCTACACAGAGATATTTAAACACTGCTCTATTTCACATGATATCTTTCACGACATAGCACGGAGGGACTGAAGACAAGGTAATTTAAATAAAAAAAAAAAAAGGCTTACTGTTCAGGGAAATGAATTTCAGCATTAAAAGCTCAATGAATCTCTTTTGAGCTTGAAAGTCAATGTGAGTTCTTGCTTTATTTCTGTAATTGTTTTAATTTTCACATTGGGGGGGGGTGAAGTGGGGGGGCAGCAGAACCTAGTGCATTAGAAGAGAAACAGTTTACTTACCCAAATTTATTAACAGCTCCAGCAGTATTCAATGAAGACTGAGAATTTCCTCTTTGGGCGATAGTCATACCGAGATTCCTGGATAGTACTGGGGTGCCATCCGGTCCCAGGAGAAGACTTCGGGGCTGCTCCTTCAAAGAAGCGGCTAGAGAGGCAAAAATTGAATTGGTACTCAGAAAATGAGGTGTACATTGCAGATTGCCTGCTCTCAAACCTCTCTCTGAATGTGGACGAAGAACAGACAGGATCTTGGATGTCAAGAGCTCATTGTCCAAAAAAACATTCTCATTCCATTTTCTTGAAAAGGAACCACAAAAAGACAGCTCAGGATGAGCTGGAATTGTATTGCTTCTGCCGCTGCTTTTTGAATTTGTATTCCCCATGCTCACTACTGGCTGCCCTCAGACTTGGCACAGTAAAGTGGCCCCAGAGATGCACTGTTTTTATACTACCTGTGATCCTTCTAGAAATGTAAAGCTGCCACTTAACTTACTGTATTGGCTAAATCAGCAGGTCTGAAGTGCAGGAAATTGGTCCCTACTGTGCCTATTTAGTGTGGAAATTGCAAAGTATGTTCTCCTTTAGTAAAACACCAGAACCTACACACGATTATTCACACCCTACTGTATAAGGGCACAGAATATTTCATGGCAAACAAGAAAAATCTGAGATCACATAAAAACCACAAGTTCTTTGCAATGCTTATTGCTACACAGTGATTTATATCTGCATGCACACACGCACGCTGAACGTAATAGATATCAGAGCTAAATTTAATTTTAATACTGCAGCTTTTTAGTGCTTTTTAAATCTAGACAGACTGTGAACTGGAAAGACGTTTAAAACTTTAATCACTATTACACAATACATGGAAGCCTGTAATAGACTTATAAAAAATGGATACAATTATTTAGCACTAATGTCTGTAATGAATGATAAGGAACAGGAGACAAAATACATCCTTTTAAAAAAAGGAACTTCAGGGAAGTCAAAGATGAAGAATCAGTCAGAATCTTTAGAACTTATCACTGACAAGGTCTGCAGCTGCCCTTTTTTCAAAGTGCTTTTAAGGACATGGGGGTGGAAGAGATGGCACGGATAATTGAACCCAGGACTCTGCCATTGCGAGCAAGTTTTGTCTTAGACCCAGATAAAACTCATCTTCCACTACTGTCGGGGAGGTTGCTTCAGGACCATGCTGTTGTAGCAGTTCAAGAGGGTCTCCAGTTCCCAGACAAGGTTTATGCGTTGCCTATTTACAACTTTTCTTGTAAAAGCGCATCCCCAAAAGTTCCCCTTTCTTAGTCTGCCCTCCTCAGTGTACCTCCACTAAGGATCATCTCTCCCTCCACTTCTGCCTTGCTCAACCAAACACAGCTAAATCAAGGTATTCACGCTTCTCATAAAACAGGTTTTTCCACATTTCTTGATATCCCATACTCAACATCTGCTTGTCTCTCATTTCGTCTTCCTTGAAACAGTTGACTAGAATTCTATTAGGGCTGCAGGGAAGGTTTCATCAATGACATTTGATAGAAACTATATCACTACATCTTTTCCTGCTGGAAATACCTTTCCCAATGTGTGCTTGGGTTTGAAATCTCTTGGCTACACACACAGCACATTCTCAGTCTAAAACAAACTGAGCAAACTGAGTCCTCTTCCATCATCTCCAAGTGATGAGCTCCAAGCCCATTGTCCCAAAAGAAGAGCCTAAGTAGATATTAGCAAGATTTGTAAAGGCAGATTTCTTAAACAAAGGCTTAATAATAAATGCCGTCCCATTTCCATTTGGGGACACATTGAAATCACCAGCCATCAAGTTTTCTTCTGTGCTCCACAAGCCAAGAACATAAAGTTCTGTTTCACAATGGCAGGCCAAATCTAAAAATCTTCAGAGGCAAAACATGGAGAGAGGGATAGGGGGACACAACCGACACAGTTTGTACCTTTCTTGAAAATGTATTTCTCTCTTATGTTGACACAATACCTTTGGCTTTTTTTGCTGGGCACTGCAGTCTGCAGTGTTATACTGTGGGTAAAGACATACAATGTCCACGCTATTAGCTGTTCCTTTAACTTCCACCTTCTGCTTTTGACTATGGAAAATAAGTACTGGCTGCCTAGCAGAGTCTGCACCAACAAAAAGCCATTTTCTGAGTTCAATTAGCACTGTCTGCACACTGCTGAGAGTCCCTATCGATCGTTGTTACCCTATCACACCAGACCAGAGTGTATACCACAGAGCTGTTTCAACGACAAGCCCTACAGCCAACTTTTCCTATTTTCATTATTCCTTATTGTTTCCTATTTTAGCCTCTGCACTTTCCCCTAAATGCACAAAACCATTCTTGGTAACGCAAATGGCCACTTATTTTCTTATAACAATTAATCCCTTTGCGCTACCTCTTGGTAAGGATTACTTCATAAAGAAGTACACCTTGCAACGCAAGTCAAATAATACCTAACAAAACCATATGAAACACACATAGACATACTCGGACATTCACATTAATTGTGTTTCTTACGGCCATCAACACAACGAAACGGACCAACTGCAAGGCAGAAAAGAATTCTGCTCTAGTCCGGGCCAGTCATCTGAGAGCCAAGAAGCCTGTTCTGTTAATGAAGACCTTGTACAATGTACAATTAAAATGCCATTTAAATCATACACCTGTGGCCGTGATGGTCTTTTCCAGTAGCGAAAAGCTCTTTCAAAGCCTATGCTGCAATACAGCTGTTTTCTTCCTGTTTTTTTTTCCTCTCAGATCCCTTTTCCCACTTTGTTTCAACAGAGATTTATGTTCCGACCATTAGTGCTAGCTTGTCTTAGAGATTTCTAGCAACCGCTAGCTGCAGGCAAGTTTTAAATAGACAATTATGAAAATCTGATGTAAAACAAAGTTCACAGTTCTAGTCTTTTCAGAGGCCAGAGAATAGACAATCAATGAAAAACTAGCTTATTGATCCCTTTTCACCATGATATTTTGAGGTTACACAGCAAGAAGGTATAAAGAAAAATAAAAAGATAAAAAGATAAAAACACACAGGAGATTGCTAGGAGCCTCTAAGCCATTCCCAATAGAAAAAAAAATGAAGCCATCTTATTAAAAGAGACCTTTTCTATACTTCAATAACACACTGTGTATAGCCTTTAAAACATATTAAAGAAAAAAATACAATTGAACAGATAAGCCTTGAGCACAGAAATCATTCTTTAGTACAAACCTGGGGAAATGCACTGGGGCGAACTTTGCGGAGATCCAGAAGGTCTGTGCTGCAAATCTTTCTGCTATAGGATAAAATACAATATTCTTAAAACATACAGACCAAACTTTCAGTCCAAAATGAATCATATTTTTCCTATCATATAGCACTATCTGTAAGTGAAGCTGTGTACTGAAAGTATGAAAGATTTGACAGAGTAACAGTTCTGATTTTTTCACATTCCAGAAGAACTGCATATAGACATTAACACTTTGTATAAAAATCCCATCGAGCATAAACCAGACTGAAACAGAACCAAAAATGAAGTTGCAGCTGAATTAAAGCTACGATCATAAATAATTTATTAAATAAAAGCAAACCCTTTATGTAGACAGTCTTCACCTACACTTTGTTGCCATTTAGTTTACAGCAATACTAACTAAACTAACCCAGCCAGTTTTAATCAAAATTTAGACTGCCCACTGAAAATTGCACCTCTGGCAATCTGTACAGCTTTCTCGTTCTTACACTAGGGTATTACAATTCATTGAGATGCAATTTATCTAAGATGCAAAGAAATTAAATAAGTAATACAGCCTGTAACAAATGGCTTTTGGGGAGTCTTGCTTCACTCTGAGGATCTCATTTCTGACTTCATTCCCCATATCACTTTGTGCTACTGCTCCCTCTCTGCTCTCTTCAGGAGTGGTTTGTAAGGGCTGATTCACCCATGAATGTTTGGGAGATGGTGAAGAGTGGAAATTAAAGCATCAGAGCAAGTGAATTTTTCTGTTTAAAAGGAGAATGCACAATGCCTTGAAAAGTTTAAAAGTACATATCAAAAACCCCACAAGAACATTTCTGCCCTCAAAAGAGTTACATTCTAAATCACCAATGGCTGAAAGCACTTCCTCTAACCTCTAATTGCTCAGGTCTGAGCTGTTCTGCTCTCTCTTTCCCCCCTCATGGTAGTCCCTAATCTGCTATCAGTCTCTGAAATCATCAATGCTTGCAGGTTAAACCAAACTAAAACTCCCTCAAGTATAATTAGTTATAAGGAGGAGGAAATGATTTTGAAAAACCAATACCAGAATAAAAAAAACTCCACAGATAGACAGCTATCTGAAACCAACCTGTGACATTACAAGCAATCACAGGCACCACGGTGACGCAGATAAAAAATGAACAGCTTAGCAAGATATAAAGTTCATCACAGTTCAAAAATGAAACCACTTATTCTGCATTGCTCAGCTTATAAACAATACACAACTGTTATAACCAAATTCCTCTCCACCCCTAACACTCTTCCATCAGCTTTGAGATGGTACAACCATACAGTGGCATAAAATTCAGAGGTACCATATAATTCAATTATATTCCCCCAAAAAGTGATGGGTTTGAGTATTCTTACAGGGGTTAGTCACAGTTCTGACAGACACAAGCAATGGGAAGCAATTTTCAGTACAGCAACAAAATGTTTCACTTTATTTTCCCTGCATACATTGTCATAAATTACTATAATGACAAGTTAATAACTATTCCATGTCTTGAAGATGTAGGGCAAGATTCTGTACTGATGTAAATTAAAACACACGCACTAAGTTAAACTGGCTATGTCAAGCATTGTTACTATAAAAGAAGAACAAATTTTAAAATCCACCTTGGGTCTGATGCTGCTGCATTCAGCCAGTAAACTCTTGCAGTTCTTATGGACATTCACTGCACAATCTGAAAAAAAAAAAAAAAGTCTGAAATTATTCTTGTTATTCTCATTTAGGGAAAGGAAGAGTGACATGTAAACTACCTTAATTTTGGAAGAGATGCAGAGTAAGCTCAGGTGTTTCAGCAAGCATCTTTGTTGTGTTCTTGATTCTACACCAACTACTCAAACTTTTTCAGTAAGACTCAGAATCATTGACAATGCAATTCACACATGCAAGCACAAAGAGATGCTATTGAATGCACTAACAGTATTCTGCTTAATCTCCACTCAACCAGAGCACTGCTCTTCTCGTATTTGCAAAGGTTTTTTTTTCCATGTCTCACAATTCAAAATTGATACCATTCAAGAAGGCAGCAATTTATTTGGCTCCATATGAATAGCTGCCCCTCTGCACAGAGTCCTAGTAGGAGCTGAAGTAACTACAGTAAATTTCAAAACCCACCATGGAATCATCAAAGTATTACCACCATCAGAGCATTACCACTTTTCTCACTTCACAAAGGAACTGTTTCCAGATAAAGGAACCAAAGCAGCCCTCTCACTCAAAAGGCATAAACCCATTAATTATACTTAAATCCAATCTCTTTTTTCCTTACAATATCTACTGTTTGAGAAAACAGGTTGACAACTCGTAGCGTCAAATATTTTCTGCAGTCTTTTTGCCCATTTATAAAACAAGCAGAAGCAGCACACCAGCAACTCAGACAGTAAAGGAAACCAGGATTTGTGTCTTCCCATATGCTTCAGGTGTGCCTCTTAAAAGACAAATAGAACAAAACTCGGAAGATGAACACCATATCTGCTAGAGAAAATCCTGTTTATGTTTAAAGCACAGAGAAAAAACTATTTAAGGTCTCTTCATCCAAACAGAACTATCATCCGCGCCTGGCGCCAAGACTGGTGATCTGCTTTAAGGCTCCTGGCTAAGGTAGAGAAATGCTCACTTAGAAGTGTTTTCCATAATTACAGTAAAGCTCTGAGAACAGGAGAAAAATGTTTACTTGGCCTTAAACACAAATAAATTAAGAAAGATATAAAAACAAGCCTGAGAGAAAGACTGAGTGCACAGACCCGAAAGATGCTTACGTGTTATGCAACTTCCACAAGTGTGGGAAATAAGAGCAGAACACTTTGTTTCTGTGGAAATTTTTTGTGTGGCAGGCACTCAATCACCTCCCATAACTTCTCTCTTGTGATATTTCTACCAATACCGCACCCTGTGCAACAAAACAAAAGGCGCTATATCTAATTGCAAATGTACATGCCTCTGCAAATATATGATAAAAATCTATCCAAATTATTCACTTGCTAAACCTATGTAGAGAATAACAAATATATTAGCTATTTCTGCATTGCTAAGGCCTCCACCTATCACCAGAAAGTGAAAAGCTTGTTAACAGACAAGCCACAACAACAAACAACTCGTTGACAATGGAAATCCCTTTCCTCCCAAGAAAAAGGAGCAAACTGTAGGACAGAAATCACCACACAAAACGAAATCCACATCATTTATCTAGAATTGTGTAATACAGTCATCTATAAACATTTTATCAAACTTTAAACAGACATTTACATATCTTCACTGATTACATTTGATAATTCTTTTCCTATTATTATTAGTAGGACCAATTCTACTTCAAACGCTTGCATAGCTTGTTAAGGTAACTGTAAAAGGGATATCAACTTAAAAATATATTTCAATTTTAAAACCATGCACTTGTTTATATCACTCTCAGTAGATATTTTTCACTTAATCAGCTAATACATCTAATAGTGCTGTGCGTTAGCTTCCTATGCTGCTGAAACACTCTTTACACAACAGAAGGGAATATACTAGAAAACAGGAAAATGCTACAGAAAAGCCTCAGAAAACTGCAGGTGAATCCAAGGACTTGATGCTCTAAGAGATTATTTGAAATGCAATTAACTTAATGATTTCCAAGTGGCATTATTTTTGCCCATGTAACAGAAAAGAATTTTGAAAACTGACAGAGGAATCAGACTATTTTGTAAGCATCTTTAATTTTATAAAATATGCTCAGCTTTCTCTGTTCAACACATTTTTGCAGACAGTGCTGAACCAAATACACTCCAATTAAGGATGAGAACAAGTATTCAAGTACTAATGAATTTGATTTCCTTTTTCTGCAGGTAAGATGTCTTTGCATTCTTTATTCTTCTGCACAGCCTCTCTGAACCGGGTGTTAGAGAACTGCAGGGGTCAAGAAAACAGCAAAGAGAAGAATGAGGGACAGAGGACAGTGAAGAAGCGACAGGAGCCTGCACAAACTGAGACTGATATTTAAGAGCAGAGATAAATATGAAGGGTCATTATATAGAAATAATAGATACGTAACCTTAGAAAACACAGATGGGAGAGGTTTTTTCCTCCCTTTATCCCAACTCACTACAGGCACCCTCCAAAAAGCAGCATTGGTAAATTCAAAACTCACAGAGAAAAATATTTTTGCATGTACTATCAGTAACTGGTGGCATTTGGTCTTATTCAGATGAAGAATTTGGGAAGGTACAAAAATTAAACAGACAGTTGTGTCGGCAAGCTCTTCTCAAACTAGAGGGTATTCCTGAGAAAGACAGAACTAAAAACTCCGAGCACTGCCACCCAGGCTCTTCCCTTCCTCTTGCCCATTCTTCAATCACTCACTGGAACTGCGAGAAGATTAGTTTGGCAGGGAAAAAAACAGATCCTCCAAAGGATTTTATTTCAAGCCAGACTATGCAGAAGGGCTGTAGCTCTGGCTAGTGCTGAGAACACCAGTTAAACTGCCCACACACCTAGAAGGTGCAAGGATTTGGGTTACCTCCACTGGATGGGGACAGAGCTATGGGTTCAACAGCTATCGATACCACATGTAGCACGGAAACTAAGCAAACCCACTGTGGTTGTTTCTGGGCTTAAATCAACGGGTTTGGAATTAGAGTGAGAATTTTGGGAGCATCACGTTATCCCTTACTATGGGACTGTCACTGCCCCTGGAGCATTGTGCATGGGGTAGTGCCAGCGATGACCTACTGCTCCGACTAACTGAAACAGCGGCCTCATCCAGCAAAGAAATATTGAAGACCAAGAGGCTCACAAACATCATAAAAGATCCTGTTCACAATTGAGGGTAATGAAATTAATATCTGGTATAATAAAAAAACCCTTCCTTTATGAATGAGATGCTTTCCCAAAGCCTCACAGAAACCAATTTACAACTTAAGAGCATTTTACTGGACAACATAATGCCCAAAAGCAGAGATTCGCAGCATGCAAGAGGGCAACGAACCTAGCTGAAAAAGGGCAGGCGAATACATTTTCTCCCCCAGCTGTAATACCTTCCACTAGATCAGACACTGGCAATGGCCTATAAATGTCTTCCAGAATTGGATTCCAGGACGAATCTATGACTCACCAGATATTATGAGTATTATGATCCTGACTTTTGGTCTGGAACGGTACTGCCCAATAAAACAACTCTTAAAAGGACATTTGCAAACAACAACAATTAAGAATCAGATATGCTGACTAATCCAAATATGTGATTAATCCAAAATTGAACTACTGACTTTTTTCTTTTTCCTTAAGCATACAGCATTTGGGTGTTTTTTAAATGGCAGATTAAAAAAACCAACAAAAATCCCTTTAAAATCTTAAGTTCAGGGAGGGATACCTCTTCACAGTGATTCTAATGATACAAGCGCTCTTTTGATGCTAAGGATCACCACCTATTAAATCCAACCAGCAGAAGAGAGCTATGGACAAAACAGTTTTCTTGTGAAACTAATAAATTTTTCTCTTTTCAAATGTCCGATGCTTCAGGGATCAAAGAGAATCTCTTCATTCTTTTCTCACCCGTACACCATACAAAGTAATTCCTCTCCCTTGAACTGACAAAGGAAATAACTTGCAAGTGAATGATTAATACAGGATATAAAATCTGAATTTATACATAGAGATACACAACAGCCAAGAAAGATTTCAAACAACTACAGCATTCCAGAAAAAGCAGAATGATTTTGTGATAAATCTCAGGAAAGAGGAGGAGTTTCACTGGAACATGAAGAAGTTTCTGTATTCAGTAAATCCAGGTCAGGTGTCTTGACGAACTCAGAAGAGACTTAACTTTGTCCTAGCAGCTTTGGTGACCGGTGTTTACTTGTTTTGCTAACTTGCCTAATTGTGTAGAGACAGAAACCAAAAACTGGAAGGGTGCAGGGTGATGAGACATTTCACATTCTGAAATAGAGACAGTCCACGTGAGAGAGCAACAACACGAAATTACCAAGTTTCAGTTTCCCTGTTAAAACATTCCTCTTTGTCTCCAAAAACAACCTATAATTACTTTCTCACTGTATCTGGTTTTATTGTCAAAATATCAGCTAGACGGATGAGGGTGGGGTTGTGTCCTTCCCAACACTGCAGGTTCTGGTGGCCTTGGGGTTTTCTTTAAACACAGAAACCCAAAACCAGAACAAACAAACAACTGATGTCTCTGGGTTTTAAACAATGCAAAGTAAAATTAGCATATTAGCCTAAAAAAAATACAAGCACCACTTCAATTATCTCACGCTGAACCCTTCCCCCATTCTACGGGAATGCTGGAGAACTGAAGCAGCAACTATGACAATCATAAAAGGTATTTAAAATATTTCATAGGTAAACATTAGGTGGAACTACAACACACAATGTGTGATGGCTCCTCTTTGACAGCCATATTTCATGGGTTTATTTTTTTTATCATACCAAAGAGAAATTATTACCTTATAACGTTATAAATTTAAAAAAGTGCCAAATAAAAAAACCACCTACAAAATTCTCTTTTACGAGAGGAGAGAGAAGGAACTGAGACGCAGCCGTTTCTTCTCTTGCTTTTACACAGAAGACACACAGATACTACAATAACAAAACCACAGCACAAAACTTTCAAACATTATTCAGAAATTTTGCTTATTTATTAGAGCACCAAACCCAAATACAGTACCAGAAACATTCCAAAAGCTATTTCTGTTTGAATTACTCCCTGTTTCCCCCCACCCTCCTCCAAAATCCATCATCGATCCTACCAGGGTTTTCTTTCTAGCACAGACGAGCTAAGCCTACAATCTGATATGATCTCCCACTCCTCTCCTTAATATGCGAGGGCTATGGAATGTCTTAAATGGGTCAGTCAGCACAACTGCAGATAAGGAGAAGTTTTCACCATTTTTTTTCCCTAACACGGTTAAGATGTTTTTATGCACATCCCGGCCTTTTCTCACCGCTGCGGCGCCAGCACTACGTGTGTGAGCAACCGAGAAGACGAGATGCAGGATTTCATTATCACAAGCATAAGGATGCTCAGACTGTGGTATAAAGTGAACTAGTTTCACATTAGGCTACATCAGCTCGCCTCCCTAACGCACACAGCGATATTTTATCCCTTCTTCACCCCCTAAAAGATAAAGGCCGGCTCTTCACAAGCTAAGTCTTGTCCCCCAGATTATGCCTTGAGCTGCTAACGTTGGGACGGCTATAAACGCTACAGGATTTGTCACGAAAGGGAAGATAAACCCGCTGCCCCGGCCAAACCGGGGATCTCCTCCGCGCCGCCGGAGCAGGCCGGCGTTGTGTAACTGCCCGCTGCGGGACGTTGCTAGGCGGCAGCGGGCAGGCTCCCCCCACAGCTACGCGCTGAAATCCCCCTCACCAGGGGCACTGCGAAGCCCCGGGAGCAGCAGCGCTGCCCCGCCACAGGAACCGGGGAGGGGCAGGACGGGGGGTTGGGGGTGGGGGGTGGGTGTCAGCGGGCCGCGGCCTCCCATTGCCCTGAGGGGGGAAGCTCCCGGTACCGGGAGGGCTCGTTAAAGCCGGGAGGGGGTGGCGCCGCGGGGAGCCGCGGGCCGAGGCTCGGGGCGCCGACGGGCACGCTGACAGCCCGGTCTCTTACCGGAGTCCCCCGGGAACCGCCGGTTGCACTCTCGGTCCCGGGAGCCGCAGCCACAGCAACAGGAAACGCCCCTGTGTCCCGGAAGCAAAAGGGAGACGGAGGGTGCGCGCCTGCGCCCGGCCGAGGGGAGGGCTCCTTCCTCCTCACGGGGCGCACGGCCGGCTCCTCAGCCCGGGGCAGGCGGCCGGAGCCCGGAGCCAGCGGGCCTCTCCCTGACGAGGGTCCCCAGCCGCCCGCCCCGAGCCGGAGAACCGTTGCGGCCTATTCCCCTGCCCCAGCCGGCGGATGTAAACATCCCGCAGCGCGGGGGATCTGCAGGGGAACCTGCCTTCCATCAGCGCCCGGCCGCGGCGGGAACAAAGACTACACAGACCCTTGACGGATGGGATGTAACATCCCGAGTGACAGCTTTAACGTGGTAGTTCATGTGTTTGCGCAGCGTCCGGCACTTACTCTAAATACGTAATTCGTTATTAAAAGCCTGGTGGGATTTGCCATTCGAAACACGCTGAAGTGTTTACGGCGAGGTTGGGGTGCCCGGCGGGTTGGCAGGCCGTTGGCTTCCTCACCCACCCCGCCACTGGAGTGCCTGCCCAGGCCTTCGCAAATGACCCCTGTGCAGACAAACAGCGAAAGCAAAGGGGAATTATCTTCGCTATCAGCAGATTCATGCACTGACTTGTATAACTAAATGGCTTGCTGGAAAAAAAAACCAAACCCACCACCTTTTCCCTGATATAATAAGGTTTGGCCTAGTGCTAGCACCGGGCTGCCGAAGTGCTCTGTGCAGGGAGGAAAAATCAGAACAGCCCGTGACCCAGTCTTACCTCCTGATCTGTGATTCACTCTGGGGATTTACAAACTGATCTCCACCGCAAGTTTGTCATATTTTAAATCACACACAACTTGCCTGTCAAGCTTGAAAGTGCAACGCACGCGATTACAAAACAAACTTCCTCTCAAAATCCACCCTACAGTTTTCCCGCACTGCTTTGAAAGAACCTGCCACCGTTTGGGCTGGAAATGAGCTGAAATCCTAGACCACCACGGGACCAATATTGCCTCTCGTTTCCACGCTGCGACCTGTTTAATCGATTTTATTTTTTCATCTTAGAGTTGCAAGCTTTTCAGAAATGTTCCCTTTTGTGCTGCTTCTGAATAGGACTAAGTACAATAAGGTCCCGGTTGTTTATCGGGGCCTCTCAGCACTACAGAGAAATAATCATTAAATAAAGCGGTTTGGGGGTAAACAGCTGGCTGTCACTTGGTGACAGATTAATCCTTAGGCACTTCAAACTTTGTGCTTCGCTATAATATAAAAGTAAAGCATTGCAGATTGCCCAACTACAGCTGTCACGGAGAGAACGTGCCGTGCCTGTGCGGCTGGCCTCAGGGCATCTCCACAAAATCTGTAAAATCTGGCACAGCAACCAGCTGGAAGACTCTGTAGCTCAGAGCTAAGGTTTGGATTGCAAAGAAGAGAATAGCACTGGCTTTCTGATCCTGTGTAATTCTATAATAACAAAAGATTTCTTACTGAATGAGTTGCAGATAGATTACTGTCGGGCAGCCGTATGTATTTGTCAGGACAAGCGTACAATCCTGGGGTTTTAGCAGGTAATGCAAGGAGCAGCACCTTGGAGATGTTCCAGATGAAGACATTACTGCCCAGATAAGAAAAGAAAGTGAAAAGCAGAAAAGGAGAAGCACTGAGAATAGTATATTCTTCAGCTTCCTTTTCTAAAACCTCTAGAGTTCGGTCGAGTCAGCTCTGTGTCAGCAGACTTTTAGCTCTGTCAGTGTTTCCTCTGCACCCAGCACTGCAGACCACTTTCACATTTGCTTTAGATCCTGCTTTACTGGCTTACAGTAACCCACAGCCTAGCGCAGTTGCTCTGGTTTTGCCTGTTTTATTTGGATTCCTGTCAGTAATCATTTATTCTAAGTAGGACTCCCAGTCCATTTATCACTGTCATCATGTTACAGCAGCCAAACCTCCTTTTCCCCACAAAACAGAAGCATTTTGGTGGCTGTGTCTCTCCAGAAATGCAAAGTTTCAGGTTGCCTCCTGCTTTTCAGATTTCTCAGGACTGTGTGGGCTATGAGCAGAAATTTCAGGATAGAAAAATCAAGTAATTCCTCCTTATTATAAGCCCAAACTATCCTTTCCACATTAGCTTATTGGTGCTGCACTGGGAATCCTAAAAGCAAAAGTGTGCAGGCATGAGCACCAAGTGAGAGCTGAATTTCACACATTGAACTTCACGTCCAAACCAAGAGCCATTCTGACCTCTCTTCCTTACAGATAAAGCAGCATGGGTAGGACCCGTGTCCCACAGAACCATTGTGAGAAAGGAACCGGCTCTCCAGGCCTCTTTCACAACGTGCCTTGAATAAGTCCTGGAGACTACTTGTTGCAGCGGTTTGTGATAAATCAGCCTGTATACTGAAGCAGCCTGAAAGGGTCAGCCTAGGACAAGTGGACAGTCTGGTGTCCAGCACAGTCTGTATTATTTGGGAAGATTCATTAATCTGAGCACCTTCTCTTAAAGAGGAGGAATTTGTCTGAAGCCTGCGCAAGGCTTTAGTTGCAGCTATAGGTTTCCTTTCGGAGAGGGTGGTCGATCTGATCTCCCTATGGGGGCCAGGGCTCTATCTTTCCCATAGAGTAATAGAGATGTAACTCCCAACTAAAGAAGGTATAGAAGACCCGCCTCTGCCCCAGTGCTCAAGCTCAAATTGCTAGGAGGGAAGCAATCCCCCTGCCATCCATATTCCACGGCATATCCTTGGCTTGCCTCCGTGGCACAGTGGGCTTGGAGAGCTCTCCTCCTGTCAGGGCTTTCCTGGGAGTCATCTAACTCCTGTTGCATAAACTCTGGAAGCATGTTTATAAGAGAGGATTAATTTAGGCACAGAACCTTCTCCATCCTTGACAGCAAAGGCTCAAAAGGAGCTTTCTCCATTTCCAGGTGAACAATAAACCTAGAGACTCACAGCTCAAAGTTTACATAACAGCAACGTTTGGGTGGCCACTGTTGTTGAGATCCCAGTGACTGCAGACGTTCCTCTCTGGTTTTCATCCCTGCCAGACTCCTAACATCACATCCGCGAGACTCTGAAACTGGAGCTGCAGAAACTCTCCAGCATCTATACTGTTGACACACACCACAGCCTCCTTCCCTGGGACACTTTGTGCCACGTGGTGTGAGGATGGACGGGAGGAATCAGGTGGGAGAGGGAAACAAGTTACCACGTACGGGGCCACCCGGGCTGCCTACTTTCTTCACAGCTCACGGGCACGTTTCTAGCAGAACAATGATCCCTTGTTCTGAATTAAAAGCAGAATTCCTCCTGCTGTTACTTTCTGTAATAAGGAGAGCTCTCACTCCTCTGTTTCATCACAGCCATGGAAGACACCAGACTTTTTGCATCTACAAAAAGACCTCAGGCTTCCTAATCGTTTCCCCATCCTTCCTCCCCCTAGCTTCAGCTCATCATTTTCTTTAACCACCATCTTTTCTTGTCTTTCCTTTCGATGGGCCTGTTTTGTTTTCTACCACGTGGTGGTGCTGCAGTTAAAAATACCATGGAGTTAACATAAACAGCAGCACCTGACCATGAGATGGACCGAGAGCTGGACTAGGACCAAAGCGTATAGATGAAGTGTGAGTTCATTATGAGAAAACAAGAGGAGCAGCCAAATGTCCTCAGATCCTGGCAGCAAGTAGAGTTCAGACTGAGCCCTGACGGAGCAGCTCGTGCTTCGGAAAAGCAGGCATGCCACTCTGGCTACATGGTGGCCCCGAAGCTTGCTTTTCAAGAGCCCTATCAGTGACTTGTCAGGAGACCACGCACTGCTCCTAGCTGCAGTAACGGCAGCTAGTGATATCAACTATCAACTCTGCTGCCCAGAAGCAGCTCGCGAAGGTTTCAGCCCAGCGTAATCCAAATATAGGCACTCTCAGGCTAATGGCTGTCACACAACAAGTCCCAGTCCAGATCTGACCACAGACAGGCCATTAATTTTAATGAATGTCTCAGAACGCTGCCCAATTGTTCAGCCTCAGTTCAAGCCACCGCAAAGGGAACACGCAAAACCGAGCTCTGCTGCCCTGCCACCCACGTTAGCCTGGGCAGCTTATCCCTGAGCAGCCCAGAAAGCCGAAGGAGATGACACAGAGCCCCCAACACGTGCCAGTTCCCCAGCCACCTTGGAGTTTTTCTGCTGAATGTTACCAAGACTCAAGAACAGAGATTCCTCACAGAAGGGCTGAGAAACAGGGTAAAAGTTACTATAACTTATGTCCCATCCCCACACATTTATGACGGAGCCATACGCCCGTTTCGACAGCTAGTTCCAACCCCTTGCGCTCCAGATCACAGATCTCCAGAGTGGTTGTCCAGAGAAGAATCACTCACACCAGCAATGACCTCAGAGTTCCCAAGACCATACAGAGCATGGCTCCAAGCTCTTGGTGCGCTGGGGATCAAGGATTGTCTGTATCCTCTTGTGTTCAGATATTTTTTGTAAAGCAGCACGCAGGCCTGCAAACAGAGCCTCAGCTAGGAGGTTCCTCAGAAAGGAATGACAAGGCATAACTCTGCCTCCTCCCATAATATTTGGGTTCTCTCTAAATATCCACAAAGCACTTGCTCTTACTCGGCTCCCTGCTTCCTACTTTTTGCTGTGACACCTGAAAAATGCTCACTAACTGCTGGGCCTGTGGTCCTTTTCAATTTCCCTCCAGCTGCCCTGAAGGGAAAATACGCTTCTTACGGCACGTGTCCAAGGGCAGCCAGTTTGTTTATGCCCCAGGAAGGTTTTACTGACCTTAAGAGTCTCCGAGAGACCCTTACTGGAGAGCGAGCATTGCTTGAGGATACAGGGTAGAGAGAGCGAGCAATTCTCTCATTTCCGAAAGATTTTCTCTGCCTACAGATGATCCCTTGGGAATTAAAATGTTCTTCAGTGCCCTGAGTACCTGCCCCAAAGAGGAGGGACAGGGTTTGTCCATCAAAGCCATGCAGCAATGCCGCAGTGAAAGCAGTGGGACGACAGAGTCCCATGCATGCTGGCAAAGGAGCAGCTGCCATTCCTGCGCACTGCTTACATCTGAAAAGCAACAATCTCACCCATGCAGGTTCTGGGAGGCACCGTTTGACTTTTGTGTTAAAGTTTTGCATGCTCTAGGAATCCCTGTGCCCATGCATGGGGCAGATGCTGAGCTGAGACATCACTGCATCTGCGAAAACCAGCCTAAAAGATCTGCCTTCCCTCAGGCAGCAGGGATATTTGCTTGGACAAAGCAGAGCTTTGTAAAAAAAAGAAATTATTAAAGGAAAAATTGACCTAGAACCTTCCTTGGGGGAAAGGAGCAGGAAATGGTCAAGCGGCCAAAGAAAATGAGGATAAACTATTGCCAGGCAGGATTTAGAGATCATTTAGACTATCTGGAGAAACAACCAAGCCAGGCCAAGCAGGGTGGTGGCGTACAGTCAAGCCAGGCAGAAAAGTGGAGCAATCCATGAGGCGGATTTAAGCAGAGAAGTGGCCGGCCTGGGCTGGAGGGAGGCTGGGGAGCAGGTTAGAGTCAGGCTGGGGCAGAGCCAGTGACAGCCATACTCACTCAGGCACTGCAGACCACTTTTATTCCCAAGAGGTTTGGCACACAGTGAGCAGCTGGTGCAACTGGAGAAAGCCCCCGGCACAAGCTGGTGCCTATTGATCTCTTTCCACCTCTCTTTTGGCTCCTTCGACTCTTTCTCCTTCTCTCTCTCTTTTGGCTGCTCTTTGTTCTTACCCTGGAAGGAGAGAATAAAAACACAGCTCCATTACAGGCCTCGCACTGCCCACACATTCCTTTCCCCCTCGGTAAAAACGAGTGTGTAGAAAGCTGATGTGCAGCAAGTACGGTGGGCACCTTTGTGCCCAACCCTTTGGGATGGCAGTGCTTTTCCCAAATGCCTTCCTAAGGCTCGGGCCAGTCCCTCTAGGCTAGGGTTGTGCCTGATGAGGGGCAGGACACAGCACTGCACCACGTGTCTGAGCTTCTGCGGGCGCAGGGGGTGATCCTGGCAGTCACCCAGCCAAAGCACTCTCTCCTGGTCTGCACAGCTCATGCTAAGGCAGCATGAGAGCAGCCAGAACGTGCCCTGGAGCAAGGTGGGCTGAAAGTCAGGGATCACTGTCCGGTGCATTATGTTAGGGGTCACAGTGCATCTGCTGAGCAATACGGAGGCCACAGCCATCCAAAAGCAATCCAGCTAACTGGTCCCTGCAGTCAGATCCCCTTTTCTATTTGAAGAATTCAACAATTCCTTCCACAAACTCAGCATCTCTCCCTCACCTTATCCTTCTGCCAGGACCCAGTGACTCGGCTCCGCAGGGAACTCAGACGTCGCATCACCTTTGTGCCTTTCTCCGCTTTATCGCTTTTTCCACTGTCCTCATTTCTGAAACAAGACCAAAAACATCTTAACTAAGGGGAAGTTAACTGGCCAAGCACAGTTCAAGGAGACCACTGGTAGAGTTCATCTGAAGCTTTACTTTAGGACCCCATCTCTGACCTTTCCATCTCCTGGAGGATCTGGTTCAGCATCAGTCATGACATTTATTAATGGGACACTTGCACATAAGGAGTTGAACTTTCAAATTATTTGTGCGAGTTCTTGCTATTTCTGTACTTTTGTTTGGTGCCATGCACAATGAGGCCCTGATCCTGGATGAACCCCTGCAGATACCAGTGTCCTGCACACAGTATCAGCAGGGCAGCAGAGCATAGATGGAAGTGGGCTTGCAATCAGTCTGCTGTGGGAACACAGCGTGTGGGTTACCGTCTGTCTCACTTACTCATTGGACAGGAACTCAAACCAGGTGAGGTTTTGCTGGGAAGAATCGCTGCCTTCTTGCACACAAGCTCTCTGCTTTGCCCTGTGCAGGGAAAAGACATCAGGCAGACAGCAAGGAACACAAGAGGAGAACTTTTGAGTCAGCAGAAAGGCTTATCTTTGGAGTCGGGGCAGGAACATGTTTAGAATTACAGAAGAGGCATGAGAAATGCTACTTCTCCTTGCAATTTGACCCTAGTTTCACTGGCAGAATACAGCGATTCTGGTACCCTCGGGATTTGCCCCTCATTTGCCAGGTGGGTGCTAGGCAGACGTAGGACCTCCCCACCCACATCCCTCTCCCAGGCACACTTACCCATGATATTGTTTCAGCTCCTGAAGTACCTGCTGGACAATTAGCCTACCAGGAATGGGGCAAAATAAAAGCAGGGGATTAGAAAATGTCCTTGCAAAGAGATTCTGCACCCCACAAAGCATCAGGCGCTGGCTTACGACCAACTACTTAGCTGTGCCCCAGCATGGAGTGGGATCTCCTTTGCTATTGCATCTCCAGTAGCTGAGATACGCTCAAGAATCTCAGCCATCTCAAAACAGCCAGGACTGACAATACCTACACGTGGTCTGGGGACACGTGGTCCTTCTCCAGCATCTCCAAAGCAGGGGGTTCAACACCTGGAACACAAAATACTCTCAGCAGGGACCCTCGTTTGCCTTTGCAGAGCACCACGTTGCAAGCGCTGTGACTGGACCCTGTTAATCTTGCTGGGCTCCCACTCTGCCTTTCATGGGGAGAGAGACGTGCTGGAAACAGTGGGGGAGGAAAAGGAAAAAGCTGCATTGCATTTCTGTGAGGGAGGGGAAGGTTACCTCATTCTTCTGTGTTACCCCTCCCTTTTCCAGTCTGTATTACATTAACTTCTGAGGATCCTGCTTGCAGCTAGAGGGTAGGAGCTGATACCACCCCAGAGACCCTCCCTACGACAGCCAGCTTCCCCTCCACTTCCCAGGCTGTACTCTTAACAAGTCTCTACATCTTGCTCCGGTGCAGTCCTCGTAGGTGGGAGAGGTTAATGGATTCCAGCAGCACAGAGAAGGCCAAAATTAAGTTTATGGGAGCTAGGGTGCCTCTGTTTTTCTAAGACTCTTTGGCTTTCAGTACAGAAACCAGAACCTGCCAGCCTTGTCCCAAAGCCAGCTGCACACGGTGGGTTAGTGAAGGGCAATGCTGTCAGAAGGGGCCTGCACACAGCCCCCCATTATTTGGGGTACAGGAAAAAGGGCACATTTAAACCCAGGCAGGTGAAGCAGTGCCTTTTGTTCCTAGGATATCACCTTTGCCTTGTGCGAGTAGGCAGTGACCAGTGCCCCAGCCAGAGAGGTTATATGGCAATGTGTCACTGGGGATGGGCATGTCTGAGCTCAGACTGCACTGTTAGCCAGGATCAGACTCAAACTCAGCGTGACTTTTTATTTTAGGGGCTCCTGGGACTGTGTAGAAGGGAAGGGCAGAGGATGTCTAGGCTTGCAGAGGCTACATCTCCAGTTTTTTTATCTTCTTAGTCACAAACACCTTGAACTCATTTAATGCCATATATATATAGTATATACCAACCTTCCACAGCTGGAAGAGAAGTGTCAAAACTGCAAGGTATGGGAGGGGAGGCAACCGTCTCGCAGGCCGATGGGACAGACTTTGACCTCCGTCTCTTCCCGTTGTTGCCACGTTCCTGGAGAAGTAAAAAGTCATGGACATCTTTGGTCCTTTGTGCACCAAGGGGGCCTCCATCGGGGCACAGCATGGCTGGCAAGGTGCAAGGCAGGGAACCTTGACCGAAGTGCCAGTGACCATCCCTGCCTTCCCACAGCCTCCTACCCTGGGAGCCCCAGGGCAGATCCCCTTGCTGCATGGTTTGATACCTCTGGTATACAAGAGCACAGGATTAGATCAAGACCCAAGATAGCACTGGGAACAGGCTGACTCCTCACCCCTTCCCTCTCTTGTTTTGTCAGGGTTATGATGATAGGACACCATAAGGCCCAGCTGGTTTTTGACTTCAGGTGTTGGCTCCAGGGAGGCTGAAGCAAGTGACACTTGGCCAAAACCTTCTTATGCACTTCTCACTTTTATAGGATGTGTAGCACTGTGATACAATTGTCCTTTTCATGTGAGTTGAATCCAAAGAAATTCCCCAGAAGAAAGCAGTGTGAAGGGGCGGGGGGGGGGGGGGTGTGTGACACTGCTACACTGCTGTCTTCAACTCCCTGACAGAGGATTATAGAGAAGATGGAGCCAGAGTCTTCTTAGGGGTGCACAGTGACAGCATGAGAGGCAACAGGCACAAGTTGCAGCAAGGGAAATTCCAACTAGATTTGTGGGAAAAGAGGGCTGTGCATCAGCCAGCTCCCAGGGCCTTTATCCTGCAAGAAGGGGCAGTTTGTCCCAAAGCAGAGAAAGCTCATCCTTGCTGAGATTCCTGCAGACCTCCTGGGACACCTGGTTCAATGCTGGCATCAAAGGAGTCCATCCTACAGCTGACACC
This sequence comes from Grus americana, assembly GCF_028858705.1. Taxonomy (NCBI): domain Eukaryota; kingdom Metazoa; phylum Chordata; class Aves; order Gruiformes; family Gruidae; genus Grus; species Grus americana. The sequence continues at coordinate 2,817,321 of NC_072879.1, forward strand.
TGCGTGTTGGTGACTTCTGCACCCCCAGCTTGCCCTGCTGCCGATATGCACACAGCTCTCGCACACTCACCACCTCCTCCATGCCAGGGCTGACCGTGAGGTTTGGGCACAACGGCTCTATTTCCACTTTGATCACCATGCCACCCCTGCCGCTGCTCCAGGTTTCCAGTTCCCCTTTGGGCAGCTGAAGGGACACATGAGGCTGTGGGCAGGACCGGCTCCCCTTCTCCACATCCTCCTGCTCGGGGTCGCTGCCCATCTCTGTGGCATCCAGGCTGAACCTAATTCAAGGAAGAGGAACAAGCCAGGTTATCAGACCATGCCAGGCATGGCACAGCCCCTGCAATGTCCTAGCCTTGGGTGAACCATCCTAAAGAGCTCATGCAACCGGGACAAGGAGGGTCACCATGGCAGGCACATGAAAAAGGAAATGCCAGGAAGCATCAGCCTGGACACCAAGTCCTGAGCCTGTTAAAAACAGCTTCTCTGGCAGCCATCAGCGAGTCCATGAGCTCCTTGGTCACCCGGGATGTTTAGTGCTGGATAGCTCGTGCTGATCTCTTAGCAGCCCCTGAGACTGAGCAGCCACCCAGACAGCAGCCTGCCTCGCCTGCGTGAGAGCTGCTGCCCTGCTGGCTGCAATGCCAGGAAAAGTCCCTCTGGGCATTTAGAAATGGCAGATGTTGTTGTTTATTGAATCATCACTGTGGCGTCATGTCATAAATCCTGCCTCCCACCGGGGCCCAGCTTCGAGGAAGGAAAAAGAAATCCTTTTCTGGGAAATGAGGGGTGGACCAGCTCCCCCAGTGCCCCACGGTTTCCTGACCACCAAGTGCTGTTGCAGTGCCAACAACATAGGAGCAAAATGATGGATAGGGCTCAGTGGAAAATCTTACTGTCTGCATGGGTTCTGTCTGCAGATCACTGTCACTTCGTTCCTGTTGCCAGAGACAGGCTTAAGGAAGCATTTGCTTAGGGGACAGCGGGGCGTATTCCCCATCCCTGGCCTTGTGCTCACACATGCTTAATCATCCAGCGAGGGGATCCAGCGAGTCCCTGCCACTGACAGCCGCTCTGTGCCCGCCGCTGCTCATGTGCCTGTTACACAGCACAAACTGTGAATGATCCACGGCCCATGGAACAACAATAGGTCTGAGAACCAAAGTCTGAGCTTGATAAAGAACTGCCAAGATTTCAGGCTGAGATAATTTTAGGGTACCGTATAAGGAGGAGAGATTTAAAAATAGTCCTTGTTGGCTTGCACCTAACTCCCAGTCATCCGGGAGATCAATACATTCGTCAGGAGGGAAAGCATGCATGTAGGAACCTGGAGCCCAAGGCATTCACGTGACCAAAGCACAGCACGGCAGTAATGCCAGGCCTGGAAACTGCTCCCAGCCAGAGCTCAGCATCACGCTACAAAATACACTCCTCTGCAGCCACGTGGAAGACAAAGGGCTGGAGGACAGGCCCCACCAAGCCGACTCACAGACAAGAGAAAAAAGCGCTTGACAGAGCTCTCTTAACTCCTCTGGGGTGGGCACGGTTCCCTTTGAGCCAGAGGATGGAGGCCATCAGGGCAGCTGATGCTGTTCAAGGTTCCCTGCAGACAGAAATGAGCTCTCCCCAAATGAGAGATCCTCTTCTGGGCCCCAAGACCAGGAAAAGAGTGTCTTCCAAGGAGATACTAAAGCCTCTTGCTGCCCTAGCATTGGTCCCTCCACATCCCACCCAACACGAGCAGTAGGTGTCCAGCTGCTTTGGCAGATGCTGCCAAGGGAGGGAGACCACCCAGCAGCAGCTAGAGCTCAGGGCAGTGCGATCGCTCCAGCCTCACACAGCATCATTGTACCATATACATCAAATATCACCCACAGCCCTGCTTTACCTGCGCTTGCAGTCCACAGGTGATAAAGGGCTCTCCCAGCTGTGCCTCCGAGAGGTAGACATAGACCTCACCAGCGTGGGGAAGGACTCCTTGGCTTCCTGCAGGTCCAGCTCTTTGCCTGCCTCTGCAGGACACTCGGAAGTGCCGGTACCATCTTCCGGCACCGCTGCACAGGAGGAAACGTGGCCTTTGTTCAGAAAGCGGCAGTCGGCTTCACCGTAACGTACTGAGCAGGAAATGGGATTGGAAAAAGCAACATCCACAGACATTTTGCTCAGAGCCCCTGGTCTCTCTTCCAATAAGCGAATAGCAGACACAGCCTGGGTTGCTTGTTCTGGCTGCACTGCCGTCTCTGGTGCTGTTTTGGCAATCGTTGGGCTCAGGAGTCCCAGATCTCGGTAATACTCTGTGCCATGGAGAGCAGAGTCTGAGAGGAGATCCTCCGTGCTGCTGTGCAAGTCCACTGCTGGGACATCCAGCTCTGTGGAAGATGAGTCCTCCTGCAAAGGCCATGACAGCTTAGCCTGAGCACACAAATCCCATCTGAGAGCCCTGCACGCCTCCTGCGAAGGGGGAGACCTCCCGTGCGGAGCCAGAGCTGCTCTTCTGTCCCTCCTCATGGCCAAGAGCCCACTTGCAGCTAGCAGGGCCAGGCCTGCAGCTGGGTTTCTCAACCCAGACTCTCTAATAGCAGCACTTTCCTACTGCACCTCACAGCCAGACCTGCCCCAGCCCCAGCAGCTCGGCTTCCTCCAGCCCCCGAGATCTCGCTGGGCCTTATTCCCCCTAATGCCAATGTGAAGCAGAGAGTTACAATTTCTCCCAGCAGCAGAAGCAATATAACCTTGTATTCCTTGACTGTGTGGATCTGGACCCCTTTGCCCCATCCTTATTCCACCACAGCCCCTCTGATTATGGTGCTGACCACCCGGTTTGCTCACCCCAGCCCCTACCTTGCATGGTGGTAGCAGAAGGAAAGGGGACACTTGCCTTTTCTTCAGCCATGCTGCTGCAGAAAGTGTCATCCTCAGCAATCAGGGACGGGAGGAAGCTTTTGGGGTTGTGATACTCCAAAGTAGGGGTGCTGCGGTCAGTGAATTCCCGTAAGCATGGCTTGCAGTCGGACCCTGCAAGACAGAGAAGGTCAGAGCGTGTGAGCAGATGGCCAAGACGGATGTGAAACCAGCCAGGCACAGAGAGGTGACATTAGGCAGCACTGAAACGCTCCATGTGGCCCTCTGCTCCCTCGCCCCTTGCAGACAGGCACTGGCAGGCTATCTCAGGACCTCGGCAGCCTTGATCCTGTGGGAACCCGGCGCAGGGGTCCCCTAAGAGCAGAGACTTCATCCCTCAAGCCACTGCATGTGCAAGGGCAGAGACCAGGCTTGCACCATCCCAGCCAGACCCTCGTAGGATGTCCTATGCTGCAGAGGCTGTTTCCAAAGTAAAACAGAAGAGTTAAGCACACTGTGACAGCTGTTATTGACATTATGGACCTTTAAAGCAGGAATCTGTGAAAAAAAATAAATACTGACTGATGTTATTTTCATCCTTAAGGAATAAAGGGTGCCACTGGGAGGCCAGACTGGAGGCACATTAGTGGCTCCAGACAACGCTAAATGAGCAGAGCAGTAGCGCGAACATGTAATTCTCCTGGTGCTGGCGTTCTCATGTGGATTTTCCCCACTCAGGAGTGCTAAGCGTGCGTGAACCTGAGTGTGTGTACACCATCTGATAATTCACTGGGAAACAAAAACAAGGTCTGGATGTGCTTCATGGTACAATAGATGGTCCAGCTGACTGAAGCACATTCCTATGTAACGAGACACACTGTAAACCTTAGCCATGATCTCTAAACCATCGCATGACTCACGGAGGCCTTTTATTCCTTCGAGATACATACAGTTGAGGCGAATGGAAAAAAGCCAGGCTGTTGGCTGAAGAACCGTGGTGGATCTCTGAAGGTGGAGAGAACAATAGCAAGAGACTGTAAGCGGCCATATCTAGCCAACGGGAAAAAAACAGCAAGAAACTGCTAGAAACCCATCATACTCCAGGAAAGCCAAGTATAAAAAAAAATGAATATGAGGAAGATACTGTTAAAAAAACACACTCTTGGAAATCTTGCATCCTGCTGTGGGTTTTAATGCTATGCAATGCAGCCAGAAATTGCGTGGTGCCAACTAGAAAAAGGCAACAAACGTGAGGGAGAGTTTGGAGGTTTGTTCCTTGGATTCTGCTGCACACTGCAGATGCCAGATTTTCTGTTTTAAGGAGTGTTTGGTGTGTTTAAACGTATGTGGTAATTGCAAATGAGGGTCTATAAATAATATAGAAAGAAAGCACTCTGTGAAGCCACTATTTTAATTAAGGGTTTTCTAACTATAAGAGCAGGGAAAATTTGAAACAGGCTTTCTAGCAAGGTTATAGAATTTACTTCACAAGACTTTTTTAATTAATAGACAAATTTCCACCCAGGATGTCCATGAGCCACATCTGTAATGCTCTATCTATAAAACTGGGGGAGGTTTACTGAGCTATTGAACGTCACCTTTTGCTTTCCTCAGATGCACCTGGATTGCCTCTAATCACCTTGTAATCAAAAATCAGCATTTTGAAGTGAAAACACATTCGAACCAGTGCAGGTTTTGGCATTAGCGTGGAGGAAGCTGAGCAGCCAAAGATGTCAGTGGGCAGTAAAAGCCACTGAACCCCCAAACAGGTTGGGAGGAAGGCTGAGGTAGAAGGAGGAGCAACCAGATGATGGGGAGGATCCCAGGGGGACCAGGACAAACACTGCTTCCCCTCAAAGCCCAAGGAAGGAAGAAAAAGGAGATTCCCTGCCCTAGCCATCCCTTGCAGCAGCGAACTACCCACAGAGAATGCAGCAAAGCCCCGAGAGGCGGCAGGGAGGTAGCTGCAGGAGCTGACAGAGGCCAGAGCCCTGGCCCACAGGTTTAGCTAAAACAAAGAGGTTTTTTTCCTCCCAGGCAGGGTCCGGCTGTCCTGCCAAGGCTACTCTGGGCCTGCACCAGGCTCCAGGCTGCAGCTCTGAAGTGGATCCCTGGAACAGAGTCAGCTCCTCAGAGATCTGGAAAATATTCCGTGTGCTCTGCCTGTGCCATGTGGGGCTCGGGATTCGGCCAAGACATAGGCTGCAGTCAACAGACCCCCTCCAGGCCCACCAAACAACTTATATCCTCCTTGGAGATTTCAGACACTCCCGTTCAACACGTGATAAATCAGGTTTGCAGCCAACCTCCGGTGAACTTGGCGGCAGCGGCCGTTAGGCAGCAGCACACAGCGTGCACAGGGCTACAGCGATGGGGAGACCATTTTAGGCAATGTGTGAGCGCCAGACATGACAATTCAGGGCTCCCCGCATCTAACGCCTCAGTTGGTTGATGCTGGGCTGGCACCATCTATAGAGCCGAGCTGTGCAGACAACTCAGGCAAGGGGGGCGCTGCTGGAGGGGCTCACGAGGGAAAAACGCTTTCAGGCATCAGGTTCTGGCATGATGAGCAGGGAGAGGCCAGCATGGAGCATGCACAGGAGGGAGGCAGGTCTGAGGGGCTGTGAACATCCCTAGATCCATGACTGAGGTGGTCACTCGTATATCGGCAAGTATGGCAAACTCTGGAGCCTCTGGATGCTCCTGGACTCTGTGCTTGAGCCTGTTTGGAAGGACCCAAGCTCCGTCTAGCTGCGGCATGGTGGGAAGGGGATGGAGCATCTCAGCTCCCCAGGCCCTGGCAGACAGCAGCGTTCACCTTTACTCAGCTGAAGCTGGAGATGGGATGACAAAATGACACTTTCAAGAACGTACGCTGTTTGCTTTAGGGGAACATTAAGCAGATTAGGTATTGCAGTTGCTTAATTCGCCTCTGGCTGGAAACCATAAAAGGTTATTGCTGCAGGGAGCAGCCTCAGCAGAGGAATTCCCAAGGCAGAGTTGGGGAGGAAGCATCGCTGGCTGGGCCGGGCAGGTCCTGCACACGAGCGGGGCCCTGCTGCACTTTGCCAGAACTTCCCGGCAGGAGAAACGTGATGACTCTGGGCTCCTGTGTGGGGAGGAAGGAAGTAGTGACAGGCATCCGCTGCATGTGACAGTCTGGGACAGTCTCGAGGGTTTTGATGCTGTGGGGACAGTGGGATCAGCCAGCCGAGCTGGTTTGTCTCGAGGAAGAAAACTCCATGTTGCTGTAACTGCACACAAGGCCACTGGGATCCAACAAAGATTTAAATACTTCCAATTCAGACCTACAGTTGAAACCTCCCTCCTGCCACTGCTGATTTCCCTTGCTGGAGAGGCACTCACAAGTGTCACAGCAGGAAACAGCACCCGAGCAGCCAGCGGTGGAACGAGCTCTGCCAGCCATGACCTGTCCTCACCTGTCCGCTCCATTGCCTGGTGCAGGATGCTGCCAGTCCCTGAGTGACCATGAAGCCAGGCTGGCGCTGGCAGGGGAAACACGAGGAAACGTGGGATGGGAGCTCTCGCCATGTGGGTCACGTCCTCCAAGCATCAAACACTCTCTGCGTTTCCACTGGGGAAAGGCCACACCAAACACAGCGGGACAAAGGCGCTGGTTAGTTCTGCTGAAGTGAAACGATCCCAGGAGGAAGACCAGAGCGTCTGGGCATTTCCCAGCAATCAGAGGTAGAAACGGTTGGGAAACCATGGAGAGCATTATGAACAAGAAAAAAAAGTTATTCCGTCTCCTGCTGACCCCACACCAGCTGCCCTTTATGTACTGCCCTGCTGGGAGTGCAGAGCTATAGGGTAAAACCTCTGTGAAGCAAGTGCTAAGCTCGCTGAGCCAAAATGGGATGAAGTACAGTCCTTCGCCTGGTCTGGGCCCCACGTCATCGGCCATTGGCACCGGTGGGGATTGGCTCATGCGGTGCGGGGTGGAGGAGGGGAGAAGATAAGCTGTCCAACAGTGTAACATACTGTACAGCGAGCTGCTGTCTTATCACTGCATTTGGGGCCTGGGTTTTGGGCATGAAGGGCCAGGGGAGTGGGGAGCCAGTGCGGTCCTCACCTCCCTCTCAGCTGAAGGGTCTCGGCAGAGCTGAGGGGGATTCGCCGCCCCTCTGATACTTGCCAAGTCACAGGAAAAAGTCACCGTGCAGCTTCTACCAGTGACTCTGCCAGGCACTGAGGGAAGGTCCCATGCGGACCAGTGACTGCCACGGTGCAGAACGCCAGTGCCAGGAGAGGAGCTGAGCCAGACCGGAATGTTTTGTGCCCACAGCACAAGCCCCAGTGGGACAAACTGCTCCGCAAGCACTTGCTGGGGGGGAGAGGGTTCTACTGAGACACCCTCCAAAGCAGCCAGCGTTTGCAAGCACCGTGAGGCCAATTTATTTATTATAGAAATTAGCCCACCTGAGCCTTCCCAGTGAGCCCATAACTGCCCCAGCAGGCATGGCACTGGGGAGGCTGGAGTGGGGTGTCCTAGCCGGGGCTCACCACAGATCAGAGTCTGCATCACCTGGCCTCCTGCTCTGAATTAACCTTCCCTGGACTGTTCACAGTTTGGATCTTGTTCTCCTGCACATCCACATCAGAAGAGAACTGGGGAGTGGGGGAATAACGAGAGAGAAAGAGTATCAAGAGCTCTAATGCCACAGATAAAGGTACTCGAAAACATCAGCCTGAAGGCAGCATTTGCAGGTGAATACAGCAGTGTCCATCTCCTCCAGGACTGCAAATGTCTCACTTCCCAGGGCTCTCACTTCCCTCTTCCCAAGTCACGGCACTGCGTGCAGGAACGAGGCCAGTTCACACCATTGCTGGCATTTCCCGTCCCCACTGTTGGACACTGTGAGCCCAGACTCTGCTCCGAACACGGGGGCTGTGCTCGGCAGCCTGCTCCGAAAGACCGGAGGAATCTTTTCCTCAGCATCTGCTACAACACCAAACTCTCGACATAAGGCTCAGCCCTCGCCAGGCAGCCGTGCAGAGACAGCTGTCTGCAAACCCTGGGACCTCCAGCTCACTGGCAGCAATGAAACAAATTTATTACAAAACCAGAAGGCTGATATTTAACCCATTACCCGGCTCCTAAAAGTGTTAACGTGCCTTGAAAAGAAGATGGAACAGAAGGAAAAGCATTAACCAACACTTTGGCAGTGTCCCTTGCAGAGAGGCGCGGGGTGCACCCAACACCAAGCCCTCCCTGGGGACCCCCAGCACTCTTTGCTACCTGCTCGTCCGGGACAGGCTCTCCCGACCGCCCTGCAGTAGCGCAGCTCCTGACACACGGCTCAGACCGCTCTCCCCGGGCACAGGCCATTACCTCGCTTAAAGGACCATCTCTTCTTCCAGCGCTTTGAGAACGACGGCCAGGAGTGGTTGAGCAGCGAGTCTGACATTTGGGAGCCCTCCTGAGCCCCGTGCAAGGTATAACCCCTAGCAGGAGACGACAGCACAGAGCACGGCAGAGCTCAGCGCGGTCTAAGGCAGCACTGCAGGCTGCAGCCCAGGGGCTGCCAAGGGGGGAGTGGAGAAGCCAAGTGTTTTGTCAGAAGTATCAGCTGATGGAAGCTGTAGCCAGAGAGAAATTCCTGGTCTCTGGCGTTCCCACCTGTGTGACGGGTCAGTAGCTTCCTACAGTGGGGCCTCGGGGATTAGTGGCACAAGAGCACACACAACCCCCGAACACTGCTCCAGCCTCGCAGATAGAAACAGAAAACAAGCTGTTAACACACCATAACCCCCTTCCCCTCTCTGCTCCATTCACGATTATCAGCTGTCAGCCTGATAAACCACCACCTTCAAGGCAGTTCTGCAGGGGCAGAACTTTCACCTGGCTAAGCATCACCTTCACCGTCAACGTAGGGTAAGAGTTAAGACCACAAGCTTGATATTTGCACCTTTGGCATCATTTTCAAGTGCCACAGCAGAGCCTCTGCAAGGGAAGGCACGAGACCCTGACCGTCTGCAACATCAGCAGCATCTTGCAGCTCGCAGCAAGTCCCCATCCCCTGGTGAGGACCTTTCTCCAAGTCCTTCTCAGCTCTCCCGCACCAGGACGCAGGTGGGAGCTATCTCCAAACTGCCCAAGAGACCAAGTTCCCCACCCTGAGGTTTCCAAGCCCGCTGCTCCCCATTGGCACCAGCCGCACAGCCGGGCCTGGCTCCAAACTTTGCTCTCAACCCCTTGATGAGGCTGAAGCAGCTGAGTTTTACCCCTGGGTGGCTGCTGGGCTCCTGGGCCAGACCGAACCTTCTCCCTGCTGTTCAGCTCACGCTTGTGGCCTCGCTGAGCGGAGCCCAGCCAGTTTGGGAACAGCCACAGGCACCCCATGGCATGGAGCCCTCACTGGTCTGGTATTATGCAAAGGCGGGTAGTGAAGAGCATTTCCCTTTCCTGGCCACAAACCCCAAAGCGTGATCTGCCCAGCACAGCCCTCCCCACATCCCCTCTGCGTCGATATCCCCGATATCACGGGTGCCCAGACCTGGAGTGGGCAGTTTGGAGAGGGATTTGGGGCACCCAGGCATGGACCCCTCTTGTGCCCAGCCCAAACTGTGGGTGGCACCAAGGTGACCTTGCAAACCTTCAGCTGTGACACAGCGGGAGATGAGAGCAGCACCTGTAGGGTGTTCAGCCACCCCAGCACTGCTCCAGAGCCACCCATGGGGACATACTGTGGGTTAAACCCCAACCTCATCTCCTCCTCTTTCCTCGCAGCAGAGTGAAGCTCCTTGTAGGCTGCGGCTCCCCAGCCCACCTTTTGCCTTCAAGCGCATGCAGGGGGGGAGGCTGAATGAAGCCCAGGACTTTTGGCTCCAAGACAGACTGCTTCCTCACGAGGCCTCGAGGAAGATGAGCAACAACCCCGTTGTGGTGGTATGGAGCTTGTGCAGAGAGTGACTTACCCTGAGGACTGGCGGCATCTCTCTGGTGGGTTCCCCATGCATCCTTGCACCTGACAGCCCTGGCTTCTTCTCCAGCTGCTGGTGCAAATCAAGAAGCGGAGACTCATCAGGGAAGCAGCAGCCGTGCAGCCGGTTTGCTCACGGGGGCCTCTGGCTCAACCATCTCACCACTTCCCCTTTCTGACGGCACAAACAAACCCGCCCCTCCCATGCTGCTTTTCCTTCAGTGGCAGCCCCGGTGCTGCCCCAATGCTCGCTCCCACCCTCGCGGGCATCGGGGCTCTGGGAGGGTCCAGCAGAATTGGCCAGAGGGGGTCGTGCACCCCAAAACGCCCGGTGCGGGGGGCCTGGAGAGCTGCTGAACCAGTGATGGCTGCAAGGACAGCAATTGCCACAAACTGCTTCCTGTTCCGTTCAGAGAAAAACCGCTTTATGCACGCTGTGAGACTGGCACACACGGCTGAGCCTGTGGGCTCGTTGCACCATCACTCGTTAGCCTCCTGCCAGGGGCAGCAAGGCCTCGCACAGGGCTCCTGTTAACGAGTCCTTCATCTTTGCTGTTATGGGTTGACTTTGGGCAACAACAGAGACCTTGAAGCTCAGCAGGTCTCAGTCCTACACGGGATGAAGCAGTAACAAGGCACAGAAATGCCCATGCTGGCCATAGGCATCCGTGTGGGTGAGAGACAGACACTTCAGCTCCCAAAGTGAGCGTGGTTCGGGACGAGGCAGTGATCCCCCTGCCCTCGCCGTGTGCGGTCCGGCAGGCAGAGCCCTCAGCACAGCCATTCGCTCCTTCCCAACAAGCCCCGTGGGCTGATGCATGCTCCCCATCCCACCGCCCCGAGCACACGCCAGCCCTGGCCAAGCCCTAATCAGAACAAGATCCACTCACACTCCAATTACTCAGAGACCGCAGCTTTGGCAGCGCTTGGAATAGCAATTACCCCGTGCTCCAGGAAACCGCAAGAGCAAAGAGGAATTAACGTTTAATTTCTCTGAAGTCCACAAGAGCTCGATTAGTATCAGAGATCAGGGCTGCTCCTAAAGACCAGGCAGCTGCCCTGGCTGACGGGATGGTGACTTGTCCTCAGCTCAAATGAGAACAAATGAGATCTGCTCCTCCTGCCCCATGTCTGGCATGGTTTGGGGGTTACCAAAGTAGAGCTGTGCAGGCAGCCTGGAAGAGCGATGAGGGATAACAGCGCGAGGGCTGGCCGAGCCTTGGCAGCTTCTCCACAGCATCCCAGAGAGGCCAGCGGGCAGCAAACCTCCCATGACAGCAAGTCCAAGTTTTGTGGCTTTGCTTAATTTTGCATTTTAGGATCCCCAGAGAACAAGCCTGTGCCAGAAGAAGCAACTCCAAAACATCTTAAAATACCAGTTTGTTTCTCATCTCTCTCCTGGTAGGAGAATTCCAGATGGGCTTAGGAAAGAGCTGAAGGCCAGCTGAGCTCCTCGGTGTGTCCGGACAGGAGGTGGGCAGAGCACAGCCAGCTCCGGTTGCCTTGTCCAGTCCCACGTTCAGAGGCACTAGGTGGCATCAGCACTGCACATTTTCTGTTCAACCAGCACCATCATCTCCCTCCCAGCCCATCCCAGCCCTGGGCTGAGGAAACCGTTACTGGAACTTGTCAGGGACCAGGGCCAGGAGCATGGTTAGGATTCACCTCGACCCTTCCAAAAAAGCAGCACTTTTTGCAAAAACAAAATCACGCTACTCACTTTGATAACAATTGATTGCACGCGTGTCCAACGCTATCTCTGGGTCCTTCTGAGGGGCAGGCTGGGCACGACAGAGCTCCACGTGTGTCCAGAGCAGCCCCAAACTGCACATTCAGGTTGGGCAGGAAAAGACCATCGCCAGGGCCGAGGCACGAAGGGCCAGGGCTACGGCACAGGCTGCCAGCCAGGCAGCAGGGCAAATCATACTGTGCCTGGACAGAGCCATGGGGAAGGAAATATTAAACCAAACCCATTAATTCCACCAGCTGCGTTGCTGCAGCATCCCACTCGGCCATCAGCCCCCGGCTCGGGCGGTGGCGATCCCAAGGCTACGAGGAACAGGACGACACTGAACGATTTTGCTGAGTGGAAGGAAAGCAGGATACCTTAACTGAGCAATGAAATAGTGAGAAAAAAAAATAGCAACAGTAAGTCCTCCACCGCGTTGGTGCAGCTGATCAGGAAGGAAATCTCACCTCTGGTGAAACAAAACAAGATTTGAGTTCAAAAGATTTTACCCTTCGAGTGGCCTGCTGCAGAGCAGAAGGTGAGATGGTTTCCGGGGCAAATCTGGTTACAGCAAGACAGGGATGAAGCAGATCCTCCGACTTTTTTTTTTTTTTTTTTTTTTAAATTGCCTACAGGGAGGGAAGCCTGGGTGCGTGCACTTGGAAATAACAGAATTACAGCACAGAGCAGCAGCTCTCGCTGTTTCAGGCAGAAGGAATCCCTTTACCAATGTTTACCCGACGGGATCAGGCTGCTGAGAAGCCCACGGTGAGGACGCAGCCCAGTGTGGATCATCCAGGCCACCGGGCAGAGGAGTTAAACCGGTTCAGACCACAAGCCTAAAATTGGCAGATCTGGTGTTGGTTTTTTTTAACACCATTCATTTTGCAACTGAAAGTATTGCTTATTCCAAAATACGAATTTAGTGCTTTCTCTGTGGTAAAGCAGCATTCAGTGCTGCACAGACAGCAGACACAAAATGAACAGAGTTATTCTTGGATAATTTATTCAGAATTTTAATATAAACAGTTAATTGTTCAATATTCTGACACACAGCAAGATTTTTTCCTTAATATTCAAAGATACTTTCTGTACATGTCACTGCTTGGCTCTTATATATGAAAACATTGAAAAAAAACCAAGGGGGAAGGTTTTTCTTTTTTTTTTCCTTCCTTTTAAAAAAAAAAAAATCATGGCACATTTGATCCTTTATTTCAAACAAGAGGTATCTGCAATACTATTTGTATTCTGGAACCTTAGATATGCAAAGAGAAAGGTGGGAGCAGCAAGATTAAACAGAAAAAGAAAAAAAAAAAGACTTCACAGAACATCACTTCACGTGTAACTGAAACTGTCTTTAGTTTCTTTAAGTGCAAGCAGAAAGCATTTGCTTTTGGCTGTGTTTGATAAAGCCGATGTCCAGTACCCCCATCCATCCACGTCCTCAAACACAAACCAGTTTTGATACTCCAAGAACAAAATCATTCCCCAAACTAAAGCAAAAGGAAACGCTTTTCCTTTTTAAAGAACATTCTCTCTTTTCAGATTTAGAAGTGGCCTTTCTAAAATTCCCTGTCAGCCAGGCTGCACGGGACTCGGTTATGGCAGAAGAATTCATCACCTAAGATGGTGGAAGTGCCATGGATGCTGCTGGGAAAATCTGGATTACCTGAAAAGCTTTGGTATCGAGCCCAGCCCAGGCCTCTCAGGTGATCAGTCCTGAGCTCAAGCTTTACTGGTGACACCAGGACTTAACAGGGGCTGGGACTCAGCAAGCTGGGACTCATCTGTGCCCACATTTCAGCTCCGCTGGTGGTTTCTTTTAGCTGCCAGAACTATCCCAGGTCCTCCCAGCTGGCCGGACCCAGCTCCCACAGGGACTTTCTGGACTGAGAAAAAGAAACTTATTTCGTACCATCAGTGGGAACACTGGACTCGGAACAAAAACGACTACCAGAAACATAATTTCTTGCCGATTGCAAATCTGTTGGCAAAAAAACCCAACTCTGTAGGAGTTAATACTAACTTTATTATACAATATTTAAAAAGTCATTTTCTACCTGTCCCCTTATAGCTTGCATTGTGCTGCAGTTAATTTGCTGAAACTGCAAGAATAAGTGCTTACTTTGATAAGGACAAGCAATTTCATTTTAAAAAGAAATACACATTTAACGACAGCAGATTTGCTAAAAACGGTAGCTTTAGAATTGCTTTTGAACAGTCAGGTTCTTCCAAAAGTCAATTGTACGACTGGCTTCGCTCTTGTGATACGCGTAACAAGGCAAGCCGGAACAGAACAGGTCGAACGTGTTAATGTTCTGAGACCAACATTCACGTAGAATCCAAGCAGAGTTAACACAGAGCCAAGCAGAAGGTAATAAAAAGGCCAAATTCAATTAAGTTCATACAAATACTCAAACTAATCTTATTTTGAATTTCATGTATTTCTGAACTATTTCTTGATTCCAATCCATTCAACAGCTCCTTTCCCTGGACCACGCGCACAGGAAACTATTGGGGGGCATCGGCTCTTTTGCGGAGGGGACCGGGTTCCAGCCGTGGCTGTGCCTGCGAGTGTCCCCAGGGCGGCGGGCAGCTTCGAGGGAGGCTGGGATGCAGCGAGAGGATCAGAGGGATTTCTGCAGCTTCTTGCTCACTCCAGGCTCTGAACCGATTTCACATGGATCACGGGAGCACCTAGCACAGCCTTGAGAGTAAGGTTTTTATGGCACAAAGATATTTTACCTTCTGACTTGTAAAACAAGGTTCCAGTCTTGGTATCAGGAATCACTGCTCGCAGTGAAGGGCCCCTGAATACCTCAGGGTCCGTCTTCGTATCACAGTGACGTTAAGAGGGAACTCAATTGCGTCTCTCCCTCCCCTAAAACGGAGGCTCAAGAATAACCGACACAGCACCCTTCTTGCTCCTGTCTTCTCCTATTTGCCTTCATCAGTCAGGTCAATAACACAGTAAGCGACTTTAAGATTTTTTCCAAAGAGATACCAACATTAAATGCAACATACTAAAATTAAGCAAAGTGTCCCGTCGCTATAATACAAATTTAGGAGGAAAGAGATATGCTACCCATAAATTAAGAGTACCCTTTAGCAACCTAAAAGCAGCCTCTTCCATACCAACACAGCTGCTTTACGATCAACAGAAAATATCCTCGTTGCAGCGTGGTCTAGTTCTTATCACCCTTCCCAACCCAGTGCTGGCACAGAATTTATGTTATTAGCTCTTCTATTTTACAACACAACAGAGTATTTACAAGCAGCCAGGAAAGACGCGTTTCTAACCCAGCAGCCAAGCTTTGCAATGCTGCACTGTACTGCGAGAGAAGTACCAGATTTGCAAGAGGCGTTCAGGAAGTGGCAATTGAATTTAACGTGCAAACGTTTCTGAGAAACCTCTCCAGTCTCGCGCTTCAAACATTTGCTCAGAGAAAACACAGCGGAGCGCAGAAAGCTGTTCCTTATACCTCCTGCTTCACCAGCTTTAGAGCCAGTGAAGTTCTGGCTACTTGCTGTACCCTCCCTGTCCCCAGGCTGTGCACAGGCGGCTGCAGCTGCTCCTGAACAGGCTGACGTCTGTCCCGCTGACCGGTGCTGCCAGTGGGATGTTCTCTGCCCACAAAGGGCAGGATCCAACCCTCCAACAACTACCACCTCAGTAAGAGAAACCCCCCACATGGAGAAGGTTTCATCTAGAACATGCAATCTCAACTTGTACGCAAGCCCTGGTGTCTCTGAACAGGTACCGGCAAGACCCAAGGGAGGGATTTCAGCATCCCCAGGGCGAGGATCTTCCAACAATAGAGACCAAAGTATCAGCTGTGGGCTGAGAGTAAAGGATTTTCCAGAAGTGAGAAACAGGCTTTACAAATGACATTTGTTTATTCTCCCTAATTCTATAGTTGCGTAAGTGTAATCTTTACCAGCCGCAAGTGGCAACTGCTAGTGTTTTTTTTTTGTTGGTTTTTAAAAAGGGGAAAACCGCTATCCTCGCCACCAGCACCATACGCCTTTCCTCCCGTTTGGCACAACGTAGAAAGGATGACTGGAATAACCTTTACGCACAGTATTGGGTATAAACAACCGCTCTGTTTGGCGCAGAGTGAAGATGACAATGAGCCATGTGAACGGACTGCCTGTCCACAAAGCGAAACGCATATTCCCTTGTTCAGTGATCTGAGTGTTGCAAATCACGTGTACTCACAGGGCCAACCAATATCAACTAAATTTAAAAGCCAGACCCAATACGAGGTTCCAAGGTTTGGTTATAGAAAATATCTTCTACTCCCACAGTTACGATCACTGCAAGTGTTATCAGAACAAGGACATGCTGGGAAAGGTTTGTTTCAGGAGATCCTACAGGCAGGACTCTGGACAACCTGTGCACAGCGAGAAGGGCAGTGACCAAGCCACCCGCATCTGACAAGAAGGGCTGGTGACAGTCCCTGCTCTATGCTGGCAAACACTGCTCCAGAAGAAAGCGGTCTACTCCTTTCAGGTTTTTAGTTCACCGCAGTCCAAACATTTAAATAGCTTTTTTTTTTTTTTTTTTTTTTTAAAATCACAGCAGAACTAAGAGGATGACATCAGAGTATCAAATCCAAATTTGTAAATCAGTTCCTTTGGTCACTACTGCTCTGATTAGCGATAAACAGTGATGAGCCGTTCTCCTACCCATTCCCTTCGGTGAATGGTCCCTAGTATTGGAATCAGTTGATATTGATTTTCCCTGATTCACAATAGGTCCAGACCAGAATATTTAAACAGGTTTAGAGGTGCGTAGTATTAAAAATATCCTTAAGAAACACTGAGGTAGACTGCACCAGAACAGGACAAAAATAATCCCACCACATCCACCTGCCGAGATTTTACGGATACAAATTTACATGTTCTGTGTGTTTAAGAAAACTAATTGATTGTTTTTTTTTTTTACAGTGTTTTATATATTAAAATAAATTAAAAAATTCTAATAAGAAAAACTTCTCTTCCTTAGAAAAGTGTGAGAATATGTCTTCTTTCCTGCAGTGTAGTATAGAGCTGCTAAACAGTTACTACTTCGTAAAGCAGAAGAAATGTAAACGAGGCCTTTTGAAATCGAAGGTTCTGACCCATGTCTGGACTGCCTAATTTCCACCTAACTTTGTGAGCAACCTCTACCCTCCACCTCTGTCCGACCGGACCAGATTCAACTGGCACAAAGGCCCAATAGCTCGTGGTGGTGCACAGAGTCCGTCGTCCTCCCCTGACGTTGCACCGACCGGTTTAGCTGCAGCGCGGCTGAGCAGAGTGGGCTCAGAGAGGCGCTTTCCCTATGAACTCCAGCCCCTTTCATCGGTTACAGGGAGAAATCAGCAGCGCTGCCCAGGCTGGAATAAAAAGCCACACACACCAGCTTGGCGTCCCCACTCTGACCAAGTCAGGAGAACCTTGTTTTCTCCTGGCGGAGAGCACAAACTGGCTCTTGGACTTGTCCAGGAGGAGGAGCGAGCACCTCTCTCCCCCCTTAGAACCACCTCCTCTATGACAAGGGCCTGCAACAGCGATAATCTTCATTTCTTGCTTTAACACTTCTCCCCGCCAGCACACTCCCTCACCGCTATGAGACACGTTTAGTTTCACAATTATCGTCTAACATCTTACGCTGATCAGTTCTATCTTTTCACGCAAACAGCAGCAAAACCAAAGCACAGTCCAGAGCACGAAAGTTGACATCCCGAAGAGCTGAAAGCAGCCAGCTAACGCACGCATCCTGGGAAGCGTGCAGGACGGCAGTGCGGGTATCTCAGGAAAACATCGAAGACCTGCAGGCAGCACGAGGCCAGACGCCTGAGCAGCAGCAGACAGGCAGCAGGTAGCTAACCACAGTCACATTTAGCTTCTGCTTCACGTGCAGAGCCAAGAGCCTTCTGCTCTCCCCCCCTTCAGACTGACGTGTCTCTTTTTGTCGGTTAGAGCTCTTGCTCGTCCTCTCTTGTCGGTTGCTTCTGCGGCACAGAAGGCAAAGCAAGGGACGCAGGGGCGAAGGAGCAGTGAGACTCGGGACTGGGATGTTCTGGTGTCCTTCAGCCCCCAACAAGCGAGTGAAGTCCCAACTACTTTATCTCAGGGCTTCGACTGGAGCCAGCTGACTGCACTGTATAAATCATGAAACTGCGTTATAAAGCCTTGTCAAGTACAAACTTAACGTGTGCTTCATAGCTCCTCAAAGGGTAATCAGCTAAAATTAGTTCGTTCTGAAATCTTTGGACCACTTTAAGACCAAACAATTCCCCAAATTTTCCCCTCCCCGAAAGTCAATAATTTATATGAAGTTAAAATTTAAACCAAAGACATTTTTAAATATGTTACAACAAACAATATATATACTCAATGCTGTAAGGACAGAAAACTCCGTATCTCAGGTCAGGGGACTCCTACTTCGTTTGGTCTTGAAAGTACCCACAAATCTCAGATTTCTGCTCCTTTGGCTCCCAGCACATTTTCCTCATTTGTTAATGAGAGAAAACCTACTCCCAAGAGTCCTTAGTATAAAAATAATCTGTTTGGGATTCAGTCATTCCAGGGAAATGGGGGGAAAAAAAAAAAAGGTAAGTACACACTTCCAAGAAGAGGAAAGCTTCTGTGAGAACATACAAAACTTATGTACAAAAAAAAAGAAGTGTATATTTTCCTATACATATACACCCCACATATATATACTGCACACACGCACACACACGCACGCACCCCTGGGATTTAACCCATTTAAAAAGTATGAAAGCAGCAGCTATTGGTCAATCTGAGGATCTGGCGTGTCCGACTGATGTGTTGAATCCTTCAGCTGTAGTGAAGAGTATGCCTGAAAGCCTGGAATTCTACTGGAAAAGCTTTTGTCCTGCAGAAGTTTTGTTCCGCACCGTTACGCTGTAGCTCAGATACCAGCAAATTTCACGTCTTTTGTTGGCAAACGTGGATGCTCCTCCTTCAGTTTAACTTACACGGTCGTTTCCTGTTTTGAAACCATGGTTACAGAAGGGACAGCAGCCATGGAAACCTCTTCCATTTATGTTCACAGATAAATCCACTGACAACCAGTCAACTTGGGAAAAAAAAAAGTATTAATCATAATATGATTAAAAATCTGAAGTTTGTAGATGTGTGTCATACACTGTGGCAGCAATAACAAGAGTCCTGAGATTTGTGGAGGGAAAAAAAAGCAGACACAACCCTTGGGCCAAACAGGAAGCGTTAGGAAGGACTTGACCTGGGCATGGAGAGAATTCGCCCGTTTTTCTTGCCACCGTTCATGTGAGTGTAAGGTATGTGCTCTTCGTAGTTCCCCTTGAGAGCCATGGAGGGTCCATTGTCCCGCCCCAGGACTTTGTCCCTCTGCGAGTACGAGGAGGGATCGAGGGGAATGCTCTCCATGTTCTCAAAGTCCATCTCGTACTCCTCTGTTTCCAGAGGTTTGTTCTCCTCGCTGTAGAAGAACGAGACCTCGTGGAAGCTGGGGTGCAAGTCCTCCTTCAGCATCTCGATGATCTCGATGAAGGTGGGGCGCATCTTAGGGTTGTACTGCCAACACATCTGCATCAGGCTGTGCCTAGATCAGGACAAACAAGAGTCAGGGGTAGGAAGAAGCAGTTTCTGTCGGCAGGGCTGGCACAGACCAAGGCTGGTGTCCGTGTCAGACCACCCACCACACCTGCTACTCCTCTGACACTCCAAGTTGTTTGTTCACTTTCCAGTCTCCGTATTTGCCTGTAGATCCTGACACTCCTTTTTCTCTATTTCTGTCTAGATCAAAAAATTCCTTCCAATTCCTTCAATTGTTCTTAACTCAGCTTCCGAAGGAAACGGGGCTGCAGTTCACATACTCCGTGTATGCGTGCACGCACTTATAGTCAGGTCACAATTTTTTAATTCATTCAATTTTAATTTTAACTCAGCCTGAAAGATAACAAAGCTCCTAAAACTTCAAGGAAAATAGGAGGCTGTGCAGAAGACAGAGGTCCTGTAAACATCCCACCCAAAAGAAACGCTGTGGCAAGAGGTCATATGTTATCAGACACCATGGAGAAAGAACTTACAAGCACAAATAAAGGTTCAAACTGGAGTTTGACAAATGTCCAGGACAGCAGGCTTTTTTCATAAAGGTACTCACAAACCATGTTTATTTTTTGACTGTGGAAGTGCTGTTTTGGCCAGCAGCAGGCTGGGGTAAGAGGTTACCAGAACCAGTTACCCTCTGTGTTCCCTTTTCTAGCCAGGGCTCCTTCCCCTCATCGCTGCAGGCTGCTTCAGCAGTGGCTCCTTACACCCACCCAAACGCCCCAGCTCGGGTTGAACACTTAGTAATGGGATTTTTTTAATTACCCTGACAGAAGCAGCTTAGGGAGCATCTGGGTATGCAGCCATGCTGGGGACGCAGTAACCTCCAAGACAGTAAACCTCACGAGCAGCTGCAGAGAATAATCCTTAACCCTGGTGCACGACAACGTCTGGTTTCAGTTTGTAATCTCTGCGAGGTTTTTTTCACCATCGCCACGCAGCGCTCTCCTTTCTCCCTAACCTTGCAGGCAGCCTAGCCTTGTACTTTAAATGGGGCAAGAATTCTGCACCAGAAATGAAAAGGCCTCAGACATGATCAGCAGCTCTGGGCTCAGCACAGCATTCTCCTACCTCTCCCCTCCTTGTTAGCCATAAATTGGATTTCTGAAAATCAGCGGTAAAAATCTGTTGTAATTCTCAGGACTGTTTATGTAGCATAGAGAGATGAATTACAGAAAACCTCAGCAGACCTGGGATTAACATGCTGCTCTCCAGCCTCTGTGGCCACGAGGATGCAGTCAGTGGCCAGGCTTTGCCACGTGACATAAGCCAACTGCCATCCGCTAGCTTGTAGGGGAGGAAAAACATTTTCTTTGGGGCAACTGATACAGCGCTTATTTGTATTTTAAGCTTTCCCTGTTCTTTGTCCTTCCTTCTCTTGAATCTGTACTCACATTGTAAGGTCCAGGTTGGTTTAATTTCCCTTCTAGTGAAGCAGGCTGGCTCAGGGCTCTAGGTTTAATTCCTGGACTGCTACGGATGCATCATCGGTTGAACTTCGGAGAGCGATGCCTCACTAAAGTCTGCTTTGTTCCTCCCCAACAGAGAAGGAGGAACCTTTTTTGGTCTCACTTTAGCTAAAGAGTACATGGGTTGACTGTCCCCTGCTTTACTACTTACAGCCTCTCCAGGCAGTTGTCCGGCTGATCCAGGTATCCTCCATCCATGACAAACTTTAGCACCTGTTCATTGGAGAGTCCCTGGTATGGCTGCTCAGCTAAACTGCTTATTTCCCAGAGGACAACACCAAATGACCTAAGAAAGAGAGAATAAAACATCCTGGAGATCTACAAGTGATAGTCTTATATTGGAGAACACATACTCTAAAAGAACAGGACTGTATTTTTAAGAAGAGGGTTTCAAAACAAAGCTTTTGTTTTGTCTGTACGCTGAAGAAGTCAGCAACTCACAATTTAAACCACGTGTGTTAAAATAGTGAGCTCTTGAGCTAGAATCTATCTGGGATCACAGAGTACAACTTACCACACATCGGAATAAGCAGTGAAAACACCATCCTTTAATGACTCGGGTGCCATCCACCGCACAGGCAGCAGTCCTTTGCCTCCCTTACGGTAATAATCCGTCTCATAGATATCTCTGGTCATGCCAAAGTCTGAGAAAAGCAATTGGGATGTGTTAAATGTCTCTCCTTCCCTGCTACTTTTACCGTGCAACATCTCCAGATGAATGTTTCCTTCCTTTGATGCTATTTTCAGCCACCCATCCAGGCTCCCACAGCCCAGCCTGCAGTCCTTTGTCACCTTGTGATTAACATTCAAACCGCTTTCCTTTTCCCTGCATTTTTCCTTTTCTGAACTTCTACAGAGCCGTGATCGAGATTGTAGAGTTACAATTTTTAGTGACAGCTTCTATTCTAAACATCATTTTTATTCATCCCCTTTAAGTAAAACAGAGCTCTCTTTGCCCTGAAATCCCACTGCCTTGGCTTTAAGTCCAAAGAGGTCTGAAAAACCACCACGCTGTGGAGTTTTGGTTTCTTTTTAAATGATTTACTTACTTATTTCTAAAAGGGTTTGGGTTAAAAACTGGTTCTTGTGGAAGACAAATGACTTTTAGAAGGCACCTGACCTCATGATAGGATTATCAACACTTGGGTTTGTTGTACCCAACACCTTCTTTGTCATAATTCCCGTGAAAGCAAAGATCAGTGAGATAACCCTCGGCAGCTTAGGCTGGAAAGACCTTTTGGATAGAGATGGTGAGAAAAGCTGCTCTGGCTCTCAGGGAGATGACTTTCTTACTAAAGTCCATACAATTCTCTCACAGGGAAGAAAAAGAGGAAAGTTTGCTGCATTTCCAAAGGCAGCCAGTGGAAACCACCTGCGTTTGCTGCATTGGTCTTGGGCTTCATGTATTTGCCTTTACAATAAATATGACCCACAGAATTCTCTTCTGATCACATGCTACATACCTCCAATTTTTACAGTGAAGTCTTCTGCAACCATACAGTTACGAGCTGCAAGATCTCTGTGAACAAATTTTTTGGCATTCAGATAGGCCATGCCATCGGCGATCTCCGCAGCCATCTGGATCATTTCTCTCAGTGTTGGAGGCGGACGACCAGGGTTATTCTACAATAAACAGAGAAGTATTAAACCCCAAATCAAGTCACTCTGTTGCACAACAGACTCCCTCTCTCCTGTTTTTACCTCGGCATCGGGTCGCAAGGAGCGGAGGTAACTTTTCAAATCTCCATGTGCCATTAACTCCATGACCACCAGAGTAGGTTGCCCTTTTGAGACCACCCCGAGGAGGCGAACCTGGAAAATAAGTGAGAAATTCCCTCAAGGTTGTGCCCAAACACACTGGGCAGAGCTCAGCTATGAAAAGAGGGGGATATAGCAAAGCCAACACCCACGGAACAAGAGCTCAGAACAGTACCACAAAACCCTGTCACGCCGAGAAGTTTTGAAAGATGCATTTTATAAAATATGATGTGGAAAGATCACAGCTCTTTTTGATCAACCGCCTCTGCAGAAGGACTGCGTTTGTAAGCTGAATGTCAAGCTTTGAAAGCACCAAGGAACTACTGGTTACATGATGGGACTTGCTAATCATCCGAGGCACGCAGTGATGCTTACCACATGATGGCAGCTGAACCCTTTCATCACAGAAGCTTCATTTAAGAACTCGATGCGCTCGCGGAGGCTGGCTGATTCGTTAACAGTTTTCACAGCTACGCGAGTCTCCGGCTCTCCCTTCACTATGTCCTTGGCGATCCCTTCGTACACCATGCCGAAGGAGCCCTGTCCCAGCTCCCGGAGGAGAGTGATCTTGTCTCGTGGAACCTCCCATTCATCGGGGACGTAGACTGTTGAGCAGAGGGAAAAGTTTCTGAATTGAGCAAGTATCTTTTGAAAGGCATTTCGGTGGCAGCCTCGTGTAGCGCTGCCACAGGATACTATAGGTATAAATCTAAAAAAACCAAAAAGACTAGAAAAAGTCCATAAAGACAATGCCAATCCCATACTGCACAGCCTGAACGACTGTGCAAGAAATAAGGCCCTGAAGTCGGCCCTCACTGCTCTCACCATCACTGGCGCTGAGATATTCGGGGTTAGAGGATGCATACAGTGGTCCAGTTGGTCCTTCGGTTTGTCTGGAAGAGACACACAAATTCTTCAGCATGTTTGCAGCTTTTGACATATTAGAACTGAAGGCAGTTTGATTAATTCTCAAAGCATGCAGCAAATACAAACTGTCCCAAATTCCAAAGGCACAACGTATTTCCTAAACTAAATTAATGTTGCAATCATTATCTAAATTAGAAAGTAAACACAGAGTTACTTTCAATAAATAAAGTCTTTGGATATAAGTTTTGCTTGTTCTGGTGACAACAACAAAAAATTGCACTCACCTCTTTTTCACAAGCACGTAAGCAGCTCCAATAATTCCAGCAATTATTATGGCAAAAATAATCGGAACAATTATAACAGCAATATTAGGCTGAGCATTCACTAAAGGAGAAAGAGAGAGTTGGAGGTATTATACAGGTCCAAAATCCAAGTCTTTTCCTCAATCAAATCTCCCCCTTGAATAAACTGGAACAAACATGAAACTAGAGGCTACTTCAGATACAGAACGTGGGGCTGGTCAGAATGAGAACTCATGAAGAGAAGTCACACGTTTCTAAGTAATTTCAGTTTCTTGAAAGTAGATGGATTGGTAAATATTTTATAACCCCCTACAGTTCCATGTGCACTGCTTGCTAACCCCTCATCTTCCAAAAATAACCTGGGTTTCTATCAGGAATTAAATGCTGAGGAAAAAAAATGAACTCACAATAATCAGCCACATAAAAATAGGTAGGTTCTGTCCACGAGCCATTTCCAGCCAGTGATGTAGCTCGTATACGGACGCTGTAGTTTCCAGGCTGCAGTCCACGGAGTTTACAGCCCTGCTCGCTGGCAAAATGCTTACGGGAAACGCAGTAGTGTGCTTCCTGCGGGAGGAGGGAAGAGAAAGGCTGCATCACGCTACCTCTGCCATAACCCTGACCTCTAACAGCACACCAGGATTCCTATCTCACCTCCTTGTCTGGCAAACGTAGGCAAATCGGGCTTTCACACGCTCAGGTCTTTTCCAATCTAGTGGTTTGTCCTGGATTTGCATTTTACAGTTTGGTAGTTCAGATTACACAGAGCGTATGCCATTTGCTGTACGAGCCCTCAGCCCTGAAACCTGACCTGGGCTGGCAAACCCTCCTACCCACACGGCCCTGGCATTCGGCAGGGGCAGCCGGGCTGCCCGCAAGCTCTCTGGCTGCTCAACACTCCCCTCATTTCTCTAAGCAACTGAAATTTAGATGCATGTTTTCTGTCCTGCTGTGAAATAAAGTTCCTAAAAAAACTCCATGCAGAAAGTTAGCAAATTAGATATGCTTCTTTGGCAAACAGGCACCACAGAGGCAGATTTTTATTTCTCAATGTCACCGCGGACAGACTTCTGAAGGATACAAATCCGCTAGTGAAGTTTTACGTCACATTGGTTCACGCAGAAGGAAACCAGACAGGACAGAACACTGTACGCACGAGGGCTATTGAAGACGAAACAGCCCTGGACTCCCAGTCAGAGCTACTTCTCCAAATGTGCCGTGTTAAGGAGCAAGCAGAAATTCTCACCTCTGTCTCCCCGAGACGTCCATAATTCACTTCATACAGCACAATAAGACCATTTGGCTCCTTTGGTTCCTGCCACTTCAAATGCACGGTATTTTTTTCAACCATTTCATGGGTAACTGGACCGACGATGTCATCAGCCTTAGCTAGAACCAAGGTCATGATTAATTATAGTTTTATTTCATGTCTTTGGCAAAATTCAAAACCGTCAATACTTCATCCATCACCCCTTCCTACCAGGACATACGGAGAGCACCAGTCCTACACGATGTTTCTGTATTGCACCTGGCTCCCACAGGAAAAGCAGCATTTTAAAAACAACCGTCAACCCAAAGCAAAGCTCAGGAAGATAATTACCTTCTGGCATGGTCCTGGCACTGACATAAGCTGCAACACCACACCGGGATTCCTGAGCATCGTGGTTACAAGCGTGGAGCTCGATGCGATAGCCGGTGAAATGCCGCAGGCCTGAGATAACCAAGGACTCCTTAGACTTCACTTTTTCAAAAGGTTTCTGCTCCTCTGCACTCTCAGACGCTGCCGCAGAATTGTTTGGAGAGGATGCGATGGTGGGTATCACCACAGTGGCGTTTGCCACAGAGCCAAGGTCTCTTCGTTTTCTTGATGGCCTATTAAATAACAAAGGTTCCAATTGTATTTGTTACATTCAACGTAAACACATTCATCTGAAAAGAAAAGAGTTAAAATGGGAGGGCTCAGAGTGCCACTGAAAACTCAAATTCAAGCCTCATATTTGCAATGTGACAAAGAAATTCAGGACTTTTTTTTTTTTTTCCAAACAAGCAATCTCTCTCACCCCCTGTAATGCACGTAGCTTTTTAATTATATATCCCTGAGACACCTTCGCTGCACAACTCCATACAGGGAAAAGAAACAACCAACAAACCAACAAGTCTAAAGTATTTGCTTGAGAATTCAAGTTTTTCTAGATCCTCCCAGCTGAATACAACTTGACTAGGTTGCCTGGTACAGCGTTGCGATACTTTGGAGTTCATCTCCTACACATTCTTGCTTCGAGCAAACGAGGTCGTATCACAGCCCCCAACTCTGACGCCCTTCGATGTTCCGCACATTCCAAGTGTCATAAACTTGCATTTATAACGCATAAGACCAGTTTCACACCTCACTAGAATCCATCTGCCATGCTGAACCCTAAGGCTGAATCTAGATAGATAATTTTAACCTTTTTCTGAGAGACCAAATCTGCTAATGTTCTTTTCAACAGACGCACTTAAAACTCACAGATTCAGATTACAAATTAGTTGCACGGTTTTGTTAACGAAATATTGCATCTCAAATTATTGCACTATGGTCTGAAAAATCAGGTTTTTGCAGTTGTAAAAACAGAACCGGCAGCGTGATCCTGTCGCCTCTGTTTGCAAGGGAGTGCTACTAGCCAACCATAATGTCAGGTTTTGACAGTAAATAAATAGGATCAATTCAACAGAATTAAGAACCATTCACAAATTTAAGTTTCTTGGGAAAAGAAAAAAAGGAACAAGTACCAAAACAAAACTACTCATTCTAACTCTTTATGTCCTGCCTCGAGGAATTCCAGGTTGGGAACTAACCAACGTGGTGAATCAGTAATCGTATTTAGTTACACAAAAGGAATTAATGCCATTTGAAAACCAGACCATGTATTCTAAGGGGATGATGATCTTTTTTTGTGTGTGCATGTCTGTGCAGCTATTAAAGGGTACAAAGAGTGACCTGAACTGAACCCACACTTGAGGCATCTCCAGTCTCTAAAAATGTAACAAGCTGTTGAAGCAAATCTTTGCTGCTGAACTGAACTTTCCACTGCCACCCTCTGACTACCAAGGCAAATCATTTGCCAACTACAGCTACAACGGAGGCTTGCGCAGGTCGGGTCTCAGCCTGCGACCCCTGGCTCCATCCCTGCTGTTATTTCTCCTCCAATGGCAAATGCAACCAGCTGGAAAGCAGATTTTAGCATTTCCTCAAGCTAAATGTCTTGTTGTGCACAAGAACGTAAGCATATTCATCCACCTGATGAAAAAATGGGATGCCAAACGGCAGGTTCAGCAGAGCACGTTCCAGTTTTTAGTTTTCTCTTTCTCTAATTACTAATTAACTCATTTTGGAGCTGCTGTTATCTCAGCCTGTGCATTGTTCTGAACAGTGTCCCCTAACAAGGGGGCACAGTTCAGAGACCCAGGTCTGGGTCATGCCACCTCCCTCCTTTGGAAGGAATCTTGACCTTCAACCAGAACCTTGTTTGGACTCAGAAGCAAAGCTACACGCCACTGTTCGCAAAGTGTGGATTCAGCTGTTCCTCATATTTAAGAGAATTTTGTTTTTTCACAAGTAAAACAGTAATTTGACCACTGATGCAACACAGACTAAAACGCAAGAATAACTTTTTCCTTCTCAAGTTACAGAAAGCAAGAAAAACTTCTGAAGCTATAAATCCCAATCTTCCCATATTTATTATCCTGGATTTGCAGCAATTTTCTTGCCAAATTCTCTGCAGTTTCAAAACATCTGACGTTTTCCCATAGTTGTTCCAGTGCATTTTTCATTATGGCCACTTCAGCAGCTCCAGTGACCTTCCCTGTGCAATGCTCAGATTCAGGTTCCTTCTCCACCTATGACCATCAGCGTGTGATGGCTCTTGGTGCACAGGATGGAAGTGACAACTCCTCACATGCAAAACGGTCCGTGCTGGGGGATTTTAAAAATGCATTAGCTATCTTAAGCCAAGTTTTCCACACACCCAAAACTAGCAAAGGAACAGCTGGCCTGTCTTCCCCCTTTTGCTGGCAAAAGCATTTATATGTTTGTCTGTACAATTAATGGGATTGAAGTGGGAAACCCAGAAAAGAAAGTGACTTTTAATGTGAGCCATTTTCCCAGATCTTGCTCACTCTGTAACCCACTAATATTTTTAATGGCATGAATGTGTGTGACAGAGAGAGAGGGCAGAGACAGAGAAGAGTGAGACTGCTTTTTCTGCAGTAGTGATGGTGGAGTACACATGAAATTACATCCCGAATAGCAGCCATTTAGTTCCCCTCTGCCTCTCAGGACTTTTATTACTTTTGAAATCTTTCCACGCTTTCCACAGAATCACGGAGTGTCTGAGGTTGGAAGGCACCTCTGGAGATTGTCTGATCCGACCCCACCTGCTCAAAGCAGAGGCAGCTAGAGCAGGTTGCTCAGGTTTGGAATATCTCCAAGGATGAAGACTCCACAACCTCCCTGGGCAACCTGTTCCAGCGTGCAATCACTTATTTGCTCCAGTCTGTGCAAAACTCGTTCCAATATAAGAGCAAGTAACACAGGGAAGAAGAAACAAAGCATCAGCTTCCGATGGCCACTTTGTTCAGCTACAAAGGGAGGTTACAAAGCATGTGGTGTAAAGATGCCTGCGAGCTCTGACTGGGAAGGTGGGTATGGCAAGAAGCATTTAGAAACTTCTAGTTTGCCTTGCCAGTGCCAGAGCAAATTAACCCACAAGACTTGCGATAGTGTCTCCTAGAGTAATCACCCGTGCACACAGGGGCAGGGACAGATTCTGTGATTTCCAGAGGGATTCTCAGCAAGTCAGGTGAGATCAGACCTGGCCTAAGGCAGAGCACAGCAGATCTGCGGCGGAGCCTCGTACGGTCTGGATCAGGCACAGGGATCAGGCAGCTGGGAACAGGACAGGAGGAGAAAAATGGTACATGGAGAAGAAGGAGACAAGATGTCAGGGGAGTAACTTCTCAACCGCTCTGTCTTCTGCACCCCTGCCATCTCATATTCCCTGACGGCCTCATCTGTGAGATTCCTCCCCGTGACTGGCAGAAGGCTTCTAATCTCAAGGGGAGTCCACGCAGTACCTCAAGAGAGGTCAATAAACTATCGGGAGCCACATAAGAAGAACCTGAAGTAAAACACACTTCACGTTCAACTCTAGACAGGCTGCCCTGTGAGCAGGCAGTAGGCACAGTATTCACAGGAAAACTAATTCTAATTTATGTTGCCACAGCCTGGAGCCTGTCAGAAAAGACAAGCAGGACGTGTGCCAGCAGGAAGGTAGCTTTACTGCTGACTTATAACAGCAAAAGGGGCTTGTATTAAAAGGATTAGTTAGCATAGGTGAAGTGGAGATTTATTCCTTAGCAGGCTGACAAGGTGGCACATCCTGGTGATTGGTTTCTTCCTAAAATACATACCCCAGAAACTGGCCTGCGAAGCATCCTGGGCTGGCTGCACAACAAAATTGAAAAAAAGAAGAAAAAAAAAAAAAGAAATCAGATTGTCAGAATTGTCTGCCTACGTCAAGAGGAGTTTGGCTTCTGTACATGGCTTGGTTCTCCTCTGCTTTTGAATCTGTTGTGTCCTGGCATCATTTTTCACACTGAAACTTGTCCTTCTGATCAGCACTAACAGCAAAGAAATAGCAAAAGGGGTGACTCTGCACAAGCTTCCAGGTGACAACTGCAGGTATCAAACCAGGCTTGCAGAGAAGAGATGCTGTCTAGTAACACACTCAGTAATAAAAAATGTTCAGTGCGGTACCATAGCTTTTCTCAAGCAGCTGCAAATAAATGTTTATTAGCTAAGGGCAGTAAGCAGAGAATAAATTTAGAGCACAAAATGCATGACAGTGAAGAGGGTAAATCATTACAGACTCTAACCTGATTCCCAGCGCCTCCTCTGTAAGATGCATATGAAGTGTGAAGACATTCAACACCGCTTAATGTGACACTGTGTGCCATTCAAAATAGGACATTCACCACCCACAGCAGTTGAATTCCTCATGGTATTGGAGGTATTTCCCAGACTAAGTGCAAGGAAGACCGCAAATACCGTGCTAAAGGACAAGGCTGTGGCATGGTAAACTTCCCTTTTTGTTTTCCTTTCTTTTCAACTGGATGAAAAGCTAGACCATAAAATTTGAGGACAGGAGAAAATAGCTATGTTTGGCATCACGCAAGTTTAAATGAGCTGCAGGCATTTAGCTATTTGTTAAGGATTCTCACTTTATTCTCAAGCTGAGGAAAATTCAGAGACAGGAAATTAAGAGCAGAATCTTCAAATCTGCAATAACATCAGTTGTAGGTGCTCAGCTCTCACCAGTCTCCACCACGCACCTTCAGCTGGACTAGACAGTCTCATGGAAGCCCAGAGAGACTGACAATGCAGCGACGTCCAGCCCAATACTTTTGTTTAATAATCAATTACATTTCCCTATCCTGACCACTTGGGCAATATGGTTTGATATTCCTACCTGGGGACAAAAACCTCATTGTGAAGATAGTTCTCAAATGTCTTGCGGAAAGCAGACTCTTCCAGCTCCTTTTGTATTTGAGAGTCTGTTTTAGGACAGGAACAACATTCTCCACTGACATCCTCATTTTCACTTTGATTATACTTCTGAGGGTCTTCAGATTCAAAAGGAGGAGACCACGTCCTTGAGGGCAGTTTTAATCCTGTAGACAAAACACTTTTAGTATCACTCACGCTTGACATGGCAGAAGCAGATGTTTGATCCTACAAAGACCCAAAACTAGCGTACACAAGATTCATAGCACATTTGGGCGTCCTGAGCTTTCATATCCAGAGCGGAGCAGCTTTCCCTCTCTTATGACACGCCTTTGATTCAAAACTGTGCTATTTTTGAAACAGAGCTCAGATGCTGCTGTAGTCAAACAGAGTTCTGCCCCCCTTCATCGCAGTTTAGGTAACACAGGGCAGCAGGTTATTCTGGGAGTCCTCGCTAAAACTCTGTATCCTGAAAGAATTCCAAGACAGGCACAGGATGCCTTCAAAAATTAACTTGGCCCACTTGTTTCTTGTTTAAAAGGAACAAGTGCAGAAGAGAGATCACCAAAGGAAAAAACACCTGATTACTTTGTAAAAAAACGTTTTTGGAGAGCTTTTGCACATAACATAGCAGTAGCACCTAACATATAATGTAACTGAACAGCAGGAGGACACAGCTGCATCTCAGCCTATTTCTTGAACAACAGTCTTGAAAACAGCAAACTTATGCATCCAGAGCACCTCCAAGGTGTGAGAAAAATCTCCAGACAACTCTGACACAGCTTGACAGAATGGCACAGAGAGAGAACCACGCGCTCACCTTTTAAGCAGTAATCAAGTTCATAAAGCTCACTATCTTCTGCCTGCTGCTGCCAGAACACCAGGTAGTGTGTGATGTTTCCGTTGGGCTCTGAGGGTGGCTTCCACTTCAGAATGATTTGGGATGAAGAGTTGGAAACAGATATTGGATCTAATGGGACTGACGGCACTGCGTGGGTGGGAAAAGAGACAGAGGTCACTTCCACTGCTCTGTGAGAGCTTGACAAAACAAGGGACAAACACCAGCAAGTTTCCATTTCCATGGGACTAAGCTGTGCTCTCTCTCCATAGTAGGTCCTTTGACACCCAACAATCCTGCAGCAGGATACGCCAGCATGCACACAAGCTCTTACACGTGGCCACACAATGGAAGAAGTGCCCTTTGGCACCGTCTCCCCACACAGGAAAGCATATGTTCTGCCATTTGTTTAGGAATACCTTCTACCACAGCAGAGCAGCAACGGTGGTGGAAAGTTTCATGGATATGGGACTGTCATGACTACCAGGCAGAAGACTATTTAGCTCTATTTTTCTTTTTCACTTGCAAGGCAATGTTAATTTAATGATACTGACCAGTAGCGTTGGTCTGGACATAGATAATTTCACTCTTTGCACCGTACGTTCTTCGTTCATCTGAGAAGGTGACCAGAGTTTTAACAAACACAGCATACTGCGTCCACGGCTTCAAGCCCCTCAGAAGCCAACCTGGCTGGGCTTGGGCTTTGGGCTCATTTGACCGTGGCGGTGGGTCAACATCCACAACTGTCCAGCTATTTGACCCACAAGCGTCTTGGCCATCAAACTCCGTCACATTTTGGTATGGACTTTAGGGGAAAAAAAAAAAAAGCCTCAAATTAACAGAATCCTAATTCAAGCTTTTAAAAACAACATTTCTAAAGACATCACTGAAAGTTATAATCCTTTACCCTTTGGAGACAGTGTAACTACCTCATTGCATGTATTCTGAAAAGGAAGCGTAGGGAGCTTTGCAGTCTCCTAACAGCATCACAGATCAGGTACTGTTCCATAGACAATCCCAACAACTAAATCCAGGTTAATTACTTGCAGCTTTCTGAAAATCACCTCAGTAACCTTGATTCTAAAAGAATGTTTCCCACATCAAAGGGAATAAAAACCTCAACAACCCATGGAGATAGTGGGGAGATGATAAACTCCATGGTTAGCCTATGTATGTCTAGAATAGCTGGAACAACTAATGTTTGCATTGCTCTCAAATGAGGAATTTTGACTGTACAGAATTCAGTAATTCAGGGACCTTAATGAACACTTTTATATAAGGGCAACGTTGGAAACTTCAGTGTAGGAGGCAGAGAGTCACAGAGACTAAATAGCTATGCCCACAGCAGGTTTAATATCTACACCTCAATGCCCACTACTGTTTGTGGAAGCCCACCACGGCTATTATTTTGTAACCTAATGGTAGATGACTTACGCTTCTTTGTAAAAAAGCATAAATCCCAGGAGATCACGGAAATCAGGAGGCCAGTACGGCTCCCACTTCAACAGGATTTTGTCATGGGAAGTTCTAATGGAAGAAAACTTCAGCAATTCATTTTCACCTGTAACAGAAGTGACAATAATTTTGTTAATGCTAAAAAATAAAGGTTTCTATTTTTAATTGTTTTAGAAGTTTGTTTTCTCCACAGATAAATATAAGAATGCTGGCATTGAGAAAAGCTATTCATTAAAGCCTTATCTTACTTCAACGCTATTCCTGCCTTAAGCCAGTGATCGGGATAGATGACCTCCTAAGGTTCCTGCCAGCTTAAATTGTTATGATTTCATGAAAATGACCCTGTAGAAGAGCTCAACTAAATTCTAATAAGTGGCAAATCTAAAGGCAATGTATTTTAAAATTCACGATGATCTATATAGCTGAACCCAACAATCTGGTTTGCGCAGCTTTTGTAGCCACTGCCTTCAAAGTGCATGAATTCCCAGTCTTGCCCGGGAGTAGCACGGTCCCTTTGCAAACAGGAGGGAAGGACAACAAACAGTTGCAGGAGGGTGGAGTTTTGAGGCTCAAGGGACATGTTACGATACAGTATGTCCAAGCAGCCCAAGAAGGGCAAACTGTGTAGCTCTGACTGGATTTGCCATTCCTGCAGTAGCTGCACAAGGGAGGAAGAACGTTCATTTCACTGGCACCACATCCAGAACAAACAAAGGCGCTTTTTTTTTTCCCCTTCATTTTTTAAATTATTTTTTTGTCAGTAAACAGGATGCTGCCAATGTGAAAACTAGTCTTGAAATGTAAAAACAAACAAAAAGCCAAACTGGCAACCCGTGGTTTGAGGTGTGTGTCGGGGGGGTGGGGGGTGGCCCAGGGATCAGCTCAGTAGAGTGGACTTAAAGCTGGCAAAGAGAAATGCAGCCTCCAGCTGCCTTTAAACAAAACCACCAGCCAGCCCGGGAGCTGCACACAACCACATGGCAGCACTGGGCTTGAACCCCAAATCGAGTTTCATTCATGGGAGGAGATGACGTTTAGAGGCACCTAATTCCTTGTACCTTTTCACTCTGCCCAGGCTAGAGCTGTAATATCCCTGAGGGTGAGGCTCTATGTAGGTTTTTTTACTGGTACTGCCAGTTTTTAGGCAGGCAATCATTACGTTCCCCTCTCCCTGCTGTGCTGGCATGGCTGTGCATGCTGATATGTGGCAAACCAGATCAGGAAACTGATTCAGCTGAAAGATTTTCCCTTTTTACGTCTGTTCACAAATAGCTACATCAACATAATAAATGGCGGCAGAATCAGGGAAGGGGCTGTTTAAGTAGCGCTGTCATCAAATGCAGAGAAACAGTGCAGCCACAGGATGATCTAAGCTGCATTGCAAGCTGCGAAAAGAGCAAGGAACTGAAATGCAAGGAACTGAAATCGCAGTTTCATTAATGCTGGGGGTTTCGGTGGCGATACCTGCTTAAGCGTCTGATGTGTCAACCCATGCGTGCTCCTGCTCCTGTGTGCACATAAAACTTTGTGGGGCTAGACAATAAATCAGAGCAGAGAGATGACACAACCCAAGAACAACAAAGCATAAATGGCTTGCTATTTTTTTACCCCAGATTACTTCTACAGTCTGGTTCACCATGCGTCCCTGTAAGAGTTTTACTGGCACAAACAGGGAACGGGGACTGTGTGTGGCATAGAATGGGAACAAACAGCAGGGTTGAGGACACAGAAGGGATCTGCTTATGGCAGTACTGCTGCCAAAATAAGTGTCTGCAAAACCACATCTTCAGTAGCACGACTTTAGTCAGAGCGTAAAGCAACACTGTGTGTTGCTCCTCAGCCATGCTGACACGGGCATCATCTTATCACTGCTCCTGAAGAAAGCTGTTAGCTTAAAAATCTCCGAGAAGCGTAACAAAAATTATTGGAAAAATGTCTCTGACTGTTGTCATAGCAATTCCCTCATGTGGCTCCAGAGATGGGTGGAAATCCTGTTTCTCTACTCTGTTTATTCCATGTGCGTACTGTCACCTCATGACATGGGAAAAAAAGATTATGACTATTAATCAGGCACTCAGCCGTAACACAAAGTCCCAGTCTGGACTGAGGTTATGTTGTGCTAAACTCTTCAAAAAGACACAATGACCCTGAAAGACTCACAGCTGAGCGCACAAAGAGCAAACTTCTGAAGACCAAAGTTGGCAAGGTAAGCTCCTGGCCAGACAGAGAACCCGTCAGAACTGTTACTCATGGCATTATTGACAGCGTCACCGCAGTGCACAAGCGAGCGGCAAGTCACACATCTGGTGCTTCACCAAAAGGACAAGGACTGTCCCTGGAAAAACATCATAGGCTAGGCTGAGAGAAATAAGAGTATGAGGTTAGCAAGGCAGAGGGAAAGGAAAACAATGCAAATCGTGCTGCATTCTGAGACTTTCTTACATGAGGCTTGATCACCGTTCGTCTTCAGGGCTATGTCATTCCTTTCCTGACGCCCCTTAGTCCCAGATATCTCCTCCATCTTGTGGATTTCTGACAAACACAGTTTGGGATTATAATGGAAGAAGAGTTTGCCTCGTGCAATAGTGAGGTTGTGTTTACTCCAGTCCCAGAGTTGGCGAAGATTCTGGTTGTCCAAGGCATAAAATGAATAATTCCTGAAAGCAGAGAATGAAAATGTGGATTGGGGGGGATCCACTGAAACTCATTTTTTCTCATGCACTAATCCAGACACCAAAGAAAAATGAATGCAAACTATCTTCCCTGGTAGGCCACAAGCCACAGGCAGAGGAACATTTAAAAATAACATAGGAATTGTTTACTGATACAAATTGCCCTGATAGCACTGGCACTCCTTACACTTCGAAGCATTAAAATAAAGTATCTTTTGAAAGAACTCACCCAGCTTCTAGTGTTTCTCCTCTAATCAGATGTAGTTTACGAAAAAAAGAAAGAGAAACCAAGGCATAAGACCGGCGAATTTTTAGGTAACCTGAGATTTCTTCTATCAAGCCAAGATTCGCTTCTAGCTCAGCTGCTATGTTATCTATGGAGAGGAAAACATCGGTTTTGGTTTTCTGATATCGCACAGAAAAACACTGATATTGGAGCCCAAACATATGAAATAGAACTGCTTTACATAAATTCATAAGACCTTACAAAAATCAGTTAGGAAAAAAATCCCCAAATGGACATCACAAGAGCCTTTGCTTTGCGGTTATTTTTCTGAATTGCTCTAAGATTCAGAGTGGTCAAAGCAAGAGAGAAATGCCCTGGCTCACGCATGGTGTCATGTTCACTGATCTGACATCCAGTGCTCCCTAACCCCTTACTCATGCAGGACTTACTTCCTCCACGGATATTTATAACTAAGCTTCCATTAACAACTGTGCAGCCACGCAGCTCCTGTGCCGATGTCACCGAATCGATCGTCTTCTCTTTCCCATAGTCGCAAACCTTTGGACAGGGCCCTGCGCAGGGTGTACAGTGCAAGCTGAAAAACAAGAGTTGGGAACATAGATGTGATCCTTTTTGCAGAATGTCATCTGGGGTGTCCCTGGCAATTCTCAAAAGCAGAGTAATCAATGCAAAGCGACAGTGTCCTGACAGTATGTCATGGGATTCGTTTGCACTGAGCAGCACATGGCTCTTAGGAACTCGAAATAGCTGTTGATAATTCTTCCAATTGCCATTTTCACATTTTGAATGCTAATCCCTCTGTCCCTTCCTACGTAACAGACACCAGAATGAAGTGATTTTGGCTATTTTGAATAGCCCATCCACCACGATGCTGCTCAGGGCTATACATACCAGGGGCTTCAAGATCAAGAAACCCAGGCCCAGTCTCCATCCCAAGATCGTTAACCAAACATACAACTGATGAGCGGAGAGCTGGCCGTTCATCGGGGAGTCCTTTGATTAAGGACTGTACATAAAGTTGCTTTAATAAATGGCCAGCAAGCATGTGCTTTGTGCTCTGGGGAAATACTTCTTAAATGGCAGCAAGACGACTGCTTGCCCTGGTCATAACACCACAAGAACGTATTCCCAACTAGTTCAGAGAAATAAATGCTCTAGGAAAAGGACGGAGTAGCATTGTGAGGTCCTACTGACAGCAGCCCGGAACACGCACAGAAGAGAGGTGCTGGCTGCTGTTACACAAGCAGCATACCTACCTTGGGGGCTGCTAGTTCATTCTTTTGAAAAGCAAAACAGGAAACGGAATAAAAAGTCCCGTCAGGGTGAATTCCCTGAAATTATTACAGCAGGAGCAAATACATGTGAGCACAAAGCTACCAATATTCATAGGAAATCTGACTCATCACAATATATAATGTTATTGTGGGACAAACAACAAAGTTTTCAGTGATAAACAGCTCAGCAACATAAATTATTTAATTCCTTTGTCGAAAAACCCTGGGAATAGTCAGAATGGCTGTTCTCCACTTTGACTCATGCTACAGTTGTTTGTTACATTGTCCATTTATGTCTGGCACAGCTTGAACCTGCTCAATGGAAGTAATTATAGGGATGAGGGACAGATATTCTGAGAATGATCCATTCAAAATACGCTGTGCTCTTTTCATTAGACATGACTTCTCCCTGTTTTGCTTAATGGCAAGGCTTTCTAGTCTGAGGTCTGCTTTGGAGGGGAGGGGAAGCAGGGCTACTAAAGCCTCTCCACTGCCCATCTCCCTCGTCCTGCTCGATAACAGAAAAACCATTCCGACTTCAGGATGCTCCTCTTCCTCGTCCTCTCTCTCAATCTCCCTTTCCCACTTTTTCCAAACTTAAGAGGAAACAAGGGAAGCAGAGGAAGAATAAACTGGCAGGTAGACCTGTCTGCTTTTAATGGCGTGAATTAGCAAGGTATTAGTTTGCACATCATATTAAAATCGACCACTCCAACGCCAGAAACTTTTCTCGGTCTTGACAAAGAACACAAACCCTCTGCCCAAGCGAGAGAAAAACACAGTACAAAAACTACAGTGCAGTTTCTTTACCTGCTGACACTTGTACTTACTTGCTGGAATTCATGATGTACCCTGATGGGCATTCATGAACACATTCATTATTGTGGATAACGTGACACCCCGACTCCCTGGCATTTTTGCATTTGTTGTGCAGCTCCTGGCAGAAGCTGAAGGTCACACAACGCCACCCCTCAAAGCGATAGTAACCGGGTGGGCAGGTGTCCACGCATTTGCCTTCAAGGTAGAAGTTGCGGCAAGCCACACATTTTTCAGGGTTGTTTGGCGCCGTGCAGTCCCCGAGACATTCGCTGTGACAGCACTGACCATCAGAGGTGCAGCCTTGGGACTTGCAGGCAGGTGGACAAACTGCAAAGAGAAAAGATAAAAGGCAACTGAGCATCACAGGCCAACCCGATGGTGTATGATCATGAAAGGCTTACGAGCAACCACACTTCATCCGGCTCAGCAACCTTCTTTTCAAAGAGGCATCCATGAAGTGCCGATGTCTGTCTCATCTCCACTTACCACTGTAAATTCCAAATTTTGATAATATTTTTGCAGAGTGTTATCATTCACCCTCACAATTCATTAAGGCTAGTCTTCGAAAAAGAAAACGGAGTTTTTCCCTTTTCTCAGTCCAGTGCTACGAGGCTCCCAGGAGTGCTTTTGTGACTCCAATGCTATTTCTGAAGCCCAGAAGTGATGAGATTCCTGCAGCAAGAGCTTCCCAGCCTGGGATAGCCAGTTTCAGCCAGAAGATTCTAGTTTCTTGGTTTAAGAAACTAAATTTCCCACAGTAA
This sequence comes from Grus americana, assembly GCF_028858705.1. Classification (NCBI taxonomy): domain Eukaryota; kingdom Metazoa; phylum Chordata; class Aves; order Gruiformes; family Gruidae; genus Grus; species Grus americana. The sequence goes on from NC_072879.1 coordinate 2,855,443, forward strand.
TGCTGCAAATAATGCACGTCCAACAATACTTTTACATAATCCTTCAGCTTTATCAGGATTTGCTTCCTATCTATCAACCCGTCACCGGTTTCCCTGGAGGAAGTCTGCTGCCCTGGCACCCAACACAACCTCTTCGGTGACTCTCCCAGCAAGTCCAAAAAGAAGGGAACCCACGAGTGTTATTGCTTGAGGTTTTTATGGTTTACTTTTTAATTACCCATTACTTAGAGCCTCACAATACTTTTAATGAGCGGTTTGGGCTTTGAAATAGGAACCAAGCAGCAGCGTAGCTCAGCGCAAACACCATGACTAACACTGAGCAAGGAGCTGGAGGGGAGGCTGAGCAAACCCGGAGAAGCTCTGAAGGGAAGGACAGTCCTGCCCCTCTGCCGCTCTGCACACTCATACTCCGTCTTAACCCTGCAAACGAGCTGAACCACTTAAATCCAACTGCTTCATCCAGAACACATCACAGAACTTCAGCTTTAGCATATCTTTTCTGACTTGAAGTCAACTCTACAAGAGCAAACACCAAAGCCAAGTACTTCACACTGAATTAACACCATCTGCCTCAAAATGTCCCAAGCTTTCTGTCCAATATCCGGCGTTGAGGCAGGAGGGGTTTTATTTGTGGAGGTCCCAGACACATCAAAAATGTTATTTTTAATTTCTGGCGAACGTGTGTGAGCAGACCAATAGCAGAATGTGGTCTAGTTTTATTCAATTAGATGAGCAGCGTGTAGGATCCATGGCATGGTGTGCTACCGATGTTTTGATGATCAAATTCCCAGCTGTGGTTAGGAAGAAAATCCCCCTCTGCCGTAGCCCGCCCCATGCTAAAGGATTGCAGAATTCAGTGGGTTAAAGTGGTTAATGGCATTCTTGGAGTGAGCAGCAGTAGCTGGGATAGTAAAGATGAGCAACCTCTGGTTTGTTCCAGCCTGGTCAATCCTTTGAAGCATATGACATGAATAAGGTTGAAATTCTATCACAAGGTGAATTTAATCTCACATATCCAACTGCTTCCATGTCAGTCATTCACTGCAGGGATTTTCTCTGTGTATCCCTCATGATTCATCCAACAAGAAACACAGGAGTGTATTTCAAATTCATTTTCTTTTATGCTGACCAACTTTTTGCCCTTTTCTAGCAATAGGGCTTATTTTGTGAACCTGTCACAAGTAGTAACTGATTGAAATGCAACAGCCAAACAGAAGCCACATGCAGACGATACCTTGTATTAGACTAAATATAAAATAAGAAGCTTGTTTTAAAAGCATAGTTATACATTCTTTACCAGGACACAGACGGAGCGCAGTCTAGCAACAGATGTCATGGCTGCAGTTTATTAGAAATATTGGCAACAGAAAAACACAAGACAGAAAATTCCAGAATTTAGTCCAAAACACTATCAAACTTACTAATTCCAGTCTAAAATATGAAGATTTATGGGGGGTGCAGGGGGAAACATCTGGGCTATTTCTTACACAACTCTACGTGTTCCTAAGTGAGCACTGACACACCGATGCCTTGCACGGGCTTTTACGCTTGCTAGTACCAGCACTCGCTGCGGCACACACTCCCTGGAGCGGGGTTAACATCCAGCTGGGAAGTAAACTGCCCCGGTGACGGCAGGCAGGAATGATTTGTGCAGGCTGGAGGGTGAGCGCTGGCAGCGCAAGTCACGGTGTTCAGCATCGGCGCTTCCTGCAAAACGGTATTTTCCCTGGGGTCTGTTTCATGCCTAAGAAATACAAAGTTTAAAATATTCAAATGACAACATTTGTTTCTCAAGGAGTCAGTGGAGCAAACAGGTAATTTGGAAAAGTCGTCCCTCATGCAAAACACCCAGTGACGCATGGCACTTATTTAACATTATGCCACACAATTTTTTTTTTTTAATTTGTTATGGAAACTAATCTTCAAAGTCCCATGCTTATTTACCCATTTTGAACTCAGCTGCAAATATTCACAGGGCAGAAACTGTTTAAATTCTCAACTCTAAAGTCTTTCAGAAGATATAATTAAACTATTTTTAAACTGTTCTTAACGTTTCTTTTTTCCTGTTCTACAAGCTTTTGATGTCTAAAAGACAGCTTGAAGAAACCAAAGCAGCCAAGGCGACGTCTTTTTTTTCCATTAAGCACTCAAGACCAGAAATTGTCAATCATTATTTTGTGCAAGCCCTCATTACACAAGATCCTAAACAGATGTCGTCTCAGTATTATCAAAGTATGCATGCTAGAAAGCACCTGAAAGTCATGTAGAAACCTCTCCAGCATATCTTCACTACCGCTTTTTTATAACTATTACTACAGCATCCAGGTTATGTGACTCTGGATGGGTAAGATTTTTTTTGTTTATTTGTTGTTTTTGTTTTTTTTTTTTTTTTTCCTGCCATGTTACGCTTTCACTGCAGGACAACACTGAATGGGTTGTGCTGACCAAGTACACCTCATTACCCCCTCATCATCGAGGTCTCCAGACTCCAATAATTGTCGTGGGCTCACGTAGATTCACCTCATCATGATGAGATCGCACTTTTGGGAGCCATGGCATGGTCCGGCATGAACCAAGGAGGCACCAGGTGTGCTCAGACGCTGCATCTACGTAGCCCCAGCCTCTGGTTAATGCTGTGGGACTTTTGGACGATGCCATGCCTCCCTCTCAGCATAGGGAAAAAAGTCAACTCTCTTCATTCCTTACAGAAGAGGAGAAAGTCAAAAGGGAACTGAATAAATCCTAGTTAGACATGAGGGAACAGCTATTTTGAGGTAGGGGCAGAAGCCACCACACCGTACCATAAAAACTGCTGCAGGAAAACGTGCTTCAGCACTGCACCCGAGCAAAGCTCTTCATCAGAGGCATGAAACCTATTCATCAGATCTTTAAGAACGGGACTTTGAAAATCCCTGTCCCAATGCTGACAAACAACACAACGCTTAACTAATCTGCCCTGCATGGAGGAGAAATGGAGCAGACACAGAGGTTCAAACCTCTTGTTCCAGGGGTGAATAAATATTTAACTAGCTAGCTAGAGTGGCTCCAAAGACTTAGGAAACAATGCATTTTACAAACCTTTCTGATTATAGATTCAAACTGACATTTCTTCATGCTGCTGAGGCCCAGCTGGGGGGGGACAAAAGGCAGCAGAGTCAGTGCAAAGGAATTTCTACCTCTGTGGATCGCTCCCATCGTTTCACCACTTCCTTGTGCTTCACGTGGAAGCAGCACACAGTGATACCATAAACATATTTGCGAGCCAACACAGGTAACCAGGAGATCCATATTAAACAGGCGAGTCAATTAAGCATTAAGATCTGCAGCTAATAAACACAGTTTGTCTGAATACTGAAGTATGATTAAAAACATTTGTGTTAGGTCTTGTTTCTTGCTTTCTGCTAACAAAACAACAGCAGTGAATTGTCAGGAAAAGGAAAAAAAAAAAAATATAAATTCACTCAGGGGAAGTTTTGCTGTTCCTCTGGGATCCTCTGCCCCACTGGATGGGTTTAGATAGCAATGTCCTGGGCGAGCTGAATTGAGTATTCAAACGGATGGTGGTTCGGGTCTGATAAGAAGTTTCTTCATTAAGAAGAAATTCTAAACCACATGTATGAACGTCAAGATGATGCATTATATACTGTACAGGGACAGATGTTCCCACATGGTTTTTGGACCAGTTTGTTACAAATTGACGTGATCTTTCTGCTGTGCAATAACGAGCCCCATCCGTGTGAGCGTGGGGCAGCGGGGGCAACCAGGGCCGCCACGCGTGCACTGGACAAGCCAGCAGCAAGGAACAAACTCACCTTGCACCGTCAGGTCCGTTTTCATGAATTACACAAGCGTGTATTTTGATTACAGACGGGTCAATTAGGAGGCTCCAGATCCAAAGAAATCCAGGACAGAAAACAACTGCGGCAGGAGAACCGCCCTCAACCTCAGCCAATGCATTTGCTGCCTGCACAGGGAGGCATCCAAGCGCTCTGCTATCTGCACAAGGCAAACATGCCTTAACCCCTTGCCAGCCACCCGAAATGGGGCTCCCCAAACAAGTCCCTTGCCTCCCTCTGCTTGCACGGGAGCCCACGCCACTCTCTGCCCACGATGCTGCAAAACTTGTTAGGCTAATGCAATTTAACCAGCCGTTGCAGGGTTTTTTCCTCACGGCGAGCGTTTAACTCGCAAGGCGTATTTGTAACCGGGAGAAAAACGTAGGAGGAAGCCACTATGAACCCAGCATTGACACAGCTTAAAATGGCTTGTTTTGGCTGTGATATGCATCGCTCAATGCCAGAGCTTAGGTTAGTGTAATGTTATATGATGTGCACACGCATACAACTCAAAGCCAGAGTCCCACAGAAACAGTATCGGAGAGCTCTGCGTTTCCCTATGTTTTTTTTTTCCCCCCCTCTTACTGTAAATGGCAACAATATCTGTCGTATAAATTTATCCATGAATAGTCTTGCACACATATAATCATACTTGCGTTACAGTTGCAGCGGGAACTGTAATTTAATTTCCTAACTGTATAGTTGCGATAACGACCTCTGTAGAAATGGGTTCTTGCGGTTCTAAACAAAAACAAAACCAACAAGGAAAAAAAAGGAAACCTAAGGACTAATCGCCCACGGCAGTAACTCCTCTGAGCGTGTGTTACAAGCATGTGATCTTAATTTAGCACCACAGAGTTTGTGCTTGTTTCCTGAATTTGTGCAAGCGCTGAGTGGCATTGCCGCTACTGAAATCCATGTAAATCTTACCTCCTTATAAATTTATGTATTAAATCATGTTATACGTACATGGTATTTTTTACTTGATCACATTTCCTCAAGATTAATTCATTCTCTTCCTGTCAAGAAGACTCCAAATTCAGTAAGTCATTAAGTAGCGTTTGTTACAGAGATCTGTAACATAATTTTTATCTAACAATTTTTTTTTTCACTCACAATCATCCGTTTTCTTGTGAGCACTTATCTGATCTGAACACATCCAGATGACACCTAATCCAAGTGCATTAGTGGTAAAAAGAACTATTAAAAATTAAATAAAAGTGTCCAGTGGAGACTGGGTATAATCTAAGACTCCATAGCAGAGTGGACTGATGGAGGGTTGCTGCAAGAAAAACAGTATGCTGCCAACCCCTCTGCGTTGTGGCTTATGTCCTTCAATTATTTCTTCATGTCATCGAGACCAGAGAGGGAGAACTTAAACCCTAAACCCCACGAGCTGCAGTTCTTGGGCTGCACAGGGCAAACTGCTCCCAGGACGCTACGACAGCAGCAATGTGCCCGGGAAGAACACGGTTACAGAGGTCCACTGGACTGTAAAGAGCACAAGGATTTTGATTGCCCGGGGTGACTAGCAACAGTAGCTTTCCCAGACCTTCCTGAATCTACAAAATAAATGGAGAAACTAGAACAGAACAAGAAGAGGTTAACATGCCTCTACAAAAAGACTGCCAGCAGTGCCTGACACTGGCTGTAGTTATCAAGCAAAATTCAGGAAATATCACAAGACGTTCAAGCAAACTTTATGTCACTTCTCCACAGTGCTCAACTGCTCTAACAGCATTTATCCCTCCCTTTTTCCCAACACCAGAGACGGCGAAGGAGCAACCCTCCCAAAACACAGACTCAAATGCTGTTATCCAGACACAGGCTTTCAGTTCTTAGCACCAACTCAGGAAGGAGCAAGTGCCAAATAAATTCAAGGTTTTACAATCAGCACTAAAATTAAAGTGTTATTTATAAAATAAGATATTACAGTACATAATGCCACAACCCCACTGAACTGTGAGTTGGGAACGTTAGGAGGTCCGTATTTACACAGGAACAGATAAAACTAACTGCAGGTGCCTCCCTTCCCATAGACGGTGCCTTCCAAAACCAACACACTGTTACTAAAACGTAAAGGAAACTCTTCCCATTGACATTTCTCAGGACAACATTACAACTCTTATCTCATCTATCAACAAGGATAAGAAAAAACTTGTCTTGCCTCCCAACCCTTTCACAAGTTACGTGCTTATTTGGAGCTATGGGGAATGTCTCAAGATATTCCAAAACGGGACCAGTGCCATTTGCAAACCCCACGTAGTCGGCTGCTTCCCACAAGGCATCCTCCCAGCCAAGAATAGCTGCCACAGCTAACACTGATGGAGATGCTGGTACTGCCGTGTGGACCTGCCAGGATCAGCAAACGTGAGTTTAGAAAAGATAAAAGAGTTTGGAGTTGTGTGCCGCCTTGTTCAGCCATGATAATGGAGGATACGGAGGTCTGTGAAAGTTGTTGTTGAATGGAGATAGGGGGAAAAGGTTGAGCTCTGCTGTTGATAGAGGGAAGGAGCAGATAAAGGGAGACGTCTCTCCCATGCCAACTTTCTGCTGTTTACACCATGGAGTAATTTATTATCTTCTGTGCTACAAGTGTCGGTGGAGTTTTTCTCTGGAAATAAATTTACTCATATGCCAATTATGTGAAGGAATACACAAAACTTACAAAGAGGAACTCATACATATATGCATACATACGTATACACACACACGCTTTTATTTATATAATACATAAAAATATATATATAAGTCATCTTAATATGACGAATCCTGGAGGATGTCATCAACCACAATGGATGTATGATGCCTTTGGTCACTCGCTCTTTATCTACTTCAGAAGTTACAACCTTTGCAAATGAGCTTCCGATGGTGCAGTCAGTAAGACAGCTCAACTACTATCTCTTATTTTCAGGGGCAGGACTTCTTGGGCTACAAACCTCGGCTATGAAAGTCCCTCACCTTCTTCCACTGCACCTTCAGGACAAGCTCTTACTTCACAGATCTTCTAGATCTTTCTGTTTCTCTCCCTTGAACGTTTTCACTCCTGCTCTCCTCTGTCAACCCAACTATTTACACAGAGAAGTGGATGCCTCCTCCCACTTGAGTATGCCTACTATTGCCTAGATAGAATAAAGATCAAAGAGATATTCTTCCTTTCATGTGTTCTAAGCAGTGCACGTGGTGTTTACACCGTGGCAGCAAGCCCCTTATGAACTGACGTTACAGAGCCAAACATATCCCTCTGATGAGAGCTAGGGAACAACGCTGAAAATGAATACAAAAATTAAAACTCAAGCCTAAGTCTGTTTTCATTCTCCTAGTACCTTTCAATCAAGCTGATTCCCCAAACAGGTAAAAACAACTTGCAGAAATCTGGCTAAACTGTTGGCAATCAAGTTCAAAATACCAAAACATGGAATTTGATTTGAAAACACAGCAGCACTGTTAAAGGCAGAACAAGTGTCACAAAGTGCACACAAGGATAGCAACGAGAAGTTGTAAACAATTTACCTTGTGTCTACAACACTGCTGTTATGCCATTCTCTGGCAAGGAGATCAAGCCTGCTCCTTGTACTTTGTGTTCAAAATTACACGGGAGCTTAGTGCAGCGCAAGGGATCGGAAATAACCACCGACCTCTGCTTGATTGCTTGTTTTTCTTTAATATGCAAGCTCCAAAATTGACACTACATCTTCAGGCAAAACCTGGAGCCCCCAGCCAGTTATCACTAAATATAATTCCCTCATACAAATCGATGCTAACTCCAGGCTTTGCTACTGTCCGTGCCTTCTATGGCTTTGAATTGAAGAAGATTAAGAAGCCACCACAGCCAGTCACATCCCTCAGGTACCGAGGATTGGGAGGCCAGAAGCATCCGAGCTTTAGTCCTTCTGACAACAATTTGCTGAAGAGCCACTAAGTGAAATCTGTTTCCCTATAAAAAGGGACGGAAATGTTCGGTGTACCTAACCTTCGGGGAACACGGAGGTTTGTAAGGAGTAGTTAATTTTGAAGTAGTTTGGACATTAGCCGCCTCATATTGTACTTGATTCTGTACATCAGAACAGGGGATTTGTAATTTAGACCAAGACTAGAATCTTTAAAGTTAATTTGGGGAATTTTTCTGTACAGTTTTGCTCATAATTTTACTCACAGCTTTAAGGGTGCTTTTTTGTTGTTATGGTTTGTTAAATTTCAATCCTTATTACAATCTAAGGATTTGTTTTTATTATTCAACGGTTGATACGTCACCTGGAAGCCTCATGAAATCTTCAAGTTAATATTTAACTATATATTACTCTTTCCGATGTACAGCATCTTGCAAACATCCCTGTTCACTTTAACCTACTCCTGTCAAACACGTTTGCTCACATTGCGATCCCAGAAGACCCAAAAGAATCACAGTAAAGTGGTCCAGGCAGCCACGGATGTCCTAAAAATAAGTGTAATTGTGTGTAAAGCCTCTATCCATACTGTATTTTGAATACAGATCTCCACTCTTAGAACCAGCAGGATGTGAACCACCTCTCTCCAAGCCAGGTGACTGTATCAGCACCAGTGCTGGGGGCAAGCTTCTCATCAGGCCAATTTATTTCTTAGTTAGCAGCAGCGTAGAGTAAGCATAGGATAAGCATAGCAGAATAAGAAGTCAGCAGCTTAGTGCTGAATGGGAGAAGCTTCAGGACAAGCTGTAAAAGAGAAGTACAGAAGTTTGTATCTGCCCTACCGAGAAACAGAGGCAAATGGAGATACACAGAAGTGTTTCACTGTACGGTGATGGTCTGAGAACAAGGTCCTTTTAATTTTTCCAAATGTAGGTCTAACACAAGCTATTACTTTTACCTACAAACCCTGTCCTGAAAACAAGGAGCGATATGATCAAAGCATGAGGCGAAATGTGTAAACTTTGCTTTCTGCAAAGATAAGAGGGATAAGATTGCTTTTCTCAAGGCCGCAGAGAAGGATGTCGTAGTAAACAAGGCATGAAAAAATGAAAGCTCTGTTGATGCATTCAGCTATGTGGGGATAGGGAAGAATGCATTTTAGATATGTTATGTGAAAAGATGTGAAAAATGTAACCCAGACACCCAAAATAAGAGCAAATCTACACCAAAAAGGACGTAGAGTTTACAGCAAATAGGAAAGTGGAGCTGTCCATAACCAAGAAAGGTAATGAAATGGGCGGAAGTATAAGATTAACCACAAGGAGATTAAGCTGATAACTAATGATCTACACAGAAATGTCAGACAGAGGTTAAGATTTTAATCTGGACAGATTTCACGGCATAGTCATGAATTGTAAACACACATACTGAATTTCTGTTTGTGGATGAAGATACTGAAAAGAAGGAACATAACTTATTCCAGATCCCCCTTCCCACCTCACCTCCCAGAGAGGATGAGGAGAGAGAAAGGTAAAGTATCACCTGAAGTCCAGTTGTGCAAAGAAATATGTAGAGGATGAATTTTCCCGTGAAGCAAAGCTAACTAGCTCTACCAACCAGATTTTTTTTTTTTCCCTTAAGTTACCAGGATGCATAAACTGTTTTAGTGCATGGTCATTTAGCATGCCGCCCAAATCCATGCTAGACACAGAATGGCTGCGGTGGGAATCCGATCACAATGCCAGTCTCTGTCCCACTGCAGCCACTCCAAGGGTAAAGGGTTTCGCTCTGTGCCAAGAGAGGCTGGCTACCGGAGACAGCAGCACAGGGAAGGAGACTCCAGGTCTCGAGCAGCCTCTCTAAGCAGGCAGTGCCCTTGGAAGAAGTGCCACTGGGCAGCTGCCTGTTCCCCAACATAACCTGAGGCTGGCAGCAGGCAACCTGGCAGGAATCAAAACACAGCAGTTATATCCCATGCAAGTAGCCAACACACAAAACGATTCACCAAAGGGTTAACGCATACATCCTTCTGTTACTAGATTTGCTTCCCACATAGGTACATCCAAAACTAAATACTGTAAAGCATATCATCCGTGATTCAATAGGTGTTGTGGTTTTCCCTGAACCTACGATAATTTTTTTCAAAATCATATTTGAACTGCGGAAAGGAGAAATGTATGCAGCATCTCATTACTAGGCATACTAGTATTAAATGCATAGATTATGTGAACACATATAACATTTCTCTCAACCACTCTAGTCATTTTGGCCTCATCAGCTCATGCCCACCAATTTGTACACCCTTCTCTCTTTGCCCTAAAGCAGTAAGTATGCTCTCCACAGTTTATTTCTAGGTATAGGAATTTACTTAGCAGTACTGAAATAGATACTGTTTGCATGCAGTCCCACAGCCAAGCAGTTGAGACCTCTCTATGAAATGTATTTTTATTTACTCCTTGCCCTTGTCATCTTCAGCATACCAGCAAGGCCCATTTTCAAGTAATTCAATGTATAATAATATGTGGCCCCGCACAAACTATCCAACGCACCTCTATCCAGATATCTATCTGCTGAACAGCATCTCCTTACAAACATACTGATCCCTGTAGATTTCCATCTATAGGACGTGTGCTGTGCCACATCACTCGGCTTCTCTAATCAAAGTGCCAAGTGAGAAATGATAAAAATGACCAAAAGCCACACAAATACAACCCTAAGGAAAAAGTAATGACTATAGATTAGTACAAAAACCACATTGCATAAGCTACCCTTAGAGGCTATTAATCTGCTTCTCCTTGTAAATTATGAAAGAAAAAGTTGTAATCTGAAGGAATTTAATCCCAAACTAGTTGTTAGCCTCTCCTTGTTGGGATGGCACAACGAGCGAACTGAATTTCCTAAACTTACATTAAACTTGGGAGAGCTTGGATTCTCAGTCTTGCTTCCACAATAGTTAATGGATCCAACTGTCAATTGTCAGAATTGTGAAAACTCCATTTGGTTTCACGCCACTGCTGTGGTAAGCTCTTAAAATAAATCTGACTGTCACTGAAGTCACTTTGTTCAATCATAAAGAAGTACAGTAGTAGCAAAAGTCTCATTATCTGCCTACATTATATAGCAAGATACAGAGATGGGACTCTCCTCTACAAGAAAACTGAAGCCGTATCAGTTTCTCCAGGACAAGAGTCTTTTTCTTAAGCAAACTGGCAGTTTCAAATCTCAGCCCAGAGCTGCTGTTACTGAAAGCAATCTTCAACTGGTAGGGAGCCGAAGAAGTTTTTGAGATGCTGCCCAGTCCTTCCACCTGTCCAAGGCCAGATCAAATACTTTACCTAAGGCATTTCTGACAATTGTTTGTCTAACCCCATCTTAAAGTTAAATTCTGCCTCGAGGCGTTTCCTGCATTTGCTGTCTGAAGTTTATTGAGGTCTAGCTCCTCAGCAGGTCACTGTGATCAGCTCCATGTTACAGACAAGACCGAGGCACTGAGGGGCACGGAACCACCCAAGAGGCCAACAGCAGCACTGAGATCCGTGGTATCAAAGTCCGCATCCAGCACATGATCCTCTGCAAAACACTTAGTACGAAGTGAAACACTTGACCGTTTATTGCTGAGTCCTGCTCAGTCTCCTTCAGTATGAAAGCAAGGCTCATATTTGAAACCGTGCCACTTCAAATTAGGCTTTGGGTGGATGGATGTATTACCGCAGTGGAGAGTCACTGGCAAATCTGAGCACTGAGAGACCTAAAGCGTGTTTGAAAAACACAATCTGGAGTTCTTTTTGTTATCGCAGATTAGAGCATGTGGAAAAACAACATGCTCTTCCCCGGTGCTGATCAACAAGAACCGTCATGCAGCAACTCCTCCTTTCGCCAACAGAGCCATGCAAAACACAAGGACGTTTTTCTTATCACACCCACCAAATTCACACACTGTGCAGGCTCAAAGGAGAACATTTTATATTCCCTAGAACAAAAACAGGTGCTTGATGCAGTCATCTAGTTCTAATAGACTTATAGACTAGTTTTGTGGACTAGAAACTTGATATCTAAGCACTGAAAGAGCAGCCAAACACTATATAAATTATTTAAGCTGCCCTGGAGTGTGGAAGAGAAGCCTAAGGAAAGGTAATCTACACATCCCATTTCTTTTGCTAATTTAATAATTGTATAAATCTGATGATGAGGTGAGAAGTTGTTTCGGATAAAGCACCAGTTTCCACAAAACTGCCTTTTTTTTTTTTTCTTTTCAAGTCTCCAGGTAAGACTGCTACTGCACGTTACGCTCTCTGGTCTGCCAGAAACACAGAGCATGCAGAGATTCCCTGAGAACTGAACGAACAGAGAAACAGTTTATTGAGCTTTAAAGGCTTCGCTTCAAATACAGTTTTAAAACAAAAGCCTTATTCCTTTAAGCCGTGTTAAGGCTCCACAGGGCGAGACTTTCAGACAGTCAGACATCGCACTGAGGAGCTCCATTTCCTCTCTGGCTTTTGGGAGTTTTTGAGGGGTACTTACAAGGGAACTCTTGGACTCATTCATCCCGAACTGGAGCTGTGTAAATACATCCAGTGCGATCAGCCTTACTTCAGAAAGATAACATTCCAAAAAGACTGAAGACCAGAAAAAACAAGTCCTATTTGTTTTATGAAATCATTGCTGTTATGTTGTCATTGCCCATAGAATATAATTGGTTTGTCTTTGCAGAAGAGACAAGAAAAACATTTGTCTGATACTCAAATTTTAACAAATACTTTCATTGCTCATGAAGTATTATAATCCTTGCACTGTCATAACGCAACATGGATGCCTAATGAAGTTTAAAATGGTAACGGAAAAATGCTTAGTTATCCCATGATGTCTGCTGACTTGCACGTGCCTTATTCCTAGGAAACCCAATACACTGGTAGAGGTTCCTGCATTATTCCTAAAATTTTCTAATCGTGTCTTTAACAGTGCAGCAGGGTTCAAGCCCACCTTCAAGCATAAGCATTCTTTAAATACTTTCTCAATCATAAAAACTTGCTGATATGACAGAGTTTTAGTGCAATGTCTGAAGTTTCTGTGTGAGGGATTTCCAGATGCAATAGCTGGAACTTGATTTTTTTGCCACAGGTTGCTTACTCAACTCAATTACTATTTTCAGATATTTCAGAACAAACAACTCGGAAGCTAACAGCATCTCACTCACATTATCGAAAGCAAAGCTGCCAAGTTCAGCAGCTCTCCCACAGACACCAAATAATCCTTCCTTTGCACGCACAGTATTGGACTTGGCTCTCTTCACATCAAATGGGGAAGAAAAAATCAGCAACCCCATTTCGCGTCATGCAAACTGCCTTGCAATTTTGCCATACGTGAACATTGCGTCTCAGCACTGAACTCTTTCCTCTCAGCAGAAAAGGCCCGTCTGTTCCCGCATCTCTGCAACGCTGCATAGAGCCCAACCTCTCCTCACTGTCTGCATGGCTCCTTTGCTGTGACTGCTGCCCCTGCCCACAGCTATTAAAGCCTTGCACAACAATGCTGTGTACTGTTAATATAATTAAACCCCCACAGCTACAAACCCAGAGAAGATAGCAAAAATTGAGCTGGAAATTATGGCTACACAACTCCAAGCTATGCCTGTTCCCTTGCCCTATAAAGCTTCCCTTGCAATCCTTCGGTCCAGGAGGCTTTCTTTTGATGAACAAACTGAGACCAACCTCCTCCCTTCCCTGCCCCAGACAATTTATTTTTTAAAAAAACCACTAAATGAGGAATTGTGCTTAGGGATGAGGCTAAAGCAAACCGAGAGGAGCATGAAGAACCAGAAAGCTAGCAACCTTAGACGTTAACTGCTGCTCAGCCTGCAGATAGTTCCTCTCATCTCCCACAAGCCTGCGAGCTAAGTTGCCCTAACTCTGTGCATTGACTTAAAAACCATCAGTCTTTCCTTGTAACTTGAGCTCAGGCTCAGCTCATCATGTCAGGGCCCTGAAATTCCAGCGTGGCCACATACCACCAGCAGCGATTCTGTAGGAGTTCCAAGTGACCAGCAATAAGATGCATACATCTCCAGAAGCCTTCAAATTGCACAGAAAACAAAAGATTGGAGTAGTTCTACTTCCCCTTCTCCAACTAAAAAAGGCCTTGCAAATTTTACAATCTTCATTGGACCAATCTTGCTAAATACCTGTCACCCTCATTATGCTTGTATATGAACAAGGGTCATAATACTTAACAGCTCAACTGTCTGGCACCTGCCAGTGCTTCAGTGACTACGGTGGGGGAGCTGATGTCTGCAAAAGCTGAAACTGCCTCATTTACAATTACAATAGAGCAGTATTTCTTGACATCCTTGAAAAAGGGCACCTCTAACCTGATACACAAGAATAAAATCACATTTATTTTTCTGGAGTGCACTGAAGTTATGTCAGTGAAACCACATACACCCCCAGTTCTTTCAAAATACGTAGAAGAAAATTAATCCCAGCATTCTGCTGAATGCTATTCTAACCAGACTTTCTTTCCAACTCTTTTGTGGGATTTTCTTCAAAATATCTTCCTCAGAGCCTACAACCTCTCAGGGTACCCAGGAGGCAGCCTCTGGTCAGCTAAACAAGAAAGCGCATTCTCAAATTAAAGAATTCATACTGAGGGTACTGAGCTTGAAGGTCCTTGTCTGTACAGAGCATCCTCTTGCTCTGCCCATGTCCATCTCCTCAATAGCAATTCTGACCCTATTTTGAAGAAGGGAGAAGGAAATTCCACATTAGAAAATTTTTTGGACATGAACAGGTGCCGAGCGTCCTACCCTGTTTTTTCAGTTCATTTAAATACAGATTCACAAGGAAGCCAGAGTGAAATGAAAACATTACACTCACTTTGCCAACATTTAAGCACTACACAGAGCTGAAGTTGATTCTCTGTTTGTTTTAAATGTCAGAAGCCAAAATAAAAGCAACAATGTCAGCCCAGCCAGCACAGTGCTGCCCCCCAGGACCCTCACCTAAAAAAATCCAGATAAAGACGATGAACACACAGAGTTGTAATCTACAGCATTTCAGTGCCCAAGCCACCCCGTGCTGGTTTGTACACTTAAGCGATGCCAGCCGCAAACTTTGGATCAAAGCAGCAACTGAAAGAACTCCAGGCATGTACTGAGCAGCTCAGCGCTGCCAGAGAACCCCAGCTGGTACCCCCACAACTTCCCCCTACCCAGCTTTTTGGGGGTTTTTTTTCAGCTAACCAACAGCCCTAATTAAGAAGCATAAACATCCCAGCAAGTTCATTCACATCCCTCCAATAGGAACCTGCGCACAATTATAGGATATAATTGGGAAGCACGATCATTGAACTTTTAACCAGCTATTGTTACAAACCAAGAGAAGGGTTAGTGTTGCTTCCTCCAGGCCACAGTTGGTTATTCACCAGCTCTGTAATTAATCAAAAGGTCCTGAAATCCTCAACCTTTCAGCTAGAAACACTCTTTGCAGTGGGCACACCTGAGGTTTTTTTGACCTTTTTTGTGTTTCATTTTGCGGTGGGGTTTTTTTTAAACACAAAACTTATTTACAATACAATTCCTGATAAAGATGTTTCAGAGAGCTTTGCCAAGTGACATATTTCAGCTGGTCTTCTTACACACGCTGAATACACTTCTTTGTATGGCCTCAACGGTTCACGATCCCTTCAAAGCCTTCTACAAGAAGGATTCCCAGCTCCTTCATCATACAATGAAAGAACGCTGTGCCATCATACACACCTCAAATTTATTTTGCTTTGTCTGCCTAAACATGTGAAGGGGCATTTGATTTAGAATACTTCTACAAGTAATTAAAAAAATTAAGTTTTAAAATACAGAATCATTGTTCCACCTTCATTAAGGAGGGGTGAAGGGAGGAAAACATACAGGATATATATGCTGGCCAATTCCTTAGCTTCACTTATGGCACCAAAGCACCCCAAACAGCAGGATTTGCTCTGAATGAAACAAGTCTCCTCCTCCCCGAGCAAACACATTGCATCAGGTGAACCATTTGCAGCTCTCCCATTCGTGCATTACTAACACAGGTTAACCCTGTTGCTCAGTATTATTTTTTTAATTTTTTTTTTTTTTTACATTCCGTGACTTCCTGCTTCTACATCAATGCCTAGACGATAGGATTTTCCAGCAAATGTGTCTGCCAAGTGTAGTCAGTCTTCTGTATTTTGTCTAACGAGGCAGTGCAGGTTGCCTTGTTCAGGCAAACAAGGAGACCTGGAACTGTTCTTGAAGTGGGAAAAATAAGTATTCTACCTGAAGTATCCTTGGCACAGCACCCTTGGAAGTCACAAGCAATCAATGTCACCACTGAAGATGGAACAGAGATCTTGAAACATCCTCCAGTAACATTAGTGCTGAACCATGTGAAGTGTTAAACTCCTCTCAGCCTCCTCAATGGCCCAGACACTGACTTAAATAAGTGTTTTGGGGAAGAGGCTAAGGATGAAAAAATCAAAATGGCAACTCAGACCAAACAACATGAAAACTTTTTCAATTTTCACCGTTAGCAGCAGCAAATACCTCATTCTCCTTTTTAACTTATCAAAAACCTCTGCCTTGACAAGACCTCTGTATAGAAATTAAGATATCTTAATAGAACTCTCTATATTTACTGCTTATTAAAGGTTGGATGAGCTAGGAATTAGATCTTGTTCAAATGCTTTCAAGATGGAACGAATCAGACAGTGGCCTCTGTCTAAAGTGCTGGTTGGAAATTGGGGTGGGGGAAGAAAACCTTCAACCCCCTGTGTTTCAGTAAAGGTGCAGCAGTGAAGAAGCTGAAGAAACAGAAATGTGGTGAGACCACGTGAGCTGTACGCATGGGGATTTCTCTTGAAGTTGAAACTCTAAGTTCTGAAATCCTACAGTCTTGTGTCACCCTAGGTCTGTGGAGAAAAGCCTAACTACATGCCTCTTCACAGCCCCACGTCTTGTTTGGTGTTTTTAAACTACGTAGTATACTCTGAAATAGCCATTTGTATGAAGTGATTGTTTCCACTCCTTTTCCCCCAATTCTGGGCTGTATCGCACCACCAAGCACCATAAATCTCTTAACTACTCTTAATAAGCTAAAGTGAATTAGTTTAGGATGTCTAGGCGTTCGCAAGCATCACAATAGCCCCAACGACAAGCACTATGTGCACTCAATAAAGCTGTCGCTTGGCAAGGTTCAGAACAGACGCCCCTGTGAGATTATCGGGTGTCAACTTCCATCTGGCATTTGTCAGAGCTAGGGGAAGGAAAAAAAAAAAAGGCAGTTCTTATCAGATCTCCAAATAAAAGAAGTACTTCCACTTCATGTGGTAGCAACTGGAAAAATGTCTTTTGTGTTTGAAGCTTTAAAAATATCTTGCCCTTGAGGTTGGCTATGTCTGTTCAGTACTTTGAGACCCCTTTCCCATACAAAGGTAATAAAACTAAGCTTACAGTTACAGAAGTTCCCAGCACATAAAAATTACAGGAAGCTGTTGCTAAGTAATATTTCTACCTAAGTAAACACCACAAAACGTTTCCCACACACACCTCTGAACTTTGTTATTCAAACCTGCCTTGAAGATGTTCATAGTTGCAGAATTTCTTCTGGCACCGGTCTCTGTAAAAACCCTCAGTTCTATTTCACAGCAGTTGAAAAACATTTCAATGTTTTTCTGACCACTTTGTTGTGTTGCTTGTGCTAGGAAACAAAGCAAGCTACTAAAGCTACTCTTCCGTTCCTTACCTGTCCCCTGCCTTTCCCAGAATCTTCCCTGGATAAGTCACATGAAAATTAAAGAGAGAGTCTGTTGCATCCCTAGTCTCCAGACCTGCTTCCCCAACATCATAAAAAAAATCTGGACAAACATCATTAATTTCACACAGTGCCTTTCTCCAGACTGTCATCCCTTCTATCAGCTCTGTTTCACCGTCTTCTTCAATTGGCCCACACAGTTTCATATACATTCCACTTTCTTTTCATGAGGTTATTTTACACCAAATTCTAGATTGCACTAATGGAGAGACACAACTTTTGGTTTTATCACATCAAGCAAGATAACAATTTGAAGGAAGAACCTATCTGTAAACCTGAAATGGCTGACGCTCTTAGTAACTCAAATTCCCTGGCAGCATGAAGTCCCAAGATCAAGAAGATAACAGACTCCTACAAAGGTTTCAATCAGGATGAGGAGGAGAACTTGAATTTCATCATATCCTCTAAGGAACGAAGCCCGTGTTTCAGGTATTCATCTCTATATTCCAGGAATGTGGCCCTCCAATATTCACCAAGGGACTGTCTGATATTGCAGATCATTTTCCTGTTCATTTTTATTTGGCCATTACACTTTTCCTTTTATTACCTTACTCCGCCTCCAAATGACCCAATATGCAAGTAAAAGGCTGAACCCGCCTTTATAATTAGGCTGTCAAAAACATCAGACTGCTTCAAATTACGTATGGACAGAGAAGACTCACCGCAAAGAGAACTGGCAGGAAATCCTATTTCAGAGGGAATTGTTCCTTCCGCAAGCAGAGTGACAGACATACAGCACTTTTATTACATTAAAAAAAAAAAAGTGGAAAAAAATGCAAAATATGAAAATCATGTTTGGCAGATCTAGACTGAGGTCTAGGACGTGGCATTTTCAGCATTTTTGTTGTCTGCATTCTTCAGCAAAGACGCTCTCTGCATGAACATGCTACACCGAACTAAGAACTACGTTTTTATGGCAATAAAAGTAAGTATGGATGTAAAAAAAAAAAAGCCTTATAAAAATGTGGGCTGAAAAGGTACAAAACCTCCAGAACAGGAACAGCATTGGCTGCCATAAACAGCATAAGGCTAAACCCAAATTCCAAACAGACCACATATTTCCCTCCCTTCCTACTCAAAGTATAACATGAATTGGCCTTAATTGAACCTACTTGCTTTTCACACCAACACAAGTAATTTAGAAAAAAAAAAACCAAAAAACTTCCAGGAAACACATCCTGACCAATCTCAAGCTATGGTATATCCACCTACACATCTTTGCACTCAGACACAGATTCCTCAATATTGCAACTGTTTTTTCAGAGCATGCAGCTGGCCACAAATCATTTCAGTTCCTCCCAACCAGTTTCATCCACAACCTTAGCTCTAACGTCTGTAAGAAGATCCTTTACTTTGTTGTCTTGAACATGTTATCACCAACTGAAAAAAATTTCTGGGCTGGAGTTATAGCTGCAAGGATGATTCAGAGACTTGGACGCGTGCCTCAGAGATAATTATACGCTATAACTGAAAGTTAGTTTGGGAGTTAACTGGGATATCTGTGCTGATTAAAATAAAGAAATATCGAAGATGCACAATCAGTATGAGATGTGGCAGGGACAACGTGAAGGAAGTGACCGCAGAGAGCTGGCAGGGGAAGGTCATGGACTAGTGTGGAAGAGATGGAAGACACCCAGGACCCCACTCCAGCCCCAACTGTTGGCATCTCCCTTCCTGCTCACACGAGACCTTTCAGCCCTCCCACGTGTGCTCTCTCAAGCTTCCTGCCCATCTCCTAGTTTTCTCCAGCAAAGCTTAGCAGTCTGGAAAAGCTTGCCAGCTTGGGACTTGTCTCTCAACTGACACGCACTCTGTAACATCAAAACAATCAATATTTACATGTTCTTTAAGGATTTTTTTCTGGTAGACAAACCAGTAAACTAAATATCCTGACCCACAGTCCCAGGGCAGCAGTGCTATCAGTTTAGACAGCAACAACTTCCCATCCAGAGATGCAAAACAAAAAAATAACAAACAAGGAGATTCTGCACCAAGTTTTATAAAACAAACTAAGAGTAGGAATAACTTGTGTTAAAACAAACAACTCACTGACCCAAACTTCCCCCAAGAAAGTTATCCTGAAATTGCTACATTTCATTCCAGCATTGGCTAAAAGACAAAGAGCAAAAATGAAAGAGGGAAATACTCTTAAAACCAGCATTAGCTGCTGAGGATTCCCAGATAAGCTGCAAAAACGCAGGGGGAAAGATTTCATGACATTAATACCCTCGATACTGGGAACTGCTATGAGTCTCTTCAGGCTAAGGAAAGCCAAAGTAAAATTCATAGAAGCTCTTAATAATCTTGACAAAACAATTACACATGCTGAGGATATGTTAAGGCTGGCACGAGAACAGAGAACACAGTGATTCCACCAGCAGGTTCACTAAATAAATGTCACTTAATCTCTACCATAGTTACTAGCGTGCATGCGTGTTGAAAGTCTAAAGGCCACTCAAAAAAGTCTAAAAAGTCTAAAAGACTAGTCAAGCTGTTAAAATAACTTTAGAAGCATACAGGCAGGTGTCACAAGGCACAATATAACACAGATACCAGCTTGCTGAGAACAGCAGCTACCAATAAATAAAAGTACAAACCTTAGCATTCAAAACAAAGATAAGCGTGGCTTGGTAAGTGGTTTTGAAAATGCATACCAGTTACAGCCAAAATCTGCAGGAGCATTGCTTCTCTAAATCTTCTACAAGGAAAATCAGATGGGAGCATTTGCATATAATCACTTCTGAAACCATTTTCAAATTCAAATTTCAATTTCATATTCACTAGCTTGGGTTCCCTGAGTAACTAAGCTAAGATAGCGTGTGATGCTGTACGAATTTAGCTGAATTTGTACAAGAGGCTCAGAAGCTGAGTTTTATGCCCCAATGGTAAAATATGACATTCCTACAGGTTTCATGGAAATAGGCAGTCACATAAAGGAGAGAAACCATACATTTCAGTCCGCTGTAGCACAGCCCCAGAAAATTCACAGGAATGAGGGACATAACGAACAGCCTAGCCACAGAAAAAGCTTCAGTTAGATCTTTAACCTTAGGAAATAGCAGAAAACAGAAAACATGAATGTATAAGGAAACAGGCTTCAGTGCTGATAATAACTGTAAACCAAAAGAGTTTATAAACTAAAATGCTTTATAACCTTATTTTTCATTTTAAAAAAGGAACACACGTACACGCTTGCATCTTCTTGCTCACACCCTGTTATTCTGGCGACAAAAAATAACCGCTTTCTTTAAAAGGAAGCTAGACGATTTTGGGGTGAGGAGTAGCAGAAGGGAAACCGCATTAATTTCATTAGTTTATGCATACTGGTAGGAATTCCTTCTCAAATTTGGCACTTAGCACTCAGAATTGCCCTTTAAAGCTTGGCAAGAAACTCTCTCCAGCCCGCAAGTTTCCTAATTTCGTCTTAGGACACACTGCTTCATTTGGATGCACTACCTCCAGAAAGACAGACGACTCTAAATGTGTCAGTCTTACCTCAATTCACTTTGCTCCCCATCAGTCAGATTTAACATAAATCAAAATAAATATATAATTAAAACTAAACTTAAGGTCAGTTCCAAGTTTGGAAAAAACAAATCTGTACGAAATAAAAAGCAACCCTAATACAGTTTGAGAACTGGAGTTCAGGGATTGCAACAGCAGCTAGTTTTCTAAACATACCTCCTCCCCTGAACCAAAACCCCAGATTTTCACCCTCCCCAGGACTCCTGCTACGGGCAACCCCCATCCAGATCCTCTCTCCTCCTTCTCCTTTTCCCTTCAGGTCTCACTTGGCTTCCTGTTTCTTACTCTTTGCAGACGTCACTCACTCATCCACGTATCTTGCACCTTTTCATGGCAGGAAGGTTTGAGTGAAAATGTCACTGCACCTCTCTAGAGCTGGGTTTGTTCCATTAAGACTTTTCCCCACCATTCTGTTCCTGCCTGCTGCAGCCTTAATCCCCTATCCAAGTCACAACAGAGATACTAACACCACTTTAAATATTATACAAGATAGCAGTTACACTCACAGTCCATTAAACTTGTGAGCTCTAGACAGTCCCTAACTTTCCAGAAAAACCAAACACAAATTTTTTGATACGTTTTTCACATAGGTGAACAGTTAAACCAGCCCCATCCCAAAGGCCCTCTCTTCCTTCAACCCCTCACCTGCCTACCATCAGTTTTGAGCCTTGCTTTTAGGAACCTGTGCTTGAAGGCAGCTTTAGCCCTCCAATAGATCTGACAAGTGAAAGACTGACAGCAAAACCATAGTGGACGCACATCACTCCGCGGACTCACCTCTCTGACAGCGATCGTGGGTCCAGCAGCGTTCAATGAAAATGCCATTTATCACAGTAGGTGGACAGTTGCTCTTTCCTTTCACAGTTCCTGGACACACATCTCCACACTCTTCTTTATCATCCTTGTTGGCTACAATGTAATTATCTTCTACAGAATCCAAAATCCGTGACCAATCGATCGTGGACAAGTAACATAATTCATTGTTCTTCTCAATTCGCACAGCGCCTCGAGTAATGTTCATCAGGTTATAGAGACCTATCTCTTTTAGGTGAACCATCTCAAAAATGACTAGCGCATAGTTAAAAAACAGATGAGTTCCTCGAATCACAGTGAGGTTTGGGAAAAGTCCCTTTAAACTCTCCAGGCCATACACGCGAAAGAGAAGCAAGTAGTCTGTAATCATAGTCAGTTTAGGAAAGCTGAGCTCGCGGAAATCTTCAGGCTTGGTTTTAAACATCAGCAATATTTGCAAGTGGCCCTCGATCACAGTGCAGTTCTCAAGCATGTTCAGCCGGGTCAGATTGTTGCGAATGTCCATGCTTCTGCAAACTGGAAGGCAAAGAACAATATTATTTATTTATTTAGTTTCCTAAATATACGGTTTTGCCAACCGCACCATCACACATAGCTACGGTCAGAACACACGGCTAGGCCCTTTACCATAAAGCATGCTGCAAGTGTTAAGAAATATACTGTGGGGAACATTCCCTGGTATATGATTACAAAATAAGACTGAAAGAGTATTTTGTAATTTTTTTCTGCCATCTTGAGTATCTGGATATTACTTCTATCACAACTGCAGTTGTAACACCAGTCCTTAGATGTCATTTGGCATTTACAAAAGTAAGAGTTATCTATGCAACTGAGTCTGTTTTCTTTAGATAGTTGCCAGTGACACACCCACCTCATCTCAGATTGTGCAATTAATACCAGTGGATTAGAGTAATTTAGAATAGTTGCAGGGAGGGAAGATAGGAAAAGAATAATGGCTAGAAAACCGTAGTGCTTCGGAAGCAGCAGAAAACCCTGGAAATACACACATGCAAGACCACAGTCTACACTCCTGCCCAGACTTTGCTGACAGGAGTAATTTACTACGCTAGTAATTTTTGCCCTAAGCATTCTTTTCAGATTAGGTGTTTGGGCTTTTTTGTTATTGTTTTCTCAAGGTTGCAAATCTCCCTGCCTTGACTATCTGGACAGTTTATTTAGTAGAACCAGTAACCCAAAGAACTGGTAAAGTGAACAATTACATGAAGCATAAATTAGAAAGTAAAGAGAATAATATGAATCCAGGCACCAGCAAAAGGAAAAGACACAAAGCAGAAAGTTTGGAAAGGGAAATATGTTTTTTTAACTCTAAGTATGGGTAAGAAATCAAGAAGGAAATGTCGAGCACTGTGTCTATATAGCACAACAGAAGTCCCAGGGATAATAACCCTTTTAAAACCAAACTTCATAGAAATAGACACCCAGACCTTAATGTTCAAGGGAGAAGCCTGTGGAAAGGCAAGCCTGCTTGGCAATAGAACAGTGAAAAACAACCGCTTCTCTGGCCTGAGTGTATTTTATTTTTTTTTTTAAGACTGCACTCACTTCAGGGATTCTCTCTTTTGCCTATAGCTGAGACCAGCCCCCATACACACATACACACTCTCCTTGAGAGTTAAAAGCACGGGATCTTTACTCTTTTTATCACTGTACGTAAAGCTCGCCAACTATAAAATCACCATGTCACAGCTTCAAGAGATCACCCAGCAGGAATCAGGCCCTACAAAATTGATGTAGAGACAGATGTTTAATAGTTACGATTGTCCGACTCCTCATGGTTTTACACAGACCGCTACTGTGTGGGTTAAAAATAAATTCTATGCAACGTCTTAATGATTATTCAAAAATTTGCTCCGCTGCAATAAAAAAAAATAAATCTGGCAACACTAACGTAGGATTTGGAGCAATGTTATTGCCCAATAGGATTTTTTGGCACTATATCCAAGTCATTTCACAAATTGCTTTCTGGAAGAAAGAGCTAATGCACGCAGTGCCTGTCTCAAAGATCAAGGATGTACTTTTTAAAAGGGGGAAAGGAAATCTGATGAGCCACTAGCCGCAACCTCTTTGCCCTGTGAAAAACTGCAGCCAAACTGGGAGCAAGCCAGAAAGCTGTCTCGCTGCACACCCCAACCATGGGCTAAAACAACTGGCAGAGCAACAGGTTCGGTTTAAGTACTCTAAATATTTATTTTAAATAATTAAGATGGGTATTTCCAAGGAAGCAAGTGTGTGACAGCGCAGGCCAGTGGCTTCTTCATGAAAGGAGCAACAACAGAAGGACAAATAAAACTCAAACACTGAAATTCGACATTTAAGTCACCAGTGTGGCTAAAGCTATCTGATAAATGTGAAATCCAACATCATGGTTCTCATTTACTGCTTACTGAGCGCACAGGCAAAATACAGCAAGCAATACCACTTGTTGTATCACAATATCAAGTCAAATTACACCACTTGTGAATCTGACCCACGTCACTACAGGCTCCTAGCAATCACTACTGATACAAGTAGTGCTGCTCCTGGACCCCACCGCCAGAAAGCTGCTCAAAAATCTTCCTATCTCCTTCAAAAAATGCATCAACCTAAACACCCACACAGGGTATAAACCTCCCTTGCCTTCAGTTCTCCCCGTCCTGAAACATTTTCCCCACTGGAGATGGCAGAAGAGGTGACCAAAGGCTAGGTTAAGATAGCCAAATATTTTGACCAGGTGTGTTAAAGAAGAAAGGTTAGCTGAAGCTGAATCTAAGAGACAGGTGAAGCTTGGGAGTAAACAGCAAAGCATTTTGAGGAGTTAAATAATCACAAAAATCTACCAGAGCCGGAAGTCCACATCCACAATCCATCACTTGTTTCCATTTTAGAACTTTTTTTTTTTGTGTTTTTCACCAATTCTAAACTCTGACACAGAATGCATTATGTGTAATTAGTGCTGCCAGCACAGACCAGACAGATTCCACACATCCTGGCAAACCAGGATGTGACCTGAGTTATTCAAACTGCTGCTTTCAAAGCCGAGCAACAGCAACATAATAAACTGGCACACTGTCCACTCTGCGTAAGAAGCTTTTGCATGAGGCCTTTTAACAGAAGGCGATGTCAAACACTGGTGTTAGCCTGGTGTAGAAACTTAGGAGGAATTTAGAATGAATGTTTCTGAAATAAACAGCTGAATAAAAGGCTAAAATAGTTGTATGTCTACAAAGATTAAAAGGATTTATACAGATTTTTTCCCACATTTAGAGAAAATCACGCTTAAGAACTATTCTTCATATTCTACTTCAGTTTAGTTTTTAAGTGATAAATATCACCACGGTATCTGAGCTCCTTTTTCTTACCACCTCAAGGATAAAGGAGAAAAATGAGGAGGTAAGAATATCCATAACAAACTATGCTTTTCTGTTGGAGGGTTCTCGATCTTTTCATGCTTTTAAATTCTGTTCAGCAGTTTGTATCTTCTGTTCATGCAGTAGCTGCTTAAGTCACCCCATAAATTTCTTGCTACCAAGACAACAAGAAGCAGTTTTAAGCAAAGTAATAAGTGTTTTTCCACAGCTTCTCTTGATAGTATTTCTTCTGCAGGGACAGGGGAATTGATCAACGATTCAGTATGAAGGCTAGGCAGGTTTGATCCCAGAAGAAGGAGAGCAAAGTTGAGCAGTCAATTATAATACAAACTGGTTTCAAAAAACACATAAATCAGCTTTCAGGAAAATAAAAATCTGAAATTGAGTCTCCAGTAGTAGGCCCAAAGCTGTTCCTGTTCAAACTGCTGGCAAAATCTCTACTAAACATATATTCCTAAATTTCAGGAGAAACAGGCTCCATGTCCAGCAGCAGAGCACACAATTCTCCATCCTAGTTACCAAGCGATTCAAAGTGAATTAAAAAAAACCCCAAACATCATTACAGCCATGTTTCACCAGACTCCCAAGAAAAAGTTGCAAGGTGCACTTTTTAAAAACGAACAACCAAAATCCCAAGATGCCAAAGCCTCTTGAACAAACTAGTTTGGTAACAACCTTAAAGTACCAAATGAAGAAACTAGAGCTGATATCAGAGCTTAGTTTTCAAGATAAAGTCTAACCAGGGGAATAGCTGGAACTTAAGCCTTGTTTATAGTAAATCATGTGGATACCAAACCGTAATGATTCACTGCTTCAGAGCTCCAGCCTTTTAACATCAAGACCAGAATAACGTAGCATTGCTCAGAAAGATCACAAACCATCTAAGATAACTATTAGTTAATTCTGCATTTTTATAGCGTTCGCTGCCTACTTGAATAAACCAATTGTTTAAGAATAATTACACTCCCTTTGGTCAAGTCAAAAGCTCTGCAGTTCTATATCAGGTTGACTTTTAGAAGTGGTATTAGGAAACTGGAAAAAGGACTTTTGGGTGTTTCTTGGGATAACAGGAGGTTTTCCTGTCTCAGCAGTTAAGTGACAGACAAGTAGAAGGGACTGTAAGACAGCTTCTAGCCCACTGTAGCTAAAGTTTAATAACCATATCTAACTGGGAAATATTAGGTTTTAAACTTCAGTTTTCCACCTCAGCCATTTAGATCTGAGCAATGACGCAAACTGAGATATGGACACAAAAGTGAGCCTGTCTATAAACCTCCAGCCCCCTCAGAAAACATCTCAGATGCCTGCTGCCTTTCACTACTCAAGGCATTGCTGCTGAACTGAGGGCAAACCTCTCACAGAGGTCACTTTCTGTAATGCCAAGAGAATATATAACCTCACAGGCTGGCCTATAAAGCCTGGTTTACTCTATCGTTATGCTCTCCTCATTCAGTTCAAAACATAAACAGAAAACACGACTCACACTGCTATGCTTCCCGTGCAAATACAAAAGGCAGTGAAGCGACAGCATCCCAGGACCACGCGAGATCGCTCAGGCAGAAGTCAATACTAACAGACCTTAAGATCATCATTACTTGAAAGGGAGCTGGAACAGGTTTTACGCGTTGCCGGTATCAACATAATTTATATTCTGCAAGACAGTCACCCCAAAATTGAGCTCCAGAAAGCTTACGGGTTTTACAGGCTAGTCAGAGAGACGGTTAGTGTACTACCTCTCTTTAAAACAGCACGAGGGCACGCTGGGATAGCTGATAGATGCAGTTATTGCCTAGTTTTGATACAGCCCTGTCTTGCTGCACTTATTCTATTTTACACTCTTGGGAGCAAAATTTCTTTCTAGACGCAGTCTCTCAACATCAAAAATTAACACAGGGTTGAGGTGAAACAAGGGACCAGTTTCTTAATGAGTTCAGGAGCACGAAAAAAATCTGTATGAACCAGAAATAATAATTAAGCTGCTAATGATTTTAAAAGGCTATTACCACAAAAATACGATGTGAAATTTGTCCCACCTGATGATTTAGATAGATCTCAGCTAGATTTCTGACTCCCACCATCAGCTATAGGCAATGGAGTACGCACGCAGCGCCCAAATTTAGGTGAAGAGCTTAGAAGGAGAGGAACTGTACTCTAAACTCTAGTGACTGCATTGATTAGTTTTCTACTAACCACAAAAGGAGCCCAAAGTAAATTGCTCAGTTGGCAGACGCCTAAAACTAGGTGAGGTAAATCCCACCCTAAATACCACAGCTAATGAACTGACAGGCATGAGTCACGTGTGAGATTTATTTCAAGAAGTTGCATTATGTTTACACAGTGATAAAAAAACACACAAACCTGTTTTTCTTCACAAAACAAGACATATGTATCTTCATTTTATGCGCAGGTCAGGTCTCCTCTCCTTAACCCTTGCTTCTACTCCTCTCAGTAACTTCTGAACTCACCAACTAACTTCAGTCACATGTAAAAGAGGAAGAGAGTTCTCACACATCATACTCCTAAAAGACTTATGAAAACTGGGGATGGGTTAAGAAGGAAAAGCTCAGCGTCTCCATCCAAAGGATGCTTTAAGCATGAACTCAAAACATCCACCCAGTTTCTCTACTGAGCCACCTACACACATACTATATGCACATAATATATACTGCTCAGCCTCTTAGCAGATATTGTCTGAAAGAAGCAAAGCGAAGAGAAAGATACGGGGCACAAGAAAAAACTATGTATGGTTGGGCTCAGAGATGGGGGGAATATTGTCACTGGAGAGCTGTGTTATCAGGGGGCATGTTGTTGGAGAATGTGGGACACAAATCTCCAAGAAAGCAGACTTCATTAGTTCCGTTGCTCAGGGAACAACTTGTTTGCTTATGCAACTATTGTACGTGCATTTACCCTTCGAGCCACGCTGATGCAGGCCTTCGCGTTAGCCTGTTATTTTCCATCCACACCGAAGTGCTGTGCGATCTAATCATTCTTAGAAAATGGAGTCAAACATCAAAGCAGCTGAAAACCTTTTGAATTAGGGACCTTATCATCCAAATTGTCTGTAAAATACTTTGAAAAGTACTTGTAGTACATGAAAGATATGTTCCAGGCTTTGCTTTGACGACTTGGGCATCGCTCCTGTTTCTCCGTCCATGAATTGTAGAGCATATTTTCCTATCACGTAGTAATATAGCAAAGATTACGGAGTTAATATCACTTGCAACACACTTGCAGCCCAAAAAGCACATATAAGAATAAGTAAGAAGCTTCACTGCAGTAGTAATAATAAAGTTTTCAAATTAGGAACTGCTGGACTAAAACTGTATATGTATTTATTATTAGTGCTATATATCAACTACCTTTTCCATTTCTCTATTGGTAACAGACAGGTTTGTACACACTTACCAGCTGGAACTTACCCTCCCAAGTTAAAATGATATCACTGGTCTCTTTTAAGGCTTCTAACATAAAAACATGTATGAGAAAGAAATGGGGGTATTTTTGAAATAGATAATTTGTCTGATTACTGAAAAAAAAAAAGGCTGTCTTAAGGGTACATCCTGCTTTACTCCCTGAATATCACACACATTTCAAAACCGCCCCTCATTGCATAGTCTGCGCTTGAACTGATTCTCTTGTTATTATTGCCTTTTCTGATGGCAAAGCTAACAGGTAGGCTATGGGATTGTCCATGGGACAGACGCTCATGTATGTATTCACTCTCTTTAAATAAATAGTTTACAGATGTGTTTTAATAAAAGGAAAGATCATCCAAAATGCAAGCCTCTAACGAGAAGAATTTCCTATGGAAGTTTACTTAACATAACCCATCAAAACAGCTCGTAGGGCTTAAACTTGTGTCAGCCATGGATTTAACAAGCACGTATTTTACAAGACCCTGTTTAAGCACCAATCCCTACCTCCAAGCTTCATCCCCATTTAATACCTGTGGATTTGAAAGGCTACCTAAAAGTATTCCTGTGGTTAAAGACAAAACCTCCCAACTCTACGCCTTGCCACGCTACAACCCTTCTGAAGCTGGGGCCAGTTTAAAACCAGCAGTTTAAAATTGAAGAGCTGTCTCAGGGCGCTACAGCTCAGACCTTTCCCAGCAGCAGGGCCGGGCCATACTCTTCCTCGAACCTGATCCACAGGGGATCACGGTTATACCCTCCCCGACCCCGCACCCTAAAGCTCGGCCGAGGGAGAGACCCGGGAGGGTCAGGACGCGCCAGGGAGTAAATCCTCAGGCGAACCGGAGAGAGCTACAGCCCTTCCCGTTACCGTCCCAGCTCCAATCTCAGCTGCCGCCGAGCCCTCCCTCCCGACCCGGTTTGGGGCTGAAATCGCCGAACTCAGGGATGAAGGTGACCCGAGCCGCTCCCCGCGGGAGGGCTCCGGGCCCCGCTGTCCCCCGCGCCGCAGGCCCCGGCCGAGCCGCCACAGCCACCAGCCCCGGCGGCGCGGCCTGGCGCGGCGGCCGGGCCGCCCCCCCCACCGAGCAGGTACAAAGGGTAACGGGCGCCGGGGCCGGGCCGCTCCGCCCGCCTCGCCCCCTCCCGCCGCGGGGCCGCGGCCCACCGCCGCCCGGGCCCCGCCACCTGCGCCAGCGCCCCGCCGCCCGCCTAGGCCGCGCCCCCGGCCCCTACTCACCCTCCCCGCGGCTCCGGGCGCACCAGGCCGCCAGCACCACGGCCACGGCCAGCGCCGCCGCCGCTCTCGGTCCCATGCCCGCGTCGCTGGAGCCGCCGCGGCTCGGCGCGTCCCGACGGGGGCGAATCAGAGGCCGCGGGGCGGGCGCAGGGGCCGGGCCCGGTTTCGCATCGTCGGTAAGAGACCTGGAGAGGCGCCGCGGCCCCCTTTATAGCGCCCGGCAACCGGCCCAGGAAACGGGGCGTCCGGCCCCTCCCTGCCCCTCGGTGTCGGCCCCGGCTCCGGCGGCCCCTTCCAGAGCAGGCCGGGCTGGCGGCTGCCTCCCTGGCCAGTAAACAAGGGGCTGCCCCCGTCAGCTGGGAGCAGAGCGGGGCGGCGGCAAGAGGCGGCGCGGAGCCGGGCAGGGGACGGGACGGGCTAGGGGAGGGGCGGCATCCACCTGCCGGGGACAGCCCCGCTGAGGCGGCTGCGGGCGGGGTAGAGCCCGGAGCGTCAAAGGTGTCTTTTTCCAGTGGGACTCAGCCTTTGATGCCTTTTTCTCCTTTTTTTAATCATCTCTGCTTTGTAGTCGTGCTAAGCCGTGACAGTATGTTTCCTGGCAACTTCCAGTAATGTTGTCTGGCAGTCGCTTTCAGCCCTTTCTGCAAGATAGTTTATATAAACTGCTGGAATAAAGCTTTTTAATTCAAAAATACTTAGTAAATGGACAGTCTTATTTCAAATCTTTGCCCCACCATCTCCAGCTTACAACAGATCTCACTTTTGTGTTACATTTCTTGCTCAACGGGCCACTTCAGCAGGCCCACAGATCCCAGCAGGTCACTTACTCTTAATGCAATGCAGTGTCAATGGTGTTTCCACTATCTTAAATACTTTGTGCTACTGTTCCATTTAAGGAGTGGCTGCAGTTGTCACAGGGATACTACATAGGAGGACCGGTCTATGAAATCACATCTATTTTGGTATGGTTCACTCTCTGACAGTCATTGAGGTTTCCCAGGTGGATGGGATAAGGTTGATGGCCTGATTGAATAAATAACCTGAGCATAAGCAGTATTAGCTGTAATGGTACCTGTGGAACAATAACTACAGCTTAGCATTTGCAAGCTATTTAAATGCTTAGATGAAAGGCTCTGCTTAAGTGGGGATGCTTTCTCCATCATCATTACAGTACAAGAAGATGTGTGTCTGCACAGCACATTAGCTGTTGATTCAGCCTAGTGCTGCGTCAGAACTGCCAGTACAGGAACAAATTTCCCCCACATTTCAGTTCTTGCTGCCATTTTCTCAAACTCACAAGTGCAGAAGAGACTCAGAACCTAACTCATTTCAGAATACTTCAGGAAGTAAGGGCAGTCAAGGCATAGAAATACACAACAAAACTATGTGATCTCTGCTTGCAAATTAACCTGCTTTATGACTATAGACTTTGCATAAAAGATAGAGCCAAACATCATCTAGACAGCTTGGGCTATGTGGAATTTATAATGTGACTGTAATAGCAACCTACTTTTGCTTACTCACATTCTTAGTGCCTTTCATGTAATAATGATATCAGCTTACAGATTGGTACAGGAGGATTAAAGGCTATAGATTTATTATCTTTCCCTAAAATACTATTTTTAGTTTCTAATTACTGATTAAGAACATCAGGGTGCAATCTTGCCAGCATCTTTCCCATACACTCACTGCTACGTATTCATCATGCTACAGTACACTGGGTTTGCAATCAGATAAACTAACAGTAGCAATGTGGGCACTAAGAAACTAAGCCAGCACCTGCTTACTCTTTTTTTTTTTCTTCTAATAGCTGCACTGCAGGCTCTCCTCTAATTTCTGACTCAAGAAACTACTAAAAATCACTAGTTTAATATATTAAATGTGACTCCTTTCTTCAACAACATTCACATTTCTTTCTTCCCTCCACAGATGTTTCATAGTTTAGTTAAAATAACTAAAAATTTATAAAAACGTACAAGAAGTATCAGCTAGGTTACTATTTGCGTGTATAGAATCCTCAGTGCATTTGGAAGGCAGTGATCTTTTCCTTTTTAAACTGTTGAGAAAATTAGCGTGACAAAATTTTTATTGTACTTTCAGAACTAGAACCCAAATGGTGGTCCCCCACTGTGGTGTTTTCATGAAAACACATTTCAGTTTTTGTCATCTTTGGCATTTCAGCTGAGGTAATACACAGTAAAAGTGCTATATGCTATACAGTATGAAAGCAGTGCATCACAAGATAATGCAGTAAATTTACAGAGGCCCCATCGAAAGCGTCAT
The DNA here is from genome assembly GCF_028858705.1 of Grus americana. NCBI lineage: Eukaryota > Metazoa > Chordata > Aves > Gruiformes > Gruidae > Grus > Grus americana. Next base: position 2,887,629 of record NC_072879.1, read on the forward strand.
TCCTTCGGAAATCCCAAAAAAGAGCTGTCCCATGGATTCATCCTTGCTCTACAGCTCCTTCACAGCTGCCAAGAATCACAGTACAGACTAAAAGGGTACAAAAAGCTAGAGAAATAGCAATTTAAAGCTGTATGTCTAGTGCCTCCTTATAAAAGACGCACAATGGCTAGGGTCAGTGCTCTCCAAACAACAGCATTCACTGTTTAAAAAAAAATAAATGCAAGCCCTTATTCTTGGCTCATTCATGTAAATATACAGAAACACGAAGGTTAAAATAGTCTAGGGCCATGGGCATTTGTTATCATGCCCAAAGCTTGCTCAGATTATTCTCCTTTTACATGGCACATCTGGCATGGCTTCGAGTCCTGAAGAAGGACTTCGACATATATTGTCACCACAAGATCAAAAGATTTGGGGGCCCAACCTCAAACTAGCGCTTTGCATTCTGTGTGCACTGGTCTGCCGTAGCACACAAGGGCCAACTTTATCACCATTTTCATTTAGCCTTCCCCTGCTTGAATTAACAAAGCAAAGACACACCGAGCTGTTTAGGCACCAAGAACACAGTTCTTCAAAGTGTTATCTCCAGGGCCTGCTGTTTGCAGCAGTATGGGTATGCTCAATGCATCAGTGTTTATATGCTAGTCTTGGAGCACAGTCACATCCTCGTACTGATGCAACAGCTTGGCTTCCCGATCACTGAGACACTGCGCTTGCTGCAAGCTTTGTCCCTTGAAAATGAAATACATCTTTCTCTCACCAAATAGACACTGGAACCAAACACACACAAGGGGGGGTGGGTTTTGGGTTGGGTGTTTTAGCCATACACAAGTAAAGTTCCATGCTAATTAATCAGTCCAGGAATATTCCAGGAACACAAAGCTTTGCACCCAAAAGGAGCTTTAGAGCAGTTGACTCACCAAGGTGGTACATTGGTAGTAATTCTGTTTTAAGAACAAAACAGCTGAAAACCAGTTCAGTGAGCCAAAGCCACACAACAAGCCAGAAAGCCGAGCTGAGGGTCAGAATTCTCGCTTTCTGCTCCATCCACCATTCAGTATGGCCTTTTCTTAACAACAGGTTGCAACTGCCTGGGTGAACCTGTTGCTCAGGTTACTCTATTTTTATTGATTTGTCAAACGCACTTTCCTGCTCACAAGTTTCTCACCGTGCAGTACACACATTATTCAGCCTCCTGTCCTTTGAAGATGCAGAAGAGTTGCTGTTGAAGCCAACAATAGCGCAGTCTCTGCATCATTGGCAGGATGTTGCTGTAAAGGTTACAGAATTGACTTCTCAGTGACTAAACCTTAAAGCCTGGAGTACGGGAGAGCTGACCTTGGAAAATTTATCTCATCCTGTTTCAAGTCACACAGAACCATTTGCCAAATCTCTTAATATAAAATATTTCACGTCATGGATTGACAAAGTTCCTTTCTTACCCTTCCTTCCGTCCACACCAAATCCGATAAGTGACTGCTCTCTTCTTGACGGGAGAAAGCTCAGAGGATGAAGATCCGGTCACTTTATGTGCTAAGGACAGAAGTCCCAGGTTTTTTTACTGTTGAAACAGGAAACACTGTCAGAGCCTTCTGGAGAATTCTATTGTTTTATTAGCAAATACAACCCTTGCCCAAGGTGAAAATGGCAGGGGGCATCTCCCTGCCACATGCAGTTCAAAGAAACTGGAGATGAAGGATGCAAAGGAAATCACAGCTCTCCACGGCCTACTGCAACAATGCTGCATTTTATCCTTTTTTGTCCAATTTCTGGTTTGGTTCAGTTTAATTTTTGAATGTCGCAGAGGAAGATGCAATATTGGACTTTCCATTCCTTGTCAGAACATTTTTGTTCTAATTCAGCATCAAACTTTTCAACTCAACATAATTTTTTCTTCATTGCTACGAGAACACAGAACAGTCAGCATTTCAAACCTGCGTCTAGCAAGCAAGGGCCATGCAGCGAAACAGCCAGACAGATCTATATCTGGCCTTCAGTCCCCTCCAGCCTCCTCATCCACCATTCTTTCCTACAGCTTCTCGCAGTACGCCTAAGCCAACCCCACGTCTAGTTTGCACAACAACTCCACTGCTGCCAGGCATGTTCTCTATCAGCAGCCACGTGTGAGTGAGCAGCAGCGTCACTCTCCAATCCATATAACACACAGCACGGGCATGCCGCGCTCCAGGCGACCAACTGGCAACACCAGTTCTAATCTACAGCTCACCACCTCTACCCCCCCCCGCCTTTGTCTCTTTTTTTCTTTCTTTACATTAATGCACATTTTTGCTGACCCAGAGTCAAATTTGGAGGGACAGCCCTCTGGGGAGTTCAGCAAACCGTAGCTATATGCTCCGCACTGCTTTATCTCACATTTTGTATTTTGGACGACACAGAACTTCTAGTTCCCGTTTTGATAACCAGTTTGTTCTGTAGCTAGGAGACAACGCCCTTTCTTTGTAAATGTTACAAATCAGGCATATCTGATCCATTATTCACTAACTGCTGCTGCTTCCCACTTCCATCTTCTATTAGGAGGTAGTGCTCGCGCCAGAAATGTCACAGTGGTGTCGTGTGACAGGTGGTATTGATTTAGCAAAGTCGGGTTTTAATGTCACTCTTGTTCAGCGGGAACGCACGGTGAGTGTGCACCAAGCCTCAGCAATGTGGCAGATCAGGACAAGAGCTACCAGCCAGCCCTGCACTGGACTGTAGGACTCTGGAAAGGCATCAGTACTCTGCTGGAGACCAAGAAATTTGATTATTATTTTCTGCTCCTACCTGCTATATTAGCATGGTTAAAATTTTAATTTTCATGGTTGTAACTATTAAATCATAAGACTTTGATTCTCAGGTTTCATGTCAGGTTTACAGCAGAGTCCATGAGAATGGAGGTCACCACTTCCCATGGTGAACAGTCAGGAGCAGAACCCTGGTCTGTCTAGTCCATCGTTTTCACCCTTTTCCAAGATCCCCCCCTTTTGGCAGAATTTGGTTTGGAAAAGCTGCTCACAGCCTCTACAGTCTGTTACACAGGGGCTTTGTAAAGTAACACCCAGAGAACACATGCCCAAAACAAGCTGGTATTACCCAGCCACAGGAGCCTTGTATACAGTGTTCTGCTCCTGCCATTCCATGCATCCTTACTGACAGCCTATCTACTGTAAAAAATCCTTCCAAAACATCAGATCTAGCTGAAGACACAGCTTAAACATTAAGTATTACAATGCAAGGAGTCTCCGTCACCAAGGATGTTTGCCAGAAAAGTTTAGGCTCACTCATAGTTGCTGTTGCTGCCAGGCGCATTCACCAGCCTGACATGACCCAATTCTCCAAAAGATTTTATTTATTTATTAACTCGCTGTCTGAAAGCAGGTAGTCTGCCAAGAAGCCAACCAAGGCCCAGCCCTATGCCTGATAAACATCTCTCCATCTGGATTTCCCAAGCTTTTGCAAACATTAAGCAATTCTCACTTCACAATGTTTGCAACTCTCACAGAAAACTATTTCTATATATAACATTATTCTGTAGAGAGAAGTGCATCAGAGCCCCCTGCTATGAAATGGAGCTGAGGGCTAAAGTAGATTGTACAACCACCACCACCCATACGTTAGTCAAAAATAAAAACCGTCACTCCATCTATGAAATGTCACAAAGCCATGAGGGATTGTTTATTCTAAATACTACTGGCACCAATCTACAAAGTGGTTTTGAATGACTATAATTACTAAATGAACTCAAGAAAAGCAAAGACTGCAACTGCCAATTGACAAAACAGCCATTGTGCACAGGGAGATTGCTGGCCACTGAGGCAATTAATCCATTTGGTTTGCCAGGGCAGAAGGTAACATTCTTCCACCAGGTCAGAGGTAACCAGAAGCTGAGTGCTGGAAGCACTATGCTCAACAGTCATGTGAGATATCCCGAAAGGTGTTAGTAGTTACAGGATTCAATCTCAGTTCTGGCAGTTGATCCTTCAAAATAACAAACACCCATGAAATGTCAATGGTCAAAAGTGAAATAGCACGTGTTTCAGAACCGATTTCCTAGCAAGCTTCTTTGTAAAGGGATTGCTGGTGACTTGGAGGGGTGGATATTTTCTTGGGGGCAACCTATCACTAACAGTTCCCCTTCAGGTCTTTCCAAATGAACTTTGAAATTATAAGCACCAAACAGTCATAGCCAACACATGGCTGATAGCAAAATTCAGCTTTAAACTTGTTTGCAATGATGCACCAAGTCTCTTGCAAGTTGGGGAAAAAAAAGATATTGCAAGTAATAAAAGGGAAAATGTTATAGCTGATGAAGCATTAATGTTGCTTCCAGTATCTCTCACACAAAAAACATTCCAGCACTATATTCAACCTCTGCTCTAAGAGAAGAGCTCAGCACTGAAATGCCTGCAGGGAAGGAAAGTAGTAAACAATTAAATAATTTGGTGATGCAGCATTCACTAGTGAAGCACAGTGAAACATCAAGTTTCAGAGTTGAAGAAAAACTTCTGGGAAAAGTAGAAGTGTCCATAAGTGGATTGCTACAACCATATATTTCTATAAAGCCCAAAGTAAATAGTAAGTCTGCTCGAATAGAATGAGCATATCACAGATGAGTAGCTAGAAGAAAAAGCTGTACACCATAGTGTAATCACTCATTTGAAAATCCATAAGTGAAGGGTGTACTACATTGCAAACATACTGTGACATGAACAAAAATATTTTATGTAAAAACCTTAACTGTCTTCAGTAACATGGCTGTCCTTGTAAAGGGCAAAGAACAATTCTGAGACAGAACCTGCCACTTTGGGATGTGTTCAAAGCAGCAGTCAGATTTTCAGAACTCAATTGTGACAAACCTCCCTCTCACCAGGCCCCAAACACCCCATCTACTGGTTCAAAACAGCAAAGGAAACAGCAAAAGAATGCCGGGGGGGTGGTGGTGGGGGTCATCTGCTGCTCCTCACTTCCCCCACAAGAAACTGTACACACCTGAACACCAACACCTTCCAGAGCAAGACTCCAGAAACAATAGCACAGATGTAGAATGGTTTGCTTTTAGCCCATCACAAGCACTTAAAAATAGCTCTTACACTCTCACAACAAACCTTGCTTTACTGCAGGCTCTAAGTTTTTCTAGCAGTAGCAACGTTTTAAAATTTTCATTCTAGTTTATTCCACCTCCACTGTATTGTAGCAACCTCTTTATACAAGTTTGACACAAACACTCTTGGCCAGAGTAATTTATCTCAAAAGGTAAAGGCTGATTTTTATTTTTTTATTATTATTATTTCTGTCTGGAAAACACCAGCTTCCTTTGCCCTCATCTTACAGTGGAAAAAAAGTTTGTACAGGTGAGGGAGGCCTATACCATACAGAGAGTACTGTGTGTACAATTCTGCGGTGCCGGGGTCAAAGTGTTTGCTTGATGCAACAGCATCAAAATAACAGACAATGAGTAAGCGAGAACATTTGCACATGCAAAAAGGGAAGCAAACATTGCAACAGCAAGCAAATTCAGCTCTTCTACAATAAATCTAAACTGAAGAAGAGTGCCAAGTCCCAAACAGCCATCCAGGAAAAAGGTGAGCCTGAGAATAGTTTTTACCTGTTGATATTCTCTGAATCTGAGCCAGGCAAGCAACTCCATGGCAGCATTATCTTCCTACACCCTACAGCTGTGTATGTACCTAAGTTTGAAATTAAATATTCTGTTGGCAGCAAGGTCCTAGTTCAGTACAGTAAAGCTGCAAAGACAGGAAAAATTGTAAGACTTCGACTGTTACTTTTATTCATGTTGAGTAAATGCCTTTTAGGAGTTGTAACATTTGCCACAGCCACATTAAAAACTGTATCTATCCACTGAGGAACTTGGTAGCAGCTCAGCATAAATTGCCATCTTTATCCCAGTTCTCCCATCAACAGGCAACAATAGTCACTAAGTAAAAAGAGTAACCAAGTTTAGAAAGCCTTCGCCATTAAACCCTTCACTGAATCCAGCAACTGCACAAGATAGATACAAGGGGAGGCCTTGGACAGCCTCTTGAAGGACATGATAGATGGCAAAGAAATTGATGGCTGACAGTTACCATACCAGCTGAGCTTTCCAACTGCACTTCTGGCAGTTAAAAAAAAAATAATCATTTTAGTTTGGGAAAAATTCTGATAAAGAGAATCATGCTGATGAATATAAAACAAACTACAATTAACATTATCCATAATAGCCAGTTGACTGATTTCTTCGCATGCTGTTCAAGGCGGTCAGATTCATCCTTGAGCTTTTCAAAGTTCTGGTCTGCCATCCTAAGAGAATGCGATAGTGTCTGTGGAGCAAAGAGAACAAATGGTTTCAAACTCAGATTTGAAAGTTCTGACCACTATTTCTTCCAGCAGAGATAAAGGTTCAGTTGCACTACAGCAGAAGACTGGTATTGCCTCCAAGTCTCCCCGCTCTTAATCTCATCTGGAATCAAGCTATAGGTATAGCGTTTAACATATTAGCACTTTAGCCTTCTGGGTTGCAAAACAGCACTTTAACACACACTACCTGGTTATCTTGTTTTATGACATTCTGCGCAGCCAGAGTGTTGTTTTTGAGACTGCGAGCCAAACTTAGCATTTCTTCAGCTAACTTCTCTTGCATATCCTGATGGTGCTGTAACACAGCATCCAGCTCGACTGCTGACTGCTTCTCATTGGACACAAGGCCTCTGCAAGAGCATAAGGGGAAAAAATTGGGATTTGTACTTCCTTGTGGGTCAATTTCCCAAGGTTTCCCCAGACTCTCCAACTCTGACAAGACAACAAGAACAGTTCAATCAGCTGAAGTCATTCTATTTAGGTTTCTGCCAGCAGGCACTTCATTCAAATGGAAGTACATCTGTTAGTTAAAGGTCATTGGGAAAGCAGTTCCCAAAACACTGAGCGTCAGAATGAGAAATTTTGACTTACTTCCGCTTCCTTATGTTTAACTCCTCAGAATCTGGAAAGAGAGTTAAATTTGTGGTTTAGCATGTTAGAAATTCCCGTGCAATCACAGGCTGAAGAAACAAGTTTTCTAAAGGGATTTTCACATGTCCTAATCCTACCTAGCCCTCTACCCCAAAGAATACGAATTTCAAATGCTTACCTGCTTTCCACAGGGAAAAGACAATACACGTAAGATCAAACATATGGTGGAGAAAAAAACCCAGATGAATCATATCCCCAAGGGCATGGTTTAAGCCTGTGTGTCTTGGTGTTCTCTTTCAGGATGCGTTAGATTGGCCTAGCTCCAGCCACTGTAACAGTAGCTATGGAAACCGCAAATTAATTCCTACCAGTTCCCTATGTGAATAACGTGGCTGTATATTTAAGAGGACTTGAACAACGCCTACTCTAAGTGCCTAAAAATCACGTGATTTACTCAGAGCAGAAGAGAACGGGAACAACAATAAAGGTAAATTGTCCTTGCTAATTCTATAATTAGAACGTCTGTTTCTGTACGAATTCTAGAAAAATAGGTTCCTGCAAGTCCCTGCTTCCATACTGGTAACAACACTTAGACACTCGTTAGGGTTTTTGCTTTTGTTTGCTTTTAAAATCTGCTATCTTGAAAAGAAGTGAGCCACTAAATTAAGAGTACACTTTGGCCAGTCTCCAATACCTGGCCTTCCTCCTTCTCCCCCTGCAAGACTCAGGTTAACTAAAGTTAGAGAGAACAACAGATTAAACTTACCATCGATAGCCAAGGGATCCTGGGAGGCAGAAAGGGAAACAAAACAGAGGATTACAAAGGACCAGCAATAAAAGACAATCCTCCAGGCCTAGCATTAGTGCCCGTGCCCAGCACTTAGACTATCCAAATCAGAAAAAGGTGACTCCCACCCAGGTTGGGACATGTTGGAGGCACAGCCACTGAAGGCAGCTGAACACAACAAGAAACTATCTATAAAATAGCCATAAAGAAGCAGCAGCACCAAAACATACTGTACCAAGCAGCTCACTCCTCATCTTGCCTGTGCAACGAGCCTTTGTCTGGAGATGAACTGTTTTAGTAGCTGGGGTTCTCTCTTTGGTGGTTGTAGGTGTACGTCCAGGGGCCAGGAACTGATTTGCCAGAGCCTTTTCAGTTGATGAAGTCTGTGAGTAGGAAGAAGCAATGAAAAGCCATGAATATCACATTCTGTGTTATGAGGCCACCTGGGTGTGTGACCAAGAAGGACGCAGGGAACACTTCCATGACTGCTTCCCACAGAACAGTCAGTCTGAACAGCAGCACTGACTGTACCCGCACTAATTGTGGCACAGCTTATTGGTGTTTCATAGCTCTCCAGACACATGTGGTACCAGCCAAAAGAGGCATTAGGCCTAATGGACACTACCTGCCCCTCGCATCAAAGAAGTGAGAAGGATGCGGGCAAGGTATACTTTGCTTTTGAAAAGGAGGAAAGACATTTCAGATTTCATACAATACCCCCTTTTAAGAAAATACAAGAATCCAATATTTTTATTCATGTTTTTACAAGGACTGCTTGATAAGATTTTAACAAGTATTATTTTGAGACATAAGATAAAGGCAAACATAGGAGCCAGGCAACGAGGTGGATATAAGCAGGGAATACTTAAGAGTTTTCAAACTGAACTAGTAGATCTTACCAATTTTTCAGCTTCTAAAAGTCCCTTTAGGAAGTCCACTTTGCGAGAGTATTCATTCAGCAGTTCTGGTGCAGGCTTGCTATTGGAATTGAAAAAAAAAATAATCATGAAAATCAGAAGTTATCAATATTTTCTATTATAAACTAACACGTGAATCTTCAAAGAAGCATCTTCTAACAGAAGTAGCCCCAGGCAAGGAACGAGCTTGCAGGCCCCTGCAAATCACCTTTTCCAAGGCACTGCCAGCATGGGGCATGGGCCAAGGCTGACATGCAGGGAAACGCATCTGAGAACATGACAGTCACACAGGGCTTGGTCATGACAACTTTGCGGGCACAGTTTCTCCCTCACCGACAGGTACTTCCACAGGGAAGCATACTACTGTGGTACTTGCAGGCTATGGCGATGTTACAGGTAACAGGACTAACGAAAGGCCACTGGCCAGCCCCAGGACTTCAGACAGCGACTCACCCGGACTGCTTCTTCAGCTCGCAGAGCATATCTTCAAGAGCGGCAACATACTGAGAAGAAAAAAAAAAAATCCTTTAAGTGACAGCATCAGGAAGAACTAATGTGTCGGGCAGAGGCTGCTGCACAGCTGAGAGCAGGGCTGGAGTTTTAACACTCCGTAACACTCGCTTCCTCAGTTTATTTCGAGGAGTCGAACCGCGCTGCTGCGGGGACGGGGGTGGGGGACAAGGGGCTCCCGCGCCGCGCGCTTTTCCCGGCCAGTCTCGCCCCGCGGAACGTTGTCCCCGAGAGGCCGGGCCACGCCTCACCTTCTCCAGCCGCCACTCGCCGGGGTCTCGCCGCTCCGCCGCCAGCGCCTCGCACCGGCTCAGGAGCCGCATCAGGTTCAGCTCCAGCCGCGTCGCAGCCATAGCTGAGGGGCGTCACCGGAAGGCGCCTTACCGCCGCTTCCGGGCGACGGGCGCCATCTTGGGGCGGGGCGCGGGGCGCAGGGAGGGGCGGGAGGCGCTAGCTGGGCTGGCGAGTCAACGGCTGTAGCACGCCCAGCGCCCTTTTATTCAAATAAAACTACCCCAAAACCCAAAACAAAAAAAATCCCCCACACGCGTCCACAGAGGTGGCTGCTGCTTGGAGCCAGCGTGGCAGCGCCGTGGTGGCATCGCCCTGGAAGCAGCAACTGAGAGCACCCTAGCCACGCTCTTCCCTCACTTCAACATGGAGCTCGGCCCACAGAGCAGGGACCGCAGAACTGCTGCCTCACAACGCTTCGTGTATGACTGTACCTCACACTCAGGGGTTTCACTTCACAGACACGAAGCCTGGGGAGAACGAGGCAGCTCTGCACAGGACAAGCATCCAGCACTACAGTTCCGTGCTGGGTTGTACATTTGCTCCAAGAGCACCGAAGCGCTCCAAGGTGATGCCCTGGACTTGGCTTCCTCTGTGCCAGGAGCTTTCCCAATGCTTTACAAAGTACTTACAAAAAATACGCGATTCCAATTAAAGGTTTCCTTTGGAACAAATTGTTCATAAGACAGGACAGACATTGATAAACTAACACATGTATTTTTAAAAAGTGCAATGTATTAATAAACATTTTTCTATATTTTGGTCTCGGTTAAGGCTATTACAACATTAACAGTTCTGTAAACCACACAGAAAGTTGTCATAAAAACATAAAAAAACCCCCTAAGGCAACACACTGACACAAACTCACTGTTGGTCCCATTAGAGCAAATGGAGGAAGGCACGGCAGCAGAATCAGGGGATGATTTTTTCCTGTACACTCGAATGTGTATTTTACTCAACATAAGTTTTATATTCTACTTTCTGTGCAGAGTTTTAATTTCAAGTGAAGAATATTTGTTTTAAACAACCTTGCTTAACCCTTGCAGTACTGCACATTTCCAGGCTGCCTTCCCAGCAGCCTCTTAAGAGAACACAAGTAAGTTCACAGCCTTCAAAGGGTTAAAACCAATGCTGCAGTCAACTTCAACAAGAGTCCAGACAGCTCAAGTATTTCACTTCTCTACACAGGGAATGTGAGAGTAAGGGTCCGAAAACCTCCGTTTTACTTTTGCTGTGGGTTTGTATTCATCCAAAAGTTCCTGAGCGTGGGCCATTGCAGACCCTTGTGCAATGTACACTGAGTGGATTTTATCAGTTCGCTTTGCTGGCTGCTCCCTTCGTATCACCATTATTTGAGACTCTTCGTTAGCTGAAATACTGCCCTGGGATTCTGTATGTTTGAAAATCCCAGGAGGAAGTTTTATATTTGCTGTTGGCATCACTGGAGTTCGACGGGGCACTTTAATCTTGGGCAGTGTTAAAGACGATCTGTGTCTTGAAGCCAGGGATGCAGAAGAATAATTTGAAGAGGCTTGCAAAAAAGAAGGCACTTTGCAAATGTCTTTGGCAGGCATACTGCAGCTCTGAGCACGGCAGTGTAATCCAATAATTGCTTTAAAGAAACAAGATACTTAGACACTGAAAGCACCCATAAAAACGTAACGTGATACAAGCAACTGCGACCAGATAACATCTGGTCACCTGGCCGTATGCAGTGAAAGATGTAGAATAAAAAACACACACTACCTTAATACTGACCTTCGGTATCCATCCGTCCAGTTCTATCTTCAAGCAGGCTCTCTGTGCTTGCTGAGGTTTCAGAGTCTATGTTTTCCTCATCAGAGCCTCGCTGATCAAGCTCAGGTAACCGATAAGTTATATCTTCCCTACATCAAAACAGAGATTGTAGCATTCTAGAAAACATCTCTGATACAAGCAACTTTACGCAGCACATATTTTGGAGGTAAACCTTCCTGCATGTAGTCATTAAATATTAATTCTCATGGCATTTTCTCTCAGCTAGTCCTTTGTGTTTTCCTTTTCACTTTCATAAAGGCCTACTAGATCATTTTGGACAAAAGTATACTGCTTTACTATATGTATTACCTCCAACTGCAAAGGGCATGACCTACAGAGATAAGGGGTGACTTACTTCTCTTCTTTTATTGACTGTATGCGATCAATGAGAATCTCCTTTTCCCGGTTATCGGCTTCAGAAACTTCCTCTTCTTCACGCAGCGAGTCCAGTTCTGAGTTCCCACTGTCACTTCCTTTGACCTGTGAGCTTTTACTCTGCAAGACAAATTTATGTGTAACACTTCTCAGTCATAAGAAGCTATACGAGTCTGGACCGTCTACTAGTTGGAAGGTGGAAGACAAATGAGTAGGCCAAATGAAGGGTGGATGGAATTGATGAAGAGCTGTTAGTTATCCATAGAAACGCTTCAAAAAGTAGTAGAAATTTTTCTGTTCACCGGATTTCTGGTGTTTTGACACCTTTTTTGAAGCATAGTAATTTGATTGGCCAGCCACAGCTTAGTTTTAGTAGTCACTTATAAGTAATGTTATTACGTCCAATACAAGTTACATTCAGAATGTCCATAAAATACCAGAGTCATGACAGAACAGGTCAGCAGCCCTGCATGCAATGTGGGGAGAAAAGTTGCACCAATACATGCTGACTTGATTGTTCAAAAGAGTATTTAAAACCAAGTTACAATACATGTAGTAAGTATTTTAGTCATGCAATAATACCATAAGGAAAAAACCATGCACTCTTAACATAGGCAGTGTACATACCAGCATCCCCTCAAAAGGGGAAGAAAACCCAAGTTTTACAGGCCAGAGCTAGACAGAGAGATGAAGACCAAATTCACTATATGCAGTTTCTGATTAGGCAGAGTTTGTCTTTTTTTTTAATCAGTACAACAAAAACAAAAGAAAAAGTGTATTTTCCCTTAACAGAATGCACCATCCATCTCTGGAGTGAAATAACTTCTTTGCCATGTAAGAGACCCAGCAATCTTAGTTCTACTGATTGAATTATATGGGAATAGATTTAGACCACTGCAAGAGCAGATCCCCACTCCTGCACCCTTCATTCATGAGACTCCAGTGCAGCTGTATATTTAGCTCCCACCTACAGCTTTGGGCAAGTCCAAATCCCTTTTCTTCTTATCTTGCAATTGATCTTTGACTTATCTTGTCCATCCCATTCAGTAAGTAGCACATCCCTTTGCAAGAGATTGGTGGGATGCTTTCTGCTGGATGGTGTGGTTCTGCAGTTTATTTCAACACTTACCGTATTCTGCCGAAGCAATGAGAGTCGTCGAAAAGCGATGCTCTCAGCTGCTTCCAGCTGATTTATTTCATCCATTTTTATCTTGTACTTCCTTATCTGTTCCTTTATGAGCATCTCTACACACCTGCACAAAAGGGCAAGAGTTTATTGAGCAGCCTCAGACTAAAAAAGCTCTGGGGACAACCATGGTGGGATGAAATGCCTCTTCTGGCTTGGGGAAGTTTGCCACACACACATGGATGGCATGCAATCAGAGCGTCCCAGTGCATGGCACTGCATGGTAACAGGGCGAAGAGTCCAACACAGCAAGCAAAACAGGACAGACTGTTACAGGTAATGGCACGTGTTCTTCCTGGGATAACCACAGCCTCTCACGCTGACTGTACACAACAATGGTAAGCAAACAGACATTACCATGGCTGCTAACTGCTTCTTCTACCTGTCTTCCCTGTGCTGGCACAGACTGGTAGATACAGAACAAGCCTGCAACCACCGAAGTTACAAAAAAGCTGTCATTTTTCAAACTGTGTTTTCATTGGAGGCAGACGCAAGGCCAGCCATGCAGTGAGGATGGCGAGGGGCATTCAGAGAGCCAGAGTTGCTGGAGGGTGAGGAGAACAAAGATGATCAAGGACAACCTTCTTCAATTCAAGGAACAACGTAGAAGAAATTATCGGAGGTTTCCAAATATGCAGGAGACAGTTTAATTCTATACCCTACTGTTTATTATGGCTTGTATCTCAGCAAAATATGTATGATTAGCGTACAGTTCCCCCAAAATATTATCTCGATGTAAAACACACACCTGATGTTTAAGATTTAGAAGTCATCCTACTTTATGCTTTGTAAACTTGAGAGAGGTGGAAGAGTCAGAGGAGGGTATGTAAATTGGCAGCACTAGTAGAGCCAGAATTGAGCAACTCTTAACCCTCAGTTTCTCAGCTATGCACAAATAAGGTTGTAGCAAATACAGGTAGTAGTACTGCTGGCCTTCCATCATACTTCAGGGTACAACTAAAACTTACATGGTTGTTTTTGAAACATCCTTCATGCTGGTTAAAGGGTCAGAGGTGTCAGGACAACGCAAGAGGCATGGAGCAAAGACAATGGCCAAGGCATTGGGTGACATACGGTTGACATCTTCTATCAAAGCCACTCTGAAATTCAATGTTCAGAACAAAAAAAGACATTTTTTTAAGCGAACCTTTCTAGAATACAAGCAATCTGGTCAAACTTTGCCACAGTTCCCAAATAACACATAAGGAGGCCTCTAGGGTGCTAAGTATGTACAGCAGTTCAAGGAAGTTTCAAAATTATTTCACACCTACTAAGTAAGCAAAAGTTTCATGCATCAGAAAAAAAGAACAGGAAGCCACCCAGGTTAAGCTAGTTTGGTAGCCTCTCGAAGTCTGTCTGGTGATTCAGTGCCTCCTCTTTAAAAATCCCTTTTCCCTATGATCAGAGGGCCATTTGGAAAATTCTCAAGTTCCTTGGCTGAGAGTAGCCCCTTTAGCAGTACCATTTATCCCTGCTCCAGAGACTAGCATACGTGCAAGCATTTATAATCCTCAGGCAGTCCCTACCAAGTATGCTAACATCCTCAGTTCACTATGTACCCATCCGTGTAAATCCTGGTGTCATCAAGTCTTTCACATCTACCTTGGCTTCAAAGCTGTTTTTACCTGATTTGATACTTCCACCATCTGGTATATTATTAAGCATGTGCCTGTTTTTAAGTACAACTATCAACTCCAATTCTTTCATTTCTAAACCAGCAGCACAATCCCTGTGCTGACACTCAAGGGGTTTCAGTTTTTAGAAAGCTTCCAAGAGGGACTCAAAGTCACATAGAGTTTCTCTCTAATTGAAGTAATTAAACTCATTACTTGACCAGATGGAAGATGAGTCGCTCCAAGGTATTATGATTTGCTTGTGGAAGCTGTTCAAGGACACTGTAAATGGCACAGAGTTGCTCCTGTTTTTCTGGTAGTTCTGCACAAGGGGAGAAAGCACAAGATCATAATTGCTGTGCAATGCTAGTGGAAAGCCACCGAGCACTTACTGACATTGGCTCAAACTGTCTGCAACAGATAGAGATTAAATTCTTACAAGTCACACTGTCATTTCATTTACTAACTGTTATAACTGGATGTTAAAGTACCCCCTCATGGCACTACAGTTTTCCTGCTTTTTCAGATGCTGCTGCTTTTAGCAATCAAAGTGACACATCAAGATCTCCAGCAATATTTAGGATGCCTTACTGCCACTGAAGTTAAATGAATCTAAAAATTTGAGATATCTGGCTAGCTAGATCTGATCTAGAACATCAAGGAGAAGAAAAACAACAATATGAAGACAAACCTATTTACATGCTCGCTTTTTAGAAAAAAAAAGGGCAGCTGTATAGTGACATTATGCTAAAAAATAAAAGGAATCCTAAAGCGAAGTCAAGTAAGCTAGAAGAGCAATTCCCTGAATACTGTTTTATGTAAAATTTCTAAAGTCATTGCTGTAAGTGTACTGGAAGGAAGCTGCTTAGACAACATGAGCATCTTGGAGGTTCTTTTCCCAAGGACATAGGGAGTTAAAGAAAAACGTTCGCTTCAAACATTTCTAAAACCTACCTACAGCTCGGAGAAAATCATTGTACTGCGCAGATGTCATTAGTGGATCTGGTAATTCCCGCAGCCATTGCTTAAGGATCCCCGTAATAGTGTGAATAGGGTAATTCTCCAGTTTCACTGAGTTTGGATCTGAAAATAAATGTTTTATTTTGAGCAGTTCATTCCTTTGACGTACACAATGGGATCCCAAAGAAATAAAATTAGAAACACTCAGATCTGTTCACAGAATCAAAGTGGCAATTCAGAAGGAAAAAAAAAAAAAAAAGAGTCTGCTGATAGTCACTTGTACATACTAAGCAGCTTTTTCTAGCCAACAAAAATAAAACAGACTGCATGGCCACCAAAAAGCTGTTTCTAAAACACTAAAAAGTAGCAGATACTTTCAGACAGGAGAGAATTGCAGGGAAAACTGCTATCATGCAAGGAAGTCAAAAGGGTGGGCAACGTGGCCTGACCTGCTTGCAGCAACTGTTTCAGCTCCTTCATACGATTTGCTGATCCTGATTTCCTGTAAATGCCTTCTGTGTAGAGGCCGTGCATCTCCACGTACTCTAGCAACTTCTCCATGACAATGGGGACTGAATTTCTCTCACTGGTCAGGGAACTCACACACACTCCAAAATGACGTGGTTCTGCATCCTGTTCATTCTGGAATTGATACAGGTCAAGCACTGTGAATACCTGTTCCCAAGCTAGAAAATTCCATTGTTTCATGCTACAATTAGCGTATGCTTCCAGAAACAAAAGCTGACTGTTTTACTCTAGCTTGCTACAAGCCTTTGATCATAAGGCAGATTTCCTGAGCTGCAGCAATAAAGAAACTTTATGGTACACATTGAAGGATTTCTTTAACAGTTTGTCCAAAACAGCACGCATATTCTTAAGGAGGAGTTCCCAAATTAGTTCCAGTATCACCTTTTAGAAGAACGTTCTGTTTCTGCAACTGCAGGGCCTGGCTCTGACTACATGCAGGCAGAGAAGCAAACTTAACATTTTAAGCAATTTTTGTTCAGTCCACTGTTCATTTGCTATGAAAAAAAGGCAGCATTTTGCATGCACGACTCGTAGTATCACAGTACCGCATCCCAGACCCACAGTTCTTACCTTTTTTCCACAGGATGTACAGCTGCTCTGGATTTTGGACATGCATTTCTTGTGACAAGTCAACTTGCAAACTAGAGAGAGGACCAATTGTTACAAACATTCCAAATCTCATGAAAAAGCTAAGCGTCTGGTATTATTCACTAACTACATAACCTGCATGTACTGTTCACTAAGCCCCATCTGTAGCAGCCAAAGTTACAAGTGACCTGCACATATTGTAAAATCAGTGGCAAGAACCAGGTGTTTCCACTTACCACTGCAGAGACAGGCCTTTTCCATGGGCCAGATGTAGGATGAGCAGTGCTCGCATGACTGCCGTATGCTCACTTGGTAGTTTGTGAATACATGGCCATTGTGCTCTTCAATCTGATGGGAGACAGGAAGAAACTAATGGACTTTTTTTGCCTTTTTTATTGTTATAGTTTTTAATAAAACTCTCTACCCTGTCTTAGATTTTTCACTTTTATAATTACAGCTGATAGCTTTGATCTCGAAACAAAATTTCACCCTATGTTAAGGCAGTTGGATTTGCTGGATTATTTCATAATTGACTCGCCATCTTGGTTAAAGCTCATCGGTGCAATACATTAGCTATAGTTTGTTTTAATATTTAGTAGCAGTTTTCCTTTAAACAGTCCTGTAGTTGAGAAAACCATTAGGTTCTAAAAGATGCTACGGACAACCGAGAAAATGCTTGAGTACTGCTATTGCTTCATAAGCAAGATCTTTGATTTATGGAAAGCAGTTTTTTGTGTCACATCTTCATAATAGAGGTAAGTGATTTAGCATGCAAAATAAACCAGAACTTCAGTACAAAAATCAAGCTCTTTCAAGAGTGCTTCTCCTCTGTGCTCTGTGAGTGCAGCTGAAGACTCAGATTATTACAAAAAGAAAGTACTTACTGCACGATCTTGTTTTCGTTTCTTCTTCTGGGCTTTGGTTTGCTGCAGTGGAGTACAGAACTGGCATTAGTCTTTGCAATTCGGACATTCCATTCCCCCCCTTTTTCTCCTATTCAGTTTCCCAGACTCTGCTTCACCTCTAGACATTTGAGACACTATACTGCAACTTCAGCTTGGTGTGAGGGTTGTCTGAGCTCACACTGTCAACCTCCTAAAAATCAGTTGAGCTCACTGCCTGATGACAAAACAATTCCATCTCTAAAACTTTCAGATAATTCCTAAGTTTTCACCAAAGAAAATGCACAAACATTTTAAGATTCTGCAAATATTATGAGTCAAATAATGAACAATTCCAAAAAGACATATTGGCATTCGGAATTAGTTATATGTGTGATTCGTGTATGGAAAGTGCTTCCCAAATAACGAAGAATGCTATGGAAAAGGTTTCTGAGGTAACACAGGTTCCTCGTTCTAGGAGAGTAGCATTGTTTAATCATCCCATAATCCAGTAAAACAGTAAGTTTTATACCTTGGGCTGCTCAGACTCTTCTTTTTTTGTATATCCTCTGATGAATTCATCCAGAAGGGATTGGAAGAGATTCAAAACCAGCTTCACTTCTTTCTCTTCCCTTTTTTTGGCCAGATTCGTAACTAGAAGCTGGTAATTTTCCACAAGATCTTTGTAGCCAACATGGATTTGCCCATTCTAGAGAAGGAACAAATATTGTTCAGAAAACAGTCTTTTTGGATATAGTTGAGACAGCATCATATTTTTAAGTGTTTAAGTTCAGAGGTGAGAAAGCACGCTTGTGATTAAAGTCAAAGATAACAGCCCATGACAGAAAGAAGTTAGCACACTTCCCTACTATACTGTAGAAGGGCACTTGGCCAAGACAAGGTAGTGTTGGAAGAATACTGGAAAAGCTGTTAGCACCTCTCTTTGGTGTTTAAACAGCAACATGCAGAGGCTGAAGACAGCAAAATCCATCCATTTCTAAAAATAACTTACAGCTGAGTGAATGAGAAAAGGGAAACAAAACAGTCCGCTTAAGATTACAGCAAAACTGTAAAATGTTCTTTTTCAAGTCTAACATTCCACTTTGAATTCTATGCTAAGAATTGATTTGCTAAATAAAGAGCTGTAGGTCAAGTGTTTAAAGCGCACAATTCGTTTATCGCCTGCCAACTTTTCAGTTTATTCAGACTTACTACTTACAGGAGCAGAGTACATGGTCTTGATGTTTCCTCTAAACTTCTCTGTGGCTTCAAAAAACAAGCATTCAACACCAGACTTCTGGGAGCGTAAGTCATTGATCTAGAAGGCAAATATATCTGCATCAAATTTCATTAAAACAAGAACATCCAACCAATGTTAAGTTTCAGTCACTACGCTTAGTCATCTATAACCATTCCAATTGTTTAAAACAATGTTTCTTAATGCATTGTGATGATACAAAAATAGGAGTTAGGTAGGTAGGCTCTAAAGAACTCTCTTTCCTTACAGCTCATGCTTTTTCTTTTTTTTTTTAATACAACTTTTGCCACTCGCTTGTAAACAAACGAAGAACTAGCATGAATGCCACCAGGATTTAATATAATATAACGCATTGAGAGACTTGAAGGAATAGGAAGGGCCTTAATACAGACCTAATTCATCAAGCTATCAAATCAATTCCCCTTTGCTTTAAATCATAATATAAACTTGCACCTAGAAAAGTAGTCTTTAAAATTCCACACAGTGACCATAGACCTGAATTTTATCATAGCTGAGTGCCTTTTACCTTGTTTAGGAGGAACTCATCAAGATGTTTCAGTTCATTGGCATTTGCAATCTCACGGACCATGGAAGCGCGCCAATTCTGAGACACACTTGAGATCTTGCTGATCTTTATAGTACGGTTCTTCTTTGTTTTACTACTCTCTTTCACATGGCGCTCCCCTGTCTGGAGGCGACTTGGCTGTCCAGAAGAAGCTGGGAAGGAAATTCATTTGCATATTAAAGCAGGATGACATAATTTTGCAGGATTTGTTTCCATGCAAAACATTACAGAAAAGATGGATATTAGCAAGCTGGGGATTAAGTCACAGAAACTCACCTTCAGAAACTTTCTGGGTTCCTCCTGTTTCTGGAAAGAGGACACAAGATACAAGGGAGAGGCCTTCTTCATCAATCACATCAGGACTCTCCTTTGGAATTTTCTTGTCTGGCTTCTTCCCCAAAAGTCTACGCAACGGGCTTTTAAAAGCAGACCTGAACATAAAAGCAGACAAAAGTTTGTCACATTAGTAATGGAAGCTGGCTCTACTACAAGAAAAGGCTTTTTTAACGGTACAGCTAACACCCACAATAGGATTAACCTCTCTTGTGCATATTTCCTCTAAGGTCCAACCTGAGCAGCAGAAAAAAGGAAAGACAGTCTGAAAGTACACCTGGACCTTCTGACATTTACTAGATGAGAGCACTACCTTCAGCATACACACAGACAACACACCACATATCCAAGATATCATTTCTGGCTCGGGAAGTCCCCAAGTTGCAGAATGCCAGAAGCTGGAGGAACAGGCCAGGGAAACAGCATTCCATGCTTGCTGGGTTCTTAAGCTTTTCTCTTGGTGTCTTACTTCTCAGTCTGGGTGACAGTACCTGGAGCTTTGATCTGAGCCTGTATCGTGGTTCTTAAGTTAAAAAAATACCAGTACAAAGACAAGTGTTATGCAAGAAGCAGAGAATCTGTTCCTCAACAGGGTCAGATATCATGCTTACATCAACATGAAGATCAAGTCAACGAGCAACACAGCCACTACTGCAGCTGATGCCAATATGCGTGTGTCTCCACAACGACAGTCTCGAGATGCACAATTCAAGTACCAGTGGAAAAATCTCCTTTTTTTAATTTTCTTAAAGGCAGGCCAGTCACACACAGAATACATACTTGGCATCTATTTGTTGACTTGCTGACTGCATGGAAACGACTGCATCCAAGGTAGCTAAGAGGTCACTGGGCTTCTTCTGCACAGGATGTTTCTTGTTGGCTTTTTCTTCTTCTATCGTATCTGGTGATTGCTACAGTACAGGGAAGGAGGAGTCAGAAAGTTACATAATGAGTAAAATAGATTCTTTAAATGGTTTTAAAAGCTAGAATGGTGAAAAAAAGTTTGCTTCATCATGACAAAATGCTTTACCCAATAGATATTAGCTTACTAATATAAGATACAAGTATATTTAATGCTTTGATCAAAAGTCCAGTTATTAAAAATTAAGTTTTCAAATTGTTGTATAATTTTTGCTAATCAGATTTTTTTATATGGATATCAAGCCAAAAAAAATCAACCTGAAAGGAACACAGGCATTCAGAACATGCTATAGCCAATTATTCACAAATATTTAATATTTATAAACAAGGATAATTAAGTATAAATATGCATAATAGCATCAGTACCTGATTCATGGCAACAGACTGAGCGAGTATGGAGAGATCACTTAATGAAGATGAATTCCCCTTCTTCCTGCAATGTTACAAGATTAGTTTCAGAATATATATTTTATAGAAGTCTGTGGCCTCTTGGTATTTACCAGCTTTTAAATAACCCACATATCAATGTTACATCTGAGAGAGAATCCTGATCAACTCTTGTAGCTCACTTAAAAGCAAAAGGTACTGAAGAAGTAAAAAAATGGGCATGCCATATTCTGCCATATCAGAGGGATGATGCCTGCAAACTGCAGGTCACTAAAACCTTGTTTTCAATGGACAAAAGACACATGAAAATAAACTCCAGACACCATTTAACTGAAGTCCTGACCCTCCAATTTAATTCAGCAAGGCAGGCTTTGTACCTTTTGTTAGCTTCTGAAGACATTCTACCTATACAGGTTCAACTGCATGCTTGGGGACTGACAGCCAAGAAAAAGCAGCAGTTGCTCATAGCTCTACTTTCTCCCATAACGTGGCCAGACATACAGGCTTTCAGGAGTTCTCAATCTATTTTTAAATATTACAGATACCTGTTTTCAGAAAAAGTCAAAATAATTAGGAAGCTGTCCTTACTCCAGTTGATCCTGAGGAGACTTATCCACACAGGTTCTTCCATCCAAAGACTGACTCAGCATATCATTCTGACTGGCATCAGACTGTCTCTTTCCTTTCCACTTCTCTCTCTTGTACTTTAGTTTCCCTGGGTCATCCACATATCTCTGGATTGGAGAAGAAGTGGGACTATCCAGATCTTTGGCTCCCTTCTGAACAAGATGTTTGTTTTTATCTGCACAGCATTCAGCTGGAGTTCGAAAGCTCTCAGTAGCAGATAGCGTATTATGAAGATTCAGTGCAAGATTTGTTGGCCTTTCAGGGCAGTTAAAGCTTTGGCTGCCTTTTATCTGGTTGTTTTGATTCCCTTGTGTTTTCATTCTATCAACTGCTTTATCATCTCCTCCTGATACAGGTGGCTGCTCAGGAATAGAGCTAATTTCTTTTATCTCATTTGACAGTGGCATGTCTGAAAGAGCTTTTCCTTCACTTGGACTTTTCTCTCCCTCGTTGCTTCCTTGAAGGACAGCATCTTGTGCTGTGGATTTCTTTGGCACTGGAACAGTTTCCAGGGCCTCTTCAGAACAGGTTTGTTCCTCGTGGCACAGTAAAGATGGGCCTTGGAAGGAAAACAGGACATGCTTAGTCTGTAACTCATTATGTTCCAGCCCCCTCTGCCGGCGAGATTCACGTTTCTCCCGGCTGTTTGTTCCTTTCTCAGAGGCCTCTGTCACATTCTTTTGGGGCAACGTAGCTTTTTCAGGTGAGCTCAGGTTTTTGGCTTGCTCATTTGGAGTTTGATCTCTGTCCTCAACAGCTTGATCCAGCTCTGACTTGTGTTTCACAGGCAACTCATCCATTGCTGGTTCACTGCGCTCATCCTTGCTCATCTCATTCTCTCTGTCTTGATCTTCCTGCATTTCTCTCTGCTTTTCTTCAGCTTTCTGCTTTTCTGTAGCCATTTTCTGAAATCTGTTAAGAATTTGTGAGATGAAAACACAAATATTTAATGCACAGCAGTCAAGAAAAGGACCCAACTGTTTAAAATGCAGCCTAAATAGCAATACAGACACAAAGTACAAATCCACTTACAGTCCCAGTATGACTGCACAGAGGTCTGCGTATTAGGGCTAGTGTTTGATGACTGCAGTATCACACAGTAATAACTATCTTTAAGTTGCTTATTAAGTCAACATATCACACAGAAACTAAGCTTAGCAGATGAAGCCAAGCAGTTAAGTGGTTAAAATGCACGTTTTCATATCATATTGCTCCTCTTCCTTTACCTCTTACGCTGCAGATGTCCTCTGACCACAGCTTGCACGAGACAAATTCTTCTCTTCTGCTGAAGGTAGCATTTTCGCTCCCTGTATCTTCGCCATGCTGACTGAATATAAGTGGCAGCATTATTTCTCTGCAGCACCATCCTAACACAACGGGAACGCCAGCAAGCCTAAGAAAGGAGATTTCTAAAGTAGGGGAGGGGTACTTGAAGGTGGGCAGTGTTATCTGAGGGGGTCTGTTTGTTAGGAACAGATTGACTGGCAATTCTCAAAGATACCTGTAAAACAATGGCTGCCTGTCGCGTTCTGAGAAAGCGTCTCCTTTCTAAAACCATCCTGAGCCAGCTCTGAAGCAGAATGATTTTCCTGATAACTTCTTTGTGTAGTGTATCCTGTAGGATCTGCCGTTCAGCCTCTTTCATGAAAACCTGATCAGATAAAGTTCATCAGCAAACTCTTAATAGGAGTCTTTCAGCCCCCACTGGAGGTACCTCCACAAGCTAACAAATGAGCACAGTAATACTTATTGCTGAACCAAACCTTATCAGCTGACAGCGAACAGCACCTCCAAAAAGTAAAAAGTCCTTTTGCTTTACCAAATCTCAGTGTTTGGATTCTAAAACATACAGTTGTATTTACAGCCTTCAAATCATAGAACCCTCCTAAAAAGGAGAACATTGACCTGTTTGACAAATGCCAATAGCAACAATTTCCCAAAAGTAATATCCATGCAATACAGAATTGTTCTGTACTGCAAGATGACAAGTTGGCATCAAAAACAATGAGGCAACTACTAAGGTCTGTGTCAACATTTACAAGAGTTAAAATAGCTGATGTAAATACAAAATGCAGAAAAGAGCAACACCTGTAAATGAACTGCACTAAATTTTGCAGCGTACTTCAGTATTTATTTGCTTATTGGAAGTTTCACAGACCTTGGTCATCCCTATTTGATAGTAGTTTTCATTCAGTTTTAGTTTATTCAAATAAACACAAATGTCTTCCTTCGTGGCCTTGGCATTTTTGGGCAGTAACACCTGAAACTGGTCTATGAATTCCTGTGAAAAGCAGAGACAGCAAGAGAACAAAATTAAAAGGTAATTCACAAATTTAGAGCTTTAACTAGATTTCTAGAATTAAGCCAAGACACCTGAGCAATAGAGGTTTAAAAGTCCTTGTTTCTCACTCCAAATTAAGCTATTTTTTCCTACTCTGTAAAATGCAGGCTTCATTCAGCCTCCAATCAACAGTAAATATCACCTATATGTGATCTATAAAGCTACACGCACAGAGTAGCTTGTATTTTATACAAAACTAATTTACATATGGAGATGGTAATGTGCAGCACTGATTGCTTATACAGCACTCAAAATGCTTTCCCTTCATGCAACAAGTTGAACAACTTACTGGTTGATGACTCGCACAATAGTTTATACTACAACTTGTTATTGTGCAGGCTCTGTCAAAACTACAATGAATTTTTGCAGTTCATCCCAATCAGTCATGAGCTTCATACGAAGAGAGACATGAAAGATTTTGAGGCAATGTGTGTTTTTCCAAAAAGAGCAGATATTTCTGAAAGCATAATCCACTTCCACATACCTGGAATGTATATTTGGCACTGTAGCCAGATCTTCTGATTCGCACAGTTTCTAGCATGCCAGTGTATCTTAACTGTTGAAGCACCAAGCTTTCATCAAAAAGCATCTCTTTCTGAAAAAGATCAGCAGTCAACAGCTAGTAAATGCCTGAAGAGTCCTACTTCTGTCTGGCAGAAAAAGCACATTCTGTTTTCCCACCCCAGTTACCTTTCACCTTCACACAGAGTGTCAGCGAACAAGTCAAAAGACATGCATTACAGGGCTAGAAGACTTAGATCCGCAGCAGTCAGATCAGATCAGCTCTTAAGGCAGTCTTACCTTCTCAGCATTGGACCGGATGCAACGGATGAAGAATGGCTCAGCTTTACCCAGTGTCTCCAGCAACTTATTAAGTGAAGTCTGAAATGAAAGATTCAAACCCATGTTTTTTTTCTTTCAGATACCAGCATTTTGAGTTGCATTTGACAGGAGTACAGCTTCTTCCTCAGAAATAAGGTTCTTTCAGGTCTGATGGCTATACAAATCCTATTTCAACCAATACGGAGGTTCTCTCTGTACAGCAGACCCCTGTATTTGTTTTTACCTTTTCTCAAGCTAATGAAAAGTGGGCTCTGCATATGCTGTTACAAGGATGAGGCTGATTGTACAGAGAACTAACACATTTCATAGCATAAGGGTAGTCTCTAAACATAGTCTTAACTTTAATCAAGTAATAAACCCTACGGCAAACAAATCCCAAGAATAAAAAACATTTTTTTTTTTCAAGCAAGATTAGCCTAGATCAGACCACGAAGGTCTTTTCCCATGAGGTCAGCGTGCACCCAGAGATGTGTATCACCACGTCAGTCACCTACCTGGAACTGTGCGCTAATGCTAGGAGGTTTCTTCTTTTTGTGTAAGTGCAAGAGGGATTTTGTAGTTCGATCGTGAAGAGTCATGCTTACTATAAGCTTCAGAGATTTGGAATCCAGCAAGTTCTAGAAGAAAGTTTTCATAATCAACAAAGTACAAGTCTCTTGACTGAAGGGGAAATATTTTCATCTGCATCAAAATGAGTAAGAATGAAACCAACTACTTAGAGCTCCACATTCAGTGACATGTTACACTTCATGACTATTTCTATTTTGGACCAAAGCATCTTCTTAAGAGTGAAACTTTTCCACTGCCCCATCCCAAGAGTGTAAGGTGAACAAGATGAATTATATTATCACTGTGCTTGCCTTCAATGACTTGATTAGAAATGGCTTTAATTATGGCATCTGCAGTTTAATTAAACAGACGCCAATTCACCTTTTTTTTTCCTGTTCAGCAATTCTTATAAGATGAACATTTACCTATCCTTTAGATTGTCAAAAAGGAAGTTTTAGAAGATAAATGATACAACCTCCCTACACTATGCAACAGTATTTTCTGAAGTGAGTTCTGTCAATCAAAATGAATGTTCACAGTGAACCCCCCCCAAAAAAAAAAAACAACCCCAAGAGAAATGTAAATTTACTGAATAACTTTACCTTGGGAATGATCTGCTTTTGTTTCATACCTCTACTTTTCCTGTTAAAATATTAAAGATCATTTAAGAAAAAATACATGTGAATTTTGGTTATTTCAGCAAGCCATGAGTTGGTGCAATTTATGAGGCAAGATGAAGGATAGAAGAAAATTAGCACAACAGCATCAGGGTGTGTTCATGCATGTCTCTTACAAATGATCAATGCAAGAAATGCAGACTGCTTCGCAACAAGATTTTTTTTTTTTAAATAAACTCTGTAGGTATTGGAAGCTTTCAAAAGTGAAACATTTTCTTTAAAGTTAGAGCTATTAAAAACTGCACTGTTGCACAGACTATTTTTGTGCAAGTTATTCTACTTAGTTAACTGTATGGTCATTGAACTCCCATCATAATACTAAGGCACTATGAAACAAAAATATTTGATTCAGAAGTTACTGCTGCTTGCACCAGAACCCCTGTGAAAGTACTTAACTACTCACAGAAGGCCAACACATGCCCCAGCACTCCACTTACGAATTCTGAGATGTCTGAGATCATTCGCAGAACCTCCTGGGGCACCGCACAAACCTCAGGCATAGCTCTCATCTGCACGCAGACAGAGAACTAGAAGCAGAAGCTCTCAGAAACAAGGCTGTAGTTCACATCCTCCTAATTCTAAGCATGTTAACTCCGTGATGCATGTGAGCACATGTAAAGAGTCTTAACCCAGAAATATAGAGAGCACTGGCATCCTGAATTTCAGGAAACCATTAGTTATAACTTGTGAGAGATTTCATTGTTGAACTTTTTGCAACAACAAGCTTGTACTACACGCTTGGGTTTTAGAGCAAGTTTATGTGAAAAGTAGGTTTAACTTTCAGCTAATGCAATGAAGCAACAAAGCATTCTCAATTCCTTCTTAAAATTATAAAGGCTATAATTTTATTCTTAATTGTCTTGATTAGTTTTTTGCAGAAGACAAACTTGGGACAAGTATATTTTTTATGGACTAGAATAACTGCTTGGTTATTGTTGCACTTTCAAAACAATACCTAGAGCACCAGAACTCACATGAAGTGGGAGCGGTGTTGAAGTCGACTGAGTGACCGAAGCAGCTTACAGGGATCATCACCCTGCCATGGAAGTCCTTTTATACTTGCGATGATTTGTTCATGCATGTCTCTAAAATGATTCACAGCAAAACAAAGATGGCAAAGATACACAGCCATGGGGGGGGGGGGGGGAGAAAAGGAATTAAAAATCCAAGACATCCCATCACCAAGTGTGCTCCGAACAGCAGCAGGTCAATCCCAGACTACTTTTTCCTAAGCATGAATGATTCTGATGTCAAGTCAGCACTTTCTACTCTGTCAGTGCCCTAAAATTTAATGACCAGGGTCTCCTACTAAACTTACTCTTTAATTCTACCTCTGATATAAATTCTTGAGCCATCAATTCAGAAAACAAAGGGAAATTTAGCAAAATGTACTTAATGTGCAAGGAACCTTTTTGTTAAGCTAAGTCACCTTTTCAGATAGATATAAGCTTCTTTGTAATCAAGCAGTAAATATTTTTATATGTAGATTTGACTAATGAAATGAGGCTGCTTAAGCAGACGTACATCAGAAAAGTTAAAGACTAGCTTTTGCAGGAATACTTGATGAAATTTTGTTTTTCATTTCCATTTCAATCTTATTCACATGTTTAGCTTTTCAAAGTAAGCCTGGGATAGTCCCTAATTCGTGGCAGATTCCATTATTTTAAGCATGCACCGTGCTAGTGAAGTGTTGCATCTTGGCACAGAACTTACCTTCTTTACTCTCCAGAGAGGCACAAACCAAAAATAACAGAAGTGTAAGAATCACTTCTGACTGTAAGACGCTATCACCATTCTGAGCTGCTCACTCAGGCAGCAACATTATTACAGACAGTCACTTGCTTCCCTTGGTGCCTCTGAATGTTTTTGAGTATCAAGATTTTGTTTTAAGATATCACAAGGAAACAGATATGTTATGCTATGACCAATCCTTTCACTCAAATTGTATCTTTAGATGCCACAAGTGACAGAGACTGTCCAGGATGAAGTAATTATGAAGCAGCGTGAAGTCAGTATTTCATGTGTACTTCATAGCTTCACTTTTACACAGACCACGCTCAGAAGGTCAGTCTATCCAGGAATGTGCCTCCCTGGCCTTTAAGTGCAGGCCTATTTCTACTTACTTCTTGTTTTCATAAAAAGTAATGATGTCTTCAAAAGCATTTATATCGAAATCCTCAGAACAATCAAATGAGAAATCAAGCATTGAGCAGCTGCAAAAGGAACACGTATAAAACCTAAATACTCCATAAAAAGGAAACATGCCTATACAGAGCAAGGTGCGGAGGCAGTTCTGTAGGACTTCCCTGCCTCCGAATCACGGCGTAAGGCTGCAAAACCCACAAGCACTCCTACAAATCCTTCAGTGACACAGACTGGCTACAGAGGAACACACAATGCTAAAAGCAACACATACAAAGTAAGGACAGAGAACTCAAAAACCCAGTGGTAAATGGAACCGAGGCTATGTCACCAACATTTGGTAGTACGGGGTCTTACACAAAATAAGCTAGAGTATTGTTTTGATAGCATTAAAAAGGCCAAACAAGACAAGACAGAAGAAATAAAACTTGCTATCATTGTGGAAAGATCTAGCTGATATTTGATAGATGAAAATGCGACTCAGCAATTCCGGTCTTTTCCCTGATACAGGTTAAGTATGTGTTTCTCACCGATAAACTTTTTCTACTGGTGTATTTGATCTCTGAAGTTCTCCAAGGGGAACTCTGGGTCCTTGACGTACCACTCCTGTTATGAAATAATCAACAGGTTGAGTTTTGACAAAGCTATGAACATAACAGACAAAAAACCCCACCCACTGACTACAACAAGCAAAACATCTATCCAAGGGCCCAGAGGTTTTGTCTAGTACTTTAGCTATCAAGCTAGACCACTTGGTTTCTCAAACTCCCTACTATGAGAAAGTAAGTTGTAGCTGCTCAGAAAAGCTTATCAAAATTAGTATTTAATACTGAATACTCATTTGAAACTTCAGGGAGGTCTAGAGAAGATCAAAACCAGTGATAAGATGAGCATGTGTGCTAGAACTAGTAATATCTTCCCCAACTTTTACAAATAGGACTTCAAATTTGACGCAGTTTGCAGGACATAGTGCACTTATTGGTGGAGAAAGTCTGAATGAGCTCAGATAAAACAATCTCTTTGGTGTGCGAATGTTAAGCCATTTTCACAAATCAGTTTTGTCCTTAGTACCAAACCAAGATCGCATCTGGATGATAAGCTTTTGCTGTAAACTGGTTCTGTCAACAAGCACTAACCAATTGTACAGCATTTGAAAGCGTTTTTGTTTTACTCCTACCATACCTGCAGTCTTCTGAGCTCTCTGGCGTCCTGCTTCTGCAAAGACAGCCATTGCTCGAATAGCTGCCCGCAGAACTGCCCAACGGAACACAGCTACAGGGTCCATTCCTATCAGCTCCCGAACGTAAGCGCTGTCACTGCTTCGTAGTAAAGCAACAATATCTGGCCTCATGTAATCCATATTTTTCTCTCTGAAATCCTGCAAAACAGGAATCTTGAACCACAAGCTCTCAGAAAAGCTGTGTTTTGACTTAAGATATTAGTCACTCTTCAGAATAATTCATTTTTCTAAATAGTGAGCGTTGTCCTCAAGTCTAGACCATCACAAACAAACAAAATAGAAAGTACCTCTGATACATCTCATCCAGCCCATTCCCAGCAAATTTTCTACACCCCGACAAAAACTATAAGAAACATACGGAATTTTTTTTTGTGGCCATCAGATTTATCACCTACTTTTATCTGGTATTTAACTTTCCCAGCAAAGTGTCGAATAATAAAAGCAGGCTCCATCACTGGGGTTCCAACAAAAAACTTGTTCTCCTCATGCTGCTGTTTGAATTTTGCAAGTAGAGTTTGGTTGGTGGCATGTGGAAAACTAGGAATACAAAACAAAAAAGGTCAGTTCTTTTTCAAATACAGACAGGTTTATTGAGGTGCAAGGTGACAGAGTGAAGAATGCCTATTGATCCTTGTGGAAAGTATTGTATTGTTCAAGTTCTCTACACTTTGAGACTTACACACCTGCTTTGAATCTTGGAGGTGGGCTTAATTTCTAGACCAAACCCAAGCAGCTCCACGCACAGCAGAATATTCTGAGGTGTCAAGTGTATGTCAAGGCTTCTTCCCACTTCACCAGTCAAGTTTAGTTAGCACCACCTTAACTATTTATCATATTTGCTAGTTAATGTTCCAAAGACTTACATACATGCATTTTACTGTAATTGTAATTCCTTGGTAAAACACAAAAGCGAAAGTTTCTAAGTCTGCTTATGCCAAAGTTCAATTTTAGCAATTTGTATCACCAATTGAGGTGATTTGAGGCATTAGAAGCAAACTAGACTGTAGATCATAGTCATAAGATGACCCTTTGCTTCCCACACATGCTGGTTTTGGCTGGGATAGAGTTAATTTTCTTCATAGTAGCTCTATCCCAGCCAAAACCAGCACACCACATTCCTCTCCTTTTTTAAAGTGCTGTATCTCTGCTCCCTTCCACAGTCCTTCCCTCCTCCCTGCCACACAATTCTTTTTCAGAAGACATTTGTTGCTTACTTGCTTTCTTCATCCAGAAGATAGAAGAGGCCAGTGGGCTTCTTGCTGATTAAGTGAATGCAGGCCACATTATCAGTATAGTCAATATTGTGCCAAGTGATCCCTTCACTCTTATATTCCTCCTGTGTAGCTCAAGAAAATTCCCTCATCAGTACAGTGCCCTGACCTTTAATGTCCTGTGGTCTAAGTGCTTAAAAGACATCCTTGAACAGCTTTGGCAAGTTGAGTTTGTTAGTTCAGGCAGCAGAAACAAAAACAAGGAAAATTTATAAATAAGAACAGAACAGCAGGCATATTGGGTCAGATCAAAGGTCTACCTAGGCAAGTTGCTCAACAGCAGATGCTTGGGGGAAAACTATTTCAAAACCCAAACAGTGAAAAGAATGTTTTGCTGTGCTTTCCCAGCAATCAGTCTACAAACTTAGTAGAGTTAGACATTACATCTACATCATTACATTCAAACCCTAGGTAGACAAATATTGGAGGAATTTAAGTCTATTTTTCTCTTCCATAGTTCTTGTATTATAAGAAATGACAAATATTTAATATCAAGTTCCAGAATTTCCAAATTGCACTGTCAGATGAAATAACAGAAGTTTCAAAACAGGCAGTTAAGCCCCACACAACATCAACACCAGAACTTCCCTAAGGAAGCAATGTATATCACTTAGATTCAGAAGATTTGAAGTGCTCTGACAATGGAATACAAAGCTCTTCTGCTGAAATGACAATGCATCAAATGCTGGACAGGACAAGCTTCCCATTAAGATATAGAACCAAAATATCAGTTTTTCTTATTGCTGTAAACGCTCACAGAAAAAAAACCCCTAATTATAAGGTACTGATGCAAAAAAAGAGATCATGCAGAAAATTAACTAAGTTTAACAAAAGACAAAGAGCGCCTCTCACTGTTCTATATGATAAGAAATGGATTATTTTTAAGCAGGTAATTCAGTCTGTCTAATGACAGGCTGCTCAGTGTGCACACCACATTACAGAACTGAAATGCCATTCTGCACAGACAAAAAAGCCTTTCTTTAAAAAGATATAGTGATCCTCCCTGAGGGCCCTCATGCTGCAAGAGATACAGGAAATGGGTCATTCAGGGATTAAGCTTATTTGGAAAAATGGCATTAGAAAAAAGAAAACAATGTAACTATTTACTCTAGTTAGCCTGGACAGCCACTTCTGTCATGAGTTACAGAACAGGGAGCTCAACACTATGTTTACACATGAAGTCTGCACGTTTGGTATTTTTCTTCTCTTTAAAATGCTTGTTTAAAGTTATCTACGTATTGTTGACAAAATACCACATACTACAGAATGACTTCTTTCTTTCAGCAGCACGACCTGAGAGCAACGCTTTAGCACAAACCAGAAAAAAATCCAAGTCTAGAGCAAAAACACCCCCAAAACTCAGTCTAGAAACAGGATCTGTTAGCTCTTGCAGCACTCAAAGCACTCGAAGATAATACCATCTGCAAACAAGTAAATCAACATATGCCAGTAATATTGGGATTTCAGAACTACTGCAAACATCAAAATATAGTTGTATCCCCTAAATGCAGTCAGGTAGAAGAAGCAACAAAGACTGGTTATTAAATATTTACAAATTGACAAAAATAAGAGAAACTGTTTCCCAACCATTAAAAACAAAAAACCCACCAAACCCCTGAAACAAACACCTCACCTACAGACTTTCTATCTTCAAGTTTACAGTTTCATCTGACTTCTGTCTGGTGTTGCCTGAATGTCTTTTCACTTTGTTGCAGTCAAGCAGAAGCTTAATGCTAGTCCGCTAAAGAAACACCCTGCTATCACTAGTATATGTAGAGCACTAAATACAGCAAAGGTGCAACCTTCAAACAATACCATAACAAGCAGTAATAAAACCAGAAATTAAAAAATAAGACTTTTGGGAATATATTGAAACAATTATAAGAATTATGCCATGGGGTTTTGCAGAACAGCGGCTAAGCTTGCATAACATATGAGCATTTGATAAAAAAAGGTTTTGTTTCAGCAACTCTAATTTCTTACCTGTTCCAATTTGAAAATATGCTGATTGAAATAATACTGAAGCTGCTCGTTTGCATAATTTATACAGAACTGTTCAAAACTGTTGGTTTCAAAGTCTTCAAATCCAAAAATATCAAGCACACCAATGGACAAACACTAAAAGTAGATGTGGAAATGCAGTTAAGCAATCTGTCATTCAGCGACTTAATCCACAACAGCTAACCATTACAAAAAAAGCTGCAGTGTATGCTAACAGATTTTGAATATTTAGCAGTTATATCTATTGTTAAAAGAGAGACCATTACATATTATCAAGAAATTTACCATGGACTTCCGAAGAATCAAAATTTATCCCAGGTATCTGAACATGTCATCTATAGCATTCTCTGTTAGCTCTAAACACACAACTGTCTACAAAGACTTGTTTTTGTGAGAAACTTACTGTAACAGATTCCTCCATGTCCTTCTTATTAAGGAGCGCATGATTAATTCGCAAAACAATCCAATCAAACAGAGCACTGTATAAGGACTTTGCCATTGAATCACGAGCTGTTATTGCCTGTACATGAAACAATGTTCAGAATTTTGTTTAAAAAAGTATTTCCATTTCAGACCAGTGTCACTCAAAGTTTACAATCCTAGCAGAGACAAATAAACCCAGAATTTTCCTTTAGTGCTAACTTCTAATGTTCCAGACATCCCTCGCTAAATGTGAAAGTGTACTGTATTAGCTTTTTTGTAGCCAGAAAAGTTTAATTATTTAAAATAATACTACTAGTGTTCTTTTCACTCACCTCATTGAGGCTATATGGCAAAATAAGCTTATCATTAGCAGTCACAGTTTTTCTTTTTGTTAGCACTTCTACTAGAATTTCTCGTTTAACCTTCAAAACAAACAAGAGTTAGTGTTATCCTCAAGCTCCCCAATGAGTAGTGTGATGGCAAAAGTGGACATTACAATTTCCTCAGAGAAGCCCAAGCTCTTCGACAACAGCTACATTTATCATTCATCAATAATTTTACAAGTTCTTCAACTTCTTTAAGCTATTCTCAGCTTAGATTCATTCAGATGTTTCCCTATGGCGGTAAATAACACATCTCCACTAAATTTATTCCTGCTCAGCTCTACGATTACCAGGTAAACAAATTCTACTTCCATGCTATGGGCTATATTCCATCCCCAACCGCAATAATTTCACCAATTTTATCCATTTCCCCTCCCATAAGATGAATGTTGTGGAAGTATCATAAACCAGATGTAGATGTAGCAAACTGGGCAACAAGATATTCAAGTAAAAGGCTGAGGTAGAGCATAACAAAAAGATTTATCAAACATTAGAGCTAAAGAGAAATACTGTACTTTCAAAAGCTGAGAAAGAATGTCCAACACTTCGGGAGGTCCTACTTCCAACCCTTCATCACGACCTGTAGCTTTCTTCTTGTACGTAACGTTGCCCAAATAAAGAATAGCTGAAAGTATTGAAAAAATCCTAAGGAAAAAAAAAATCAAATTTTATAAGAATTTTTCTTACAAGTTCATTATAACAGGTTAGCAGACTTAATTCTACTTCAAGAATTTGTCCATAAGCCCTC
Source organism: Grus americana (assembly GCF_028858705.1). Lineage (NCBI taxonomy): Eukaryota > Metazoa > Chordata > Aves > Gruiformes > Gruidae > Grus > Grus americana. Next base: position 2,921,716 of record NC_072879.1, read on the forward strand.
AAATACTCAGCTCTCCATGCTTTCTACTGGACTGAATGTGATCCCAACACATATACAGTTTATCGCAACTAGCTGTCAGTAACAAAAGCTTAAATGATTCTTACTGTTTTTTTGTTGATGAAAGGAAGCCAACCATCTCCATGGCTTGTTTTAATCTTTCAAAGTCATGTCGGAGATCTTCCCCATCTTCAATTTTCAAGTTATGCTGTGAAGAGAGATCCATAATTAAAGGCAAAGAACAAAGCCCAAACATCACAAGAAAACAAGTATAATCTGTTCCACTTTCTTTTGTCTTTAACACAACAGACAGACAACATTTATCAATGCATTTGTGAATTCCTTTCATAGATTACCTGATTGAGGTAGAAATAATCTTCAGGTTGCTTGAGGTGAAATTCTTTACGCTCTTCCTCGTTGACTCCAAGTAGCAAATAATAAAAGACATGGTAGTTCCTACAAAGTCAATACATTTCTCTTTGATGCAAATATAATGATTTTTATTTTATTCTATATACTTTAGATGCTCTTAAACTCTTGCATTGATCATAATTGTGTTAGTAAACCGTAGTAATCTCTTACCTTTCATCTTTTTCTTGAGAAACCAGACGAGATTTTTCGAGCAGGTATTTTTCAACAACAGCCCTAAAGAGCCACAAAAAATGAAAAAAGCATGAGGGTAAAAGAAAAGCCCTCACAAAACAGCAACTGCCAAGAGACTTCAAATAATGAAATCTGCACTAAAATATACAAGAGAATAGCTTAGTCACTATCTTAAATAAAATTTTTGGTATGCACTATATTGTAATTGGAACAAAGAGAAATACCCAAGAAACACCTATCATCAGTGCTTGGTTTTAGTAGACATAACTGGAAAAAGGCAGACGAAGCTAGAAAAGTGCTGATGAAAAATTGTAAGCAGAAACAAGATATGCAGAGCGCTAACAATCCGTTATTTGCTCCGAGATTAACAGTTATCTGATAAGGAATGCAAAGACTCCATGACCCCAGAAATACACTGGATAACTGTCTGATCCTCAATCTAACAAGTTTGCTGGATTTTTATGACAGTATATACGCCAGCCTAACACGGAAGCCAGACAGGCAGAAAACCCCTTACAGTTGACAACGTAATCTCCTAAATCATAATCTAAACTCCTTCACACATGGGATACAATGAACAAGGCCAATGTTTGAGCAGCTTTTTCTCATGCCGAAGACAAAACAAATGTATTCAAGTTGTACGAGTCCCCCAGTCTAGTGCGACTTCATCTGAAGATACCAATTTTGTGCAAAGTAACACAAAGAAAACGTGGTACAGAGTTCCCAGTCATTTATGTTATTGCCATTTTGTTAACTACAAACATAAAGATGACCTGAAGGAAAGACACTGGAGCACAAAATCAGTGATAGCCAGTGACACTCCACAGCGCAGCAAACTTCAGCCTTGGGCAGAATTCCATACCAACATTAGGTGTTAGGGCATTGCAACTAGCACAGGGACTTCTTGACAACATGTGTGACACACTGCTGTGAATTTTGCAGATACAAGTGTTACAAATTTAAAATGTGTTTTACAAAGCAAGGTCTAAAAGAAATGATTTTATGGCACGATGTTAGACAAGTAACTACACAAGTATTTGCACACAAATTACTAACATCGCAGAAAAATTTTGGACAAAGTTATTCACTTGAAGTGAAAGTGCCCACTACAAAAGAAAGGCAAAGCATAATCTTTGATTAATAATATTGAGGGACTACGGTAATATGACATTATAGCATCTACTATGGGGTGAAAAATATAAATAGAATTCTAAGACTCAGCCGTGACTGTCATATTAAAAAAAATGATGTAGGTATAGAATATTTCATGTTTGTCCTTCAGATAGGAGCACACAATTTCAAATAAGTAAAATAGTAATTTTATCATCTTTATCTCTAACTGGTGTTTAAATTGTTTCTTTAAAATAGCTTCCTCAAATCTATTTCACTTCTCCCACTTCTCTTAAAAATTCAGATCTTCTGTTTTTAATTACAAAATGGAGAGGACAATGGGTGTTATGAAAAAAGTCTTCATTTAGCATGAAAGCAAAGATGCAGCAGCCAAATTCTTAATGTCACATGGTTGTACAGCAAGGAAGGATATTATTCAGCACCTGATTACTCCACAAAGCTCAGAGTCTTGGAAACTCCACAACAGCAAGCTATTCTCACATGAGAAGACCCTCAATAAGGCAGCATTTTATATACAACTGAGTCTTCATCAATTCCTACAAGCAGAGTTCAACTCGAGAAGAACCTCAGACTGTACTTACCCTCGGACAATACCATTCTCCAAATAGTTGACTTGAATAAACTTTCCAAAACGACTGGAGTTATTGTTATGTGCTGTTTTTGCATTTCCAAACGCCTGTAATAAAGCAAAATGAGTTAATTTTCAATTAAACATAATATGCCAACACATAGCTTTTCAAGCTTTTCTGTTCATTGTTCGGCCTCCTGTTAGCTTGCAGTATGAACTCAAAATACTACGGAAGTGGCAGCATACAGATACCAAAAAAGCAGCTTAGGAAGCCTCCACTGTTCCTCACAGATCCATAGACACATTTATTATTTGCCCCATGCAATAATATTTGAGGGACCGAGGGAGGGAAATAATACATTTAGATATTTCTAAGAGTACAGGAAAAGTAATCACAGCTAGAGAGCACAAATCAGCCTCAATCACTAACAATTATGACCTTAGAGAGGATATTCAGTAGGAAGATGACAGCACAATTACCATGAAAACGCCTCTCCCATAGAAAAGCCACAAACTATGTGTCTTATTCCCTAACGTATTGCTCCCACTCAAAAATTTCACAGTAAACATAATTTTTTTTAAGTGAGAACAGAACATTAAGATCTCATTTATAAAATTAGCCTACAAATTTTCAGAGTTATGTATTCAAAAAACAGGAAGAAACACAAACAGAAAAACTTTGGTTTACAGAACCAAGTCATACTCATTGGCCAGCAAACTCTGCTGCACAACACTGAAAAATGTAGCTTCATTAGGAGGTATTAGGAAAGGGGAAAAAACCCCTTTGGCATAAATTCTAATTGTGCATCTTTAATATGCAACTTTAATACTTTTGCCTGTTATCATGAACCCTCTGATAGTTGCTGGTACACTCACAACACAAAATACCCTCTGCATGAGCCACACTTAAGAACTATAAAGGTAACTTACTCCATCTGAAAGTCCAGTAGAGTAAGTTATTGGGAATGTCTTTAACCTAAGAACACATAGCTGGGAGTTGATAAAGTTAAGAGAAACTTTTCGTCCTTCTAACACGCAGGAGGCAATCCAGCACAGAGAAAAACTCAGTATAAAATGCAATTGTTTGGAAAAATACACCGCTTGTTGTAGACTATCACCAGCAATTCCTGCCACAGATATTTCCTCTTAAAGCTCCAAGCAATTAAGGCCTCCATTAGGAAATCCGCCTCCCCTAATATAGAACATTCGTGGAATCATTTCACAAAACCACCACCTTCTTCCTCCACATACACACATCCGGAGAATGATGGACATGTGAATACTGTACACAGCATAGAACTGTTTATACATAAAACTGCCCAATTATGGTGTGTATCCTAAGGGATTACTGTTTTCATGACAGTCACATTGTTTGTATATTGAAACTCTTCTTTTTTTTTTTCCCTCTCCAAACTACATTAAGGGTTGCAGCTGCACTGCAGTATGACACCTGGATCCCCATCTCCAAAATAGGTTCTCAATGCTCTCTCACAAGTAGATTTCTACTGCCAGCTCCCTAGTGTTCAGAGAATCCAAGAAACTTCTTATAAACTGGGAGAATGTCCATAATTCTTCAGACAACCGTTATTTCTGACCTAAAGGAATAAAGCTAAAGGAGCAATTCCCGTGCAGGGTAAAAAACCCACAGGGTGATTCTGCTGTAACTTCAGAAAAGCTGACAGGTTTCTAAAGTGAGAGGATTTGTGTCCAGCAGTGCTTATAGATGACTGAGGCTGAGTTCAGCCTTCCGATTTCTGGAATCCATGCTACATGTGTTACAAAGCAAACCGTATCCCCACTCTGGTCAATGCTTGCTCTGAAAAATCTGAGTCATCAGTATCTTTCTGTAGCTACTATCAAACAAGCTCTCTCACAGATTATATTTTTTCAGAGCCCATTTTGCATACACAGCATATTAATGTATGTATAAAATCCTGGTCAACTCCTGACAGTTACCAAACAACACCAGATGAAGAGTCCAGTAACATGAGCACAGCAAATTGTCTGCTTTGTAAATCAGAAACCTATTCCTCTCCCACTGGCGGTGGCTTTCTGAAGAGCACCATCCAGCTTCTCACTTAGCGTATTAATAAATCCCTTGTAGTCAACTTTGCCAAGCTGCAGAATAGTGGACTTGCAAATTGAATCTGCAAGAACTTCTTTTTGAAAGTTTTTTTAACTTAAGCCACCAGTTAGCTATCAGTTTACTAGTTATATTAAAGAAACCAAACCACAATATAGCTAAATTTATCACATTATTTTTTAATAATAAATATTCTGGCATTATAGAGTTAAGAAATCCCATAAACCCAGCTTCCTGCAAAACTTTTCTTAGTGATTACTCATGTAAGCAATGAATACAGTTTAAAACTAAAGGCTCTTATGATCTCATGTGTCTGGTATTTAGTCAAAGCATACAGCAAATTCTTAAAAGCTGATCTAATATTATCAGTTTTTAGGAAAGTTTTCGTGTACTGAATGGTTTTCTCATAGGAGCCTTTAACATCTACTGCTTTTTAAAGAACATTCCAAGTTGCCTAACATTTTGGGTGGGAAATTTTTTTTGTTGTAACATTTAACTCTCAACTCTTATCACTGCCACCATATTCTTCAATATACTTTAACAAGTTAACTACATAAGAAGTGACATTCATGCCTATAATCAGAAAAGTGCAAAAATTTGAAAAAAGTTACATGTTTTGTATTCAGCAGCTCGATATCTTTAACCTACTGTAGCTTTATCCTACAGAAAAAGGATTACAGCTCAGAATTAAGCTCACTTATTACCTAGCCATTGCTCTGCATAGAAAGCATCTTTCACAGATAATTCTAGCCAGGTACTCTATACATAGCTCAAATTCAACTGAAATATCTCCCTGGCTTGCCTTTACAGAAATCCACCTAGTCCTTCACAAAATAAATTCAGAAGATGTGAGGGGACAAGAGACAATTCCAGCTAAAGAGAAATAATCATTTATATAACCAAACCCATTCACTGCTTTCTCTTGTGAGTCCATGAGGAGGCAGATAAAAAGGAAAAACTAAACCTAAATCTCTCCAATGCCAAACAGTAGCTATATAAAAAAGGGTGAGTAAAAAATAGCAGACCAAGGCCAGCAGGAACCAGAGTTGGGATAGCCTATTCTGGGAGTTAGGAAGTCATCCAACCCATCCTCTTACCTTGGAATGCAAGAGGCATAAACTGGAGTCTGCTACTCAAAACTACAACAGCAACAGCTTTAAAAGTAGTCACAGAAAAAACCCAAATTCTCCTTTTATTTGCTGTAAAAAGAAAACCCCAAACCACACACATGCTCCTATCATCTACCTCAGGAACACAATTAAAAATGTCACTCAATTCTTTCATAAGAATTGCCAAAATCTGAAAAAGCTATCAAAGTTTCTATGTAAACCACTCTAATCCATGGCAGAACCACCACTGCACAGACCAAACTTTTAATGTGCCAAATGACATCAAAGACTCAAATTATGCACCCTGGAAGAGGAAATGACTCCTTCAGAGTTGAACTCATTTAGTCATGGTCTTCACAAACATGCTGTAAAATATTCACCCTAACACAGAAGTTGCAGTGTTCAGGGTAATTTTGCAACTCTACATTCTGTACAACATCCTGGGGAAGTTTAAGCAATCAACATAAGACTCCATAAAGGACAAGGTGATTTCCCCCCCCCCCCCAAGAGATGTGTGCAGCAGGGAAAAGTATGCAACAACACATTTCTACCAAAAAAAACCTTAGTAACATTCAACCAAATGGAAAAAGGAAGTTCCATTCCTCCTCTGATTATGATTCTTAAAACAAACACATGCAGATAATAGCCTCAAAACAACTACTTTCCCTCAAATAGAACAGACTACACCCACTAAATATATATGCAGATTTTTATGGCAAATACAAATGAAAACCAGAGTTGAAGCATCACTCAGCTTAAGTCCATCTTATACCAAAACCACAAGCACAATGGGACTGTAATAAAGAAAACAAAGCTGACAGCAAATTGCTTTACTGTTTTCCATAGAATGGTAAAGCATAAAAGTTTACTTTCAACAATGAGATTTATCAAGCTTTTTAATACGCTGAGTTCTAGCAAATCTCATCCCCCCACCCACCTGATTGTGCTGTCAATATTAATTCATATTTACAACCGCCTTCTTTAGAAGACCACTTAATGAATGCTTCCTGATGGACTTTCCCTTTTACTTGGGCCTTAATTCTTTTCAAAGAATGGCTCACTGCCATGAAGAAATCTTCAAGAACATATCCAAATGGAAATAAGCAATGTGTTTCAAAATAATACATGACAAAATTATGACAACCCCAGTATTTCCATCTGTCTCACCTCTCCTCAGCTTCTATTTCAGAGGGAAATGAACTTTCAGCGCACTAACAAAATAACTTCTGTAATAAACCCAAGATACTAAGGGTTACAATTTAACAACCAACAGCAAACCAACAGGAGCTTTGCTGCCAGAAGCAGCAGCTCCAAGTCCCTCTTACTACATCTCTCACCACGTGCTCCCATCCCCTTGCTCAATTTTCTGCCATTTTACTAAATTAATTGGCTTGAAGAATCTGATAAGTTAACTTTAGGTCTCCAAAATAAGTCCAGAGTCTTAGATTGCACACTGTGCATTTTATATCTGAAGTATGCGTTTTAAGACATTTTTCCCTGATGAAAGGAAAATACAAATAAATATAAGTTTCTTGGAAACTTGAGGGCATATGGAAAGGTTTAATTATCTTGTTTGAGACTCTATAAAATAAACAATGGTTTGATTCAGTATTCCCAATTTGACCCAAATAATAGTTCCCAAATGTAAATTCCTTCTTGGGACTTCAACCGTAGGTAAACTGAAGTTAACAGTCAATACTAGACGGCAAAACTCCAAGTCAGGGAACTATACTTTAATCACTAAATTTAGAAGAGGATGAAAGAGTCAGGAGTATCTTAAAACAGAGCCTATCTTTATCTTCCTACCAGTTTTAAAGAAACTGCTCTTCACTAGAGATGATCTATGTTAGCCTGGAGAAACAATTAAAAAAGTAATATGAGAGCAATTCCCATACAGCTAAGGCAACTGTGTGTGTGTCTCATGAAGTGCTAAAAATCAGCACAAAACACAGCTTTTGGCTGTGCTGAAGCATCACTGTCCCATGGAAGCAGCCAGCCTTTCAGGTTCTTTTTCTCTAGAAAGCTGCAAGCAGTGTGAAACGTACTCAGAAGCAGTGCAAGTGATCTTTTCTTATTAGATCCCCAACAAGGAATCATAAACAGCTCAGACTCTGGTGCCGAGATTGAGCAAGAAGCAGCTGAGGATCAGAGACTAACCCATAACCAGCCTTCCTTTCACCAGCACACGTGACAGGAATTGTGCTAGTACTGTATTCAATAGTTACCTACACTGTCTCAGTATCATGCATTTCATTTCTCAAATGTTAGAGAAGGTAGTGACAAGCAACATTTAAGGTCAAATCTCCTTTCATGGTATGGCTATAACTCCATTATTCAAAGACTAGAAATTGTGAACAAGGAGCTAAAATATTAACAATAGTTTTTCTTCAAATTACTTACACATTTGAACAGAGATTAGTTAGCCAACACAGAAACAGGATTTGGTAAGAAATATGTTTCCAAGTTCATTAAGTATGCAATGATAAAATTATAAATCCATCTCCATAACACACTAACAGTGCTCACCTCTGTGCTAGAAGTATTTGCTTTAACTCCTTGAACAAAAGGTCAACCTATAATCAGACACATTTTACTTAAGTGTCAGGAAAACAAGAGGTCACAAAAAAGGGAAGTTCTGAGCCAAAATGCAACCAACTTCTACATCATAAGAGTCAGGGACACAGACTTCAGTCAAGAGTACATTCTCATCTTTCATGAGGACTCAAGATAAAACTTCAAAATTAACCAGAACATTCTCAAATAGTTTAGGAACACTACAAAACTGTTCATGCAAAAAATCCCCTGAAATGTCCATTTAAGAAAATTCCCTTTTACCACTTCAGTTCCCTTAAGTAAAAACCCAAATGAGTCACCACAGTTGGATTTAGAAGCAACCAACTAACAGAAGAGTCTGTCGTCAGTTTAACTTCCACAAAACAAAGTAAGCTTTCCATGCATTCCTCTCCGAGACCAAGATTTGACTTGGTTTTTAAAATTACATTTAGTGACTGGAATTGCACAAGACCATCCACTGGGAAACACGGAAGCTTCACTGTCCACTGAATCCGCTCTGCAGTATCCAAAGTAGGATAGTTTCATTTTTACTTCTCTATGTTCTAAATCTACCATAGCATCCCTTTTTTATGTGCCCTGAAGTTATGTGAACAGAGAAGTTCATTTCCACTACTGTAGACTTGTGCCAAAATCACAGGTGTCCCAGCAACTTATTTGAGCCCAGACAAATCTCAGCCTCTGCAAGTTTCAAAAAGGTTTCTTTCTCCATAATATCAAGTCAATGAATAATACTTCTAATACAAAAATGTATATTCAATTCTGAAAGACATTTTAGGATTCAGATGGTTCTACATTTTTTACATTTAGTCATCATAAACCTCTTTATCTTTTGCAATATTTGGGAGGACAAGTTTACACAATCAATTTGCAACTGACAAACACCCTCAAAGATGTAGAGTGAGAGGTATCTGAGAATTTCAGCAAAGAGCCTCACATTTTAGACACTACGTACTCCAACAGCCTGTTAGAATTCATTTGGCCAGTTTGCAAGCTAAGCTTTCAATCAGTCATCATATTTCTAGCTAGGAAGACTATTTTCTCATGAAATGCATCACTAAATGCTCAGTGGAAGTCTGAAGTTGCAGTACTTATGACAACCTATCTTACTGCAGAAAATCACAAATGTCTCTTCATGAACATTCCCAGACATACACAACATTTACTTGTAACTCCAAAGTTATTTGTTTTAATTTTGATCTAGGGATACATACATTTCTCATTCAATGGACAAACCACAACACAAGATTTTACATTCTACCTGGTTTGACACAGCTGTATCATATCCGGTAGACTAGGGTCTGAAACAGTTAATTTTATCAAAGGCAGAAAGATCAGCTGATCAAACAGTGCTTTCCACAGTGACCCCTTCCTGTTTTCTGTTTAGAACGGCAAAATTGAACTCCAGCAACCAACAAACCTCAATTTTACTTCTTCTTTCAAGAATCAGAAAGGCAAAAAAGAACTTGCATATATTCCTCATTCTTTACAGAAAAACTTTCAAACCACATTTATAAGTGTAACACACTTTAAACTTTAAACATCATTGCTTTTTCACATTTTATTTAAAAGCTTAAAAAAAGGTTATTTTTTTTTCCAATGAAAGTATTGTTACATTTGAGAAAATTTAAACCTAAAAATTACAATGGCTGTATTCAAATTCCTTGCTGTTGAAGATTTTTTGATGAATGACCATTACACCCATCTAAGCTTTCAGAGTTTTTCCTTTCAGATGAGAGAATAAACGAGAAAAACTGATCCTTTAGACTTCAGCCTAAGTTTGTCCTGCTGTTACTCAATGCAACACCAGCTGTACACCTCCTTCTAACATGGTTAGTTTTGCTTTCTGTTGGAAATGCTGTAGTAATTAAAAGCCAAACCCAACTCACACTTTCTCCCCAAGTAATAATGTTGGTCTCTTCAAAACAGACCATTTTTGAAAGGAAATAACTCCCTCAAAAAGTGAGTTCATGAAAATGCTGCAGGACATGCTTATACACAAAGGCACAATTACACTAAGCAGTTAATGTTTCAGGGGAACAATCTTTTTATGAAAACATTTACTTACGATTTGATTCAAATGCCAAAGCTTTAAGACAGAAAACACAGGTAATCTCTGTCCCAGAATGTTAGTGTTTAGTGGTAGAACAGTAAGTCAAATATAAATGAAAAGCAACAGGAAGTTAACTGAAGGATGAATTAAGGAAAATCAATTAGAAGCTGTTGAGCAACACAGCCAAGCACCAATGCAGCCCAGTGATATTTAAAGCCTAAACCAAGTAGGTGACTCAAAAGTAGTATTCAACAGAACTTATTTGAAGTTTAAGAGACAATTTTCACAGAAGGGAATTTTAGCATAAATTTACCTCCAGAACTGGTCCAGCTCCTAGAATCGTTCTCTCCACACCACTTGCGTACCCTTTCTGGCTCAGTGCGGTGAGGCAGTGAATTAAGAAGTTTGTGCTTTGAGTTTTCCCAGACCCACTTTCACCTGATATAACTATGCACTGATTAACATGTTTTTTAAGCATTGTGTGATAAGCCACATCAGCAATGGCAAAAATATGAGGCTCCAACTTCCCAAGCTGATGATTCTCATACATCTTGACATATTTAGGATTATAAATGGGCAGGAACTTAAAGGGGTTAATCGCAATCAGAATACTTCCTGCGTAAGTATAAATTTTGTGTTTTAGAAAGCGGCATTTGAGATTCTCTAGGAGTGTTGTCTCCGTTAAGTTGGGGAGATTGCACAAGTCATCAACATCCTCCTGCTGCCATGGAAGAAAACCCCTTTCAACCAATCGCCGAGCATCTGTCTCCTTGGAAAGTAATTGCATCTGGACATATTTGATGGTCCCATCAGTGTTCCTTTCTTGCAAAAGAAAGTAGTACCCATCCTTCTGCGGATGCTCATCTTGAGCACGACGAGGCCAAAGTAAAACCCTATGAACAGGGGAATCATTTATATCAAGTACCCATTCTTCACCACCTGATTCTTTCACTTCCACGAGCACATAATGTTTTGAGACATCCAAGTTTAAGATACTAATCACATCCTTGATGACATCTGAAGATGTGCTGTCCTTGGTTGCTGTCACTTTGCAGCAGGGAGCGCTTTCTGTTGAGAGTTGGGGGTAAATATGAAGATTATAGGCTGTCTGTGCCTGGCAAACTGCACCGTCAGCATCTTTTAAACTCATTCTGTCCCCAAATGGGCTTCAGTCTTCCACCCCTGCTTAATATGCAGTGCCCATTGTCTAAAAAAAGAAAAAAAGAAAAGAGTCAGGTGTTAAAAAATGTGTACAAGAGGTATTAGGGCAAGGTATTATTTTCTGGAGGATGAGAATAAAGTTATTAAATAGTCAAATTATTAAAGAACGAATGCACTACTTATGCACATCAGCGATATTACTTCAAACAGTCTGCTTGGCCTATACTGTCGAGTGGATAGCTACAATATCTATTCTCTTTTCACTTTTCCTTCTATTCCCATGCCATCCCTTCCTCCCTGTTATGGCAGCACAAGCATTCATATAGCCACAAAGCAAACTGAACTGAGATAAACGTCCAAATTAAAACTTCTTTGTTTCCACAGGTTAGTTTTAGCCCAGGTAATTTCCCTGACCTGTTTCACTGTATGATTGCACAAACACTTATTCATCCTCCCACATAAACCCTCCCTTAAAGCTGCACAAGCAGCTTGAGATAGAAACAGGGTTTGATCACTTCTTAAATCAGCACTGCAAGTTTAGAGCAGCCATAAACTATGGCAGAAGGAGCAGTGCATAGGTGCAAGAAGGAAGATGGTTCTGACACTGACATCCACATTTTTTTTTTTCCATTTCCCCCAGCTGACCTCTTTTCATGAGAGGTAGCAGATAGGTACAGTATTTACCCCACTCAGCTTTAAGGAAACAGTGCCTATAGCTGATCAGTACAAATACCGCTGCCAACTTCTCCTAACCCTGCACACTATAGTGATTTCTTGAACATGCATAACTTACCCGGACAAAAGACTGCTAATTTCACTTGAGTGAACCACATCCTTGCTACAGCAAGGTTTGAACGTGCTTGTTATCTTCCATTTTAGGCAAAATACATTAGTCTTATTGTAACTACTTTTCAGTTCAGTTAACGAGATTCCAAATAACCCACTTCATTCACAAGTGGGTTATTTATTCCTATCACATCAACTCTTTCCTCATAGGGTTTCAGAAAACTCATGCACAAGTCTCCAAAAATCATTCATTCTGATTGCTTTTTCCTCCTTTCATCCCTGCAATCTAACTTCAACCTAACATCAACCTCACGGAAGTCAACCTCCTCCTCACTGCCAAGATAAAAGCCTCTAGACTTAGTAACAGTCTGTGCCTTTGCCACTGATTTTCCTCTCGACTGCAATTCGATATACCCAGATCACCAGGACGAGGTTTGCTTACATTGCTTTAGTTCAACAGTTTATTAGCTTATCAACAGGTAGTAAAAGGAGAAGGATAATGAAGTACCCCCTTTGTTTTAACAGTCTGTAAAACTTCATACCCAGAATATCAGTTCAGTTTTTGTTTCAAGAACAAAGTGTTCTAATTATACACTTCATGCTGAATATATTTAAAAAAAAGGCAGAGAAATGCCAATGAAGTTGCCTTTTGCTACTAAACAACTGCACAGGAACTTGCATAAGGCCACAGAGAGCAATCATTTCAAATTAAAATCAATAGAGTTGGAAGCATTTAGCTGCCACTTCTACTGCAAGTAATGAATCACTTCACAGAAACAGATGACATAGTTCTGCCTCATGAACAGCCTCAGAGCAGAGAGCTGTGCTTTAAGGGAACTCTGAATAGTAAGCCTACAGAAGACATTGTTATGCAAGCCGGATCATTTTTCGTGGGTACTCATCAAAAGGAAGGCTAAGGAAGCCACAGACAGCAAGACAAACCACAGCACATCTCTGGGCAAGCTCTATAATACCTCCAAGAATGTTTTTTTGCCCCATTAAATTTCATTCTTCATTCATTAAGGAGAGGTTATTGCAAGAACTTGGTCATACAGAAGGACAGACCAGTGAGCTCAAGCCCCTCTCCATTTTCTGTAATTATCACTGACCAGTGGCTAATAAGTCTGAAGTACTTTTGAAATAATTATGCAAGTGTAAAGCATTCTTAATCTATAGAAGCTCAAACACCTTAACATATAGTAGAATCTACAGCAGACTGTTGCTCATAGGGAAGATAAATCTGGAGCACAGGTAGAAAAAAAAACACAACAGTGACCATTTTCCTCTCAAGTAGCCAGCCAGTTCAAGGGAGACAGTCTTGTGCAGACTTCCTTTTTTCTTCCCAGCAATTAGTTTCAGACACAGAGTCTGGTATGATAGAGGAAGTCCCCTCAGTAAGCATTTTTGCCAAAACAGCACCCTAAGAAACATGGCATCAACTTTCTGGCCACACAAAAAAGTTGAACCTAGGTGCTGACCTCTAACTTTACTAATATACATTTCCTAACCTCATCTCATGTGAGCTACCAAGATATAACTGGTACATTGCTCAAGACTCCCATATCACCCTTTCCAAAGAGGAAACCAGAACGCAGATGGCCTCTTCTCTACCGGTGAAAAACTCAGGCCAATTACAGTAAGCAGCAATGCATAGCTGGTAGTGTCTGCTCAGGTGTGTATGACTGACAAAGTAGAAAGACCTCTCATCCCGAGGAAGACAGATTTCTGACAAAACAACATGTATACATCAACCTTAATGTATTTATGCTACATACAGGTTTCTAAATTATGCAGTCGTCATATATCTTGATGGAAGCTCAAGCAGGCATCCGTCACTCTATAGGAGTGATTTGGAAGATAATCTACAGCAGAAAGAACTTGCTGAAACATTATTTCAACGTACAGTCAAATCAGCAGTAAACAGTCAGCATTACACTGTCCCATTCTAACCAGATACAAAATCCAGACACTACTTGCTTGCTTTAAGACTGCTCTTTCACTCAACAACTTAAAACAGATATGCTACTTTGAATCATTTAATACTGATTATGAGGCTTAAAGAAGAAAAAAAAAATTCTAGAAGTAATTTAAGGAAGAATAGCACCCAATTACTGTTAATTCCTTTTAACCAATTCTGCTTTTGTTACTTACAGTTTATTTAACTGAAAATGCACTACCCGAGTCCCGGAAGAAATAACATGATACTTAAATTTTTCTATCCAAGAATCAGAATATCTAGTGATTACAAACAGAGGTTTGAGGAAAATCTGCTGGTCTCCAACCACTTGTGAATTTCTTAGAAATGACATCAAATTTTTTTGATGATAATACTGCTCCAAAAGAGACAGACCTCTGAGTTCATACTAAACAATACTTCAAGCCACAAATTGGAACATAAAAGCAGAAGAGCATACACTGAGCAGATTATAAATTGGTTACCTAAGGAGTCCCAGTATTCAACTAAGGACAGGAGCAACTGGAGGATTAGATTCTAGTGCAGTTGGATTCCTGGTATCAAAGTAAACATTTTCATGATGATTCTAAAAGAAAGAAGAGAGTTACTGATAAAGAATCTATCACAGAGAGATTGAGAAGGTAGCAAGTAATCAAAAAGCTAGATCAATTATATAGCTCAGAAGTATAGGAGCAAGAAAACAAACGCTAAACAAATTTCAGCTCAGTTTATATACAACTTCAAATTTGTCCAAGAAATAATCCATACCAGAGGGACGGAATGGGAGTTATCCTGAAATAAGCTTGAAAGTCACAGCAAGTAATCATTTAAACATGGTATTCTAATATAACACCACAAGCACAACAGTGGATGTAATCCCCAGATAAACATCAAATGAATATTTAGTTAAGCAGCCATATTACCATTGCACTCAGAAGGCACATGACCAATATATAGAATATATATTAGAATACATCCGAAATTCAATTAAGAAGCTAAGAACAGCAATAACAACAAAATCTGTTAGAGAATACCCCCTTACAGCAAAAACACTCTAGCTTTGTCTATGAGAAACACAGAGGAGACTGGTATCAGTTTAAGTCCTTGCATGGGGAACTAGAGCTTGGAAACAATCACCAGTCTGGAGGAAAAAACTATAACAAACCAGTGGCTGGAATTCAAAGCTAGGCAAACTCAGGCTAACTTAAGACACAAATGTCATCAGAAGGCTACTCTACACTGCAAAAACTTAACTGACACTATGAGGTCTGATTGCTAAAGTTCTTTTTAGAAAATCAGTCAGTCCCCAGTTACAGATGTGCCTCTTAATTAAAAAAGTTAATTAGGTACCACCTTCTCATTTATACAATGATAAACACATGATTACAATGATTCCTTCCATTTTATGATCTCTAATTATTTAGAAAAATTTTAAGCAATTGAAATCAATGTAATTTGGCTCATCAAGGAAGCATAAGCCTGAATTCAGGTGCAGAGAATACTGGAAGAAAAAGGAGAAATACAAGAGTAGAAGGTAATAATGAAACCATACTGGTCAGCATGCAAAACAGCAAACTCAGGAAAACAGCAGCCTAACCACCAAGGTTGAGTTCTTTCTGTAGATGGAAATTCTGCAAAGTTACCTCAATTTCTTCCAATACCCTTTCTCATAAGAAGCTCCTTTCCAATACATGGGAAAAAACAAAGCTGTGTGTTCGAGAATTTAATAAGTGGGAGGCAGAAGCCGGTACTAGGTGCACATCAACTAATTTTAAGGAAAACAGGAAGAAGTCTGTGAAGTCTAAAATGTTTTACTTTTCACAAGCCTTTTGTAGCACAAGTATAGATCTTCACAGCACTTAAAAGGTACTAAGCACAGCCATCAGCATCTACAAAACACAACGGACCAATATTTTTCCTTATACTCCTGTTTTGCAAGCACAGAACTAGGCTAGCTGGGTAAGACAAAAAAGTGAGACATGCAAAGCTTCTGATTCTAACCTTTTATTCAAAACATTAGACTGTATTAATTCTGTGGAAATGAGTGGGGCAACAGCTGCATGGGATTAGTGTGTTAAAGGATACAGTGATATATGATTTGTACCCTTGTGACAGTGGTTTCATTGTGCAAGTATAACATACATAATGATACTTATTTCAAATGAGATTGAAGAGAAGTAAATCTGGAATAGTGCTAGACAAATTTAAATACGAGGTATCACTTACAGGCCACCTTTATTCAACCATCCTAGAAGGATAATTCCAACAGGTCTAGAAAAATGGAAACTAGTCTAACCAATCTAAAATCTCTTTTCAGGATTTTGCTACTTTCCCCTACCCTATCCTCTGCAAATTCTACAAACAGTGAATTGTTAACAGCACTAACATAACAAGCTTAAGGCAACAGTCTAATACCATAGTATTTTTATATTACCTATCAATTTGTACTTTCATTTGCTTATAAAAAATTAAAAACTCACTGAGCTTACCAAACAATATTCTAAACAAACATGGGGCTGTACTTTTTAGTCCATCACCAGAGGATTGATTATACTTGCCATTTAAATCACTGAGCAGGGCAACATTTCAGGTAACTACTTCAATACTTCATAGAAGAAATGCAGTGGGCTACGTAATTTATCATCAATCTGTAATTTCACTTTTTGCTCAGATAATGGTAATAGAAAACCAAAAATTCCAATTTTATATGGTAATTTTGATGGTATTTTCCAAGTGTTTTCAAGTCTCCATTAAGCCAATTAATTTTTTAATATGCATTAAAGCCAACATTGTCCACTTAATAGTGTAGTAAAATTCTAGCAGAGAACATTGCCCCAATCAGTGCAGGGTATCTGTTTAGTTTAAATAAGGCCATAATTTGAAGCCACATATTTAGTCAATGAATCATAGTGGTTCTAAAAAGGGAAAGCTACCATTACAGCAAAATCATTGAAGATTAACTTTACAATATTCCAGTTTTTCCACATTTTCAAGTACATTTCCAGTGCTGCATTTCTCAAATGGAAAGATTCAAGCTTCTCCCATTGTTCATCAAGTAACTTTCAACACAAAAGTAGAAACATATCATGAGTACTGGACCTCTATTCTTGAATACCAGAATTGCCAGTGACCATTTCCAAAAGAGACTACTCTGATCAAACTGAAAACATTTAGCAATTTCAAAAATATTCAGCTATTCCTTGATTTCCAAAGCAAGGAATTTCCAGCAAAATAGGGTACAGAGACACCCTAAAGATTCCACAATTAACTATGCATTACAAGTAAGGCAAAGGCCTCAACCCTTGTCTTACCTCACATTATAAGGACATACAGTTGCTGTTTGTTGAGCATAATTTAAAATTTTTTTCCAGCATTCCAGACATTTGTAGATTCCCTGAAAATTGCTTATCATTCTAGTAACTCTTCAATATTTTTCTTGGTCATAAAAAATTCTGCTGGACTAAACAACTTTAGATCCTTGGTTTTCTTTAACTAAAAGCTCTTGTCTTTTTCTACTCCAAAAAGAGTAATTCTGAATGGAGCATGCACATTTACAACACATTTGTTAATACTCTTCATAATCAGTGCTGCCAGAGAAGTTACTGCCACAGATTGCCTAACAAAGGAGAAGCTGGACCACAATGCAATGTAATACAGCAAAAAGTCAAAGAAATTACTTTTGTTACAGCCAGTTCCTTCCCAGTTACCTTCTCTCTACACCCTATGGCCCTTGAGATCCTGACACCAATCTACGCCCTCAAACCACCTAAGATGCAGACCTCTACTTCCTCTTAATGACTCAGATACACAATTTAACCTCAAGACAAGGGCACCTTATCAGGCTTACAGTGACATTAAAGGTCTACAGCATGTTATTACCTTACAAAAAGTGTGAAGTCAGAGTTACAGATGTAGGCTTGAGTATGATTCAGAGGAAATAAAAACATGGCCCTGTTGAGAAAATAGGGAATGAAGGCAAAACACTGAGAGTGTTAGAGGCAAAGAACATAAGTCAAAACAGCCTCAGAGACAATTCCACCACCTTTTGTAGTCTTCTTAATTTTGTCCTTAATAGCACTACAGCTGTTAACAAAGGAAGTAAAAATCTCACTGGTCTAATGCTGCATTTACACTGATAAGAAATTTTCTTAAGACACTTTAGGTTGAACTTTTGTGTGAATTAGAAGGAAAAAGAAAAAGGTTTCATCAGAACCACCTACACATGTCAAAAACACTTTTATTGTTAAACACTGTTAGTCTTTGAAGGAAGAGCAAATTTTTCTAGGATCTGCACTGAGTTTCATTTGGTAATCAGATACAACACAATAAAGCTTAGATAAAAGCAACTCTACAAGCCACGCTTGAGTCACTTGATACACCAAGAAAACATGATATACCAGAGACAAAACCTCTGAATTTTCATTTTCTGAAATAAAAGACAATCTTAGCCCTTTCAGAGGGTAGACCATCTATTAAAATAGTTTTGTATTGAAAAAAATAAATCCTTATCAGCATGTCAGGCTTTACTTCTCCTTGATATTAGAGTAAATATGTTTTGTTTCTTAGAAGTGTGATTAATAAACACTTTCAGCCTACAGATTCAGAAAAAAAGTACTGAACCACAGACTTTTTGTTGAATCATAATTTTTCACTCTTTTCCTTGACTGTTGAGATAGCTAATACTGTTGCATCTTTTTGGAATTTTTCTTTTTTAAATGCCTAAGATATGCAAATCATGGTATTTGACCATCTAGCTAAGGAAGGCCATATTTAGCCTAAGCAATATTGAACTACGTGCATGTGAGTCAAACAGTTATTCATACAGTTTACAGAATTATTCAAGAGGTCCAATGTCTGAATCATTATTTGTCAGAAAACTCAGTCTGTACAAAGCATTACTTTCTAGGTGAACCTCATTTAAATTTTTCAACAGCTGCATTTACTCTTCCTAAATTATTCAGTTCTAAGCCATTTAGGTTCCACAGAAAAATGCAAACCTATGAGTCTTCCCACTCCAGACAACTGCCCTGGCACTGCAGGAACTACAACATTCAACTACTGAAAAAGGTTTTTGAGACAAACATTCAAACATGGTGACAAAAAACCCCCCACACCCTAAACCCCCAAAACCCCCAAATTGTACAGTTCTACAAAAACAGTTCCGTCACATTACTGCAGTAACTCCTGAGTTTTATGCTAATAAGTAAACACTAATGATAAGAAAATGACCTTAGATGCATCATTCTGAAAAGCAGAGATATTATTGGACTTCAAATGTAAAGCATTGTTAGTTCAAAGACAAAAATAATCAAGATTATCTCTTTTTTTAGAAAAGAGCCACAATGAATCTTGAGGCTGATATGAATATACGTATGCATTAGGAGTTCCCCATATTGCTTCCCCTACATTACATAGATTTGCTCCTGACAAGATTCCAAGTTAAAGACACCAAAGACTTAGTAAAGCTTGATGGGTGTGACATCAATATACTAAACTGGAATGCAGGGTTACCTCACACTGTTACTTTAGGGCAAGTACTTCAGTTATGTATTCCAGCTAACAGACCTGAAATCAGAGAGCTTCTAATTACCCATGACACACTCTTATTTGCAAACAGGCAGACCAATCGATACCAATCCACCTCTAGGAGTAACGTGGGAGGATGCTGATGACATCTTTAAAAGGCTAATTGCATTTGCCAGAAGACTGAGATCATCTCCAGCCCTTTGCTACACTGCCACCCATTTCCAGAAGGTGAAAGCAAAGAATACTGAACTCATTTGTACCCAAAGTACTTCTCACTTTTCACAAACAGGACTTGCAAATAAAGCTGGGTAAGAATTCTGCCAAAATACTTAACAATGTAATAGATAACAAGGCTAAAAATTACACTGGGAAGTCATCTTGCATGAGGATCGCACGTACCTATATCAACTGTATGGTCACAATAGTCATGAATCACAGTAGCACTCTGCCACTTTTAGTCTACAAACATGTAACAAAAGATGTTCCCGGCTTACAGAAGTTTTACTTTCCAGAGATTGCAAAACCAAACTTACCAAAAAGACACAGCACAACCGACATACAAACAGCTAGAGGCATATATGAATTAGGCAATGATGGTCACCATGATAAAGCAGGACCTCAACACAGTGACAGCAGTCAAGAGTTGCCCAAAAATAAAACAAAGAAACAAAAACACCCAGGGAGTTTTAAACGAATTTTTTGAAAGATACTGAGATATACAAAAGTTTACAGGCTGTTCATTCCGAGAGTTAAAGACATCATGTGAAAAAGCAGAACACTGCGTGGTTGTAAGCTCAGTAAGCAAGAGATGGAAGTTAACATCGTGCCCTGATCAACGGCAAAATCTTCCCCTGCATACCGCCGAGACGGGAGGTGCAGACTGCGGTGAGGCATGTTCCTTCCCTTCGGGCATGTCCAGCTCTTTGGGCACAGCAGATGCAAAACGAGTCAGCAGCAACACGTCTGCCATCCCGTCCGTTACAAGCCCACGCAGCCGCCCAGCAGCCAGGCACACCACAGCTTCAGCCTGCTCCTCATCCCGGCCCCGAGAGCACCGGCCCAGCGCGCGCCGCCCCGAAGGGCGACCCCGAAGAAAGGCTCCCAGCCCCCAGGCTCCTGAGGGAAGCGGCGGACCTCCACGGCTCCAGCCCACCAGACACCTCTTTCCCCCCCTTCACACGCACAGAGCTCCCCCGTTCACCCCACAGCGTCCCGCCACACCGGCCCCAGGGCTCGGCAGGCAGCGCCGTCCCGGCTCGGTGTGAAACCCGGTTACTCAGAGGCACCACCAAAGAGCTCGGTCACCCACACAGGAGGAAGGGGAGAAAAGAAAAGAAGGAAAGGAGAAAGGAAGGAAGGAAGGAAGGAGAGCGAGCACCCATCGAAGACTCAGGGCCGCACTTCGCCGCCGTTTACCTCAGCCGGTGAGTGAAGCGCTGGCGACCAGCACCGCCGCCTGCCACAGGCCCCACCAAGCCGCCGCTCGCCACTTCCGGGTAGGGGGAGGCAGGGCGGCGCCCATTCAGCGGAGCGCGCGCACGGCGCATGCGCTCCGCTCCGCGGCGGAGCCGTGCGACGCGCCGGGGCGGGAGGCGCGAGGCGTCGCCTGAGGTTATAGCGGTTGGTGCTCGGCTTGGCCCAGCCGCCTCGCCCGCACCTGCGGCTCGGGAAACGGTTTTCGTCAGGAGCTAGGTGCTTTCTGAGGCAGGTCCCTGCGGCGAGAAGCGGGAGTGGGTGGATTCCTGTCAAAACCAAAGAACCCCAGTGCTCTCCTCGGCTGGGAGCCTCACCTCCCGGTGCTGTGAGGGCTCTCTGCCGCGGAGGTGACGGTGTTCCTGGCACTCTCTAGCGATTTGTTAGAGCACTGGGGTAGCACAGAAGATTCCTAGCGTAGTGCTCTTGAGGTTCACTAGCTGAAGCCATAGAGAGTGGCCATCTCCCACCAAAGGCCTAGAGAAAGAACAGCGTTTGGGGTCAGTCATGCTGTAGGCGTCGTCAGGACCTCATTTCTTGCTTTACCCTGGTGCTAAGGGGAGCATAGCAGGGCTCTGCAGGCGCAGCCCGGGTGGGAGGCATCCCCCGTGGGGAGGGTCCCACGCCGGTGCCGCCAGTGTCTCCTCGAGCCGGCCGGCGCTGACGGCTTGTTCCATCCCTCCGCGCCGCCAGGGGGCGCACGGCCTCGTCCTCCTCCGGTGCTTGGGAGCGGTGCTGCGCTTGCGCGGTGGTTCGAACGGGATGGCGGCCGAGGCGGCGGGAGGGTGAGTTAGTTGGAGCGTTTCTCTGCCCGTCTCCTCACTCGTCGTTCGCTGTCGTTGTCATCTCCCGCTCTGTCTTTGCAGGATGTCCGTGTCGGCGAGCGACTCTAGTAATACGGTGGCGGGCGGAGAAGTGTCTAAGAATAAGCGGAAAGGTAACCGTGGGGTGAGGCGGGAGCCCGCTCTGCCTGAGGTGCGGCGGGTCGTGGAGGCGGGAAGCGCGGCGGCGGGCCCGGCTGAGCTCTCTTTGCTCCTTCTTCAGGAGGAAGAATCGTGAAGTCTCGCTACCTCCAGTACGATAAGAAAGACACCAAGAAGGTACTTGAATAGCTCGATGCTGGACTCGGGGGTCGCTCAGCGAAGGATAGAAATGGTGTGAGGGGGGCTCGGACGTGTGGCAGCGAGACCTAAGCAAAAAACGACTCTGCTGTGGTTCTGAGGGAGTCATGGCGTGTTACTAGATGCAGACTGGGATAGGAACTTAGGGCTGTACTTAGGTGACTTGCAAAGCACCAAGATGCCCTGGGATTGTAATTGTTTATTGTCAGCATTCAAGTTGGAGGTGAGATATATTGCTAATCACAATTACTGCTTATGTTCAGTCTTTTCTGTTTCCTGATTTTCAGGATACTTCAGTAAATTCTTTTTCAGTATCTACTGCTAAATCATCGTTTGCAACTAAACCAAGATCAGTTCCTCCTCAGAAATGTAAAACTTCCACTGGTAGGTTTTACCAGAATTTAGAAGTTATTCTTTTGTGGATTTGTATTTCCAACCTGTGGAACTCTTAACAATTCTAAAATGCTGTTAAGAGATGATATTTTGTATTACTTAACATCACTGCCAGTTTTTATCTGTATACAAAAGTAATTAAGAAAGTTGATGTGGGATTAAGAGGTGTAAACTGAAGTGTATTAAACTCTTTGTCTGGACATTCTGATAGACAACTACTGGAATTAAGTAACTGGGCTGTCTAAGCCTATCTCTTGCCTTCTACACAAGGCTTTGAACCGCTCTTTTACTATGTCCTCACTATTGCACTGTGTTTTTTATTTAATCTTTGTAATAAACCCAGTGAAAATCCCTGTCTGCAAAACAGTCTATTTTAATTTCTTTTGCGAGAATTGCAAAACAATTTTCTGATAAGTCCTTATCTTAACTTGAAAATCATGAGGAAATAACATTATTCCCTCTTTACATACGAGTGTTGTTGAACTGTGAAATGTTTAAGAGGATAACATTCTGAGCTACCTTATCTCTAGGTAAGTTAGGGAGTATACAAATGGTGTATATAAAGTAAATGCGTAAAAGCTTGCATAAGGCTGCTACTTATTAGTGAAAGCATATGTAATTGTAAACTTGTGTAGAATCCGTTCTAATTCTTTTAGTTTGATAACAGCTTCTTTCTACAGGTGGTGTTTCTAGCTCATTAAATCAGAGCAGTTTTGAGAAAGGTGACTTGCAGTCCACTTTATTAGGTGAAGATAAAATTAGTCGACCAGACCTTGATCTTTCAGCTATTAATGGTAAGTTTTCACTTGTACTCAATTTCTTGGTTTATTATTTTTAACATATGTACTGTAACTTGATGATAAGTGACACTCGTATTCTACTATATTCACAAAAGGATTTTGTTAAATAAGGTGAATGTTATTTCAGGTGTCTTTAAGGAGAGGCGTTGAGACCTTCAGGGTTTAAATTAACTTCTCAATTTTTAGTATCTTTTGGGTGCTCTGGTCTTTTTGTTTTAAGATCAAATATTAAAGAACAAAGTACTCTCAAGTCTTTGGTCCTGTAACAGATGGATGTTAGTTTATCAGCCCTTTTGAAAATTGTCTCACACCTATCTGTAACTGTCACTTAAATCTAAGTGCTCATATGATCCACGTCTTCTCATGCGTATCATCAGAGCCAGAAATAAAGTCTTCTTTACTGGTACACATAATAATTTTGAAATTATCTTTGCCTTTGAAGAACCTGATGGTATGTTGACCCACCCTATATACCTCAGTAGAAGAAAGCAATAACTTTTCTGTTGTGATACAGATAAAACTGTCCGCAAAAAGACTCCTGGCTCAAAATCTGCTGGAGATACAGGAACACGACGAAAACCCAAAAAAGTGGTGAGTCTCACTGCTTTCATTTGTTAAGCATATTTATTTTTAAATATGTGAAATGAAGATTTTCTGTTTATCTTTAATCTTGATAACTTTGAGGTCCTGGAATGTTCTAAAGTGTTCTGGCAGAAGTCAGAGGATAAGTCTGTTCTACTGCTAGCGATGTTTGTTTATCAGATGTCTGAACACTGACTGAAGCTTTGCTTCCGTTTCTTGTGGTAAAGAACCCGCTCCAATTGTAACATCTGCTCAAGTGGATTCTTTTTGTATCCCTGTCCATACTTTTTAATTATATCACATTATCTTTAAATATTTTCTGACATTTTTTTCTCAGAAAACTAACATTGATTCAATCTAATTTGAAGCGCCTTATTTAGAGATCTCATTCAACGTAGCACTGAAACTTCAAGTTCCCTAGCAGTATTACGAAAATCTGCTGAAAATGTTATAAAAAGTGGTGTAACAAAGGTATATTTAATTAATATGCGTTGTTTAAAAAAAACCAAACTTTTTTCATCGAGCTGACTATTGATGATGATGATTCTGGGCACAAATTGGACTTTCAGTAGTTTATTTGAACATTGAAAAAATAATTGCTCAAATACCAAAACTGATCTAGTATACTCTTTTCTTTTCTGAAGGGAAATAATTCTGATGCTCTGATGGAAGAGCTGGAGTCTCAGACACTGCTTTTAACTTACCTGAGAGTAAAGGTGAGAGTCAGTCAAGTATTTGGTGTTTCAGATAGAAGAACCTGATATTGAGGAATTGTTTAATTTCTTGTCTATGCTTTCTGATGGGTAGAAGTTAGATTTTTGTGACTTTATATGTTTATGGTTGTAAAACTGTATGACTTGCTTTGAAAACTCTCTTAAAGTGAATTCAGTGCCAGTTTATTAAGCTGGTGCTGGTTCTTCATGAAGTGTAGGGATATGCAGAAGTTTTGGGAAAACTGTGAGTGAGAGTGTTTGGAGTTCAAGGCTGTAGCATTGACTTTGTTCTTTGTTCACTCAGTGCTGTATTTTTATATTTTTCCTTTACAAAAAATATTGGTAGGGTTGGGGGAAGAACGTGGAGAGAGACTTTAAATATAATGTACTGTGCTTATTGCCTGAGGTCTCAGATTCGTTAATTTAAGCTCTCTGACCTGGTCTGAGGTTTACACTTGTTTATTCAGAATATGTTAATTACTTAGATGTAGCATTACTTTAGTTGTGAATATTTTTTGGATGTAATAGGCAGAAAAAAATCTTGCTGAGCTGGAGAAGAAAGCAGAAAAAAACTTGCTAATGTTGTGTGAAGAAAAGGAAAGACAACAGGAGAAGCTCTATGAGTTGAAGCGTGAAATTCTACTCAAAGAAAGAGAGCAGAAACTTGATGAAGTGTTAGACAAACAGGTAGGCTTTATTACAATTTATGCTTCTCCTATATTTAAACAAGCTCACTTATGAAGTAGCCCTTTATCCAGAGAAGATTTCTCTGCTTCTGTGGCCTGCTGGGGTACAATTTTCTGCATCTTAAACAAAATAAATATCTACTTCCTGTTGTGGCATGTAATGCTCTCTAGTAACCTAAGCAAATGCCTTTGTCACATTTTTGGTTGTCCCTTGTGGACAGGCAGGAAGGAGAAGTTAGAGCTGAGATGCTAATCCTTAGGTAAGAATTGAACATCATCTGTTCTTTATTTCTCTTACCTTTATATGTTAGACAGCAATAGTTCTGGCCTGGTTGTAAGAAGCCAAGTTACTAATGAAGTTCTTGATAATAGGTGATTTTGGAAGCTAAACCCTCTCCTCTTTTTCAGTTTTTTTGTTAGTTCTGTTGTGTCAAATTAAAAGGTAGTACTTTTGAATAATTAATTTTCAAAACTGAACCTATGTTTGCTTTTAACAAAAATGCATTGCAGAAATTAAACAAGGCTTTTGTCTTCTGGTGAATACACTGTTAACTGCAGTCAAAGTATCATATATAAAACACTTTGCATGCTATGTTGCTAATATCTCTGAGCTACAGTAACAAGTAAACTGGTATTGACCTAGGCATTTTGGGGTGGTAGAGGAAAACCTATTAAACAGCATGATAGGAGTATCATACCACAAACTTCTTGAATTCCTCTGTCAACAAGCATTTCAGAGTGGTACTTGGGGTTTTTTATAAGTTACTTTTCTGTATTGAGTCAGGTCTGTACTAACAAAATGGCTGCTTTTGAAGAAGTGTTGGTTCATCATGTATCTTTTTCAGATGGAAATACTTTCTCCCCTTATTCCTGTTTGTGAACAATTTAAAGACCAATATAAAAACTTTGCAGTTTCCCTGGATGCCACTAGACATGAATTGCCCATAAAGAATATTCACATAGAAGGAGATACACTAACATACCTCGGTATGAAAATTTGATTAATCAGATTTATTTTCCAAAATAGTGGGGTTAGGTACGCTAAAATTCTTAAGTTGTTATTACTAGATCTATCTGTGGCCACTGGAGGAATTTTGTGTGCTCTTAGAGGTTGTACAGACGCTGGGCTGCAACATCAGTCACGTGTTTTACTGTGAATAATTCTTGTCTCTGTTTAACCACTAAACTGCACTTGAACAAGTTTTTTTTATCATGTAGCAGGGAAAAAATTAACTTTCTAAACTAGGGCAGTTTTCATATACACTTTCTTTAGCAAGTTTCTGTATGTTTTAACTGTATTCATGGCATTCTTCCTCCTTTCTTGTTCTTAATGGGTTAGCAAGTTGTAGAAATACTGTGATCTCTTCTTGTTTCTTTCTTTGAGGGATAAAGTCATGTGGGTAGACTTGCTCACATATCCTGTCGAACTACAGCTTAAATATAGTGTGTGATGTCTCAAATCAGAGAATGTTTAATAAATTAATACAGTAACTTTTGTTACTGAAATCCGGACAAAAAGTTACACTTTTAAACTGCTGATCTGCAAGAAATGAGATTCTTAAACCATTTACAATAATCTTGCTTACGCTTTAAAACAAATGGAAAAGATTTACTGAAGAACTTAGAATTCTGGTAAGAAGGTTTGAAAGGAAATAAATACATATTTTTTGGTTGGTGAATGCTAAAGGAAAGGACTGGATAAACTTCATGTTGGAGTACATGCCAATAGCAATATATGTAACCGGCCAGGGAATTTTTGATGTTTAAAACTTGTTTTTTTTCCTCTTGCATACATTTTGTAAAAATCTTTTACATACTCTAAATGAGAGCTTGATTAGCAATTTTAATAGGCTGTTGCTGGTGTTAGTCTTCGTAACTAAAAATAATTTGGCTTTCATAGTTTTCTCATAGTGTGGTTCTGAAAGCTGAACAAACATAGTTTTCCATCGTCTAGTTGACCTGTTTCTGTGGTTACTCCAGCTGTTAAGTAATCTTGTATTAACTGATGCCACTGCATGCATTTTTGAATAATATCTTTAACATCTCCTATTGTAGATGAACTGCAAAAGCAGTTAACTATCACACAGGAACTTCTGACAGAAGTCACGCCAAACTACTCAGAAGACAGTGCAAAAGCATTTAGTGTACTGACAGACCTTAAGGAAGTTTCTCAGAAACTGGAGAAAGAGCTTCAAAGGTATTACAACAATCAGGTGAAAAGACTCGTTGGTTAAGTATTCAGAGGAAAATCTATAGTCTTGCCAGACTATATCCAGAATGTATATTGGAGGAGGATTAATTGAAGGGATAGTAGCACTAAGTTTAATTCTGTTCATAGCAGACATCTGTATTTCTGTCTCTACCCTACCTACAGTGAAAGTAAATATGCTTGGCTTTTTTTGTTTGTGTATTCTAAGTGAACTGCTTTAGTGTGCCATTCTCTGACACTTTAGCTCAGAATTTCAGTGAGCAAGAATAGCCCTGATAAATTGCAAAAATGCAGGAGAGTGGAGAACTCCAGGAGACAGAAAAGTGAACTGGAAGCACTATGTCTTAAATAATAACCATGCAAATATATCACCCTTTAGGAGGTAGAAGGAGCACAGAAAAGTGTGGTTTTGTGTGTGTCCCCGTCCCCCCCCCCCCAGTATTGTGTCAACAAGTACAAAGTAGCACTGAGAGTATGAGGAAGAGATAGAGCATGATAAATTTCCTTTTCTTCCTTCATTTCCCTGGAAGAGATTATGGATAAAATCTTTGAAAATTGATAGACCATAAAGCCATGCATCTCCCCCTCCTCTCCTCCAAATTCTAGCCATTGGGAAGAAAGTTCACATTTTATATGTTTTTTCTTCTGGTGGAGAATGATGTGAACTTTCAGGCATGTAGCCTTTGGGGTTAAGTAGAAGTGGTTACCATTCAGAGTAACTGATTTAGCTTGCTTCATTTGTTCCAGGAGCTTCACACAAGTGCAGAACCTGTCATTTGAAGTTAGTAAAGAAGTTTCTCTGCATAATCAAGGAATATGTGAAGAGAATCATGGACTAGATGTTGTGAAACACTGGTACTTCAACTAAGTCTGTGTGTTGTTTTACTAACAAGTGGATACTAAATCAATGCCAGCATACTACCTGTAACTTGTCTAAACTTTCAGTTACACGAGAAGATGAAACCAGCAGCATGTGTGCTTACTAATATGAGAAATGGAGTTTTGTTCTGTGTGCTGTCCCATAAGGAGACTTTTTTTTTTTTAATATGAACTTCTGTGACACCTTTCCCATCACTTTCTGCCCTGACAATACTGAAAGCTAAACAGTAAGAAATGTTATTCTTAGCAAATATGACCTATGTATTCTTAAACAACTTCTTTTACTCTCTTGGAACTGGCTTCAAGTACACTGATTTGCATATCTTTCCAAAGCAGTGTTCCTTAGAGGGCAGCATATCAGAATATAAGTGTGGAATTGTGTATGTGGTACTGTGCACTTGCTGATCTCATCAGGAGGATCTGTAGGAATGTACAGCGTGATCACTGGTCACTGTGAACAACTTCTGGAGGAACTCCTACTTGTCCCTTATTTCTGGATTTACTGAAGGGCAAAGCTACGTGGGTAGCAAGTAACGAGGCTGATGCTTGGAAGGAGCCTGATCACTTGTAACAAGTGAAAAGTTTTGGTAACTTCTTGCCTAATCGTCTTGGAAACAAATTATTAAAATCATAAATGCTTTTTTATTAACCTGACACTTTCTCTTTAAGGACTTTATTTATTCTTTTTAATAATAAAACTATTTTCCACTGCTATATCAATAGTCTTCATGTTTGAATATCTTCACTGATCTCCTACAGAAGCTTTTGTTTCTGTCTGGGCTTACATAGGGCTAATACTACACAATATATGGACTTACAGGCACTAACCAGTCCCAATGGCAAGCCATGACCTACTGGCAGCCAAAGTGCTGAGGCCAGAAGATTGGAAATGTGGAGAGAAACCTCAAACCTAATTAATCAGTAAGTAGCTGAGAGTGAGTGTGCTCTGTTACAAACATACATGCCAGATATGGCAGGTTTATCCAACACACATTTTTGTACATGGAATGCATTTCTTTTTAGAAAGATGGGCTCTATCCTGTATTTTTTTTACCTATGGAACCTCTGTCTGTGATGGTTTTTCAAAAGCTGTGCTTTGTTTTGTCTGCTTAGTGTAACATTTCTGGCTTAAGCTGTGTCTATAAAGGCCAGGTTGGATGGGGCTTTGGACAACCTGGTCTAGTGGAGGGTGTCTGTCACCGAACGACGCAAACTAGGCCAGTCTAGTTAACAAACGATGAAACAAAAATATTTATATTAAGAGATGGAAGGGGAAAAACTAAGTTTTGTTCTAACTGAAACCACTCTGGCTCCAACAGACTTTAACAATCCACAGGTTCAGGATGGGGGTGGGGAAATTAGTACTGCACCGCTGACTTAAGAGCTCCTAAGGTTTATGGTTGATGACCCAAAATGCACAAAATCACTTACGCGGGTAAAATGAGGTCTCTCAATCTGTACAGAAGATGAACCATAGGTAGTGTCCCGAGCTACCAGCTACAGACCTGCTGCTCTGAGGGAGACCGACTCAAGATGGCCCCCTTGTGGGACTCGGTTTATACCCAATTCGACTGTGACCTGTGGTCATAAATGGTCATGTAGGTCTCCTCTTGGCCGAAGATGTCACCTTTGTCTCCTGTCAACTGAAACTGCCACTGCCCTGCAGGCATAATTCAATCTGTGGTGGGAAGGTGTTCCCCCTGGGCTTTGCAGAGGCAGGTGCACCTTCCACACAGGTCAAAGGTACGAGCTTCAAAAGCGGTGCCTGGCCTGAAACCTCCCTCAGCGACGCTAGCACAGCCCCACTGACATTGGGGCTATGGGCTCACCTAGCTGCGCGAGGGATCTAAAGAGCGCCTCACGTCCCTCTTGACCAAAATCAGCGTCCATCCTCCAAACTGTAAACGTCCAGTCCCTGCTCCCAGGCCAAAGGTGCCAGCCCCAAAACGGGTGCCTGGCCTGAAACCTCCCTCAGCGAGCCTCACAGAACCCCACTCACAGTGGGGCTGTGGGCTCGCCTAGCCGAGCAAGGGCTCCAAATAAAACCTCACGTCCCTCCTGAATAAAATCAGCGTCCAGCCTCCAATCTAAAAACGTCCAGCCCCTGCTCCCACGCCAAAGGTACCAGCCCCAAAAGGGGTGCCTGGCCTGAAACCTCCCGCAGCGGCAATTGCACAGTCCCACTCACACTGTGGCTGCAGTCTCACCTAGACAGGCAAGGCCTCAACATAGAGCCTTACGTCCCTCTTGCCCAAATTCATCTTCCAACTTCCAAAATTTAAATGTCCCCCTCCTGCTCCAAGGCCAAAGGTGCCAGCCCCAAAATGGGTGCCTGGCCTGAAAGCTCCCTTAGCGGCCCTCGCACAGCCCCAGTCACATTGGGGCAGTGGGCTTGCCCAGCTGCACAAGGCCTCAACATAGAGCCTTACGTCTCCCTTGACCAAAATCAGCGTCCATCCTTAAAACTGTAAAGGTTGAGCCCCTGCTCCCAGGCCAAAGGTGCCAGCCCCAAAATGGGTGCCTGGCCTGAAACCTCAGTGGCCCTCACACAGCACCACTCACACTGGGGCTGCGGGTCGCCTAGCCAAGCAAGGCCTCAGCATAGTACCTTTCATCCCTTTCGACGAAAATCAGTGTCCATCCTCAAAATTGTAAATGTCCAGCCCCTGCTCCCAAGCCAGACATGCCAGCTCCAAAATGGTGCCTGGCCTGAAACCTTCCTCAGCGGCCCTCGCACACCCGCGCTGTTATTGGGGCTGCAGGCTCGCCTAGCCTCACAAGGCCACAACATAGATCCTTATGTATGTCTGCACCAAAATCAGCGTCCATCCTCCAAACTAGTAAACGTCCATCCCCTGCTCCCAGGCCAAAGGTGCCAGCCCCAAAACGGGTGCCTGGCCTGAAACATTCCTCAGTGGCCCTCGCACAGCCCCACTCACACTGGGGATGCGGGCTCTCCTAGCCCCTCAAGGCCTCAACATAGAGCCTTACATGTCCCTCGACCAAAATTAGTGTGCATCCTCAAAAAGGCACACGTCCATACCCTGTTCTCAGGCCAAAAGGGCCAGCCCCAAAAGGGCTGCCTGGCCTAAAACCGCCCGCAGCGGCCATCACACAGCCCCACTCACATTGGGGCTGCGGGCTCTCCTAGCTGCACAAGGCCTCAACATAGCGCCTTTCTTCTCCCTCGACCAAAATTAGCGTGCATCCTCCAAAATGCACACGTCCATCCCCTGTTCCCAGGCCAAAGATGCCAGCCCCAAAACAGGTGACTCTCCTGAAACCTCCCTCAGTGGCCCTCGCACAGCCCCACTCACACTGGGGCTGCGGGCTCACCTAGCAGCGCAAGGCCTCAACATAGCGCCTTACGTGTCCCTTAAGCAAAATCAGCTTCCATCCTCAAAACTGAAAACTGACATCCCCTGCCCCCAGGCTAAAGGTACCAGAACCAATACGGCTGCCTGGCCTGAAACCTCCCTCAGTGGCCATCGTACAGCCCCACTCACATGGGGGCTGCAGGCTCACGTAGCTGCGCAAGGCCTCAACATAGAGCCTTACGTCTCCCTCGACCAAAATCAGCGTCCATCCTTAAAACTGTAAACGTCCATCCCCTGCTCCCAGGCCAAAAGGGCCAGCCCCAAAAGGACTGCCTGGCCTAAAACCACCCTCAGCGGCCATCACACAGCCTCCCTCACATTGGGGCTGCGCGCTCTCCTAGCCGCGCAAGGCCTCAACATAGCGCCTTTCTTCTCCCTCGACCAAAATTAGCGTGCATCCTCCAAAATGCACAGGTCCATGCCCTGCTCCCAGGCCAAAGGTGCCAGGCCCAAAACGTGTGCCTGGCATGAAACCTACCTCAGCATCCCTTGCACAGTCCCACTGAAATTGAGGCTGCGGGCTCGCCTATCCGCACAAGGCCTCAACATAGAGCCTTATGTCTCCCTCGACCAAAAGCAGCGTCTAGCCTCCAACTTGTAAACGTCGAGCCCCTGCTCCCAGGCAAAAGGTACCAGCCCCAAAAGGACTACATCGCCCAAAAGGTACCTAAGCGGCCATCATGGAGCCACACTCATATTGGGGCTGCTGGCTCACCTAGTAGTGCAAGGCCTCAACATAATCCCGTTCATCTTTCTTGAACAAATTCAGATTGCACCGTGCAAAATGCAAATGTCAAGCCCCTGCTCCCAGGCCAAAGGTGCCAGCCCCAAAACGGGTGCCTGGCCTGAAACCTACCTCAGCATCCTTTGAAATTTGGGCTGCGGGCTTGCCTAACCACGCAAGAACTCAACATAGAGAATTACGTGTCCTTTAAGCAAAATCAGTCCTTT
Source organism: Grus americana (assembly GCF_028858705.1). Classification (NCBI taxonomy): domain Eukaryota; kingdom Metazoa; phylum Chordata; class Aves; order Gruiformes; family Gruidae; genus Grus; species Grus americana. The sequence continues at coordinate 2,954,442 of NC_072879.1, forward strand.
TGGGGCTGGCACCTGCGGGCTCGACGTTTACAATTTGGAGGTGAGATGCTACTTTCGGTCGAGGGAGACATAACGCTCTATGTTGAGGCCTTGTGCAGACAGGCGAGCCCGCAGCCCCAATGTGAGTGGGACTGTGCGAGGGAAGCAGAGGTAGGTTTCAGGCCAGGCGCCCGTTTTCGGACTGGCACCTTTGGCCTGGGAGCAGGGGCTCAACGTTTACAGTTTTAAGGATGGATGCTGATTTTGGTCGAGGGAGATGTAAGGCTCTATGTTGAGGCCTTGCGCGTCTAGGCGAGCCTGCAGCCCCAGTGTGAGTGGGGTGTGCGAGTCTCGCTGCGGGAGTTTTCAGGCCAGGCAGCACATTTGGGGCTGGCACCTTTGGCCTGGGAGCAGGGGCTCGACATTTGGATTTTGAGACTGGATGCTGATTTTGGTCGAGGGAGATGTAAGGCTATACGTCGAAGCCTTGCATGGCTACGCGAGCCCTCAGCCCCAATGTGAGAGGGGCTGTGCAAGGGCCGCTTAGGTAGCTTTCGCGCCAGGCAGCCCTTCTGGGACTGGTAGCTTTGGCCTGGGAGCAGGGGATGGACGTTTACATTTTTGAGGCTGGACGCTGATTTTGGTCGATGGAGGCTTAAGGCTCTATGTTGAGGCCTTGTGCAGCTAGGCGAGCCCGCAGCCGCAATGTGAGTGGGTCTGTGTGAGGGCCGCTGAGGAAGGTTTGTGGCCAGGCATGCGTTTTGGGGCTGGCACCTTTGGCCTGGAAGCTAGGGCTGGACGTTTAGAGTTTTGAGCGTGGACGCTGATTTTGGTGGAGAGGGCCGTAAGGCTCTGTGTTGAGCCCTTGCTCGGCTAGGCGAACCCGCAGCCCCAGTGTGAGTGGGTCTGTGCGAGGGCCGCTGAGGTAGGTTTCAGGTCAGGCAGACCTTTTGGGCTGGCACATTTGGTTTTGGAGCACTGGCTGGATGTTTACCTTTTGAGACTGGATGCTGATTTTTGTCAAGGGTGATGTAAGGCTCTATTTGAGGCCTTACATGGGTAGGCAAGAACACAGCCCCAGTCTGATTGGGCTTCTGCGAGAATAGCTGTGGGAGGTTTCAGGCCAGGCAGACCTTATGGGGCTGGCACCTTTGACCTGGGAGCAGTGGCTGGACGTTTTCAGTTTTGACGCTTGAATCTCAAAAATGGCTAGCGAGATGCTAAGTTGCATGATGGAGTTTTTGGATGCCTAAAGGAGCCTGCAGCTCCAGGGTATAATAGGGCTGTGAATGGGGCTATGGTTCAGGTTTCAGGAAAGCAACACATTTCAGAGCTGGGAAGTTTCACCTGGGACCAGAGCTCGGACGTTTTCAGTTTTGAAGCTTGAATCTCAAAAATGGCCATAGAGCTCACAAATTCGCACCTTGGAATTTTTGGATGTGTAAAGGAGCCAGCAGCCCCACGATTAACAGGGCTCTGAATGGGGCCATGGTTGAAGTTACAGGAAACCAACAGCGTTCGGGGCTGGATGGTTCCTCCTGGGAGCAGGGCTCGGATATTTTCAGTTTTGAAGCTTGAATCTCAAAAATGGCTAGAGAGATGCTAAGTTGCACGTCGGAGTTTTTGGATGCGTACAACAACCTGCAGCCCCAGGGTTAGCAGGGCTGTGAATGGGGCCATGGTTGAGGTTTCAGGAAAGCAACACCATTCGGGGCTGGGAGGTTTCGACTGGGAGCAGGGCCTGCATGTTTTCAGTTTTGAAGCTTGAATCTCAAAAATGGCTCGAGAGATGCTAAGTTGCATGTCGGAGTTTTTGGATGCCTAAAGGAGCCTGCAGCTCGAGGGTTATTAGGGCTGTGAATGAGGCCATGGTTGAGGTTTCAGGAAAGCAACACCATTCGGAGCTGGGAGGTTTCGACTGGGATCAGGGCCTGGACGTTTTCTGTTTTGATGCTTGAAGCCGGAAAATGGCTCGAGAGATGCTAAGTTACATGTCGGCTTTTTTGGATGCGTACAGCAACCTGCAGCCCCAGGGTTAGCAGGGCTGTGAATGGGGCCATGGTTGAGGTTTCAGGAAAGCAATAGCATTCGGGGCTGGGAGGTTTTGTCTGGGAGCAGGGCTTGGACGTTTTCAGGTTTGAAGCTTGAATCTCAAAAATGGCCATAGAGCTCACAAATTCGCACCTTGGAATTTTTGGATGCTAAAGGAGCCTGCAGCTCGAGGGTTAGCAGGGCTGCAAATGGGGCCATGGTAGAAGTTTCAGGAAAGCAACACCATTCGTGGCTGGGAGGTTTCGCCTGGGATTAGGGCTCGGATGTTTTCAGTTTTGACGCTTGAATTTCAAAAATGCCTAGAGAGATGCTAAGTTGCACATTGGAGTTTTTGGATGCGTTACAGCAACCTCCAGCCCCAGTGTATAGTAGGCCTGCGAATGGAGGGATGGTTGAGGTTTCAGGAAAGCAAAACCATTCAGGGCTGGGAGGTTTCGCCTGGGAGCAGGGCTCGGCCGTTCTCAGTTTTGATGCTTGAATCTCAAAAATGGCCATAGAGCTCACAACTTCGCACCTTGGAATTTTTGAATGCTAAAGGAGCCTGCAGCTCCAGGGTTATTAGGGCTGTGAATGGGGCCATGGTTGAGGTTTCAGGAAAGCAACACCATTTGGGGCTGGGAGGTTTCGCGAGGGAGCAGGGCCCGGATGTTTACAATTTTGAAGCTTGAATCTCAGAAATGGCTTGAGAGATGCTAAGTTGCACGTTGGAGTTTTTGGATGCGTTACAGCAACCTCCAGCTGCAGGCTATAGTAGAGCTGTGAATGAGGCCATGGTTGAGGTTTCAGGAAAGCCACATGTTTCATAGCTGGGAGGTTTCTCCTGGGAGCAGGGCCTGGACTTTTAAAATTTTGAAGCTCAAATCCGGAAAATCGTCACAGAGATGCTAAATTCACATGTCAGAGATATTGGATGCCTAAAGGAGCCTGCAGCTCCGGGGTTAGCAGGGCTGTGAATGGGGCCATGGTTGAGGTTTCAGGAAAGCAACACCATTCGGGGCTGGGAGGTTTCGCCTGGGAGCAGGGCCTGCATGTTTTCAGTTTTGAAGCTTGAATCTCAGAAATGGCTTGAGAGATGCTAAGTTGCACGTCGGAGTTTTTGGATGCCTAAAGGAGCCTGCAGCTCCGGGGTTAGTAGGGCTGTGAATGGGGCCATGGTTGAGGTTTCAGGAAAGGAACACGTTTCGGAGCTGGGAGGTTTCTCCTGGGAGCAGGGCCTGGACGTTTTCAATTTTGAAGCTTGAATCTCAAAAATGGCCATAGAGCTTTTAAATTCGCACCTTGGAATTTTTGGATGCGTACAGCAACCTGCAGCTCTGGGGTTAGCAGGGCTGTGAATGGGGCCATGGCTGAGGTTTCAGGAAAGCAAGACGTTTCAGACCTGGGAGGTTTCGACTGGGATTAGGGCTCGGATGCTTTCAGTTTTGAAGCTTGAATTTACAAAATGCCTAGAGAGATTCTATGTTGCACGTTGGAGTTTTTGGAGGCGTACAGCAGCCTGCAGCCCCAGGGTTAATAGGGCTGTGAATGGGGCCATGGTTGAGGTTTCAGGAAAGCAACACCATTTGGGGCTGGGAGGTTTCTCCTGGGAGCAGGGCCTGGACTTTTAAAATTTTGAAGCTCAAATCCGGAAAATCGTCACAGAGATGCTAAATTCACATGTCAGAGATATTGGATGCCTAAAGGAGTCTGCAGCTCCAGGGTTCTTAGGGCTGTGAATGAGGCCATGGTCGAGGTTTCAGGAAAGCCACACGTTTCGTAGCTGGGAGGTTTCGACTGGGAGCAGGGCCTGGACGTTTTCAGTTTTGAAGCTTGAATCCGGAAAATGGCTCGAGAGATGCTAAGTTGCACGTCGGAGTTTTTGGATGCCTAAAGGAGCCTGCAGCTCCGGGGTTAGCAGGACTGTGACTGGGGCCATGGTTGAGGTTTCAGGAAAGCAACACGTTTCGGAGCTGGGAGGTTTCGACTGGGATCAGGACCTGGACGTTTTCAGTTTTGATGCTTGAAGCCGGAAAATGGCTAGAGAGTTGCTAAGTTGCACGTCGGCTTTTTTGGATGCGTACAGCAACCTGCAGCCCCAGGGTTAGCAGGGCTGTGAATGGGGCCATGGTAGAGGTTTCAGGAAAGCAATAGCATTCGGGGCTGGGAGGTTTCGACTGGGATTAGGGCTCGGACGTTTTCAATTTTGAAGCTTGAATTTCAAAAATGCCTAGAGAGATGCTAAGTTGCGCGTCGGAGTTTTGGATGCGTTACAGCAACCTGCAGCTCCGGGGTTAGCAGGGCTGTGAATGCGGCCATGGTTGAGGTTTCAGGAAAGCAACACCATTTGGGGCTGGGAGGTTTCACCTGGGAGCAGGGCCCGGATGTTTTCAGTTTTGAAGCTTGAATCTCAGAAATGGCTTGAGAGATGCTAAGTTGCACGTTGGAGTTTTTGGATGCGTTACAGCAACCTCCAGCCCCGGTGTATAGTAGGGCTGCGAATGGAGGCATGGTTGAGGTTTCAGGAAAGCAACACCATTCGGGGCTGGGAGGTTTCACCTGGGAGCAGGGCCCGGATGTTTTCAGTTTTGAAGCTTGAATCTCAGAAATGGCTTGAGAGATGCTAAGTTGCACGTCGGAGTTTTTGGATGCCTAAAGGAGCCTGCAGCTCCGGGGTTAGTAGGGCTGTGAATAGTGCCATGGTTGAGGTTTCAGGAAAGGAACACGTTTCGGAGCTGGGAGGTTTCTCCTGGGAGCAGGGCCTGGACGTTTTCAATTTTGAAGCTTGAATCTCAAAAATGGCCATAGAGCTTTTAAATTCGCACCTTGGAATTTTTGGATGCGTACAGCAACCTGCAGCTCTGGGGTTAGCAGGGCTGTGAATGGGGCCATGGCTGAGGTTTCAGGAAAGCAAGACGTTTCAGACCTGGGAGGTTTCGACTGGGATTAGGGCTCGGATGCTTTCAGTTTTGAAGCTTGAATTTACAAAATGCCTAGAGAGATTCTATGTTGCACGTCGGATTTTTTGGAGGCGTACAGCAGCCTGCAGCCCCAGGGTTAATAGGGCTGTGAATGGGGCCATGGTTGAGGTTTCAGGAAAGCAAAACCATTCGGAGCTGGGAGGTTTCTCCTGGGAGCAGGGCCTGGACTTTTAAAATTTTGAAGCTCAAATCCGGAAAATCGTCACAGAGATGCTAAATTCACATGTCAGAGATATTGGATGCCTAAAGGAGTCTGCAGCTCCAGGGTTCTTAGGGCTGTGAATGAGGCCATGGTCGAGGTTTCAGGAAAGCCACACGTTTCGTAGCTGGGAGGTTTCGACTGGGAGCAGGGCCTGGAAGTTTTCAGTTTTGAAGCTTGAATCCGGAAAATGGCTCGAGAGATGCTAAGTTGCACGTCGGAGTTTTTGGATGCCTAAAGGAGCCTGCAGCTCCGGGGTTAGCAGGACTGTGACTGGGGCCATGGTTGAGGTTTCAGGAAAGCAACACGTTTCGGAGCTGGGAGGTTTCGACTGGGATCAGGACCTGGACGTTTTCAGTTTTGATGCTTGAAGCCGGAAAATGCCTAGAGAGATTCTATGTTGCACATTGGATTTTTTGGAGGCGTACAGCAGCCTGCAGCCCCAGGGTATACTAGGGCTGTGACTGGGGCCATGGTAGAGGTTTCAGGAAAGCAACACCATTCGGGGCTGGGAGGTTTCGCCTGGGAGCAGGGCCCGGATGTTTTCAGTTTTGAAGCTTGAGTCTCAAAAATGGCTCGAGAGATGCTAAGTTGCACGTCGGAGTTTTTGGATGCCTAAAGGAGCCTGCAGCTCTAGGGTTATTAGGGCTGTGAATGGGGCCATGGTTGAGGTTTCAGGAAAGCAACACCATTCGGGGCTGGGAGGTTTCGACTGGGATTAGGGCTCGGACGTTTTCAATTTTGAAGCTTGAATTTCAAAAATGCCTAGAGAGATGCTAAGTTGCACATTGGCGTTTTTGGATGCGTTACAGCAACCTGCAGCTCCGGGGTTAGCAGGGCTGTGAATGCGGCCATGGTTGAGGTTTCAGGAAAGCAAAACCATTCGGGGCTGGGAGGTTTCGCCTGGGAGCAGGGCCTGGATGTTTTCAATTTTGACGCTTGAATCTCAAAAATGGCTAGCGAGAGGCTAAGTTGCACGTCGGAGTTTTTTGGATGCGTACAGCAACCTGCAGCTCCGGGGTTAGCAGGGCTGTGAATGCGGCCATGGTTGAGGTTTCAGGAAAGCAAGACATTTCAGACCTTGGAGGTTTCGACTGGGATTAGGGCTCGGATGTTTTCAGTTTTGAAGCTTGAAGCCGGAAAATGGCTAGAGAGATGCTAAGTTGCACATTGGAGTTTTTGGAGGCGTACAGCAACCTGCAGCCCCAGGGTTAATAGGGCTGTGAATGGGGCCATGGTTGAGGTTTCAGGAAAGCAACACCATTCGGGGCTGGGAGGTTTCACCTGGGAGCAGGGTTCAGTTTTTTTCAGTTTTTGAAGCTTGAATCTCAAAAATGGCTAGAGTGATTCCAAGTTGCACATTGGAGTTTTTGGTTGCATTACAGCTACCTGCAGCCCCAGGGTTAGCAGGGCTGTGAATGCGGCCATGGTTGAAGTTTCAGGAAAGCAACACCATTCGGGGCTGGGAGGTTTTGCCTGGGAGGAGGGCCTGGACGTTTTCAGTTTTGAAGCTTGAATCTCAAAAAATGGCCATAGAGCTCATAAATTCGCACCTTGGAATTTTTGGATGCGTACAGCAACCTGCAGCTCTGGGGTTAGCAGGGCTGTGAATGGGGCCATGGTAGAGGTTTCAGGAAAGCAAGACGTTTCAGACCTGGGAGGTTTCGACTGGGATTAGGGCTCGGATGCTTTCAGTTTTGAAGCTTGAATCTCAAAAATGGCTAGAGAGATTCTATGTTGCACGTCGGAGTTTTTGGATGCGTTACAGCAACCTGCAGCTACGGGGTTAGCAGGGCTGTGAATGCAGCCATGGCTGAAGTTTGAGGAAAGCAACACCATTTGGGGCTGGGAGATTTCTCCTGGGAGCAGGGCCTGAACATTTTCAGTTTTGACGCTTCAATCTCAAAAATGGCTTGAGGGATGCTGAGTCGCACATCGGATTTTTTGGATGCGTACAGCAACCTGCAGTCCCAGGGTTAGCAGGGCTGTGAATAGTGCCATGGTTGAATTTTCAGGAAAGCCACACCATTCGGGGCTGGGAGGTTTCGTCTGGGAGCAGGGCCTGCACGTTTTCAGTTTTGATGCTTGAATCTCAAAAATGGCCATAGAGCTCACAAATTCGCACCTTGCAATTTTTGGATGCCGAAAGGAGCCTGCCACCCCACGATTAGCAGGGCTGTGAATGGGACCATGGTAGAGATTTCAGGAAAGCTACACGATTCGGAGCTGGGAGGTTTCGACTGGGATCAGGGCCTGGATGTTTTCTGTTTTGATGCTTGAAGCCGGAAAACGGCTCGAGAGATGCTAAGTTGCACGTCGGAGTTTTTGGATGCCTAAAGGAGCCTGCAGCTCCAGGGTTAGCAGGGCTGTGAATGCGGCCATGGTTGAGGTTTCAGGAAAGCAATAGCATTCGGGGCTGGGAGGTTTGGACTGGGATTAGGGCTCGGACGTTTTCAATTTTGAAGCTTGAATTTCAAAAATGCCTAGAGAGATGCTAAGTTGCGCGTCGGAGTTTTTGGATGCGTTACAGCAACCTGCAGCTCCGGGGTTAGCAGGGCTGTGAATGCGGCCATGGTTGAGGTTTCAGGAAAGGAACACGTTTCGGAGCTGGGAGGTTTCTCCTGGGAGCAGGGCCTGGACGTTTTCAATTTTGAAGCTTGAATCTCAAAAATGGCCATAGAGCTTTTAAATTCGCACCTTGGAATTTTTGGATGCGTACAGCAACCTGCAGCTCTGGGGTTAGCAGGGCTGTGAATGGGGCCATGGCTGAGGTTTCAGGAAAGCAAGACGTTTCAGACCTGGGAGGTTTCGACTGGGATTAGGGCTCGGATGCTTTCAGTTTTGAAGCTTGAATTTACAAAATGCCTAGAGAGATTCTATGTTGCACGTTGGAGTTTTTGGAGGCGTACAGCAGCCTGCAGCCCCAGGGTTAATAGGGCTGTGAATGGGGCCATGGTTGAGGTTTCAGGAAAGCAAAACCATTCGGAGCTGGGAGGTTTCTCCTGGGAGCAGGGCCTGGACGTTTTCAATTTTGAAGCTTGAATCTCAAAAAATGGCCATAGAGCTTTTAAATTCGCACCTTGGAATTTTTGGATGCGTACAGCAACCTGCAGCTCTGGGGTTAGCAGGGCTGTGAATGGGGCCATGGCTGAGGTTTCAGGAAAGCAAGACGTTTCAGACCTGGGAGGTTTCGACTGGGATTAGGGCTCGGATGCTTTCAGTTTTGGAGCTTGAATTTACAAAATGCCTAGAGAGATTCTATGTTGCACGTCGGATTTTTTGGAGGCGTACAGCAGCCTGCAGCCCCAGGGTTAATAGGGCTGTGAATGGGGCCATGGTTGAGGTTTCAGGAAAGGAACACGTTTCGGAGCTGGGAGGTTTCTCCTGGGAGCAGGGCCTGGACTTTTAAAATTTTGAAGCTCAAATCCGGAAAATCGTCACAGAGATGCTAAATTCACATGTCAGAGATATTGGATGCCTAAAGGAGTCTGCAGCTCCAGGGTTCTTAGGGCTGTGAATGAGGCCATGGTCGAGGTTTCAGGAAAGCCACACGTTTCGTAGCTGGGAGGTTTCGACTGGGAGCAGGGCCTGGACGTTTTCAGTTTTGAAGCTTGAATCCGGAAAATGGCTCGAGAGATGCTAAGTTGCACGTCGGAGTTTTTGGATGCCTAAAGGAGCCTGCAGCTCCGGGGTTAGTAGGGCTGTGACTGGGGCCATGGTTGAGGTTTCAGGAAAGAAACACGTTTCGGAGCTGGGAGGTTTCTCCTGGGAGCAGGGCCTGGACGTTTTCAATTTTGAAGCTTGAATCTCAAAAATGGCCATAGAGCTTTTAAATTCGCACCTTAGAATTTTTGGATGCGTACAGCAACCTGCAGCTCTGGGGTTAGCAGGGCTGTGAATGGGGCCATGGCTGAGGTTTCAGGAAAGCAAGACGTTTCAGACCTGGGAGGTTTCGACTGGGATTAGGGCTCGGATGCTTTCAGTTTTGAAGCTTGAATTTACAAAATGCCTAGAGAGATTCTATGTTGCGCGTCGGATTTTTTGGAGGCGTACAGCAGCCTGCAGCCCCAGGGTTAATAGGGCTGTGAATGGGGCCATGGTTGAGGTTTCAGGAAAGCAACACCATTTGGGGCTGGGAGGTTTCGACTGGGAGCAGGGCGTGGACGTTTTCAGTTTTGAAGCTTGAATCTCAAAAATGGCTCGAGAGATGCTAAGTTGCACGTCGGAGTTTTTGGATGCCTAAAGGAGCCTGCAGCTCCGGGGTTAGCAGGACTGTGACTGGGGCCATGGTTGAGGTTTCAGGAAAGCAACACGTTTCGGAGCTGGGAGGTTTCGACTGGGATCAGGGCCTGGACGTTTTCTGTTTTGATGCTTGAAGCCGGAAAATGGCTAGAGAGATGCTAAGTTGCACATTGGAGTTTTTGGAGGCGTACAGCAACCTGCAGCCCCAGGGTTAATAGGGCTGTGAATGGGGCTATGGTTGAGGTTTCAGGAAAGCAACACCATTCGGGGCTGGGAGGTTTCGCCTGGGAGCAGGGTTCAGTTTTTTCAGTTTTTGAAGCTTGAATCTCAAAAATGGCTAGAGTGATTCCAAGTTGCACATTGGAGTTTTTGGTTGCATTACAGCTACCTGCAGCCCCAGGGTTAGCAGGGCTGTGAATGGGGCCATGGTTGAAGTTTCAGGAAAGCAACACCATTCGGGGCTGGGAGGTTTTGCCTGGGAGGAGGGCCTGGATGTTTTCAGTTTTGAAGCTTGAATCTCAAAAAATGGCCATAGAGCTCAAAAATTCGCACCTTGGAATTTTTGGATGCGTACAGCAACCTGCAGCTCTGGGGTTAGCAGGGCTGTGAATGGGGCCAAGGTAGAGGTTTCAGGAAAGCAAGACGTTTCAGACCTGGGAGGTTTCGACTGGGATTAGGGCTCGGATGCTTTCAGTTTTGAAGCTTGAATCTCAAAAATGGCTAGAGAGATTCTATGTTGCACGTCGGAGTTTTTGGATGCGTTACAGCAACCTGCAGCTACGGGGTTAGCAGGGCTGTGAATGCAGCCATGGCTGAAGTTTGAGGAAAGCAACACCATTTGGGGCTGGGAGATTTCTCCTGGGAGCAGGGCCTGAACGTTTTCAGTTTTGACGCTTCAATCTCAAAAATGGCTTGAGAGATGCTGAGTCGCACATCGGATTTTTTGGATGCGTACAGCAACCTGCAGTCCCAGGGTTAGCAGGGCTGTGAATAGTGCCATGGTTGAATTTTCAGGAAAGCCACACCATTCGGGGCTGGGAGGTTTCGTCTGGGAGCAGGGCCTGCACGTTTTCAGTTTTGATGCTTGAATCTCAAAAATGGCCATAGAGCTCACAAATTCGCACCTTGCAATTTTTGGATGCCGAAAGGAGCCTGCAGCTCCAGGGTTAGCAGGGCTGTGAATGGGACCATGGTAGAGATTTCAGGAAAGCTACACGATTCAGAGCTGGGAGGTTTCGACTGGGATCAGGGCCTGGACGTTTTCTGTTTTGATGCTTGAAGCCGGAAAACGGCTCGAGAGATGCTAAGTTGCGCGTCGGAGTTTTGGATGCGTTACAGCAACCTGCAGCCCCAGGGTTAGCAGGGCTGTGAATGCGGCCATGGTTGAGGTTTCAGGAAAGCAACACCATTTGGGGCTGGGAGGTTTCACCTGGGAGCAGGGCCCGGATGTTTTCAGTTTTGAAGCTTGAATCTCAGAAATGGCTTGAGAGATGCTAAGTTGCACGTTGGAGTTTTTGGATGCGTTACAGCAACCTCCAGCCCCGGTGTATAGTAGGGCTGCGAATGGAGGCATGGTTGAGGTTTCAGGAAAGCAACACCATTCGGGGCTGGGAGGTTTCACCTGGGAGCAGGGCCCGGATGTTTTCAGTTTTGAAGCTTGAATCTCAGAAATGGCTTGAGAGAGGCTAAGTTGCACGTCGGAGTTTTTGGATGCCTAAAGGAGCCTGCAGCTCCGGGGTTAGTAGGGCTGTGAATGGGGCCATGGCTGAGGTTTCAGGAAAGCAAGACGTTTCAGACCTGGGAGGTTTCGACTGGGATTAGGGCTCGGATGCTTTCAGTTTTGAAGCTTGAATTTACAAAATGCCTAGAGAGATTCTATGTTGCACGTCGGATTTTTTGGAGGCGTACAGCAGCCTGCAGCCCCAGGGTTAATAGGGCTGTGAATGGGGCCATGGTTGAGGTTTCAGGAAAGGAACACGTTTCGGAGCTGGGAGGTTTCTCCTGGGAGCAGGGCCTGGACTTTTAAAATTTTGAAGCTCAAATCCGGAAAATCGTCACAGAGATGCTAAATTCACATGTCAGAGATATTGGATGCCTAAAGGAGTCTGCAGCTCCAGGGTTCTTAGGGCTGTGAATGAGGCCATGGTCGAGGTTTCAGGAAAGCCACACGTTTCGTAGCTGGGAGGTTTCGACTGGGAGCAGGGCCTGGAAGTTTTCAGTTTTGAAGCTTGAATCCGGAAAATGGCTCGAGAGATGCTAAGTTGCACGTCGGAGTTTTTGGATGCCTAAAGGAGCCTGCAGCTCCGGGGTTAGCAGGACTGTGACTGGGGCCATGGTTGAGGTTTCAGGAAAGCAACACGTTTCGGAGCTGGGAGGTTTCGACTGGGATCAGGACCTGGACGTTTTCAGTTTTGATGCTTGAAGCCGGAAAATGCCTAGAGAGATTCTATGTTGCACATTGGATTTTTTGGAGGCGTACAGCAGCCTGCAGCCCCAGGGTATACTAGGGCTGTGACTGGGGCCATGGTAGAGGTTTCAGGAAAGCAACACCATTCGGGGCTGGGAGGTTTCGTCTGGGAGCAGGGCCCGGATGTTTTCAGTTTTGAAGCTTGAATCTCAAAAATGGCTCGAGAGATGCTAAGTTGCACGTCGGAGTTTTTGGATGCCTAAAGGAGCCTGCAGCTCTAGGGTTAGTAGGGCTGTGAATGGGGCCATGGTTGAGGTTTCAGGAAAGCAACACCATTTGGGGCTGGGAAGTTTCACCTGGGATCAGGGCTGGGATGTTTTCAGTTTTGAAGCTTGAATCTCAAAAATGGCCATAGAGCTCACAAATTCGCACCTTGGAATTTTTGGATGCCGAAAGGAGCCTGCAGCTCGAGGGTTAGCAGGGCTGTGAATGAGGCCATGCTTGAGGTTTCAGGAAAGCAACACGTTTCAGAGCTGGGAGGTTTCTCCTGGGAGCAGGGCCTGGACGTTTTCTGTTTTGATGCTTGAAGCCGGAAAATGGCTAGAGAGTTGCTAAGTTGCACGTCGGCTTTTTTGGATGCGTACAGCAACCTGCAGCTCTGGGGTTAGCAGGGCTGTGAATGGGGCCATGGCTGAGGTTTCAGGAAAGCAAGACGTTTCAGACCTGGGAGGTTTTGACTGGGATTAGGGCTCGGATGTTTTCAGTTTTGAAGCTTGAATTTCAAAAATGCCTAGAGAGATGCTAAGTTGCGCGTCGGAGTTTTTGGATGCGTACAGCAACCTGCAGCCCCTGGGTATAGTAGGGCTGTGAATGGGGCCATGGTTGAGGTTTCAGGAAAGCAACACCATTTGGTGCTGGGAGGTTTCTCCTGGGAGCAGGGCCTGGACTTTTAAAATTTTGAAGCTCAAATCCAGAAAATCGTCACAGAGATGCTAAATTCACATGTCAGAGATATTGGATGCCTAAAGGAGTCTGCAGCTCCAGGGTTCTTAGGGCTGTGAATGAGGCCATGGTCGAGGTTTCAGGAAAGCCACACGTTTCGTAGCTGGGAGGTTTCTCCTGGGAGCAGGGCCTGGACGTTTTCTGTTTTTATGCTTGAAGCCGAAAAATGGCTCGAGAGATGCTAAGTTGCACGTCGGAGTTTTTGGATGCCTAAAGGAGCCTGCAGCTCCGGGGTTAGCAGGACTGTGACTGGGGCCATGGTTGAGGTTTCAGGAAAGCAACACGTTTCGGAGCTGGGAGGTTTCGACTGGGATCAGGGCCTGGACGTTTTCTGTTTTGATGCTTGAAGCCGGAAAATGGCTAGAGAGTTGCTAAGTGGCACATTGGAGTATTTGGATGCATTACAGCAACCTGCAGCCCCAGGGTTAGCAGGGCTATGAATGGGGCCATGGTAGAGGTTTCAGGAAAGCAATAGCATTCGGGGCTGGGAGGTTTGGACTGGGATTAGGGCTCGGACGTTTTCAATTTTGAAGCTTGAATTTCAAAAATGCCTAGAGAGATGCTAAGTTGCACGTCGGAGTTTTTGGATGCGTTACAGCAACCTGCAGCTCCGGGGTTAGCAGGGCTGTGAATGCGGCCATGGTTGAGGTTTCAGGAAAGCAACACCATTCAGGGCTGGGAGGTTTCACCTGGGTGCAGGGCCCGGATGTTTTCAGTTTTGAAGCTTGAGTCTCAAAAATGGCTCGAGAGATGCTAAGTTGCACGTCGGAGTTTTTGGATGCCTAAAGGAGCCTGCAGCTCTAGGGTTATTAGGGCTGTGAATGGGGCCATGGTTGAGGTTTCAGGAAAGCAAGACATTTCAGACCTGGGAGGTTTCGACTGGGATTAGGGCTCGGATGTTTTCAGTTTTGAAGCTTGAAGCCGGAAAATGGCTAGAGAGATGCTAAGTTGCACATTGGAGTTTTTGGAGGCGTACAGCAACCTGCAGCCCCAGGGTTAATAGGGCTGTGAATGGGGCCATGGTAGAGGTTTCAGGAAAGCAACACCATTCGGGGCTGGGAGGTTTCACCTGGGAGCAGGGCCCGGATGTTTTCAGTTTTGAAGCTTGAATCTCAGAAATGGCTTGAGAGATGCTAAGTTGCACGTTGGAGTTTTTGGATGCGTTACAGCAACCTCAAGCCCTGGTGTATAGTAGGGCTGCGAATGGAGGCATGGTTGAGGTTTCAGGAAAGCAACACCATTCGGGGCTGGGAGGTTTCACCTGGGAGCAGGGCCCGGATGTTTTCAGTTTTGAAGCTTGAATCTCAGAAATGGCTCGAGAGATGCTAAGTTGCACGTCGGAGTTTTAGGATGCCTAAAGGAGCCTGCAGCTCCGGGGTTAGTAGGGCTGTGAATGGGGCCATGGTTGAGGTTTCAGGAAAGGAACACGTTTCGGAGCTGGGAGGTTTCTCCTGGGAGCAGGGCCTGGACGTTTTCAATTTTGAAGCTTGAATCTCAAAAATGGCCATAGAGCTTTTAAATTCGCACCTTGGAATTTTTGGATGCGTACAGCAACCTGCAGCTCTGGGGTTAGCAGGGCTGTGAATGGGGCCATGGCTGAGGTTTCAGGAAAGCAAGACGTTTCAGACCTGGGAGGTTTCGACTGGGATTAGGGCTCGGATGCTTTCAGTTTTGAAGCTTGAATTTACAAAATGCCTAGAGAGATTCTATGTTGCACGTTGGAGTTTTTGGAGGCGTACAGCAGCCTGCAGCCCCAGGGTTAATAGGGCTGTGAATGGGGCCATGGTTGAGGTTTCAGGAAAGCAAAACCATTCGGAGCTGGGAGGTTTCTCCTGGGAGCAGGGCCTGGACGTTTTCAATTTTGAAGCTTGAATCTCAAAAAATGGCCATAGAGCTTTTAAATTCGCACCTTGGAATTTTTGGATGCGTACAGCAACCTGCAGCTCTGGGGTTAGCAGGGCTGTGAATGGGGCCATGGCTGAGGTTTCAGGAAAGCAAGACGTTTCAGACCTGGGAGGTTTCGACTGGGATTAGGGCTCGGATGCTTTCAGTTTTGGAGCTTGAATTTACAAAATGCCTAGAGAGATTCTATGTTGCACGTAGGATTTTTTGGAGGCGTACAGCAGCCTGCAGCCCCAGGGTTAATAGGGCTGTGAATGGGGCCATGGTTGAGGTTTCAGGAAAGGAACACGTTTCGGAGCTGGGAGGTTTCTCCTGGGAGCAGGGCCTGGACTTTTAAAATTTTGAAGCTCAAATCCGGAAAATCGTCACAGAGATGCTAAATTCACATGTCAGAGATATTGGATGCCTAAAGGAGTCTGCAGCTCCAGGGTTCTTAGGGCTGTGAATGAGGCCATGGTCGAGGTTTCAGGAAAGCCACACGTTTCGTAGCTGGGAGGTTTCTCCTGGGAGCAGGGCCTGGACGTTTTCTGTTTTTATGCTTGAAGCCGAAAAATGGCTAGAGAGATGCTAAGTTACACGTCGGCTTTTTTGGATGCATACAGCAACCTGCAGCCCCAGGGTTAGCAGAGCTGTGAATGGGGCCATGGTAGAGGTTTCAGGAAAGCAATAGCATTCGGGGCAGGGAGGTTTCGACTGGGAGCAGGGCCTGGACGTTTTCAGTTTTGAAGCTTGAATTTCAAAAATGCCTAGAGAGATGCTAAGTTGCGCGTCGGAGTTTTTGGATGCGTTACAGCAACCTGCAGCTCCGGGGTTAGCAGGGCTTTGAATGCGGCCATGGTTGAGGTTTCAGGAAAGGAACACGTTTCGGAGCTGGGAGGTTTCACCTGGGAGCAGGGCCTGGATGTTTTCAGTTTTGAAGCTTGAATCTCAAAAATGGCCATAGAGCTCACAAATTCGCACCTTGGAATTTTTGGATGCCGAAAGGAGCCTGTAGCTCAAGGGTTAGCAGGGCTGTGAATGAGGCCATGGTTGAGGTTTCAGGAAAGCAACACCATTTGGTGCTGGGAGGTTTCTCCTGGGAGCAGGGCCTGGACGTTTTCAGTTTTGATGCTTGAAGCCGGAAAATGGCTCGAGAGATGCTAAGTTGCACGTCGGAGTTTTTGGATGCCTAAAGGAGCCTGCAGCTCCGGGGTTAGCAGGACTGTGACTGGGGCCATGGTTGAGGTTTCAGGAAAGCAACACGTTTCGGAGCTGGGAGGTTTCGACTGGGATCAGGGCCTTGATGTTTTCTGTTCTGATGCTTGAAGCCGGAAAATGGCTAGAGAGTTGCTAAGTTGCACGTCGGCTTTTTTGGATGTGTACAGCAACCTGCAGCCCCAGGGTTAGCAGGGCTGTGAATGGGGCCATGGTAGAGGTTTCAGGAAAGCAATAGCATTCGGGGCAGGGAGGTTTCACCTGGGAGCAGGGCCCGGATGTTTTCAGTTTTGAAGCTTGAATCTCAGAAATGGCTTGAGAGATGCTAAGTTGCACGTCGGAGTTTTTGGATGCCTAAAGGAGCCTGCAGCCCCAGGGTTATTAGGGCTGTGAATGGGGCCATGGTTGAGGTTTCAGGAAAGCAACACCATTTGGGGCTGGGAGGTTTCTCCTGGGAGCAGGGCCTGGACTTTTAAAATTTTGAAGCTCAAATCCGGAAAATCATCACAGAGATGCTAAATTCACATGTCAGAGATATTGGATGCCTAAAGGAGTCTGCAGCTCCAGGGTTCTTAGGGCTGTGAATGAGGCCATGGTCGAGGTTTCAGGAAAGCAACACATTTCGGAGCTGGGAGGTTTCGACTGGGAGCAGGGCCTGGACGTTTTCTGTTTTGATGCTTGAAGCCGGAAAATGGCTAGAGAGTTGCTAAGTTGCACGTCGGCTTTTTTGGATGCGTACAGCAACCTGCAGCCCCAGGGTTAGCAGGGCTGTGAATGGGGCCATGGTTGAGGTTTCAGGAAAGCAATAGCATTCGGGGCAGGGAGGTTTCACCTGGGAGCAGGGCCCGGATGTTTTCAGTTTTGAAGCTTGAATCTCAGAAATGGCTTGAGAGATGCTAAGTTGCACGTCGGAGTTTTTGGATGCCTAAAGGAGCCTGCAGCTCCGGGGTTAGTAGGGCTGTGAATGGGGCCATGGTTGAGGTTTCAGGAAAGCAACACCATTTGGGGCTGTGAGGTTTCTCCTGGGAGCAGGGCCTGGACTTTTAAAATTTTGAAGCTCAAATCCGGAAAATCGTCACAGAGATGCTAAATTCACATGTCAGAGATATTGGATGCCTAAAGGAGTCTGCAGTTCCAGGGTTCTTAGGGCTGTGAATGAGGCCATGGTCGAGGTTTCAGGAAAGCCACACGTTTCGTAGCTGGGAGGTTTCGACTGGGAGCAGGGCCTGGACATTTTCAGTTTTGAAGCTTGAATCCGGAAAATGGCTCGAGAGATGCTAAGTTGCACGTCGGAGTTTTTGGATGCCTAAAGGAGCCTGCAGCTCTAGGGTTATTAGGGCTGTGAATGGGGCAATGGTTGAGGTTTCAGGAAAGCAACACCATTCGGGGCTGGGAGGTTTCGACTGGGATTAGGGCTCAGTTATTTTCAATTTTGAAGCTTGAATTTCAAAAATGCCTAGAGAGATGCTAAGTTGCACATTGGCGTTTTTGGATGCGTTACAGCAACCTGCAGCTCCGGGGTTAGCAGGGCTGTGAATGCGGCCATGGTTGAGGTTTCAGGAAAGCAACACCATTCGGGGCTGGGAGGTTTCTCCTGGGTGCAGGGCCCGGATGTTTTCAGTTTTGAAGCTTGAGTCTCAAAAATGGCTCGAGAGATGCTAAGTTGCACGTCGGAGTTTTTGGATGCCTAAAGGAGCCTGCAGCTCTAGGGTTATTAGGGCTGTGAATGGGGCCATGGTTGAGGTTTCAGGAAAGCAACACCATTCGGGGCTGGGAGGTTTCGACTGGGATTAGGGCTCAGTTATTTTCAATTTTGAAGCTTGAATTTCAAAAATGCCTAGAGAGATGCTAAGTTGCACATTGGCGTTTTTGGATCCGTTACAGCAACCTGCAGCTCCGGGGTTAGCAGGGCTGTGAATGCGGCCATGGTTGAGGTTTCAGGAAAGCAAAACCATTTGGGGCTGGGAGGTTTCGCCTGGGAGCAGGGCCTGGATGTTTTCAATTTTGACGCTTGAATCTCAAAAATGGCTAGCGAGAGGCTAAGTTGCACGTCGGAGTTTTTTGGATGCGTACAGCAACCTGCAGCTCCGGGGTTAGCAGGGCTGTGAATGGGGCCATGGTTGAGGTTTCAGGAAAGCAACACCATTCGGGGCTGGGAGGTTTCGACTGGGAGCAGGGTTCAGTTTTTTTCAGTTTTTGAAGCTTGAATCTCAAAAATGGCTAGAGTGATTCCAAGTTGCACATTGGAGTTTTTGGTTGCATTACAGCTACCTGCAGCCCCAGGGTTAGCAGGGCTGTGAATGGGGCCATGGTTGAAGTTTCAGGAAAGCAACACCATTCGGGGCTGGGAGGTTTTGCCTGGGAGGAGGGCCTGGACGTTTTCAGTTTTGAAGCTTGAATCTCAAAAATGGCTTGAGAGATGCTAAGTTGCACGTTGGAGTTTTTGGATGCCTAAAGGAGCCTGCAGCCCCAGGGTTATTAGGGCTGTGAATGGGGCCATGGCTGAGGTTTCAGGAAAGCAAGACGTTTCAGACCTGGGAGGTTTCGACTGGGATTAGGGTTCGGATGCTTTCAGTTTTGAAGCTTGAATCTCAAAAATGGCTAGAGAGATTCTATGTTGCACGTCGGAGTTTTTGGATGCGTTACAGCAACCTGCAGCTACGGGGTTAGCAGGGCTGTGAATGCAGCCATGGCTGAAGTTTGAGGAAAGCAACACCATTTGGGGCTGGGAGATTTCTCCTGGGAGCAGGGCCTGAAAGTTTTCAGTTTTGACGCTTCAATCTCAAAAATGGCTTGAGAGATGCTGAGTCGCACATCGGATTTTTTGGATGCGTACAGCAACCTGCAGTCCCAGGGTTAGCAGGGCTGTGAATAGTGCCATGGTTGAATTTTCAGGAAAGCCACACCATTCGGGGCTGGGAGGTTTCGTCTGGGAGCAGGGCCTGCACGTTTTCAGTTTTGATGCTTGAATCTCAAAAATGGCCATAGAGCTCACAAATTCGCACCTTGCAATTTTTGGATGCCGAAAGGAGCCTGCCGCCCCACGATTAGCAGGGCTGTGAATGGGACCATGGTAGAGATTTCAGGAAAGCTACACGATTCGGAGCTGGGAGGTTTCGACTGGGAGCAGGGCCTGGACGTTTTCTGTTTTGATGCTTGAAGCCGGAAAACGGCTCGAGAGATGCTAAGTTGCACGTCGGAGTTTTTGGATGCCTAAAGGAGCCTGCAGCTCCAGGGTTAGCAGGGCTGTGAATGCGGCCATGGTTGAGGTTTCAGGAAAGCAACACCATTCGGGGCTGGGAGGTTTCACCTGGGAGCAGGGCCCGGATGTTTTCAGTTTTGAAGCTTGAATCTCAGAAATGGCTTGAGAGATGCTAAGTTGCACGTTGGAGTTTTTGGATGCCTAAAGGAGCCTGCAGCTCCGGGGTTAGTAGGGCTGTGAATGGGGCCATGGTTGAGGTTTCAGGAAAGGAACACGTTTCGGAGCTGGGAGGTTTCTCCTGGGAGCAGGGCCTGGACGTTTTCCATTTTGAAGCTTGAATCTCAAAAATGGCCATAGAGCTTTTAAATTCGCACCTTGGAATTTTTGGATGCGTACAGCAACCTGCAGCTCTGGGGTTAGCAGGGCTGTGAATGGGGCCATGGCTGAGGTTTCAGGAAAGCAAGACGTTTCAGACCTGGGAGGTTTCGACTGGGATTAGGGCTCGGATGCTTTCAGTTTTGAAGCTTGAATTTACAAAATGCCTAGAGAGATTCTATGTTGCACGTTGGAGTTTTTGGAGGCGTACAGCAGCCTGCAGCCCCAGGGTTAATAGGGCTGGACTTTTAAAATTTTGAAGCTCAAATCTGGAAAATCATCACAGAGATGCTAAATTCACATGGTAGAGGTTTCAGGAAAGCAACACCATTTGGGGCTGGGAGGTTTCTCCTGGGAGCAGGGCCTGGACTTTTAAAATTTTGAAGCTCAAATCTGGAAAATCATCACAGAGATGCTAAATTCACATGTCAGAGATATTGGATGTCTAAAGGAGTCTGCAGCTCCAGGGTTCTTAGGGCTGTGAATGAGGCCATGGTCGAGGTTTCAGGAAAGCCACACGTTTCGTAGCTGGGAGGTTTCGACTGGGATCAGGACCTGGACGTTTTCAGTTTTGAAGCTTGAAGCCGGAAAATGGCTCGAGAGATGCTAAGTTGCACGTCGGAGTTTTTGGATGCCTAAAGGAGCCTGCAGCTCCGGGGTTAGCAGGGCTGTGACTGGGGCCATGGTTGAGGTTTCAGGAAAGCAACACGTTTCGGAGCTGGGAGGTTTCTCCTGGGAGCAGGGCCTGGACGTTTTCAATTTTGAAGCTTGAATCTCAAAAATGGCTAGAGAGATGCTAAGTTGCACTTAGGAGATTTTGGATGCGTACAGCAACCTGCAGCCCAAGGGTTAGCAGGGCTGTGAATGGGGCCATGGTTGAGGTTTGAGGAAAGCAACACCATTCGGGGCTGGGAGGTTTTCTCTGGGAGCAGGGCCTGGACGTTTTCAGTTTTGAAACTTGAATCTCAAAAATGGCTAGAGAGATTCTAAGTTGCACATTGGAGTTTTTGGATGCATTACAGCAACCTGCAGCTCCAGGGTTAGTAGGGCTGCGAATGGGGCCATGGTTGAGGTTTCAGGAAAGCAACACGTTTCGGAGCTCGGAGGTTTCGACTGGGATCAGGGCCTGGACGTTTTCTGTTTTGATGCTTGAAGCCGGAAAATGGCTAGAGAGTTGCTAAGTTGCACATTGGAGTTTTTGGATGCATTACAGCAACCTGCAGCCCCAGGGTTAGCAGGGCTGTGAATGGGGCCATGGTAGAGGTTTCAGGAAAGCAACACCATTTGGGGCTGGGAGGTTTCGCCTGGGAGCAGGGCCTGGACGTTTTCAATTTTGACGCTTGAATCTCAAAAATGCCTAGAGAGATGCTAAATTGCACTTCGGAGATTTTGGATGCGTACAGCAACCTGCAGCTCCGGGGTTAGCAGGGCTGTGAATGGGGGCCATGGTTGAGGGTTCAGGAAAGCAACACCATTCGGGGCTGGGAGGTTTCGCCTGGGAGCAGGGCCTGGACGTTTTCAGTTTTGAAGCTTGAAGCCGGAAAATGGCTCGAGAGATGCTAAGTTGCACGTCGGAGTTTTTGGATGCCTAAAGGAGCCTGCAGCTCCGGGGTTAGCAGGACTGTGACTGGGGCCATGGTTGAGGTTTCAGGAAAGCAACACGTTTCGGAGCTGGGAGGTTTCGACTGGGATCAGGGCCTTGATGTTTTCTGTTCTGATGCTTGAAGCCGGAAAATGGCTAGAGAGTTGCTAAGTTGCACGTCGGCTTTTTTGGATGTGTACAGCAACCTGCAGCCCCAGGGTTAGCAGGGCTGTGAATGGGGCCATGGTTGAGGTTTCAGGAAAGCAATAGCATTCGGGGCAGGGAGGTTTCACCTGGGAGCAGGGCCCGGATGTTTTCAGTTTTGAAGCTTGAATCTCAGAAATGGCTTGAGAGATGCTAAGTTGCACGTCGGAGTTTTTGGATGCCTAAAGGAGCCTGCAGCCCCAGGGTTATTAGGGCTGTGAATGGGGCCATGGTTGAGGTTTCAGGAAAGGAACACGTTTCGGAGCTGGGAGGTTTCTCCTGGGAGCAGGGCCTGGACGTTTTCAATTTTGAAGCTTGAATCTCAAAAATGGCCATAGAGCTTTTAAATTCGCACATTGGAGTTTTTGGATGCGTACAGCAACCTGCAGCTCTGGGGTTAGCAGGGCTGTGAATGGGGCCATGGCTGAGGTTTCAGGAAAGGAACACGTTTCGGTGCTGGGAGGTTTCGACTGGGATCAGGGCCTGGAAGTTTTCAATTTTGAAGCTTGAATCTCAAAAATGGCCATAGAGCTTTTAAATTCGCACCTTGGAATTTTTGGATGCGTACAGCAACCTGCAGCTCTGGGGTTAGCAGGGCTGTGAATGGGGCCATGGCTGAGGTTTCAGGAAAGTAAGACGTTTCAGACCTGGGAGGTTTCGACTGGGATTAGGGCTCGGATGCTTTCAGTTTTGAAGCTTGAATTTACAAAATGCCTAGAGAGATTCTATGTTGCACGTTGGAGTTTTTGGAGGCGTACAGCAGCCTGCAGCCCCAGGGTTAATAGGGCTGTGAATGGGGCCATGGTTGAGGTTTCAGGAAAGCAACACCATTTGGGGCTGGGAGGTTTCTCCTGGGAGCAGGGCCTGGACTTTTAAAATTTTGAAGCTCAAATCCGGAAAATCATCACAGAGATGCTAAATTCACATGTCAGAGATATTGGATGCCTAAAGGAGTCTGCAGCTCCAGGGTTCTTAGGGCTGTGAATGAGGCCATGGTCGAGGTTTCAGGAAAGCCACACGTTTCGTAGGTGGGAGGTTTCGACTGGGAGCAGGGCCTGGACGTTTTCTGTTTTGATGCTTGAAGCCGGAAAATGGCTAGAGAGTTGCTAAGTTGCACGTCGGCTTTTTTGGATGCGTACAGCAACCTGCAGCCCCAGGGTTAGCAGGGCTGTGAATGGGGCCATGGTTGAGGTTTCAGGAAAGCAATAGCATTCGGGGCAGGGAGGTTTCACCTGGGAGCAGGGCCCGGATGTTTTCAGTTTTGAAGCTTGAATCTCAGAAATGGCTTGAGAGATGCTAAGTTGCACGTCGGAGTTTTTGGATGCCTAAAGGAGCCTGCAGCTCCGGGGTTAGTAGGGCTGTGAATGGGGCCATGGTTGAGGTTTCAGGAAAGCAACACCATTTGGGGCTGGGAGGTTTCTCCTGGGAGCAGGGCCTGGACTTTTAAAATTTTGAAGCTCAAATCCGGAAAATCGTCACAGAGATGCTAAATTCACATGTCAGAGATATTGGATGCCTAAAGGAGTCTGCAGTTCCAGGGTTCTTAGGGCTGTGAATGAGGCCATGGTCGAGGTTTCAGGAAAGCCACACGTTTCGTAGCTGGGAGGTTTCGACTGGGAGCAGGGCCTGGACGTTTTCAGTTTTGAAGCTTGAATCCGGAAAATGGCTCGAGAGATGCTAAGTTGCACGTCGGAGTTTTTGGATGCCTAAAGGAGCCTGCAGCTCCGGGGTTAGTAGGGCTGTGAATGGGGCCATGGTTGAGGTTTCAGGAAAGGAACACGTTTCGGAGCTGGGAGGTTTCGACTGGGATCAGGGCCTGGAAGTTTTCAATTTTGAAGCTTGAATCTCAAAAATGGCCATAGAGCTTTTAAATTCGCACCTTGGAATTTTTGGATGCGTACAGCAACCTGCAGCTCTGGGGTTAGCAGGGCTGTGAATGGGGCCATGGCTGAGGTTTCAGGAAAGCAAGACGTTTCAGACCTGGGAGGTTTCGACTGGGATTAGGGCTCGGATGCTTTCAGTTTTGAAGCTTGAATTTACAAAATGCCTAGAGAGATTCTATGTTGCACGTTGGAGTTTTTGGAGGCGTACAGCAGCCTGCAGCCCCAGGGTTAATAGGGCTGTGAATGGGGCCATGGTTGAGGTTTCAGGAAAGCAACACCATTTGGGGCTGGGAGGTTTCTCCTGGGAGCAGGGCCTGGACTTTTAAAATTTTGAAGCTCAAATCCGGAAAATCATCACAGAGATGCTAAATTCACATGTCAGAGATATTGGATGCCTAAAGGAGTCTGCAGCTCCAGGGTTCTTAGGGCTGTGAATGAGGCCATGGTCGAGGTTTCAGGAAAGCCACACGTTTCGTAGCTGGGAGGTTTCGACTGGGATCAGGGCCTGGATGTTTTCTGTTTTGATGCTTGAAGCCGGAAAATGGCTAGAGAGTTGCTAAGTTGCACATTGGAGTTTTTGGATGCATTACAGCAACCTGCAGCCCCAGGGTTAGAAGGGCTGTGAATGGGGCCATTGTTGAGGTTTCAGGAAAGCAACACGTTTCGGAGCTGGGAGGTTTCGACTGGGATCAGGGCCTGGATGTTTTCTGTTTTGATGCTTGAAGCCGGAAAATGGCTAGAGAGTTGCTAAGTTGCACGTCGGCTTTTTTGGATGTGTACAGCAACCTGCAGCCCCAGGGTTAGCAGGGCTGTGAATGGGGCCATGGTAGAGGTTTCAGGAAAGCAATAGCATTCGGGGCTGGGAGGTTTCACCTGGGAGCAGGGCCCGGATGTTTTCAGTTTTGAAGCTTGAATCTCAGAAATGGCTTGAGAGATGCTAAGTTGCACGTCGGAGTTTTTGGATGCCTAAAGGAGCCTGCAGCTCCGGGGTTAGTAGGGCTGTGAATGGGGCCATGGTTGAGGTTTCAGGAAAGGAACACGTTTCGGAGCTGGGAGGTTTCTCCTGGGAGCAGGGCCTGGAAGTTTTCAATTTTGAATCTTGAATCTCAAAAA